>NC_060141.1:322723888-324043405 GCF_021461385.2 Schistocerca piceifrons
CTCTTGGCGCCATACAGTCACCATCGAGTGCAGATAAGCGTCAAGACCGCACAGCTTTCCTTCCATGCGATCTTCGCTTGCTGGAGATTTATAGAGTGACACCTTTATTGAACTACATGAAATAAAATAGTCATAACTTCTGAACCGTTTGCGTTAGGACTTTCAAACTGCATGGTTGGCCGCGGGGCATGTTGGGAATTACGAAGGTAATCCCAAAAGTAAGGTCTCCTATTTTTTTATAAGTACAGACCTCTGTTTGTGTGGCAGTTGGTCACACTGTTATGAATAGTACTTCACGCGCTGTGTGTAAACACGGGCTGAGGCGCTCAGTCTTGGCTTGGCAGCCGTTGAGAATGGCGCTCCCGCTGGATGTTACCTCCAAGTGCGAATTGCGTGCAGTTATTCGGTTTTTGAACGCAAGGGGCACTGCGCCGATTGAATCCATCGCCAATAGACGGACGTGTACGGTGAGTAATGCATGGATGTCAAAAATGTTCGTAAGTGGTGTAGACAGTTTGCAGCTGGTCGGATCGAAATTCATGACGAACAAAGAAGCGGGAGACCATCAATTTCTGAGGAGACAGTGTTGAAGGTTGAGCAAAGCATGCGTGAAGATCGGCGGATCACCCTGGATCATCTCTGCACATTGGTTCCTGAGGTTTCCCGAAGCACCGCTCACAGAATTTTAACGGAAACATTGCGCAAGATGGGTGCCACGCATGCTGACTGAGGACCACATGCGGCAACGAGTTGATGCTTCCCGAGCATTTCTACACCACCTTGCAGCCGAACAGGACAAGTTTCTGGACTCAATTATCACGGGTGATGAAACCTGGGCATCCCACCTTACACCTGAGACCAAGCAACAACCACGCCAGTGGCGGCATCCTTCTTCGCAGCATAGCGGCGAGCTGGTATGACATGGACATACAAAAACTGCCACAGCGTCTACAAAAATGCATCGACAGGAATGGTGCTTATGTCGAAAAATAGCTAAATGTTCAAACTGTAAACTGATGTAAACCATTGTAGAAATAAACAGGTCTATGTAATTATAAAGAAATAGGAGACCTTAATTATGGGATTACCTTCGTAGTATGTGCTGTATAGTTTGGTTTAACGACGATGCCCACTTTCATTTGGATGGGTTCGTCAATAAGAAGAATTGGCGCTTATGGGGGACTGAGAACCCGCATTTCCCGATCGAGAAGTCTCTTCACCGTCTACGGATGACTGTGTGATGTGCAGTGTCCAGTCATGAAATAATCGGCGCGATATTCCTCGATGGCACGGTGACTACCGAACAGTACGTGAAGGTTCTGGAAGATGATTTCATCCCCATTATCCAAAGTGACGCTCATTTTGACAAGAACTGGAGCTGGATCCCTTCGAAGCAGGAGAGTGTTTGATGTCCTGGAGAACACTTTGGGGATCGCATTCTGCGTCTGGGGCACCCTGAGGCGACTGGCATGGACCTCGATTGGCTGCCATATTCTCCGGGTCTGAACACATGCGTCTCTTTTTTGTGGGGCTATATTAAAGACAAATTGTACAGAAATAACCCCAAAAACCACTGATGAGCTGGAAACAGCCATTCCGGAGGTCATCGACAGCAGCGATGTTCCGATATTTTAATGTGTCATGCAGAATTTCTATATTCATCAGCGCTACATCACCGCCAAGGATGGCAGGCATACCGAACAAATTATAACCTAAATCCGAATACCCGTAGCGTCGTTTACCTATTGAATAAAGTCTCGCCACAGTTACAAGATTCGCAAATATTTAGATCCCTTTCGATCACATTTACGTGAATAACACTGCCCACAGGGAGTTGAGGTACACATATTCCGTCCAGGGGGTAATGGGGTGGAGATAGGAAGGCCGCCCTTTAAGTTAATCATGCCAAGTTCATAACCATGCTAACCCCGCGGCGTTGCGGGACAAAAGCACAGGGAGAGAGCACAAGGAGAGAGGACGAGGGAGAAGAGAAGGGCCGCTCAAAGACAACCACCTAACTCTAATGCCATCTGTCTTCGCACATAGCACGAGTGCGAAGTTTTTATGTGATACCTCTTCAAGATTTTTAAATAAAATAAAATATATCAAAAATGTACACCTTTGTTCGTAATGTCTACATATTAGCAGCTCTTTCCGCTAGCGGGTTCCGAATTTTAGCATGTATCATGGCGGTGTGTAGCGTAACTATGTCGGTACGTGAGAAACAAAATGCTGTAATCGAGTTTCGAATTCGAAGAGTTCGTCCACAGATGGAGCACGCTCTTCTTAAACGTGACAATGCCAGACCAGAGGCCAAGGTGCGACATTTCCAACGATCCGAAGCTTTCAGTTCACTGCCATCGATTATCCTCCATACAGTCACGACCTGACCCCATCCGATTTTCATCTATTTCCGAAACCTGAAGAACACCTTCGAGGATTTCATTTTGATACTGATGAAGCGGTGGAAACACAGGTGATGTTCCACCTCAGTCGACGAAGTCAAACATGCTGCAGTGACGATATCAACTGAATTGTCTCTCGTTGGGAGACGTGTGTTCGTCGCCACGGTGAGTTTGTTGACAAATAAATATGCAGAGATGAAGAATAAAGATGAGAATGTAAGTAACGTTTATTTTATTTAAAAAGTTTTTCACATAGAAAATGCGGAGGTATTATTTTCAGCTTACTCTCGAACTTAGCTATGTTGGTATTTGGTCGATAAAATTACACTGCTAAATTTATTTCATGCTGTAGCAGCCAGGAAACGAGAGCGGCATAGCTGCACGATAGCGTAGGCGGGAAGGCATGCTGACCTTCTCCTCACCGAGAGAGGTGGCGCAGTGATTAGCAAACTGGACTCGAATTCGGGAGGACGACAGTTCAAACCTGCGTGCGGCCATCCTGTTTCAGGTTTTCCGCGATTTCCTTAAATCGCCTCAGGCAAATGCCCAGATGGTTCCTCTGAAAGTGCAAGGTCGATTTCTTTCCCCATTTTTCCCTAATCTGAGCTTGTTCTCCGTCTCTCATGATCTCGTTGTCGACGGGACGTTAAATACCAATCTTTTTTTATTTCTCATGGAATAGAGTTGAGCGAGGAATATAGATCATCGACAGACTTTTTTTAAAATGTATTTCTCTAACTAAACCAACGAAACGCACATATTTCTTCCTTTAAAGTTATCTAACCCTCTTGGCACTTAAGTTTCCTAGACCCAGGTCATGAGCAATTTATTGGACATTGAATCGCAACAGGAGAAAGAACGGGTAGTAAGAAATCATTCAGCGCAGAAAGCTTCTGAGTAAAGAGTTCAAATGCATGTGGCTTCACCCCGCTGCCGTATACTTGTCCTTCTAGCCCCGCTGTAACATTGTCTTAGAAATAGGAAGCTGATACAGAAAGGAATAAATTCACAAATGGGCAGAGAACTTCGAATCCACTGAATGTACAAAGAAGGCTACGTTTCTGAGACGTGTGTACCTCCAGTTAACCCTAAAACTCCGTAAATTTACTAATGACCTGGAACAAACTGCAAACTGACGCATCCTTGGACGACGCCAGTAATGGTTCAAATGGCTCTGAGCACTATGGGACTTAACTTCTGATGTCATCAGTCCCCTAGAACTTAGAACTACTTAAACCTAACTAACCTAAGGACATCACACACATCCATGCCCGAGGCAGGATTCGAACCTGCGACCTAGTGGTCGCGCGGTTCCAGACTGTAGCGCCTAGAACCGCTCGGCCACCTCGGTCGGCGACGCTGGTAATATATATGCCCCTACCGATGTCGGTTTATGGAGCCCGCAATGTTATATCTGCCTTGCGAAAACCACAGATGAGATTTTCATACTCTCTCGCTTGATACGTGCAAACTATTATTTCTATAGAAAGTATAAACACGACCTTTTTGAAAGCAATTTAATATCGTTAAATTTTATATTGATATACGTTTTCACTGGAGGCCACGGTTTTCGAGTTATTCAAGAAAAATGTACAAAAGTTACCTTAAAACGCACCTTACACCTCTCGCTCATTCATCACCAGTCAGGATTTCTAGTATGTTGTCCGTGGCACTCCCTTCTACCACCGTATAAAAATTTTCCGACAATACGAACTATTCCCGATATTCGATCTTTTTTGGTATCCATTGATTGGGCTATTACGCCATCAGGACAGTCGACTATTCGTTAACTTTATTAATTTAAACGAGCCCCTGAGAGTAATGAAAAACAAACGACTTTCTAAAAGCTACGCTAAAACAGTTTGAACCAGACTTAACCCTTACAATTACATTGGTTTCGTAGTCAGAAGGCCTGACAAATACAATGATGTAATTGTTTATTTTATGTTGCTAAAATTCATAAAATTGTGAGATAAAATTTGTACAATTGTCAGTTTTACAATTTGTAAGCGCTCTACTAAGCTGAAGGTGTGTTAACGCCAATCAGTGAATACCAAAATTGGTCGAATGTGTCGGAAATTTTTGTACAGTGGTAAGAGAGAGCGCCACGATCAGCAAACTAGATATCCTGACCGATGAACGCTGAGTGTGGTGGCGGTGTGGGGGAGGGGGAGTGGCGTTTGAAGGTCGCTTTTCTATGATTTTCTCGCATAACTCGAAAACCACGGCATCCCAATACAAAATTGTACTCTATTGAATTTCCTATAAAAAGGTCCTTTTCATTTTCTTCTGTGCGGCTAATAGTTTGCGCGTAGCGAGGAAGAGAATATAAAAATCTCACGCGTGGTTTTCGGTGACCGGATATAACATTTCGGGTTGCGTAGCACGACTTCGGTATGAACAGCTGAATCAATCAGTACATAAAATGGGGCGACAGATCATGTCTTGGGGAACATCAGTTGTTAGAGACAAAATTTTCGCTCTTGCTTCCTGGTGATACTGGGCGTCCTTAAGTGTTCATTGGCTCTGAAATGATGAGATTTAATCTAACTAGTCTCTCTTCGTGCGAACACTCCTCCAAAGGCCAAAACTGTACCGACTGACTGCCATGTCATCCTCAGACGATAGGCGTCACTGCTACGGTCGCAGGTTCGAACCCTGCCTTGGGCATGGATGTGTGTGATGTCCTTAGGTTAGTTAGGTTTACGTAGTTCTAAGTTCTATGGGACTGATGACCTCAGATGTTAAGTCCCATAGTGCTCAGAGCCAATTGAACCATTTTTTAGGTGTCACTGGACGCTTATATGGAGGGGCATGTGGTCAGCACATTGCTCTCCCTGCCGTTTTCAATTTTTGTGACAAGAGCCGCTACTTTTCAACCAACTAACTCCTCAGTTGGCATAGAAGGGCTCAGTGCACCCCGCTTGCCAGTAGCGCTCGGCAGACCCAAACGGTGACCCATCAAAGTGATAGCCAAGCCTGACAGCGCTTAACTTTGATCATCGACGGGAAACAGTGTTACCACTGCGGCAAGGCCGTTGGCCAGCCGAATTACTACAGTCTACTAATCAGCTGTGATGAGTGCTAGCTACTCCCAGGAAATCGTTACAGTGATTTTCAAGGAGAAACCTTAAGATACAGCGTCTCTAAGCGAAGAAAGGTACTTTAGGAGCTAATCAAGAAGACTTATTTCGCTGAGCTTGTCTCCTTTCCCACAGATAGGTGACACGACTATAGGCAACACAGAAGTCATAGGCATGCCTCAGAGTGCCTGCGCCCTGCTACCTCTCGAGGACATTTTGCGTCATCAGTTTCCTGACTGGTTTGATGCGTCCCGCCACAAATTCCTATCCTATTCTAACCCCTGCGTCTCAGAGTAGCACTTCCACCCTATGTCCTCAATTGTCAATTGTTTGCTGGATGTATTCCAGTCTCTGTCTTCCTCTGTCAACTATTACCCTCTACAGCTCCCTCCTGCACCATAGAAGTCATTCACCCATTTCTTAACAGATGTACTGTCATCCTGTCCCTTCTTCATGGCAGTGTTTTTCATATATTCTTTTCCTCCATTTTACGCAGAACCTCATCATTCCTTATTTCAACAGTTCACCTAATCTTCAACATTCGTCCGTAGTACCGCACTTCAAATACTTCGATTCTCTTCTGTTCCGGTTTTCCTTGGTTCACTGTCACACATGCTGTGCTGCAGTTGTACATTCTCAGAAATTTCTTCCCCAGATTAAGTCCTATGTTTGGTACTCGTAAATTTCTCTTGCCCAGGAGTGCCCTTTTTTCCAGTACTAGTCTGCTTTTCATGTCCTCCTTTCTTCGTCCATCATGGGTTATTTTGCTGCCTGGGTAGCAAAATTCCTTAACTTCATATACTTTGTGACCACCAATTCTGATGTTATGCTTCTCGCTGTACTCATTTCTGCTACTTCTCATTACTTTCATCTTCCTTCTATTTACTCTCAGTCCATATTTTGTACTTAACAGACTGTTCATTCCATTCAGCAGATCCTGTAATTCTCCTTCACTGTCAGAGAGGATAGCAATGTCATCAGCGAATCTCGTCATTCATATCCTTTCACCTTGAATTCTAATTCCACTCTCGGACCTTTATTTTTTTTTCTTTCATCATTGCTTCTTCGATGTGTAGATTGGAAAGTAAGGGCGAAAGACTACATCCCTGTCTTACACCCTTCTTAATCGGAGCACTTCGTTCTTGGTCTTCCACTGTTATTATTACTTCTTGATTCTTGCACATCCTGTATACGCGTATTATCTATCTCTCCCTATAGCTTACCCTTATTTCCCTCAAATTTCAAACAGCTTGCATCATTTGACGTTGTCGAACGCTTTTTCCAGGCCGACGGATCCTATGAACGTGTCTTAACTTTTCTTTAGTCTTGCTTCCATTATCAACCGCAACGTCAGAACTGCCTCTCTGGTGCCTTTGTCTTTCATAAAGCCAAGCTTGTCGTCATCAGACACGTCCTCAATTTCCTTCTCCATTCTTCAAGGAGGTAACCAACACAAAAGGACACATAGTGTCACCGGAAAGCGTCAGTGAACATTTCGTCTCTAACAAATGCTGTTTGCCATGAAATGGTCAGTCACCCCTAAATTTCTGATACGAAGACTGGAATGTTCTGTGTACAGCGAAAGTAAAGCGAAGCTGTATTCGAGTGAGTTCATAGATAACATATAATGTACTTCAAAAAGAGTTGCCTGCTGTTTTAACATATAAAAATGAAATAAAAACGTAAGGCACTGGTCAAAAAAAAACAGTTACAAAAACAGATGATAAAATAAAAGCCTATGTGGAACTCATCGGCGATCTGTTCTCCCGAAAATATAACTTCATTTGTGGTTCAGACTTGAGTGGTATACGAATTAGAGGGAGCTGCGATATTCAGGAGAACAGTGATCAATATCCTTATCCAGCCATCAAGGTTTGTGGTTGCGTGGTACCTGTAAGCCGCTTAAGGCTGGGGTGATTCCTTTGAAAGGGTGCGGCCGATTTTCTTTCATTTATCCGTGCATCTTCTCCATCTCTAATGACATCGCCTTCTACGGGGCTCTAGATACCATCCTTTTCTCATGTCGTAAGGGAGTTATCCATAGTGTCAGTCAGTTAGTTAGTTTGTTAGTTTTATGTTCCATGGACCAATTGTACGAAAAATAGAAGTGATGTGGAATGAGTCATTCTACTTACAGATCACAATTTAATTTTTAAATATGGCTACATGCGGACGTTTATAAAATTTATTTGTATTTATTTAAAATATCTACAGATGTGAGTTAGTAATTCCTACCCACCACCTTGTACACATAACATTAACACAAATTCTTCCACTGAATGAAAGGAGTGGTCAAGGAGAAACTTTCTAGATCTTTTTTCAAATTTTACTTTGCTATCTGTTAGACATTTTATATCATTGGATAAGAAGTCATAAATTTTTGCTATCACTGTGTGAATTGCTTTTTGTGTTAAAGATAACCTTAATGTGGAGTAATGAATGTTATTTTTCCTTCTGGTATTGAAATTACTTACATCATTGTTCCTTTTGAACTTTAGTAGATTATTTACAACAAACTTCATGAGGGAATAAACATACTGTGAAGCAATATACAGAATTCCCTAATCTTTTGACAGATGTCTACAAGATGATCGTGATATTACTTTACAGCACGTTTTTAAGCAATGAAGACTTTCTTTCTTAAAGATGACTTTCCCCAGAACATTATTCCAAACGACACTATTGAAGGAAGATATGAAAAATATGTCAACTTACTGATTTCTCCCTCCTCAAGCTTTGCAGTGATTCGAAGTGCAAACGTGGCCGGTCTAAGTTGTTTCCAGTTTTTTCCAGTTTAAATTCCCATTGAAATGAACACGTAAGAATATTGAAGTTTAAACCCTATTCGTTACTTCCTCACCATGTGTTACACTTATCGTTGGTGTAGTAGAATTGGATATGCTGTGTCTTTTTCAAACAAAGTGTGAGACTGTTCGCAGGAAACCAGTCAGTGACACTTTTAAGAACTTTGCTTACCATTTGTTTTGTTTGTGTATGCAAGACAAATTTGTACAAATAAAGTGAGACACTTTTTTTTCTATCGGTGACAGCGTATCAGCTCCAATTACAGAGTGTGCTACGGCGCAAGAGCGGTATTTATCTATCCCCCTTCAACAAATAATATGTACGATACTGTATTATCGACATTCTGTTTGCTGGTTGCGTTGTTTTTGTACTGGTGTAGTCACAGACCAAATATACGTTGAGAAGCGAAGAGTGTCATGATATATAACAAGCAATGATTTTTGGAAACGAATATCAACACACATATTTCCGTCTAGTTTAAAAAAAAATCTTTCTTAGTTTTATGACATGATACTGTTTCCCGACTAGATTTATTCACAGTATTTCCACATTCCAGTTTACCTTATCTGGGTTTAATAATAAGTGCTATCTATTTTGTTTATCGACCAAGTGTAAGTTCACAAGTATTTACTAACTTTTGTTTTTCCGAGATGGGTCTCTTTATTCTATAATATCTTTGTTCTTTTAATGATTTCTGAATTTAATTTCTCTTTGCCAAAGAATCTCAAAATTTTTATACATAATGCAAATTCCTCTCTTTTATATTGTTGCTTCTCCTTTTCAAAATGGTTCTAATGGCTCTGAGCACTATGGGACTTGACATCTGAGCTCATCAGTCCCCTAGAACTTAGAACTACTTAAACCTAACCAACCTAAGGACATCACACACATCCAAGCCCGAGGCAGGATTCGAACCTGCGACCCCCCCCCCCCCCCCCCAGGGGATCCACAACTCTTTTGTGGATACGTGCGTAGCGAGCACGGGGCCCCGAGCTAATGTGGCCTTCCTTCCTTTCCGGGCTGCATACCTTCCCCTTCCGCATCCTTCCCCATCCCCTGTCTTCACCCCCCCCCCTCACCTCTGGCTCTTTCCTTCACTTTCTCCCCCTCTGGGAGTATGGTTTGCGCCTACGTCCGGAGACGGACGCTTGTAAATGTACCGCATTCTTCTTCTGCCTTGCTTGTATGTCTTCTTCCTTCCTTTGTCCTTCTCCTTCCTTTGTCCTTCTCCTTTCCTTACCTCTTCTCTTTACCCTTTTCTCCGCTGCGGCGTTTGAGACCCCCTCTTCTTTCCTTTCCCTTTCTCTTTCTTCCTCCCTGTGCGTGTCTGAAGGCCGACCCACGCACTTCCATGCGTAGCCGGTGACGGGGTAACGCGTAATTCCCCGCCCCGGGTAGACAGGTAGGACACGTACGTACCCCCTGGTAAAGGCCAGGCCCAGGGAGGGGTGATTACCCGAGCTGATACCTTCCGAAAGTGCCGATTGGTCCCTCCGTCCGTTTGTCGGGAGGTGTGACCTGAGGTGTGAACAATCACCTAAGGCGGGTGTGCCCTCGGTGAGGGCCCCCACAAGGGAGGAGCGCGCCATCGGAGACGCCGGTAATCATGGGGGATTCTTCCGCAATGGTTTCCTCACCTTCCACTATGTCTGCTCACAAACGTAAGTTCACTGAGTCTCGGCCACAGTCAGTTCTTCCATCGTTGCCACAGTTCCTTGTTGTTTCTCGGTCTGACGAAGGTCACGACTTTTCCACGGTCAACCCTTTCGTTATTCAGAAAGGTGTCGACGCAATTGCGGGTCCTGTAAAGTCTTGTTCCAGATTACGGAATGGTACCCTGTTGTTAGAAACACACAGTGCCCTCCAGGCTCAAAAATTGCTGCGTACTTCTCTGCTCCACACCTTCCCTGTCTGGGTGGAACCGCACCATACCTTAAATTCCTCGCGTGGAGTCGTTTATACACGCTCCCTCGATAGATTGTCTGACGAAGAAATTCAGCACTACCTGTCTGACCAGGGCGTCACCGCTGTTCATCGGGTTATGAAAAGGGTTGACTCGAACATCATTCCAACCCGCACTGTCTTCTTGACATTTGACAAAGTTCAACTCCCATCAAAAATCAAAGCAGGCTATGAGATAATTTCCGTTCGCCCTTATGTCCCAAACCCTACGCGTTGCTATCGTTGTCAGCGGTTCAATCACACCAGCCAGTCCTGTTCCAATCCGGCCAAATGTGTTACGTGTGGCAAGGATGCCCATGAGGGTGCTTGTCCACCTCCATCCCCTCACTGCATCAACTGTATGGGTGACCACGCTGCTTCCTCTCGAGATTGCCCCGTTTTTAAGGATGAAAAGCTCATCCAGGAAATAAGAGTGAAGGAAAAGGTGTCGACCTTTGCTGCTCGAAAGTTACTCGCCAGTCGACAGCCCACCGTGCCTCAGAAAGGAAAATACAGCACTGTCCTTGCTTCTCCTCGGCCAACAAAGGAGGCGGCCACGCAGACTTGCGACCTCACGTTTAGTACCACGGTCGTCAGATCGGCCAGCGCAAAGATCGCCCGTTCAACCTCACCACTTTCGCCTGCCCACTCTATGGCTCACCCTTCGTCGGGTTCTGCTAAATCTCGAGCCCAAAAGTCAGACGCCAAGTCTTCGAAAAAAGAGCATTCTCGTGAAGAGTTTTTACGTACTCCAACTTAACAACCATCGGTTCCTCCTTCATCTAAACATCATACCTCCAAGAAGGTTACGAAGAAACACAGTTCCTCTCCTTCTCCGCCAAGGCGTGTCCCAACTACAGCACCACCTGGCGGAAATCACCCTCGGCCATCTTCCGTGTCGCCGAGGCGCACTGCTGGTGGCCGGTCAACTGGCCGATCGTTGGTGGCAGGAGCTGCTCCTGACCAACCTATGGATCAGGATCTTCTGCCTTCGACTGAATGCCATTCCATGCTGTCGGTCGCAAGCTCTGAGCAGTCGTTGAGTTGACAGCACCCTTGGTCACGTTTCTCCATTTTCTGTTCACCCTATGTCCATTATCCACTGGAATATCCGCGGCATTCGCGCCAATCGGGATGAATTGTCGATCCTCTTACGATCCTACTCGCCGGTCATCTTCTGTCTTCAGGAAACAAAGCTGCGTCCCCATGACCGCTTTGTTCTCCCTCATTTTCAGTCCGTCCGATATGACCTCCCCTCTGTTGAAGGCACTCCAGCCCATGGAGGACTTATGATTCTGCTCCATGATACTCTCCATTATCACCCAATCCCCTTAAACAGTTCCTTCCAAGCTGTCGCCGTCCGTCTTTCCCTTTCTGGATACACGTTCTCTCTATGTACGGTATACATTCCATCGTCTACACCACTGGCACGAGCTGATCTCCTTCATCTTCTTGATCAGCTTCCACCCCCCTATTTGCTGGTTGGGGACTTCAATGCCCACCACCCGCTTTGGGGATCTCCACATCCTTGTCCACGTGGCTCACTATTGCTAGACGTCTTCCACCAAGCGGATCTAGTCTGCCTCAACACTGGGGTCCCCACATTTTTGTCTGCCTCCACGGCAAATTTATCTCATTTGGACCTTGCGGTCGGTACTGTTCCGCTAGCCCGGCGCTTCGAATGGTTCGCCCTTGATGATACACACTCGAGTGACCACTTTCCATGTGTCCTTCGACTGCAGCCTCAACTGCCATATATGCGCTCGCGACGCTGGAAGTTTGCCCAAGCCGATTGGACACTTTTTTCGTCTCTAGCGACATTCGATGACCGTCGCTTTCCCAGCGTCGACGATGAGGTCACACATTTTACCGACGTTATTCTCACAGCTGCGGAACGTTCAATACCACGCACCTCCGAATTGCCCCGGCGCCCCCCAGTTCCTTGGTGGAACGAGGCATGCCGTGACGCAATACGTGAGCGGCGACGTGCTCTTCGCATTTTCCGTCACCATCCAACTTTGGCCAACTGTATCCGATATAAGCAGCTCCGTGCGCGATGCCGTCGCGTCATCCGCGATAGCAAGAAGGCAAGCTGGCAATTCTTTATTAGCTCATTTAACACCTTCACTCCCTCCTCGGAAGTTTGGAGTCGGCTTCGACGGTTCTCAGGCGCGCCTAGTTTCTCCCCGGTCTCTGGGCTCACTGTCGCGCATGATACCTTAGTCGACCCCGTCGCAATTTCTAACTCATTGGGTCAGCACTTTGCTGAGATTTCGAGCTCTTCAAATTACCCGCCAGCGTTTCTCCCAAAGAAACGTGCAGCGGAAGTGCGACATCTTGCTTTCTCCTCTCAAAATCGCGAAAGCTACAATACTGTTTTCTCCATGCGCGAACTCCAACATGCACTCTCTTCTTCTCGCTCCTCCGCCCCAGGACCGGATGGTATCCATGTCCAAATGTTGCTGCATTTATCAACCCATAGCCTGCGCTACCTCCTTCGCCTTTATAATCGAATTTGGACCGACAGTACCTTTCCCAGGCGATGGCGGGAAGCTATTGTCGTTCCCGTTCCGAAACCTGGAAAGGACAAACATCTCCCCTCTAGCTATCGCCCCATTTCTCTCACGAGTAGTGTCTGTAAGGTTTTGGAGCGTATGGTGAATTACCGTTTAGCTTGGTGGCTGGAATCCCGCAGTCTTTTAACACCAGCCCAATGCGGATTCCGACAACATCGTTCTGCCGTTGACCATCTTGTTGCTCTCTCCACTTATATCATGAACAATTTCCTCCGGAAACGCCAAACGGTAGCAATATTTTTTGATCTGGAGAGAGCATACGATACCTGTTGGAGGACAGGCATCCTCCGCACACTGTTCTCTTGGGGCTTTCGAGGCCGGCTGCCCCTTTTTCTTCGCGAATTTATGGCAGAGCGCACATTTAGGGTGCGGGTGAACACTACTCTATCCCGTATTTTCTCCCAAGAAAACGGGGTACCCCAGGGCTCCGTGCTGAGTGTTGTACTGTTTGCCATTGCCATTAATCCAATTATGGATTGTCTCCTTCCTGATGTCTCGGGCTCCCTCTTTGTGGACGATTTTGCGATCTACTACAGCTCTCAACGGACCAGCCTTCTTGAAAGACGTCTTCAAGGATGTCTCGATCGCCTCCACTTGTGGAGCATCGAAACCGGCTTCCGTTTCTCACCCAGTAAGACCGTTTGTGTTAATTTTTGGCGACGTAAGGAGTTTCTTCCGCCCTCCTTACATCTAGGTCCTGTCAACCTTCCGTTTTCCGACGTCGCTAAATTCTTGGGTCTTATGTTTGACAGAAAACTGTGCTGGTCCTCCCACGTTTCCTATCTTTCGGCTCGCTGTCTGCGTTCCCTTAACACCCTCCGTGTCCTGAATGGCACCTCTTGGGGAGCGGACCGAGTGGTCCTTCTCCGCCACTATCGCGCCTTAGTGCGCTCGAAATTGGACTATGGAAGCATAGTCTACTCCTCTGCTCGGCCGTCTATTCTTCGGCGTCTCGACTCTATCCACCACCGTGGATTACGTTTAGTGTCTGGAGCTTTTTACACCAGCCCTGTGGAAAGCCTTTATGCTGAGACTGCTGAACCTCCGCTATCCAATCGGCGGGCAGTCCTTCTGAGTCGTTATGCTAGCCATTTGTCTTCCATGCCTGCTAATCCAGCCCATGACCTTTTTTTCGACGCCTCCCTTGATGTCGGGTATGCAGGCCGCTCCTCCTCCCTACTACCCCCGGGAGTCCGCTTCCGTCAACTGCTCCATTCTCTTTCCTTCCGCTTTCCTAAAACCTTCTTGACAACTTGGGGTACAGCACCGCCTTGGCTCCGTCCCCGGATCGACTTGCTCAGAGACCTATGTCAATTTCCCAAGGATGGTACCCCTACACTTGTTTACCGTCGGGCATTTGCTGCTCTATGTGCACAAATGACGGAAGCCACACTTATTTACACCGATGGCTCGAAAACATCGTTAGGTGTAGGGAGTGCCTATATTGTTGGCGACACCCCAAATCACTTTCGGCTTCCCGACCAGTGTTCGGTTTATACTGCGGAGCTTTACGCTATTCTCCAGGCTGTCCACTACATCCGCCGCCATCAGCGGATACAGTACGTAATCTGCTCAGATTCTCTCAGCTCTCTCCTAAGTCTCCAAGCTCTTTACCCTGTGCACCCTCTGGTCCACCGGATTCAGGACTGTCTGCGCTTGCTCCACCTGGGGGGCGTCTTAGTGGCGTTCCTCTGGCTCCCAGGACACGCTGGTATCTGTGGAAATGAGGCGGCCGATATAGCGGCCAAGGCTGCAGTCTCTCTTCCTCGGCCAGCTATTCAGTCTCTTCCGTTTACCGATCTACGGAGCGGTTTATGTCGCCAAGTTACTCATTTATGGCATGCGCATTGGTCAACACTTCCCCATAATAAATTGCGGGAAGTGAAAGCCCTTCCTTGCGCATGGACCTCTTCCTCCCGATCGCGTCGTCGGGAGGAGGTAATTTTAGCTAGACTCCGGATAGGACACTGTCTTTTTAGTCATCGACATCTTTTAAGCGGTGATCCTCCCCCACTCTGTCCCCACTGCTCTCAGCCGTGGACGGTCAGACACCTTTTAATTGAATGCCCCTATTTTAATCCGTTACGCTCCCGTCTACAGCTATCGCCTGATCTATCGTCGATTTTAGCAGATGACACGCGCTCAGCTGACCGCGTTCTACAGTTTATTAGTGACAGTGAAATGACGTCAGTCATTTGAAGCCTTTTTTTGGGGGGACAACCAACCCCTTTCTCTAGTGGATTTTTAAGCATTCCTTCTGCCTTTAGTTTCTCAAATTTTATGACTTTGTTCCCATTGCTGCTGATTTTAAATTTCGTTTTTTTCCTGTTTTCTACGTCACGGGCTGGGCGCTAATGACCATAGAAGTTTTGCGCCCTAAAACCACAAACAAAAAAAAAAAAAAAAAGAACCTGCGACCCTAGCGGCCGCGCGGTTCCAGACTGTAGCGCGTAGAACCGCTCGGCCATCTCGGCCGGCTTTCGTTTTCACATTGGTCTGAAGCTATTTTCCTACTTATGTCTCTTTTTCTTCGATAATCATGTATACATCTAATTTCTCTTTCATTGACATTACAGACGTTTTCGGTTGGGTTTACATATCCATCAAATAGGTACGCCAGAAAATCAATATTCACCACTGCTGAGAGAATCTTTGGCTTGTGCCACAGCGGTTACCTTGAGCTAATTATAATATGTGTTGGGGAAAATTTACGCAGGTTGAGATGAAATTATTGAGCAATAACAGCTATATAGTTTTCATAGTGTATCTGTAATAACTGCACGTTATATGGAGCCCTAATCCAGTAAGTAAATCATAGAAGCAGACCAAGAGATGAACACAGTAAGCAGATTCAGAAGGATGTAGGTTATTCGGAGATGAAGAAACTTGCAGGGGAAAGCGTAACATGAAGACCTGCATGAAACCAGACTTCGGGCTAAAGACCATGAAAGGTCTCTGTAGGAATCCAACAGAGACCTTTCAACCACAGTAACACAATATTAATACACAAGAGGAGGAGTTCAAAAAAAGAGTATGAAAGCCAACATAGAAGAGGTGTCCAATAGTATTGCAACCCACGGTGAGAAATTCGTACTGAGGATCACAACAAAAAATTTAAATCTAAGAAGTTAACAACATGTACAGATTCTATTAGACTTCGTACAGAATTCGTTTAGTACTGAAATTACTCTATTAGTATTCTAACGAAGGAGAAATAACTCTAACGAAAGTATATTACTTGTAATCTTGTAAGTCTGAGGCATTTTAGGACTTACGAGTTTATTTACAGCGGCAAGAAAAGAAAGAAAGAAAGAAATCTCACACCGAAAAACGTGCAACGGCTCCAATATGCTTGTGCAATGAAAACTAGTGTTGAACGAGTTTGGCAAGCGATAGCGCTGGCTCTCGCAGTCAAAACCACATGGCGACTGAGACCAATTACAGGGCGTGCTACTACGAGCGCCAGTCAAAACGTAATGCCTCCTATTTTTTTCTCCTTAATTAAAGTTTGACAACTGAATAATTTGAATTTGGTACTGCTTCTGCAATCCCTGCAGTAGTAGCTTTTTGCTTCACCAGATGCCAGTACTGCAATCGCTTGCAAAATAGCCGACATCGATGTTACAGTAGTCAGCGCTCTGTGATAGAATTCTTGAATGCAGATGGTGAAACGCCCATTCGCATTCATGAAAGACTGAAAAATGTGTAGTCTGATTGAACAGTGGATATCAGCACGACGGGTTCGTCGCTATAATAAAGCTGAAAGGCAAACGCCCTTGGCTGACGAAACACGAAGCGACTGCAGTGACTCCATCCAACATTCAGCCAGTCGATGACATCATTCGAGGTGACTACGAGGTGACTGCAGATGATTTGTGTCGCATCACCCGCATCAAATATTTTAAAGCACGTCTTCAGCGAGTTTGCTCAATAAAAGCTATGGTGGATATTCGTCTTTGCTTGACAATACAAGACCACACATCAGTCGTCACATCACTGAAGAGATTGTGGAAACAGAATGAGAAGTAGTCTTGCCTCAACCCTCCCCCTCCCTCCCGATCTCGTGCCATACAGACCTGACCTGGCACCATCAGACTTCCATCTATTCGGGCTGCTAAAAGAAGCTTATAGTGGGATACACTTTAGTGATGAGTATCCCATGCGTCAATGGCTTCGGAAGGAGCACGGTGCATTTTACCACAATGGAACACATGCCACTTTTAAAAGATTGACAAAAACTGTGGAAACGGGGGGAGATTATAAAGAGGAGACGGAAGGCAATTTTTATCCCTATTCTGCCAATGGTATTTCACCCTTTGAATAGGTACACTTTTCAAAAGAACTATAAGCGATAAAACAATGAAATTTTTGCTGCATATAAAGAGTGTTACAAAAAGGTACGGCCAAACTTTCAGGAAACATTCCTCACACACAAATAAAGAAAAGATGTTATGTGGACATGTGTCCGGAAACGCTTGATTTCCATGTTAGAGCTCATTTTAGTTTCGTCACCTACGCTTCCACCTACGCTCAATGGAGCACGTTATCATGATTTCATACGGGATACTCTACCTGTGCTGCTAGAACATGTGCCTTTACAAGTACGACACAACATGTGGTTCATACACGATGGAGCTCCTGCACATTTCAGTCGAAGTGTTCGTACGCTTCTCAACAACAGATTCGGTGACCGATGGATTGGTAGAGGCGGACCTATTCCATGGCCTCCACGCTCTCCTGACCTCAACCCTCTTGACTTTCATTTATGGGGGCATTTGAAAGGTCTTGTCTACGCAACCCCGGTACCAAATGTAGAAACTCTTCGTGCTCGTATTGTGGACGGCTGTGATACAATACGCCATTCTCCAGGGCTACAGCAGCGCATCAGGGATTCCATGCGACGGAGGGTGGATACATGTATCCTCGCTAACGGAGGACATTTTGAACATTTCCTGTAACAGTGTTTGAAGTCACGCTGGTACGTTCTGTTGATGTGTGTTTCCTGTTTCCATTCCATGATTAATGTGATTTGAAGAGAAGTAAGAAAATGAGCTCTAACATGGAAAGTAGGCGTTTCCGGACACATGTCCACATAACATATTTTCTTTCTTTGTGTGTGAGGAATGTTTCCTGAAAGTTTGGCCGTACCTTTTTGTAACACCCTGTGTGTATATATATATATATATATATATATATATATATATATATATATATATATATAAGTAAAATGAACATAATGCCTCTTATGGTTTTGAAGAAAAGAATGTTATTCTTTCACTAGTAAAATTTAACTTTTTTGTACATTAATTATTATAAAACAGTTTCTGATTGATTTGTGGCTCTCAGTTTACTTGTAATATCTTATTACCATCTGCATTACAAATTGACCAAATTTCATGTTTCTAACCCCATTAGTTTATCTAATAATGGTACCTGAAAGTAAAAAAATGTAGTTTTGAGAAAAATCAATTTAAAGTTTAATATTGCAATTCTCGTATAGTTATTGATGAGAATTACTTACCACTAATATTTTCCTGCACCATATTGAGCATCATCTGAATCATACTGATCTTTTCTTCTCTTGGTCCCTCTTCTTTTCTGTCTGGCTTCTTTTGTGCATTTTAAATTTGCAATATCTGCTTTGCGGATTCTCTGTTTATGTATTTCCACCGACGATTTTTAAGTATTTCCACTAGATTTCATGCCCAATAATTCCGAAACATCGGTTTTATAATTACACCATCATTGATGCATGAAATAGCATCATAAACACCAAATTTGAGGGTTGTAACCTGAACAAATACAGTTTTCGGTAACCCGTTCCAAATGACAGAATTCACACATTCATTTACATTTTGGGTTTTCCCATGAAGACATTCCTTCAACAAAGTATCTTTACAAAGGTCTCTAAATATGGGTTTAATTTCATTCATTACTGATGCAGGTAAAGAATGTTTGTGGTCATATCTGGCACTTCTCCTGTACTTGCACCAAGCGTCAGGATCATTCAGGCAAAGACCGTGCACTGGATTTTCATTTGTGGAAAGCTTATGCAAAAATGTGGCCCATACAGGTTTTCCATGTTTTCTAAATTCCCTACATTTCTTCTTATGGCCAAGCCATAATAATTTTGTAATCTATCTATTTCAACATTTGTCAGAAGACCTTTACCACCTATCTTCTTACCATCTTCCAATACTATTTTTTACTTTTCTTTCAATAATCTTCTCAACCTGGACCCCATTCACTTCTGGACATGCCCAATGCACTCTAATTTAGAAATTGTGACATTAGGACCTTAGGGTTGTTCTGCACATACACGGTCATAAGCCTTGCTGTCACCGTCCCCAGATTGCACAGAGCGTGAGGAAAACCATCATATCCCACGAAGAAATTGTCGTAATTATATCAAACAAAAACTGTTTCACGCAGGAAAGACCAGGCATTTCAAAGATGCTAAAATCTAAAAATCGAATTTTTGAAGCCCACTTGCCTTCCGTCTCCCCTTAAAAAGTCATAAATTAATCGTCAATGTTGTGGTTTTCAACCTATGTAGTTACGTTTGGTATTCTTGGCAAATAAAAAAGATCGGAGTCATTACTTTTTGATCGACCCTCTCATGTTAGCGAATTTTGGTTGGTACCGGTTTCCCGCTAACGTAATAGTTTCATGAGCAAAGGTGAAGAAATATTCTATTTATGTGTCAGAAATCACTTTCCACAGCTCTTCGGAGTACATTAATCTCGGTGAACGCACAAGAATGAAGCGTAAAAACGTAAAACGTACTGAAAGTCGTAATGATAATTTCTAATCAAAATTCCTTTACCAACTCAGTTTTTGTCGTAAATATTCACCTTCCTACGCAACAAACTGGCTGTCAGTGTGAAATAAACTCGTATACCGAAATCCCTTGTCGTTCGCGGAGAATTAAATGGCACTGAATGGTCGATAACGGAACACGAGAGGGTCATTAAGGTGGGTCGCTTTTGCTGGGCCCGGCGGCGGCAGGTAAACAGCCAGGTTTTGTTCCGACTGGTTTGCGTGCGCACCAGTGAAACGAGTACTTACGATACGCCCACAGCGCTACGGCACACAGTATAAGAGCCTGCAAGGAAAAAAAGGAGTCTCGAAGCAAGTTCGCTTTGTGACGCATAAAATATGCAGCAGCACACGTTGCGCCAACTTTTCCATACTTCCCGCGGCTTTCCAACACAAGCCCCATTTCACAGCATGCAAACTCTGATACAATAGTTTGTTCAAAATTAAACATGCAGTTGTTAAACGCAAGGAAGCGGGAGGAGTTGATGGGATTCGCACGTAACATATAACAGATTCGGTAACATAGATACCTCAGTTAATTCGTACGAAAACTATGATACGTGAGCTTTTATAAAATAAATCATATCCGGTAAATGACTTTTTTACATATTTACACACTGAAACCAAGGTTTCGGCCAAGTTGTGCTGTGTGCAATATTCAAGATGCGATTCTTGAGTTTCTCCCGGCGGACAGAGCCATCACACCGACGTCATCTCAGACGCCGTCGCAATCTGTTCCACCGCGCGACCGTGGCGCTGGGCGCGGACGGCGGAGGGAGCGCATCGCGGGCGGAGGATATTTAAATCGGCCGCCGCCGCGACCGAACCCAGTTCCCTCTGAGCAGCCATAGCGTACGGATCTCCGTGCCGGCACGTTCACAGGAGCTCAGTCCGTCAGTTCACCTGATGATGGCGACATGTTTGATCGCCGAAATATTGTGCCCGTTGGACACTATAGACCGGCAGCATACCCGTGGATATTTTGAATATTCAAGATGTTTCAAACAAGTGCGGCATAGGTGAACACCTGAGAACAATTAAATATACGTTGGGTGTGATACAAAATAGTATAAAAATTATCAGCACCACATATGAAGGTCCTCTGTTAAGCGTTTTGGAAGAACTGGGAATTTTCGCAGAAATGAAGAAAATCCCGCTAAATTTATCAAACGGGCAAAACTAATTTAATTTACATCGATTCTTCCAGTTATTTGATGAAGTTCCATAGATAAGTAACCAAAATATAATATCTGCGGCATTACACTAACAGAAATATTTTTTAAAAACGGTTGTTTTGAGCGCATTACTTCATAGAAATTTTTAAATGTGTATTTTTTATAACGCATTTTGAAAGATGTTTTCATTTTTGCAAATATACTTGTATCTTTTAAAGATAATCAGATATGTACAGATATGAGACGTATATACACACAGCCGGCCGGAGTGGCCGAGCGGTTCTAGGCGCTACAGTCTGGAACCCCGCGACCGCTACGGTCGCAGGTTCGAATCCTGCCTCGGGCATGGATGTGTGTGATGTCCTTAGGTTAGCTAGGTTTAAGTAGTTCTAGGCTCTAGGGGACTGATAACCTCTGAAGTTATGTCCCATAGTGCTCAGAGCCGTTTATATACACACAGGCATGAAAGAGGCTATAAAATGAAAATTTCGTTTCTTAGTTGTAAATTATCTTTGGATAAACTATACCATGGACGTTACAACCTACTGTTGTACAGTCAGTTTCATCTTAGGCGCTGTCAATGTCATCATTCACTTCTGTACTTTGAAAGTACTTTAAACGTTAGTTAAAGTGCTATAGTATAGCCAATTTAGTTTCTGGAGCTGTCAGCAATCTTTCACGGTAATCTTTAATCTGTCAGCCAGCTTTAAACGTAAGTTACCACACTGGAAGTGGAATATGTACTTTATGTAGTGTCAATGTGACTTTTCCGTATTATCTCAATTTGTATATTTTACAGCGTATTTTCAGATGATACTCTTGTTCATTTAAAGAGCGAAACCGGTCAATAGAAATACAAAATGCGACTCGTAGCTGTTTTCAAAAACTGTAAAACTTACTATAAAAAAGAATCTTATAAGCTTATGTCTAAAAACAAATACAAGTAGAGACGTAGGACATTTTATTTATTTCGAGAACGATTTGTTTGCAGTCGTGCAAGCTGCCATCGTGTTAGCAATCACAGCTCGTTTCTTATTGACTGAGTCTGCAGTTTCTACTTTCACCTGACATTTATCCCTTAGATTTCTGGCTATGGAGATGTTTAACCACATTAATGTATTATAAACCCATCAGTAAAGTGTACACATTACAGAAGGGTGTCATGCATATGACCAACGGATAGGGAACGAGCTGCATTCGGCTGTCTGCAAATGACTCTGTCGTTTATCGACTAGTAAAGTCATCAAAAGATCAAACCAAATTGCAAAACAATTTAGAAAAGATATCTGAATGGTGCGAAAATTGGCAGTTGACCCTAAATAACGAAAAGTGTGAGGTCATTCAAATGAGTGCGAAAAGGAAATCTTTAAACTTTGGTCACACGATAAATCAGTCAAATCCAAAAGCAGTAAATTCAACTAAATACCTAGGTATTACAATTACGAACAACTTAAATTCGAAGGAACACAAAGAAAATGTTGTGGGGAAGACTAATCAAAGACTGCGTTCAATTTATCAGGATACTTAGAAAATATAACAGATCTACTACTAAAGAGACTGCCAACACTACGCTTGTCCGTCCACTTTTAGAAGACTGCTGCGCGGTGTGGGATCCTTACCAAATGGGACTGACGGTGTCCATCGAAAAAGTTCAAAGAAATGCAGCACGTTTTGTATTATCGCAATATATGGGAGAGTGTCACACAAATGATACAGGATATGGGCTGGACATCGTTAAGAGAAAGGCGTTTTTCGTTGAGACGGAATCTTCTCATGAAATTCCAATGACCAACTTTCTCCCCCGAATGCGAAAATATTTGTTGACACCAACTTACATAGGGAGGAGCGATCACAGCGATAAAATAAGGGTAATCAGAGCTCGTACGGAAAGATACAGGTGTTCATTCTTTCCGCGCGCCGTACGAAATTGGAATAATAGAGAATTGTGAAAGTGGTTCGATGAACCCTCTGCCAGGCACTTAAATGTGATTTGCAGAGTATCCATGTACATGTAGATGTAGATTTTCTCTGAAAGACACGATTCAAGGACAGTTTTACAGTTTCGACCAATATTACGAGCATCTCATGCGGAATATGGAATATTAAATAAAAAGGTATATAATGTTAATATGTTCCACGAAACGTGAGACGAAATGTCCCATACCCACTTACGAAATTCAATCACTCTGTATGTAGAAATTAATAAGTCATGTGCTAACCGATTCTCTAACGAGAAACAGAAATCTAAAGAATTAAAGGCAGGTGATTCGGGAGGCTCTGCTTTTGGATCTACTTAATTAAAACGTCGCACAGTAAACATTTTTCGTATTCGTGTATTCTACGAAAGGTATAAAACGAAATGTTGCATCGTCATTGTTTTTCTGCAAGAATAACGCTCTTCAGCAGTGCAGTCTCAGTAACTGGTGATGCACAGCACCTGTTAATATGTAAAATATTTGTGTGGCTCTATGAGTCTGTACCCCACGATGGCTGCCAACACGTTTGTACTACAGAGAAGGTGATGCCTTGTTTCTATGTGTACTCGAGAAACTGCATCCGACCGCATGCACTGTAGTTGTGGTACCGAGCGAGGTGGCGCAGTGGTTAGCACACTGGACTCGCCCTCGGGAGGACGGCGGTTCAAACTCGCGCTCGGCCATACTAATTTATGTATTCCATGATTTTCCTAAATCACTTCAGGCAAATGCCTGGATGGCTCCTTTGAAAGGGCATGCCGATATCCTTCCTCATCCTTTCCTCATCCGATGGAACCGATGACCTATCTTACAGTAACTGACAGAACATTTATCTGGTTAACTGTTATTATAGCCTGAGAGGCTTCGCACGCTGTCAGTTATATATATAACGTAAGTGCTCATGCCAATTGACCACATAAGCGAATCGTTCGTTTATATAAGGCGTGCGAATTGTACGGGATGACCCACGAGAAGTAGTAGATTTTCATTTGGTTATTGTGAGTTTCAGCGTACAATTACTCAGCACCTTCTTATAGATAACAGCCCTACACATATTGGCGTTACTGAAAAGCCAAATACAAATTTATTTCTTAAGAAGTATATCACTCACATGGCTTCCACCATTGAAGATGCGTTGCTGAAGACATTTATTAAAGCTCATCATTACGTTCTCATTCATTTCTTGAGGAGTGGTCTCTGTCTCTTCCCGGCCTGCGTCTTTCAACTCATCAGTGTTGTGGACTCGCTGTGAAAAAACTTCTTTCTTGAGATGACCTCACAGAAACAAAAAACAGGCTCTGAAAGAACAGATTATCCGGGCGCTTGTGGAATATCAGTGAATCATGAGAGTAATCGATGTGGAAAATGGAGCCTCATCGAATTATGGGACGTATGGGCTCTAGGCTCATCTGGCTGAAAGCATAGTGCGTTTAGATGGAAATTTCCCGGTACCTATAGATTAAAAAATGTAGTTAAGGGAGCGAATTAACATTGCCGCCAAATGATAAAGCGTAATGAGGTTACTATTTTACCGTTTTGTTATTACTCACAACTTTTGTATTTGGTGAAGTTTTAATTTGACGATTTACCTTTGTAACAAGCTTTCAACAGGCACCTGTGAGTATTTACAACGAAACTTTTTGAAAGATTAGACGGCTGATGTAGCATATGTAAACCCGAATTTTGTCAGTGCAACACATCCGCAGTCCTTTTACGCTGTGTTTATACGCAGCCGTAGCTAAAACTATATTGTGCTGCCTTACGTCGGTCTGATCAGTACTTTTTTCCGCATTAACAACAATGCAGCTTTAAACGCGCCAGGGTTCATAGACGAACAGGATATAGTGAATTCAAGAAAATATTGGTTTCCTACAGACACTTGTTTGTACATTTGCTACAATTACCTCGATTCTGGGAAAGGAAATTACTGGACTCTCCCACTAATGTTCACGGTAGATCACTTATTCTTACTTTGATCCGTATTGATCTAATTGGCCACTGTAACATATTTAACCAACGTGACTCAGTCAGCGATTTTCGCTTACGTCTACTTTTACATCTGTCATTGTGTATTTTGTTAACTAATTTCGTTTTTTCACATTAATTCCCCGCATTATATTTCATAATTTCCGGGGACAGGTTACAGAAAACTTCGTCATCTAAAACTACCCTCAAAGTGTTAAGTGCGTTACCTGTTGTAGGTATCTACGATAACGTCTCACCGTCTTCGCGATCTATTCAGAAAGTATTTTATGCGCTTAACGATACACTCAAGCGTGAAGAGGCCAACAAATAGGAGCAACCACTTGAGCCCCGCAGCATACGGCCGGCTGTTTGCATACATCGTGTGTCGCCAAAGCGGTGCTGATCTCTCGCTATAGCCCTCCCCTAAATCCAAGCTATTTTTTCGGTATAGTGGCTTTGCTTCGCTGTAGCTCGTGCTGCTTGAGCACAAAATGTGCGTGCCTCAAATTTGTAGTGCTCTAAACGATATGTTCCGAGATGGAGAAATAAGCCAGCTTAGAAATCACGACCGGCACAAAATGTGCGTGCCTCGAATTTGTAGTGCTCTAAACGGTGTGTTCCGAGATGCAGAAATAAGCCAGCTTACAAATCACAACCGGGAAACGACCAGAAATTTGGTGCACTGGTTTCAAGCGACCCACAAATAAATCAACAGAGAATGACGGTTAATGAATCTCATCTAACAAAAAGCTGAAAAACGATTTTAATTAAATGGACATTAGGCCGCGTGCTAATATACGTACATAGCCTAGCTTTCATCTCCTAATGATGAAGACATCTTCAGAGGCTACGAATACGTTTTTAGTTGATATTCGAACTCAAACTGACTAAATAAGTCGTAACTGCGCAAAAGTCAGGTCGTAGCGTCGTCCAAATCCCGACACAGATCGCGATGCAGTTCCTGCGTGTGTAACGGAGTTTTACAGCAGAAAATTTGGTGCTGTTTGCTTTATTTAGCACTAAGACCCGCAAGTTACTTAGTTTCATTTCTAGTTCTCTCTTTTAAAGTAGTTTTTGCGTTCTGCAATTTATATGTCTTCCCTGATCCTCCTAGCATTGTAATTATTTGACACTTATAAACAGAGAATAGAATTTGATGGTTACCAGATCCCAACGCACGCTCCTTCTGGGGAACAGACTATGCACTGGGGCCAGGGAAACACCAAATTAAATTCTACGCCGATGCGCAAAACCTGAGGACGAAATAACTTTCGGATGATATATCACTGCCAAGTAACATAGCTCGGTGAACTTGAACCGTATATAGAAAGAACTGCTACAGATAGCAAAGGAGATAAAGAAATACACAGTGAAATGAAATGATACTTTTGTTCAAAGACACTAATCACACTGAGATCACCGCGTTTTTTAATCGTCCCCTGGACATCATCAATCCATTCATTCTGGATGTACCCTCATACGACGAGAGGTAGAAACACGTAACGCACACTGGAACATTATCGAACATGGTCGTTTTGGGGGTCAAGGTGTTGTGGTGTGAGGAGGTAAAATATTGCATGGGCATACTGACCTACAAATCTCTGAACAAGGTTCATTCACCTGTCAACCTTAATGTGCCTCCCTGAAGAGTCGCATATTGGGAAGGAGTGCAGTACCACAATAACGTCGACAGGAGAGTACACCGTGTCCAAATATGTTGAGACCAGTACGTCCATGGGCCACCAAAACGATCCTGTTCGACAGTGCTTGACGTAACCTTATATGCCGAGAGCGTGACACACAGGAGCTTTATCGTACATGATTTTATGACACCACAAATAACTCTTAAGAGTATAATGGAGTACGTAAACATAACAATTACTTTCGGCCCCTTTAGCCGAACTGCTTAAGTGGGCAGTGATAACGGTCATGTGCCCATAAGGGATGCCAGTGTGTGTGTGTGTGTGTGTGTGTGTGTGTGTGTGTGTGTGTGTGTGTGTGTATGTATGTGTGTGTGTTCAAGTGGTTCAAATGGCTCTGAGCACTATGGGATTTAACATCTGAGGTCATCAGTCCCCTAGAACTTAGAACTACTTGAACCTAACTAACCTAAGGACATCACACCCATCCATGCCCGAGGCAAGATTCGAACTTCCGACCGTAGCGATCGCGCGGTTCCAGACTGTAGCGCCTAGAACCGCTCGGCCACTCCGGCTGGCTGTGTGTGCGTTTGTTTTCCTTCTTTTCCGAAGAAGGCGTTGGCCGAAGGCTTAGTGTGTCACAGACATTTTGTTGTGCCAGTCCAGCTCAGCGGTTAGTATTATTTTATCCTTTTCATAACTGTTGGTATTCCAACAAGGACACGTATTAATGAAAAAAGATCGAGGGTGTAAATGGGGAAATACTACCCAATGACAAAGTTCAGCAGTAAGGTGTTATTTTTCGGCCAGGCCATACTACAACGGCCCATATGAGCAGTGCTGAAGGGAGCACTTGAGAGGACTGCTTTCCCGCTCCCTGCCTCACCTCTCACAAAGTGCTAGCTTGGCGCTCGGCGCGATGAACTGTGCCACAACCCCATCGCCACGCGACCTCGCGCAGGCGCGAGTAGCGTCACCACCGCACCGGATTCCAATGTGCGAGGTCCCACTTCACCCCGTTAAATTACAATCTGTTAAGTTACATCTCTGAAGAAACTTTAAGATTTGCCTGTAAAGATTGTGGAGACACATGAAAGAGACGCTCACGCGTCCATCACACATGAGAGTTGGTTGGGTAGCCGCTGTGTCGTAGGGATTCGCACCGGAGTT
The DNA here is from genome assembly GCF_021461385.2 of Schistocerca piceifrons. NCBI lineage: Eukaryota > Metazoa > Arthropoda > Insecta > Orthoptera > Acrididae > Schistocerca > Schistocerca piceifrons. Next base: position 322,751,444 of record NC_060141.1, read on the forward strand.
TGTCAGAGACCTTATTGCACGCGGCGCTACATTAGCGCGCCGTGCGCAGTCAGCAGGTGGGCCAGGGGTTACGCGAGCGACACGTAATTACATGGCTGGCCTCCAATTACTGCCCCTGCTAGCGCGAGGTACGCGGATTCAGCACGAGGAGCTGGACTAGGCTAGACAGTGCTAAAAGGTTGCTTTAGGGCTTTTCTTCTTTAGCGTCAACGTGGCTGACCACCCGTAAAGTTCCGTGTGTAACGTTAGATTACCTTTAACTCACAAAGGACCAGCATACGACGTCTGTTGCTTGCTCACTGTGTCCGGTAAATTAATGTTAATGCACATTGTTGTCACATCCTACTCTAACTAGAAGACCTAACCTGACTGCTTAACTGCATGAGTTGTTGTCAAACTTGAATGTATGTTGTTGGTTTTTTTTTTTTTTCCTCTGAACACCACGCAGCAAGATAATGGAAGCGTGTGCGTTGTGCTCTGCCTCTTACTGACCTCTTGAAAGCATTGTGTACCTACAAGACTGTTTATGTGGCAGTCAGTTGCTGGACGGAATCAATATTAACTGTTCTGCAAATCAACGGTGTTCTCAGCTTATTTTTATTGACCTACCAGGTGTCAGCAGAAGATCGAACGGCAGCCATGCTCAGTAACACTTAAAACTAGCCAATAAAGACAGTTTAAAGATGGGACAAATAATGTGGTTGGCTGTATTATGTGAATCTTTATTTATCTGATATCATTCGGTAATTCAAGATATTACACAGTACTTTGGCGTTTCAACTATGATACCATAGCAGAGATCACCATAGTGAGTTGTGGGCTGTGAAGCACCGTTACCTAGGTTACCGAAGCGATTACGCCTTCTAGGTTCAAAAATTGAGATTACTGTATTCTCAGACGATTTGTTTGAAAATTATATCAGCAAGCAGGAATTCACGAAATATAGTCATGAGTGAATCTCCCTCTGTAACCGAGTGATCAGCACCTGGAACTGCTACAGATTTTTCCTTGGTGGAAACAAAAAAAAAATTTGCAGAGCTAAATGACCTCGAGAAACTTCTTCCTTACACATATCGCAGTGTGCGATACTGTGTACCCGTACCTAATACCTGATTATGGTGTTACTGGAGAAGATGAGAGGTGTGAGCTGGAGATGACAGTGAGTAAACTTGCAGCTCCAGAGCTGGAAACATGGGAACTGTCTGTGATTGTTTGGGTGTGATATTAACTTAGGGCATTTGCTTAAAAACCTCCTGTAATGAAGTAGTGTAGCGTCAACATGGTATAGTTTGCGTTAAAATCCGTTACTCTACAATAAGACTAAGATTTTTTCTTGCTGAATCCGTCATTGGAAGGATTATTTTATGGTAACCGAGATTTCTAATATTAACGATATTCTTAAGAATATAATAAAATGAAGTTTTAATATCTGCTGTTTGCCTTATTTGCAATTAACAGAGAGAAGTCCATTGAGTTTTCTTGAAAGTTAGAATATGGACAAGAACACTTTTCTTATTCAAATTTCCAAATACGGCAAAATTTCATTCAACTCTTAATTATAAAAGTAACAGATGCATAACATAATGTCAGATATTTTCACTTACTTCTCTAAAAATAAGTGTGCATCAGTTTTGTGATTTTCTCAAGCCTCTCGTGAGACTAACAAGCGAAACTTACGAACTATCTGATTTTCCTAAGACTTGTAGAACTAAGACCAGTAGCCAGACATCAGTTTCCTAAAGCTGTTCGATGTACTATTCAAAACACGCGACATAGAAAATTTCAGAACGTTATTAAATGTACAAAATTTCTTTATAATTAACAGAATCGTTCATAGCTGAGAGAGTGCTTGTCTTTGTTTACGGTTATATGGACATTTGCTCAGAATAAAGTAAAGTAACTGTGAACTGTCTGTTAAATACAAGTACCGTGATGCATTTATAAGAGCGAAAAAACTTTTACAGTTAAGTAATCAAAAGAAGAGATTTTCATTTGAGTCGTCAGTCCTCTGACTGGTTTGATGCGGCCCACCACCAATTCTTCTCCTGTGTCTACCTTTTAATCTTAAAGTAGCCCCTGCAGCCTGCATCCTCAATTAACTGTTGGATGTACGCCAATCTAGAAAAGTAGAGATTATGAACTGGAACGCGACTATCTTGAAATAAAGTGTTGCGGTATAGTCTCCTCCAATACTGCTAGACGTAACTTTTGTTTGCCTCTACTGCGTTCTGCCTTTATTATCAATTAATTAATAAATATTGAATCACTTTTTAAATAAAAAGGACAGATTTTCATTTTAATTATCGATTACATGTAACATCGAATATTCAAAGTCAGCTAAAATTTAGTATAAAATGCGAAAGGACTTACTGTTAAATGAGAAACTAACGTATCAATAATACTGTTTTTAATATTATTTTTGTATTTATTTGCAATCTCTCGAAATAAAAAAATACATTGTCTTCTCAATGTGGTGTTTCGCAAATGTACCTGTTTTCAATGTATTGTGAATATTCGCGTTTTCATGCTATTAGTAATTAAAAGTGGAAAGGTGTTTTTCTTGAAAAGTTATCATTTACTATTTTTTAATGAACGCTTCATTCCATTAGTGCAGTGCAAATAGAAACGACAACCCCACGATTACCAGTCTGGAACGTGAAGGAGGAAATATAAGTTATGTGTCTGTGATAATTATAAAAGGGAAGCCTAGTGTAGAATGCCAAGATAACAGAGGAATATTTTAAATGAAATTTATACGAAAAATCGTAATACTGACTAAGCAAGGTTGCCTGGAACAGGAACAGGATTGAATCACGTTATTTAAGTTATTCTCACATCCTCCTGATCTCGTGTGAAATATTTGAATCTATATCACTGAATTGGCCCAAAAAAGCCATTAATGTTGATGGTACGTGCAATGGATAACTTTGATGATAGCACGCAAGCTCAGTAGTAAGTGGTAACTTCACTTAGTTCCCTTTATAAAGCATTTATCATGCTGTAGCAGCAGGTTAAACATACAGAAAAGACTCAGGTTTGGATTCGTAAAAGCCATCATTAAAAGATTATAAATAAAGACAGTTTATTTACTCTTGAAACAAAGGGCCGTCGTGAATATTCACAAAATATGTGAACACAATGTTAACAAGGGTAATAATACTGTTTTAATTAATTGGTATCTTCAGATTATGGACATGGAGTGATGTTAGGGATATAGTCAGCCTCTTATACGTATCAGAATAAGAACCATAGGAGCGATTCGCACAAATTCTCGGAAACAGATACCCCAAAATGCTAAAAAATTTTAAGCAAACGCACTGGAGTAGGGAGAGCACAAGCTTACTATTGTTCAGAAACCGTAATGGCAAAAAGTACGAGTACGTTAAATACTCTAAGTGTAAACTGAGAAAGATTTATTTCATCGTGTTGGTACATATTCTGCCCGAAATTTCACGTATGACAATATGTTACACAGTTTTACCCCCTCGATACAAAATAAAGGACATATGGTATGGTATTTCTCACCACTACTATGTTTGACAGTGAAACACCTTAACAAGCATAAAATATTCAGAAGAAGAGGGGCGAGAAATAACTAATTTAGGTTGGTGAATACGATGGTCTTCCCATTGAATCAACTCGGAATCAATGTAGACTGGCTGTTGCGTCATGTGGCATGATCACATACGAAGAACAACGATAAAAATATACTGTTTAACTTTTTAAAAATCACGTGAATTGCGAAAGGAAGATCTCCGAAAACCTTGATGATAAATACGCGCTTAAATTACGAATGTACAACCCACGAGTGACTAAATTCGCTAATGTATAGAAGTACGTGGTTACGTCTCATCACCTAAACAGCACTTTACACGTAAAATTTGAATAAACATAATCAAGAAATATAATCGAAGAGTAACCTATTTAACTGCACTTCTGACCCAAACAAGTTGAAACTCGTTACATATTTTTTTTTAACTACAAACTATACCCGTAAGCTCAGGAGAGCTGCATCAAACCAGTCTCAGGACTGAAGACCACGACAACAACAAAAAGCTCAGAAGAGTTACGTTTTACACTTACGCAACCCAGCAACACAGTGTCCTTACCACTAACAAACTTCAGCCGTTCACGCCATCTGAGAAAATGGAGGGGCGCACAAAACAGTCAGCCAGTACCAACCGTCACTAATAGACACCTATTGGTAAACGACACACCTTTGGATTGCCCTGTGTTCGCTGTTATCTGCAGATACCAGAATTCTGTAAGGTTGGTAAAGCTCAGGAAGATAATGATTAACACTCTGACTGTCCATGGAACTTTCGAAATTAATTCGTCCATTCACTCAGAGGGGTACAAAGTTACGGTTCAAAAATGGTTCAAATGGCTCTGAGCACTATGGGACTTAACATCTATGGTCATCAGTCCGCTAGAACTTAGAACTACTTAAACCTAACTAACCTAAGGACATCACACAAGACCCAGTGATCACGAGGCAGAGAAAATCCCTGACCCCGCCGGGAATGGAATCCGGGAACCCGGGCGTGGGAAGCGAGAACGCTACCGCACGACCACGAGCTGCGGACCAAAGTTAGGGAAGTGGATAAAATAGGACCATTAGATAACAAGTAATCTCTGTTTCCTGCTTTCACATCATGCATATGCTCGTCAGCTCAGCGAAAGAGTAACATTCACTATGATTCGCGTGTTAATAACATGCCCGGTAGTTGTAAGTAATAAATCCTAGTAAACACGACTGAATGCAACAATTCTAGTGCTATGCACGCAGTTACGGCTAGCTGCGTTCCAAAGAAAGGTCGAAATTACCGAAACAGCGCTGAAAATTTTCAAACTTGATTTATTCAGATGGTTTCAAAAAGTAGCACATGGTCATAATTAAACTGCAGCTAATCACGTAGGTCCAGTGTCGGCAGTAATTATTGTTTGGCTGCGAAACGTCAGAGGTAAGCTAACGCGATAACGGGGAAACGATTTACGCAGAAAAAAATTGATTCCAATTTTAATCACCAGGTGCAAATCTGTCGCTGTGAATGCAAAAAATACGTATAGAAGTGTTTCCACGTGTAATAGATTAGGAACGGCATGTGGGCGGAATAGGTCAAACAAGTGAAAAAGGAATAATGTTGACTTTTTTTATTAATCATCGTACATGAAAACGGTACTATCCACACAGTTGCGCTCTTCCTAAGCAGGAACCACATGATGTACAACGAGGCCGCGATAACGTGCAGGCGTCACGCTGCATCTGACAGGCCCTCTGGGTGTTTGTCTTCAAAGAAGAACGGACCGAGAATTAAGATGCTTGTGAATTCATCCCACACAATCCCATAGGGCAAGTGCACAACACGTGGTTTAACAGTATTGCAGATTCGGCAATTCTCAGTATTCCCTCCACCCTATAGTGTAAAATGTGCCTCGTCACTCCTTTGAGTATTGCCCGGCCACATGTCATCAAATTCGATTCGTGCCAGAATCTGCAGAGCCAATTCAGAGCGTTGCCGCGGATCATGAATTTTCAGTTGCTGCATCGTCTGGATCTTGTACGGGTACCAGAGTAGCATAGATAGCAAACCTTTCTGTACTGTCGACCACTGGATGGACAATTCTCGTAGTATCGCTCGAGCACTAGCAATATCCGGGACACGTCTGCATGGTGAGTTACAGCAACAGCAACCTCGTCGATAACTTCCACCGGGGTAGGATACCTTCCTCCTTCAGGTGCCACACTAAGTTCACCCGTATTTTCAAATTTCATTATCATCTTCTTTAAATCACTGAATGACATCGAAGCACTCCTCAGACATTTCAATCGGTGACTCACTCTCAGTGCAGCGCTGTAATTACTGCCATTCACATAAAACATTTTCAGTAACAGCACACAGTCTCTCTTCTCGAATCCCATACTGCTCACTCACATGATGGCTTTTTAAATGGCAGTGTAGATGTCTCAAATTGTCATACAAACAGCATACAGGGCCAGGTTTGCAACTAGTGGCCAAAACTGGTACTAATTTTTTTCCAGTGTGTAGCCCTTCTACAAAAATTTGATCTGTTAATAAAAGTATTGAATATTCTTTTTTCCAAAACTTTCTCTTCGTGTAATATGTTCTTTAGATATCGTATTCAACTGCTGAGCAATACTGCCTGTTGGTTGGACCTGTGTTGCACTTGTAAACAGCGTCCTCAAACAGAACTTCAGTCTTCATGAAATACTGGATTTGAAATAATAAAAATTAATCTAATTAAATGCCAAAAGAAACTAATTGTGTTCTCAGTGAAAACTGTTTAACAAATATGAATACTGAAGTACATTATGAATGTTGTGTAGCATGATGTGCTAATCTGACTTTAAATATCCACAAAAATAAAATACTGCTCTACACGGAAGGAAATAACTGCTTTGGTTTACCTACACTGTTCACAGTACAATAATTTGTTTATTTAGTACTACAAGTGAAATTTATAGCTATGTACTATTTCGTCATGAGAATGAAAAGTGAGATCTGCCTCATACTCAGAAACCTGTTTGGTGTCTGGTGTACAGATCCTCCCGAAAGCAAATAGAAATCAGCAGATGCAACAGCTAAAGATAAATAGACTACTCACTAAAAGTTTGTTTATGCTTGTCAGAAACAATCTGTAGCTTTGTGTGGCGTTGTGCATTGCACACACGATAAAAAAGATTCAAAACTTTACTAAGAATGATAGAAGTGGATTTTACTTTAATGAAAATCGTTCTTGAAAAATTAATCTCTGAATATTGTCAAAAAAGACTGCACAGCGTAAGAGGATCCTAACTGCTACACAATTCTCTCAATACCAAAATTACAGACTTTCCATCCAATTGCGTTATTCGTCATATAATGAAAACAGAGTGATCATATTAACACTAATCATGAATATCATTAGTTATCTGAGGGACAAAAATTTCCTTCAATTTATAGTTCTCACAAACAAACATTTCATTCTTACGCACGTATTGGATGTATTGAAAAATTCCTCCACAAAGCTTCTCCATCAACAGAATCAATAACATATATTTATATGGATATGTTGTCTGGTCTTTCGGACATGTCCGAAAGAGCAGATACCATTGTTGACCTGCAGCCGTCTATAACTAAATTAGAATTATGTATTAATACCTTCAGCTGCTGACAGGCGTTGATACATATCAACGGGGACAAGTGAAAATGTGTGCTCCTACTGGGTCTCAAACCCGGGATTTCCTGCTTGCATTGCAAACGCTCTGTCCATCTGAGCCACCGAGGGCACAGAGGATATTGCGACTGCAGGGACGATCTCGCGCACGCCTCCCGCAAGACCCACATTCTCACCTTGTATGTCCACACACTATATTCGTAGTGTCCCTACCCAACACACTCATTACTCGTGGAAGACGTTCTTACCAAGTCCCGTAAGAGTTCCGGTAATATGTGTGCATCTGCACAGAAGAGGAAGGTCATGGCTGGTATTGCCAGAACTATATACTTATATGGATATGGTGTCTGTTCTTTCGGACATGTCGGTCTGCCCTCTAAGCAGGAGATCCCAGGCTCGAGCCCCGGAAGGAGCACACATTTTCACTTGTCCCCGATGATATGTATCAACGCCCGTCAGCAGCTGAAGGTATTAATATATAATTCTAATTTCGAATCAATAACATGTTTACAATCAGGTTTTCATCTCTGTAATAAAGTATACTCCAAATAATTTCTCTCACATTCACAAATATTAAATCTCCATGTTAAAAGTTCAAATAAGAATACCCCAGCGCTGCACACATGATAGGCGAGCAAGCAAACCACATATAATCTTAAACCCGTAGTCAAGGATCTTATTCACCTCTCGTGCAGCGCACTCACTCATCTTTGTACCAGCATAGTAAAGGTAAGTCGGTTCCACATTAACGCATGAGCATATCTACCAAGTTTCGCTACCATACAATAATTATAGCCCACAATGGATTTACATGTGTAGCTGCACTTTAATTATAACCACCCGGTTCATCCTATGGTTCAAGGAAACTGAAGTCCAACCACTGAAGTTTGAACACTGACTCCCAAATCTGCGAAGTACGAAGAGAAAATCGAAGAAAGCTGTTCATTGGAAGTGGAGTCAACTGAAACTTTTCCTGTCTCGTCTCGAAGGTAATAAGTGAAGAAGCTGGCAGCAGAGACTAAAATTCTCGAAGAGAGAATCCTTGACCAGGAAAAAGATGGAGGCACGGTGATGTGATTACCAGTAAATCGTAACAGAAAGACTACTGTCACGTTCGGGGGTGCTGCATATTACAAAAGCTCACTAGGTCTTCGTGAATGGTAAACGGCAGTGAAGTGGGAAGTTACGTCACAACAGCGTGCGTCCCCAGACGGAGCTGTGGTACAGCCGGTCTGCGGCGGCGGCTGAGCACAGATCAATGGAAGCCCCGGCTGTAATCGCTTAACCTCGTAAGCGCCGCCAAAGGCCCGCCGAGCCCCTGCAGGCGCGCCACACTGCGAGGCACCTCGTGTTAGCGCTAAGCGCTGCTGCCGCCGCGTCAGGGGCCTCTCCCTTCCGCATTCGCTATCTTCTTGACATCTTCCTACATTCCTTAAAGAAAGTCATATTCCTGCGGAGGCTGTTCACTTATTTTGACATACAGTGGTAAGACGCACATTTTTCTCCGAAAAATTGCGTCCAAAATACAGGCACGTCTTATACTCGATATTAATATTAAATCTTCAGTATTTCATTTAAAATTCCAGCCATTCCTAAAAATGGCCATATGTTTGATGCCGTGGGGAACCTACCTCTATCTGGCAACTTTGGATTCAACTGGCAGCTGCACTTCACTGATGGGACGAACATGAGTTGCGCAGATTCACAAGCTTGCTAACACTGTCCCCCTCCCGTCCCGCCATCACAAACACAAAAAATTGTCTACTCTATGATGCGTCATTGCAGTCTTCGGTGCCAGTGAACTTGAACTGAGAATAATTTGTATTATCGGTAACAGTACAATATTTTTGTTAGTAGCTAATTTCGTAATGAAAAAAAATCAAAGGTATTCATATGATGCGGGCTATAAATTGAAATTAATAGCATGTGCAGAAGAACATGGAAATAGAGCAACTGAGTGGCATTACGGCCCCCCACCAACAGAACAGACCATTCGCGATTGCAGGGCCGGTAAAGAAGAACTGAATAAAATGAAGAATAAATGTGCGAATGGAGGACTGAACATAAAATGTCCCAAACTGGAAGATGACGTATTCAAATGGATTCAAGGACACAAGAGTATGAAAAGAAAATATTATCTTTCAATCGCTTTATTATTCAACATTGAAAGAAAATCAATGTGGAACTAAGCTAAATATGGAGGAAATTCCTCTGACATTTGATGTTCCGAGTAATAGAACTGTTGCCATGAAGGGTGATAAAAGTAACTAAAAAAAAGAAGATACGAAAAAATGGGAAATACAGAGCTTACTGCTATTTCTGGAGGACTTACTTCACAACTGCAATCTCTTGATGTCTCGATAAATAGTTAGAAACAACTAAACCATTTAAAGTGTATATGAGAGAGGAATGGAACAAATGAATCATGGATGAAACCTAACATAAATTCACGCCGAAGGGAGGTATAAAAACAACCTACAATCATTATTCAAAAAGATTTCGGGCTTGCAGCCGGTCGTCGTTAGCTTCCATCCACGATATTTCGACTGGACAACCGCCAGCCATCCTCAGGTGAGCCATCGAAGACTGAAGAAGACGCCCTCCGTTCCGCAATATATAGCGTGCAGCGAGTATTCCGCGCATGCGTCAAAATCATATTAACAGACGAACCACACCACCCGCCAGCAGCGCCCTCGCTGGTGGAACTGCAGAACTCAGCTGTCTTCGGCGTTGTCAATTGCCGCGGTCATCGGAGTACTCTGGCGTCTTCGTCTGGAGCAGATCTTAGAGATGACGGGGTTCCACGCATTATCTAACTGGTAGCCATTGTCACGCTTCATAAGATTGTCTGTCATGCGAATTTCCACTGATTCTTTTATGACGGAGTCCCAAAAGGATGTTGCTGTGGCCAGACGAAGACGCCAGAGTACTCCGATGGTCGCGGCAATTGACAACGCCGAAGACAGCTGAGTTCTGCAGTTCCACCAGCGAGGGCGCTGCTGGCGGGTGGAGTGGTTCGTCTGTTAATATGATTTTGACGCATACGCGGAATACTCGCTGCACGCTATATATTGCGGAACGGAGGGCTTCTTCTTCAGTCTTCGATGGCTCACCTGAGGATGGCTGGCAGTTGTCCAGTCGAAATATCGTGGATGAAAGCTAACGACGATAGGCTGCAAGCCCGAAATCTTTTTGAATATTTAGTTCGCCGGGAAAATTATAAATTTCACAACCTACAATCAAACAAATGTGTCACTGGATAAAACAGTCGTGGTTAGGGTGAGAAAAGACAGTATTGTTAAATCTTTCAGGAAGTGTGGCATAGGGAACGCTCTCGATGGCAATTAAGACCATCTTAAATATGAACGAGATAACGATGACGACGATTTCCAGACATTTTAAAGATCAGTTCGGTTTTATAATCTAAGAATCTTTTTTAAAAAATGTTTAAAAATTGTGCGTCTCATAATCCGTAGCGTGATATAGTCCACAACATGCGGTAAAAAATGCATTTCAGTAGTACGAGGGCTATTTTTTCCAACATCCGATCGGACCAGAAACGGAAACAGCGAAGCAAAAAAAATTGATTTATAACATTTAACTACACCTACAGGCTGCTTCTCTATGCATTACTCGTCGGACGTAGATATTTGTCGTGCCGTTGTACCAATTTTCCAATACCATAATCACAGAAGGCAGCCGCCTGTGTTTTCCGCCAATTCTCTACGCTGGTCTGGAGCTCGCTGTCCGTGCCAAAATGCTGTCCTCATAGCCAGGGGTTCATGTGAGAAAACAGATGAAAATCAGAGCTACCCAACTCCGAGTTGTATGGTGTGTGATCAAAGATTTAGCATCGAAGACGCTTCAGGAGCGATTTTGTTGCAACTGCAGTGTGCAGCCGAGCGTTGTCATGAAGGAGGACACTGGCTAATGACAACAGTCCTCTTCGCTTGTTCTGAACTGCCCTTCGCAGACAATTTTCTCAGATCGCTCGATCCTCTCGCTGAACAAGATCGTAGGTTCACGCTCACCACACACATCATGAACATCTATACTTCCTGCTTCAAAGTTCCCGTACCATTGTCGCACTTTGCTGTCACATATGGCATTACGTAGTGTGGTGTGCACGAAAGAAGGAGAATCCATCAGCAGGAAGAATTCGAATGACTGTAGGCACGTCACACTTTTGGGCAGTCATTATTGTTCTACGCATATTTACGTGCTCATTGTGTACTCAACGAAAAACGCCAAGTGACGCGATCGACAGGCATACTAGAGACACTGTTCAACACATCAATGACAAAGATTCAGTGGATTTTCACTGTGGTTTTAATTTCAAGAACGATCGGACGTTCAAAAATAAATAGCCGTTGCAATAAATTATTTGCAGTCAACCACTTTAATAGTACCAGATACAATTCAACACAGCGTTTTAGTTCCCACATCATCAGTCTGTTGGTAGTTTGTGGCGCTCATGAAATAAAATAAAATAAAAACACATTGCACCGTCGGCCCTCGTCTTAATTGTCCATACCGCACACCACAACCATGCATCAGGCGTTGTTCTCTTCTTCAGTTGTGGGTACGAAGAGTGTCCACTTGACGCTTTTTCTACTGCCCGGAGGTAACTGTGAGCTGCTATTCTCAAGGTTTCACTGTGGATGCACAGTTTTTGTTTATATTTCCAAAGATGATATTTGGCTAAGAAGAAGCTTTTCGATAACATAAAAAAGCACAGACTCTTTCAGATATTACCAAAAGTATGCATGCAACAGAAGATCTCTTAGGCGGTGTATAAGGCAATAGTAATTAATGAATAAAAACTTGCATGCTGAAAGAATTAGAAACGGTCACTCACAAGACGGAAGCAAATAATGTTTTTAATGTGCAAATGAATGGAAACTGAGTGAGATTTTTACAACAGCGTTTTATTTATTTTCGTGCTGATGAATAGTAGTAAGTATTTAGCAATCTATGGAAGCAATAGCTAGATGTTGGCCAAATAATATCTTTGGAAATTTAAACACAACGTGCCCAAGCACAGAAGCACCTCAGGCGCTGCAGGTCACAACTACCTCCAGAACCAAGAGAAGCGTCACGTGGACACTCTTGGTACACACGGCTGAGGAGGAGGGCACAGTCTGACGCGCAGCTGCACTTGCGATCTGCGAAATGACCTACTTTATGTAAAGCCGGGACTCGTACTGCAATGTGTTCTTTATTTTATTTTATGTAATGAATGCCAAAAACTATCCACTCCTATTTCTCGAATACCACCAAACACAAGGCTCACACACATGTTGATTTTCCTACAACTGTTTGGCCATTTCCCTTCACTATACTTACGGAGCACTGTGAGACACCTGTTATCAACCACTTGTGGGTCGAATATTTCAAACTGGGACATCTGCGGTACATTCGTTGGATCGGTGGAATTCCAGGAGATTACCAAATCGACTGCTAGAATAAAACATAAAAATAGTTAAGTGACTCCAGGGCTGCGTAACTACAGTATTGCGAAAGAGACAGACGAATAGATATAGAACTCTCCAATCTGCTATGGAAAACTTTCATATTGAATTGTACCATAAAACATCCGTGCCTACGGTTTTTCCCTTACAATTCCACTCATCTAACAGAGATACAGTAGTTCAGTATCTTACTTTGTGTCGATCAGGATGGTCCCCAGACTGCATTTCCCTGGCTCCGTCTCCCATTTTCTCGCCACTGCCTAACGTGCCACACCGTTGTCTCTTCTTGTCTCGCGTCCAAGTCTCCCCATACTGCTTCCCCTCTTTGGAAAATGACTTGCTTCCCGCTCCCTACCGTAAAACCACTCGACTGCCTGCCTCGGAAGTCTCTTAGTAACAGTCTCGTAGAACTTGTGTGTATCACCTCTCGAAGACCTTGCTATAAAGTTAGTACCGCCATTAGATTGTTGTTTATTTACAGTGTTACATTTACACTTACACAATCTTGATTTCGGCTTCAAAGTGCCATTATCAAGTGTTTTATGTGTTATAAATTGCCTAAGATGGCGTACTGTCGTATTAAAATACAGTACGCCATTTTAGGCAATTTATAACACTTAAAACACTTGAAAATAGCACTTTGAAGCCGAAATCATGATTGTGTAGGTGTAAATGTAACACTGTAAATAAACAACAGTCTAATGGCGGTACTGACTTTAAAGAAATATATTATTACTGTGGCCCCGCATTATGAAAAAATTATTAAAACTCTGGAAGACTTTTAAGGAATCAGTATCGGGACACGCCCTAGCCCTTCCTTGTTTTGGTCTTCCAAAGTGTAGGATTTTCGCGGTAATAGGAAAATTCACAAGACAACAGAACGAAACAAAACACCTCGGAAAATACGAATGTCACCTCGTTTCCACTGTCACGCTCTTCCGAATTCAGGAAGCACCAATTGCTTTGTCTCCAACATAGTACACTTGAGTTATTACCGAGAGTCTAGTCGTTTGCCGTGAAATGGACACCGTTGCAGAAACATTTGGTTCTGAGCGTTCCACTAGAAACGTGACATTCTATTACCGACGAATGCAAAGTGATGCTGAAAGCTGTGCTTTTTTACAATGACAGAAAGTTAACTTTGATTCCAGCCTAGTCTAGAGTTTTAAAGACACGTATAGCATGAAAGTCCTTCCAAACAAATTCAAATGCCACGAATACCAATGGAACATCAGATTTGTAATTGCACTTGTGTCTGAGTTAAAATGTGTTCGAAAAATATACCTGTTTATTTTGTGAACAGAAGGACAAAGCGAGAAAATACCTCCAGAACGAATGGCGAGATGTACTAGTACTTACACCACGTACAAACACAGGCACATGTTTATATTCAACTCCACTACTGATAAGCTTGATTTGGTCAAACGTCGTGTCAAGGCTTTAAATAAAGATGGTCCTGAACTGATGTAGAGAAAAATTGCACCCTGCGATATGTGATGAGAAGGGAAAGGAAGCATTTGTAAGTATCCTCAAATTAGAAAATATCAATACACTAAACACTAGTGTAAACGCTGCAAAGAGGGCTTAGTTTCAATTCCTTATGATGCATAAATCACACATACTTTGCGTCTCGTTTCCTAAATGCTTATAGCAACTTGCGATTGTGTCACTGAAGATCTGTTTGATCCTCTGTTGTATTTCCTGCTAATCTCGGAGCTAAAAGCGACAGATAAAGCGACTGGCATAGCCATACGACTGCGGACGTGAAAGGGAATAGAAGACAAATGTGCTAAAGGAAGGAGGGAAGATAACGGTTTAACGAGCTCATTAGGGACGGAGTACAAGCTCTAATCGGATAAGGATGAGGGGGGGAAGATGGACGTATCCGTTTCAAAGGATCCATCGAGGTATTTGCCATAAACCATCTAGAGAAAAATAGAAAAGAACATTGAAGTTCTTTTACACGATGATCAGTTTAGCTTTAGGAAAAGTTAAAAGCTGAAAGAGGCAATTCATGCGGTGCTTTTGATAAATGAGGCAAAGCATAAGAAAAATCATGACACGTTCATATTATTTGTATACCTACAAAACTCATTCGACAGTGTCAGATGGTGCAAGATATTAGAAATTCTCAGGAAAATAGATGTGAGCGACAGAAGAAGAATACAAGAACGAGGATACAAAAATAAGAGTGCAAGAGCAAATACGAAGTTCTTGGATTCAGATGGGTTTAATATAGAGATGAAATCCTTCTCCTCTATTGTTCAATCTGTGCATCCAAGAAGCAATACGGAAACACATGAAAGGTTTCAAGGTGAAAGCATATCAGTGACAAGATTCGTTGATGATACTGTTATGCTCAGTGAAAGGAAGCGTTGCCGGTCATGGTGAGCGGAATGACCCGTCCAATGAACACACACAAAGGACTGAGAGTTAAACGAAGAAAGACTAAAGTAATGAGGAACAGGAGAAGTGAGGTGAGCGATTAATTTAGCGTAAAAGTTGGGGACCACTAAGTAGATGAATTGAAGGAATTCTTGGAAGCAAAATCAGACACGAAGCCTCGTTTGATACGGCTCTCCACGCTGCCCTGATGTCTGCCAGCCTCTTCATGTCTGAATAAGTACCGCAACCTCCATCCATCTCAATCTGATCACTGTATTCAATCCTTGACTCCCTCTACAACTTTTAGCCTCACACCTGACTCCATTACCAATGCGCCGATTCATTGTTAATGCCTTGTAAAATTTTTTAAAAGTAAGCCAGTACCAATTTTTACATAACTTTGTTACTTGAGGCAATTTCTTTTTTCGTTGCTCTGTTCTCGTATATGAAGATGGTAGTTTAGCGTTAAGCAACCTAAGCTGGTCATCACTTTGCAGGAAAAAAATGTTTGCGATTGAGACAATTTAGTTTTGAAAATTTTACATTTGATCATATGTTTTTGGGTCAGTATTACCTAACGCGCTACTTCACTTCCCTGGAACCCAAAATGATCTTCCCCGAGGTCGCTTCTACCAGTTTTTCCATTCTTCTGTAAATATTTTGTCAGTGTTTTGGGAGCATGATTTATCAAACTGATGATTCGGTAGCATTCACACACATCAGCACCGCTTTTCTTTGAAACTGGGATTATAGCATTTTCTTACAAATTTCATAATTCTAATTTACAGGTGTGTGCCTCCTTCTCTTCTTTGTTACATAGTACTGTAGTTGGTATAGCTGAAAATCTTACGTGATCACAGCAAGCCTGAAAACATATAGACTGTTGGGGGTATAGAAACAGATATTGTGATCATTGGCACCTTAATATGTATCAATTTCAGTATGTTAGTTGATTTTTCTCCGCGTGTAAACAGTCTCTCTACAAAGGCCTCTCATAATTTACTATCTGATATTTTCTGTACGGTCGTAATTGCACCACGAAATGAACTACACCTGTCAGTATGCATTAACATTTTTGTATCCAAGTTTCTACATTTTAGTCCGTGACCTGGTGCCAGGGGAAAGTAAACATTAAATACAATTTTGGTAAACATTTTTCGAATACAGTGATCAATAGGTTATTATATTTTGACTAAAGTTCAGTCTTGATCACACCATTTATGTTTCAGTGACATAGGTAACCGGTTTCGGTTATTTTTACATAACCATCATCAGACCCATGGCTCCCTTAGGATGGTAGGCGGAGCTCTCCTCAGCTGCTACGAAGATCAGTTGACTTTAGTCAAAATATAAACATTACTTTTTCTTGAAAGTACTAACCAACCTAAAACTATAGTCGTAATAGTTAGTGTGCAAACGAAGTAAATACTGATGTAGCATTGTTCAATAGCCTATCCAGTCATCAATAGAAATCTCTATACTTACATCCCTAATACATTGTGTTTGTACTCAGAAGAAAAAAAGTGACCAGCTTAGAGACACTTAGATTATGAGATAAATTTTATCGGATCGTTATTTGGTACGTGTATAGGACATGACTTATGGACAATGCTCACGCTGTGAGCGGTCATATGGCAACGGTACAGCAGGTAGAGCATCGCGTGGCGTCTTGCGGACTGCCAGTTAGGCCTCTGCTAATTGGGTGCGCGGCTCTCGGTGCTGCAGACTTGCCTTGTCCGACTCGATGCACAGCCTCCTGACCCTTGTAGCACTGTTCACAATGACAGCTAGTGCCAGCCAGTGCACCACGGTCGCTTACAACTGCACAAAGTAAGTATGACAATGACAATTTACTTGAAGTGTGACTGCAAAAGTGAGAATTTACAAGCAATGGAAACCAATCAAGACCAAAATGTCAGCTGGAATCCCAAATTTAAGTTCTTAAAATTGGAGTTCAGGTCCGAAAGCCAATGGGAATATCAGAGGCGGTAAACATAGACCTGTAGTGATTACACATTAAATTTCGAATTGCAAGAGGACCACAGATGATACGTTGCGCTGAGGAAAAGAATGGAGTAGAACTCCAGTAAGTCACACGAACACCTATGAAAAGCGAACACAGATCGTGTCTTCAAACTGTATGACTAAGCGGAGTTGTGACTGATAAACGTAATAAAACTAAATATCACGTCCAGAGCAAATGTCCTAGAGTTCTAAGGAAGAAAAATGAATCTATCATCCGACAAGCGTGAAAGAGTGGCTCCATCTATTTATGTTCTATAATGGAAGAGAGTTGTGGGGGGTGGGGGGGGAGAGAGGTGAGGGTAGGGGGAAGGAAGGAAGGGAGGGAGGGAGGGAGGGGGAGAGAGAGAGAGAGAGAGAGAGAGAGAGAGAGAGAGAGAGAGGCAACTTGAGGTACGTGCGTCACTAGCAGGCACTAATCGTCTAATAGTAATAATTCATCACGCTGAATGTTCGGACGAGAGTCCTTGCACACTGTCTCATTTCGAGATTTGTTCGTAATTGATGCGAGTGAGAAGCCACATCTTGTCTAAATTGCCATTTGAATTTCTATGCTTCATTTTCAGGTTGTCAAGGTATCAAAAGGCTACCTAAAAATAAATTATTGACTTCAGTGATTTTGTATTATTTATACACTCCTGGAAATGGAAAAAAGAACACATTGACACCGGTGTGTCAGACCCACCATACTTGCTCCGGACACTGCGAGAGGGCTGTACAAGCAATGATCACACGCACGGCACAGCGGACACACCAGGAACCGCGGTGTTGGCCGTCGAATGGCGCTAGCTGCGCAGCATTTGTGCACCGCCGCCGTCAGTGTCAGCCAGTTTGCCGTGGCATACGGAGCTCCATCGCAGTCTTTAACACTGGTAGCATGCCGCGACAGCGTGGACGTGAACCGTATGTGCAGTTGACGGACTTTGAGCGAGGGCGCATAGTGGGCATGCGGGAGGCCGGGTGGACGTACCGCCGAATTGCTCAACACGTGGGGCGTGAGGTCTCCACACTACATCGATGTTGTCGCCAGTGGTCGGCGGAAGGTGCACGTGCCCGTCGACCTGGGACCGGACCGCAGCGACGCACGGATGCACACCAAGACCGTAGGATCCTACGCAGTGCAGTAGGGGACCGCACTGCCACTTCCCAGCAAATTAGGGACACTGTTGCTCCTGGGGTATCGGCGACGACCATTCGCAACCGTCTCCATGAAGCTGGGCTACGGTCCCGCACACCGTTAGGCCGTCTTCCGCTCACGCCCCAACATCGTGCAGCCCGCCTCCAGTGGTGTCGCGACAGACGTGAATGGAGGGACGAATGGAGACGTGTCGTCTTCAGCGATGAGAGTCGCTTCTGCCTTGGTGCCAATGATGGTCGTATGCGTGTTTGGCGCCGTGCAGGTGAGCGCCACAATCAGGACTGCATACGACCGAGGCACACAGGGCCAACACCCGGCATCATGGTGTGGGGAGCGATCTCCTACACTGGCCGTACACCACTGGTGATCGTCGAGGGGACACTGAATAGTGCACGGTACATCCAAACCGTCATCGAACCCATCGTTCTACCATTCCTAGACCGGCAAGGGAACTTGCTGTTCCAACAGGACAATGCACGTCCGCATGTATCCCGTGCCACCCAACGTGCTCTAGAAGGTGTAAGTCAACTACCCTAGCCAGCAAGATCTCCGGATCTGTCCCCCATTGAGCATGTTTGGGACTGGATGAAGCGTCGTCTCACGCGGTCTGCACGTCCAGCACGAACGCTGGTCCAACTGAGGCGCCAGGTGGAAATGGCATGGCAAGCCGTTCCACAGGACCACATCCAGCATCTCTACGATCGTCTCCATGGGAGAATAGCAGCCTGCATTGCTGCGAAAGGTGGATATACACTGTACTAGTGCCGACATTGTGCATGCTCTGTTGCCTGTGTCTATGTGCCTGTGGTTCTGTCAGTGTGATCATGTGATGTATCTGACCCCAGGAATGTGTCAATAAAGTTTCCCCTTCCTGGGACAATGAATTCACGGTGTTCTTATTTCAATTTCCAGGAGTGTACATTTGAATCGAACTCTAACAACATGTGAGATCTTTCAGTGCAATAGTATTGTTTGCAGTCAGCTTCGAACACTGAGATATAGCGTGAGGACAATTTATTCATACGATTTCAGAGCATTTAGGTAGAAATGAGCAATAAATTAGCTCGTTTATCATGCAGGTAAAAAACTTGCTCTTGTAAAGTGATCTATTCAAATAACTGTATAAAATAGTGAAGACAGAAAATCTTGGTTTGTGTAAACATTATTCATCGTGCCAATGGTGAAAGACGTGGAAGGAAAAAACGAAGTATGAAATAGTACTGCACGTAGCTCCAGACAGTCACCCATACAATGCACATAAAGATGCAATTAACAATAATTGATTAAAATAACGTTACAAATACTTAACTTTCGTGCGTTGATGAGTATGACGTGTGGTAAAGTTATTAAAAGTTCAAGGAATGTGAGCAGTGATCTGCTACTGAGACTAGTGAACTAAATTAATTAACTGTCCGGTCTGGCTCCGCCGGTAGTAACACCAAAGAAGAGCAAGTAAATATTCCAGAATTCGAATCAAGAACAGCTGCCAACATCGGTAACTTGGATATAGATCTCTTCGGTGTAGTGTAGCAGCTTGAATCACTTAATGAAGACAAGGCCGTCGGTTCAGACTGTATTCCAGTTAGATTTCTTTCAGAGTACGGTGATATAGCAGATCCATACATAGCAATTATGTACAACAGCTCGTTCGTAGAAAGATCCGTGGCTAAACCGTCACACCAACGTTCACGAAAAGAAATAGTAGTAATCCACTAATTTACCGACCCACAACATTATCGCCGATTTGTAGTAGGATTTTGGAACATATACAGTGTTCAAACATCATACATTACCTCGAAGAAAACGATCTATTGACACATAGACAGCAAAGTTTCAGAAAATATCATTCTTGTAAACGAAAACTAGTTCTTTATTGTCACCAAGTAATTAGTGCTATCGACAGGGAATGTCAAAACTATTCCATGTTTTTAGACTTCCAGAAGGCTTTTGACAACATTGCTCACAAACGACTTCTAATCAAATTGCGTGCCTATGGAGTGTCGACTCAGTTGTGGGACGCCGATCGTGGTAGCCGACAGGTTCTAGGCGCTTCAGTCCGGAACCGCGCGACTGCTACGGTCGCAGGTTGGAATCCTGCCTCGGACATGGATGTGTGTGATGTCCTGAGGTTAGTTAGGTATAAGTAGTTCTAAGTTATAGGGCACTCATGATCTCAGATGTTAAGTCCAATAGTGCTCAGAGCCATTTGAACCATATTAAGTTGTGGGACAGGATTCGTAATTTCCTTCCAGAAATGTCACTGTTCGTCGTGAATGACGGAAAGGCAGCTAGCGAGCAAATGTAATATCTTGTGTTCCACAAGGAAGTGTTACAGGCCATGTGCTGTTCGTCATCTATATAACAATTTAGGAGACAATCTGAGAATCCCTCTTAGATTTGCTTTGACTAATTGTAAAATAATTTAGACAATATATCTGTACGGTGCGAAGAATGACAATTGACATCAAATAAATCTAAGACTTTGAATTAAACTAAATACGTAGAGATTAAAACCACGAATAATTTAAACTGGAACTATCAGATAGACAATGTTGTGGGGAAGGCGAACCAAAGACGGCCATTTAGAAAATTCAACAGGTCAACTAAATAGATTGCTTTGTGTTGCCAATAATTAAAACAAACGTGTTTTTCGTTAATGCAGAACTTCATCACGAAATTTCAGTCTCCAGCCTTCACCTCCAAATGTGAAAACATTTTATTGGCGCCCACCCACATGGGGAAAAATGGTCATCAAAATAAAATAAGAGAAATCAGAGATCGCACGGAAAGATTTAAGTGTCTGTGTCTCTCGCGTACCATTCGAGAGTGAAATGTAAATGGCTTGATGGTGTTTCACTGAACCTTCTACCAGGTAATTTTGAGAACTGGACAGTAATCATGCAGATGCAGATGTATGCACGTCCTGCCACTGTCTGCTGACACACGCACAATGCGACAATCGACGAAAATTGCGACACAGTGAGTCACAGGAGACACTGACTGATGAGTGGAACTGTGCGTCAGCTTAAATCCGCGGTTGGCGGATGAATGTTCGTTGCGAACTATTTACCTGACATCAGGCGGAACAAGATATAGTTATCATGTCATCTGACCATACTTTTGTGACACCATAATGGATGGCTGTGTCCGTATCTACCGGCGTTTCCTTTGAAAGGTCACGGCTGACTTCCTAACACATCCCTCACAGTCCGAATTTGTACTCTGTCTGTGATGACCTCTTAGCCCATCGGTCTTAAAATAAGAAAAATAATGTGCGAACAAACTGACATTGTGCAGAGAAAAAACGGGAGTAGAAGATAGGACAGTATATCCTAATGATGATAAAAGTTACGGAGAGGCTTGTGTGTAATGACATATTTATGTAGATATTCAAATAAACTCTAATTGTAAGTACGTTATTCTTCTTCTTCTCGAGAAATATCCGAATACCGCGCCCACAACCAGCGCCCTCCACCGTTTTTGATTTACACATCGTCGACTTTTAAGTTCATCCGTTGTCAAGCCCCTTCCATCATCTTTTCCTTCGGCACTTTCTCTTTTGTCCATCTTTTCGTCAGCAAAGAGTACGCTGTTACTGACAAACCATCTCAGTGGCTCAGAAAGACCTTCTCCCCGGTCACATTTTCCACGATTTAGTCCCAAGAAGCAACACCACTTGTGAGTGGTTCGCGGCCTCACACAGTTGCAGTTTAGAATACAGCTGGTATAAGCGCTTGGTTTACCAAGTAACCACAGAGCTGTTGACTAACGGATCATAAAGTTTAAATAGTGCAAACGAACAATTATTCCAGATTTTGTTGATGCACTAACCTGAGATTAAAGCCTACGTTATCACACTAATATCAGTATGCGCCGGTAGTTTATCATCAACACCTTTCCATTTGTTCTGAAATGTAGGCTATCTCTTCTGATACCCTTCACACAATAAGTATAATCTCTAATCTGTAAACGGTTGCCGAAACAGTTACGTTCTGCTGGTACCCGCAGACCTTACTTTAAAACTCTAGGGACTGTAAGCTCAAAATTACGAATATTTGTAATGGTCATTTGCCTAATGTCAACTGGAGTAAATTAGAAACGTGTGTGAACGGTTCGTGCTGAATGGTGGGTCTGATAATTGAGCTGCGACACTGGGACATCATCAAACGGTCCAAAGTACGTACACACATTTTTATTTTGTGTGTGCGTATTTGTGTGTGTGTGTGTGTGTGTGTGTGTGTGTGTGTGTGTGTGTGTGTTTTGACTTTACAGGGGCATAACACTGAGAACATCCGTCTCCTGGCCCATTTTAAAAGGAACGAAAGTCGATGAAAACGCTAAAATTTTTGCACACCATTTTCATTTATTTTTATATGCAGCGCTTTCAGTTTATATATTCTGCTATTGTACGTGAAAGTTGTGACATCGGCGCCTTTTGCCCAATAATTGCTTTATTACTTATTTTGTGTGTTGATATTGTTCTACATGCACTCTTGCTTTACTACAGGCGAAACTTCTATTGTGCCTCTAGCGCTAAGCACAGTTTTTAACACAAGATACAGATTACACACACAGTCTACCACCATGTTAACCTGTTTCCTGTTATGTAGTATAGCTGACTACGATATGTATATTGTGATGTCTGTGGTCAGAGAGTGATAAATTTCTTGCACTAGGATGAGATATTACAAATACACTACTGGCCATTAAAATTGCTACACCACGAAGATGACGTGCTACAGACGCGACATTTAACCGACAGGAGGAAGACGCTGTGATACGCAAATGATTAGCTTTTCAAAGCATTCTCACAAGGTTGGCGCCGGTGCCGACACCTACAATGTGCTGACATGAGGAAGGTTTCCAACCGATTTCTCATACACAAACAGCAGTTGACCGGCTTTGCCTGGCAAAACGTTGTTGTGATGCCTCGTGTAAGGAGGAGAGATGCGTACCATCACGTTTCCGACTTTGATAAAGATCGGATTGTAGCCTATCGCGATTGCGGTTTATCGTATCGCGACGTTGCTGCTCGCGTTGGTCGAGATCCAATGACTGTTAGCAGAACATGAAATCGGTGGGTTCAGAAGGGTAATACGGAACGCCGTGCTGGATCCCAACGGCCTCGTATCACTAGCAGTCGAGATGACAGGCATCTTATCCGCATGGCTGCAACGGATCGTGCAGCCACGTCTCGATCCCTGAGTCAACAGATCGGGACGTTTGCAGGACAACAACCATCTTCACGAACAGTTCGACGACGTTTGCAGCAGCATGGACTATCAGCTCGAAGACCATGGCTGCGGTTACCCTTGACACTGCATCACAAACAGGAGCGTCTGCGATGGTGTACTCGACGACGAACCTGGGAGCACGAATGACAAAACGTCATTTTTTCGGATGAATCCAGGTTCTGTTTACAGCATCATGATGGTCGCATCCGTGTTTGGCGACATCGCGGTGAACGCACATTGGAAGCGTGTATTCGTCATCGCCATACTGCCGTATCACCCGGCGTGATGGTATTGGGTGCCATTGGTTACCCGTCTCGGTCACCTCTTGTTCACACTGACGGCACTTTGAATAGTGGACGTTACATTTCAGATGTGTTACGACCCGTGGCTCTACCCTCCAAAAACAAATGTTCAAATGTGTGTGAAATCTTATGGGACTTAACTGCTAAGGTCATCAGTCCCTAAGCTTACACACAACTTAACCTAAATTTCCTAAGGACAAACAAACACACCCATGCCCGAGCGAGGACTCGAACCTCTGCCGGGACCAGCCGCGCAGTCTATGACTGCAGCGTCCTAGACCGCTCGGCTAATTCCGCCCGGCCTCTACCCTTCATTCGATCCCTGCGAAGCCCTACATTTCAGCAGGATAATGTACGACCGCATGTTGCAGGTCCTGTACGGGCCTTTCTCGATACAGAAAATGTTCGACTGCTGCCGTGGCCAGCACATTCTCCAGGTCTCTCACCAATTGAAAACGTCTGGTCAATGGTGGCCGAGCAACTGGCTCGTCACATTACGCCAGTCACTACTCTTGATGAACTGTGGTATCGTGTTGAAGCTGCATGGGTAGCTGTACCTGTACACGCCATCTAAGCTCTGTTTGACTCAATGCCCAAGCGTATCAAGATCGTTATTACGGCCAGATGTGGTTGTTCTGGGTACTGATTTCTCAGGATCCATGCACCCAAATTAAGTGAAAATGTAATCACATGTCAGTTCTAGTATAATATATTTGTCCAATGAATACCCGTTTATCATCTGCATTTCCTCTTCGTGTAGCAATTTTAACGACCGGTAATGTATCTCATCCCAATACGAAATAACTACCACATTCAAAAAGCCATAGCAGAGAGAAAGTAACTAATAAATGACTTGACACGGATAAGAAACAACTCACTAGCAAACGTGGCAGAAGAGTTCACACACACGCACACACACCCAAACAAACAAACAAACGCGCACGCTCGAGCGAACAGATGCACACACAGGCGGCCGCGCTCGCTGAAAATAGTTTTTAGTACTATTGGCAGAACAACAGCTGCACTAGCAATGCAGGAGCACAAGCAAAGGAATATCATCAGAAAGTGTAAATAGTTAACATATACTGAGAGAAAGGTTAGGTGAGAACTATTTGCAACTTACATGTACCAATATAGAATAGATGAGTTTAAAGTGCCGTATGCAAATGAAACTGTGTGTTTTTCAGACCAGTGGTGGTATCTTAACAAACTGAGAAGGCACATGTCTGGAAAAACAAGTATTGCCTCTATTCAGTTGCATACAGACGGTTCTAATCTATAAATCGTAAATACAATAATCCATTAACACCATTCTGTGGCACCTGTCGTTAAGCTAAACTGATATTAATAGATAAGTACTGTACCAAGTGTAGATAACGCTGAAAAATTTCTAAATTCTCAGCACTGATGCTCCAAGTATATCACTGTTCAGGAAATGAAGAATAAATAGAAGTTGCGGCTCTTGTTTGTACTAAGAAAATATGTATGAGATCCGAATGTGGCTAGACAAAAATTACAAGTCCCTACTGAACCACCAGGTGTAAATAAATACAAATCTCACATGTTCGTTAACACATGTAGTAAGTCCGTCGAACCACCAAAAAGCTGAGAGTCAAAACAGGGACAAACAGCGATATTTTCAAAAGTGCTGAAGGCACACAAGTCCAAAGAGAAACGAGCGGCCGACCCGCCTCACATAACAACGCAGCCTCTGCTTCTGGAGTGCTTGCAAACTGAGGCACCGCTCCACAGTAAAACGGACCATTAAACCCCCTCCTGAACTATTCGAGATTAACCGTCGCTATGCTCAGAACTTGTCCCATCACGAAATTACAGTCGGAATGAACTTAATCCTAGACAATCCGTAATGATACAGGAGGATGCACGCTTTCGTGCTAATCAATTCGAGATATCACAGTAAATTGTGTAATGGATAGTTAAACCGCAACTGATGAAAACTGAACAAAAGTTATTACCGTCAAACAAAGTGACATATTCTTCTAAAGGAAAATTAGCTCCCCTTTTCGTTACATCGATTAGTTAACTTGTCACTTCAAAATTTATGATTAGAGAGATTTTAATTGTTAAAACATTAATCGATTGAAAATAACCTAAGGAATCACGTGAATCATCAGCGGAATAATAGTACTATTGGAGCACAAAAAGACAACATGCTCCCGTTTTAAAAGACTGACTGAAATTTAGGGTGCCAGCTGCCTCACCTACCTTCCTCAGCACGTTTAAAAATTTTTCCAAAAAATTTTGATATAGTAACGAATGCACACTCTTTTTAACATTCAACTCCACCACTCACTCCCACATGCTCTCCGCTATAATTCACTCATACCCACTAGTCCACCGCTGTAAGTCCCTCATATCCATCCAGTCTCACTTGCTCATGTTCAGTCACTCATTCAGCCCAACTCATTGTCTTTATATCTTTGTTTCTCTATAGCTGCCAATGCCTCCTGTCTCACAGCCACCGTCTTATTCGTACTGTCCTACTACTACAGCTACTACTACGACTATTATTGAGTACTGCCTCCCTCTTTCTCTCTCTTACTCCACTATCTCATTCGGTCATTCCCACTGCTGCTGTCTTTTTTCACTGTCACTCTCTATTCCTCGTTGTCATTGTGATAGATCCTGTCTCTCATTATGACTAGCTTTCATCCATTTTCTCTTTCTTTTTCTTGCTCTGCTACTGCCATTATCTCCTTCACTCTTTTCCAAGCAGTGTTGTGTCACTGTCAACTACGTTCAACTGCCACTGTGTCCCTCTTTTTCTCTCAGATGGCCATTTGCCAATTTTTAGGAAAATTTTGAATGTGCAGAGGAAGGTAGAATGAGGCAACTGGTACACCATTTTCACAAGCTGCGACATGGTCGCAAATAAAACAGTGACCCGAATATAGAATAAATTTTCTTTACTCTACGTCTGTCGTCATAATTTTTTTTGTAATCAGACTTCCGATTTCGGTCTGTAATGACGATCTTCAGATTGTAACATGTTTTTATAGAACAGATCTGGAAATGGTCATTATAGACCGAAAACGGTATCTGATAACAACAACAAAATTTTTACCACAGACGTAAATTACAGGAAATTTATGGTACCCCATTTTCCAGTCACAGTCTTTCAAACAGGAGCGTATTCAACTTCATGGTGCTCCGATAGTAGCATTTTACCTCGGTTTTCCTTCTTTTGTCTGCTACATCAGAGCATGTCACTGAAATGAAAAGAGCTTCATGGGTCAGTAAAACTCAGATACTTCACTTATGTGAAATTGTAATAACGCGAAACTAATGTTGCACGTCAGACCGGATTTCACGAGCATAAAAATTTTGCATATGCTCCATTACTACAACATGGGGTGACCACAATCCTTCTGACGATAATGGAGCCACTTAAGAGCATAGTTCTTCGTACTATGTCACTTTATAAACTAAGTTTTCGCCTCACAACGAATTTTACGCTCATATTTTACGTGTACAAGTAGAGTAAATCTCTGAAACGGATGAAGATATCAAGAAAATTTTCAAGGTTGTTCGAGATTCAGATCTTTGTAACATATCACAAGAATTGCACTCATCTGCTGTTCATAGCCGTCTTGGAATCCGCGGCTCGGCTTTGGTAGCCAAAAGCAAGTTTTGAGATATTTCTTGATACCAGATAAGGATTTTTGAAAAACAGAAAATGGCACTTCTAGATAAATATCTAGAGGACGCACCTTTAAAATTGCATCTATTTGCTGCGGCTAGTTATACCGACACCGAAAAATATTTTGAAAAACGCTTTTTTCGGATTTTCTCTGGAACTGACATGAACTAAATGGTACCTCCATAAGCCCCTTGAGGTGCACGGTAGATCACAACTAATGCAGAAAGAACCAAATGATTTGCTACATTTGCTTGAGCTGGAGGAAGTGTGTAATACTTAAATTTTGGCTCTATACTGCAGGACACTACACTAAGACTATCCTTTTGTTGGATATACAAAAAGTCCTTTGTTCAAGGGCTATCCAAAACAGTTGACTCTACATTTATATCACTAATATAACCGGAGGTATGAGCCCCATAAAAATCTCAATTTTATGCGCGGCGTTTTTTAATATATTGGCAGCGCACGCTGTCGCATAAACTGCATTTGGTGTATCGTAAAATAAGCCGCATTACTATTATTTACAGCTCTTTTCTTTGATTAATAAACGTCATTTCGATTAAAGATACATAGAATGTATTTTATCGGTGACTTACAAAGTTGCAGACAAAAGTATGCCTCTCACCAACCTCTTTAATCTGGCACCTTGATCGTTACTTCTGTTACCTTTCGATAAGCAGTTATTAGTTCATCCGATTTTGCTCCTTTTAATACGTCGATTACAAGTACATCGTGCTAACACAAATTTGATACGGAAAATATGGAAATTTGTGGTAAGGTTTTATGGGACCAAACTGCTGAGATCATCGATCCCTAAGCTTACGCGCTACTTAATCTAACTTAAACCAACTTACGCTAAGGACAACACATACACCCATGCCCGAGGGAGGACTCGAACCTCCGACGGCGGCGGAGGGGGTGGGGGGAGCCTCGCGGACCGTGATAAGGCGCCTCAGACCGCTAGGCTACCCGGCGCGACTAAATGTGGTACTGAGATCCTCGTCGTGTCGCCCTGTTTAAAGTGCGCATCGTGACTTTATGTTCCGGTATGGTTGGTGTGGTACAAGCAGGTAGGTAACTCGCCTCGAATGCTGGCGCAGCACGTGCCGAACACCCAGCAGAGCGGCCGTTGCGCCAAAGTTTGACAGCAGCCCGGGGCTTCTCACCGCCAGCCACCCTCGCAGCACGCATCGCGTCTGTTCTGACAGCTGCAAGCGGCCGAGGCACTTGCCACAAATCATCTTCTGTTTCTACATCTACAACTACATCTGTACTCTGCAAATCACTGTGAAATGCATGACAGAGGGTATGTCACACTGTACCAGTTATTAGGTTTTCTTCCCGTTCCCTTCACGAGTGGAGCGCCAAAAGAGTAATTGTTTACATGCCCCTGCACTCCGCGCGCTGTAGTGGTTCTAATCTTGTCCTCACGATCCCTACGTGATCGATATCTAGGGGGCTGTAGTATGTTCCTAGAGTCGTCATTTAAAGCCCGTTCTTGAAACTTTACATCCTCTGGATAGTTTTCTTCTGTCTTCAAGAGCCTTCCAGTTCAGTTTCTTCAGTATCTCTGTGCCACTCCACGACGGGTCAAACAAAGCTGTGACCATTTTAGCTGCTCTTCTATGTATGCGTTCAATACCCCTGTTAGAGTGACGGCATTTCCACAGTATTCTACTAATAAACCGAAATCTACCACCTCCTTTACCCACGACTTAGCCCGTCAGATCTTTCCATTTCATATCCCTACAAAGTTTCACACCCAGGCACTTTTATAAGTTGGCTGATTCCAACTGAGTCATTGATACTACAGTCAAAGGGGGTACTAGGTTTTTTCGTTTTGTGAAATGCAAAGTTTTACATTCGTGAAGATTTAAAACAAGTTGCCAGTCATCGCACCACTTTGACATCTTAGCAAGATCTGACAATATTTATACAGCTTCTTTCAGACGGTACTTCATTATAGATAAATGCATTAACTGCGAAAAGTCTAAGGTTACTACTGGTATTGTCCGCAAGGTTGTTAAAACGTGAACAGTAAAGGTCCCATCACACCTTCCAGGGGCACATCCGAAGTGACAGTTACATTTGACGACGACAAGTTGGCTACATCTGATGATAGTAACATGCTGTGTACTCCCTACTACAACGTCCTCAATCCAGTCCAAATTTCGGTTGATATGCACAACATTTACAATATAATACGCGTAGATGTGGTATCGACTCAAATGCTTTTCGGAAATCAAGAAGGGGAAGGACTCAGACATTGCCAACAGATCCACCCATATTTATCAAGTTTCTTGTGTACAATCTAAAAATGATATGTTTGGTCAACAGCCCTTAACAACTCCTCTCCGCCCCTCCCTCGTTTTTGAGGAAACTACCTCTGGAGTTTAAAACCGGTGGTCGTTTTATTTCACAGGTTACTATCCCTTGCTGTAGGGGCTGTAATTTTTTATATTTTTTTTAAACCACCAAACTAAAACAAAGGCCACTACTTCCATCACATCAAGTGGATTTAGTGCTCACGCACTCACACTGAGCCGTGAACACTTCCCAGTTTATCAATGGGGGATAATTGAAAATTATTACTACTATTATCGGTGCCATGCGTGCAATGGTCGTGCCAGGCGCACGATATTGAGTCTTTATCGTATTATTAAATGTGCGCGACCTACACGACCTTATAGCAGCCGTTATAGTTCTGCATTATTCTACTGTGACTCTAAGTGATGATTTCACGTAATGAAAGGAAGAATGTAAAGATTAAAGGACTCATTTATTTAACAGTTGTATATTGAACAATTACACAATCAAATGGGGGTGGGGAAGGAAAGAATTTAGTTCAGCAGCCTGCCCCAACGTACGTTCATAATAAGCCACGATAGCAGGAGAAAAGGAATTTTAGGAACGATCGCCGTATTATCAACTGGGGTTCAATTTACTAAAGGAAGGGGTTGCAGGACGCAGCGACCACCACCATGAATCAGCCAAAGACTAAGAAAGATGCTACTGTGGTGAATCGCTACGTAGCCTCCTGTACTAAAGAGACAAAACCGGCAAGACGCGAAACTATTCATACAGGCGATACTAGATAACATTGGCTCGCGGTCCGACTACATTAACGAAACAAGAAGGGACACCAGACACTCACCACGTGGCGGAGGACAAAGGGCACAAGTTTTCAAGCGAGGAGGACCTAAATACTGAGTCGAATTTTGAACGAGAGGACTGAAAGAGCTACTGCCAGACGAATCGGAAAAGTGAGCATGAAAGTATACACTTTATTAGCGAACTGCAAGCTGCTGTGACTAACCAACACATCGCGCACATTATGCCCAACTGGGCAAGGAAAACCTACAGTCTTATAACTCGGAAAAATTGCGTAAACCGTAATTAAAGGAACGCACGTCAGTACAATGACCCATAAGGTTCCCTCTGAGCCGCAGGGCACGAATCTACAGTGCACGCTGGCGCTCATGCTTACCGAACTTCATCTCCTGGAAGCAGCACCTCCGGTCTCCGGCACGGTCACACTAGAACTGCACTACTGCCCCTTTGTCCACTATCCACCCGCGGAGGGCAGTTGGCGCCTACCCGCGAAAAACGGGCGCGCACCTGAACTGGTCAATCAGAGGGCCGGAATCTCACAGGGAGGCGACCTCGCGACGTTAAAATCGAGCATAAATAGCAGTTACAAGGTTAGTAAGGTAGGCTGGGGAACTGAGAACAGAAGAAACTTTGGCCAATACTGAACTTTCAAACGACACCACGTGCTATCCTGGAGATCGGAAAAAGGATGGGAAACGGGAAGCCATCATGGCTGCTAGGAAGACTTCTGCCCTCGCCCATAAATAAAGAAAATTCCTAGCGCCAAGCTCCTCACACAGATCAGGGTGAGACAAACTGTAAACATCTTCAAATAAATTAGGAAACCGATAGAAATTATTAACAGGACCTGAATTATTATATTACCGAATACCAGAATTCTGGGATTTGGAATATGAAATACTAGCACTGAATGGTGAATGAAGTACACATCTTTCAAGTACATTGCGCGCAGTCGACTCAGAATTTGCAGGATCGATAGATAATTGAGAATTGAGCATTTTTCATCAATTTATATGAGGTTCGAAAACGTGTATTTTCCTGCAAAGCTAGGAAAGAAACTTCCTCGATTGCCACATAGGTACACGTAAGATATGCGCCGTTAACGAAAGCGCCGCTCGCGTAGCAACCAAGACGTGTGGCTCGGAAGCAGATTACCTGTGTTCGATACCCACTTGCATTCTGCAGTTCTTTGTTCATTTGTATTTTTGTCGGCATCGAAACTAGTAATAATAGGGCTGTTAAGAGGATAATTAAATCAATAAGGAACAATAATAAAGTAGGCAAATAAATTTCCCAAACGACTTGGATTAATAATTAATTAAAATTTTAATGCCTCGATGTATGAAAACAATTCCGAGTAAAATTGCTGCGAAAACGAGCATTCGGCACACATTACAGAATGTGAGGCAGAAACTAACCATTCTCGCAGTTGATGGTGTACATAAAATAACGTATTCTTAGACGACACAGTAATCCATCTCAGCGTCTGGAAAAACGTTGTGTAAAATTTTCCCTGTTTATAAGAGATTAATGAATAATTTGGTCCCTGGGGCACAGAAGATTCAATTTAATTCACTCGCCCCATGAACCATGGACCTTGCCGTTGGTGGGGAGGCTTGCGTGCCTCAGCGATACAGATGGCCGTACTGTAGGTGCAACCACAACGGAGGGGTATCTGTTGAGAGGCCAGACAAACATGTGGTTCCTGAAGAGGCGCAGCAGCCTTTTCAGTAGTTGCAGGGGCAACAGTCTGGATGATTGACTGATCTGGCCTTGTAACATTAACCAAAACGGCCTTGCTGTGCTGGTACTGCGAACGGCTGAAAGCAAGGGGAAACTACAGCCGTAATTTTTCCCGAGGACATGCAGCTTTACTGTATGATTAAATGATGATGGCGTCCTCTTGGGTAAAATATTCCGGAGGTAAAATAGTCCCCCATTCGGATCTCCGGGCGGGGACTACTCAAGAGGACGTCGTTATCAGGACAAAGAAAACTGGCATTCTACGGATCGGAGGGTGGAATGTCAGATCCCTTAATCGGGCAGGTAGGTTAGAAAATTTAAAAAGGGAAATGGATAGGTTAAAGTTAGATATAGGGGGAATTAGTGAAGTTCGGTGGCAGAAGGAGCAAGACTTTTGGTCAGGTGATTACAGGGTTATAAATACAAAATCAAATAGGGGTAATGCAGGAGTAGGTTTAATAATGAATAAAAAAATAGGAGTGCGGGTTAGCTACTACAAACAGCATAGTGAACGCATTATTGTGGCAAAGATAGACACAAAGCCCATGCCTACTACAGTAGTACAAGTTTATATGCCAACTAGCTCTGCAGATGATGAAGAAATTGATGAAATGTATGACGAGATAAAAGAAATTATTCAGGTAGTGAAGGGAGGCGAAAATTTAATAGTCATGGGTGACTGGAATCCGTCAGTAGGAAAAGGGAGAGAAGGAAACATAGTAGGTGAATATGGATTGGGGGGAAGAAATGAAAGAGGAAGCCGCCTTGTAGAATTTTGCACAGAGCATAACTTAATCATAGCGAACACTTGGTTCAAGAATCATAAAAGAAGGTTGTATACCTGGAAGAATCCTGGAGATACTAATAGTTATCAGATAGATTATATAATGGTAAGACAGAGATTTAGGAACCAGGTTTTAAATTGTAAGACATTTCCAGGGGCAGATGTGGATTCGACCACAATCTATTGGTTATGAACTGCAGATTGAAACTGAAGAAACTGCAAAAAGGTGGGAATTTAAGGAGATGGGACCTGGATAAACTGAAAGAACCAGAGGTTGTAGAGAGTTTCAGGGAGAGCATAAGGGAACAATTGACAGGAATGGGGAAAAGAAATACAGTAGAAGAAGAATGGGTAGCTCTGAGGGATGAAGTAGTGAAGGCAGCAGAGGATCAAGCAGGTAAAAAGACGAGGGCTAATAGAAATCCTTGGGTAACAGAAGAAATATTGAATTTAATTGATGAAAGGAGAAAATATAAAAATGCAGTAAATGAAGCAGGCAAAAGGGAATACAAACGTCTCAAAAATGAGATCGACAGAAAGTGCAAAATGGCTAAGCAGGGATGGCTAGAGGACAAATGTAAGGATGTAGAGGCTTGTCTCACTAGGGGTAAGATAATACTGCCTACAGGAAAATTAAAGAGACCTTTGGAGAGAAGAGAACCACTTGTATGAATATGAATACGAGGGCGATGTACTTGAGGACAGTATTATGGAAATGGAAGAGGATGTAGATGAAGATGAAATGGGAGATAAGATACTGCGTGAAGAGTTTGACAGAGCACTGAAAGACCTGAGTCGAAACAAGGCCCCGGGAGTAGACAACATTCCATTAGAACTACTGATGGCCTTGGGAGAGCCAGTCATGACAAAACTCTACCATCTGGTGAGCAAGATGTATGAGACAGGCGAAATACCCACAGACTTCAAGAAGAATATAATAATTCCAATACCAAATAAAGCAGGTGTTGACAGATGTGAAAATTACCGAACTATCAGTTTAATAAGTCACAGCTGCAAAATACTAACGCGAATTCTTTACAGACGAATGGAAAAACTGGTAGAAGCGGACCTCGGGGAAGATCAGGTTGGATTCCGTAGAAATGTTGGAACACGTGAGGCAATACTAACCTTACGACTTATCTTATAAGAAAGATTAAGAAAAGGCAAACCTACGTTTCTAGCATTTGTAGACTTAGAGAAAGCTTTTGACAACGTTAACTGGAATACTCTCTTTCAAATTCTGAAGGTGGCAGGGGTAAAATACAGGGAGCGAAAGGCTATTTACAATTTGTACAGAAACCAGATGGCAGTTATAAGGGTCGAGGGGCATGAAAGGGAAGCAGTGGTTGGGAAGGGAGTGAGACATGGTTGTAGCCTCTCCCCGATGTTATTCAATCTGTATATTGAGCAAGCAGTAAGGGAAACAAAAGAAAAATTCGGAGTAGGTATTAAAATTCATGGAGAAGAAATAAAAACTTTGAGGTTCGCCGATGACATTGTAATTCTGTCAGAGACAGCAAAGGACTTGGAAGAGCAGTTGAACGGAATGGATGGTGTCTTGAAGGGAGGATATAAGATGAACATCAACAAAAGCAAAACGAGGATAATGGAATGTAGTCAAATTAAATCGGGTGATGCTGAGGGAATTAGATTAGGAAATGAGACACTTAAAGTAGTAAAGGAGTTTTGCTATTTAGGGAGTAAAATAACTGATGATGGTCGAAGTAGAGAGGATATAAAATGTAGACTGGCAATGGCAAGGAAATCGTTTCTGAAGAAGAGAAATTTGTTAACATCGAGTATAGATTTAAGTGTCAGGAAGTCGTTTCTGAAAGTATTTGTATGGAGTGTAGCCATGTATGGAAGTGAAACATGGATGATAACCAGTTTGGACAAGAAGAGAATAGAAGATTTCGAAATGTGGTGCTACAGAAGAATGCTGAAGATAAGGTGGGTAGATCACGTAACTAATGAGGAGGTATTGAACAGGATTGGGGAGAAGAGAAGTTTGTGGCACAACTTGACTAGAAGAAGGGATCGGTTGGTAGGACATGTTCTGAGGCATCAAGGGTTGACCAACATAGTATTGGAGGGCAGCGTGGAGGGTAAAAATCGTAGAGGGAGACCAAGAGATGAATACACTAAGCAGATTCAATATGATGTAGGTTGCAGTAGGTACTGGGAGATGAAGAAGCTTGCACAGGATAGAGTAGCATGGAGAGCTGCATCAAACCAGTCTCAGGACTGAAGACCACAACAACAACAACAACAACAACGCCCCAAATTCGGAAAATAGAATAATTCAATTTATGAAACATATATTGGGAACATTTTAAAATCATACGTTGCTGATAACAAGTTTTGTCTGATACTGGACTTCTGGCGTGGACAAACTAACACCGCCCGTGTGACAACATGTTTATAAGCAACAAGCGTCAACCGACTTGTACGGCAGAAGTAATACCGCTAAACTGCACACCTCTGTGCTGGCCTTGTGATTTTTATTTTTACCGCCAAGTTAAAAAATTTATTTCGAGGCTTCCGGTTTACAGTCTGCTCCTGGAAACCCAGAGGCAACTGCACCACTGAACTGATGCAGTAACGGGTTCACAACATTATTCATGATCAACTTTCAGCACGGATTTTCCGGACAATGTTATCGTGTGCTTCGTATACATCACAATTAACGAAACTTCCTGGCAGATTAAAACTGTGTGCCCGACCGAGACTCGAACTCGGGACCTTTGCCTTTCGCGGGCAAATGCTCTACCAACTGAGCTACCGAAGCACGACTCACGCCCGGTACTCACAGCTTTACTTCTACCAGTACCTCGTCTCCTACCTCCCAAACTTTACAGAAGCTTTCCTGCGAACCTTGCAGAACTAGCACTCCTGAAAGAAAGGATATTGCGGAGACATGGCTTAGCCACAGCCTGGGGGATGTTTCCAGAATGAGATTTTCACTCTGCAGCGGAGTGTGCGCTGATATGAAACTTCCTGGCAGATTAAAACTGTGTGCCCGACCGAGACTCGAACTCGGGACCTTTGCCTTTCGCGGGCAACACTACGCATATGTTTTGAAGCACGAGTCGAAGGTGCCTACAACCTTCCTCTGTAATGGTGACGTCATCCTCGGACTCGGTGACGCTTCAAAAAGCAAGGTATCGACAAATGTAAAAAAAGGGCACATCTCGAAGTTCATGTAAGCTGTAAGGAGGTTAATAACGTCACATTGGCACCAGATATTACCATAATTCTGGCCAACGCTACCGTGGACGTCTCACACAATGGTAACGTCGTCACGTCTCGTCTTACATTTCACCCCTTCTTTTGCGCCTCCATGATGGAGGTCTGATCCACGAATCCCATAACTTAAATCACATGGTTATCTTATAGGTGGCCGAGGAAAACGTTTTAGACACACAACCGCTCAAAATCGACACGACAAGGTCTCATATTTCGCTGTCGAAAACAACAGTTCGCAGTGCAACGAGCAGCTGGACGACGTTCTTGACAAAGTTTCGCACTGCTGGTATCCACTGGGCGTTTCAACCCTACTCTAAGGGAGCTGCGCCTGTGACAGTGGTCAGACCGCTTTGGAGTGTAGGACGACAAAAATTTTGGCTCTAGTATACAGAGTGGAATCGCTAGAGACCGTTCAAAACCATTCCACGAAATCTGAACTTGATCCCAGGAAGCAAAGGGCCTTTATGCTTTCTCAGGTGTCCCGTTTCGCGCCCACCTATGGCGTGATCATGGGGAGGGATGGGAGGGGGATGGACCTAAGTTCATAAAATGGCAAGGAGTCCCTCTACGACCCTCCTTATTTGGCAACGCCCTCAGTGTTACTAACACACCTTAGCTGAGCACGCTGCAAATAACCTGTTATACACGACAGACATTCTGCCTCGCAGCTGCTCTAGCGCCTGTAAGCAGGCAAATACCACACAAGGTGTCGGAGTGGTTGCCTAACGTTCAGGAGCTATAGCTGCGGCGAGGCTGAATGTACGTGGAAGTTTCTCATAGGTACATTTGTAACGTGCTCAACTAAGGTGAGTGTGTGGCACCGAGAGTGTTCCCTACTGAAGGACGGAGGGGAGGTCGAGGGACGCTTTACCGTTTTAATGGCACACACGTTAATCTTGAACTCGACCTCCGTGATCACGCTACAGGAGGTTGTCAAAAACGTCGTCTTGCTGCTTGTCGCGCTGCGAACTGCCTTTTCGAGGGCGAAATGTGTGGGAATCGACACCACAATGCAAGTGATGGTTTCATTGACGCCCTTTATGCCACCACCTGAGGCCTTGTCGTGACGATTCTAAGCGCGATGTATCTGAAATGTTTCCCTCGGCCACACATAAGAAAACCGTGTGATTTTAACGCTGGGTGTCTCGGTTCAGACATCCATCGCAGAGGCGACAAAATACAGGGTGAAATGTGGGCGAGAAGGGGTATGTCTACCTTTCCATCGTGTGACACATCCACGGTGACACTG
Organism: Schistocerca piceifrons; assembly: GCF_021461385.2. NCBI lineage: Eukaryota > Metazoa > Arthropoda > Insecta > Orthoptera > Acrididae > Schistocerca > Schistocerca piceifrons. The sequence goes on from NC_060141.1 coordinate 322,788,969, forward strand.
GGCAGAATTTTGGTAATTGTTGGTACCAATGTGATGATATCGACCCATCTCATTCCATAAATGACCTTCTGAGATGTGACCTTTTTCTTGCATGCGTCGATACCTCTCTGTCTGAAACGTCGCCAAAGATGACGTGACAGGGCACCACGCTTTTGCATAATACCAGAGAAACGTTTTAAATATCTTTTTTTAAACTTATGCGTCAGAATGGAAGATAATTACGGACTTTCGAAAAAGTGATCCTTTAATTTTGCTTCGGAGTGTACATCTACATCTACACTACGGAAGCCATTTTGCGATGTGTACTGCATGTACGACTGTCACTTCCCCCATTTCCTGTACCAGTTCGCGAGAATAACAATTGCCGGTAATCCTCCATGTGGGTTCGAATATCTCCAAATATATCTTCATGTTGTTTTCGTGAGATGTACCAAGGAGGAAGCAATTTATTTGTTGATTCTTCAAGGAATGTTCGCTGTCCGATCGTGAACAATAAACCACACTGTGATGCAGAACGCCTCTCTTGCAGTGTCTGCCACTGGCTTTACTTGATCGCATGTGTGATGCTTTCGTGCTTGCTAAATGAACCTGTAACGAAATGCGCCGCTCTCTTTTTTATCTTCTATATTTCTTCTATCAGTCATATCTGGCAGGGATCTTATACCGATGACCAATATCCAGTTATTTGTTTTGTATGCTTCTTTCTTTGTTAATGGCAACTGCCTTGCTTGCCATTAATTTTACATGGTCGTTCCATTGCAAATCTCTGCGTATGCATATTCCTCGGTATTCTAAGAAAGTCGTTAATGGCCGGCCGATGTGACCGAGCGGTTCTAGGCGCTTCAGTCTGGAACCACGCGACCAGGTCGCAAGTTCAAATCCTGCCTCGGGCATGGATGTATGTGATGTCCTAAGGTTAGTTAGGTTTAAGTAGTTCTAAGTTCTAGGGAACTGATGACCTCACATGTTAAGTCCCATAGTGCTCAGAGCCATTTGAGCCAAAGTAGTTACTTCCAGTGACTGTTCTGAAATTGTCTTATCATATAATAAAGGATCTTTCTCACTATGTACTAGCAAAGCATTACATTTGCTTATTTTGAGGGTACCTGCACCAAGTGTCGATCCTCTGCATTTCGCTACAATTTTGTAGCTTCTCGACTTCTCTATCACAGAGGCATCATCTGTGAAAAGCTCATGGAACTTTCGACGTATCCTTCTAGGTCAGGCGAAAAGTAATGGTCCTATAAGACTCCTCTGAAACACAACCGAAGTTACCTTTATGTCTGAAGACATCTCTCCTTCTAGAATGACGTGCTGTGTTCTATTTTCTAGAAACTCTTCAATGGAATCACATAATTGGTCTGATATTCTGTACGCTCGTATTTTATTCCTTAGGCGGCAATACGGAACTGTATCGAACGACTTATGGAAGTCAAGGAGTACGGCATCTGTCTGGGTGGCTGGATTTACTGCTTTCTTGGTCTCGTGAATGAACAGCACCAGCTGAATTTCACACGACTGTTGTTTTCGGAACCCATGTTGGTTCCTACAGATTTGTTCGGACGGTTCCGGGAAAATATAATGTATCTGTAAAGGGAATCGCATGAAATACGGTAGTGCAACGAGTTCTGTTGGTTCAAATGATTCTGAGCACTATGGGACTTAACTTCTTTGGTCATCAGTCCCCTAGAACTTAGAACTACTTAAACCTAACTAACATAATGGCATCACACACATCCATGCCCGAGGCAGGATTCGAACCTGCGACGTAGCGGTCGCGCTGTTCCAGACTGTAGCACCTAGAACCGCTCGGCCTCTCCGGCCGGCAACGAGTTCTATTGTTCCATTGTTTGAGGCCGCCTCATGTATGTGTGACAAAAGACGTCAAACAAATTTAGAGACGCGTTTTAAGAGATCGGTATAGCCCATACGAAAGTGTAACAGAAAACTTCAGGGAACTTATATGGAATCCCTGGAAGAAAGACGGAATACTTCTCGCAAAATCCTGTAGGCTGAACTTAGAGGATCTGTATTATAAGAAGCCTGTGCCACCATTTTCGTAGATGTCACGTACGGATCACGAGGGTAAGACACGATAATTAAGGCACGAATAAGAGAAATAATATTTCCCTCGATTGATACGGAACTTGCAAAATATGAACTTTCACAGCCGAAAATGTCACAATTAGTAAAATATTCCGGGCTATTATGCCGTGATCGAATGGATTTCACTTTAAAACCCGATGTTTCCTCCCCATCTGCAGAGGACATTCTCAAGGGGGACCGTAGCTTTGCTGAATTTCCGATTCACACTCTGGCTCCCTTCTGTGCTAGCGAGCCAGGGTGTGAATCGGACATTCAACAAAGCTACGATGCCCCTTGAGAATGTCCTCCGCAAATGCGGACGAAACATCGGGTTTTAAAGTGAAAGCTATTCGACCACTGCATAACAGCCCGGAACATCTTAGTAATTGTGAATAATACGTGAATATATTAGGAAAACTGTACCCTTCACCATGCGCTGTGCAGAGGCCTGAGAATTACAGATGTATATGTAGACTGCCTGCCCAGACCAGTTGTCGAGTAGTGACTCTGGACGACCTTGACGCACAGCAGAGGCGAGGCCGGGGGCCTAGCAGCGAGGGCGGAGAGGACGGTTCGTTACGGCGTCTGTTAATTGGAGCCTTGGGCAGCGGCGTTGTCTCCCGGTAGCGAGTAGTGACTACTGGGGCGGCCTGCAGCCTGTTGCTACACGGCTACCTGCTCCCTAATGATCTGACACAGCGCCGCCGTCCCGCCAAGGCAGCAAGTGCAAGCGGCGTGCCCGTACACAGGTCGCCAATTATCCGCGACGAGGAAGGTTCCTGCGAAAAGTAAACATCCGCCCTCTTTGATTTGTTGTAGGCCTCCACTTTTCTTTCTGCTTTACTCTCCTTTCTCTTTACCCTATATACTTTCTTGTCGCTGTAAATGGAGACCATCTTCCCAACTCCACTCTAGCTTTCTGCCCATCGAGCTTCCTGATGCACATTTTATATGTGCTAGTTGGTTATTTAGTTTTGAGACCTTTCAATATTTTTAATTTATATGCATACACATGTCTTTCCCTGAACGTCTGCTTAAAATTGATATGTCTACGTGAGCAGAAGCAACTAACGATCAAAGTCCGAAACAATTTATTGGACAGTTCAATTAACCAAAACAAATTCTCCAAGTATAACACCAACACAAAACAGTGATCCGTCTTCGAATCAGAACTACATACAAGAATAAGATAGAAACAACTGAAATAATTTCCTACTAGTCTCCGCCAGAGACTTCTCCGATATACCAAGCCTAATCCAGAGATCAGCGAGAAGATCCAAGCCGGGCTGCCGGGGCGGCAGTTATCCAAGTCTGCTGGAGGTCGATGAACTGCCGATGTGCGGCCGAGCGTCGGCCTTTATAGCGCTTCGGCGGCTGAGTACCTCGGAACTATTTTCCATCACATGGTTGACGTGTGAAAATAGTTCCAGGATCTGCAGCGACCTCTTCTTTATGTTTATGTGGGCCGGTAGTGGCCCTGGTGGCCGCTGGTGTCTTTGCTGTGGTTTTTTTTTTCAGTCGGTTGTGTAGTGCTTCGGTGTGCCTGCGAAGGCGGCCAACCCGCGGCTGCAGGCTGTCAGTTTGGTTGCTGATACTCTAGGCGCCATCATGTCTGGTGGAGGCCACAGCAAAAATATAAACTAAAATACAAAGTAACCAGTCACTAAATTTTACGTTTTTTGTAAGACGGTCACACATAAATAATTTTGACGATTCATATTTCATATTTACTCTGTATGGCATCGCATTTTTTAGATGAGGCTATCGAATTATTAATGATTTATTGGTTGATATTGGGGAGCGTCGTACTAACAGTTCTGTAGAACCGCTTGCTTTGAGGGTAATTGTGCGCTAGCCCTGACAGCAGGGAGAATGAGGCCCGCCGCGGTCTTCGAAGTGAGGCGACACGGGATAATGGCTGGAGGCAGGGCAGTTTTTACGGCTCTGAATGAATAGGACGATGTGAGCGTTTACTGTCTAGGACCGCCTCCCCTTCGAGAAGGCGGTTGAGCGGTCTCCTCGTGGCGGCCGTGCCATTGTTAAGAAAGAGCCAGGGGTGAGGCAATGCTGAAAGGATCGCAGGTTACAGGCGCTGCTACCATCCTTTTCCGCATGAAGGTACGCGTGACTAATGCCTGCGCAGATTCAAGTTAACGATTGCAGAAGTTCTCATGCCAGACACCAAGGCGTATTCTCACCATATGGCCGGATAACGAATGTGATTAGCTGAATTTGTGATCAGAGGATGAGCTATAATTTGTTCTTGAAGTTTCTACCAAACTGAGTATGAGCTGAAGGCGGGTGGCTGACAGTTTCATGACGTATAGATTCTGAGATATTCTGTTTGTAACAGGTGCGGTGATTGGCTGCATGGAGAGTGCACAGTAACAAGGCGATATTTGTTCTAAACTGGGTATTGTGCGGTTGAAGGACTCTCTGGAAGATGCTGAGAGGACACACATCACTGGATAGCGTTGTCAGACATTGCTGGCAAGGTGGCAGTGATCGGTCTCACTATTATATGTGATAAAGTGCTAATTTCGCCACTAGGAATGGCATCATTCTTTTCTCTGTCAGCAGGGAAACGGATCTAAGGCATTATGAAGTGCTTCTTTAAGGTAGCACACTCAAGTATCTGCTCCTGACTTACGAGTAAGCAGAACTCTTGGTTCATGTCTGACATTGTACTGGCGTAGTTTCGACCTTAGGAGTTTGCGGACGCCGTTTGACGTCCCCTGTGTTGTAAGAATTTACAGCTACGTCATGCACTTCGTCTCGACGATGGCCGGCAGCACTGCGCAGATAGGCGTTGCAGAACTGCCCTTCCCAGCGCTGAATTTGGTGATAAAAGTACCACGGCTCGGCACATAGGGCATATTTAATAGCAGAGGTGCTAAGTTCCATTTGTTCGACAACGGAACTCTTTACTATCAGTGCCAGTCATGGTGGACCTCCTGTTTTTCTTCAATGCTAATCAGTATCAACCAGTTAGTATTACCGCCTAATAAAAGCGGTGCGATTTTGATTCAAGTCATAAATGTTTTGCCGGTATCAAATTTAGGGTAATGAAGAGGAGTTAGGGTTCCTCGTAAATACTTGTTCAATTTCCATATTTTTCTTTCAGTGTTGTACAATAAATATCTGGTCAATACTCAGTTGTTCTACTTTTCCTAGGATTAGATTCCAAACATCGATCCTGATTAAGTTAGACCGTTATCACAACTTAGGGAAATGATTAACATGAAAAACATTCCCAGTTTCAGGTTGTCAATATCACCACTAATTTAACTGACATTTTAGGCGTGACCACTTCAACATTGGCACCCATCACATGTACACACGTCGAATGATATAATTCATATCGCACACCAAGGTATCATTTTTTTTTAAATTTACGAAGTGTTTTGGATTCTTTACTTCATCACCTGCTGACAGTTGCGGTATCTACGTAGTTCAGGTGCATTGCTCCTGGGAAACCAACGATATCGAAACAGCTGCAGTCCTCTGCGTCCTTCTTACGTACTTTCCTGTGCTTTACACATTGACTGTTTACTTTGTTGCCGTATCCAGCTGCCTTGGTAGGGTTTCGAATGAAGGACCTCCATTGTTGTCTGTCTCTCCACCATTCCCTATTTCTTGAAGTGTATTTCAGCTTTATTCCCTTGTTTCGTGGGGACTCTCACTGTATCTGCATATCTCTTTCTGAGTCTTTCTCGTTGTCTCTTTCCAGTCAAACTTTCAGCTGCTGCATTCTCCTCTCTTTCTTTGTGTTTTAATTCGAGTATAAGTTGCATATGTTAGAATGGATTCATGATAAGATGAATATAGATCTGGACTGGCTTCATAGTAAGTTGAATATAGACCTTTCTTACATCCCTCTGGTAGCTTACATCCCTCTGGTAGTCAATGTTCCACAGAATACAGATTAAATGGGGTAGAAGTTTCTGTTTTATTCTTTTCCAGATTTCCTAGGCTTTCTTGCCATCATATGTGGCAGATGGACGTTTAATTTATGAACTGTAAAAATGATAAGTTCAGCTGCACAGCTCTAGAGGAAAATACATAACGAAGATGCAGAGAACTCGAGATATTTCGATATGGTTGGTCACTCAGGAACAATATACCTGAGATAATCACGGAGACTGCCCCCTGATGACAGAGCAGAATTCCGAAACACGTCTTAAATGAAAATAAAACAAATTTAATGGTTGCTTATGTAGTGTTTTATTGATATTATAAGCATATTTCAATTCCTAATAGCAGAACTGGTTGGTTGGTTGGTTGATTTGGGGGAGCGGACCGCACAGAAAGGTCATTGATCCCATGATCTAGGATGGCAGAAATCAAGAAAGGAACACAAACAGTTCAGTTCAGCCAAGGGGAAGGGATAACATGCAAAGAAAGAGGGAAAAGGGACCTCAGGGCTGTAGGAAGAGGAAAGAACAGGAGGGGGTGGATGGAAAAAGGAAGAGCAGGGGTGCTCCAGAGATAATATGTGTGGTGGAGCGCCATCACTGCCATCGACCCGTCCTTACATCCACACCATATCATTTTCACGATACAACGAGGGAAACACTAGAAGAAAAAACGCAAGAAAGGGGAAACAAAACAGCACAACAGATCAGACAGAATGTAAGGAAAAGGCAGAGAGAACCTGGCCAGTGTAGAGCCAAGATCAAGGCCTCCATAACCAACGCCTACGCTAACTGAGGGACTGAATTTCCAGAGTGAAATTCAAGGACTTATACCTGAGAGTACAAGGTACTTTTGCGGAAAAAAATCGAGGACGCAATTAACCATATGAGGGTCGTCCACTGTCACCCGAGACAAGGTGGGTGGGAGTGCATATTTCGTGTGAAGGGTCAAAAGTCGGGGGCAGTCTAGCAAAATATGGGTCACCGTGAGTGGGGCCCCACAACTACAAAGGGGGGAAGGGGGATCATTGCAGAGTAAAAAATCTTGGGTGAACCTAGTATGGCCAATACAAAGACGGCAGAGGATGGTAGATTGCCTACAGGAGAGGCAGAGGGAAGAGTGCCACATGATGGCAGTCTTCTTGATGGCGCTAAGTTTATTAGATTGGGGAGGGGGGGTAGATTTCCAAGAGTGAGGTCACAATTGGGCAAAAAGGAATGTGATGAAAAGTAGCAAATAGAACCCTGGAGGGGTCACGGAGAACAGGGGGTATATGGTCGGGCTGCCAGCCACATGATCAGGAAGTTCATTAGCTGGGACACCTCTGAGGTCAAGAACCATAAGGAAATCAACCAAACAAGCAGCATCACCAAGATCAGCGAGGTCATGGTTGGCAGAGACCAAGGGGTGGTGGGAAAAGCACAGAGCAGTAGCCTAAGGGCCACTCTTTGACTCCATACATAACAATACTTGAGTGAGGGATGACAGTTTAATAAAACACGGAGCCTGATAGATAGCGATCAGTTCCACAGCAAACACCCCACACATGGAGACAAGAGGTGATGTTCCGTGCCAACAGAAGACATGAAAGCATATCCCACTTGATCAGTTTATTTAGAGCCATTGGTGTAAAAAACAATGGCATCCTGAAATGCCCAGAGCAGCGTTCAGAACAAGCAAGAGAACAAAACTGGAGCGATGGAGGCTTTTGGTCCCTGAAAGAGATCCATCCAAATCCGTGGCCAAGGAACTAACCAAGAGGAATGGTCGGGGGAGAACGTAGGGAAGAGGGCAAGGAGGGGAGGTGGAAGTCACGGCAGAGAGAGCTCAGGCAGAGCCCAATCAGTAAATCTGTCTGAGTACAGGCAGCTGGTAGGAGATGCTCTGAAGCTGTAAAAAGAGTAGAATAGGAAGTGTGAGCAGGAAAAAGTGATGGCATGGGAAGCCAAGAACTGGGACCGTTTCGAAAGGGAAGTGATCCCACTATCAGCCAGAAGACTATTTAAAAGTCTAGTGCGAAATGCACCAGTAGCTAAATGAATGCCATGATGGTAAACCGGATCCAAGAGAATCAGCATGAAAGGGACTGCTGATGCATAACCTTGAGAACCATAGGACGGACGGGACAGAACTAATGCCCAGTAAAGGCAGAGAAAGGTCGAACGATCCGTGCCCCAAGAGTGAAGAACATTAGAAGAGAAGAACATCGAGTGTACGAAAATGGTCAACCTTCAGATAATAGATATGGGGCAACCAAGTAAGCTTGTTGTCAAAAAGAAGACACAAGAAACGGAACTGGAGGACAATGGTCAGGCATTGAGCATCAAGATGGACTGTAGTATGGCTACAGAAAACTGAAAACTGTGTGAGAGTGTCTACAAGGAAGTGTGCCGCAGCTGTCGTTCTGCAGAGGCCCCCAAGTGGGACGTAACTCAAATACAGATATCACCCACATACAGAGCAATGGTGACCAATGGTCCAGCAGAGGCCACAAGTCCATTAGCAGGAATTAAAAAAAGGACACTTACTATTGAGCCCAATAGAATGTCATTCTCCTGGGTCCTTGTACAGCTGAGAACAGTGCCAACCTGGGCTCTGAAGGACCAATTGGACAGGAATTTGCGAACAAAATTAGGGAGAGGGCCCCAAAGACTCCACTCATGGAACATAAGAAGGATGTGATGGTGCCAAGTTGTATCATGGGCCTTATAAAGATAAAAGTAAATGGCAACAAGATGGCGGCACTGATAAAAGGCCTACTGAACTGCAGTTTCCCATCGAAGCATATGATCAGTTGGAGACTGTCACTCCCAAAAGCCACAGTGATAAGTGGATAAAATGTCTCAAGATTCAAGAACCAAACTGGGCTGACGAGCCATAATCTGTTCTAGTAATTTGGAAGGGGGGGGGGCATTTTCATTCCAATGATGGGCCGCTAGCTATCAATCGAGAATGGGTCCTTGGCAGGGTTAAGAACAGGAACTACAATACGGTCTCTCCATTGAAAGGGAAAAGTGCCTTGGAGCCAACAGGGTCAAACACTTGGAGGAGATACTGGCGTTGTGGAGGATTGAGGTGTTGAAGCAATTGATTATGGATGGGATCAGGGCCAGGAGCTGAATCATGGGAAAAAGAGAGGGCCAGAAGAAGTTTCCATTCAGTAAAAAGTTCATTGTAGGATTCAGCTTGACACAGGTAAAATATATGTGCGTAGCTTCAGCCTACCGTTTCTGGAGGAAGAAGGCAGCTAGATAGGAAGCTGAAGCCAATGCCGTCGCAAAATGGGTAGCAAGTTGTTCTGCAAGAACTGATGGATCTGTACAAAGGCCACCTGGGAGGGCACTGCTGGAAATTGAAGACTGCTGGTGACAACCTTGCAGGATGTGGCGTAAAATGAGATTCGTGGAGAACGACAGAAGCTGCTGAGTAAAAGGTAATAAGGGATTGCAACTCTGGGAGGTGATGGTAGTATTCATTACAGTTCTACTGAATAATCAGAGAGTAGCCATCCAAATGGGAGGTAAATGGGCTGGAGCCAACCACATCGCCAGATCACCAAGACTTGTGTTCTTCTTCTTCTCTTTCATAGGTTGAGGAGGGCAGGGCACAGAGGGATAGTAAGCTTCTGCAAGATCCGAGTTGTGGTAGCAGGCCTTGTGGTAGCAGATGCTGAGGGGAGGGGTCCCAGAAGGAAGCCCTATCACCAATGGCCACCAAAGAAGTGGGACACTTCTTCGACTGGAGAAGGGGAGTGGCGCCCAGACGAGAGAGAGTTTGAATTGCAGGGGCGGGGGAGAGGAGAGAGGGCAGGATGAGGGTAAGGAAGAGGTAGGACGGTGAAATTACATAACAGACGCAAAAGTAGAAGTCATCGATATAGCATGGAGTCATTCATATTCTTGTGAGCCAGGCAATCTGATGAGCATGGAGAGTGACGATCGTGACAATTTACACGTGTACGCAGGTTGCGAAGCACAGGGGCTCCCCTCATAGAGTGGTTGGCCACAGTCACCACATAGAGTGTCTGACATATACTGGAAAGACATGTGCCTGAAACGCAAGCTCTGAAAGCACCTCATGGGTGGTGGGACATACGGCTCCACATCACACAGATAACATATAACATTGACTCTCTGGTAGAGTACTTCCCTAGAAAGCCAGAGTAATGGCGCTAGCATCAGTGTGGTTGGCCTTACACCTTTCTGCACTTGTTGAACAAAATGAATGGCTCTTAATCCCAGATTAGCATGGACTTCCAGATCAGTTTGAAGGATGAGGTCCCTGTAAAAAATGACTACCTGGTCCATATTGAGAGACTGGTGAGGTGGAACAGGCACCGCAACGTCGCCATGACGATCACAAGCGCAAAAAGCTGTAGATTGGGCGGCAGAAGGAGCTTTGATCAACAGGGAACCCGATCACATCTTTCTGAGAGAGTCCACTTCACCAAACTGGTTTGCGATTTTTTTCCACAAAAACTAGCAGCTTTGTGGCTGTGAATGTGTCCACATTCGTCCTACTATAGACCAGCTAGCGGGGAAAATATTTTGTCCCAAGCCGGCTAGCCTGGCCCTCCTCCCGGTGTGTAGCCAGGGAAGGGAAGGATGCAGGGTCATAAGGAGTAGCAATCGAAGATCCGTTACCACTCAAAGACACAGCCATAGGAAAATGGCCTGGTTTTTTAATCTTGATATACTTCATGCACAAAGCATCCGTACTGATAGCACCCACTCTGATCAGGGGCTCTCCACATGGGCATTACCCACCCTCAGCAAGGGCTGTCTGTGAAGGCAGCTGTGGCTCCTGTGCTCCAATGATCAGGAACAACAAGCAACAACTCCTGCACATACTTGGGGAGGCAACAGTTCAGGTATCTGAAGTGTGATCCCTTTGTTCTCAGGAACCTCATCCAGATGGGTACATAACAGCCTCACAAGATAGACTGGTAACATGTGCTGGTAACTTAGCAGGGTGGAGAGGGAGGAAGAGGGGAAGGAAGGAGGAGAAGAGGTATCCATGCCGTAGACGATAGGGAGGGAATTCTTCTCCAAATGACTCACATTAGTGATAGAAGCGGTCAGACCACAGAAATGCCAAAAACAATGAAAGAGAAAAGGCAGGGCAAACAAAACCGCAAGGACTACAGGAATCCAGGTGGATAGCCAGGTCGACATAGATAAGAACACCGAGAGAGGGAAGGAGGGGGCAACAGGGAAGAAGTGAGGACGGGGAGGGAGGGCCACAGGGAAGGAAATTCAGCCTGGGAAGGAAGAATGGACTGCAATAGCTCGGGGGGCGCCACGTGGGCGCCACGCACGCACTCACGAAAGAACCGTGAGCCTCCTGGAGGAAGTAGTAAAACTAAACCTTACAAATTTCCAATGCACTACTGTTTAAAATCGTGCACTACATACACCAACGACTGTGAAAATGACAACGCACAGGAAGAATGTGTAGAAGAACGCGCAAGCAATAAATGATTAAGATTCCAAAGAACATGCTCAGATATTAATAGAGCAACGTCCTCTTGAGTATGACCAGAAAAGCGAATGTTATGGCGAGGTAGGATAGTGAAAAGGGACAAACGAGAGAAAGGTAGGAAAGAAGATCGAGATTTTACGTCACATCGACTAAGAAGTTATCAGCGACGGAACACAAGCTCGGATTGGGGAAGGATGGGATAGGAAACAGGTTTTGTGCTTTCAAAGGAAGCATCCTGGCATTTGTGTAAACTGTTTCACGGAATCACGGGAAACCTAACTGTGAATGATCACATGGATTTGAACGGCCACCATCCCGAATACAGGTTTTACCATCGTGTCATTTCACTCAGTGTCGAAAAGAGAGAATTTCAGCGGCAGAGGGCGCAATGTCAGCTTGTGAATGAATCCAAACAAGACGAATGATTGCTCGCTTGGAAATGAATGTATCACGTCGTAGCATTTCGGTTCGTACACGGCATAAACCTACGACAGTGATACATGTGAAAAACCAGTGGATTGAATCTGTTGTGGTTTGTTGTAGTCAGCTAATACTGGATTGCGCAAATCAACTACAGCGGGGTGACCAACATTTTTTTTTTTTGTGTGTGTGTGTGTGTGTGTGTGTGTGTGTGTGTGTGTGTATGTGTGTGTGTGTTTCTCTACGAAAATGTGAAAGGGAATGTGAACGAGTAATGAATACAAAAATTCCTTTTTTCGTATGATACACTGCTCATTCTGCGTTCGCTCTGCTGTAAAGTAATTGGGGCATGCGCACAGGCTGTTTCAAAATGTTTCGTCCGATTTCACACTCTTCTACTTTAATGAAAACAGATAGTTGGGGGCGAATGTTATCGTTCGCGTAGAATCTAAAAGTATGCCTTGGTCCCCACTGTAAGTTGTCGGTTTATGTCCTTGGCAACATCCAGTGTGCATCGAGTCCAGCTGGTGGTACACCTTAACAAAAGAAGATCTGTGTACTATGTTTCAACAATTGCAATTCAGGCCCAACTGTGCGTGGTAGTTTTTGTAGGATTTACAGCAATATACCCCCTACGTCTCAGATATTTGGAGATGGTACAAGCAGCTGCAAGACATTCGTTGTTTACGAAAGGGACATCCATAAGTCGCCATCAAGTTCTAGTTCGAGACGTAAAGCGCATTCATCAGAGTTTTCCACATTGCTTACACATGTCTACTCGTCGTCCTGGTCGAAGGTTATCCATTAATCATGTCTGATCATCCTGCTGGTGGATGCCAAGGAGTTGGTGGGTTCCATGACAGAGACCAAAGTAATAAGATGCACACGTAGTGTTTGATAAATTTCTTTTACTTTGCTTGTATAACAGCAAGTCCAGAACAATACCCAGTGCAAGTTCTCGAGGAAGCAATAGTCCTGTATCCGCAATAAAAACAGAGGCTAAATGACAACGTTTAGATTAGATAGACAGATCTGAACCAACTGATAAAATTGACTAACAAGGACCCCTTGAGTGTGAGGTCGCAAAAGGCCAATGATGTTTACGGTATTCGACGCCCCACATACTTTTTACCCAGAAGACGCAATATTGGTTGCTAATGGCAACTGTGTGCGGGACTGGAGGTATCCAATAGTGAGCACAAGGTGAGGCTGCGAAGCGTAATTGAACTGTTTAGTCGACGAGTGACTCACAACAGTGCTAGTGGTGTTAATGCAAAGCACAGCAATGACATAGGTAAACATTGCAATATATCTACAACAACAATTGCCGAAGTTCACATTTCGTCAGAAGGGAAACAAAGGAATTTCACAGAGAGAGAAGGAAGTGGCAGTTGAAAAATTAGCGTTTCAGAAAAATGAGTCAGCTTAATGTGTGGTGCCGTATACGCGGACTGTGCGGACAGCGTACATGAGGAGTTCAGTGACGACGATACGCGCTAACAAGTGAAGGTGCTAATAAGTGAAGGTGATACTGAAGCAGTGTCAACCCCTGTAATTCATCATTCATGTAGGACAGGGAGCCACAAAGGAGCGGGTACTAAACATAATTAAGTACATGGAAGATTACCCTCAGCTTAGGTAAAAAAAAAAAACAAAAAAAAAGAACAGATTTCAAATAAGTCCGCAGCAATATGACCGTGTGACGCATAAGAAAAGCTATGGATGTACAAGGGAAGACCAGGTGCACTTGTTACAAAAACTGGTGTTTGCGCGTTTCAAGGATGCTCGATACAATTTCGAGAAAGTGCTTCATAGCGTCCTACTTCGTTATGCGCATCAAATTGCTGACAACGTGGATTACTGTGATTTCAAGGGAAGCAAACGATGGTTGCATAATTTCAAACCGTACTACAGAACTGGAAAACGTAAGATAACGAAATTTCAAACAAAGCGTCAACTTGACGATGCGAAACAAACTACGGAATAGGCCCGAAAATTCGTAGATGATGTAAACAACATTATCCTATTGTTCAGTGAGAAATTTGTTTTCAGCTCCAAGCAATCGGCGGTTGAAGAGAAAATGCATGTAAAAGGAATCCTGAAGATTAGAGGTACCAAGAGAATTGCATCAAGATTAACTAAGACCAATGCCTTAACGCATTCGTATACAATTATGCCGACTGTTAATCTGGATGGTAGATTAGCTATAAAGTTATTTACTGTGCTGTGAGAAGTTAGAGGTGGTCTGCCCACTAGATTCTTTCTCGTGTGGGTGATTTTTCAACGGCAGCAGGGAAGAGTGGAAAATTGGCCAATAGCTGCTGGAAATAACTTGCCTTTGCTTGATTCCTGGTCTGCTTATAAAAATGATATTCCTTTACAGCAAACTACTCCTTCTGATATGATTCTATACGCATTCTTTAAGGTGGATTCCTAGCTGAACGTCCTGCACCGTTTGTAACACCCAAGGAGCTCGTCTTCGATCTTGATGGTGCGAACATTTGTGATCACTGTGACGCGACATTTATTATTCGGTGTTCACGGCGCAAGTTAATGGTTTGTTTTGAACATTTCTTGTTTGTCAACACTATTCATTTTGTAAAGTGTAATACATACACCCCATAGAAGGTTCACCAAATGGTTCAAATGGCTCTGAGCACTATGAGACTTAACATCTGTGGCCGTCAGTCCCCTAGAACTTAGAACTACTTAAACCTAACTAACCTAGGGACATCACACATATCCATGCCCGAGGCAGGATTCGAACCTGCGACCGTAGCAGTCTCGCGGTTCCGGACTGAGCGCCTAGAACCGCTCGGACACCACGGCCGGCGAAGGTTCACCACTGCACCTCCTAGACACTTATTTTCTGTCGCCCTACTGATGCGCATGGTGAGTCATTAGCAGCAAATATTTGTCCTTTCTTAATTGTTAACATAACACTTTCAAATGAGCCTTACTAATGACAACGTGCGACTTTGCACTCATGGGGTTCCTGGTGAGACTTACATATGCAGCGTGCTGTGAGTGGGCTCCGTTACGGCGCTGGGCGCAGTTTGGCCTCCAGGTCGCGTGGTCGGTGACAATTTCTAAACGTGGGCTGGCGTAGCGTGGTATCAATAGCGCGCGATAACACAAATCATACTTGGAAATACTTCAATCCTCTCTTATCTTCCATAAAAACCAAAGTTCTTTTCCGGGGAATTCCTCGAAAAGAAACTAGTTTCTCTTAAATCAGCCACTATTATTTTTTTATATATAAAAATATTTCCTGGTAGTTCAATCAGACGAGCAATTTTGTATTCACATTGTTTCCTTGGCATGATTAGTGCCTTCAGACTCACTCTTACATCAGACCAGACAACATACAATTTACACTGTAGGCTACTTATTTTTAAGTGTGAAGTAAAAAGAGAAATACGTGAGAGCCTTAAAGTCATTTTATTACTATAATCACCTTGTACATTATAATAACAACAATAACAGAATCCAGAAACAGAAAAATGCTCAAAACTGGATTGAGAGAGAAATGAGGCAAGAAATTAAGACGTGTCAGAGTTTGAGCAACAAGATTATAAATAATGATTACGATGTATAAGGACTAAGCGAGATGTAATGGGGGAGGGGGTTAGTGTTACCATTACTTCATTTACCTACTATTTATTTTAAATGATTGGCTGTTTACCATAACAACTGAAACCAGCAACGGCTATAATTCTAGTTTTTCCCTTTAACATAGTCTGCTGCGAACAACGCAATCTGACACACATTGAACCGTGTTGTAAAGTTTAAACGTTCTTTCGCAAAACCAACATTTCATTCTCGGGTGCTCAGTAAAATTTCTAAATTTTTCTAACTTTCACGATTAACTTTGATGCTTATCAGGCTCAATCACACATTTATATAAATGCGTGTAACTCTCTAAGCGGCATTACAGCGTTATGTTTTAGCATGATCAATCTCCTTAAGATTTCTAGACAATTTACAGATACACTGTAAGTAGCTCTTCTATTTCTATCGTGCACAACATATCGAAAAGTGCTATTAATTATATAAGTGATTGCAGCGTGTAATTCCAAAACAGGAGTAGTGTGCAGAAATTCAGAATGCTTGTGTAGTTCATATGACTCGTCATAATGTTTTTGTTCTCGCTTGGATGGAGGCTCAGATACGTTTAACAATTAAGCAATGAAACATCATCTTGTTTGTCATGTACACATGTACCGTCTCGTTACCAACTGTGGTGTAAATCGCACAAACCAACTACATGTTACTGGAACTATCGTGTACACGGCCTTATTCCTTAAATATTTTAATAAAAAACACAGAATACTATCCATTATTGAATTTTTACATTTACATATTTGCATTGATGAATTAAATATTCACAGAGTTTTAACAGTGACAATATACATATCGTATAGATACAGAAAACCTCTGAAATAACACTCTTTTAGACATGAACTTTTTCTACAGAAAAGATCGTGAAATTTTGTATCCAAACATTGGGTTTCGAAATTTTCAAATTACAGTTTTAAATGATCTATCATTCTTTTTTAGATTATTTTCTAGAAATTCCTGTAGTATAAATTGGCGTAGTCTTACCAAAAATAGCAATACATAACGAATTTCTGTCTTCCATAGTTAAGTGAACTTCGCTACCTGACAGGTACACAGCACAGTGAATAATCAATTTGTTTCTCTCGAGGGCGGAAAAAAGGGAAAGGAAAGCGGCTACAATTAGATAAAACTAATTACACAAAAACGCATTTAAAAATTTAACTACAGTGACATTTTTCATTGTCTGCGTCGGCAAAATGCCGCAGTAAACATAATGCGTGTGATATGTTTCTCGAAATGGTAACGGCCGGTTACCTGGTCACTGCAGGTTACGCTGTATGTTTGCGGCAGAAATTTAATAACACTTGACAGGCGATTTCACAACAGCGAATTTTGCGCGCACCAAGTGCCGTAATCGAATGCTGTTTTGTTTCGTTGTTGTCAGCTCCACGCAATGCAATTACAAAATGCACAGGCATTGGTCAATTCATTTGCTGTGGGCTTCCGCTGGCACTCTTTCAGCGGAGCATGCTGCTCATTTCATTATTATTTCGAGCATCGTAACCCGTTAGGAGGGTGAAACATAGAGTGCCGTTTTTGATTACTCCCACACTCCCTGCAACTAGACGTGGGTGTCGACACGCGACAACCTCCGTTATTCGGTAATATGACTTCTGCAGTTTGGTACCAGAGCAATTCATTCCTTCGGGAAGATCACAAATAGTAGTTATTGACGGGAAGTCATCGAGTAAAACAGAAGTAATATCTGGCCTTCTCCAAGGAAGTGTTACAGGCCTGCTTCTGTTACTGATCTACATAAACGATTTAAGAGACAATCTGAGCAGCCGTCTTAGATTGTTTACAAATGATGCTGTATTTACCATTTTGCAAAGCCATAAGAACATCAAAACCAATTGCAAAATGATTTAGACATGATATGATATAATTTAGACATGCTATCTGTATGGTGCGAAAAGTAGCAATTGACTCTGAATAATGAAAAGTGTTAATCCATGTACAGGGTGACAATTAGTGAACCATATAAAATAAAATAGTCATAACTTCTAAACGGTTTGCATCAGGACGTTCAAACTGCACGGTTGGCCGCGGGACATGTTGGGAATTCATAGGCACATTATGGTTTGGCGACTAAAACGACTTATGTTTGGATGGGTTTGTCAATAAGCAAAATTGTCCCATTTGGAGAACTGAGAATCCGCATTTCGTGTTCGAGAAGTATCTTCGCTCTCAACGGGTGGCAGTGTGGTGTGCAATGTCCAGTCACGGAATAATCGGTGCGATATTCCTTGATGGCACAGTGACTACCGAACGATACATGAAAGTTTTGGAAGATGATTATATCCCCATCAACCAAAGTGACCCTGATTTCAACAGTATGTGGTTCATGCAAGATGAAGCTCGGCCCCATCCAAGCAAGATAGTGTTTGATGCCCTGGAGGAGAACTTTGGGGACGGCATTCTGGCTCTGTGGTACCCAGAGGCCGCTGGGATGGGCGTCGATTGCAACTCCCACACATTCGACCCCTTTTTGTGAGGCTATATTAAAGACAAGGTGTACAGCAGCAACCCCAAAACAATTGCTGAGCTGAAAACAGCTACTCAGGAGATCATCGACAACATCGATAGTCAGACACTTCAGCGGGTCTTGTAGAATTTCGCTATTCGTCTGCGCCATATCATCGCCAATGACGCCAGGCATATCGAACATGTCATAACTTAGATCCGAATATCTGTAATGACGTTTACATGTTGAATGAAGTTTGTGCACGCCATACTTTGTAAATAATGTACTTCTTTTCATACAGTTCAGTGATTGTCACGCTGTACATATAGGCATCCTCTAAATATCGGATACGCCATAAATTACACAAATCTACAGGGTGTGAATTCAAAAGAACACTTAAGAACTGCAATTACGAATAACTCATACTGGAACGATTACCTAGATAATGTTGTGAAGAAAGCAAACTAAAGACTACAAATTATTGTCAGAACTCTGAGAAAATGCAATAGGTCTACTAGAGAGACTGCTTGCCCGATCTCCTCCAGACAGGATTGAGATCAAAAAATTTCAAGGGCAACTCGGCTCGTTTGAATTATCGTGGAATAGGGCAAAGTGTCATTGATGTACACGTGAACTGGAGTACCAATCATTAACACAAAGGCGTTTTCACTGCAGCAGGATATTCTCATGAAATTTCAGTCACCAATATTTTAATGTGTCCCACCTAAATATGGAGAAATGACCATCATAACAAAATAACAGGAATCACAGCTCGCATGGGAAGATCTAAGTGTTCGTTTCTCCCGTGCGCTGTTCAAAAGTCAAACGGTTGAGAAATAGCTTGAAGGTTTTTCGATGAAACCTCTGCCGGGTACTTAATTCTGAATTGTAAGATAATCATGTAGATGTTGATGTAGATGTAAATGTAGATGATTCCTTTCTGCTAGGACGTACTGCGTGTCTCAAAAGTTAAAAGCACGTTTCACATTTAAATATTCCTCAATTCAAACCGCGCACCAGCCAAAATGGCGCAATTTTGTCTCTAAGTATGTTTGTATCCTTAAATGCAGTGATTCAGTTAACCTCGGTTCGCTTGTTCTCTGGTTAGTAGTTTTCGAACTAACCACTCATTTTTCTGAGAAATTCTTCTTTGTATATAACCTCAGTGTTTTCTCTTCCTCACATAACCAAAGAGAATAGGTAGAGTCTGTGTCAAATGCACTGATGACCATTACGTTGCTACGAAGAGGACAAGGAAAATATGTTGATTTGGCATGATGTTTGTTACTTGTTTGTAGGTGGAGATGATTAGTGTTTTATTCCAACCACACAAAGTAAGTTGGCGTAACGCCTTCTGAATAGTGTACGTAAGGAATTATTTCGCAGAGAAGATCTTTTCACATTTCATGTAAGAATTAAAAACGCCTTCCAACACATATCTAAATTCGATAGCGGGATCATCGATGCCACGGTTCATAGTTCCGCGATATTGCTGCTCGCGATGGCGGGACTCCACAACTGTCTTGCGAACATGGACCCGATGAGCTCAGGACAGCCATGCTCAGTGCCATGCAGGATCTCAATGACTACATGTGACTTGCGCCAGAGAGGACAAAAGTATTTTTCACTCGTCCATACCTTGAGTCAATAAACGGTTTTTTTTTTTTTTTTTTTTTTTTTTGCAGCTAGTCACGCACACAGATAGTATGATGACGACCCGTCTGTAAGGCGGCCGTTGTTGTGGCTTCCATTGACGGGGAAACAGAGAGACACGCCGCTAGTGGTGCGCCCAACGGCCACATTGACATAGGAGTAGCCCATACGAGCCTCGGTTCTGCATATACCTTCTCGATGGACGTATCCGTTTGGAGGCTCAGAAGACAACGAACACTGCTAGATTGCATTCGTCGTCATCATACGAGCTCAACAACGCGTGTGATGACATGCAGTGCGATTGTGTACAGAATACAGTCACTTCTGGTGCGCATAACTAGTAATTAGGAAAGCAGTTGCTACATATCTGACATGCTAAGACCGGCATCTGAGTACTATCTTCGAGGTATCTGTGGTAATAACTTTTAACAAGATAACGCAAGACTTCGTGTCTGCCGTACTGTTCTGACCATCCCGATGAAGAGGGTGTTCGGTTGTTGCCCTGAAGCCAAACCACTCTCCAGATCTCTAACCCACTGGAAACACCTGATCATGGAGTGCATAGAGGCTGGCATGGCGTTACTTGCCAACCATTACGATTGATGAGCTTCGCAGTAGATCTGAAACAACACAGAACGACGTATCCATATCTATCATTGAAATTAATTTCGATTCGATACCAAACATGGCTAGAGCAGTTGTTGTCGCCCCAGGTGACAGCTCGGTGCGCTAGATTTCACAGCCTGAACGCCCCAAAAATCGCCCGCAAATTTAATCATGTATTTTTCTGATATACAGTATAAGCACAATAAATAAAATGTCGTTGTTTTCTGTGCTTCCTCGTGTTTCCGAGTTATTTGCTGTCTGTAACGATAGCAGCTTTACACGTCCGAATAGCCGAGCGCGTCAGTGCACCGCTTTCCTGATTTGGGGTGGAGAGTCTGTCCCGGATCGAATCCGCCTCGTGGATTCATGACGAGGATTGGTGAGCCGGCCAAGAGGATGTGGTTTAACCTGTTTCCCACATCCATATAGACAAATAACGGGCTGATACACACACCCTGCCTCGGTTACAAGATTCACAAACATTCAGTTAAACGTTCTCACATTTGAACATGAAGTCATATTAGACGCAGTCAGATGAGGCAGGCTACACACATTTCTCCCCGGGAGGAGCTGTGGCGTCAGGAAGGGGACATTCTGCCACCAACTTTCACCAAAAATACTTCAACCCATATAACAGTGCGGACCCTGTAGAGAAACGTAAAAAGACAAAGGAGGAGAAGAAGATGAATTACAGGTGTCAGCTTCATACTTCGTTGACAACTCTAATAATGAGAAAATAAATAATATTCAGTTTACTCCCTTGTCCATGTGCCGACTAAAATATGAATGGTGCAAAGTACTCTGGGATATCTTAGAAATCAGCTACGAATGGCTCATTTCAGTATAGTCACAGCAGTTCTGATAAAGATTACCGAATCAATAAATCATAAAAGTATTGTTCTTATAAAGAATACAGTAAGCGCTTACAGTTTATTTCTATGTATGATTAATAGTTCTACAAATGCGTAAAATAACCTGTAGTACAGTGTCCATGATCAAGTTGTCATGATCAAGGTGTCTATCAAACACATTAAAAAGTGTTAATAGAAGTGTGGAGATCATTGTATGCATATAGAACAATGAGATAAGATTACTAGTATTCTGAGTTATGAAGCGTGTGTACATGTTTTAACGTCGATGTAAAAGTAGTATGTAGCGTCTTGCTTTCCTACTTCTTGCTGCGAGGGAACCATTTCTACACACCACTTCGCTCTAACGTCTTTATCAGGCTTAACTTATCTCAGCCCAAGCATTAGAATTTGGACGAGAACATTTCACTCTGTGCTTCAGTGAAAGTCTGTCGGTACAAATCTTACCAGAAAGTATGGAAACACAATTTTCCTCCTCCTCCATACTCTCCGAATTTTGGGATTTCATGTAATTGATTTTATTTGTGATTCCCTATTCGTTAAGGAAAAGTGTGACAACCGGCACGTTTTGTCGAAGTGGAGTGACGCCTGTTGAGGAAAAGAACAAGAAGCTTGTAATTACAGACGTAACAGCTGATATTACTCTCGTGACGATCTGTATTGCATATTTTATCTCATACTGGTCGTCATAACATTGCCAAAGAGTCATGAAACCTGCTCTTCAAATAAACTACAATCGAATATGTTTACTGTTATTATCCAATTATTTTATCATTGTGAACTTCCGTTTACATTATCACAGTACACAAAGTATAAAATGGGAACCATGTACTTGACAACGTGATGGAATTACACTAGCTTGGAAAAAGAAACACATGACGTACTACGTAGCAAAGCGAGCATAAGAAGTGGGCTAGTAAAGGCAAAGAGGGCATACTTCGGTAAAAGAAGCCAATTACTGTCAAATATAGGTCTTAAATTAAGGAATAATTTTCTGAGAACCTACGTCTGTAGTACAGACAGTGAAACAAGGGCCTCCACGGCTGTATCCCATCGCATGCAGGATTGCGGAGACAATCTGGCTTCAAGTAATTGGCTTCCGGATTCGAATCTTGTTAAGGAGAACCTTTTCTGTCCGTCTTTAATTCGTTTCTGAAATACAGCCTCACAACAGTGAATGCCACTGCATGCGCTGAATTTAATGAATATTTCGGGACTACTTGAACAAGCAATACGCAGTTTCCACCCTCTCCAACGAATGAGGAAAAAAGAACAAGGAGGCGTGGAAAAGGGTTTCCGATAACATCCAAAGACTCCGGAGAAGAACATATTCGCTGTTAGTCTGTATACTAATTTCTCGTTAGCAGTAACACTGAGCGCTGTTATGAATTATTACTGATCATAACTACTTGTCGCTAGGCGTAATTTTACACAGCACAGAAATATAAACCCATATTTTACAATATAAATAATGCCAATATGTATTTTAAAATATTAATAAGCACACAGATCATGAAGTCATTCAGATATATTTTCAGGAAAGTCCAAAGAGTATTACTCATATACGTCTCTGTTGTGTTGTTGTGTTGTTACAAACTAGTTTTCTATCTTTGTTGTGTTGCAGTCACGGGACCCGTTGTGCTGGCGAGGTGGCAGCTGCCAGGGACAATGGGGTCTGCGGTGTGGGCGTGGCCTATGACTCCAAGATAGCTGGTAGGTGTACTACTTACTATATATTTCTGAAGCTTTGCTCCACCATTAGGCTACAATTTAGGTTCTTTGCTTACTCAGTGATCTCTGGAAAGCAATGCTGTCGAAAATTCTTTAGCTCATTTTGATTTTCATTGTGAATTTCTCTCTAAAGCTTAGTGTTTTTTGTTTACGCTCTTGCAATGAGGGTACACAGTCTGGTAAAAAGAATATTATTTGCCTGAGAAAAAAACCTACATTCCCACGGTAACGGTAGTAATACGAGGAAACACAAATGTAAACTGTTTGGACTTTGCGCTTCGTGAGTCCACAGCCGAGTCCAAAGTTGTCGATTGCCTGTACTTATCTCATTACTTCAGCCTTTGAATCAGGTTGTAACAGCTTAAACCTCTTCGTCGTGATGTTATAGACACTTACATACTCCTATTTCATTATCAGTGTCACATACCAGATACCACACTCTTTGAAAAACAATGACAAACTGTTTCGACCGGATGTTACAAACTAAATAAGTCAATTTTGATACCATCGAACCGAAAGAAGATAGCTGTTTCACACGCTCGGTAAAATCATCCTCCTGCGCTTATCATTTTCGCAACATGAGACGTCGCTCCATAATTTGCTTGCAACGGATCTGTACCCTGGAGAAAGTATCTCACTGTAAGGCTGCAGAGAGGAGCTGCTATATAAACTAGCTTGGTAACATGGAAAGTGGTGTTACCCCACTCGTTCCTCACGTTCGCTGCCAACGAATTCTCGCAAACACACTGTTGCGTACCTGTCAGAAAAAGACATGGGTTGAACATGATTCATCCGAAATACTTTCCTCCGGCATAGTGAGTACGTCTGCACCTCAATGACACAGTGTAACAGGCAGCGACGATAATAAATAAAACCGATCGATTGCTGACAAGATAGCATAGATATGGTCGGTTAGCGGCCTGCATCACATAATCCAAAGGAATAAAACAGAAAGGATGAGTAGAGAGAGAAGATGGAGTCATCGATAACACTGGTCAACGAAACAATGTTTTTGGATTAATTTTTATTAGATAATAGCTTAATCTACCCGCCAGGTTGCCCGAGAGTTCTAATGCGCTGCTTCCTGGACTCTGGTAGGCGCGCCGGCCCCAGATGAATCCGCCCGGCGGCTTAACGACGAGGGCCGGTGTGCCGGCCAGCCTGGATGTGGTTTTTATGCGGTTTTCCACATCCCCTAGGTGAATACAGGGCTGGTCCCCACGTTCCGACCGAGTTACATGACTCGCAGAGATCTGAACACGTTTACACTATCCCATGGATTTCACTGGATGCAGACAGCTGGGGTACATTAATTCCGTCCTGGAGGGGGGGGGGGGGGGGGGGAGGCTACAGGGTGGCGGCAGGAACGTCATCTGGCCACCCCTTAACATTGACGTTGCCAAATCCGTTCCTAGCAATGCCGACCCTGCGAAACAGCGGGTTAAAGACACAAGCGAAAGAAGAAAGAAGATAATAGCTGAATCTCGTGGTTTTGAATACTGAATCCAAATCTAACTTCACTTTTTTTTTCTTTTTCCTCTTTTTTCCCCTTTAAACTCGCACGGTTTTGTCACTATGCGATGTTATAATCTAGTAAATCAGAAAAGACGTGTCATTGGAAACAAGTGAGTTTTCGTTTTTTAGCGTAAACAAAGAATTTACTGAGTTATAAATACAACCCTCTCTCTTAATTACTTGAACCGATAGGCCAGAACATTATGACTGCCAGCCTAATAGCCTGTTGGTCCACCTTTGGAACGCAATACAGCAGTGTGGTGCTTGGCATGGATTCGACAAGTTCACATCATAGCCTGATGGCGATGTCATCTTTCAGCAGGATAACCGTTCTAGTCATAAGGCCAGAAACGTGATGCAGCCGTTTGAGGAGCATGAGTGTGAATTCACATTGCTCCCTTCACCACCGAATTCGCCTGATATGAGCCCAATGGAAGACATCAGCGATGCTATTGGGTGATTCCCGATGCAGTCCTCAATCTACTACAGCACAATTCCGCCCTCGTGCCAAAGACAGTTATCGAACAGAAAGATGCAATCGCCATTGGAACATGATTGGATGTAGATGGTCTACAATAAGCTTCGTGTTATTCACAGCTATATAGTGTCTTAACCACAAGTCCCATGGAAGGTCATGTGAATGCCGCCCACAGCATAATACTGCTTAATTACCTGTTGGTCAACCTTCGGAATGCAATATGCGTGACAGAATCGAAAAGTCCACAATAGGTTTCTGGAGGTTTGTGGCACAAGACATGTATACAGGGTGCTCCATTGATAGTGACCGGTCCAAATATCTCACGAAATAAGCATCAAACGAAAAAATTACAAGGAACGAAACTCGTCAAGCTTGAAGGAGGAAACCAGATGGCGCTATGGTTGGCCCGCTAGATGGCGCTGCCGTAGGTCAAACGGATATCAACTGCGTTTTTTTAAAATAGGAACCCCATTTTTTATTACATATTCGGGTAGTACGTCAAGCAATATGAATGTTTTAGTTGGACCACTTTTTTTGATCTGTGATAAATGGCGCTGTAATAGTCACAAACGTATACGTACGTGGTATCACGTAACATTCTGCCAGTGCGGAAGGTATTTGCTTCGTGATACGTTACCCGTGTTAAAATGGACCTTTTACCAATTGCGAAAAAGGTCGATGTCGTGTTGATGTATGGCTATTGTGATCAAAATGCCCAACGGTCGTGTGCTATGTATGCTGCTCGGTATCCTGGACGACATCATCCAAGTGTCCGGATCCTACGCCGGTTAGTTAAGTTATTTAAGGAAACAGGAAGTGTTGGGCCACAAGTGAAACGTCAACCACGACCTGCAGCAAATGATGATGCACAAGTAGGTGTTTTGGCTGCTGTCGCTGTTAATAGCGTAGTCCTAGCGTGCCAAACTCGCTTATTTTAACAGAAAAAGAAAAATCGCGGAAAAATATCGCGATATTGAGAATATCATTACTATTTCGTTTCGGGCTTTTTTGGAACATACGTAAAATTTATGTTAAGATTTCATTACTTCGTAACTAATAACTTTTTGGTAACGATCTTAGCTTAATTCACTTCTTCTGCTTGGTTTTAGACGACACTTAAACATAAACTGATGTCGTCACTCTTGTGGGTGTGGAATCACAAAATCATTTGGGCCAGAAATCCGAACAGAAATGGCCTCTCTCGTTGCACAATAGTTTACAAGGGTATCTGAGATGGTGCGACAAAGTTTTGCGGAAAACGTAGATTTGGGTTCGCCACTTTGAGTAGTTGCTATGGCTTTAAGATGTTGCTATGAATTGAATTTTGTTCAGGTAAATAAAATATGTATTTTTGACCATTTATTCTTTACCTGAAAGTAATCAGTTCGGTATTAACTACCAAATGGACAGATTTGATTCCAAGGGTTGCCCTGTGTAACATCCCACATATGTCACAGTAAAATAATGTTACCATTGCAGCAAATAGTTACCTGCCAGATCTAATACAAAGAATCTTTCCTGATAAAAATGTAAATTTCTTTTATTCTTCAATGATCTAAATTTGAAAAGGAATTAGGGGAGACAGCAGGAGCAAATTCGAATGTATTATGATGAGATCTAAAGACGGGAAAATGCAACGTTGAAACAACGCATGTAATCAAGGTCTTGCTACGCGCTGCCTTCATCCCGCTTGCTACGGAGACAATTAAATGCAAATTCAGCTTGCTCCGTCTGCTTAATGCCTTGCAACGCTAAACACAGGGCAGGCGCAGCAACGACAGACCTGTGGTTTAGCAGTAATTGCTACCAGCCGCAGTTACAACTTGTCTTGTTCATCTGAAGCCTTACAGCTACCTATTAGGACTACCTTTTGATGTTTCTTGAGAGACTGCTAGACTTCTACGCTAATCGAACTCTTTTACATGCGTACTTCCCTTGTTTGCGTCTTCCTTGGATCAACCTCGCAGTACTTTGCTAGTCACTGAGCCACTTCATCTCTACATCAGTAAGAATCGATTTGGTAAGATCTGTATGGGACATTCATGTCCTGCATTTCCAGTGCAGCATATGTTTCTCGTCTGCCTGTGTGTGTAGTACGAATTTAACTCAGATATTTTGTTGGTAACTATCCTTCATCAAATATATGTCCACAGTACGATCCGATATGCTCGGATGTTGTTATAAGGAGCGATCGAAAAGTTTCCGTTCGAAGGCAGTAAACTCCGGAACACGTATGCCAATCAGGCGAAACCGTCGTTACCATTTAGGCAATCATCGTACCGGCATTCCATGTTGAAGATAATCGTTTGATAAAACACCGCGTCGTGCAGAGTGAAGAAGTCCGCAATTGCCTGTTGCACATCCTCGTCCAACAAAAAAAATTGTTCAAATGGCTCTGAGCACTATGGGACTTACCTTCTGAGGTCATCAGCCCCCTAAAACTTAGAACTACTTAGACCTAACTAACCTAAGGACATCACACACATCCATGCCCGAGGCATGCGGTTCCAGACTGTAGCGCCTAGAACCGCTCGGCCACTCCGGCCGGCCCTCGTCCAACAGGAATCGTCGACCCTTCAAAGCCTTTTCTGAAGGACCGAAGGCGTGACAATCGTATCGAAAGAGATAAACTCTATAGAGCGGATGCTCGATCGTCTTCCACGTGAGCTGACGTAACTTCTTTGTTACGACATGTGGAATGTGGGGACGTTATCATGAAGCAGCAGCATCGCTTGGCGCACCATTCCACAACGTTGGTTGTCGACTGACATACGCTACATACACATTCTTCGTTCTCCGTTGGATGTCTACCAGTATTTGCCCTTCGGAAACCAAGAAAAGAATAACAGCACGTTGGTCTGCTTGGAAGCATTTGGTAATAACGATGTTGCATATACGCTGCAGCAACGGTCTCAAACGGAAACTTTATGACAGCCCCTAATAGAGGAGTTTATCACAAGCACTCAATTTCCGACGGAACGATTTAAATTCCTTTCTTCATATTGTCTTCGTTGTCTTTCGTCCATGATTTTTGAGCTGTTTGTGAGTCTTCAATAGCTTCCCTGGCGCCAGAAAGTTTCACTTATCACCAAAAAATTGTGGACTGACCCAATAACTCTCTATGGTGCAACGTTTTTTTAAGCAACGAAGGTACATTTTTGTGACTGTGCAGTTATTTCTAGCGCTGTATGACATACGAGAATTCTCTCGGCTCGAACAGTAATTCGATGTTGTTGATAATTCTTCCGGGATATATGGCCGTGGTCCATGGACCACGACCATATAACCCGGATTCCATGGACCACGGCCATATAACCCGGAAAAATTATCAACAACAGTACCATCCGGTCGTGAAAGCCTTCATTGTATGAGTAATTCGATGTTCCTATTGTATTTAGAAGCTTTAGGTACCACTTTGATTAGGATGGGGACAGCATTCGACTGTGTTACTATTAGTTTGCCCACTATCTGGCTTCATAAATGTACTTGAGGTTTCTCAGCAAAATGCATGAAACAACACGCAGAGTCACAGAAGTCACATTTGGCGAAATCAGTGTCTGGGCAATCCTGAGAATCAAATTCTGAGCTGCAAAATCAAATGCCACTTGAATCATATTCCTGAATTCAGCAACATGTGCGAGATGTTGTACGCAGCCCCTAGCCAGGAATATTGAAGCACACAGCTGGTTATGAATAACCCAATGCATTTTCATTTTTCAAATTATATTTCCCAATTTAGTATCGAAGTCACTGCAGAGAATCGTTGTAGAGTCTATTATCCTTCTTACATGCATTTTATATTGCAGGAAGAAACATACATCCAGAGGCTGTACGTATCCTGTTGTTTCTGGCAGAATGATGATGCATTAAATGTCTTTACCCACAAATGAATCAAAAAATGGCTCTGAGCACTATGCGACTTAACTTCTAAGGTCATCAGTCGCCTAGAACTTAGAACTAATTAAACCTAACTAACCTAAGGACAACACACACATCCATGCCCGAGCCAGGATTCGAACCTGCGACTGTAGCAATCCCGCAGACAAATGAATCATTTCCTATTGTTGTGTCCTTGTGAGCTCGCCAGGAATCACAAAGTGGTATACACTTCCAGTTATTTCCGACATTGTCATTAAAGTCGTTCAGAAAAAAACGATTTTAATTAGTTTTTGACATTTTCGCACTTTTGCTAGCCTCCAAATACACTCCTGGAAATGGAAAAAAGAACACATTGACACCGGTGTGTCAGACCCACCATACTTGCTCCGGACACTGCGAGAGGGCTGTACAAGCAATGATCACACGCACGGCACAGCGGACACACCAGGAACCGCGGTGTTGGCCGTCGAATGGCGCTAGCTGCGCAGCATTTGTGCACCGCCGCCGTCAGTGTCAGCCAGTTTGCCGTGGCATACGGAGCTCCATCGCAGTCTTTAACCCTGGTAGCATGCCGCGACAGCGTGGACGTGAACCGTATGTGCAGCTGACGGACTTTGAGCGAGGGCGTATAGTGGGCATGCGGGAGGCCGGGTGGACGTACCGCCGAATTGCTCAACACGTGGGGCGTGAGGTGTCCACAGTACATCGATGTTGTCGCCAGTGGTCGGCGGAAGGTGCACGTGCCCGTCGACCTGGGACCGGACCGCAGCGACGCACGGATGCACGCCAAGACCGTAGGATCCTACGCAGTGCCGTAGGGGACCGCACCGCCACTTCCCAGCAAATTAGGGACACTGTTGCTCCTGGGGTATCGGCGAGGACCATTCGCAACCGTCTCCATGAAGCTGGGCTATGGTCCCGCACACCGTTAGGCCGTCTTCCGCTCACGCCCCAACATCGTGCAGCCCGCCTCCAGTGGTGTCGCGACAGGCGTGAATGGAGGGACGAATGGAGACGTGTCGTCTTCAGCGATGAGAGTCGCTTCTGCCTTGGTGCCAATGATGGTCGTATGCGTGTTTGTCGCCATGCAGGTGAGCGCCAGAATCAGGACTGCATAAGACCGAGGCACACAGGGCCAACACCCGGCATCATGGTGTGGGGAGCGATCTCCTACACTGGCCGTACACCACTGGTGATCGTCGAGGGGACAGTGAATAGTGCACGGTACATCCAAACCGTCATCGAACCCATCGTTCTACCATTCCTAGATCGGCAAGGGAACTTGCTGTTCCAACAGGACAATGCACGTCCGCATGTATCCCGTGCCACCCAACGTGCTCTAGAAGGTGTAAGTCAACTACCCTGGCCAGCAAGATCTCCGGATCTGTCCCCCATTGAGCATGTTTGGGACTGGATGAAGCGTCGTCTCACGCGGTCTGCACGTCCAGCACGAACGCTGGTCCAACTGAGGCGCCAGGTGGAAATGGCATGGCAAGCCGTTCCACAGGACTACATCCAGCATCTCTACGATCGTCTCCATGGGAGAATAGCAGCCTGCATTGCTGCGAAAGGTGGATATACACTGTACTAGTGCCGACATTGTGCATGCTCTGTTGCCTGTGTCTATGTGCCTGTGGTTCTGTCAGTGTGATCATGTGATGTTCTGACCCCAGGAATGTGTCAATAAAGTTTCCCCTTCCTGGGACAATGAATTCACGGTGTTCTTATTTCAATTTCCAGGAGTGTATATATTTTGTGAAAAACTTTCTTCTATAACCATTTTAACTTTCGGTCCGAAAGATTTTCCTGAAGACAAATACACAGTTTTTTTGTTAGTTGTCTCATTGAAAATCCAACATCCATTCCACTCGCATAACTGAGTTGTGTGCAGACTGGACCAAGACTACTGTTAATTTCTTCCCCTTTTTTAGATAGTGCTGCACCAGAAATTTTTTCATAATTAAATCCACTTTGATCAGTGTTCCAAGTGCAGTGTGGTTGTATCTAGAAACTTGTGATTTTCCGATTTACTTCTTCGATAAAACGGTCCGCAGACTGGGGACTATCTTAGTCTTTCTGTACACTCTGGCTTTCATGAAAGCAGTGATGTGTGTACGGCATATTCTGTATTCATTGTCGAGACATGCTATGACAGCTATAGAACGTGTAAACTCTGTGTTCTCTGATTTTTCTTGCTTTTTGCATTGCCAAATTGAGGTGCCTGTAATGGACACATTTTCCTTCATTTCTTACCGTGTCAAATTGGGATATCTCCAGTTCTTTGGTTGCCTTGTTTCCTCGAAATGGTTGTTGATTAAGTCTTCTTTACTACACAATTAAAAAATATTACTTTGATGTTCGATGTGCTTTTTATAGATGAATACCTCTTCAGTAACGAGCTGTAGGTCGCAACTTTACATGGTGGTGCATGATAATCATAAAAAATGCGTTCAAGATGTTCTTCTGAATTTTTTTTATACACTAACAGTATTGGATTTCCAAACGTTAAAGGTTTCATTCATTTTTGTTCTATGTGTATACTGGCACACGTATACTAAAAACGTCAACTAATTGCTGAGATAACTGATCGATTGGTCTGTTAACAACCCTGCAAGATGTTGTGTACATACCAAAGGCAACACAGTCATACGCCGTCGCATGAGTGGCTAGGAATGTGAGAGGCGTCTGTGTACAAATGTGTAAACAAATTCCTCTTCGAAGTGAGAGCCGTTCCTTCTGAGCCGAACAGGATACCATTAACATTTAATTCGGACATAACTGGACTGTTATTCATTCAGATTTAACACAAGGCGTCATTCGCCCCACAAAATAACCCTTAACCTCTTGACAGTCACTCAATGATTACAACTTCTATATACAGGGTGTTCAAAAAAAGTGTCAAACACTTTAAGAGGTGGTAGTACTCACCGAAACAACGAAAATGAAGCCGGTAAACATGGGTCCGCAAATGCATACTTACTGCGATAAACCCGTGTTTATAGGAGGTGCTCATCGTGGCGTCCATTCATGACAATGCACCCCTCTGTTCCCAGGCGTAAGGAATGGTGCACCCTTTGAAGTCCACACGGTTGCTGTATCTGTACCTGCTGGCACGCATTGAAGACGCGAACCTGTAGTGTCCGCACATCATTGGCGTGGTGTAAACCATGAAAAAAATGGCTCTGAGCACTATGGGACATAACATCTGAGGTCATAAAATGGCTCTGAGCACTATGGGACTTAACATCTCAGGTCATCAGTCCCCTAGAACTTAAGACTACTTAAACCTAACTACCCTAAGGACATCACACACATCCATACCCGAGGCAGGATTCGAACCTGCGACCGTAGCGGTCGCGCGGTTCCAGATTGAAGCGCCTAGAACCGCTCGGCCACAGCGGCCGGCAGTGCCCCAATAACCAAACGTCTAGGGGATTAAGGTCTGGGGAAAGAGCAGGCCAAAGTGTCAGGGCCCTCCGACAAATCCAGCGGTCCTGAAATGTCTGCGTCAGATGTTCGCGCACATTGTGACGAAATTGTGCTGAGGCGCCATCATGCATGAACCACATTTGTATTCGTTGTTGCAGTGGCACAGCCTCCAACAAGGTAGGCAATACTTCAATGAGAAAGTCGAGATAATGCGCCCCGACTAACCTTCGTGGTAGCACGTATGGCCCTATTACTAGTCGTCCGTTGTGGCCGAGCGGTTCTAGGCGCTTCAGTCCGGAACCGCGCTCCTGCTATGGTCGCAGGTTCGAATCCTGCCTCGGGCATGGATGTGTGTGATGTCCTTAGGTTAGTTAGGTTTACGTAGTTCTAAGTTCTATGGGACTGATGACCTCAGAAGTTAAGTCCCATAGCGCTCAGAGCCATTTGAACCATTTTTGAGCCCTATTACTCTATCGTCAAGTAAGCCTGCCCATACATTGATTGAGAATCGGTGTCAATGCCCTCTTTCCTGAATTGCTTTGAGATTTACATCTGCCCGTACATGCTGGCTATGGAAATGCACAACACCAGCACTTGTGAACCCTTCTTCATCGGTAAATAAAATCTTCGATGTCAACGGTGGTTCTGTGGTACACTTCTGTAACAACCTGTCATGATGATCCTGTAGCCTTAGGGCCTGAACACGCTGTAGATGATATGAGCATAGCAACTGTTCATTGAGTACGCACGGTATTAGAGAATGGGACAAGCCTTCCGCTGCTGCTGATTGTTTCTTCTAGCGAACGCAACATATGCTCCTCCATGTCAGGCATGCGGACTGTGCGAGACCTTCCACTGTCAGTCTTCCGAGCTGCAAGGGTACCTGTGTCCTTCACACACCAGTGTCGAGGGCACGGGCTCTTAGGCTACGTCGATGTGCTAAACCACAGCAGAATATCGTATCCGTCATTTCACTTCTCGAGTAGTAGACTTCCATTGCTAACAAGTGGTGGAGGAGAGAAAACGTATATGTACTATACAATCTGTACGTACAAACAGCGCAATAACAGTAAACACCTAAGTGAATCCGCGTTTGGAAGAATGTAAAACATCATGATACGTACCCAGGGTTGACAGTACTGTACAACATGACACGCAAACACGACGAAAACTAACGTAGCAAATTTACTCATCACTGTTAAATGCTGTTGCACCCAGTTTTATGTGATTCCCAGAACTTCTTGTGGCACTGTAAAATATTAGCCCATATTTCGACGAAATATTACAGTGTTAACAGGATTGCAAACCAGGAATGGACGATGTCTCTTTCACGTGCGACCCTGCTACTTGGCAGTACAACCGATATTCCGATTTGTCGATACACGCCCGTTTTCTTTAAATTGGCTTTCGAGAGGTGCTCATTCAGCCAGCTCAACAGTGGGATTTTAATTATGACGATGCGAACCTAAGGACAACGCAACATCCAGCTCCTGAGTGGAAAAAAATTTTCCGACCTGAGCGAGAATCGAACCCGGGCCTTATCACCTGTTAATCCGCCGCTTTGACCGAGCAGATACCGAGGCGGACATTTGCATCCCCCTCACACCAGCCAGCAGTCGATTAATCACAGTCTTCTTGTCGAAGGCAACAGAGACAGAACATAATGTGTGCCATACATTATATTCTAAATGGAATCAAACTTTTTTGAACACGCTAATGCTCAGTCTTAGACTTGAACACAGAATTGTATTCAACGCATATATTGATTAAATCCAGCTGATTCGCTTTTGCCGTCATCAGATTTATAAGAAAAAGATAAAACATAAATACATAGCAATTTGCTTATGCTTATTAACAAGCAGTTTAACAACAAATTTCGGATTTCTTAATACGTAGCAAAGAAAACTAAGATGAATACAGTGTATCTCATCACATAAAATACTGCCCTTATAGTAGTAACAGCCAAACTGTGCTCTAGGGGAGCTGAATCTGGATTACGTACCCTTGACGGCAGTTTGCTGCAGAATAATTGAACATGTTCTTGGTGGGACTATGATAAATTTATTTGAGACTGAAAAGCTTAGATAGCATTTGAAACGCACTGCTCATCCAAACCTCGGCCTGCCGTTTCCTCATACGATTTCCAAGGATGAAGAGCAACTGACACACTACATTCCTAGAGTTCCGGAAAGCGATTGACACAGTGACCCACTGCGGACTATTATAGGTCAGAGTAAACGGAATACATTCTCTGATACGCGACTCGAAGACTTTTGAGTAAAAGAACTCATAATGTTGGCCCTGACAGCAAGTTCAATTAAAGACAAAGGTACCGTCAGGAGTGACCCACGGAGGGATGACAATGGTGCGTTTGGTCTCAATACAGAGTGGTCCATTGATCGTGATCGGACCAAATATCTCACGAAATAAGCGTCAAACGGAAAAACTATAAAGAACAAAACTTGTCTAGCTTGAAGAGGGAAACCAGATGGTGCTGTGGTTAGCCAGCTAGATGACGCTGCCATAGGTCAAACGGATATCAGCTGCGTTTTTTTAAATAGGGACCCCCATTTTATTACATATTCGTGTAGTACGTAGAGAAATATGAATGTTTTAGTTGGACCACTTTTTTCGCTTTATGATAGATGACGCTGTAATAGTCACAAACATATGAATCACAATTTGAGACGAACAGTTGGTAACAGGTAGGTTTTTTAAATTAAAATACAGAACGTAGGTACGTTTGAACATTTTATTTTGGTTGTTCCAGTGTGATACATGTACCTTTGTGAACTTATCATTTCTGAGAACGCATGCTGTTACAGCGTGATTACCTGTAAATACCACATTAATGCAATAAATGCTCAAAATGATGTCCGTCAACGTCAATGCATTTGGCAATACGTGTAACGACATTGCTCTCAACAGCGAGTAGTTCGCCTTCCGTAATGTTCGCACATGCATTGACAATGCGCTGACGCATTTTGTCAGGAATTGTCGGTGGATCACGATAGCAAATATCCTTCAACTTTCCGCACAGAAAGAAATCTGGGGACGCTAGATCCGGTGAACGTGTGAGCCATGGTATGGTGCTTCGACGACCAATCCACCTGCCATGAAATATTCTATTCAATACCGCTTCAACCGCACGCGAGCTATGTGCCGGACATCCATCATGTTGGAAGTACATCGACAATCTGTCATGCTGTGAAACATCTTGTAGTAACATCGGTAGAACAGTACGTAGGAAATCAGCATACATTGCACCACTTAGATGGCCATCGATAAAATGGGGCCCAATTATCCTTCCTCCCATAATGCCGCACCATACATTAACCCGCCAAGGTCGCTGATGTTCAACTTGTCGCAGTCATCGTGGATTTTCCGTTGCCCAATAGTGCATATTATGCCGGTTTACGTTACCGCTGTTGGTGAATGACGCTTCGTCGCTAAATAGAACGCGTGCAGAAAATCTGTCATCGTCCCGTAATTTCCTTTTTGCCCAGTGGCAGAACTGTACACGACGTTCGAAGTCGTCCCATGCAGTTCCTGGTGCAGAGAAATATGGTACGGGTGCAATCGACGTTGATGCAGCATTCTCAACACCGACGTTTTTGAGATTCCCGATTCTCGCGCAGTTTGTCTGCTACTGATGTGCGGATTAGCCGTGACAGCAGCTAAAACACCTGCTTGGACATCATCATTTGTTGCAGGTCGTGGTTGACGTTTCACATATGGCTGAACACTTCCTGTTTCCTTAAATAACGTAACTATCCGGCGAACGGTCCGGACACTTGGATGATGTCGTCCAGGATACCGAGCAGCATACATAGCACACGCCCGTTGGGCATTTTGATCACAATAGCCATACATCAACACGATATCGACCTTTTCATCAGTTGGTAAACGGTCCATTTTAACACGGGTAATCTATCGCGAAGCAAATACCGTCCGCACTGACTACTACAGCGCCATCTATCACAAAGCGAGAAAAGTGGTCCAACTAAAGCATTCATATTTCTTTACGTACTACACGAATATGTAATAAAAATGGGGGTTACTATTTTAAAAAAAAAAACGCAGTTGATATCCGTTTGACCTATGGCAGCGCCATCTAGCGCGCCACCCATAGCGCCATCTGGTTTCCCCCACCAAGCTAGACGAGTTTCGTTCTTCGTAGTTTTTTCGTTTGATCTGTGACCGTTTCCTGGCGGCGCCGTAGTATACCGGAAAACTTCGTCATTGAGTGACTGTAGAAAGATACGGATTAGTTAGATAGAAAATCAGTTTGATATGATAAATTTCAGCTTGCTCTAAATGTGGAAAAATGTAAACAATTTAAATGAGTAGGAAAAATTAACCAACCCTCTAATGTCCGAATACAGCAGTGGTCTGCTGCTTAATAAAATTGCTTCGATTACATATCTAAATTTAACGTTGCAAAGTGACGTGAAATGTAAAGAACAACTAAGGTCTGTTGTAAGGTGGGCGAAAGGTCGACTTCAGTTTCTTGAGAGAATTCTAGCAAAGTGTAGCCCACCTGTAAAGAAGCGCACGTACAGAACACTTAGCACCAACAACTGAGTACTATACATCAGACTAGAAAGAGATCTTGAAGAAATTCAGAGGCCTGTTGCTATATTTGCTACCGGTAGTTTCGATCAACAAAGGAGTATTTCGGAAATGATCCATGAAGTCAGATGGGAATCCCTGGAGGGAAGACGACGCCCTTTTCACGAAACACTCGTCCGAAAGTTTAGAAAACCAGCATCAGTGACGAACTGCAGACCGTATCTACTCCCATCTGTGTAAATTTCCCGTAAGGATTGCGAAGACAAGATAAGAAAAACCAGAGTTTTTACGGAATCATATAGACAGTCGTTTTTCCGTCCCTCCATTTGCGAGTGAAACAGGAGAGGGAATGACCAGCAGCAGTACAAGTAACCTCCACCATGCACCCACGGTATGGCGGCCTGCGGAGTTGGTATGCAGATACAGATTAATCGGTCGCAATGCGACGCTACAGTGAATATGGATTGGCATAGCAATAGAGCGGTAAGCAGCTGTAGCGAAACAATCATGCAGCATAAGAAAACATTTACTAATTTAATGAGGCAAGAGTTTGTGCTCTGCCGGCCGCTGTTGCCTAGCGGTTCTAGTCGCTTCAGTCCGGAACCGCGCGAGTGGTACGGTCGCAGGTTCGAATCCTGCCTTTGGCATGGATGTGTGTGATGTCTTTAGGTTAGTTAGGTTTAAGTAGTTCTAAGTTCTAGGGGACTGATGACCTCAGATGTTAAGTCCCATAGTGCTCAGAAAAAAAAAGTTTGCGCTGTACATAAACAAAATGTAAAGCATCAAACGTGATTATATAATCAAGTGTTACCCAGTTCTTGTTTTGCAATTTTTACGATGAAATACAGCACTGTGAAAACTAAGAGGCATAGTTCTATTTGCCTATGCTTGAATGTAGCGCCGCGTTTTCGGAACTTCTCGATACTGCGTCAGGTAGCGACCTGAGAGCTCAATTTGGTTCTGACTACGGTATGTTCAGTATTTTGTTTGACGAGGCATATCGTATCCGTCTTTTTTTTCTTGATATGTATCGGGAAAAAGTAGCGCACTGACGTAACGTTCTACAATACCTATTATTTTACAAGGCGGTTTTCGGCTTTTACGCCATTGTCAGGTACAGAGGTAAATACGTGTTGCTGTGAAACTTTGTGACATCAAAGCTTTTAAAACAGTGCAATTACAGAGTAGTTCACTTGGTTTCCAAAGATGACAGTTAGCCCGCATCTCGTGGTCGTGCGGTAGCGTTCTCGCTTCCCACGCCCGGGTTCCCGGGTTCGATTCCCGGCGGGGTCAGGGATTTTCTCTGCCTCGTGATGGCTGGGTGTTGTGTGCTGTTCTTAGGTTAGTTAAGTTTAAGTAGTTCTAAGTTCTAGGGGACTTATGACCACAGCAGTTGAGTCCCATAGTGCTCAGAGCCATTTGATAACAGTTATTAATGTTTAATCTATGACTGCAACGATTATTTCAGTAAAAACGGATTATTTCAGTAAAAACGCTTTGTCAAAATATTTAGTTTGGACAAAATGTGATATATTAAATAATGAATTACGTGACAAATTATAATAATTGTTCTGAGAGATAGAATAAATTGAACAACATATAGTAAAATTTAGTGACTTGTTCGAAGGGGGTGACTGAACAAGATAATCTTGTCCTTAAAAGACCCAACATCACAAACACGAACAATTAATAAGTGAGACTAAACAGGTAAATTAAGGAGGGAAGGAAGCAAGGAGGCAAGATTGGATTTAACGTCCCGTCGACATCGACATATGCATATGAGCAGGAGCGGCAATTTACAAAGTGGTCTGGATGGGAATCGTAACACCATCTGCAATTAAAACTGGCGAGTAAGGGAACTGTGTCTGATTATTTAGTAATAAGCTTGGGCAAGTGGACGTATGTTTATTAATTTCCATTATTTCATGGTAGCTCATCTTCCTTCCTTTGTGGATATTATTTAAGACTTCAAGTTGCACCTCGTAACTGTAGCCTTCATTAAGCAGGTTATCTGTGAAAGTAGAATGGTTCAAATGGCTCTGAGCACTATGGGACTTAACATCTATGGTCATCAGTCCCCTAGAACTTAGAACTACTTAAACCTAACTAACCTAAGGACAGCACACAACACCCAGCCATCACGAGGCAGAGAAAATCCCTGACCCCGCCGGGAATCGAACCCGGGAACCCGGGCGTGGGAAGCGAGAATGCTACCGCACGACCACGAGATACGGGCTGTGAAAGTAGAGTCTAAGTCTTTTCCAAGTCTGCAACTTCCGTGCTATTCCTTCAAGACGGCAGATATTGTTCTATCGGACTGGCCTATATAAAATTGCTGCTTATTTACTGTTTTTTCTTATAGCTCTGATGATGTCTGATGCCAAAACGCGTCATAATATAGATGAATAGATACAAACAATCTAGATAATTCTGTATTATATACCCTGCACCTGAGGACATTTATGTCGTCGTTCTTCATACCCCAGATTGAAACCAGATCGCAGTGCTCCTTTCCTTCAGAGCAGCAAAACTTAACGCTAGACCAACAGAAGTGTGTGCAGACGGAGGAGTAGAGGGACGCAGGACCAGACGGTGTGGCTGGAGGGTATGCTGAACAGAGTCAGATTGGGAGCAGTTTGCCGAGATAATTGTATTCATAAAGAGAACGAGGCGCGGATAATGAAGTTGTCGGAAGTTAGCAGTTTGTCTTCGAGCAAGAACTTAGCCGAAAGAGCGCCGGCAGGAAATAAATTATTTTCAGGAAGCAGACGCACTTCCCCTCCAGTCTTTTGCTTCTGCTCTGGTCGACACAATAAGAAAATTAGGAATGTTAGGTTGAGTAATACGGCGACTGCAGTGTGGTAGATATTTACCCAACTTTTAATTTTCTGAAAAAAACGTTCTAAAACAGAAATTTTCTTTGTAAGTAAAATGGGCCTTATAAGTTCAATATACGTACAAATTTTCATTTCCTAACCATTCTGTAACTTTTTTCCATCCCACAGACAATTAGACACGAAGTATTTTCTGATTTTCTGAAGTAGTAAAATCGCATATCTGCTGTGTATTTTATATACCAGAGCAACAATCTATAAACAACTTTAATTAGTAGCTTCAAATCGATGATATTTTTAGTGCACTTCAAGTTCGTCTTTGCTATCGGTAAGTTCATCGAGCACAATGTACAAAATATCGC
This sequence comes from Schistocerca piceifrons, assembly GCF_021461385.2. NCBI lineage: Eukaryota > Metazoa > Arthropoda > Insecta > Orthoptera > Acrididae > Schistocerca > Schistocerca piceifrons. The sequence goes on from NC_060141.1 coordinate 322,828,883, forward strand.
TTTCACTTTAATCATTTCTGGTTCTCTCCTCGAAGACTTCACTGGTGGGAAATGCTACAGGTGTACTTGGGAGCATGTGGAAGAAACATCTAGTTCGCAATTTTCGGTTCAAGTTCGTCTTTGCTATCGGTAAGTTCATCAAGCACAATGTACAAAATATCGCTTTCACTTTAATCATTTCTGGTTCTCTCCTCGAAGACTTCACTGGTGTGAAATGCTACAGGTGTACTTGGGAGCATGTGGAAGAAACGTCTAGTTCGCAATTTTCGGCTAACCAATCCCAAAGAGGGACCTGTTTTACTCAATATGCAAGGAAATACATGAAATTATTCACAGCTGAGAATACGAACAAGCATCAGCTGTATAAGGGAATGACGACAGTGAAAATTTGTGCCGGACCCAGACTCAAACCAGGATTTCTCACTGCCGCCTTAACCGCTTTGGCTATCCGTGTACGACTCACGGCCAGACACAAACTTCCATATGTCGTCGTTTCTACGTCACAATCTGACTCTTACACTCATTCTGTAATTCCCGTACAGGAGAGGACGTTTTAAGTCGCTGACTGGTATCGACAGATGGATACGATATTGCAATGCCTGCCTTGTTAAGAAAAACTGCAATACCGCACTTATCCGCCGACTTCAGGCAACGACTTCCAATTAAAATGACTCTCCTAAACGGGAATTACAGACTGTGCGTACGAGTATAGATTGTGTCGTAGAAACGACGGCATATGGAAGTTTGGGTCTAGCAGTGAGTCGTGCACGGATAGACAAAGCGGTTAATGATCGAGTAGATGACCTTGGATGTTCCGTGAAGCTATTCGCGACGTCGATAGGAACGTTGCAACGCTTGATGATTGTAACGAAATGCAAGAAGTCCTGCAGAGCATCGACGATTGGAGCAGTGACTGATATCTGACCCTCTGTTGACGATAAATCATTGGAAACAGTATCTACCGTAAAATAACTAGCAGAGATTATTTGGGACAAACAAAGCAATGTAATTGACGCACGGAAGAATTGCCTCAAAAAACAATAGTAACACCTATTCTTCAGATTTTTCATTGGTCTGGGACACTTACGAAATTGGATTAATAGAATATAGAGACAACATCCAACGAAAAGAGGCGCATTTCCTCGTGCAACCGTATCCTAGACGCGACAAACTTACAGTCTTGTTTAAAAAATTCCAGTGGCAGACGTTACAAGATAGGCGTTCTATATCACAGAGAGGTTTACTACTGAAGTTTCGAGGGCTTTCGTACCAAGAAGAGCCGGCCAACATATTACATCATCCCGTATTTATCTCGCGAAATGATCACTACGAGAAAGCCAGGGAAATAAAATGTCGTAGACTATCTGGTCAAAAGTATTTGAACACTCCTACGCAACGAGGAATTAGCCACTAAATGTCACGAGAGAACAACCAGACAATATAAACAGAGGCGGAGAGTATTGTGTTGACAGTAGATAAGCAGTAACAGCAACTGGATCGGTCAGTAGAGCTCAGTGACTTCGAACGTGGACTAATCATTTTGTAACTTCCTGGCAGATTAAAACTGCGTGCCTAACCGAGACTCGAACTCAGGACCTTGGCCTTTCGCGGGCAAGCTCTTCTGTGTTGGCGATGTGATTGTGAAGTGGAATCGCGGCTGAACAACTAAAGAAAAATCAGAACCATGCAGATGGTCGAGCATTACGAAGGATGACTGTAAAAAAATCGCATGAAATTAGAGGAAGGAATCATTCGTGAGTTAGTGCTACCAGCTGTCTAACCAGCTATGCCACAACTAGCTCTTTACTCGCAGGAAGTGTTGAGTGCTATTGATAAGGTATTTCAAATTTATTCCGTATTTCTGGATTTCCGGAAGGCTTTTAATACTGTACCACACGAGCTGCTTGTAATGAAATTGCGTGCTTATGCAATATCGTCTCGGTAATGTGAATGGATTTGTGATTTCCTGTCAGAGACGTCACAGTTCGTAGTCTTGACAGGAAGTCATCGAGTAAAAAAAAGTGATTTCTGGAGGTCCCCAAAGTAGTGTTATAGGCCGCCTTGGGTTGTTTGCAGATGACGCTATCGTTTATCGACTAATAAAATCATCAAAAGATCAAAACAAATTGCAAAACGATTTAGAGAAGATATCTGTATGGTGTGAAAATTGGCAATTGACCCTAAATAACGAAAAATGTGATACACGATAAATCAGTCAAATCTAAAAGCCGTAAATTCAACTAAATACCTAGGAATTACAATTACGAACAACTTAAATTGGAAGGAACACAAAAAAAAATGTTGTGGGGAAGGGTAACCAAAGATTGCGTTTTATTGACAGGACACTTAGAAAATGTAACAGATCTATTAAGGTGACGCCTACACTACACTTTTCCGTCCTCTTTTAAAATACTGCTGCGCGGTGTGGGATCCTTACCAGAAAGGATTGACGGAGTACATCGAAAAAGCTAAAAGAAGGGCAGCACGTTTTGTATTATCGCGAAACAGGGGACAGTGTAACTAAAATGATACTGGATTTGGGATGGACATCATTAAAACAAAGACGTTTTTCGTTGCGGAGGAATCGTCTCACGAAATTCCAAACACCAACTTTCTTCTCCCAATGCGAAAATATTTTGTTGACGCGACCTTCATAGTGAGAAACGATCACCACGATAAAATAAGGGAAATCAGAACTCGTACGGAAAGATATAGGTGTTCGATCTTTCCGAGAGGTATACGAGATTGGAATAATAGAGAATTGCGAAGGTGGTTCGATGAACCCTCTACCAGGCACTTATATGTGATTTGCACAGTATCCATGTAAATGTAGATGTAGATATACTTTGTGATAAAGCAGCATCTGTAAGGCAATGGTTTGCCGGCCGCGGTGGTCTAGCGGTTCTGGCGCTGCAGTCCGGAACCGCGGGACTGCTACGGTCGCAGGTTCGAATCCTGCCTCGGGCATGGGTGTGTGTGATGTCCTTAGGTTAGTTAGGTTTAAGTAGTTTTAAGTTCTAGGGGACTTATGACCTAAGATGTTGAGTCCCATAGTGCTCAGAGCCATTTTAAGGCAATGGTTTGTGGTCAACACATTCCTGAAACTGACTAGCCCTCCCAGAGTTCCAACCTAAACCCAGTGAGACACCTTTGGGATGAGTTACAACGTCGACTTCAGTTCAGATCACAGCGTCCAACATCACTGCCTTCTCTGGTATCGCCTCTTGAGGAAGAATGGGCTCCCATTCCGCCACAAACATCCGGAAAGCACATGATAGTGTCCCCAGCAGAGTTAAAGGCGTCATAAAAGCGAAGGGTGGACACACGCAATACTAATGTCCACTGATAAGTGTCCGGATACTTTTGATCCGGTAACATACAAAGCATACAACTTTTTGTCATTTAGGATTGAAATAGATAGGAAGTTCAGGGAAGCTAAGACCAAATGGCTGTAGGGAAAAATTTGAAGAAATCGAAAGAGAAATAGCCGTAGAAGAAATTGATTCAGCATAAAGAAAAGTCGAAATAACCTGCGGTGAAATTAAAAACCGAAGCGTAACCAGTAAGAGCCCTAGAGGAATTTGGATCTTAAACGTAGATAAGAGAGTGCATGGGTGGAAAGAAGGACTCTATGACCGGGGGGAAATGCCTGTCGACTTCATAGAAGAAGATATGGAAGCCGTTAGGGAACACTTAAGAAATTACAGTGACAGTTTGACAGAATTTCGTAAGAGTTGCAGTCGAATAAGGCAGAAGGCGTAGATTAAATTCCTTCAGAATTTCTGAAACATTGAAGGAAGTAGCAACCAAACGACTTTCCTAATAGATGTGTAGAATCTATGAGACCGAAAGGTACCGGCAGATTCTCAGAAGAACATCATCCACACATTTCCGAAAATAAAGAGGACAGATTAGTATAAGAATTATCACACAACCAACTTGTCAGCTCATGCATCCACGATGCTGGTTAGAAATATATACAGATGAATGTAAAAATAAGTTGAAAATCTCTTAGGCGACGATCAGTTTCGCTTTATGGAAGTTGAGGCCACCAGAGAGGCAGTTCTGACGTTGTGTTTGCTAATGGGAACCAAAATTAAATGATATCAAGACCCTTTATATGATTTTTTGACGTAGAAAACGCAGTGGTATATGTAAAACGGTGCAAGATGTTCCAGATTCTCAGAAAAATAGTTTTAAGGTATGTGAAAAGACGGGTAATGTACAATGTGTGTAAGAATGAAGAAAGAACAATAAGAGTGTAAGAACAAGAATGAACTGCTCAGATAGAAAGGAGAAAAGACAGGAATGCAGTCTTTCTCCCGTACTGTTCAAACTATGCGTCGAAGAAGGAATGGGAATGATAATCCGGGTGAATAAAAATCAACGATAACGTTTTCTGAATATTTATACCCTCCGTGAAAGCGAAGAAGAATTGCAGAATGTCCGCGCGGTTAGAGGCGCCATGTCATGGATTGCTCGGGCCCTCCCGCCGGAGTTTCGAGTCCTCCCTCGGCCATGGGTGTATGTGTTGTTCTAAGGATAAGATAGTTTAAGCAGTGTGTAAGTCTAGAGACCGATGACCTCAGCAGTTGGTCCCTTAGGAATCCACAGACACACAAGAATTGCAGAATATACTGAACTGAATGAAGTCTAATGAACACAGAATATGGATTGACAGTAATTCAAAGTAAGATGAAAGTAATGAAAAGTAGCAAACTGACGTTAATTATATACTTAAAATCAAAATTGGAGACTACAAAGTAGATGAAGTTAAGAAATTCTGCTACTTTGGAGGCAAAGTAACGTATGAAGAACAAAGCTAACAGGACATAAAAATCATACTAGCACAGGTAAAGTTAGTGTTTTTGGCCAAAAGAAGTCTGCTAGTAGCAAACGTCGGCCTGAATTTGAGGAAGAAAACTCTGAAAATGTGTATCTGGAGAGCACTGTATGGAGAATTATGGGATGTGGCTAAATAGAAACAGAAGAGGCTCGAAGCGCTTGAGATGTGGTGCTGCAGAAGAATGTTGAAAATTAAACGGACTGATTAGATACGCAATGATGAGATTTTCTGCACAATCGGCCAGGAACGAAATATTTGGAGAATAATGAAAAGAAAGGACTAGATGAGAGAACATGAGTTAAGATATCAGGGAATAACTTCCGTGGTGCTAGAGGGAGCTGTAGAGAGTAAAAACTGTGGGGGAAGACGTGGATTGGAATATATTCAACAAATAACTGAGGAAGTTGGAGAATAAAGTTACAGGATGTTAATAACGTTCGTTTTATTCGTATACATGTAAGAGTTTTTACATAAAAGATTCGGAGGCATTACTTTTGAGCAGACCCTCGTATGTAGACATAGCGGTAGTTGATATAAGGGCAATCTAGACATTGTGTTCGAATCAGCAAGGAACCGTGCTGTTGAGCACTAATAAATTATTTGCTGCAGCAAAATTCACACAACATGTTTATAATAAGAGAGAGGGGGTGAAACCACACGGCACCCACCTGTTTCATTTTTTAATGTAATTGTTTTATTACTGCGTAGGTCGCAAGGGCTAGAAAAGAACAGGTCTGCTACTACATATAATTTAATCATAAACCATTAAGAAAGTAATAAGAATTCTACGTATTACAGCATACATTATTACTAAATTACAATCTGATAGAGTGAGTACACTGAGAAATTCAAACAAGTGAAGAAAACAGCAAAAGACATGTTGAATGGTGAAACGAATCCTAAGGCTTACGGAGACAGAATTACAAGAGAAAGGGAAGTTTGTAACCGGCGATAGAATTACCTGGTGACAATTCCGTCGGTAGCGGTTTGGATGTGGTGCGTGCTCTTTAGGACAGCGCCTATTGGAGCACGTTCGTTATATATCGCAGAACATTCTTATTTACTCCCAGCTTCGTTTCTAGCTACTCCTACTATTTCTGAACAGCAAGGATTGGGTTCAGTACTGTGATAACATTCATTCACATCCACAGAACGTGCGAGACTGATGCCCCGAGAGGCTAATGAGTAGAATGGAAATCAATCTAATGAGGTAAATGTGAGAAAAGGAGTTAATCAAATCTGTTTCGCCCTTTTATTATGTCATTCCTGGAAGGTGACGTAAGAAGTCATCCCCTCCACCATGTTCTGATGTCAACAGAGCTGTCGTGTCTTAATAGAGTACCTACTTGTTTCTATCTATAGGGACAGCGGATGTGGGTCAGCTTTCCAAGGTTGACATCAAAACAATAGACTGGGCGGATGTGGAGGCGTATTTGTTAGGGGCCTCAAGTCACTTTTTAAACGGAAACAGCCAGGAGATCCCTCCGCGCAGCAATCTTTTCCGGGCGTGTCCAAGAACCACAGCACTTTTGAAATTAGTTTGTGACATCTCATTTCCTGGCCACGCTTGTGTAGTCTTCCTGTCGGTTTCTGGGAGAAGGAACTTTTTCTAATTGTTCTAAATGAATAGCGGTCTGGGTATAAGAGACTGACTCCAGATCGAAAGATTTCCACAAGAAGGCGATGTTCCCAACACCCTTCGCAGACAATGCTCTAAACTTGCTGCCGGAAGCAGCACCTCACAGAAGAGCTATCAACGAGAGCATTAAATGGCCAATGCAAATGTCAACATTCTACTCCTGATTTTGACTGGCTGAAGGGCGTCAATGCAAAACAGATTCGTGGATCCGTTTGGCGCTTGCGGAGGCGGCAGCCCTCGTGGGACTGAAGTCATGGGCCCTTCGGAGCGAGTCTGCTGTTGAAAATTGTTATAATTTCTAAAAGTCTGGAGTTAATGATCCTTCGTGATCAACGAGGGTGTTTCGCAATACCATGAACTCAGAAATCAGTTACCAGCGTCAGAGACTATCTAGACTCCGACACACCCCTTAAGAGCCAATGCTGATACACTTAAGACAACGCAAATATGCCTTCTGAAATTTGGCCCTAAGAGGAGATCCTAAGGTGAGGAATTGCTAAAAAAATCTATTAATAACTATATTTAAAAAAAATTATAACGAAAATGAGATGATGGGAACACTTACTATTTTAAATGAAATTCAAATCAAAATAAACTGATGATTTATTACAAACGTTCGTCTTCATACACAAGAAAACTAATATATTGACGTTACAAATCTAACTTGATACATTACGAATCAGCATAGGTACGATGCCAAGGGAAGGTTAATGAATTCAAGCTTCACTTTCCCTCAATAATGTGAACAGAATCCACGAATCTGAATTTTACTACGCAGTGGCTGGTCGTCCGAACTAAAATGAAAAGAACGTGTCTTCGTAACTGGGATCTAACAGCACAGTGGCATCGGTGTACCGTTATAAAATGGTGAACTCCACCCAACGAGCCGGCACAATATGCTCAACAATCTGTTTTGTAGATGGACGTGAAGATGTGTGTCAGCACGGGATCTGCGCAAGCCCGGACTCTGCTGTTCGCGCTAAGTCGTCTTCACGACGGCCCAGCGCAGAACACCACAATGGTCGCCTCCTTAGCGATTGAGCACCTGAAGTTTCCTCTAAGACGACCGATCTCAGAGAGTGTTTTATCGTGCGTCCCCGCGCCCGACTTCCCTATTTGCTTCGGCACGGCAGCAAACACCAATCAGGCAAAGTGTTATTTACTTCTATTGGATAGCGTGAAACTGCCATGTTAAATAATTTCCCGCCACGGAATATATCAAGTAGAGGGCCAATCAGGACACACTATCCTCTTAAAGTTCGTTGCGGTTATTCCAGTCTAACGTCAAGAGGCGATAGGCCAATCAGAGAATTTCTTACCCAAGTCAGAATTTTCAACACGCCAAGCGAACGCGACGGGTACTGCACAAGTTACCGTTCCTACAGCTGTAGCACTGGCCTCTTCAAGAATAGTGAGTTCTTTCCAGTTGTTATCAGGTGACGGGTCAGACCTTAAGCTGCAACCCGGGCGCCGGACAGTACCCTACGCCACAGCACCGAAAATTCTGTCCTCCTCTGAGTCGACACAGAGTCCCGCGAGCTTCAGTCGAGTGTCTCCACCACAGGCGTAAGCCAGAGACTTAATCCTCCAGTGGCGAGCGGACAGCCCTGTTATCCCCAGTGCTGTGCGCCTCGGCCGTTCCCCAACTACTGGGGAAATGAACTGCAAGGTTCCCAAGAATTCGTTTGACCGAAGCTACATAAGTTCAGACGGACAACCACTGTACTTTTTTATCAAATACAGTAGTCAGAAACAAGTATGGCATTCAGAGTTACATAAAGTGAAAAAAATAATGTGCTCCAAAGTGGATAGGGTCTTAGCTCATTAATGAAAGGAGCCCAGCGAGACGTCTTGTAAGCTTTCAGTTTTTCTGGTACTGTAAGCCTACAAGGCATCCGAAAAGGTCAAATTCTGCATAGGCACTTTTCTCTTTTTGTCGGCGAGTGTTACGGTCTGAGCGCGTGGACTACTTCGGTAAAAAGAGGCCTCAAGCAGAGGTGGAGCCGTTAGCCGCATGGAAGTGATGTTGGATAAATGTGATGGACCTCACAAGGTTTAATTGATGACAAAAATTTCATTTGTTTCGGCAAAAGTTTGAATGCTGCTGTTTCGTGTGACATTTTACCTTTTGACTTTGTACTGATTTCCTGTTTTTGTTGTGGTGGGGGATGCTGGTAGCCAGTTGATGGCGGTGCTATGAACTGTTAGCGGTGAATTTATTACGTATCCACTAGTCGAATCTCGGGATCTTTCCTACAGGGCTTTTAGTTAATGACTTTGGAACTGTGAGAAGTTTAACAATGTCTCGCGGGTCAAATCGGGGCTGCTGATTGTTATTTAGACTGATGTGATAGCGTAATGAATATCAAGAGCTCAGATGGAAAACCCGTCCTAAGCAAAGAAGGGAAAGCACAAAGGTGGAAGAAGCATATAGAGGATCTATAAAAGGGCGATGTACTTGAGGGCAGTATTATGGAAATGGAAGAGGACGTAGATGAAGATGAAATGGGAGACATGATACTATGTGAAGAATTTGACAGAGCACTAAAAGATCGAAGTTGAAACGAGTCCCCGAGATTGGACAACATTCCATTAGAACTACTAATAGCCTTGGGACAGCCAGCAATGACAAAACTCTTCCATTTGGTGAGAAAGATGTATGAGACAGGCGAAATATCCTCAGACTTCGAGAAGAATATAATAATTCCAATCTCAAAGAAAGCAAGTGTTGACAGCTGTGAAAATTACCGAACTATCAGTTTATAAGTCATGGCTCCAAAATACTAACACGAACTCTTTACAGACGAATAGAAAAACTGGTAGAAGCCAACCTCGGGGAAGATCAGTTTGGACTCCGTAGAAATGGTGGAACACGCGAGGCAATACTGACCCTTGCAAGGTTGATTAAGGAAAGGCAAAACTACGTTTCTTGCATTTGTGGCCTTAGAGAAAGCGTTTGACAATGTTGACTGGAATACTCTCTTTCTGAAATTGGCACGAGTAAAATATAGGGAGCGAAAAGCTGTTTACAATGTGTGTAGAAACCACACGACAGTCATAAGAATCGAGGGGCATGGAAGGGAAGCAGTGGTTGAGAAGGAAGTGAGACAGGGTTGTAGCCTATGCACGATGTTATTCAATCTATACATTGAGCAAGCGGTAAAGGAATCAAAAGAAAAATTTGGAGTAGGAATTAAAATCACTGAGAAGAAATAAAAACTTTGAGGTTTGCCGATGACATTGTAATTCTGTCAGAGACAGCAAAGGACCTTGAAGAGCAATTGAACGGAATGGACAGTGTCTTGAAAGGAGGTTATAACATGAACATCAACAAAAAGCAAAACGTGGATAATGGAATATAGTCTAACTAAATCAGGTGATGTTGAGGGAATTAGATTAGGAAATGAGACATTCAAAGTAGTAGATGAGTTCTGCTACGTGGGGAGAAAAAAACTGATGATGGTCGAAGTAGAGAAGAGAAATTTGTTAACATCGAGTATAGATTGAAGTGTCAGGAAGTCCTTTCTCGAAGTATTTATAATTGAATGTAGCCATGTATGGATGCGAAACGTGGACGATTTAGTTTGGACGAGATGAGAATAGAAGCTTTCGAAATGTGGTGCTGCAGAAGAATGTTGAAGCTTACATGGTTAGATCGTGTAACTAATGAGGAGGTACTGAATAGAACTGGGGAGAAGTGGAATTTGTGGCACAACTTGAGAAGAAGAAGGGATCGGTTGGTAGGACACATTATGAGGCGTCAACGGATCACCAATTTAGTACTAGATGGGAGCATGAAGGGTAAAAATCGTAGAGGGAGACCAGCCTCGCGCGCTCCACATCCCCAAGAGAGCACGAGCAAAAGGAACGATATCAATTTGCCATCATCTTAGTTTCTTAAATAATGAATGTGGGATGAAAAAATTATAAAAATCTGCAAGACAGCTGTCCAATCCCTCACGGCCATTATGGTATGGCTAATGGAATTCCAATCTTTTTAATTTACCGCTGAGTTAGCATACAATATGAACTCATAATAAAACAATTCATCAAACATATGTTCAATGAGAAACACCTTCCAAATGCTCTACGAAGAAAGAAAATGCATAAAACTATACCACTTCTGTGCACTGGCCAACAAGAATCAGCCACAGTTAAAAAAACTGTAAATTCAACTTCATTTCTCTGCTATTCCTAAACGTGACGGTATCCAATTTAATTTTCATTTATAGTTAAATGTAACTATTTCTGCGTGATATTAAAATGTAATACACCCCTTGGTGACCCCACCTCCCAACCCCTCCCCACCCCCTCTGTCAGAAAAGGTTAAGAGACTGGTTTTGTTCCTGGTGTATAAGCAGTGTCAACGCAGTAACTACAGTGCCAGCTTGAGCTAACAACTGTAAGCAACAGTTATGTTTGCGAACAGTCTGTTGTGTTAAGTAGTGGACGTGCGGCCTTATAGTGTCAATTTTGTTGTCACAAATTACAGTGGAGGAACGCCTATAATTCAAGTTTACATTCTCCAGAATACTCTGAAGAAGATAAAACTGCGTGAAAGGTTTTCCCGCACAGCTTGACGTCAGGGCAAAAACAACAACCCGTAAATTCGTGCAGCGACTTGATTGAAACGAAAAACGCAGATAGTTTTTTTTTTTTTTAAATCATCGTGGATGGTGAAACTTGCTCTCATTAGGAACCTACCACAAAACGACAAAGTGTAGAATGGGTCTCTGATGCTTCGCCAAGCGCGAAGAAGCCCCGGAAGCTACGCTCGAGTTGAACGCACTACAAGAATAACTTTTCTGACGGTTTCACATTGTTGTATGAACGTTCTTTGCGTTGTAATAAACTTGTGGGACACTATACCGAACACCAAAGGCATTAAATCCACCAGTATTAATAAACTGCTTCAGCTGCATTATCGAGTCCTTTATTTTTAGACCACCAACGGTTTCATGGTACTAAAAGCACCATCTTCTGGAGAAAATTTGCATAACAATAAATCAAGAAGGAATAACAACACTGAGTCGTCCACTGATATGATAATTTTCTAAATTCAAGATTTTTAAAATTTTGAAAAACGTACATAAGGATATAAAAATATTTGTACTCGCGTAACTAAGACATTGGAGCTGAAAACCTCATAACTTAGTAACCAAGATTCATTGTCCATCAAAATAAAACACCATTGAAAGGCGCTATGTAATTCAATAAAACAGTCAGATGCATGAATTCCAATCTAGCATGGTCAATGGGGCCTAAACAAATTATACCAAAGTGATCCACTGGTAACATACGAAAAATTATTGACCTAATTTGCGGCTAACTTGAAGAAAGGGATGGTTGCAGCAAAATTGAGGGATAGCATAAGTAACCGGGGCAAATGAGTCACGTAAATGGCTATTAACGGAAATGTAGAATCTGAAAAACACACTTACAGTCTCTGCGGTCGATACGCAATCACGGAACAGGGCTCGCGACGGCGTGTTGTCTGTTACTGACGGCATGAGTGTAAACAGGTATCCTATGGACGGCTTGCGCACGCTCTAATGATGCGCGGGCGCAGTAGCATTATTGGGGGTGAGAACAAGGAATATTGTAAATATTATACAAAACAATTATGCAAATACAAAAACTTCTTTAGAAAACAATACGTAGACTATAATATTGACTGTTGACATTTATTTTCATTAGAAACGCCAGTAAGTTATGCTAACCAAAAAGAAACTCGTGAACCAATGCCGTTTAATGAATTAAAACTGGACCACCAGAGTCACGTATTTCGGCAAAGGAACAAATCTGTCCACAACACCGCCTACATAAACCTTAAAACTCTGAAACTTAAAAAAAAAATTTAGATTTCTAAAATTATTGCTTTGTAAAAATGTTTTAATTTTTTTGTTCTTAAAACTTTATATAATTAACCCCGTTATGCAGAGCATCGCAGATTCGCATCATACCAATGTGATGCTAATAAATGTAAGGCTAACAGTTTTTGAGAGCCAGTCCGCTACGTGCACTTCCGACACAAGGCTACCAGCGCTTCTAATGTATGCTGCCATCTTATTTGTGTTTTTGGGTATTTCGAGCGAGAGGTTTTTTTTTAATTTCTTTCTTCCAAGTAGAAAGTTTTCCGGGGGGTAGGACGTCAAACGGCCCAACTTGGAGCAGGACAGGTACCACAGGACATTTTATTTTCTACTGTACACTTTTACAAATAAATTCATAAAACTTTGTCAGCATGACCAGGAAGGATTCAGGATTCACACTCATAGCAGTGGAAGTGCAAAAACATAACAAAATAAAAATTTTTTAGATATGAAATTTCATCATTTTTCACTTACTGTTGGCTGCATTTGTTGCTATAGGTACATTTTTCTTCACAAGTAAGACAGATTCTTTGATGAATTTTGCACAGCATACAAACCATACTTACAGGTGTATGAAACTCTAGAATTTTCCAAATCTATGAAAAACTGTGGTAAAAATTGAGATAATTAACTACAAAATTTGATTTTTTTCTAAACATAAAGTTTAAAACGTAACAGCTGATTCATTTTTTCATAAATTAAACAGATTCTAGAGTTTCAGACACCTGTAATTATGGTTTGTATGCTGTGCAAAATTCATCAAAGAATCTGCCTTACTTGTGAAGAAAAATGTACCTATAGCAACAGATGCAGCCAATAGTAAGTGAAAAAATGATGAAATTTCACATGTAAAAAAAAATTTTGTTATGTTTCTGAACTTCCGCGGCTACGAGTGTGAATCCTGAATCCTTCCTGGTCATGCTGACAAAGTTTTATGAATTTACTTGTAAAAGTATAGACAGTGGAAATTAAAATGTCCTGTGGTGCCCCTCCTGCTCCAAGTCGGCCCGTTTGACGTCCTACCCCCCTTAAGAGGTTAAAAGAAACCCCCATCTTAAGGTATCTTCTGTGTAACATGTATCTGAGTTGCAAGTCATTTTATCTATGTTGGTGACGTTCAGTTGTCACCTAATAGTGTCCGAGAAAGACGGAAGCTGGTTCATAAGCAAATAAAAACAATTTTGGGTAACATTTGGAAATTGTTTCTTCTTTAATACTGTTGTCCTGTTCTTGCAAGCGCCGGCGAACAATTCAGTTAATGATATTTAGTCAGAATTTCAATACAGGTGGTTCCGCATCAGTTCCCCTACCAGTCTTGACAGTTATTATTTGCCGTTCCTCCTCTGTATTGACGATTTGTCCAAGCAATGAGGGTTCACAAGGACACAGGTCCCCAGCTGTCCAGCTGCTCCTGAGGGTCGACACGCGCGCAGTGTGTTTCGCGACGCCCGCGTGAACGACCGGCCGCGGCCAGCTCTTACGTCCCGTCGTCCGCCCGGCGGTTTACTCGGTGCTCGCAGCGCTGAGTGCTTCCGCGGTCGCGGTCGCGGCCGGCTGACACTGTTGTGGCTGTCTGCTGCCTGCTGTCGGCTGCTCCTGCTGTCGCGGCGGCCTTGACACTGTGCCATTGGAAATCGTTAGCGGCGCGCTCCTGCCCGTTGCGACTGCGGCCGCTGATACTGGGCTTGCTGCTGCTGCTGCTGCTGTTGGCCCTGGAGCGGCGCCAAGCCAACCCCCACCACTACTTCGCGCCCCCAATACCCCCGCGCGGGTCATAAATAACGGCGAGCTGCGGCACCATCCACCCAGTACTCACCCCGTGTCCTCAGGCGGGCTGTGAGCAGTGAAGGAACACTGCGTCCGGCTAACAGGCGATCTTACTCACTGTGACCAATATAAAATTCGAGTGCTAGATTTCTGATGTCTCAGTCCTGTACAGTGAAATCTAATATGGGATTAACAGCTTACATCGGAGATTAACAACTCGCTGCTTTTGAGTAGGAGCACTCTACCTGCTCACGCTCTCGTTCGCGAGCAGAGCAGTAGCGGTGTGGTGGGGAGTGATGGGGATGCGCGAACATCATGTGTTTGCGACAGCACGTGAGAAGCGCCAGCTCTCCTTAATAGAGGACGACCAGTTTTGACAGCGGTGCCATCTAACGGCAATAATGACGAACCACCGGAAGTAAGACGGCCGAGTGACCGAGCGGTTCTAGGCGCTACAGTCTGGAACCGTGCGACCGCTACGGTCGCAGGTTCGAATCCTGCCTCGGGCATGGATGTGTGTGATGTCCTTAGGTTACTTAGGTTTAAGTAGTTCTAAGTTCTAGGGGACTGATGACCTTAGAAGTAAAGTCTCATAGTGCTCAGAGCCATTTGAACCATTTTTGAACCGGAAGTAAGGGAAGACAACGATAGTTTTCCCAGTAGCTTTGTTCAGTTAAGGTTGTAGCTGGGTTACCTATGTGTTAGGTGTGTTGCATACCTATCCGGCGTTGCCTCAAAATGATCACTTTCTTTGCGTATGTGATCAGTGTCTTACTAGATTCCACTAAAAACTGGAAGGGGTGAACAGTCTGAGTGACGATATAAATAAACAGTATTTATAGCAAAATTGAGATTGTCAATATTTAATACTGGTTTTCTTCAAAGACTGTCGCTTTGTAATGTGAAAGAAAGGGATTTCGTTGCAAAAAAAAAAACTGTACAAATTTATCACATGGCGCTAGAAAACGCAATTACGTACCTGAAGAAAAAAGTAAAATAAAAAACCACAAAAAACAAAAATACATCAAACATCGCTTCGGTACTTTGTCGAACCCATATAAAACACCCTTCTGTTATTCATAAACAACTTTCGCATTTATCAATAAGAGCAGGAAACTTTTGCTTTTGGTCATGATGAAGAACGTTCTGTGGAATACCAAAATAACAACAATAACTATATATTTTTATGTTAGTGTTGTGGTTACATAGAAGCGCAGACGTTACCCAATCAGCTAATTTTAATTACTTACAAAATGCAGTTTATGTTCTTTAAGAACATAAAATAAACAATAGACAACAACAATGAGTGACGTGCGGTTCTACTTATGTGCAAAACAAACAACCAAACAAAACAAAAGCAAAGAGAATTCGTTTGCTCCCAGTTGCTCTCTTATATATTCATTTATGTGTTTTTCTCTGCCAATTCTACAGGTATTCCTATCATTTACTATATCATTTACAAAGTGTACCATAACTGACGAACCGTAGTTTTGGTATAGCTCAGCTCTACCGTTAAGTAACATCGACAATGTCTTCGCACTCCAATCCACAATGCGACTAATCTTGTCAATTTACACAAAAAGGAAAAAAGGTAGGCTCGCAAAATATTTAGTGTGTCCTAAGATGGTGAATACTTTCAGGAAGTTGAATTTACAAAGTCACTACATCTCTTAGCACGTCAAAAAATACGGAGACGGAAAATGTATATACCAGAGGTTTAAGACTTAAAAGGAAGCTCTCTGAAGTGGAAGAAGAGGAGGAAGAAAAATCAAGTGTGTGTGCCGTTCGAATGAGCTACATTATTTCACTACTTTTAGCGAAGTCCTTGCACCCTTTCATGGATGGTCATGTAATAAAATAATACTTAGTAGTTGCAGATAAACATTTATATTCACTGGGAGTATAATAATTTCGCGTAGTGCCATTATCAAACATGACAGTCACGGGTCACACACAGACCAAGGCAGAGTACGTTCAAATGGTTCAAATGGCTCTGAGCACTATGGGACATAACATCTGTGGTAATCAGTCCCCTAGAACTTAGAACTACTTAAACCTAACTAACCTAAGGACATCACACACATCCATGCCCGAGGCAGGATTCGAACCTGCGACCGTAGCAATCGCGCGGTTCCGGACTGCGCGCCTAGAACCGATAGACCACCGCGGTCGGCGCAGCTCTACACTCATCCTCTGTTCGCTGATCGCATTGGCTGTAAAGCTGTGGTCTGCACTGCTGTCGTAGCACTTGGTCGGTAAATATTTAATGGAAAATACAAACTGGAGTTTTGAGGACATCAATTGTGTACTCCACTTTCATGACGAATCTTTCACTTTCTGACGAGAAGGAAGGTTAGAGTTCAACATCCCATAACATGACAGACGGACAAGCTTGGACTGGGGACCGTTGAAGGAAACTGAGCGCGTTCACTTGGAAGGAACAATCCCGGCACTTATCTTTACCGATTCAGCGAAACTATGAAAAAAATCTGTGTGACCCGATGGGGATCTGAACCTCGGCCTTACGGATGCTTATTCATTGCCTTAGCACTACACCATTTCCAATGGAAAGATAGTGCTGACTCTTGACATGCAGACAGGTAATGGGCCACAACAGAGCAAACCCACAGAAGAGTCAGTCGAAGTTCTGAAGAATATTGGTGGGTAGGTCATCACAGAGCAGACCCACTGCAGTCCTGGTAGAGACCATGGTATTGGTGGGCCACCAGAGGTGCAGACCCACTGCAGTCCTTGTAGAGACGGCCAGCAGCCATCTGTTGTGACTGTGCAGGTGCACAATCACCATCGAAGAGTCTTGCAGAGAATATAGCAAGTCCATAAACCACCACTTGTGCACTCACAAAGTTTTTGGAATTGTCCTTAGAACCAGCAATGCTGTTAACCAGTCCCTTGCTGAATTATCAACACACGTGCAAACACTAACGGTCCCAACTTCTCACATATTGTGCATTACTATGATCAACAGAAACGTGTGCAGTGAAATGTAACTTACAAGTTACTTAATTTGATGAAGTGGTGTCAACTACAATTTTATAACATAAGAATACAATAACAAAGGTACAAAATACATCATTAAAGAACATAATAATACAGATAACATTTGTAGTAGAATAGGCTTTACAAAAGAATAGAAATAAACATGTACATCAGTGTTACAAGAATTATGACATAAGTACATACATAAAAGATCAGAATAACTTTTGAAATATCAACTTCACACATGAGCATTAAAACAAAACAGAATAAATAATGTCTAAACATCTTTATAAAGTAAATGACATATTATAAATGCAAATTATATTTGAGGATGACAGTATTCCTCATCATAGTGAATGTAGCTGAGTATTAGAAAGTCTTATCAGATAATCCCATGAAGACTGGAAGAACACAAATACACAAGGGTACACAAACACATAGCAGAATAACACAGGAGGAAAGGACAGGGTTTGTTTTCATTGTAACATTTGGTTCTGCAGTCCAACCCAAAACTTCATTCC
This sequence comes from Schistocerca piceifrons, assembly GCF_021461385.2. Classification (NCBI taxonomy): domain Eukaryota; kingdom Metazoa; phylum Arthropoda; class Insecta; order Orthoptera; family Acrididae; genus Schistocerca; species Schistocerca piceifrons. The sequence continues at coordinate 322,846,526 of NC_060141.1, forward strand.
ATAGATCTTTCGTCTTATTTCAACATTTGTTTCCACCAAAAAAATCCTATCCAAACATGCTTTCTGTATTTATATGTTCACATATTTCTTACCTCATTATTTATTTTCCATTATCTTACCTCATCATTTATTTCCAAGAAAATCCTACCTATACCTGTTTTCTGTACTTTTTTTGTATAAATTCTCAATGCATTTCTTCCAATTCATCGCAACTCATTGTCTTATATAGTCTACCCCCTCTTAACCTAACTTAAATCTACTGAGCTCAGATGCTAAACTACGGGACGAGGCAATGCAGCAGCACAAAACAATTAATACAAACAGCAATGACAAAAAAAAATGGAAATTGACAAAGCAAGCAGCAATAAGTTAGCAAAGCAAACGCAACCTTATCACTAATATGATCCAATGTGCAGCAACAAGAAAAATAAATCAGCAGTAAAACTGGCTTAACAGAGTAATACAAAGTGACATTAAGTAAGACTATGCCTGGCAAACAGCAGCAACAAATCCAATAACTTATACCTAAACATGATAAAGCTCAAGCAGAAAGAATATTACAGTAAAGATATGAAATGTCTAATACCTATGTCAGATCTTAACACTAGAGTGATGCATCACCTTAACTTACACTACTAAAAGTTACCAAATCGTTGAAAAAACTATGTTTGCAATTCCTGTGAAGGGAAATGTCCATTTGTGCTCTCTTTTCTAAGGAAGTACATCATAAAATTATTCTTTACTGGGTCTGTGGACAGAAAATGGTGATATTAGTACAACTATTAAATTTTATTTTAACCAATGCTGCAGTGCAGCTAGAAACTGGATATTAAACAAAATGAGCAATCTCTCAGCTAGATAGACAATAGATGTAAAAATGTTTCTCATCATTTCATTAGGCAATTTAGTAAATATCATAAATTAAGAGCTCCACAGAGTAACCATATGTTTTCAAGTTTGGGCGTGTCGTATTTTCGATGCTTCCTACAAAGAAATCTCAATGGCGAGGATAATGGCCTCTTATTTTCTTCACCTGTGCCTTTGAAAGGCACACACTAATGGCTTTTTCCAGGCAACTGTCACACAGCTGGCTGCTTATTACATCAAGGCGACCTGGCTCTCTTACCGAAATATTTACGACAGCAGTTTGCACTACAGTGACAGTCTCATATAAAAAATTTCACAGGTCGAGGATTTGCGTTACAAATGTGTAGAAACAAAATCCTATAAATACAACAGTGTCCAAAAAATTTTTGCCAGTACTGTGATGCATTCATGCACGTACACACATTTCATGACTCTTGAATTACGATTCTTGGTTTCCAGCATCCTTTTTCACATATCAGAGACCCTAGTCACTACTCATTATCCCTTACCTTATTATACATATACATATTCGTCGACACTTCTTCAATATTTCTTCATAATACATACATAGCATAATCAAATTCCTCATATATCATCAGCTTATTGATCATAAACATACCTCAACAGCATAATACACATTGTCATCATAATAATATCATAAAAACTCAGCCAAATCTCAAAAACGTTGTAGTTTTCTGCAATAATTTCAAAACCTAAAAAATTCTCTGCTCATTTCAATAGTGTTATCTACCTCAAACACACTTTAAAAATCATGATCTCATACCAAATACATCATTCAAAGCTCTCATAGTATCACAATGGTTCTGAAAACATATGAAGAGTTCACAAAGTACATACAAAATACAGTTTCATAAGTGTGAAGTTATCCAATTGCGTAAACATCTGTCACTGACGTAGTAAAAAAAATTGTTTCTCTGTTAAATAATCAGATAGCTGTGTAATTTATGTGTTAGAGAAATATGGTACCGATGTGTAAAGTTGTAAAAGCAAATACCATATTAGCTAGGGCTCCTTGTGCTTGCCAAACACATGGTACAGAAAGAAAGCGTGTACCCCCCTGAGGATTAATGTAATTGTACCCTCAGGTGTTACAGATTACAGCAATGGAATGAAATGTACACTCCTGGAAATTGAAATAAGAACACCGTGAATTCATTGTCCCAGGAAGGGGAAACTTTATTGACACATTCCTGGGGTCAGATACATCACATGATCACACTGACAGAACCACAGGCACGTAGACACAGGCAACAGAGCATGCACAATGTCGGCACTAGTACAGCGTGTATCCACCTTTCGCAGCAATGCAGGCTGCTATTCTCCCATGGAGACGATCGTAGAGATGCTAGATGTAGTCCTGTGGAACGGCTTGCCATGCCATTTCCACCTGGCGCCTCAGTTGGACCAGCGTTCGTGCTGGACGTGCAGACCGCGTGAGACGACGCTTCATCCAGTCCCAAACATGCTCAATGGGGGACAGATCCGGAGATCTTGCTGGCCAGGGTAGTTGACTTACACCTTTTAGAGCACGTTGGATGGCACGGGATACATGCGGACGTGCATTGTCCTGTTGGAACAGCAAGTTCCCTTGCCGGTCTAGGAATGGTAGAACGATGGGTTCGATGACGGTTTGGATGTACCGTGCACTATTCAGTGTCCCCTCGACGATCACCAGTGGTGTACGGCCAGTGTAGGAGATCGCTCCCCACACCATGATGCCGGGTGTTGGCCCTGTGTGCCTCGGTCGTATGCAGTCCTGATTGTGGCGCTCACCTGCACGGCGCCAAACACGCATACGACCATCATTGGCACCAAGGCAGAAGCGACTCTCATCGCTGAAGACGACACGTCTCCATTCGTCCCTCCATTCACGCCTGTCGCGACACCACTGGAGGCGGGCTGCACGATGTTGGGGCGTGAGCGGAAGACGGCCTAACGGTGTGCGGGACCGTAGCCCAGCTTCATGGAGACGGTTGCGAATGGTCCTCGCCGATACCCCAGGAGCAACAGTGTCCCTAATTTGCTGGGAAGTGGCGGTGCGGTCCCCTACGGCACTGCGTAGGATCCTACGGTCTTGGCGTGCATCCGTGCGTCGCTGCGGTCCGGTCCCAGGTCGACGGGCACGTGCACCTTCCGCCGACCACTGGCGACAACATCGATGTACTGTGGGGACCTCACGCCCCACGTGTTGAGCAATTCGGCGGTACGTCCACCCGGCCTCCCGCATGCCCACTATACGCCATCGCTCAAAGTCTGTCAACTGCACATACGGTTCACGTCCACGCTGTCGCGGCATGCTACCAGTGTTAAAGACTGCGATGGAGCTCCGTATGCCACGGCAAACTGGCTGACACTGACGGCGGCGGTGCACAAATGCTGCGCACTAGCGCCTTTCGACGGCCAACACCGCGGTTCCTGGTGTGTCCGCTGTGCCGTGCGTGTGACCATTGCTTGTACAGCCCTCTCGCAGTGTCCGGAGCAAGTATGGTGGGTCTGACACACCGGTGTCAATGTGTTCTTTTTTCCATTTCCAGGAGTGTATCAGAGAAAACATTTATATCATTGTAATTCAAAAATCTTTAAAAATAAATGTTTCAAGTACAAAATTAATCACTCAAATACGTGTCCTTTAGCGCTAAATGTGCGTCTTGCTGTAAGACAATTCTGTGGAAGGGTCGTAGTTATCATCCTCCGAAATCTAAGTTCTGCAGAAGTCAATGTACTTACCTCATCACAAACAAAAGTGAAATGTTATGCGTATAGATATCGTAGTTATTACGTACGTTACCGTGATCAAGAAAGTACTACACTGTAACGTATTGTTGTGCTACAAAAAAAGCTGTCTCATTGTAGCTATACCACAAATGTTATTACTAAAACATGTTTTACTTTCCAGAAGAATTCAGAAAAACTGAGCAGATATAAAGCAGATACAGCACAAAAGCAACAATGTAAATTGTGTCACACATTAGTAGTGTCGTGATATAATCGTGTAGCTGTCAAAGAAACCAAATACTAAGTCATCTTTAAGATCACAAAAACTACTTCAAATAAGGAATGTCTTTTCAAGTAAACCAAAATGTTGCATTAGAATCTCATTAGCAGTATATGTTCTAAGTATGTAAGCCTTGTAGTCGTTACGTAATCGTGCAACTAACAAGCAAGAATGTACACACACAGTAACACTGTGTCCTCTGTTCACTATCACAATGCAGTGGTAATTACTGTCTAAATATGTTCCCTAGGTTCTAGACTGGATAGTTAACTTCAAACATTGTTGCATGGTAACAGTTTCTTAATTCTGACAAAGCATACTAGAAATATGAAGTGAAAAGTTTTATGGCAAAGGCAAAGTTAAAAAGCAGATTATCTTTCAATAAACGGTTTTACATGTGAAATGTGGTGCAAACCTTCACTCTTCCTAGTACGCAGAGTTTCAACTTCAACGCAATTATCATGTGGTATACGTCGGATTCTGAAAGGTCCATTGTAAATCAGAAAGAATTTGTGACTCAAGTGTTTCTTCTTATGTGAAAATGAATGAGCTTTAATGAGAACTTTCTGACCAATAAATAATTTCCTTGCATTTGCTTTACCGTGTAGTTTTCTCCTTTTGTCTGCTGCAGAACTTATATTTTTAATAGCCAAATCAATTATGTCTTTGTGTCGAAGTTTACGTGTATTCGGAAAAGGTACAAGCTCTCTTATTCTGTTCGGTGGTTCTTCATTCTTCAGTAAAAGAGTAGTGGCGTCATGAGGCATTTCATTCAGCACGTTTGGAAATAAGTGTAAATATCTGTCCCAATGCTGATGCTTTCTGTGACAATAAAGTCTGCAAAGCTTATTGATTTCTTTCATAATCCGTTCAGACGGGTTACAATGTGGTGAGTACAATGAAATAAAAACAGGTTTGATTTTATGGTTCCGAAGCATGTGTGACCAAACAGCAGATCTGAATTGCGGTCCGTTATCTGAAATGACTTTACTAACGTGTCCAACTTCACGTAAGAAATTTTTAACAAAGGCGTTGGATACAGACTGTCCAGTGGCTTTACGTAACGGAGTGAAAGAAACTAATTTTGAAGTAAGTTCAACAGCGACCAGAACGTACGAAAATCCATTCGATGTTCTGACAAGGGGTCCCAAGAGATCAACAGCAGCAAATTCTTTTAATTTAGAAGGAATGATAGGAAACAATGTGAGATAGTAGATGGTTTCGCCTTTTGACAAAGTTTATAAACAGACAAGACTCTTCGAATTCTCTTTTCCATATTGTTAAAATAATAAGTCGTTCGAAGAATATGATAACATTTTCGTGGACGAAAATGTGCGTAGCTGAAATGAATGTACCAAATGAGCTTATTAACAAAATCGTCTGGAATGCAAAGTAACCATAGCTTGTCATCAACAGTGCAGCGTTTGAAGAGTATGTTGTTTCTAACCAGGTAATAATGCCGAATCTGAGTGTGTGTCTTTTCATGCCATTTACTTTTGATGTCTTTCCAAATCGGATCGTTATCTTGTTCATGAGCAATGTCCTTCAAAGATGTGGTGATGAAGTTTTCAAAGGCGACTTTCTGAATGTAAAGAATACTGAAATTTTTCTTAAGGTTGCCTTCTGTGTTACTTTTCTCAAGCCCAGCCGGTGCGCGTGACAGTGCGTCCGCAACAATGTTCTCCTGGTAGGGAATGTAGACTATTGTGAAGAGGAATTCTTGCAGAAACAATGCCCAACGTTTTAACCTGTCATGATTTAATTTTGAAGTCATAAGAAATTGTAATGCACGATGATCACTGTATACTTTTACGTGCTTACCAGAAAGAAAGAAACGGAATTTGTTAAATGCCCAAACGATAGCTAAAGCTTCTAATTCAGCAACGGAATAATTTTTTTCAGATTTTGTTACCACTCGGCTAGCAAAAGCAATGGTTTTCTGAACAGTAGTGTCATTTTCTGTGGCTTCTTGAAATAAATGGGCACCAAGACCGACTTTAGAAGAATCCGTGCTAAGGCAGAAAAATTGTGACAGATCAGGATGAGCTGGTATTGGCGCGTTAAGTAGCGATTCTTTCAAAGAATTGAATTCCAACTGTGCTTGTTCGTCCCAGTTCCAAATAGAATTTTTTCCAGTGAGAGAACAAAGTTTTGGTGTAACTAGAATTTGCATATTCAGAAAACGACGGTAAAAATTTACGAGACCTAGAAAACTGCGGACTTGTCTTTTTGTGGGTGGAACTGGAATAGCTCTGATTGCTTCTAACTTTTCAGTATCCGGCTGAATGCCTTCAGAAGAAATAATATGTCCCAAAAACCTCACCTTTGACCTACCGAATTCAGACTTTTCCAAGTTAACTGTAATTCCAGATTCTGCAAAAATACGTAACAAACTGTTGAGGATGCGATTATGTTGTTCCCATGAGGCTTCTGCTATTAGAATATCATCCACATAAAAGGTGATGTGACGTTTTAAGAAATCAGGTAATATGGAATTTAGCCCGAGAATGAACGCTGCCGGAGAAATGTTCAAACCAAAAGGAAGTTTCCGAAATTGATAACAAACGCCGAAACAAAGAAAAGCTGTGTATTTTCTACAGTCTGGATGAAGTTCGATCTGATAAAAGCTGGATCAATAGAAGACAACACTTTTACACCATTAAAATTTTGAAGAAATTCTTCCACCGTTTGCGGCCTGTCTGTTTCGGGAATGATGATAGTATTGATTTGTCTCGAATCTAAGACAAGGCTGATCGATCCATTTTTCTTCTCAACAACATGTAATGGATTGTTGTATGAGCTTACTGCAGGCTCAATAATGCCGTCGTCAAGCATAGATTGTATTTATGTTCTAACACGGTCCCTATAATATGCCGGAATTACGTATCGCCTAAGACAAAATTTAGTATGCTCACGAACACGAAATTGGTATTGAAATCCCTTGATTGTTCCTGTTTTGTGAGTAAAAACTGTGGAATGTGCTTGTAAAATCTCAAAAAGGTCTTGCCTATCAGTGTCATTACAATTGTTTGAATTTTATTCTGAATTAACTCATTAGTATCAAATGCGCCGTCGGTATTATCCCTGTCAGTACTTGCAGAGTGATTGTTACTGTCAAGTTCCGTCGAAAATTTCGAGCTGTTGTCTAACAGGAGGTAAAGCCGATTAATTTCTTTGTCATGGTTTGAGAGCCAATCTTCAAATTTCAAAGCTATTGACTTACCTTCTTTCTCTAAACTTATTTCAGCATCGTGAAAGCTTAAGATTGCTTTGTATTCATTAAAAAAGTCTACTCCCAATATAATTTCCGTAAACAATAATGGAACAATAAGAAAGTTCATAGAGAAGCTGTGGCTTTGACAAAAGAATTCTAAGTTGGTTTGTTGGCGAACATCTACACTTTTTCCAAAGATTGCACCTTGTAATTTAATCTCATGTAACGGAAGTGTGGGGCAATCGTTCGATTTGTTGCATTTGCTAAAGGCTGTTTCACTAATTACTGAAATGGGACTGCCAGAGTCAAGTACTGCCGTAAATTTTACGTCATTTACTGTAATGTGAAACACAGGATATGCAATGTTGTTATGTTTTACGTCTTGTTCATGGAGTAAGATGTCCCTAATGTCTTCCATTTTTACGTAATTACTAGCTACGGCAGCTGCGTCGTCAGTTTCATACGTACGTTTTGTGGCTGCCAGCGGTATGAGTCACTGTCTATTGTCTCTTTGTTGGCGCGCGTCGTTATTGGGATTTGGAGACCTAACTTCTACAAATTCACCTTGTTGACAGGGCCCTGCCCTGTTTGAATCCCGCCAGTTCTGATGCAATTCAGGTCTGTCGTTACAATCATATCGTCTGTCATCATGTCGGTAGATTCCATAGTTTCTTTGTTGTCGGTCACGTGGTGGAGAAATTCTCCCTGAATCGTAATTGCGCGCTGGTCCGTTGTGTCTAAAGTTATTCTGTCTCCCTTGATAATATTTATTTTGGTTCCCATATTGTCTGTTTCTCTGATTGTCTCTATGATAGTCATTACCGCAGAGACGTGATCTTTCCCTGTAATTATTACTACTCTGCCAACAGTTGTCATACGGGTGGTGTCTGTTTTGGTCACGATTTGTGTTGTGAGAATAGCCTTGTCATGTCCAGTTATTTCTTTCATCGCGATATTGCGACGGATATGACCTGTAATTGTTGTGTTCCTGTTTTCGTGTTCCACGATTGTCAGTGTCAATTTCTAATTCTTGTAAGAGTCCCTGAAAAGCTTCAATGTCGTCTTTGCAACGTCCTGCCAAAATAATATACCGTAAATGTTCAGGTAATTTGATGAAGCAAATGTGAATGAGTTCTGAGGGGCTGTATGGGATTGACAGGTACTGATTCTTGTGCAACATATCTTCAAAATATTTCACAAGACTGGAAAATTCAGATTGTTCGAAATGTTTCATCAGCCGGCCGCAGTGGTCTCGCGGTTCTAGGCGCTCAGTCCGGAACCGCGCGACTGCTACGGTCGCAGGTTCGAATCCTGCCTCGGGCATGGATGTGTGTGATATCCTTAGGTTAGTTAGGTTTAAGTAGTTCTAAATTCTAGGGGACTGATGACCACAGCTGTTAAGTCCCATAGTGCTCAGAGCCATTTTTGAAATGTTTCATCATTATGATGCTATGTTTTACTCGGTCTTGTGTGGCTTGAGACCAATATGCTGAGAGGAAGGCATGGTAAAATTCTCCTTCACTGTGGCAATCGTGAATGACCGATCGCATTCTTACAGCTGGTTCATTCTCTAAGTAGCCACACATAAATTCTAATCTGTGCTCTAATGACCAGTTGGGAGGAAAACAATGAGAGAATTGATGGAGCCATGCTTGTGGATGAATGTCTTTGCCAGAATTCTTCAATGTTTTGAATTTACGTGTAGTAATGAACAGCTTATAGTCAAAATCATCATGTCGGCGAGTCGCATGTCGGTCATTGTTACGTCGTTTCGGCGGTTCCATCTCAAAATTCGGTGTACCTTGCCAATTTCTTTCATAATTTCCGAAGTGCCCTGTGTTATTATTTTGTGGCTGTTCCGTATTTCTATGTCCCTCTTCCCGTATTGGAGCGCGACTGTCCTCTGAAATACGCAATTCTTGTATTACCTGTGTCAGCTGATCTTGTACTTCCCGGATTTCTCTTTGGTGTTGCGTATTAATTTGATTCTGATTTTGTTTGAATTTCCTAATTTGTTCGCACTCTTCTGTGTCATTAAAGACTACCGGTTTTGTGTCATTCAGATTATCATCTACCTTCGTAGATAAATTATTTAGCTGATCCGGAAGTTCAACTACTTTCTCTGATAATGAACTAATTTCCTCCATGTGTCTTTCTGAACCTATTTTCAGAGTATCTACTGTGTCCTTTAAGTTTTCCTGAGTTTTTGCAAGTTGCGTAACCGAATTGGTGGATGCAACTGAGTCAATTTCAACTTGCAAGGTCTCATGATTTTCATGAACAATAGTTTGCAGTTCTTTTATGGCTGCTTCGTGATTCTGTAATGCATTTTCATGCCGCGAAAAAATAGGTTGAAAATGCTCACAAATTTGTGTTTTTACGTCATTACAGACTTTTTGACATTTCGATTCAATGTTATGTAACTCAGCAGTTAAATCTTCACGTGTTTGTTCAAGTGTGGTGTTTAACATTTGAAGCTTTTGCTGTGTTTGTCTCTGATTTTGTTCTATTTGTTGCATTAATTGCAATAATAATGTATTAGTGTCTGGAATCTGTTTCTCTATGCTTTTTGGCAGTGCATTTTCACCGGCAACATTCACATTTTGACAAGCAGAAAATGTGTCTTGACTCATTTGAGAAAACGGTGAGGACCCAAAACCTGAATCTACAGTATTTGCGAAATTGTGTCCTGTCATTTCGGATTCCTGAGGCGAATTGTTGCCGACCGATCGATCGATAATGCTTCCCTGTTCACTACTTGTTTCACTGTCTACGCCATTATTTGCCGCCCGCTCCATTTCCCTATGCACAATTACCAAATTACTACTTCGAATGTCTGTTAATTCCTTACACAGTGGTGCCGATAAGCTACGCTCGTCGTCACTATTATTTCTCAGTTTACTTTGGAGCCTAGTGTTACGTTTTTCACACGCCATTATTGTCACAATATTTCACACGACAACAAAGAAAAGCACAATTTGAAGAGCAAAATAACAAAACACATTAACATAGCATTGAAAATAATATCTAGTTAATTGCAAGCGCAGCTGCGAAATACTTGGCGCAAATCTACATGCATGCCACAACTGTTTTACTATACGACAATGAAAAACTACAACTACAATGGAAATTCTCTCTATAATTACGCGCTAGCAATAAACAAAAGCTACACTAATTACACAAACTACAAGAAAAAATCAGAAGATTCCAGTGAGGTATCCTCGACTAAGGGTTGACATATGAAACGTCCCCTTAGAAAAATTATACATGACTGTGCTTAAACTGACACACAATATTCTTTAGCTCAACGCAATCTGACTTTCAATAATCCCTACAAGAGAATGGCCCTTACTAAATTAACCTATACGTTTCACAAATCACTTACCTCACAACAATCTTCGTTACTCGAACTACTGCAATACAGCGAGCGCCACTACTGCCAGCTAAATTAAAGATTAAAACTACTGAAGGCACTAACTATTGATAGGCATAGTTAGCAAATGAAAGATTTTCATTGAGAACAAACAATGTATTTACCTTAATAGTCATAATATATATAGCAGTTCATGACATCCATTCTTACAAATGTACTGTTTCTGATGGACACACCTCCAGATTATCCATTCTCAAAAATCCGCCATCTCACTTCCCCACATCCACCACTGCTCGCGGCTCACCTCCAACTGCGCAACGCTGCACGCTGTTAACAGCCAACTGCCCAACGCTACAGTGGCGAGTATTACAACAATGCCGCCCAGCCACAGACTGCACACAGCACAGCCAGTGATTTTCATACAGAGCGCTACGTGGCGTTACCAATATAAAAAAATTAACAGCCTACTTACACCCTGAATTGTTTGGAGACTCTGTCACCGTCTTATTGCTTTCTTCATAAATTATGTACAACCACTTAGCTTTTACAAATTTTTTTTCTTTTGTCATCCTCGTAGTTTTATACCCTCCACAAAAATATGACAAGCTGTTCGTCTCCCCGTCGAGTTTAAATTTTTCGTTATCTTCTTTTGTACGTTCTTCTGAAGAGCAAGTTACGGGTTTGGTTGGGTTGATTTGGAGGAGGATACCAAACTGCGAGGTCATAGGTCTCATCGGATTAGGGAAGGATGGGGAAGGAAGTTGGCCGTGCCCTTTCAAAGGAACCATCCCGGCAGTTGCCTGAGGCGGTTTAGCGAAATCACGGAAAACCTAAATCAGGATGGGCGGACGCGGGACAGAACTGTCGTCGTTCCGAATGCGAGTCCAGTGTGCTAACCACTGCGCCACCTCGCTCGGTAGAAAGTTATAAGCGTGAGAAGTCGTTCGATAGTTGTTAAATCTGTCTCCCTGTATTTTCTTTAATAGAATGATGATAAAAGTTTCTGAAAACATAATACTACATCTTCCATTCCATACGTGTCAGCTTTCTTTTTTTTTTGTAGGGGGGGGGGGGGGGCGGATAGCGGCATCAGTCATGTGACTGATTTCATGTGGTCCCTCACAATTTGTTATCCTGCTGCAGACTCTGCATCTTAGAATAGCACCTACAATTATTTATCGGCAGCATTTCAATATCTGACGTCTCCTACAATGTCTTCCTCCACCGCTACATTTAGTAGTGAAGAGTGTTGGGACACCTTACAGACTTTCACCTGAGGTCTTCTCTGTAACAGAAAAGTAATATATTTTGTTGTTGTTGTGGTCTTCAGTCCTGAGACTGGTTTGATGCAGCTCTCCATGCTACTCTATCCTGTGCAAGCTTTTTCATCTCCCAGTACCTACTGCTACCTACATCCTTCTGAATCTGCTTAGTGTATTCATCTCTTGGTCTCCCTCTACGATTTTTACCCTCCACGCTGCCCTCCAATACTAAATTGGTGATCCCTTCATGCCTCAGAACATGTCCTACCAACCGATCCCTTCTTCTGGTCAAGTTGTGCCACAAACTTCTCTTCTCCCCAATCCTATTCAATACTTCCTCATTAGTTATGTGATCTACCCATCTAATCTTCAGCATTCTTCTGTAGCACCACATTTCGAAAGCTTCTATTCTCTTCTTGTCCAAACTATTTATCGTCCATGTTTCACTTCCATACATGGCTACACTCCATACGAATACTTTCAGAAATGACTTCCTGACACTTAAATCAATACTGGATGTTAACAAATTTCTCTTCTTCAGAAACGCTTTCCTTGCCATTGCCAGCCTACATTTTATATCCTCTCTACTTCGACCATCATCAGTTATTTTGCTCCCCAAATAGCAAAACTCCTTTACTACTTCAAGTGCCTCATTTCCTAATCTAATTCCCTCAGCATCACCCGACTTAATTCGACTACATTCCATTATCCTTGTTTTGCTTTTGTTGATGTTCATCTTATATCCTCCTTTCAAGACACTGTCCATTCCATTCAACTGCTCTTCCAAGTCCTTTGCTGTCTCTGACAGAATTACAATGTCATCGGCGAACCTCAAAGTTTTTATTTCTTCTCCATGAATTTTAATACCTACTCCGAATTTTTCTTTTGTTTCCTTTACTGCTTGCTCAATATACAGATTGAACAACATCGGGGAGAGGCTACAACCCTGTCTTACTCCCTTCCCAACCACTGCTTCCCTTTCATGTCCCTCGACTCTTATAACTGCCATCTGGTTTCTGTACAAATTGTAAATAGCTTCTCGCTCCCTGTATTTTACCCCTGCCACCTTTAGAATTTGAAAGAGAGTATTCCAGTCAACATTGTCAAAAGCTTTCTCTAAGTCTACAAATGCTAGAAACGTAGGTTTGCCTTTCCTTAATCTTTCTTCTAAGATAAGTCGTAAGGTCAGTATTGCCTCACGTGTTCCAGTGTTTCTACGGAATCCAAACTGATCTTCCCCGAGGTTGGCTTCTACTAGTTTTTCCATTCGTCTGTAAAGAATTCGTGTTAGTATTTTGCAGCTGTGACTTATTAAGCTGATAGTTCGGTAATTTTCACATCTGTCAACACCTGCTTTCTTTGGGATTGGAATTATTATATTCTTCTTGAAGTCTGAGGGTATTTCGCCTGTTTCATACATCTTGCTCACCAGATGGTAGAGTTCTGTCAGGACTGGCTCTCCCATGGCCGTCAGTAGTTCCAATGGAATATTGTCTACTCCGGGGGCCTTGTTTCGACTCAGGTCTTTCAGTGCTCTGTCAAACTCTTCACGCAGTATCATATCTCCCATTTCATCTTCATCTACATCCTCTTCCATTTCCATAATATTGTCCTCAAGTACATCGCCCTTGTATAGACCCTCTATATACTCCTTCCACCTTTCTGCTTTCCCTTCTTTGCTTAGAACTGGGTTTCCATCTGAGCTCTTGATATTCATACAATTCGTTCTCTTATCTCCAAAGGTCTCTTTAATTTTCCTGTAGGCGGTATCTATCTTACCCCTAGTGAGATAGGCCTCTACATCCTTACATTTGTCCTCTAGCCATCCCTGCTTAGCCATTTTGCACTTCCTGACGATCTCATTTTTGAGACGTTTGTATTCCTTTTTGCCTGTTTCACTTACTGCATTTTTATATTTTCTCCTTTCATCAATTAAATTCAATATTTCTTCTGTTACCCAAGGATTTCTACTGGCCCTCGTCTTTTTACCTACTTGATCCTCTGCTGCCTTCACTACTTCATCCCTCAAAGCTACCCATTCTTCTTCTACTGTATTTCTTTCCCCCATTCCTGTCAATTGTTCCCTGATGCTCTCCCTGAATCTCTGTACAACCTCTGGTTCTTTTAGTTTATCCAGGTCCCATCTCCTTAAATTCCCACCTTTTTGCAGTTTCTTCAGTTTTAATCTACAGGTCATAACCAATAGATTGTGGTCAGAGTCCACATCTGCCCCTGGAAATGTCTTACAATTTAAAACCTGGTTCCTAAATCTCTGTCTTACCATTATATAATCTATCTGATACCTTTTAGTATCTCCAGGGTTCTTCCATGTATACAACCTTCTTTCATGATTCTTAAACCAAGTGTTAGTTATGATTATGTTGTGCTCTGTGCAAAATTCGACGAGGCGGCTTCCTCTTTCATTTCTGTCCCCCAATCCATATTCACCTACTATGTTTCCTTCTCTCCCTTTTCCTACACTCGAATTCCAGTCACCCATGACTATTAAATTTTCGTCTCCCTTCACAATCTGAATAATTTCTTTTATTTCATCATACATTTCTTCAATTTCTTCGTCATCTGCAGAGCTAGTTGGCATATAAACTTGTACTACTGTAGTAGGCGTGGGCTTCGTATCTATCTTGGCCACAATAATGCGTTCACTATGCTGTTTGTAGTAGCTTACCCGCATTCCTATTTTCCTATTCATTATTAAACCTACTCCTGCATTACCCCTATTTGATTTTGTGTTTATAACCCTGTAGTCACCTGACCAGAAGTCTTGTTCCTCCTGCCACCGAACTTCACTAATTCCCACTATATCTAACTTCAACCTATCCATTTCCCTTTTTAAATTTTCTAACCTACCTGCCCGATTAAGGGATCTGACATTCCACGCTCTGATCCGTAGAACGCCAGTTTTCTTTCTCCTGATAACGACATCCTCTTGAGTAGTCCCCGCCCGGAGATCCGAATGGGGGACTATTTTACCTCCGGAATATTTTACCCAAGAGGACGCCATCATCATGTAATCATACAGTAAAGCTGCATGCCCTCGGGAAAAATTACGGCTGTAGTTTCCCCTTGCTTTCAGCCGTTCGCAGTACCAGCACAGCAAGGCCGTTTTGGTTATTGTTACAAGGCCAGATCAGTCAATCATCCAGACTGTTGCCCTTGCAACTACTGAAAAGGCTGCTGCCCCTCTTCAGGAACCACACGTTTGTCTGGCCTCTCAACAGATACCCCTCCGTTGTGGTTGCACCTACGGTACGGCTATCTGTATCGCTGAGGCACGCAAGCCTCCCCACCAACGGCAAGGTCCATGGTTCATGGGGGGGGTAATATATTTTATTCCCTTTTTAAATGATGGCACTCACTTTTTATTTGTTGCAGTCATTTTCTAAAATTACAAAAATTACTCTAAATGATTAACTTTTTTCCAAATGTAAAGAAATGTACCAAGATACCGTGTGTTCAAATACCTAGTAACAAATACAGAAGTCTTATCAACAACCAGTTAAAAGTTAAAACCATTTTAAAATTGAAGCTATTTGAAACAAATCTTCGGAATTATGTTGTGAGAGGGATCGGTAGCATGCTGCTATGTTCTTGATATCGGGAAGTATCACGTAAATGGTATAATATTCTGACAAACCCTTTTAAAATACATGCATTCTTATACTCCCAGAGTCTGTAGATGTGTGTGGAAAGGAAGCAGATAGGTCGGGGCCAGAAACAGTGACACCTTTGTGCCTTTATACAACAGTCTTCGCGGTGTATGTGTGAGTGCCTGATGGCAGCTACTGCGTGTCCTATCGTGATTCAGCACATCGATAAGCGTAAGGGGAATGAAAATTTTTTTGCATGGATAATTATGTGTGCTGTAGATACTGAGATTCGTTCCAGAACCACGGTCGTAAAGAGGAAACATATCCAGTACATTGCTCGGTGTCAGACTGCGGCAGCAATCCTAATACTTAATTGTAGTTATACTGATAAATATGTGTCTGGTCCCCAATATTCTTGTGAGTCTAGAGATGGTAGTAGATAGGGTAGCAGCAAGAAGGCATGCCATCCTTTGTACACTGGTTCATAGAATCCAAGAAAGCTTTCGACTTATGAAGATTTGACTTGTGGCTCGCCCTGGATGGGTAAATAGTGAATTAATACCCAGTTTGCGCTGAGTTGGCTTTGGGACCGCGTGTGTTGCGTGTATACTCTGCGAAAATTTGAGAAGATTGAATACGGCGAGTGTTTGTGCTGGTAGTATTGACAGCGTTCGAACTCTTACTACTCAGATCCTCCTGCGGTAAAGGGTCGCCCATGGCCGGCTGGCCTCTCTCTGGCTGACATGCGCTTCCGCGGCTGCGGTCATGATCGCGTTTACAGTGACAGTTTCCTCTGTCGGCGCTGCACTGCGGCGAAGTGAGTACATAGGATGTATTTGAAGATCTGTAGGCCGTTTTGCAGGGTTTAACTGTCAGTGCAATATGGCAATCTATACAAAATAATTTTTTGCCGCTGAAAGTCTAGTCTGCAGAAGGAAAAAGGCAGACAGTGCATCCACACCGGCAGCGTCAGTAATTTGGCGGGTAAATTCAGTAAGAGCCGATCACAAAGCTCCATTCATTCGCAAGGCATCGTTTGTGCTGGGACATTGGAGCCTCTACATAGCGGTGAGAACGTTTTCAGTTCGGAGATGCTTGTTGAGAGCAGGATTTAACGATTTCCAGGAAGGGTAACACGTGATGGATGGGGTGCCGCATTAGGACCATCAGGAGAAATACATTTGGCGTTATTCTCGGTATCCACAGGTAGAGGGGTATCGCGACAGCAATGGTAAACACACTCACAGGGCCCAGAGCCGCCTTGCGTATGGGACTGGCATGAGCACACTGTTCGGCGTGCACACCTTGGACTTCTGTAGGGGAGCAGTTCGCTGATACGTCGTGGTTGACGATACTTTGAAAGCATTTTTTACATGCAACGAGTGTTTGTGCACTGCATTATTTTTGGCTGTTTAAGCGTTGTGAGTGTGTCTGTATAACATTATACATGGATTAACTTTTCACAGTTTATGAGTTATTTTCGTGTCTGTTGCATTTTTTTGTGAACAGTTGTGCAGGCTGTGCCATGCATGATTTCGACACTTGACGATTAACAAGCGTGTTTGCAGAGCCATCTACATGCATTATTTTGACAATTTACGGGTTGTTTGCGTCTCTGCATATCGGTGTACTGCATTATTTCGGTGACTTATGAGTAGTTTGCACATCTGTAGACTATTTACTGCGACTTCAAACATACCCGAGTGAGTGTTTTGTATCAGTGTAATAAATAAAATAGGTGAAATCCGTCCCTAAATAACCTGTATCCATGATTTCAACACTTTATAGTTAGTGAGCGTGTCTCCACATCAGCGAACTGCATTACTTCGGTGATTTACGAGTAGTTTGTAGTTCTGTAAGTTCTTAAATGCGTTTTTTCGACAGTTTACAGTTAGTAAGTTTGTCCGCAGAGCGTTATACGTGCATTATTTTGCCAATTTACTAGTTGTTTGCGTGTCTGTAAGCTGTGTACTGCATTATTTCGGTAATTTACGAGTTGTTTGCATGTCTGTACATCAGTGTACTGCAACCCCAAGCATGTCAGAGTGAGTGTTTTGTATCAGTGTAATAAGTAAATTATGTGAAATCCATCGCTAAATGAATTGTTCCAAAATAAATACAGTCGTTCCTCTCCAGCAGCCCAGAACAGGCAGAGTCCTTTTCCCGCCGTCCCCCCCCCCCCCTGGCCGCCATATTGGATTACATCATGGGAGGGATGACAGTGCCGTCTGGTAGCAGCTGGACTCCAGACCTCATGGCAGACATGCTGGATGGTGCTACTGCCTCAAATTGTTTAAATAAAGACTGTTTGAATAAAGTCTTATGTCCATCCTTTCCAGCACAGGCTGAGTCCTTTCCCCACCAATTCCAAGGTTAGTGGCGGTAGCCCAAGTGACCTTTTTTCCCACCATTTTCTTAGGTTAGTGGAGGTAGCCGAGGTGTGTTGCATTGTCCTGCTGGAACTTGAACCTCCCACCATTTTCTGTGCGAGGAGTGGGGGGGCGGAAAGGGAGGAGGCAGCCTAATTGACCTATTTTATCGCCAAAATATGAACTGACCGTCACGATGTCATTGTGGTATTTCCAAATCTATCACCGCCATCTTGGGACCGCCTTCTTGGGACCGCCTTCTTGAGTACATTTGGCAACGATGGAGAGTGTTGCCGTAACCCTGTTGTTACACTACTGTAATTTCCGTAAATTAGGGGTCGTTGTTTGTGGGTCCAAATCTGGAGCTTCATAGTGTCCCAGATGTGTTTAGATCAGTCGACTTTGGTGACGAAGACATTTGCATGAGTTGAATATCAAGCTCCACTAACTACTATAGGAAGATTCTGGCCTTGTGACATGGACAGTTTTGCTGCCAGAACGTGTCATTGTTCTAGAGGAAGACGTCAAGCATAAAAGGATACAGTGCATGGGGGCTTAATTATTTTTAAATGAAAATATATTTTAGTCGCTGTGTGTCCGGTTACGAAGTCTCGTAACCGGTTGGCCCTGAGTAGTATTAGTACGCAATCTGACTGCAGAGAATAACAATAAAAAATGAAAGAAAACTTCCGTTAACACAGTTAATTAATTAAGTCCCCAGCAACTATAAAAGCTACGAACAACAAAGCACAAGTGTAACTATTCTGTGTGTGGAAGTGTAATTCAACGTACACATCTGGCACGGTTCTTCCTCAATACGACATGATATTTTAAACACCATTTACAATGAAGTAATTAAAAAAA
Source organism: Schistocerca piceifrons (assembly GCF_021461385.2). Lineage (NCBI taxonomy): Eukaryota > Metazoa > Arthropoda > Insecta > Orthoptera > Acrididae > Schistocerca > Schistocerca piceifrons. The sequence continues at coordinate 322,865,099 of NC_060141.1, forward strand.
CCAGAAATACTATAATTGCACATAGAAACCATAATTACAGTCTAATACATGAACACAAGCCAGATGCTTTGTTGACTGAACCTGTGACCAAGAGGCATTGTTATTTAGGGAATTTGAAATAGAAACGTTTTGTTACCTTCATATATATTGACGAAAAATACACTGTGAACATTACAACATCCCCAATCGAACAACGCCTGCTGTCTCTACCAGCAGGACAACTGCACACGACATGCTTTCAACTAGTACTGCTATCAACATCCTCTCAACAAGCACTGCTCACGGCAACCTCAGAACTACTACAGCCCACGGCAACTTCTGAACTACTACTGCCCTCGACATTCTCTGAACAACTACTGCCAGTGGAGGCGGCTGAATAATACTCTTTGGCGCAATCTCTGGCGCTGTGACTCAGTGTAACCACCTTTCAACAGTCTGTCCACAGTAATATTCAGGCAGTCAACAACTATCATGGTGCTTTTGGTAACTACCGCAGGTCCTATGGAAGTCCAGCTGAATTTCCCTCATAGTATAACACTGCTCCCAAGAGTCTTCAGAGCCTATTTCGACCAACTGTTCTCCTGGAAGGGGATGTACACAGACATCACTATCGACATGGTATAGTAAGAAATGTGATTCATCTGACTAGGCGACACGTTTCTATTGATATACGTGCTCACTGAAATGGTAGTTTTTGACCTCAGTGGGTTAACGTGGACAAAACTTACGTATTATCTGCTGCAGACCCCCTGGTTCGACAATGTGCGCTAAGTCGTCTGATGCAAAACATGCTTTGTTCTACCACTGTACTCTGTTGTCAGATCTATTTCAGATGGCCTACTATCATCTTTTACAGACCGGATAAGAATCCAACCTCCACGATCTTGGATGTCCAACACCTTGTTGCCTCCTCAAGGTTTCAACGTCCTTCAAGCACTTGCCGCAGATGATCCCGACAGTAGCATTCCAACTGCCGACGAGCTTCGCCGCCTCTGAGATGGTCGGTTTCCAGGCACCGGACCATAACAATCTGCCCTTTATCAAAATCACTTATGTGAGAGGATTTTCCCCTTCTACGACACGTATCGTCGCTACAATTCATTCGCTTCTGCGGCGCTTATGCGCTTTCCATAGTGTGTGACGTGCCCACAAAGCTGTCGACAGCGATCGCAATGTTCTGGGTCATAAGTGTACCACTTCAGTATTTTTTTTCAGTTTCCCCGTAGCAGTACACTATCCGATTCCTAAACTTTTAATTTAATTCGTTTGAGTCTGTTTCTCATAAACACACTACCTGCGGATACAAACGAAAAACTAGTTTCTCTGGTATATTATAGGATTTATCGCATATTATAAATATTACTGTATACGATAGCGATAAATCATGCACGCCCTGAAGACTTCAGGGTACCGTGAAATCTCTTCTAGTTACAGTTCAGTGATGCTTTCGTACAGAGTGGCAGTACAGGCGTCAACTTGGGAGCCACTGCTCTACCCTCTTTATCCTTTAATTGCAACGGTCTGCAATATATGACCGGAAAAGCAGACAAGAGGACAACTCGACCCTCTGCATCAAACATCTTCCAAATGGCGCATGCTAATGGTGACTATGCTGAACAAGGCAGAAATTGGTGAAATATATCACCGGACTTTGTTGTTGTTGTAGTGGTCTTTAGTCCAGAGACTGGTTGCATGCAGCTCTCAATGCTACTCTATCCTGTGTAAGGTCCTTCATCTCCCAGTACCTACTGCAACCTACATCCTTCTGAATCTGTTTAGTGTATTCATCTCTTGGTCTTCCTCTGCGATTTTTACCCTCCACGCTGCCCTCCAAGAACAGTTAGAACCTAAAATTGGTGAATACCAAGCAGGCTTTAGACCAAACAGATCGGGCTGGAACAAATTCTTAATTTAAAACTAATCATTAGGTACCAAAGGATTTCTAGTAACAATATTGTACGCACATTTGTGGATATTAAAACGGCTTACGACTCAGTTGATCGTGAATCTCTTTTCCAAAACTTAAAGGAACAAGGGCTAGACAATAAAACTCTAACACTAATTAAGGAAATGTTAACCGACACTAGCTCTAAAGTTAAATTCATGGGAGAAATTTCTGAACCATTTGAAATAAAGATTGGTGTTAGACAGGGAGATGGACTCTCTTCATTACTGTTTAACTGTGTTTTGGAAAAGGTAATTACAGAATGGTGAGAGTCGATTCAAAATATAGACCAATCAATCACGTTAGGTAGAAGTGATATTAGAGTAGATTACCTCACCTTTGCGGATGATCTGGCAGTTTTAACCAAGGATGTTATCACAGCTCAAAAAAAATGAAATTCTTAAAGAAGTCTCGGAAGAGGTAGGACTACAAATATCATTTGAAAAAACTGAATACATAACATGCAACAAACAAGCACCGAAGTTTTTGAACACGAAATATGGAAAAATAAAAAGTGTATCTCAGTTTAAATACTTGGGGGAAATCATATAAGAAAACGGTCTGGAAAAAGCTGCAAATGAAGTTCGCTGTAAAAAGATGGCAACTGCATTCAGGTTAACACAAAATAATTATAATAGAAAATCCCTTTCTAAATTCAGTAAACTTAGACATTGCAGCGCTGTAATAAAACCTGAACGTCTTTAGGGAGCAGAAACTTTAATTTTAAATAGGGAGAGGGGTATTGAAGAAATTCAAAAGAAAGAAAGAAAGATTATTAGGAAAAATTAGACTGCAAAATTGCTGATGGAGAAACGTATAGGCTGAGAATTTGTAAGGAAACAGAAGAATACACAGACATACATGGTGACATGTGAAAATGAAAGCTTAAATTTTATGGGCACATTAAACGGATGGTACCTACTAGGCTAACAAAACAAATAGTAGAATTCGACGAAAACTGAAATGAGGCCAAAACTGAGCCAATACAATGGATCACTGCGATTAAGGAGGATCTTACAGTTGCCAGTATTACTCAGGCAGACGTCAGAGATAGAAACACATTCAGACAAATGATATTTGACTGTGTAGTTGGTCAGAGAGAAATTAGAAAACGGATTAGAACACCGTGGTCTGATGGAAAAAAGAGACTTCATCCTGAAAGGATGAAACAAATTTGGACACAAAGGAAGGCCAACCATCAAAAGCGACATTGACTGATTACGAGAATAATAAGCTTCCAAATAAGTCGAAAAGCTAGTTTGCTTTTTTTACATTCCTAACATGATCGTCTTTTTTGTGCTGTGATAGGAGTGTTTTTCTCTCTGGTTCCTAACTTTTGCTCTACTGTAATTTACATGAAGATTTTTGTTGGGCGACGACTAATCGGATATATGTTTTTCAATGTCTTTCGAAACATTTCGCTCACATTGTAGCAACGGATAAAGTATCATAAAACAACAGGCCGACCATTAGTTAAATAGCTATAGTAAGACAGATGTTCGAATGGCTGTGCAAATGGCTGCTGGTCCTAGCTAAAACAAACACATTTTAACCCATGTTCCTAGCTCAAATAGGAGCTGAAGATCAAGAGCCACCATACAGCCGTTCTGCACGCGGCCTTCTCAAACGTATTTCTAGCAGCGCTTCCGGGCTGTAACGATAAGTGAGGATGACCGCTGATCACAGGTACAAACGACCTGTTTACTTAGCAGTATTCGTGGAACCTTCCGTCGGTACTAGGGAACACATACGGCAGATATATTAAGAACTGAAATGCGGAGTATTAATATTACGTAGTAATATTTATTTTATATTTTGTTTCAATCGGATTTCGGCTTGCTAGCCCATCGTCAGACAACTTAAGACTAAACAGACATTCCACACAATTTCAACGAGATGTTATTGCTCTGCAAACTACAAACACTGTCATTTCCAAAGATTTGTTATATTTAAAGATTATTCATCTGCGCAATACACAAAAAATGGCTTGCTTTATTTGACATGAGTAAAAACAAGAAATATTATGTAATATTGTGCTTTTTTAATATTAATTTGACTTCACGCACCCCGTCCCCCTCTCTTTACCATAAAAATAAACTAGAGAGAAAATGTGGTATAGAGATAGATAGCAAGCAGAAAACAAGAGAATTTACGCGTAAATAAAGGCTAAAGTAGGAGCAATTGGAACCCGCAAGACACTCTTTCTCCCACATGTCCTTCGACACTCAATATCTTCGTCATCGTTCAGTACGAGGCATATCTGCAAGCGTGCTCTAGATTCGTTCAACCTACCCCTCGATGCGCACACGAAAGGACTAATCACGGAAAATTAAACTAGCGGCTGCTGCATTTGTGAACGTTCGATACAATTTAAGGGTAACTGTGTACACATTTACATAATTTTCAACGGATGGAAACATTTTCCACCACAAGAAACTGTGTAAATTCTGTTTCAGTGCCGGCCGAAGTGGCCGTGCGGTTAAAGGCGCTGCAGTCTGGAACCGCAAGACCGCTACGGTCGCAGGTTCGAATCCTGCCTCGGGCATGGATGTTTGTGATGTCCTTAGGTTACTTAGGTTTAACTAGTTCTAAGTTCTAGGGGACTAATGACCTCAGCAGTTGAGTCCCATAGTGCTCAGAGCCATTTGAACCATTTTTTCTGTTTCATTTACTAATGAAACTAATCTGCAGTTTATTAATCGTGAGGACTACATCATTGTATTGAAATTAAATGAAACACACTGGTTATGACTATAATTCGGTATTTCGGAGTGCACTTAATAGACTCTCATCGTCTAAGAAACACCGGAACAGTATATATTACAGGGAGCAAGAAAATTCTGTATGTCCTTGGCACCTTGTCTAATCGTTACTTCGTGGCTAAAATTTAATACTAGAGTATTTGCCCATGTTTCGTATATATTTCCAAGAGATCAAATTGGCCTTTTAGCAGTACCTGATCAAATCGCAGTAAGTTAGTGGTAAAGCGCCAAGCTGTATGTTCCGATACAGCTTGAGTTGCGCTGCACCAGAACTACGGACTGGTGTTTTTGTATGATCCGTAAGTGCTGTAGTAAATGGTAGGATTACTGGTAGCGAAACTGTTGTGTATATAGTTCCGCGTAGTCAGCGCGTACACAACTTTCCCAATAGAGCGCGCCCCACTAAGCACAACACCGCAGGCGCAGCGCTCGTCCATCTCCACACTACGAGATGGCGCTGTCTTAGAGATGGACGAAATTCTGCTTCCGCCGATCCAAGTAATAATACGTTAACGCAGCCAATGCTGCTAGCGTAGAACCTTTTCTCCTCGCGGATCACACTCACGCAGTGATACCTGAACGCGCGGGTATTATAACAAGTGTACAGACCTCCGATTAGTCAGTCTGTATTAGTCCGTAACAGTCTGCGTTAGTCTGTACCAGTCTACAGTCAAGTTTCAGTCTGCGCCTAATAAGATCATCATATTCCTGTACATAGCCATGAAGAGAAATGTATAAACCCTTTGTCAAGTATCAGAGATATGTGAGAATAAGATTAACGTACCAATATCAAAGGAACTTCAGACTGTCAATTGTAAACAGCATCCAGAATCAAGTTACGTAATGTCTATCCTTTTTATTATTTTAATAAATATGTGTGAAAATTAATCAAGTTCTGTTTAAAGTTGGTCACCGTCAATCTGCTACTCTAAGCGTGCAAGTGGCATTTCTATCGTCTGACCTAACGGCAGAAGATAAACACGCCACGATAAGACCACGAGACATATTGCTGACACTCCCCTACTTCGCTAGAGCGACAAGTCAAATAATCTGATGGTGTGTGTACTGAAGGTCTTACAGTACGCACACCACAGAAACAAACATAAATGAATGTATAAGAGAGAAACTGGGGGCCGACCGCTTCTCTTTGTTTGTTTTGCACATAATTAGAACGGTACATCTTTTAGTGTTTGTCCAATGTGTATTCTATATCCTTAGAAAATATAAATTGAATTTCATAAGTAATAAAAATTAGTTGATCTTATAACTTCTGCACTTTTGTGTAAACTAATTAATTTACTTTTGATGCAAATAGAGTTTACATGCGCAGTCATATAAAATCCGTACAATTATTGTTGTTATTTTTCGATAGGACGTTCTTCATCATTACCAAAGGCACGAGTTTACTGTTGTTATTGATAAGTAAATTTTGAAATTTGTGGAAAGGTCTTACGGGACCAAACTACTGAGGTCATCGGTTCCTAAGCTTACGCAATACTTAATCTAACTTAAACTAACTCACACTAAAGACGACACACACACCCATGCCAGAGGGACGACTCGAACCTCCGACGGGGGGAGCCGCGCCGACCGTGACGACGAGACGCCCCTAGACAGCGCGGCTTATTGATAAGTGCGAAAGTTGTTAATGAGTATCAGAAACATGTTTTATATGAACTCGATGGAGTATTAAAGCGATGTTTGATATGTTTCTCTTTTGCGTTTTTTTATCTTTTTTATTTGTACGAAATTGCGTTTTCTAGCCCTTTATGATAAATCTGTATTTTCTTTTAATTTTTACTTCAACATCCCTCTGTTTTAAGTTACAAATGAACAATTTTCGAATAAAACCTGAATTATTCTTTAGGTTAAAAAGGATTTATGAATTGACATTATCGAAAATTCCATAACCGCATGTTTCATAAATAAAAGGCAACAGACATTTGTTTTAGATTTAAGAAGATCGTAAGAGTAATAACTATAGATGGGGCTTTCAAGTCAACTGTGGAATTACATCTTCTAGCGTGCAAAATTTGAGCTGCAGGAATTTGCAAAGGTATTTAGTGTAGCTTGGACGCATCCTCTTAATCACAAAGAATAATTATATTAAATATGGTCTTTATGATTTTTGCATGATATCATTGAGCACATAATATTTTAAATCCACTGACCTGCACTTGTATCAATTAGACATTGACTTGTAAGTTTCATACGATATCTCTATAAAATTATATATGTGTAACACTTACTTTTTCATTTTCTATTATATACACTGTATTGTATCTATAATATTTATGGATTTTTTCAGAACCAATTAAAAGGGACATAATATAAAGGCCGAAACCGATGGTGGACTCGATAAATTTCTCAATAGAAACTGGAGCGATTTTTCATTAATGAAACAAACAGCCGCGCAATCACAACATGGGGAAACTAATAATGATCACACAGGCTCAGTCGTAGTTAAAATAGGCAACAGCTTTCGGTTTATTGGTATGAAACTAGAAAATTCAGTCAGTCTGCAAAGGATATTGCTTGCAAAACACCCGCGGGGCCCGCCCCACAAGATTGCTGAAGCACTCAGCCCGTCCACCCTAGAAGATTGCTCATGTGTTTGTGACTCATTATAGATACAGGGTGCCCCTTTTAGACCTCCGACGTTTTAAATGTCCACAAATAAAATCTACAGTAGATATGAGAATGAAATTGTACCAAATGCTAGACCATCTGAAAGAATTTATTTAATAATCATCAGTACACTTCTAAATTTTAACTGTTTGTAGAACGAAGAATATCGAGTCCGTATTCAGTTTCTTTCTATGTTCTTCGCAAGAGTGGTACGTCGTCTTAACATAGGAATATAGTCCTCTTTTGTCGCATAAATGTGGTCCATCACAGATCCCCAAAAGATACAGATTCAGCGGGGAAATGTCGGGGAAACGTGGTATCCAGGCAGTGGGTCATCCGCGTCCGATCCATCGATTGGAAAATTTCGTATCCAGGGACAGGCGAACAGCCGTTGATCAATGCGGCGGAGCTCCATCTTGTTGAAAGAAGACGTTAGGTTGCAAGTCTTATAGGTGAGGGCATACAAACCGCTCCTACATGTCCAGATACACTGATCCATTCGCTTTTTTTCTGCAAAGAAAAACGGCCCAAGAGTCCTATTGTGCATTAGCCCACTAGCCCACACCAGACTTTCGATTTAGGACTACCACAAACATGTTCAATGACAGCGATCGGATATTGCTATCCCCAAATCCGGACATTATGCTGCTTACCCCTTTCATGGTAGAAGACAAGTTGGATCGTCGGAGAATAAACATCTTTCCAGGAAGCTGTCATTCATGTGAGTACGCTCCAGAGTATCCGAAGTAAATTGTTGTCGCCATAGTTTGCTGTTCGGCATCAGATGTTGCAGAATTTGCACTTTGTAAGCATACAAACGAAGACACTGGTGTACTATACGATGCAATGTTCCTCGTAGTACATTATGTGGCCTAGATGCCTTCCGCATTGATTTATGTAGGCTTCTGAGAAATCGTTGTGTGATGTCCTCCACTAAGGACGCTGTCAAAGAGGGGAACGATTTGTTAAAGTGGACCTTAAAAACTTTCGATTTTCATTTTATTCTAAAGCGACATAATTTTTTTAATTTTATGGTCATAATTTTCTTTTAGGAGTCCTTTATACAAATAACTTTTGGTCTATAAAACTAAACAAGAAAAGCTTTTCTTAAAGAAGCGTAACATTTATATATACCGAAATGCACAATTAAATATTTTTTAGTTGGCAATGCGATAACTTCACTCTACTGCCATTCGAATTAAAATTCGAATATAATCTATTGCCTCTTTTGTAACAAAACAGCTCAGTCCACTAATTTAAGGTTCACTATCGCAAAGCAGAAAAACTTTAACGTTGGTTTGAACAACTTAAAAAGTTAATTTGGTTCAAATCTCTTTTGCTAATGGCTAGCTTTCTCTCACTACAATTTGTATTTAAACTTATGACTTATCTGAAACCAAATCAGAATTCCTTCAGCACATCCGAGCATCCCAAGTTCCTCAATTCAGTCGCAAATTTTATTAAGAAATCTTTTAATTCATTAAAATTCTTCAATTTCCTTAAGTGATCAGGAACTTTTTTGGATTATTGAACCGTGGTTTTATTTTCAAAGAATATTCTTAAAAAAAATTTTTATTTACTAGCGATTCATCAAGAACATTAACACATTTAATCACACTATTTAAGCGTGGAAGTAGCTGCCAGGGAGTAACTGATGAAATCATAACCAAATTCCTTTTAACAAATGGGAATTTTATTCACTTTAATACTGCCTAAAATCATTTTTTAAAAGAAACAGATTTAAAGTTATAATCAGAAAGCGCCCTCTAAATATCAAGTTACAATTTATTCAGAGGCAGAAAGAAACAAGTTTTGACTGTATGAGCTTTCGGGCAGAGAATCTTGCCGCTCCCTTTTGACACGGCCGCAGTTACGACCGCTCACAACAGCCTCTGAAAGACTACACCGGTGCAAATCTGCAAAACACCAGATCATCTTAAACACAAAGTTTTAACAATTTACACAAGCACATAAACTATGCACCCCCGTAGGAGGGATGGAAATGGTACAAAACACTAAAAATTAAAATATTAACTTTGCCACCGAAGGTGCAACTTGATTTTAACTTCTAAGAAAAGTCTTACGGTGAAAGAGTGGCAACTTTATACACTAAAAATATCATTTAAATAAAAGCCCTTAAAATGCAATCTTATATTAAAATTCTACAAGGTTTGCCAAACAAGTTAAGATGCTCTACAGTACACAGATACCGCCTCTCAAGATGTTAGGCAAGATCAAAACACATTTCAGGAATTAGACCGTTACACTCCAAGCAATAAATTCGTTAGCATACCAAATCCGACAAACATGACAGAGGCAGCTCCGAACGACAGACAGACACTAACTGCCTACAAATGCGGACGAGAGACAGACGAGCAAGCTGGGGACGAGAGACTGACCAAGAAAACAAGTAGAATTTAACTAGAGTAAATCACACAAAGTATCACCAATCACTAAACTTCTAATAAACTGCGATTTCTCGAGAAGGCCTGGCGCAGCATCCCCAAATCGCTATCCCCAACCGTCCGCTGCCAGTCGCTTCTACGGACGCAGGAAGGAACGCCGATCTCCCGTCTCACGGCGTCGCAGCTCGCATCGGCCAGGCTGATGTCGTGGGTTGACTCCTGTTGCTCTCGTGTCGACCGCGAAGTCACTACCCGTCGCTATACGCCGCGGCGCACTGGACTCACGTGGCGACCTCACATGCGATGACACTCGAAACGGACATATCATCTTGTGTCTCAGAGCGCGACCGAACAACCGATCGATCCAACCGCCAATGACCATTGCCTGAGCAACCCCGAGCAGACTGGCGGCCTAACGCGCAGACTCAGGTGCAGGAACTAAGCCCCGACCGGGAGAGCACTCGCTGAGTTCTCTTACTGGCGGAGTGGAAAGACTCTCATTTGCCGGCCTTAAAGGTTGATCCGAACGACAGACAGACACTAAATGCCTTACAAATGCGGACGAGAGACAGACTAGCAAGTTGGGAACGAGAGACTGACCCAGACTGACCTCTGGCGAGCTCATAGCGCCCCTTAAATGCACGTGAACAGGCAACCTTTCCCCTTTCCCACCAGAGAGAGACACCAAAGCTGCGATTGCCTCAGCGGCGCCACCGCCAGAAACGGAGGGCGACTGCTTCACACTATGCGCTGCGGCGCGCTCTTTAAAACAGCAGTTTTTACCACGGCTCATTTATTATTTCAACAGTCAAATTGAAACTATAGCAACCGAATTTATTTATAAAACGAAGAGGAATATACAAATACTATTGCTACAGTTCTGGCATCTAAACACTGATTCACGCCTTGATGTCAGCTTGAATTGTAATGTATATGACTTCATAAATGAGTTTGTATTTCTGCATGGTAGTATCGTTATACAGTCTTTGGTGTTAATAAACTCCTCTATGATGCACAACATACTTTGACATTTACATGAATTTTATTTACCTGTGCGTTAGAATTGTGACTTCTGGACCCAGTATAACAAGGACATTATGAATAAGATTCTTCACAGCAGATCATCGATTTCATAGTAAAACTTTAGCCACCTTTCTGCACAGATATATAGTACAAAATGACGATCGCTAGCCGCCTTCCATTGTAAATATGGCTTTTAGTGCCGGGAGTCTCTAAAGAGATGTATGGCTTTCCTTCGATGCAGCTCTTTTAAGCAGAGACGCTGCATCTTCAATGAAGTTGCAATCTGTCAGGATAGAAAATTATTTGGAAGGAATTGCCTGTGGGCTATAGTAAGGAACCAACCTCTAAATTTGTCTAAATGTAAAACGGAAAACTACAGTTGCTACTACAATTTCAAGGTGGTTAACGGCTGGATTCAAGCCATCTCGCCTGCCGTATCTAGGGATTGCTAGCTCAACGCCTCAAAGCACAGAGCTACCCCAGCCGTTAGAGAATTGGGAAAAGCTGGTTGTTGTACAGTGTTCCAAAATAAAAGAACATACATCACAACAAAGGACGAACTTCTGAGATTGCATGTTTTTCCTTTAATTTTGCATGTGTAGTATATGATAGTGTATGGATGCACGCGTATTTTAAGATTGAATTGTGCGTGGAATTGTTGGTCTCAGTTATTGTAGTATTGTAAGAGAGTTAATATATTTTAGATGAAATGGGTGAGGGATGCAGGGCACAGCAGGCTCGAACAATGTCGAGCAGTCCACTGAAAAAGAAAAGAACTGTAGAATGTGCTGTCATCACATACCATTTCTCCTCTCCACATACGCCTCACCAGCGTTCCGTATCGGAACTAGTTTCTTAACTGGGTACTTCCCAGATGTCTAGACTGGCAGATATTTTGCCATTTGTGCTAGTTGCATTACACGGCAGCTACGTGGCGTGTAATTTCATTGAGGTGATGGGAGGGGTCCAGAACGAATTTGGCCACGTCCTTGGTTCCTCTGTCTGTTCCGAAACGATTTGCTCCGCCGTATTGTTTAGAACATTACAGTTGCTAGAAACTTGCTATGCCACTCCATAATTGTTTTCACGTCAGGTGAATAACAGCCACAGGACCTACGATAATCGGCAGTTTTGTTTCTGCAAACCGCACTACTCCTTGCGCGCGGTTGTGATGTCGCCATTTTCGTTTCGTTCTAAAATGCTGCACGCTGGCGACAATAGTTGACACGTCTGGCGCGGGAGTAAAAATTCTTTGAGATGCTCTAGCATCTGGTGCAGTTTGACTTTCTCATCTACTGTAGCTTATTTTTTATGGGACATTTGAAAGGGTCACCCTGTGTAACTAACAGGCGATATTAAAGCTATACAAAGTCAGGCAACCCGAGTGCTGACAGGTCTGCTTGACTAACATGTGTAAAAGTAAACAGCCAGACGGTTGAAGTAACGCAAACTGTCCTGCGAAAGCATATTTACAAATTAACAAGATGTGAGAAATCTGACAATATATACTTTTCCCGTACGAAGAACGAAGATGTGACTGAACTAATTGCACTTTGCACAGAGGACTTTAAGCAATCGTGCAGGTGCAGATGTAGATGTTGAATCACTGATGGCGAGTACGTCATTAGATAGCACCGCAATCTGTGCGTTGGAAAAGTGTTTCTTCACTCCAGAAACTGCTGTTAACGAATGTTGGAGCCGCAGAGAAAACCACCCATGTCTGCCGTGACAGCACGCCGCCGCCAGCTGAGTGGAAAGCAATCTGCGAGAGATATCGCCTGGCGTCTTTCCCTCGCGCAGCCGTTCGCTTTTTCCTTTTTCCGCTTTCCTCTCGTGGCACGGCAAGTTGCGTTGTTTTGCTTGCCCCGCCTGCCGTAATTCTTCCGAGAAATGGGAATCTCCGCCGCAACAGCGTCCAATGCAGGAGGCAGTAGGCGGACGAAGTGGAGGGGGCTACAAGCGATAACGCGGGGGGGGGGGGGGGGGGGGGGGGGGGGGAATGTCTGTGGGCGAGGGCGGGCACAACCGCTTGGCGACGTGCAGACTGCGTCCTGCCCCCCCCCCCCTTTTACAACGGTCCTTCCATTGATCTCGCCGCCACACTCCGCCTTGGGAGTCGCGACCGCACCGTCTCTAGGGAGGTTTCCTCCCTATCTGTTGCGAGGGACGCCCGGTAATGTGACCTCCCGTTGTAGATGCCGGGGAGCGTTCCGACAGCGAAAACTTCTACATGTGAACGAGCCCCGCAGTTCGAGGTACCATCAACACGTAACTCTGTGAGCGATCCTTAAACATTTTAAGAATACAGGAGTACCACAGGAATTGACAATGGGTGCGCACTTGTCTTACTTATGGGAAAATAATCTTCAGTCAGATATCCAAGACACAGAAATAGCTCTCTGTGTTGAAGATACCAGCATTATGGTTAAATCTATTCGGATAGTTGCTGTTTTAATTTGCTTTGCACCATTTTTTCTCTAGACCCGTGGTCTTGCAGTAGCGTTTTTGATTGCTAATCAAAACGTCCTCGGCCCCGTGTTCGAACCCGCCACCGCTTAAATTCTGAATAAATATCATCAGCAATGGCGGCCGAAGACTTTTGGGATAAGAAGTCACCATCATTCTGCCAACGGCCTTGACAGAGCGGACGGAGGAACCGACAGAGGTTCAGGGCCTCTCCTACACTTGGGGTGCGAAACTTCACCCAAAGGAGCGACAATCAGAAATGATCAACGGCATGCGTATGCAGAAGGCCAAGGAACGCACTATGTTAAAAACACATAATGTGTATCCACAGGTCATGTGGCCTGTAACTGAAAAAGTGTCTTCATGATCTCTCGATTGGCAAAAGAATCCGGAACACGCCCCCATTCAGATCTCTGGCAGGGGACTGCCAGGAGGAACATAACCATAAGAAAAAGGTTGAATAACCAATGAAAGTATAATGTTGTACGAGTCGAGGCTTGGGTTGTCAGTAGTTTTAACGTGGTATGAAGACTAGAAAATCTCAAAAGGGAAGTGCGAGTGCTCAATCTAGACGTAGTGGGGGTCAGTGAAGTGAACTGGTAAGAAGACAAGGATGTTTGGTCAGGCGAGTATAGGGTAATATCAACAGCTTTGTTACTTGGGTATAGCGTAATATCAGCAGCAGCAGAAAATTGTATAACGGGGCAGGATTTGTTATGAATAGGAAGGTAGCGCAGAGATTGTGAACAGTTCAGTGATAGGGTTGTCCTCATCAGAATCGACAGAAAACAAAAACTGACAACAATAGTTCAGGTACACAGCCGAGGTCGCAAGCCGAAGATGAAGAGATAGAGAAAGTACGTGAGTGTATTGAACGGGTTATTCAATACGAAAAGGGAGATGAAAAGCTAATAATTATTGGTGACTGGAATGCGGTTGTAGAGGAGGGAGTAGAAGAAAAGGTTATGGGAGAATATGAGCGTCGTACTAGCAAAGAAAGAGGATAAAGACTAACTGACTTCTGCAATTAATTTCATAGAGATTACGCTATTCGAGAATCACAAGAGGAGGCAAGAGGAGGAGGTACACTTGGAACAGGCCAGGAGATGCGGGAAGATTTCAGTTAGATTACATCATGGTCAGACAGAGATTCCGAAATCAGATACTGGATTGTAAGGCGCGCCCAGTAGCAAAAATAGACTCAGATCGCAATTGTCTAGTGGTGGAGAGTAGTTGAAGTTTAAGACATTAGCCAGGAAAAATAAATGCGCAAAGAAGTGGGGTACGGAAATACTAAGGAGTGAGAAGATGCGCTTGAAGTTCTCTGAAGCTATAGATACTGCAATAAGAAATAGCTCAGTAGATAGTTCAGTTGAAGAGGAATGGAGGTACATAAACGGTAGTTATATAAGTTGGAAAGAAGAACATAGATGCAAAGACGGTAACTGCAAGAAACAGAATATGGATTGAGAGTAAATCGAAGAAAAACGAAAGTAATGAGAAGTAGCAGAAATGAGAACAGTGTGAAACTTAAAATCAGTTTTGGCAATCACGAAGTAGATGAAGTTAAGGAATATTGCTACCTAGGCAGTAAAATAACCCACGACGGTCGGAGCAAGGAGGACATCAAAAGTAGACAAACACGCAATAAGGGCATTCCCGGACAGGGGAAATCTACTAGCATCAAAATCTGAGGAAGGCATTTCTGAGAATGTACGTCTGGAGCACAACATTGTATGGTAATGTAATATGAACTGTGGGAAAGCCGGAAAAGAAGAGAATAGAAGCATTTGAGGTGTGGTGTTACAAAAGGCTAATGAAAGTGAGATGGACTAATAAGGTAAGGAATGAGAAGGTTCTCCAGAGGATCGGTGAGGAAAGGAATACATGGAGAACACTGAACGGAACAAGGATCAGGACGGTAGGAGATCCGAGAGAAGATGTCATCAAGTCAAAACGCGTCTTCAGAGCTCTACTTATTTCCTAAATAACACACAAAAATACTCACAGTCACGATCGACATCGGACATGTTTATGTACTGTTACAAATCTTCATTGTGGTGGCATTCAAGAAAATTACAATGATTTCTGGTCTACATGCCATACGACAGCAGCAACTAACAATCTAATGGCCCAAACAGGTATTAAAGACATCTCTCTGACCACCAATTTAAGGGATATGATGTCACAAAACGAAGTATAAACATGTATTTAATAATAGAATTAAGCTGACTGAAGACTAGCACTGTTCTAATATATATAAGCAATAAAAGAGTTTTTCTGCTGTTTATTAAATTTATTTGAATGTGTATCAAAGTGATAGCAATCGTAGTTGAGTCCACTATTATTTCTACCAACTTGTCTGTCATCTTAGTAACAAAAATAAATGACATTTTTTCGAAACATAAAAGGGCTCAGAATTTATGTCTAATGAATATTTCTTACATTTTTAGAGTATGTTATGTTTCCAAAGTTATGGAGAACTTAATATAATGATTTGTATTTTTGTAATATTAATTCAGATGATACGTTAGGTTACAATTGCATGTTTAAAAATTGACCTTTTGTGCTCCAATACCATCTGAATAGTTATTGCTTTTCAGTACAGCCATTTAATTTAATTTTAATAATGCACAGCATGCTTTGCTAATACGTGGTACAAGTCTCAAATTAGCGAAATCTGTAGGCGCCCCATAAAGCCTACTGTCCTATTACATTAATTAGTTATTATTAGAAAAGTATGAGATAACACATTAAAACGCCTTCAAAATTTGAAATATGGATTTATTAGAGAAATCTTAAAATACAATTTCGGAATAAATGTATGGTATTAATGGAATCAGCAAGTAACCAGCAATGTTGTGCTTTCCTCATAAGTATGTCTTTCGTACAGGATGTTCATAATTTAAGTTCCAGTTTCAAAACGCTTTAGAAAGAGAACCACTTCTCGGAATGATATCATATTTGAAGAGCATATTATTGATGCAAGGAAAAATGTCATCGAACAAACAAAATTAACTAAAACTTGACCAATAGATGGCGCTGGAAGCGTCATAATAAGCATAACAACAGATGCGCGGCACACGGCTCTTCCTCAATTCGCGTATGAATCGCCCAACGTAACTGTTTCCATGAAGGATCGGGCGCTGCTGTAAAGCAGACCGCGCCGTAGCCACGTGGTCTACGGGCGTCTTGTCACGGTCCGCGCGGCTTCCCCTGTCGGAGGTTCGAGTCCTCCCTCGGCCATGGGTGTGTGTGTTGTCCTTAGACTAATTTAGTTTAAGTTAGATTAAGTAGTGTGTAAGTTTAGGGACCGATGACCTCAGCAGTTTGGTCCCATAAGACCTTCCCACAAATTTCCAAAATTTCTTGTAAAAGTCTTTCACAAAATCGATGCATGTGCGCCAGTAGTGTCACAAAAGTGTCGCACACTCAACGATATGAAAACAGCCATTGATCTGATATCTGCTTAGTGTCTGTAGATAATGATCATAAAATTCGAAAAGACAGTTTCATCGGAATTGCAGTACGGAAGAGGGAGGAAAGCAGTTGACCAGAAGTCTGTGGAAGATGTGGAGACAGCACTGCAGGAGATGTCACGCGGTGGTGTGCAAATATGTAGTGCACGGAGAATCGCCCAAACATTGGATATGTCTGGGAGCACGATGCATAAAATCCTACGAAACATCCTGCATTTCTATCCATACAAAATCATCCTTGTTCAGGAGTTGCTTCCTGCTGGCCTGACAGCAAGACATGTGTTCGCTCTGGAATTTCTCTCTCGCAAGTGGACAATGAATGGCCATGGAACATATTGTGGACAGATGAAGACCATTGTTCAGGACACGTCTGTAGGCAGAATTATAGAATATGGACAACGGAAAATTCACACACACCAACCGGTATCATTCCATTCTTCAGGGGTAACCGTATAGTGCGAAATAACGGCATCCTTGTTGTACGGCCGTATTTTTTTGAGGAGCTGAGTCTCGCTGGTCCCGTTACCTGCACCGTCACAGGTAAACACTATGAGGATGTTTTGTGTACCAACGTCATTTCAACCCTTGAACAGCGTGGATATTATCATTTAATGCAATATTGTACTCCTCCACAAATTGCACAGCCATTGAAGGGGCTGTTGCAGAAACATTTCGGAAACGCTAGAAATATTAGCCGTCATTTCTCTATAGCCTGGCCATCCAGATCATATAATCTTAATCAGTGTGACTTCTGGCTGTGGGTTTATCTGAAAGATTTTGTGTTCAGTGTGGTATCACATATCGATACCACCACACTGGCGTTCTGGTACTGGAATTGCAAGTGCCCATCCAATGCCAATAGCGGTCGTACTGGGTCTAGCAGACCCTATCGAGCACACCCACTGAGCCACGCCCCGTGTGGCTCCGTACCACAAATGCCCTCTGCTGCTGCAACACAGGAGGACCTGCGGCACCGAGCCGGCCCACTTGCGCTTGTAGCCGCTACACTTCGACACCTTCGTTCGTCCTTCTTCATTGTGACATGGATAGCTGGGCTCTATTTCTTATTGCGTCGTTTGTAATGAGTGGTCGTATGTTTGGAGAAATATAAGTTAAGTAGATGTTCCGTTTGCTATGTTAGTTGTTCACCAATCATTTCTGCTCCCGTCCAACTTTCCTACGATGACAGGTACTGCACCACGCTGTAGCCAATCTCACCTTAACGTACACACCAAAAAAAAATGGTTCAAATGGCTCTGAGCACTATGGGACTCAACTGCTGAGGTCATTAGTCCCCTAGAACTTAGAACTAGTTAAACCTAACTAACCTAAGGACATCACACACATCCATGCCCGAGGCAGGATTCGAACCTGCGACCGTAGCGGTCTCGCGGTTCCAGACTGCAGCGCCAGAACCGCGCGGCCACTTCGGCCGGTAACGTACACACCATTCAGTGCTTCAATTAAGAACGTAGCTGAACTGAAGGATCGCACTGTGCAACACATTCTGAAAGTCATCCGCGAAACATCCGGATCTGTTGCGGAAAGTACTGTTTCACGACTTCAACTTCTGGCAGAAAGCAGTAGACTGTAAATGAACATGTCTTGCGCCAGTCTCTCGACAGTTGCAAACCGATGTCATTTTGCTTTTTAAGCAGTTTTTGGTCCCAGGACAATTAAATACCGATTTTTTCCCATCCCATGTGATACGATCTTGCCATAGTAGACGGGCTTACGTACCTAACAGTGCTAGAACTGTTGACTGTCAAACTTGTGCAGTTATGCGCGTAGAACGACATAGATGGTGCAATGCGCAACATAAACCACAGCCACTGTATTGCGATTCATCTGTGATTTGTGGGTGATCCCATTTACGTTAAGATTCTTACTGCACCACCATTTGGCAAAATTTCCTCCAACTTTTTTTCGTTCCATGTCGTCTTCCCTGCATTAATAATAAGCTGTTTAAATCTGACGTCACTCTGAGCACTGGTTCTCTTTCTGTACAGTTTTGAAACTGTAACTTCTATTATGGACACCCTGTATTGGAAAAAATTGAATTCTGTTGATAATTGGCCGGCCGCTGTGGCCGAGCGGTTCTAGGCGCTACAGTCTGTTCTAAGTTCTAGGGGGCTGATGACCTCAGATGTTAAGCCCCATAGTGCTCAGAGCCATTTGAACCATTATTTGTTGATAATTGTTACGATTAAAGCGTTTATTCTTAGCTGTCGCTATCAACTTAGCTTCGATATGTTGTTATGAAATTATGTCACAAGGTGTAAGGAACAAATGGAAAAAGGCCTACCGAATATGTCATCATAAATGTGGCAAATTACCAACTAGAGGTGAACGTTGCACTGCATTTCAAGAAGGATGCATTCTTAATCAAATCAGCCTGAAAACGCTAACTACAATTCCTGACAATGCATGGTACTGTTTCTAGTGAAATTTCTGAAGTTCTAGCGACAGTCCTAAGCAAATAACAAAAGTGAATATTACTATTCTTAGCACTTGGAGATTATCGAGAAGTGAAGTGCGTCTTCGACCTGAAAGTCGGAAGTCTCCAACTTTACAGTGTTGTCAGATTTTCCCCATTAATCATGACATTAAACCAGATGCGTTCAGATAATACCGTAACTTATAAACCCTCCATACCAGCTAAAGATACGTGACGCATTTCACGTCTACGCACATTTTGCTAGCAAAGCTGTCATCAACTAAAGGTGTTTACGGAACCACAGTTATTTCTTAGGCTTGGTGCTATTAGGGATCGTATGACCTTGTCTTCCTCTAACGTCTGAGAAGAGTTTCCGAAACAGTTCTAGGGGGACTACAGCTTAACGTGGGCTCAGAAACACTGTGAAACTCGGGATTTTTCACTTAAACAAACATTTTCAGAGGTGGAAACTGCGATAGATAAACACGTTAGGTTTTATTTTATTTTTATTTTAGACGTCTGGTTCCATAGGCCCAAACTGAGCAGCAGATCTCCAAGGCCATGGAACGTGTCAATAAGTGAAATTACAACCTAAAAGTAATAGCAGATAAAATAAAATCCACGAGTTTATGTAAACGCAGTCAACAATATAACACAGGAATCAGCTTGATTTTTCAAGGAGCCGTCGACAGAATAGAAGGGGTGACCCATTAGGAAACTCTTCAGTTTCGATTTGAAAGCGCATGGATTACTGCTAAGATTTTTGAATTCTTGTGATAGCTTGTTGAACATGGATGCAGCAGTATACTGCACGCCTTTCTGCGCAAGAGTCAAGAAAGTGCGATCCAAATGCAGATTGGATTTCTGCTTAGTATTAACTGAGTGAAAGCTGCTAATTCTTGGTAATAATATGATACTGTTAACAAGAAACGACAGTAAATAATACATACATTGAGAGGGCAATGCCAGAATACAGAGACTAATGAAAGACGTCGACAAGAGTTTCGCGAACTTACACCACATATTGCCCGAACCGCCAAAAATAGGAGGCGTTATCCCAAAATATAATACCATACGTCATAAGCGAATGAAAATAAGCGAAGTAGACCACTTTTCCGTCGAACTATCACTTACTTCAGATACCGTTCGAATAGCAAAAAATGGCAGCATTAAGTCTTCGAACAAGATCCAGAACATGGTCTTTCCACGACAGTTTACTATCTATCTGCACACTTAGAAATTTGAACTCTTCAGTTTCACTAATCATATGCCCATTCTGTGAAATTAAAACATCGGGTTTTGTTGAACTGTGTGTTACAAAATTGTAAAAACTGAGTCTTACCAATATTTAGCGTTAGTTTATTTTCTACAAGCTATGAACTTATGTCTTGAACTGCACTAATTGAAACATTACCGACATTGCACACAACATCCTTTACTACCGAGCTAGTATCATCAGCAAACAGAAATATTTTAGAACCATCTGTAATACTAGAGAGCATATTATTTATATAAATAAGGAACAGGACTGGCTCCAGTACTGATACCCCAAATCATAGCCATTATCAGCACTGTGGAGAATTACTTTCTCCTGTCTGTTATTAAAGTATGAGGTGAACCAATTGTGAGCTTCTCCCAATATTCCATAATGGTACAACTCCTGGAGCAATATTTTGTGATCAACACAATCAAAAGCCTTTGTTAAATCAAAAAAGATGCCTAGCTTTTGAAACCTTTTGTTTAATCCATCCAGTACCTCACAGAGAAAAGAGAATATAGTATTTTCAGTTGTTAAGCCACTTCTAAAACCGAACTGTACATTTGGTAGCAATTTAGGTCTCACTGGCAGTCGAAGTAGAGAACTTTGGATCTGTATTCTGGCGCTTAATTGCTGGCACACCGAAATATGGGAGGAAAATTCAAAGACGAGCTGGTTTTAACGATGGTAGAGTCTTGAAGGGCGAAAATTAGTTGAGACTTTAGTGTAGCACGACACGATGAAGCCATGGAAGGACGGGTGTCTTGGAAGTTGTCCAGGGAGAGGAAGGCAAGCAGCGCTGCAGATTAATACAACAGCCGGAAGCCGCAGCCGTCGTCTATATGGCTTCCTACCGATAGTGCAAAGACGCCTCCTGCGGCACGTTGCCGATAACCGATGCGACACCTACACAGTGTTCGTAGCCCCTCCTGCAAAGACTGCAGTAACAAAGCCACAGTCGTGAGGAACACCTAACCAGTAACAGCGTTTCATCGCAGCATGGATTCCAAGAGCCATTGAAATCACTGGGAAGCCGTGTTAATCCCCGAGCTCTTCCCACACGCTGACACCGTACGTAAATTGCTGAAAGACCGGTGTAAGTCACGCTCATTTAGCACGATAGTACGCTGGATGAACTCAGTATGTGCTATTTTGTCGATAACTGACACAGTGAGACCGTAGCTGTGTAAAAGTACAGATTATTTCTTACAAAAAGGTTAAATCAACAACCAGCAACTGTTAACAATGTTACTTGTTGAGAACAGCCAAGTCAGCTGTCAAACGGCTTTTCACGGTTACGTTTAACTTAGGCCTGGTTTACACGACGACATTGGGTTGCGCCACTCGTTGCGTGGAATGAGTAGCACGCAAATAGTTTCATATTTGACTGTAGACACGGCAAAACCAGTATATACTTCAGTTTCTTCGTTTTGTGGATTCATGGGTCGTGTCTGAAATGAAAATTTTGGCAGCTGCACGTCGCACGAGTTGTGATGGAGTTAAAGCTTGTTACGTGGAATCGCTGTATAAGAAAAAAAATAAGAAACGTGTTTCGATTCGTGACTGGATGAAGAAAAGACGTCAGCTCGGTTGCTCAGCATCCTTGCTGAAATAATTTGTAATGGAAGACCTTAGAAGTTCTTTTACTTATCTCAGAATGTCACCAGTACTTTTAACGTTTCTTCTAAATAGAGTTAATTATGCGATAAGGAATAAAGATATTGTAATGTTTGAAGGACTGTCGCCAGAACTAAATTACAAATCACTTTTCATACATTACAATCGAGAACACTCCGCATGCTATAAGATGCGGTTTTAGTTGGTGACGACGCTTTTTCATTAACACCAATAATTATTAATAGTAATAATTATTAACGTTAACAGCAGTAATTATTCGAATCAGGCAACATTAAGAAGAGAATGGTTTACAAACTCCTCTCCTTAAGACAGATCTGTACAGTTCAAATATTTCAAAATTCAAACATATGTGAATGGGGAGCACTGCTGCGACGTTTTAAATAGATGAATATGGAATAAAGAATGGATCTTCTTGATTTGCGTAGCTATCCCTCCTGTCAACAATATTCCCTAAAAAAGAGTGAGCCAACTCGAACAATGGGATTTTAGTCTTGTGGACAACAGCATTTCTACAGCTAGAATTACATTTGCTTGTATTTTTCTTAATTCAGTTGTATATGTGCTCCTAATTCAATAAATTTTGCCCTGCAGCTCAGATATTGTCAAACTATCTATGTTCTGATCGCACATGACGGTGTAAGGAGCAGCAATATGTTGCTTATTTTTGTAACCAGCATCACTGAAATCCCATAAACACCTATGAGAAACATAGATATACAAATTTGTCAATTTTTTTTTTTTTGTAAGAATAAACCTGTAATCAATAGGATTGAGATTTTGAACCTTAGGTGATATTATAGAGGTCAGAAACGGGAATGATGACTGGGGGGGGGGGGGGGGGCGGCAGGCACAGAAGCCTGAAAATATCCACGGTGAACACCACAGACAGTTTAGACACAAATTGCAAGTAATAATATGATTCGCAATCTCGCAAAAGCTACATCTCAACTGTGGAGTTTACGTAATACATCATCAATTTCCTGCATTAATCACCAGAGATGGGCAATGGCAGATGCATTACATTTCGTTCAACTCTGTCAAACAGGCAAACTATTCAACGAACAAACATGGACCTGACATCCGTCTTTTGTGGAAGAGATGCACTCTTTTCTTTTCTAATTATATTTCAGATTTTTAGTTCATACTCTCTGAATGCTTCTCACAATCGTTTCAAGACAATTGTCCCATACTAGTGTGATTTCTCTCAGGCTAATCGATGTTAGGACCTGAAGCCTAATATAGGTTTTAGAAGAGGCAACTGAATTCGGGATTCGCACATATTATCTCTTAATTGACTAAAAAGCAGCATATGGTAGCTAACACTGAGTGCAATTTCGCCATGAGTTGCCTGAACTAGGAACTCTTGTAAAATTGTTGTGGATTGGGAGGATGACAACAAGTGAGGTACCGAGTAATATAAGCATGGGAGGAATGGTATGCGATGCTCTAGACATACAAGATGGTGTAAGGCAAGGAAACGAGCTGCGGTATTTCTTTTGATGATATTGCCTTGAAGAAGATTATAAGAGATGTAAGCTTGCTGAGTAGGGGAAGGATCTTTTACAAATCAGTGCAGATACGCACATATATTTATGACTCAAACAACAAAATGACACCTCTTATTGAATTAAAAGAGATTAATATCAGCAAACAAAGCCTGTTTGGCATTTACATCTATCTACATCTGTATGATTATTGTGCAGTTCACAATTAAGTGCCTGGCAGAGGGTTCATCGAACCATCTTCAAGCCATTTCTCTACCGTTGCACTCTCGAACGCGAGAGGAAAAACGAGCACTTACATCTTTCTATGCGAGCTCTGATTTCTCTTATTATATTATGCTGACCATTTCTCCCTATGTAGGTGGGCGTCAAAAAAATATTTTCATAATCGGAGGAGAAATTTGCTGAGTGAAATTTCATGAGAAGATCCTGCCGAACCGAAGGACGCCTTTGTTTTAATTATTTCCACCCCAATTCATACTTTTTTTTTCCTAAACGGCCTTAACTTGTATCCCAAAGCAGCCATTCATAAATCACTTATAAGACCAATGTTTACATATGCCTCCGAAATTTGGTCGTTAAATTCAAAAGATACGAGAATGCTGGATGCATTTAAGAGAAAGAATCGTTAGCCCAAGATGAACGATGAAGATGGAGGAGATGGTAAAATTATGAGCTGTTTCACCTTAAATAAAGGTCCACTTATCAATCAGTAGGGAAATTACCCACATTGGCATGATTGAGGTACGTGGCACTGATGAATGACATGGAAGTAGACAAAAGAATATTAGATGGAAATACTGGGGGATCAAAGAGGACGGGTTTGACCGAAGGACAGATGGATAGACGGAGTCATGGACGACTTGCAGGAAACGGGCTGCATGGGAAGGAAAGTTCGAACACTGGATCGTGACAAATGGCGGAAATTTGTTGAAAAGGTCAAGGGTCACAATGAGGAGAATTGTTGAAAAAGTCAAGGTTCACAATGAACTATAGTGTCACAGAAGAAGAATACACCGAAAGTTCATGTAAATGTATACGATATTATAGAATGTTTTAACAGCAAGACGCTTGTTGTTGAAGAAAAATAAACATGTAATGCGAACAAAATTTTAAGAACAAATTCTAATTTCGTCTGTTCCGAACGAGAACTACGTCGATAATTTATAAGACGAAATAATTTGTGTTAAATATTACACACAGTGCTTCGGTCATTTGTCAGTTGCTAAACTTTCGATGATGTGGTTTCATTAAGAGAAACAAACCACTAAGTTTATAAGTAGCCCGTTACTGTCACATAACAAATAACAGTAACAACAAACAGAATAACTCCTCCAATCGCAAGAAATTAAAACAGAAAAAATCGCTGCGCAAAACGTACGAGCACAAAGGACGGCAAGCTGCTTGAAACTGGAGCGCAGCGCTAGGGTACAAGAAGGAAATGTTTTAATGCTGGGGTTGAAGGTTAAATCGCGGGTGCTGGCAGGTCTCGTCTGATCGACTGAACGCTGTCAACCAGGTCCCACTACTTCCTTCGTAGCCGTCACGCCTATGATAGTTTCGAACAGAGTACAGCACATTATTCTATCACTAACAACACTATAATAAAATTCTAGTTCCATGCAGTACCCATTTCCATAGTATTTCAATCTCGTATCAAGGAGCTCATCACAATTTCAGAGATGGACTAAGATGAAACTGAATTTTTTTCTCATCCAGTTTCTCACAGTAACTTCTGTAACAAGTAATCATTCCAGTATTTCCAGAGTAGAAATATTTTCGTGATAATGATGCTGAAAATGAATAGTAATGAAACAACGAACATGAGCTGGAAGTGTTAAAGGACTAAATATCAAAAATTCGGCAGAAGGAATCACGCACAGTCTTTAACAAACACACATTCAAGGATATTTCTTGTAAGCTAAAATGCGAATCCGTTAGGTAAAAGTAATTTAAATCAAAACAGTGACAACTGGTGATATTTTCAAAAGTACTATTATTACATAATTCTAACATATATAGGCTCTGTCATCGTGAAACTGGCCACATTAATGAAATGGCAGTAGCAACATTTAAGGCTATTAGTGTACAGTCATATAGCCCCCTTTATGACAAAACAACGCATGTGCGCTACATTCGTTTTGAGATACAGGTAGTTGAATGTTTCACAGTCTTAAAAATCAACTATGGTATTTTAAGAAATCGATTTACAGCAGATTTCTTGTAATCACTCTTACTAATGTTAAGATATAAGATTCACATACGTACCAAATGTAATCAGACTTATCGGACGTCAGTTCCAATTTTATTGCTTCAAAATAAATAAGAAATGCTAGAAACCTAGACTGATTAAACAATAAAACTGTATAGTCTAATCCGAAGAAATATGCAACACAGACCTCTTCAGTATTTGGTTCAGGCAATGCCGCATGCGCAGTTTCATCGCCCCAACAACTGTGATAATATTCATGATACTCCTGAGACATATTTGCCCAAAGTCGTCCCTTTCGTATTAAGGTAATTTCACTTAAGGCCTCTTCAAATTCTGCCTCATAAAACATCGGAATTGTTTTTTATCTTTCATAGTCGAGTATGCAAATATTGTGCTTTCGAGTTACTGTGATGTATTTCTGGTCATTTTTAAACTTTAGGAAGTCGTCATATAACATACTGCGGGTGACAAAAGGACTCAAACAATGCGTAGATCTGTTCCCAGCTACACTGCTGAAATACATTTTCGTCTAGCACTGTTGCTGTGTGTAATGGATTGTGGTCTTCAGTGAACAGCTGAAGAGTTATCAGTCACATTGTTATGCGTAATGTACGAGGGTGACTCAAATGAAAACCTTAAATATTTTTTTAAATATTATTTATTGTGCAGAAGTGGTACAAAGGTGTATCACTTTTCAACATAATCTCCCACACGCTCAATACAAGTCCTCCAGCGCTTACAAAATGCATAAATTCCTTTAGAAAAAAATTCTTTTGGTAGTCCGCGCAACCACTCATGCACTGCGTGGCGTACCTCTTCATCAGAACGGAACTTCTTTCCTCCCATTGTATCTTTGAGTGGTCCAAACATATGGAAATCACATGGAGCAAAGTCTAGTGAGTATGGTGGATGAGGAAGACACTCAAAATGCAGGTCTGTGATTGTTGCAACTGTTGTACGGGCAGTGTGGGGCCTTGCATTGTCATGCTGCAAAAGGACACCTGCTGTCAGCAGTCCACGTCGCTTTGAATTGATTGCAGGCCGCAGATGATTTTTTAGGAGATCTGTGTATGATGCACTGGTGACAGTGGTCCCTCTAGGCATGTAATGTCCCAAAATGGCGCATTTTTCGACCCAAAAGAGAGTCAGTATAACCTTCCCTGCTAATGGTTCTGTTCGAAACATCTTTGGTTTTGGTGATGAGGAATGGCGCCATTTCTTGCTCGCTATCTTCGTTTCCGGTTGGTGGAAGTGAAGCCAGGTTTCGTCCCCAGTAACGATTCTTGCAAGGAAGCCATCACCTTCTCGTTCAAAGTGCCGAAGAAGTTCTTCACAAACATCAACAAGTCGTTCTCTCATTTCAGGAGTCAGCTGCTGTGGCACCCATCTTGCAGACACTTTGTGAAACTGGAGCACATCATGCACAATTTGGTGTGCTGACCCATGACTAATCTGTAAACATCCTGCAATGTCATTCAGTGTCACTCGGCGGTTTTCCTTCACTATGGCTTCAACTGTTGCAATGTTCTGTGGAGTCACAACTCGTTGTGCCTGACCTGGACGAGGAGCATCTTCCACTGAAGTCACACCATTTACGAACTTCCTACTCCATTCATATACTTGCTGCTCTGACAAAGATGCACCACCGTACTGGACCTTCATTCGTCGATGAATTTCAATAGGTTTCACACCTCCACTACGCAAAAACCACATAACAGAACGCTGTTCTTCCCTGGTCCAAGTTGTAAGTGGATCGGCCATCTTTATACTGATACTGCGACGGTATGTGTGCATCTGCACTATGCTGCCACCTACAGGCCATTCTGCACGCTATTTATAGCACGCTTACCAACTTACAGGATAACTGCCTGAAATTTCAATTTGTTATTACTAATTTAAGGTTTTCATTTGACTCACCCTCGTACGAAAGTAGCGACGAATTACGTGACTGTAGCCGCAAATAAAAAACTTTGTAAGGAGAAATAATAAACATATGCAGCATGTTCACACAAAGCACTGAGGGCACTTGCCAGAGAGTCAAAGCAGCGGGTGTGGGATATTCGCTTTTGTGGCCTTACAATGTACGCTCATTTTACTCTTTCGTGATACTGGCCCTTAATTTTTTTATTACTTTTTTGAGTCACGTCACTGCTAGTTCTGTCGTAACAAAGGACATGTAAGATGAAACTCGGCGATGTATGTAAATCAAAAACACCGTTCCGTGCGCATCTGTGGCTTTGGCATAAGAGAGGCCATATGTTCGATAATTTAACATGTATACCGTCGTCTTAGGTTCGACCCATCCAGAACAGGTCTCACCCAACACGCACTACTACTTCGGGTCGTGGTTGTACCGGCCGACGTACGTTCGTAGTCCGTTGAGAGATTGTCACCCCACCCAGGATTCCTTACGACGAGGAGGCAGTGTCTGTTGACGGCTCCAGAGTTCGACCACTGTTATAATTCCATCTGTATTAAGTGGTGTCGTAGAGTGTATAAACCCGTTCCTGGTATTCAAATAATGGTGGGCGTCTGCCATACGTAATTCGATCAGGTGAGGTGTGCAGACAACTCGCTCTCTCCTTGACCAAGAGTGCATATTAAGTAATAACAAAGTTGTACATTCAGTTATTTGTTGGCGAGAGAAAGTAGTTCAAACTTTTTAAGGAAGTTTATTTATCTTATAAAATACACTCCTGGAAATTGAAATAAGAACACCGTGAATTCATTGTCCCCGGAAGGGGAAACTTTATTGACACATTCCTGGGGTCAGATACATCACATGATCAAACTGACAGAACCACAGGCACATAGACACAGGCAACAGAGCATGCGCAATGTCGGCACTAGTACAGTGTATATCCACCTTTCGCAGCAATGCAGGCTGCTATTCTCCCATGGAGACGATCGTAGAGATGCTGGATGTAGTCCTGTGGACCGGCTTGCCATGCCATTTCCACCTGGCGCCTCAGTTGGACCAGCGTTCGTGCTGGACGTGCAGACCGCGTGAGACGACGCTTCATCCAGTCCCAAACACGCTCAATGGGGGACAGATCCGGAGATCTTGCTGGCCAGGGTAGTGACTTACACCTTCTAGAGCACGTTGGGAGGCACGGGATACATGCGGACGTGCATTGTCCTGTTGGAACAGCAAGTTCCCTTGCCGGTCTAGGAATGGTAGAACGATGGGTTCGATGACGGTTTGGATGTACCGTGCACTATTCAGTGTCCCCTCGACGATCACCAGTGGTGTACGGCCAGTGTAGGAGATCGCTCCCCACACCATGATGCCGGATGTTGGCCCTGTGTGCCTCGGTCGTATGCAGTCCTGATTGTGGCGCTCACCTGCACGGCGCCAAACATGCATACGACCATCATTGGCACCAAGGCAGAAGCGACTCTCATCGCTGAAGACGACACGTCTCCATTCGTCCCTCCATTCACGCCCGTCGCGACACCACTGAAGGCGGGCTGCACGATGTTGGGGCGTGAGCGGAAGACGGCCTAACGGTGTGCGGAACCGTAGCCCAGCTTCATGGAGACGGTTGCGAATGGTCGTCGCCGATACCCCAGGAGCAACAGTGTCCCTAATTTGCTGGGAAGTGGCGGTGCGGTCCCCTACGGCACTGCGTAGGATCCTACGGTCTTGGCGTGCATCCGTGCGTCGCTGCGGTCCGGTCCCAGGTCGACGGGCACGTGCACCTTCCGCCGACCACTGGCGACAACATCGATGTACTGTGGAGACCTCACGCCCCACGTGTTGAGCAATTCGGCGGTACGTCCACCCGGCCTCCCGCATGCCCACTATACGCCCTCGCTCATAGTCCGTCAACTGCACATACGGTTCACGTCCACGCTGTCGCGGCATGCTACCAGTGTTAAAGACTGCGATGGAGCTCCGTATGCCACGGCAAACTGGCTGACACTGACGGCGGCGGTGCACAAATGCTGCGCAGCTAGCGCCATTCGACGGCCAACACCGCGGTTCCTGGTGTGTCCGCTGTGCCGTGCGTGTGATCATTGCTTGTACAGCCCTCTCGCAGTGTCCGGAGCAAGTATGGTGGGTCTGACACACCGGTGTCAATGTGTTCTTTTTTCCATTTCCAGGAGTGTATTTCTTGCTGTGAATTTAGCAGTCACCTAGTTGCTCTTAAAAATTCTCACCGTAAGGTTCACGGACCTTGCATATTTACATGAAGTATTGATGATCAGGCTGTAACTAAAAAAAATCCCTTGTCGATAGATGTTATTCATTTCCAGTTTTATCAGCGTCGTAGAGAGACAGTCCAAAGTGAAAGTTCGCAAACTTCTCCATTAGTTATACTTGTTTAAAGTATGCGAAACTAAAACTGGCATGATGGAAATTTAACAGTGACTAACTTTACGAAATCTGGCAGAGCCCACTACGACTATTTAAAGACTGGTCTTAGCACACTGGGATGTTGGATATAAATTTAAACACTGTAGATGGCCCTGTAACCAAGTGGTTATGTTATCACGTTGTGTTAGACTGAATGAACTCAAGTATGTTAGAGAGAAGTGACTAATTCCATGTGCGGGACGTTGACGTAAAAAGAATGATATTAAATTTAGTGTCGAACTGTACTCATACATTCTACATGTACCTTTATTCAAGCATGCAAAACGCAGAATGAAGGGAATTGAGTAAAGATCATTCTCTGACATTAAATTCAGTGACAAAGAGTATGTAGTACCAATTTTGTTGAATAATAAGTATGAACACACCCAGAAACGCTCTTACTCACTCGAAATGCACTGACGCGTCCAGCCAATGCAACTTGTGTAATATTGTAAAAGAACCAGCCCCAAACACGAGTACGCCAGCTGTCTGATTAAATTGTAGTGCCTGTTGCAGTTCTCGTCCTATCAGAACAAACCATTTTTATGATAGGTTTGAGCACACGTCGAAAAATGGCGGTTTGCAAATCTGTTCATTTCACAATTTAAATTATTTCCTAAGTGAGTGATCACTGATCAGAAGTTGGTGAACATGGCTGATACGCTGAATGAATGGAAATAAGTGCGGGTACAGATTTATAGATTCACAGAAACACTATAGGGAGAGATGTGGGGCGAACAGTATAAGTTATCACTGTTACAGCGAGAATGCTGTCGATCTAAGACAATACCACAAGTGGAACAACATTATATTTTATAGAGAAAGCACATAATACATGGATTTTGCAATTGAGAGCCTGAATCTAATTAGCAACCTATTTCATAATCTCCACTTTTGCTGTAGAGTAGCTCATTGCAGTATCCGAAGACAGCGTGGCGACGATGACTCTCGGTGCTGGTGTTTGATGAGTCTGCGTTAAATACGTGCCCAGGTCCGGTGCACACTGCACAAAAACAATATTAATTTTCCGAAACTCTGTAATTTTCTCCCATTGCGGCGTATAAGTTTGAAATTTGGTTCAAAGTTACCTACAACCTTCGTCTGTGGTGGTGCAAAAGCAAGCCGCCCTGCGACGTCACCCTCAGGCTACGTTTCAGATAGCAAGGTCCCGACACGTGGGAAAAACGGATAGAGCACAGACGTTCATGTGTGGTGTAAGGTGAGTTAACGACGTCACATATTGAAGTCTGCACCTGGCCGTGAGGTGCACATGGAGAGCCGAAGCAGTTAAGGCGACCGCTCACGTAAAGCACAAAATCTGTGTTCGAGTCCCTATCCGGCACCAATTGTCATGTCGTCATTCCCTTATACAGCTGATGGTTGTACGTATTCACAAATGCGAGTGCATTTGATGTATTTTCTGTTCCAGTCGTGAGTGATCCACTGGAAGAACGACTGTTGGCGGTAAGCCTCCGTGTGAGCTCAAATCTCTCTAATTTTACCCTCATGGTCACTGCGCAAGATATCGGTAGCAAGGAGCAATACTGCGGTACTTCTACGCAAGTACACTCTTGAAACATAAACAGTAAACCATGCTGTGCCGCAGAATGCCTCTCTTTTAGCGTCTGCCACCGGAGTTCACTGAGCACCTCCACGTCGCTTTCGCGTTTACTAAATGACCCCGCAACGAGTCGCGCTTCCCTTCTTTGAGTCTTCCCAGGTTCCTCTATCAAACCTACCTGATATGGACCCCGAACTGACGAGCAATATTAGGGAATAGGTAGAGCAAGGGTTTTGTAAGCTGCCTCCTTTGTGCGTGGAGTATATTTCCCGAAGATCCTTCCAAAGAATCTCAGTCTATCATCTGTGTTGCATGAGATTAGTTTTATTTGGAAGTTCCAGTTTCAGTTACTCCGTGAGCACACTCCTAGATCATTTTTGGCTGTGACTGCTTCTAATGACTGTTCTGCAAACGTGTAATCGTACAACAACGGGCCTCTCTGCCTATTTACGCGTAATAGGTTACATTTGTTTATGTTGTGAGTCAACAGCCAGTCCCTACACCAGGCGTCGATCCTTTGCAAGTCTTCCTGCATTTCGCTGCAATTTTCTAACGTTGCAACTTCTCTGTATACAACAGCATCATTCGCGGAAAGCAGTATCAAGCTTCCAACGTGGCAATGTAGTTACACGGTGAAAAGCAGTGGTTCTATACCACTCCCATTGGATGCCCCTGAAGGTACTTTTACGCTTAATATTTGTCTCGGATGAGAAGTCATGCTGTTCTGTTTACTACAACTCTTCAGTCCGTTCACACTGCTGGCTTGACATTCCGTACGCTCGTAATTTGTTCATTAGTCATCAGTGCGGAACTGTAATCTAACGCCATCTGGGAGTCAACTAACATCCTCTGCTCGCGGTTTTGCTGCACTCTGGGTCTCTTATTATTCAAATGCGTAGTACACCGCTACGTGTTAACGCCGTAATTCGGCGGGACCAGTGTTTCTGTCGAACTGTATTGCTATTTGATTCGTTTTCGCTATTACGTTTGCTTAGTCTAGACCTGATAGAAATACGATACTGGCCTTATGTAGCTTTTTCTTCTTTTTGAATATAATTTCTCATGCGGCGAATTTGAACGCTAAATTCGAAGTATAGTTATGATACCAGTGACACAAATGTACGTTTTATGTCTATCGACTTGAATACTGTTATGAGTGTAAGTTGACTTCTTGATTATACATAAATTGACTTCATTTTTATTATGCGCATTTTTAGAGCACAACATTAGTGTAGAACGAAGAATTGAAATCATTTTATTTTATTTGGCTTTTTTAATTTATTTCATGACCTTGAGGTAAATAATCACTTCCTGAAGGCAAGTACTAAAACAGAAAAGTTTTAAATACGTATCATGCCACATAAAGCAGTTACAGTAAACAGAACAACACTGCAAATTTACAGTTAACAGTTCATAGGGACACGACTTATTACGACGAAGCTAGCTCCAATCCTGCAGTAAAGCCTTCCAAATCTGCTTTGAAATATTTATGTTCACGAAACGCTCTTCTTATAAAGGTGTCAGCTTGTTACTTTTATTCTCAATGCTACATTGCCTTTCAATTCTCCGTAAATCGTGAAATATTCTAGCAGGCCACCAAATATGGTGAATGTGTAAAAAAATCCTGAAAAATCACTGGCAGTTTGGACAGTTGGCTCCAACGCTGCAAACCATCTCATTATGGTTAACGTATTTAAACCAGCAGCACACGTCGCAGTAGCTTTTAAGGGGGGTGCTTAACTTGCCTGTTATATCGCATATTTGAGACACTGTAGCTAACTGAGAATAGCACGCGAAGAAAAAAATACCCAGAAAACGTAGTGTCGCTGTGTTTGTTACCATAGCAACACAGGTTATGAGCAACGCTTGCAATTGATAAGGCTACTGCGGTCCCGTGAAAGTCATTATTATGACTGTGAAACTGTTCAGTGACATGCAACCCTCAAAGCGCGGTCGGAACTGCGGAAGAAAAATGCGTCAAACCTGCAAAGCGCTTTGATTGAGCTATGGGATATACGTTACAAAACACACATTTTTATCATCAGCCCTTCGCTTCTTCATTTTCCCTCCTATATACTTAAAACTCAACGTCTTCAATTATTTGCTGGAATTGTCCAATCTATGTCTAACCGTACAGGTTTTGGCCACAGCAGCACTCTCTAGTGCAGCGGAAGCTATTCCATGACGTCTTAAAACCATGCCCTGACATGCTATCCCTTCTTCTAGCTGCTGTTTTCTAGAAAGTTCTTTCCTCATAGGTTCTCAGACAACCTTCTTTACCGAGCGAGGTGGCGCAGTGATTAGCACACTGGATTCGCTTTCGGGAGGACGACGGTTCAATCCCGCGTCTGGCCATCCTGATTTAGGTTTTCCGTGATTTCCCTAAATCGCTTCAGGCAAATGCCGGGATGGTTCCTTTGAAAGGGCACGGCCGACTTCCTTCCCCATCCTTCCCTTATCTGATGAGACCGATGACCTCGCAATTTGGTCTCTTCCTCCAAATCAACCCAACCCAACAACCTTCTTACTTCCCATCAGTGCACTTAGTTATCAGTCTCCTTCTCTAACATCGCAACTCAGAACCTTCGATCCACTTCATTTTATGTTTTTCCACAGTCTACGTTTCATTTCCAATCAATTTTACTCTGCAGACGTACATTCTCAGGATTTACTTTCTCAAATTAAAGCTATGCTTGCTACAAGTCGTCTTTGAACGAGGAATGGCCACTCTCTGTCAGGGGTAATTTTCTCCCATGTTAGCAGAATTCCTTCATTGTGATCTACATTGTGATTCTTTGTGTTCCGATATTAATCTTCTTGTCAATCTCATTTACACTCCTCCTCAGTACTTTCGTCTATAATTGTTTCATTCTCATTCCACATTCTGTGCTGAACAGACTGTTCATTCAGTTCAGCATACGCTATAATGATTCCGACTTTAAAAGAGGCAACTGTCTCAGTCAATTTTATCACTGATATCATTTCACCCTAAATTTTAATTCCACCTTTCCTTTATTTCGGCCATTGCCTTTCCACATGCAGGATGAGCAGTAAAAAATAAGACTACATTCTTCCCTTCGTGAGAATTTCTCTCGTGCTTTACAGTCTTATTGCTTACTCTTGGTTCTTGCCATACTGTATGTTACCTGTCTCCTTCTTATAGCGTATGTCTATTTTTCTAACTAGCGAACCCGCAATACTTCGCAATTGCTAAACACGTATGTGAATTGGATATACCTTCTAGTCTCCTTCTCCCACTTCTCTCTGCCTATCTCGTCCTCTCCCTCTACCCAACTCTTCTTCTCTCCACTCTCTATCTATCTCCTCTCTCCCGTTTCAATGTCCATTTAATTCCTCTGCCCCCTCCCCTTTCCCCTCTGTCCACCACCTCTTCCCACCTTGTTCAGACCTTGACTGAGCCTTGTTATAGTCAACGAAACCTTGACTGCTCGATCAGTGAGGACTGTAGATTCAGTGATAGTATTTCGCAAAGCTTTAATTTGCAAGAGGGTAGAATTACAAAGTTTCAGTCGTTTCTGACTCATTAGCAGTATTCTAACCGTAAACACATAAACCATAAATAAAAATTCCCCGTACTCTGTGGAAACCGCTGCGAGGAGGAGGTATACACCGAGGTGACAAAAGTCATGGGATACCAACTAAAATAGCGTCAGTCCACCTATTACCGGAGTAGTGCAATAACTCGGCATGGGCTCAACAGTCGTTGGGAATCTCCTACAAAAATATTGAGCTAGGTTGCATCTATAGCCGTCCATAATTGCAGAAGTGCTGCCGGTGCATGACGTCGTGCACAAATTGACCTCTTGATTACATTCCACAAATGTTCGATGGGGTTCATGTCGGGCGATATGGGTGGCCAACTCATTCAACCGTAGTGGCCAGAATGTTCTTCAAACAACTACGAACAATTGTGGCCCGGTAACATGTCGTAGCTGTTTGGGAGCATGGAATCCATGTCTTGCTGCAGTTAGTCAATAAGTAGCCGAACATAATCATTTCCAATCAGTGATCAGTTCAATTGGACCAGAGAAGCTAACCCATTCCACGTGGACACAGCCCAACTTTACGAAACCATCACCAGATTCAATAATGCCTTGTTGACAACATGGGCCCATGGCTTCGTGGGGTCTCCGCCACACTCGAAGCATACCATCAGCTCTTGCCAACCGAAATCGATGCTCATCCGATCAGGCCACGGTTTTCCAGTCGTCTAGGGCACAGCCGATATGATCGCGAGCTCAGAAGAGGCGCCGCAGGTGATGCAATGCTGTTGGCAAAAGCACTGGCGTCGGTCGTCTGCTGCCGTAGCCCATTAACGCCAATTTTCGCCGCAATGACCTAACGGATACGTCCATCGTAGGTTCCACATTGATTTCAGCGGTTATTTTACGCAGTGTTGCTTGTCTGTTAACACTGACAACTGCTATCGGTCGTTAAGTGAAGGCTGTCCGTAACTTCATTGTCCGTAGCCAGAAGTAATGCCTGAAATTTGGTATTGAGAGCAAACTTTTGACACTGTGGATCTCGAAATATTGAAAGCCCTAAAGATTTCCGGAATGGAATGTCCCATGCGTCTAACTCCAATTATCATTCCGCTTTCAAAGCCCGTTAAATCCCGTCGTGCGGCCATAATCACATCGGAAACCTTTTCACATGAATCACCTGAGTACAAATCATAGCTCCGCCAGTACAAGCCCTTTCACACCTTCTGTACGCGATACTACCGGCATCTGTATGTCTGCATATCGCTATCTATTTACTTTTGTCACCACTATAAATACACTGAAGCGCCAAAGAAACTAGTATAGGCATGCGTATTCAGATACAGCGTGCTGCGGTTGGCAACGCCTATATACAACAAGTGCCTGGGGCAGTTGTTAGATCGGTTACTGCTGCTAAAATGGCAGCAGCAGTAACCGATCAAGATTTAACTGCATTTGAACGTGGTGTTTCAGTCTGCGCACGAGGGATGGGACACAGCATCTGCGAGGTAGCGATGAAGTGGAGATATTCCCTACGACCATTTCACGAGTGTACCGTGAATATCAGCAGTCCGGCAAAACATCAAATAGACGACATCGCTGCGGCCGAAAAAAAATCCTTGCAAGAACGGGACCAACGACGACTGAAGAGAATGGTTCAACGTTACAGAAGTGCAACCCTTCAGCAAATCGCTGCAGATTTCAATGCTGGGGCATCAACAAATATCAGTGTGCGTACCAGTCAACAAAACATTGTCGATATGGGCTCTCGGAACCGAAGGCCCACTCATGTACCCTTGATGACTGCAAGGCACAAAGCTTTACGCCTCGTCTGGGCCCGTCAACACCGACTTTGGTCTGTTGATGACTGGAACCATGTTGCCTTGTCGGGCGAGTCTCGTTTCAAATTGTATCGAGCGGATAGACGTGTATGGTATGGTATGGAGACAACCTCTTGAATCCATGGACCCTGTTTGTCAGCAGGGGATGTTCAAGCTGTTGGAGGTTCTGTAATGGTGTGGGGCGTGTGCAGTTGGAGTGATATGGGGTCCCTGATACGTTTAGAAAAGTCTAGATACGACTCCGACTGGTGACACGTATGTAAGCATCCTGTTTCATCACCTGCATCCATTCACTAGCCCGCATCTCGTGGTCGTGCGGTAGCGTTCTCGCTTCCCACGCCCGGGTTCCCGGGTTCGATTCCCGGCGGGGTCAGGGATTTTCTCTGCCTCGTGATGGCTGGGTGTTGTGTGCTGTCCTTAGGTTAGTTAGGTTTAAGTAGCTCTAAGTTCTAGGGGACTGATGACCATAGCCGTTAAGTCCCATAGTGCTCAGAGCCATTTGAAGCCATTTTCCATTCACTACCATTGCGCATTCCGACCGACTTGGGCGTCGCATATATACTGAAGAACCAAATACCTACTGGATCGCTTTCAGAAGCGGTCTTCTAGTTATTTAAAAACAAGAAAGAATTCGAATGAAAATTTGTTAAAATTTCAAAGCAGTTGGTGATGAACTACGAAACTGAACAAATGAACTTTTACATTTTTATTTACATAGATGATACCAAACACTTCGCACCACATTACTTTGTCAGACTCTTTTCCAAGTCAACGAATACTATGAAGATACCTTGATTTGTCTTAAATCTTGCTTTCATTATGAAACACAATGGCAGAACCACCTCTCTTTGGCTTCACCTTCGCTGTAGCCAAACTTTTCATCCAACAGATCTTCAGTTTTATTTTCCACCCTTCTGTACATAAATCCGGTCAGAAATTTGATAGCATGAGCAGTCAAGCTATTTCTGCGAAAGTTTTACACCATAAAATACTATCTTTCATATCAGGGCATTGTCCCTCAGTGCTATACGACATGGACTTGAATTGTACAATGGTTTTGTGGCGAGTACGTCGTAAAAAATGGATTGAGATAATCTATCACTACAGGTGTTACAATCTCATAAACGCCTAGTTGCAGGCACTTGGAGTAATTAAAACTCATACAGACTTTACACACATCAGCAACAAAGTGACTTCCCATGTAGTAGCGCTGCGTCCAAGAAGGGGGGTTGCGCCGGCCCTAGACTGGATCCGCCCGGCGGGGCAACGTGAGGGCCGGCAAGTCGGCCTGCCGAGATGTGGATTTTAGGCGGTTTCCCACATCCCACTATGTGAATACCGAGCTGGTGCCCAAGTCCCACCACACTTATGTGCTTCGAAAATATTTAGAAAAGCTTCTCCCACTTTCCGATGAAGAACACTAGATGCTGACAGTTGGGATGCATATATTCAGGCCCAGGAAACGAGGGAGGGGGTTGCAGGAAGGGCATCCAACGATACTTTAAATTAACAATGACAAATCTGTTAATAACCATACTGACCCTCCACCTAAGTGGGAAAAAAGCACAATAAAAACAAATGATTTCCAGTGGAGGCAAAGATAAGTTACGAATTTGATGGTACTGTGGGTGCGAACATAGCTCGGAATGGTAACTGGACTTCCAGAAAACAGTGGGATTATGTGGTAGGATGGATATAAAAGCATCCAATAATGACACAGAGATTCTCATGTATTAAATAATCTCGCTAGAATCTAGCTATACTTATTCAAAAGAGTAACAGCCTGCCCGCAGAAAAGAAGGCTCTTGTATGCATAACCAGTCACACACACAAAATGACATCTTGAAACAAGCCTGAACGTGCTCACATAAGCATATAAAATTTAAAATAAAATTTAAAATTTTGTGACTTCTCATCAAAATCACAAATTACAAATTTGTATCCTGTCATCATTTCCTTTCAACTCGCAGAATAGTTATTCCAGTGTTGGGTTTTCTTTTTTATATCTTTAAGGACATCTTCCTAGTGATGACCGGCCTACAGTTTTCCCTTGGATAATGATTTTCTCCGGCTTTTCTCCCAACATTCGAAATATGCGCCCAAAGAACTTAAGGATCCTATAATTTTTTTGTGACAGCCTTGTTTCCGTAATTAAATATTTTATAATGGAAGCATTAGTTCTTTAAACTCATATTTCAAGTGTGTCAGTTTTCTTGTGGTAGATTTCTCTGATTGTCTGTATTTCTACATCATATAGGTTAACTGGAAATACTACCTACAGAATTATCTTTGCATTTATGTAGCCTATTATTCTTCTTTCCATTTCCTTAGTGCAGCAGTGAGTCTTACATATTATGGATGTAAGGCAGATAAAATGATCAATATTTTGTAACTCGCCAAATTCGTGGCTTATTCATCATGATCGCATTTCACAACTTCGCTCCTTTTTTTTAGCGCGAAACAGTTTTATTGCTTTCTGCTCCGTTTAGCCTAACTGTTCTTTAATTTCTATTTCAGAATTCATATGAATCTGTGACTGTCAGTTCGGAATCCTTCTTCTATTATATCCCCATTGCAGCCATCAAGACTTATTCTGACGCTACAATCTCCGTTTGGGTTGAACAAGGCTCGTAATATTAGGAATATCAGCCAGATACACTGCCCTTTAAATAGCTTTTATTTTATATAAACCATTCACGGCCATTCATTCATGCCGATTTCGGCATATTGCCATCATCAGGTGCTCTGTAAATACATAAGTAAGCGATGGTCTTAATTTAATGGTCTGTAACTATGATCACAGAAGTTATAATAAATGGTTAGGTTTTTTTAACTTACATGTAATATCGTTGCTGCCATGACCAGTCTTATTTTATAATTATTAGTTTCTCCTTAGATACACGCGGGAGGCGTTTATCTGACTTCAGTTGGTCTTTATGTATGCTGTTTTTCTCATGACAGCTTGGGTGACAGTGGATCAGCTATATTACATATTTACATGGTTATCTTTATAAATTAGTGATATGTGGAAATTCGATTGTTTCTTATTATTTTTATAGGTTTGGTTCTAATTATGTTTTTGTCTGGAATTTCTTTTAGCTTTGAGATTTTCATGTCATATTTTTATTTTTTTGTAATAATTTTGTTATTGTCTACGATTTATGTTGTTTTCTTGGTGTTATATCTTTGCTTTGTACTCTTCATGTTGCTATCGCTGTTACTATGGATGTGTGTTATTTAGTGGCTTTTATTTATTACTTTACCTGTTTTCTTGATTTATAAGGTGGTAAAGTTTTCTATGTACTTTTTGTGCTTTGATCGGTTTGTTCATTCAGTAAATTTGTGCAGTTGCTGTATGCATGTGAATATATCTCTATTTCCTCAAGGATGTTCATGAACGGTTCCTTTTTCGTAATATTGGGGATTCCTAGTTTATGGGTGTTACGTCGTGTTTTTCTGTTTGTAGATGCTGAAAGAATGTAGAT
Organism: Schistocerca piceifrons; assembly: GCF_021461385.2. NCBI lineage: Eukaryota > Metazoa > Arthropoda > Insecta > Orthoptera > Acrididae > Schistocerca > Schistocerca piceifrons. The sequence continues at coordinate 322,905,604 of NC_060141.1, forward strand.
GGGTTGTTTTCACTTTCTTTGGTGTGCTCTTCAAATCTAATTTTGAAGTTTCTAGCGGTTTGTCTTACGTATAATTTGTGGCATGTATTACGTGAAACTATCTGAACGCCAAGGTTGTTGAGTATGGGAATTTTCGAGCTGTCTTCATGTATTTTGTCTTTGAGCCTGTGTGTTTTGGTATGCCAAGGCGATGTCGGTTTTGTTGAGTAATTTGTTAATTTTGTTTGAGATGTTTCCTAGATAAATTGTGGTTACGTATGTTGTTTTCTTCTTTTTTGTTGTGTCTATGTATAGTGATATTTTTTTGTATATTGGGTTGTTATAGACTGGTAATAGAATGCATCCTTGCCTATCGTCTTTGGAAGATTTAAAGGTTTTGTGTCACACATTTTCCAAACTCAATTAGACTCTGCGTGCGTATCCTTGAAAGAATAGAGTGATGATAAGGAAACTCCATAATATTAAGCATGTTCCGCAATCAAATCCCTTATAAATCAAAAATGTGCTGCTGTTCTAACCACGTCTAACGCGACAATCTACACTGAAGAGCCAAAGAAACTGGTACACCTGCCTAATATCGTGTAGGGCCCCCGCGACGTGGCATGTGCTCACTAATGTCTGAAGTAGTGCTGGAGGGAACTGACACAATGAATCCTGCAAGGTTGTCCATAAATCCATAAGAGTACGAGGCGGTAGAGATCTCTTACGAACAGCACGTTGCTAGGCATCCAAGATACGCCCAATAATGTTGATGTCTGGGGAGTTTGATGGCCAGCAGAAGTGTTTAAACTCATGAAAGTGTTCCTGGAGCCAATCTGTAGCAATTCTGAAAGTGTGTTGCACTGTCCTGCTTGAATTGCCCAAGTCCATCGCAGTGCAAAGTGGACATGAATGGATGCAGATGATCAGACAGAATGCTTACATACGTGTCACCTATCAGAGTGGTATCTAGACGTATCAAGGATACCGTGTCACTCCAACTGCACACGCTCCACACCATTACAGAGCCTCCACCAGCTTGAACAGTCCCCTATTGACATGCAGAGTCAATGGATTCAAACGAGACTCGTCCGACCAGGCAACATGTTTGCAGTCATCAACAGTCCAATGTCGGTGTTGACGGGCCCAGGCGATGCGTAAAGCTTTGTGTCGTACAACATCAAGGGTACACGAATGGGCCTTCGTCTTCGAAGGCCCATATCGATGATGTCTCGTTGAATGGTTCGCACACTGACTCTTATTGATGGCCCGGCACTGAATTCTGCAGCAATTCGCGGAAGGTTGAACTTCTGTCACATTGAACCATTCTCTTCAGTCATCGTTGTCCCCGTTCTCCCAGGATCTTTTTGCGGCCACTGCGATGTCGGAGATTTTATGTTCTACCGGATTCCTGATATTCACGGTCCATTCGTGAAATGGTACTACATGAAAATTTCCACTTCATCGATACCTCGGAGATACTGTGTCCCATCGCTCGTACGTCGATTATAACACCATGTTCAAACTTACTTAACTCTTGATAATCTGCCATTGTAGCAGTAGTAACCGATCTAACAACTGCGCCAGACACTTGTTGTCTTATATAAGCGTTGCCGCCCGCAGGGCTGTATTCTGCCTGTTCACATCTCTCTGTATTTGAACACGCATGCCTATACCAGTTTCTTTGGTGTTTCAGTGTAGTTCAAGATGGGTGGGTCGGGCACAGCCTGTACATTGGACTCCACGATGACCTGACAACAATCCTCTGGATTGATCTACCTGGGGTTATCTCAGAAGTGAAATTAGCACTCCCATTACTACAGATGAGCTGGAGCATCGAATTAAATACTCTTGTCAAGGTCTAAGAGATGATCAGGGGGTGTATGAAAGAATTCTTGACCCACTGTAGAGACACTACACTATTCTTTTCAAATTTGTGGACGGCGCGTGTAACTCCTCCTTTAACGGTAGAAGCATACAGAAAGATGCTGAAATAGATATGTGTTTCTCGTTAAGACAGGCTATTGGTGAAGTGTTCAGCTCAATTAGATGGGGAGTTCGTCAAAATGTTTGCTTTACAAATGCAATTTTAGTAACTAGAGCAATACTTCATACTGAAGCCCATGCAAGCATCTCGTTTGCGGACCAAGATCACTATGCAGGCTCGGAATCACACTCACAATTATCCTGTATGCATCTCGTTTGCGGACAAAGTCTACTTACACGCTTTTTGTACTATCGTCGTTTACTTTCACCGCCATGAGTTTTCGCTATTAAGGGTGTCTCTCCTAAGAGTCGTCAGACGAATTTTCTCTGTGGTTTCGGCAGATATTTCAATTTCATTTTTGCCATGTGTAGCTGCAGTCAGCCCAAAAAAATGACGTGCGACGCGTCTCTAATGCTACACCCAGTGTCGACGGAGAACATTTTTAAAGCGGAGTTTTATGTGCGCATTCGATACGACGGTTCGAAATTAGTTTAGTGCGACATTCGTTTTAACCATTGTATTAACAAGGATAATAAAACCCCAGGAATAACGAGAATTCCAGCAGTGACAGCACCGCCCTGGCCCGCGCTTTCAGCTACTGCCATGCATCAATGTTACTCAGTCTCTGCTGGAGTACTAGTTATTCTTCGTATTCTAGTGTCCCTGTTAATACATATCGAGAAAACAAGTATCGCAATAGATTAATTCGGGATCGCCTTATCGAGTGGGCAGGTAAAATTCCGCTTTAAAAATCATTTCATCTGTTACGGGAAACCAACCGATGCTCTCCGTTGGCACTCGGCATCGCATAAGATGTGGCGGGCAGTGTTCTTTCGGGCTAGTGCGAGCTACACATTGCAGAAACGAAATTTCAAGTATCTGCGTAAACACCAGAGAAAATCATTCTGACGACTCTTAGGAGAGACAGGGTGTATAATTTTTTTATACAGCCATCCACCAAATCTGTTTGCTCGATACCTGGCATAGAACCTCTGGCTGCAGTTTTCGTAAATACCGCAGGCTTCATTTTATAAAGAATTTTCTATCCGTCAAGCATTTTTCATTCTATTTTTAATTTCCACAGCAGTTTCCGAATGTTGGAACTCCATTTCTAGTGAAGTGCTATACTGAAAATGGAATTGCAGTATTCCGAAAGAGAAAGCAAATAAATTTCTGCAACCGCTTGCAATATAAAAAAAAATCTTTTCGATAAATTTCCGTTATATTCGCTCTCTAGTTGACAAATCGTCCCTGGCCGTGTGCGATTTTGTAGAAGAAACAACAAACGCATGTGAAAACCGCTCCAAGCGACATTTCAAAGCCCTAGCACGTCCTCCCGTGAATTCTCCACTTTGCATTTCGCGGAAAGAGCGGGGGCGGTGGTGACAGGTGTCAGGCGTCAGCTTTGGCGCGCTTCTTTGTGAGTCCCCTGTAGGCAGGTGGTGGGTAGCTCTGGGTGCTGCGGTGTGGCGTCTGGCGCACTGCGGTGGAAATCTGCTCGCAATTAGCTCCAGCTGTACGCGCTGTTGGCTCCTGCGAATGTGCAGCCACAGTGAACAGACTTCTCGGTCGCCGTTAGCACGGTCTTTAGCGGGAGCGGCGTCGCCTGAGCGAGCAGTGTACCGCGCCACAGTTTTACATCCGGCCGCGTCCCGTATCCAGGGTGTCTTCGGCGAATTCTGTCGGACGTCTGCTGGGTCCGCCGCCGTTCTCAAGCAAAAGCTGCTACAGGCCATACATTGTTATGTTACGCCCTGGACTGAACGCAGACCAGCAATAGTTGGTCTTGGACGCTTGCCTGCTTACCAAGTGTTTCAGAGGGTTTCGCATACAAATCTAAGCAAATTACGAAGTGGTGACCGATTTGTAATCTCTAGGTACGAATTGAATGTACTAAAATGGACAACTCTGCCGGCCGCGGTGGCCATGCTGTTCTAGGCGGTTCAGGCCGGAACCGCGTGACTGCTACGATCCCAGGTTCGAATCCTGCCTGGGGCATGGATGTGTCTGATGTTCTTAATTTAGTTAGGTTTAAGTAGTTCTAAGTTCTAGGGGACTGATGACCTCAGATGTTAAGTCCCATAGTGCTCAGAGCCATTTGAACCTTTTTTTTTTTTTTTTTAACTCTGAACAGTGAAAAATCACCTTCGTTTTTCACAGCCGCTATGATCTTGTTTAAAACCACGGTAATTAGTCGTCCATAAATGACAGGAACATGAGGAACACGACTGATAATTAAATATAAATAAGTTACCTGAGTCAGTCGTTTATTGTACCATTACGAGGTTCAATGGTTCACACCCTCAGCTCCAGATGGATGATTGCGCGGACGGCCATTTGGTGTTACTGCAGAGTACAGACACCTTCTGACACACCCTCCACAGTGATTGGCCAAATACAAAACACGAAACGTTTCCTTTCTTGTTGGTGTTCAATTTTTTTTCAAACGGCACTGCTAAAGTTAAAAACATAAATTTGCAAGACAAACACGTACCTACAGTTAAAGTGGAATCGGAAAGGTGCTGCGTAATGGCATTTGTTGTATAATCTCTTCACTGTACATGATTTTAATTTGCTTGCAAGTAAAATAAATGGTTCAAATGGCTCTGAGCACTATGGGACTTAACATCACAGGTCATCAGTCCCCTAGAACTTAGAACTACTTAAACCTAACTAACCTAAGGACATCACACACATCCATGCCCGAGGCAGGATTCGAACTTGCGACCGTAGCGGTCGCGTGGTTCCAGACTGTAGCGCCTAGAACCGCTCGGCCACTCAGGCAGGCTGCGTGTAAGTAAACATTACTCTTGCAAACTTAGGCTTTAACTGCAGTAAAGCCATTCCTGAAAGAAAAATGGTCGCCCACAAAAGACGAATCAAAACCCGTTGCCTTTACGACAGAGCTTATACCGTAAAATAGTAGTGTTCGTCATCATGTATGAAGGAAATCCATTTTATATTTCATGTTTTATTTTTCGTATTGAAATCATTATGGTGAACTTACAGATACGTTGAAAAGTGCGGTAAACCAAAGTGGAACAGAAATATTTAAGTAATATACAGTATAGAAATTCATACTACACAGTATTTTGCAGTCTGTAGAACTCAAATGAAAAATCATATTACACAGTTCACTTTTTAAAATTTGTTGGTTGAAATTTTTCTTTAATTAAGATTTGGTAGTAAAAATCTTATACTCTCACGGTTATCCTTATGTTACATTCCCTTACAATGCTTTTAAAGGGAACATAACACTTCCGTTCAGTCCGCCTCCGGTAGCTGAGTACCATAAAATGTGGACCGCTTTTCATAGACTTCCTTAAGGCATTTGATCAAATTAATCACAAATACCTGACAGAGACAATGCGCCGAATGGACTTCCTGCCAAAAACCATCGACATCATCAAGAACATGGCAATGGGTGTTACTGCACAAATCTCCGTTAACTGTCAACTGACAAAACAAATTTAAATAAAAAGGGGTGTTACCCAAGGAAGCCCCTTATCCATGCTCCTGTTCGTTATATCGCTGGAACCTTTCCTGAGACAGCTACAGCACAGGCTGACATGCATTACCATTCAAGAAACAAAGACCGTGGTAGGTGCTTACGCGGACGATGTAGGCGTAATCATCAGAGACCAAACAGATGTGACACAACTAGAGATGGTACTTGCAAAATACTGTTCCGCATCAAGTGCGAGGGTGAATGAAAACAAAAGTAAATTTCTAAATATAAAGCAGCTTGCTAACTTGCGCATTGAGTGGACGAACCATGTTAATGAACACAAAGCTCTTGGAATGGCATTGACAACTCCCCTTTTAAAAATGATAGCAATAAATTGGCGGGAGGTGGCAAGAAAAATCAAGGGAGCTTTCATTGAAAACTGCCAACGTAGCATAGACCAGTTCCAGAGAATACTGTTTATCAACACGTATATTTTATTCAAGGCCTACTACATAGCACATGTTCTCCCCATTCCATCAATGGTGGCGAAGACGATCATGTCCACCTTAGCAAAGTTCGTGTGGAAAGGGGAATTGTTTCGAGTGCCGGTGAAGACAGCAGTTTTGGATCCAAGCAATGGAGGAATGGGTCTAACCGACATCAAGTCTAAAGCGATGGCATTGTCTGTCAAACGAACATGGAGCATACTGTGTAACGATCCAGGGTGCATTACAGCAAAACTATACGATATTGTCAGGCCAGAAAGTGTAGAGCCACCGATAAATATTCAAAAAAAGTTTTAAGCTAAAATACATTAGGGAGTATTATCTTGAACTAAGTTATCTCATCAAAAAGCTTTTAAACTCCAAAAACGTTACAACAAAGGCGATTTCAGCTGAAAGACGGAAACATGAAATGAAAAATAACATAGAAACTAAATATGCTGGAATAGCATGGAATGTGGCCTGGAAAAACATCAGTAGTGATGTCCTCTCGTCTGACGTGAGAACAGCGTGGTACAAGGTAGTCAACAACATCATCATCACTAGTGAGCGTCTCTTTGCCATCGGCTTAAGTGACTCTAACCTCTGCAGCAAACGCAACGTCGTTGATAGTGTGCCTCATCGTTACACGTGTGGAGATCAGATTATCAACTGGAGGTGGACCAGGGAGAAAATTGCTTAAATAACAAAAACTTCAGCAAACAATGTACCGATTAACATTTTCTTCAGACCAGAGGAAATTCACTACCCTCAGGCAAAAAATAACGCAGTGATTTGGTTAATGGGCAAATATACAAGTTATGTTTTTAACAATATTTGGAGCGATGAACATATTGAATACAAGATGTATTTGGAAAATGAATTTGGAGAAAACACTCAAATATCAGAATCACAATAAGAAATATGGTAAGATGCTCCGAATTGTCTTCAACAGAATGGGTATAGGTTAGGAACTGGATTCCTAGTAGAGAGGGAATGGGTTGGGTCACGTTCCCGACCCTAACCTCACCTGCAAGTCACCCATGAAAAATAAATCAGTAGTACAGCAGATACAAGAATATGGCTTGACTTGTGGACAAGCCACGATCGTTAATTCCCTGCGCAGATTACTTCCATCTCTGGCTCGCCTCCCTTCTCTCAGACTAGCGCACTGCGCGCAACACTGTACCAACATGTTTGCACGTTCTCGTTATATGTGTATTATTGAAGATATATTTCAATAAATAAAAAGTTTATTTAGAGTGTGGAACACATCAGTTTTGTTAACTTCATCTCATTATCCACCCAAACGCATAATTGCTAATTCTAATTACAATCTGTAAACCATACAATTCTACCTGGACAGGGATTCATTACTGCCTTTGTGTGCTCCTCTCGGACGGTGGAAGTGTCCTTGTTTGTTTTATTAAACAAATGCTCGGCGAAATTAATTTTCACATCTGTGGCGTGAGAGTGTATGCTTCAAATCCTGCGATTAAACTGGTCGTTTTATGCAAATAACTCGTCCACATCTCACTGACTGCCGTACGGCGGATTAACTATCTTACATCCCTGTGTAATGTCGGAATATCGAAAGTGGTAGCTGTTTTGCCCGCAATTTCATTCAGAAGGAACCTCAGTACGGTGTGGGGCTGCATAAGAATTCCACAGAAGTATGAAAATGCCTCGGGAAAATGTAGACTTGCACATATAAATGCAGTTGCCAGCCAAGACTGTAGGTCGCGCTCTTGTATTTCATGAGGAACGGCAACATGAACGATGTCCTCATTATGTTGTAAATGTCAGCTGTCGTCAGAATAGTGTCTACATCTACGTTTATACTCCGCAAGCCACCCAACGGTGTGTGGCGGAGGGCACTTCACGCGCCACTGTCATTACCTCCCTTTCCTGTTCCAGTCGCGTATGGTTCGCGGGAAGAACGACTGCCGGAAAGCCTCCGTGCGCGCTCTAATCTCCCTAATTTTACATTCGTGACCTCCTCGGGAGGTATAAGTAGGGGGAAGCAATATATTCGATACCTCATCCAGAAACGCACCCTCTCGAAACCTGGACAGCAAGCTACACCGCGATGCAGAGCGCCTCTCTTGCAGAGTCTGCCACTTGAGTTTGCTAAACATCTCGGTAACGCTATCACGCTTACCAAATAACCCTGTGACGAAACGCGCCACTCTTCTTGGGATCTTCTCTATCTCCTCTGTCAACCCGACCTGGTACGGATCCCACACTGATGAGCAATACCCAAGTATAGGTCAAACGAGTGTCTTGTAAGCCACCTCCTTTGTTGATGGACTACGTTTTTTAAGGACTCTCCCAATGAATCTCAACCTGGCACCCGCCTTACCAACAATTAATTTTATATGCTCATTCCACTTCAAATCCTTCCGCACGCATACTCCCAGATATTTTACGGAAGTAACTGCTACCAGTGTTTGTTCCGCTATCCAATAATCATACAGTACACGATTCTTCTTTCTATGTATTCGCAAGACATTAAATTTGTCTATGTTAAGGGTCAGTTGCCACTCCCTGGATCAAGTGCCTATCCGCTGCAGATCTTCCTGCATTTCGCTACAATTTTATAATGCTGCATCTTCTCTGTATACTACAGCATCATCCGCGAAAAGCCGCATGGAACTTCCGACACTATCAACTAGGTCATTTATATAGATTGTGAAAAGCAGTGGTCCCATAACACACCCCTGTGGCACGCGAGAGGTTACATTAACGTCTGTAGACGTCTCTCCATTGAGAATAACAGGCTGTGTTCTGTTCGCTAAAAACTCTTCAATCCAGACACACAGCTGGTCTGATATTCCGTAGGCTCTTACTTTGTTTATCAGGCGACAGTGCGGAACTGTATCGAACGCCTTCCGGAAGTCAAGGGAAATAGCATCTCTCTCTCATGAACAAATAAAGCGAGTTGGGTCTCACACGATCGCTGGTTCCGGAATCCATGTTGATTCCTGCAGAGTAGATTCTGGGTTTCCAAAAACGACATGATACGCGAGCAAAAAACATGTTCTAGAATTCTGCAACAGATCGTCGTCAGAGATATAGGTCTATAGTTTTGCGCATCTGCTCGACGACCCTTCTTGGAGACTGGGACTACCTGTGCTCTTTTCCAATCATTTGGAACCTTCCGTTCCTCTAGAGACTTGCGGAACACGGCTGTTAGAAGGGGGGCAAGTTCTTTCGCGTTCTCTGTGTAGAATCGAATTGGTATCCCGTCAGGTCCAGTGGACTTTCCTCTGTTGAGTGATTCCAGTTGCTTTTCTATTCCTTGGACACTTATTTCGATGTCAGCCATTTTTTCGTTTGTGCGAGGATTTAGAGAAGGATCTGCAGTGCGGTCTTCCTCTGTGTAGCAGCTTTGGAAAAAGGTGTTAAGTATTTCAACACCAAAACAACACGAAGGAAGTACCATAAACAGGAACTGCAGGGCGAGCTGGAATTCCAAAACCACTAGTCAGTGAGTCAAATGCCCGCATGGGGAAATCATTCTGCCGAAGCTGTCTTGAACTGCGGAGCAGTAGAAAAATGTCATTTGGTCAGATGAGTCTTGTTTCACTCGGTTTCCAGTTTCTGGTCGATTTTAAGTCCCAAAACTGAAGCTTGGCGGGGTTTCGGTGATAATTTGGGGAGCCATATCGGTGGTATTCTGTGAGTCGCATTACTATCTACCAGCTCTCGTTATAGCCAAGGATTAAGTGACTGCTTTGGTTGATCAGGCCCATCCCATTGCACAGTGTTTGTTCCCCAGTGGTGGAACTGTGTTCCAAACGACAGGATCCCTGTTCACACACCTCGCATCGTCCAAGACTGATTTTCTGAAGACGAGGATGAACTGTCGCATCTCTCCTGGCCACCACAATCAACAGAGCTCAGTATTGTTTAGCCTTTGTGGTCTGCTTTGTAGAGTAGAGTGCGTGATCGTTATCCAACTCCATTATCATAACTAGAGCTTGTCATTGTTTTGCAGGAATAATGATATACGATTCCATTGAAAACCACGTGTATCTTTGAGATGAGGCACCGAACCAGTGTGACTGAACTCTACCCACACCCCTACGCACACGCACACACACACACACACACACACACACACACACACACACTGTATCTTACATCCAAATAGGTCGTTCACCTCTTAAAAATGCGTTACAAAAAAATTCTAGACTTAGATGGTTTCTTCAATGACCGATTCAAACGCTTTGAACAAAAATCATAAAATCCTAGCGGAATCATGGTATCAGTCTTTAACAATTTGTTGTGGAAACTAACGTATAGAAGCTAGTTGCTTTGCTGAAGTATTTCTGGCTTTTGGGTTATTTCCTTCTGGTCAACCGACGAACCGCCGCACCGCGAAACAGCACCCGGCAGTGTGTCTCAGACAGTATTTATCAAGGGGGTATGTAACTGTTATCACTCACTAAAATAAGGAAAATAGCTTCTCGATAAGTGGTAGAGTACAAAGTAAAATAATTTCTCGACGTACTCTATTCTTTTCTATTGAGGCTGTTTTTTATTAAACTATGTTCATTTCAACAAAATCCGAAGAATTAATCAGAACAAGAGTTAGCCATTATGGTGTCTCGTAAAGTTTGCCATGGAGCTTTGAAAGTGTTAAATATGAAAGCACAGTATGTCAGCCCAGCACCATTTCACGCCTCGATAGCATATAGTGAGATGAAAACTGCGCTCAGTCCCGGTTCTCGCTTACAACACACTTCTGGCCTCTCTTGCACATATTTCACAGCATACACAGGTCCGAAAGAATAGACACCATGCATTCACTTGATTCCGCGTAATGTCCCGATGCTGCTGACATCAGTAATTCCATTCCTTCCCCCCCCCCCCCCCCCAGCCACCTTTAATTTACGTATAACAGAACTAACTATCATAAATGGCTTTCGAATCGTATCAAGAAGAACTACATTATTTAATGGTGCTTTGGCAGAACAGTAAAAACAAAATCAGAGTTTTCTCTACACAGTATTGTCCTCGCCCCTTTGTAGTTCTTGTTTTGAGCTCTGAAACCCGGTCCGAAAACTGGTTTGGTGTTGTTCCCTCAGTAGTCTATTCTGTGCAAGTTTCTTCAACCTATATCCAGTTGGATCTGCTTACTGTACTTCAGCCTTAGAGGCTTGGTCTATACAATTTCCCCCTTCCCTCAATTACCAATTTAACTAATTATTGCCGGCCGGAGTGGCCGAGCGGTTCTAGGTGCTACAGTCTGGAACCGCGCGACCGCTACGGTCGCAGGTTCGAATCCTGCCTCGGGCATGGATGTGTGTGATGTCCTTAGGATAGTTAGGTTTAAGTAGTTCTAAGTTCTAGGGGACTGATGACCAAAGAAGTTAAGTCCCAAAGCGCTCAGAGCCATTTGAACCATTTTTTAACTAATTATTGATTATTGACTTCTGCCCTATCGACTTATCGCTTATTTCGTCAAATTGCGCCCCAAAATCTCTTTTCTCTTCAACCTCTTTTGTAGCAGTGCGGTTTACCCACCAAATTTTCTACATACTTCTGTAATATCTCATTTTAAAAAATTCTAATTTCCTCTTCTTTGCTCTAGTTTTTGGGCACATTTCATCTCCATATAAGGCTACACTTAAAGTCAAATAATTTCAGCAAATACTTTCTAACTCTTAAATTGATATTCAATGTTAATAAATTTTGTTGCTTCAGAAACGTTTCTCTTGCTGCTGCTAGTCTGTGCCATAAATCTTCTTTACTTCGGTCATCAACATTTATGTGACATCTCAAACTTAAATATAAATATTCCTTTTTGAAAAAAAAAAACGCCCAGAAACTAATTAACTCAAACAACTGATATTCTTAGAAATACGAGAAGATGTTGTTGGTCCTCAACATTGCGTGGTCATGTAGTCATCCGTTGTAGCACCATAACGAAGAATCAACAGGGGTGGGGGAGATAGGTTTCAGTACAACATTCTGTTGCAGGATGCGATGCATCAGCATGAAAGAAATAATCTCTGCAATTACTGTAGCTTTGTCAGAAAATACGTGAAGTTTTGTATCGAGAAGTGTTATAAACTAAAGAAATCGAGAGAGAATGTAAAATTCTGCGTATAGAAATTTTTAACACCTAAATTCGAACGCACACGTGCGTATCTGCATGTGTGAGAGCGTGTGTGTGTGTGTGTGTGTGTGTGTGTGTGTGTGTGTGTGTGACACAGCGAGATTAAATGCAAGTAAATAATAGTTGGTAATTGCTACAAGGAGCAAATATCTTGAGACACAAATGTTGACTGCTGCAGGTATCCGCATGCTGGACCAGCCCTACATGACGGACCTGATTGAGGCCAATTCGATGGGCCACGAGCCGAACCTGATCGACATCTACAGCGCCTCCTGGGGGCCCACGGACGACGGCAAGACGGTGGACGGGCCGCGCAACGCCACCATGCGAGCCATCGTCCGGGGCGTCAACGAGGTGAGTCGTTTCTCTCACCAGCCGCTCAAATCCCTTACACATTTTCTCGACTTGTAGTAACAGTCCAGACTCTTTTTAGCAAACGCGGAGTCCAACAACTTTCACCTATCTCTGAATAACATTTTATACACTCAGGTGACTAACGTCATTGGATACCTACTAATACTGTGTCGGACATCCTTTTGCCCAGCGTAGTATTTGGAAGTCCCCTGCAGAAATATTGAGACTTGCTGCGTTTATAGCCGTCCACAATTGCGAAAGTGTTGACGGTGCAGGCTTTTTGCACGAACTGATCTCTCGATTGTGTCCCATAAATGTTCGATGGGATTTATATCAGGTAATGTGAGTGGGCAAATCACCCACTCGAACTGTCCAGAATGTCCAAACCAATCGCGAACATCTGTGGCCTGATAAGATGCCGCATTGTCATCCATCAAAATTCCATCGTTTTTTGGAACATGAAGTCCATGAATGGTGGCAGATGGTCTCCAAGTAGCCGAACATAATCATTCCAGTCAATGAAAGTTTGAGTTGGGTCAGAGAGCCCAGAACATTCCACGTAAACACAACCCACACCATTATGGAGCCAACACCCAATCATCTGACAAGGTCACGATCTTCCAGTCGTCTAGGATCCAACCGATATGATCACGAGCCCATAAGACGCGCTGCAGGCGATGTCGTGCTGTTAGCAAAGGTACTCATATCGGTCATCTGCTGCCATAGCCCATTACCGTCAAATTTTGCAGCACTGTTCTAACGACACGTTCGTCGTACGTCCCACATTGATTTCCGTCGTTATTTCACACAGTGTTGTTTGTCTGTTACCACTGACAACCCTAGGCAAACTCCGCTGTTCCGTGCCGTTCAGCGAAAGCTGTCGGACACAGTGTGGCCCGTGGTAACAGGTAATGCCTGAAATTTCGTTTCCTCGGCACGCTCTTGACACTGTGGATCTCGGAATACTGAGTATCCTAACGATCTCCGAAATTGAATCCCCCATGCTTGTAGCTCCAACTACCATTGCACGTTCAAAGTCTCTTAATTCAGATGAACCACCCGAGTTCAAGCGACAGCAACAGCAATGCACTGTCCTTTCATGCCTTGTGCACATGACACCATCGCCATCTGAATACGTGCATGTCACTATCCCATGACTTCTGTCACTCAGTGTTGTCTCTTCCTGCTTTATTTTTTTTCTGTGTGTATCGAAGAGCGAGAAAATGCCCTGCTCAGCCAACTTCACATACATAGTCTCATAGTTGGCTGGACAACTTTGCTGCATTTTGTAATTCACAGTCTGGAAGTCCACTATTCGTTATTTTCTTCCTTCAAACAGATACGCCACACAATTTTACACCAGAAGAGATACGGCAGACCAGCTATGTGTTACTATTATGGGTAATTAGCTCAACATGATTGATATTAAGCAGCTCTTTGAAGATAAGATAAGCTTACATTCTGTTTTCTGTCCTAAATGATATCTTTGTCGTTGGGACATGAAACTCGTATCTTTCTTCCTTCGATTTTGGTTATCGCTGATTTTTTTACAGAATCATCTGCATCATCAAACGATAATTCATTGCACAAAATTAATCAGCAATCAAACATCAAAAATTAACGTATTGCAGATGTAATTTAACATCTACTTTAACATGCATCCATACTGAATCAAAAAGTTGTTCAGTGTTGTAGTCCACATCTGCTTAAACTACTTCCCTTCAATTTTCGTTGTTATTCTGCTGCCCAAATATGTAGCATTCTGATCTATATCTCGTCTTGGAATCTTCGAACCCATGTCTTACTTGAAACTTCATTCAGTGCTTACTGGTTTTACAGAAAAAGGATCCGTTCGGACATTATATTATGTGAAAACGTGAAAAAAAGATAAGCTACTAGTAATGAATCTAAATGATGCTTCATGCTCGCTCCACGCTGTCCTTTTTCCATTGTACAGCAGTTTTCTGCATGTGGTGATTACCCTCCGCAATGACCCATAGAGTAGCTTGCGAAGTATATTACCTGATCCAAAGTACCGGACAGCTATTAGACATTAATATGGGGTGTGTCCAACCTTCGCCTTCATCACGGCTTGCACTCTGCTGGCAACACTATCAGTGACGTGACCGAACGTGTGTGGAGGAATGGCAGCCCATTCACGAGCCTAAATCAGAGAAGGTATTTATGCTGCAGCTGTGGTCTGGAACAAGTCGAAGCTCTAATTTATCCCAAACTTGTTCCACCTTCGATCTGATCGAGACTCTGGGAAGGACAGTCCATTTCAGGAATGCTACTATTCACAAATCTCCTATACAGATGCTGCTTAATGCCAGGTTGCAGTGTCATGCTGTCGTCATCACTGAGCTGTTCTTCTACTGTACTCAGTACACAATGCTATAAAATGTGTTCTTATCCTTTCGTATTTACCGTTTCCTTAAGTACAATAAGGGAACCACGGTGACACCACCTCCTCCACACTTCACTTCTGGCGCTACACATGGTGACAAGTAACGTTCCCCTGCCATTCCCGTCACCCAGTTACTTCCATCTGATTGCTGCAAAGCATGGCGTGATTCATCAGTCCAAATCACTCGTTTTCAGTCGTTCACTGTTCATTTGTGTCACTGATTAAAATGGTTCAAATGGCTCTGAGCACTATGGGACTTAACATCTGAGGTCATCAGTCCCCTAGAACTTAGAACTACTTAAACCTAACTAACTTAAGGACAGCACACACATCCATGCCCGAGGCAGGATTCGAACCTGAGACCGTAACGGTTGCACGGTTCCAGACTGTAGCGCCTAGAACCGCTCAGCCACTCCGGCCGGCCATCATACTGAACTCAGAACAGTTTTGAACTGGTAAAAGTTTAACGTATCGTGATAACGAAATGGATTTAGTTTCCGTGAGTTTTTGATGACCATTTAGTTTGGGAATTATGCTACCATTCTTGTAACGTTCTCATTTGATAAGGCTATTTTCTGTTTCCATTTCGATTGTCGTAGGACGACTTTCCATAGTTTGAAATGTCTTTTCTTGAATAGGTGCAGCATAATTTTTTGTCATCAATCTCAACTGCAGGCATTAGAATAGAACCCTTTCCATTAAATTATTCAGTTCTCTTTTATATTTCCATCTATTTTACTAATGCGCAATCCTAGCCAATGGACCAGTGGACAGACTATCTGACTGCAGGATCACAGCTAAAGATTCAACGAGCTAGCTGTGGGGCATGAAAGCAGACGTGCATAGCTCGACCCTATGACTAGATAGAGCTATTCTTTTTAAACAGTGTCATACATAGCGCAAGTACCTACAGTACGAGTAACTGGTTTGCTTGTATACAGCCGCAACTGGGTAACTTTACACTGGCCAATACTTACGAGGAACCCCACGCCTGTTAGAAGTTCAATCATTAGTGAGGCTCATTGGAAAGTGTTGTGTTAACAATTATAACAGGAAAAATATTAGCTGCTAATGACTCACCATGTGAATCAGAAGGGTGACAGAAAATGAGGTGTCCGGGAGGTACAGAAATACAGCTCCTCGACAGAAATGTTCAAAACACACCATTAACTTGCACCATGAACACCGAATGAAAAATGGCACGCCACAGTGATCACATATGTTCGCCTCATCAACTGAAGGCAAACTCCTTGGGAGCTACAAACTGTGCAGGACGTTCAACTAAGTATCCGCTCTTAACGAACCCATGTAGAATCATATTGGTGCGACGGTGTGATGAGAACTTGTGGAATGTGATGACATGCAACCGAAAGCGAAATATTCTGTCGTGGAGCTTACCGTGAAACTGGCTATACTTTAAGGCGTAGCTGCTGATAGTGCGGTAGCATGTTTTATAGGCAAGGAAGAAACAACCATCCACAGCCTGAATTTGTCCAGTGGTTCCGGGCGGTATGAACTGCAACGTCACACACTTTTGAAGAGGGTAGTTTGCTCTAAGGGAGTATGATATTTATACACAGACCAGGAATCAAGCAAAAGCAAATTATTTTGACCATTTATTGGTAGAAAGCAGTGCTCATACTATAGTTGTAGTTCTCTTACACCCATATTCCCACTCTCGCTTGTTGTGACGTGTATATTCCCCACAGCCCTTCCAGGATCACGCACGTGGGAAAGAATCGTAGAGGGCAGAGCACGTCCAACTTCTTGGAACGCAATAAATGACTTTCCAGCCAATTTTCCATCTAGATTAACAGTTGCCATAATTGTAAACGAATGCGTTAAGGTATTGATGTGTGTTGATCTTTATACAACCCTCTTTGTACTGACGAGGGCAAATCAGAAACTCTTTGCCCTATTTGTTATTAGCCAAAGTAAGGTACATACACGTAATGAAAAAAATACATTCTATCATACATACCTTTCACTATTTTTCCACATAGCCCCCCCCCCCCCAACGGTTCACACATTTTCCCATCGCAGTACTAAATTTGAGTTTCCCTTGTGGTAGAAATCGTCCAGCTGAGTATGGAACCACCGTCGGACTGCTGTCTTGGGGTCACTGTTACCTGTGAATCGCTGTCCAGTCAGGAACTTCAACGGTCCGAAAACGTGGAAATCACTAGGGCCGAGGTCTGGACTTCATGGTGGGTGGTCCAGAAGATCCCAGTAAAAGGCCCCGAGCTTTTCGGCAGTTCTTATTGCCACACGTGGTCTCGCATTGTTGTGGAGCTTAATCACGTTGTCCACATCGAGAATTCCTCGGCGCCTTCTCCTCAGACTTGACAGTATGCAACAATAACTGTCAGCATTGGTGGTTCCATCTTGTGGCATGAAATCCAGCAAGAGCGGTTCGTGGCAATCCCAGACGGCCATTAACATCACTTTCCCAACAGATGGGGCTGCATAGAATTTTTTTGTCATAGGTGAACCCAGACTTTTCCACATCATGCTCTGCTGCTTCGATTCCGGACTGAAATGCAGTTACCACTTTGAACTTCCAGTAACAATCAGATCCAGGAAACCCTCACCCTCCTTGGAGTACCGTTCCAGATGATCCAGTGTAGACATCATGTCATCCAGCTGCTCAGGCACCAACCGACATGAAACGTTCAGGTGCCCTAATCATTGTGTAAGGTTTTGAGGAAGGAACAAGGACTGTTTAAGCTGTAAATATTTTTGGTTTAATGTTGCAGTCTTATCACAGAAATACACGTATTTACACAGCTTACAATGTGACAATGTTACGACAGTTGTCAAACGAATGCATCTCGTCCTCAGAAAGTGAAATAATCATAAACACAACAATGGTAAATTTTAACTAGAAGTAGCTTTACAAAATTATTTTTAGGACTACATCATGATGTTGGCCAGTACTACGATAAATCTTCCAATTCCGCTTCAAGGTTTAGTACTATTTGGGATGACAATCAGGTCTATGGAGGATGGTTAGTTTTGTGACAAGTTGAGCGAAAGATTACCCAAAGTCGCTCGAGTTTACAGTGGATGCAAGCTGGTGAACCAACAAGTGTACGCCTCCGCTCGCCTTATTTACCTTAGCTGTGATGAGCTTTCATCTGCATGGCTGCTCTAATCCTCTGAAATTCCTATAAAAACTAATTAAGCCTTTGCTGATTTTTCCAGCAGAAACTTTCCCTACGTTTCTTGTTATGCAAGAAAACATGTACTCATCCCTAGTCTTGGAATATGGCCATATGCATGCGCGTGGCTGAAGCAGTGTGCGTATTAAAATGCCCTGTCAGTCCTCGCAAGAACAATTAACTAACCGGCTGGTTCGTTTCTCCACATTTGGAGCTCAACGATGCTACAGCTAATATCTAGCTGAATGTCAGCCGCAGTAATCGCAGTGTTCACACAAATTTCTCCTCTGCATCTTACAGAGCGTTATGTGCCCCATTCTGCACTTGACGCCAGTTCAGAGAAGAGTTCCCGAAAATTTCGCTCTTGTCTTTCTTGTAGCCAAACTGTCTCCCCACCTGCGTTCTTTCGTTCTCCATGTCACGGCTTTTTTCGACCGATAGGAGCGTTCCTCTTATTTTGTGGAAACACGCTCTGCCAATCGCAAGGGTCCTGCCATTAAGCTGCGTCTAAATCTCGGCACTTTACTCCTTCCTAGTTCATTTCCACCAATCGGACTTTTGTGCCTGCTCCAGACGTCTAAAAGTTACATACATACGCACTTGTGTACCACTCGCTGTTCACGTGATCAACTGCGTCACTGGTTTTGTTTGTATCCATTTGGAATTTCGAAATGCAGTTTTCTAAAGCTTCTTTCTGTCCTACTTCTGGTGGCCCGTTACTTGTTCTCCAGTATGCATAACCTGTCCAGTCACTGACTACCACTGCAGGACTCCCCCTAAGAGCTTTTTGTGGTACCTCCCCTGGTTCGGCCTCTGCTTCTGCCCACACCTGCTTCCACACAAAATGTTTCCTCTCACTGCTTGTTTCACCTTCTGCTCATTGACATGCATTATATAGGAGTGGTGTGTTAACACCATCGATTGAGTGTCATCTCTTTTGCATCACATACTTATAGGCAAATCCGCTCATTACCGCCAAAATAAGTTAGGTGTCATATTCACCTTCCCGTTATGATGTACAAAACTCTTATGCAAGGTGCGAAATTGACATGCATTTATTCTGCCACCTTACAATTGTACACCTCGTGTACACTGTCTGCGCAGCCGAGACTATATGACACCACACATTCCATGGAATCATCTTGTAGAAACTCGAATATTTCATCTGCCACTTCCTTCTCTGTCTGCAAAATTTCCAGCTTCAGCAACTGTTACAGCCAAGCTCTTCACCTTGTGTCAGGCCACGGAGTACATCCGGCGACACGGCTTTTCCAGTTGTGTCCTCCGCTCAGACTCACTCAGTGCCCTCCAAAGTCTATGTACGCTGTACACTGCACATCCCTTAGTGCAGCAGGTCCATGAAAACTGTTACTTGCTCACTCTTTGTGGAGCCAGTGTCATGTTTCTGTGGGTCCCTGGTCATGTCAGTCAGTGTGGTTCAAATGGCTCTGAGCACTATGGGACTCAACATCTGAGGTCATCAGTCCCCTAGAACTACTTAAACCTAACTAACATAAGGACATCACACACAGCCATGCCCGAGACAGGATTCGAACCTGCGACCGTAGCGGTCACGCGGTTCCAAACTGAAGCGCCTAGAACCGCACGGCCACACCGGGCGGCAGTCAGTGTGGAAATGAGGCTGCTGACACTGCTGCCAATGCTGCAGTCCTCGTAACTAAGCACACTAGTACCTATATTCCCTCCAACGATCTCTGCGTTGCCAATGGTCCTCCCTTCACGGGAATAAGCTTCAGCTTATTAAGCCTCTCCCAGCGCCTTTGACGACCTCCTCTCGGCCCTCCCGCCAGGATGAGATTATTTTAACTCGGCTTCGTATTGGACATTGCCTTTTTAGCCATTGTCATTCGCTAAGTGGCGCTAACCCATCACTTTGTACACATTGCACCCAACTTTTAACTGTCCGCCACTTTAAGCTGGAATGCCATTTTTTTTAACAATTTACGTTCCAGCTTGGGTTTGCTGTCTGATTTCAGCCGTTTAAGTGAATGACGCGCAGGCTGTCGACCGCGTTTCATTTTTGCTGAAGCAATATGCCGAAGGCCTTTTTATTTTTGGACCTCCATTTCTGTATGGTTATTAGCCCTTTTTCCACGGGCCCGTGTTTAGCTGTCTCCTATACTGTCTATTGGGACTGACATATAGTCGTTTAACTCCTCTCTGACCGAGCGGGGTGGCGCAGTGGTTAGACACTGGACTCGCATTCGGGAGGACGACGGTTCAATCCCGCGTCCGGCCATCCTGATTTAGGTTTTCCGTGATTTCCCTAAATCACTCCAGGCAAATGCCGGGATGGTTCCTCTGAAAGGGCACGGCCGACTTCCTTCCCAATCCTTCCCTAATCCGATGAGACCGATGACCACGCTGTCTGGTCTCCTTCCCCAAACCAACCAACCAACCAACTCCTCTCTGTGTTCGTGTTCTATAGTTTTGACTCGGGCGTGTATGACCCTAGTTGTTTTTTTGCGCCCTAAAGCCAAACAAAACAAACAAACTATATTACTCGTCAACTAAACAGTTCAACTATGCACTGTCGCCTCGGGGAGAGTAGGGGACGATGCGGGAGACCCACACAGCCAACTAGGCAAGGTCCTAGCGGAGGCCATTGCCTTCCTCCGACCGTAACGGGGATGAACAACACCCAGTCATCTCGAGGCAGGGAAAATCCTTGACCCCGCCGGGTATCGAACCCGGGACGCCGTGCTCGGGAAGCGAGAACGCTACCTCAAGACCATGAGTTGCAGACACATTACAAGGATAAATGGAATATGGTTAGTCATTTCAATTTTAAGTTTTTATGAAGTAAACTGAAAATAATGTCCCGCTTTGTTTGGAAAGTGACATTTTCACTTTTTACTTTTACAGCGTTTCTGCTACAGGTTGAGGTACCGCTAACCCTAATTTCATTTCAATAACGATTGAATATTTACATAAGCCATTTCAGGTGTTCTTTCAACTTCAGAAACCGTCTTCACAATCCTCTTGGTTCTTCAAGTAGGTCCAATGCCCTGTTAATTGATTTCTGGGATATCTTCAGCATCAGACCATATTAAGGTGTATGTCGGGTCACCTGTCATTTTCACATACTTAACTGTCTCTCGTTGTAAGATATTACTTTGTCTATGTGCAATAAAGTTCTTGGTTTTCTTCTTTTCTCATTTTGTTTGCATCTAATAGCCTGTATAAAGCTACCCCACCCAAGTGTGAGTCGTACATCTTCTGTTGTTTTCTGCTTGCTAGTAACATGCCTCAACAAAGACCGACTTTCGCCTACAGTTCCCACCTTTTGAGATCTTACTGAATTACATTTCCTACTAACAAGAAAAACAACTATAATATAACTATGACAGAGCAATCAAAGTTTCTAGGCATCATAAAATAAATAACTGCATTCATCACCGAGCTGGATGATGTACAAACAGGGCAATTATGATTTTCCTACCTATAAAGTCCAGTACGTCTTACTCATTTCTCTCTACGTCCGAACAGGTCCACCGGTAACGACCACCCGCCATGTCATCTTCAACCGACTACCTTCTCTGGATGAGGATGTAGAGGGGCATGCGGTCAGCACACCGCTCTCCCTGCCGTTGTCAGTTTTCGTGACTGGGGCTGGTTACTTCTCAGTCAAGTATCTCCTCAATTGGCCTCACGAGGGTTGAGTGCACCCTGCTTGCCAAGAGTGCTCGGTAGACGCAGGCAGTCCCCTATCAAAGTGGTAGGGTCTTACAACTGTGGAAGGGCCGTTGGCATGTCTTACTCAAACAGCCATTTTACTCAGAACTTCAAAAACGGGCCACGTACGGCGCTCAACAGAATTTAGTCGGAAATGTGTAAAGTAACCTGGTCTGTGTAAAGTAGCCCCGGTCGACGGTACAACCTGAACAATTTTCTCATGGTGACTATTTTTATAAGAATGTATAGTACCCTAACGAAAAAAACTTAACAGAATTGAAACTTCTCATTTAAGGTGATTACTCATGAATCATATTTTCTTGAAAAGTGATGACTGTACTTCAACGGATAATAGTAGTTAACTGAAAATGGAACCTAATTCGATGATAAGTCTACATCTGGGATGTTTGATGAGGCTTACGCAGTATTTATGGGGCTACGGCTCCCAAATAACAGGAATTAGGACGAATGCAGCGAAGTTGCCATTGTGCTGTGCAGGGCCGGAACGGCCTGGGCAACATCTACGTGTGGGCGAGCGGCGACGGCGGCGAGGACGACGACTGCAACTGCGACGGGTACGCGGCCAGCATGTGGACCGTGTCCATCAACAGCGCCATCAACGACGGCCAGAACGCGCACTACGACGAGAGCTGCTCCTCCACGCTGGCCTCCACCTTCAGCAACGGCGCCAAGGACCCCAACACCGGAGTCGTGAGTACTCGCTTGCTCGCTGTTCTTTGCGCGCATGCGCGGTCGCCAACTTGAAGTGCATGTCACTCACGCGGGCACACAGCGATTTTTCTTTCTTAACTCATCTGTCTTTCCAGATTCTCTCCTACAACATTTCCTATTTTGTTGTAATCTTTTCATCTCTATGAATCTGCTACACCCCTCTGCCTCTGCAACCTGTCTTTCATATTCAGATATTTTTCTGCTCCTATTATCCGTTCCCGCTCTCTCTCTCTCTCTCTCTCTCTCTCTCTCTCTCTCTCTCTCTCTCTCTCTGCTGCTCCTTGCTCCTTCCAGCGTGAATTTCACTGTCTTCGACATTGTAGCAAATGTGCCACTAACCTGGCCTTGCTTCTTGTAAGGGTCCTCCAAAAATTTATTTCCTCACCTCACCTATTCTTTGTAGTATTTCTTCATGCAGCAAATAAATCCCGTATTTAAATAGAATTATCAGTTCCAAATTGTGCCCTGTGTTTAAATAACAAATATCAAAAGGCCAAATAAATGCATCACCTTCATCTGACCTCCTTGTTTCAGTAAATAACAGGGGGAAGCTACTGTGTGTTCCCAGAGATTTTACTTATGTTTCAACAAACTTCCTTAAAATATTTATTAGGTGTGCTACTAGCCCTTTCTTGTTGATAAAGTAAGACGAATTTCTACAACCCCACTAAATACTACATTAGAAATTTAACATCATTGGTTTTCACGTCTTCCACTTCAAGCTAAATCAGCATGGCCCCGGGTATAGAATCAATGTTTTGCGACGACATTATTTAACAACATTTTCTCGACCTTCCACACACGTCAGATGGCTTAGGCCCTCGATATATCTCGTCATCCACTGTCAGTTCTTCGACCGCCATTATATACATATACATATATACTTCGCAGGCCACCGTACGGTGCGCGGTGGAGGGTACCGTGTACCACTATTAGTCATTGCCTTTCCTGTTCCACTCGCATATAGAGCAAGGGAAAAATTGTCCTTAAGCGAAATGTACGTTGGCGACAGCAGAATCGTTCTGCAGTCAGCTTAAAATGGTGGTTCTCTAAATTTTTTTAATAGACTTCCTCGAGAAGAACGTCTGCTACCTCCAGGGATTCCCATTTGAGTTCCCGAAGCGTCTCCGTAGTTCTTGAGTATTGTTCAAAAATCGTAAATAATGTGAGCCGTGTTAAATGTGCTGGTACGGATACTGGTTCGCTTTTGAATGATATTTTGTCTGGCAATACAAGCTCAGCCACTGCGTTACCATAGGGGGCCTGAAGATAGCGTAATGCTGTGCCGAAACCGGTTGCCTCTGGAATCAGAGATGAAAAAAAGGTTATCGGTTTATTTATTGCTTGTTATATCTATATCAGCTGTCGTCCTTTCGTCTCTCATAGCAAGGGTGATCGAAGTGAGACAAATGTATGCTCGTTACAAGTTGTTATGGATGAGACCCTCAGCAGCGCGACAGGGAATGATACTCTTCAGACTAAGCCTGAATTGTCAGTCGGCAAAGAAAGCTAGACTTCTGGTGTGAAAGCTTGAATTTTCTCTTCAACCGTTCGATTTTCATCGTTATTTAGAGAAATGGCCTTGCACTTCGCTTTTTATGTTTAATCGTATGGCTAGGGCCCCCCCCCCCCCCCCCCCCCCCGTCGGTCAGACCGTTCGCCGGGTGCCGGGCGCCGGGTGCCGGGTGCCGGGTGCCGGTATTTCAATTTGACGCCACTTCGGCGACCTGCAGTCGATGAGGATGATAGGACGATGATGAGGGCAGCACAACACCCAGTCCCTGTCGGGGGGGGGGGGGGGGGGGGGGGAGAAAATTCCCCGACACAGCCGGGAATCGAACCCTGGCGCAGAGGATTAACAATCCGTCACGCTGACCACTGAGCTACCGGTGGCGGGCTGCACTTCACTGATCAGCTGCGAGAGAGCTATACGCTTTGAGCTTGTTCCCAGTATCTGTCCAGGCGTAACAGACACGAAAAATGAAACTTCCTGGCAGATTAAAACTGTGTGCCCGACCGAGACTCGAACTCGGGACCTTTGCCTTGCGCGGGCAAGTGCTTTACCATCTGAGCTACCGAAGCACGACTCACGCCCGGTACTCACAGCTTTACTTCTGCCAGTATCTCGTCTCCTACCTTCCAAGTTTCGCAGGAGAGTTTCTGTAAAGTTTGGAAGGTAGGAGACGAGATACTGGCAGAAGTAAAGCTGTGAGTACCGGGCGTGAGTCGTGCTCCGGTAGCTCAGATGGTAGAGCACTTGCCCGCGAAAGGCAAAGGTCCCGAGTTTTAATCAAAAAATTTTTTCAAATGGCTCTGAGCACTATGGGACTTAACATCTATGGTCATCAGTCCCCTAGAACTTAGAACTACTTAAACCTAACTAACCTAAGGACATCACACACATCCATGCCCGAGGCAGGATTCGAAACTGCGACCGTAGCAGTCGCGCGGCTCCGGACTGAGCGCCTAGAACCGCTAGACCACCGCGGCCGGCCAGTTTTAATCTGCCAGGAAGTTTCATATCAGCGCACACTTCGCTGTAGAGTGAAAATCTCATTCTGGAGACACGAAAAATGCTACCCTAGAGGAAGGAGCTCCCTTTAAGAAATTCCTTTAACAGATCCCTACCGCCTAATTCATTTCGCGCTACATAGCGTTTACGATGTTATTGTTCGAATGCATTCTCGGGCGTGGTGGTGCCAGCTGTTGAATGGAAGGCTCCCGCCATATGTATATATCGATTCTGTTTAAAGCGTACTCTTCGGTTTTTACGACAGCAGCATCTGGACATGTTATAAATTAAAGTTCCCCAAGCCGTATTTTTTTTTATGTGAAGCCCAGTCTGAAGATCTGCTATAGGGAGTTTGATAGGTTTTTCGCTAACAGTCAGACTGATCTGCGCGGAATGGTTTTTGTCTATAATTCATTGTCACTACCTCACAGTCCGCCCGTGGTAGCTGAGTGGTCAGCGCGACGGAATGTCATACCTAACGGCCCGGGTTCGATTCCCGGCTGGGTCGGAGATTTTCTCCGCTCAGGGGCTGGGTGTTGTGTTGTCCTCATCATTTCATCCCCATCGACACGCAAGTCGCCGAAGTGGCGTCAACTTGAAAGACTTGCACCAGGCGAACGGTCTGCCCGACGGGCGACCCTAGCCGCACGGAAAAAAAAACTACTCCAGACAAGTCGTCCAGCCGTAAATACTAAGCGAAGTCTGGCCGAATCGCCTGTTTCCTATATATTTCCTTCACTTTGCTCGATGCGCTCGTCAGGCACGTTTTCTTAGTGTTTTCGACAGATATTTGAGTATCGCTTTTGCAATGTGTGGATGTAGTCAGCCCAAACAAATAAGCGCATCGTCGACGGAAAGCGTTGCAATGTTCTCTTTACCAATAAACCATTACATAGATTTTTACATGTTCATACAATAGAGCGATAATAAACTACTTCAGTCCGATATTCGCTTTACCGATATTCTATAGCAGCACAACATGAAAAGTGGTTTCGCAGTTTTCGCTGGGAGATCCCGAGTTATAGGTCCAGCCACCTACTTGGAACGAGGTTTCATCCTCCGCTTAACAGAGCGGGGTGGGGCAGTGGTTAGCACACTGGACTCGCATTAGGGAGCACGACGGGTCAAACCCGCGTCCGGCCATCCATATTTAGGTCTTCCGTGATTTCCCTAAATCGCTTCAGGCAAATGCCTGAATCGTTCCTTTGAAAGGCACGGCCGAGTTCCTTCCCCGTCCTTCCTTCATTTGCTGGGACCGATAACCTCGGTGTCTGGTCCCCTCCCCCACAGCAACCAACCATCCTCCACTTACAATAACTCCTACCCTAAGGTGTGTGACAGTTGTGTCTTCAGAGTGCCCGTTGAGCGTACGTATACCGATAAGGCAAAACTTTTTTGGCAATTTGTTTAATATTATGTCGTTACGAATCTGGAGCTCAATGTAGCAGCGATTGTGCATTGCATGGATACTATAAGCCTTTAACAGTTTTTCGGAGTTATATGGCACCTGATATCTATGCACACGTCATGAAATTCCCTTACGTTGCGGGCTGGCGATTTGTAGGCACGAAGTTTACACCCAATATCGTCTCAGATGTGTTCCATCGAAACCAAATCAGACGAACTTAGTGACCAAAACAGCAGCGTGCTTCATTATCATGCTCCTCAAATCACTGTAGCATTTGACCTTGTGACATATGAAAGTTCCGGTGTGTGTGTAATCTGACTAGACGAGTGTGTGCAATGCCCTTTATAAAACAACACAGCTTGAAGGTGGTTCATTGAACCCTCTGCCAGGCACTTTATTGTGAGTAGCAGAGTTATCAAGTAGATGTATATGTAGACGTAGATGATCATACACAACAAGCTAGTGCAGTGCTCGTTCATTTCTCTGATTTTTTAAGATAACTGATCGTTGAGTTTGGCCACTGTGCTCAATGAAACCACTGCCACAGTGAGAATATCAGCATAGGCGTACAACAGCTCATATTTGTTATTGTGGGTCACCTAACCATGGAAACGTTGTAGTAAAGTGAAGGAGATTAACAGATTTATTTTTCACTGTTGAAGATTGAAAAAAGTCATATCATATTCAGAGAGACCAAAGCACTCCACAACCTCAAATTAAATTACAAAATGACACTATCATTGTGGGGGGGGGGGGGGGGGCAGGAAATGATATGGAAGACTGCATGGAGAAAACGCAGCAACATCCCATCTGGGCACCTCGCAAATTCAGAGCAAATGAGTCAAAAAGAGGCCAAAAATCGTAATCAGTTAAGCAACACAAGCAAAGCAAGGAAGGAAAGAGCTGTTCAGAATATAGATCGCGCCACCACAGTTTGTGACACCTGCAAGTACATTCCCCCAAATCAGCTAACGTGCGCCAATCAGCACCACACGGCGGTCCGATATGACTCTCTCTCAGTGAGCCGAGCTCTGACTTAATGAGATATCTCGAACAGAATGACCTCCTACATGCCAACCAGCATGGATTCCGAAAACATCGTTCATGTCAAACCCAACTCGTATTTTTCTCACATGACATACTGCAAGCTCTGGAGCAAGGCATCAGATGCAGTATTTCTTGATTTCTGGAAGCCATTTGTCTCGCTACCACATCTATGCTTTTTACAAAATATACGATCGCATGGAGTATCAAGTGAAATTTATGACTGGGGTTGAGCATTTCTTGGTAGGGAGGATGCAGAAAGTTATCTGGTATGGAGAGGCGTCGACAGACATAAAAATAACTTAGGATGTGCAACATGGAATTGTGTTTGGATCCTTTCTGTTCATGTTTTATGTTAATGAACTTGTGGACCGTATTAATAGTAACATCAGACTTTCTGCAGACGATGTGTACTGAAGTACTGTCTGAAACAAGCTGCATAAATACTCTTAGATCTTGATAAGATTTCAAAGCGGCGTTAGGATCGTCAACATGCTTTAAATGTTCATAAATGTAAAACTGTGCAGTTAATTAAAAGAAAAATCGTAGGATCCTATAGCTATAGTATCATTCAATTCATACAAGTACCTGGATCAAACACTTTGTAGGGATATGAAATGGAATGGTCGCATAGACTGAGTCGTTGGTAAAGCAGGTGGCAGACTTTGTTTTATTGGTAGAACACAGTGGAAATGTAATCAGGGTTATGAAATGCAATGACCACATAGGCTCATTCGTGGGTAAAGAAGATAGTAGACTTCGCTTTATTGGTAGAATATAAGGCAAATGTAATCAGTATACAAATCACTCCTGGGACTCATCCTAAAGTATTAGTCAAGTGCGTGGGACCCACACCAAATAGGACTAACAGGGGATATTGAACGTATACAGAGAAGGGCAGCATGTGTGGTAAGTTTTTTTTTTTTTTTCAGTGGGAGAGTGTCACACAGATGATGAATAAACTGAACTGGCAGGCTCGTGAAGATAAACATAAAATATCCCGAGAGAGCCTACATACAAAGATTCAAGAACTGCCTTTAAATTATGACTCTAGGAATATAGTAAAACTCCCAACATATCGCTCACAATAGGGATCTTGAGTACAAGATTAGATCATTTAAAGCGCACACAGAGGCATCTATAAAAACGTTCTCCCCTGATTCTGGAATGGGAAAAAAGTCTAATAACCCTTCACAGTGGTTTGCAGAGTATAGATGTAAATGTAGAATCTCTGTTCGCAGGCCTCCATTTCTCTACTTTCAAAACACTGTCAACGGAGGGGCATGAGTCCATGCTGTTGCCAATGTAATGAACAAGAATATCGCTTATTTCACGAGAAAAATAGGGAAATGCAGCAGAAACTACCACTCTTGGAATACAAAAAATGGTTCAAATGGCTCAGAGCACTATGGGACTTAATTTCTGAGGGCATCAGTCCCTTAGAACTTAGAACTGCTTAAACCTAACTAACCTAAGGACATCACACATATCCATGCCCGAGGCAGGATTCGAATCTGCGACCGTAGCGGTCGCGCAGTTCCAGACTGTAGCGCCTAGAGCTTCTCGGCCACTCCGGCCGGCCTTGGAATACAAACAGCACATTCAGAAATACAACGTTGGTATAGGCCTTGCACAGTCTCTCCTCAGGGGGTCAGGCTCTTCACGTCACGTCAAGCAAAGTGGCAGGGCAACTCATTTCGATCGGATAGCCAAAATTTTGGTGTAAAAGCAACCGTCTTTCTCTCGGTGGTCGGGCACTGATGCAGCCTCTTGGTCTTTAATGTTCAGGTGGAATAGGCAAAAATTTCAGACACAATTATTCTCTAGTGACTGCAGTGGCCGCACGACGCCCCCGGCTCTCAGCTAGGCGAGGTGTCAGGTCAAACTACAAAAGCACAAACCAGGCAGCAGCGTAACTGCCTGTCTCCCTGGGGAGGCTCGCCTCTCCTACAGTATTCGCTGAGGAGGCTCGCGTCTCCTAGTGGATCCACTGACTACCTTCTGCTGGCAATAGGATCTTGAGACCACATCAGGAGTGCACCTACCCATCCGGGAAAATCGCAACACTTTTCACCCAAACATACAAGTCCAGTACCCACAATGCAATAAACACAAAATAGTGATAGAAAATGAAAAATACCGCTTAGCGACATGTTACGGTAATGTAACACATGCGGAGTTATCCTACTCGAAGAAGGGATGCTGTCGGGGAAGACGTAAAGCATGAAAGGATATTATTGGTCTGCAATAATGTTCAAGTGGTTCACTGCTGCTAGGGTGCCTTTGATTACTATCACAAGTCCCACAGCAGCTCAGGGGAATCTCCTCCATACCACAATACTACCCCAGCAGCCAGTGTCCAAGGCGGAATTCTTGTTTCGAGCAGCCGTTCCTCCAACATGACGTCGCATCCGGTCACGACCATCGACCTATTCTAACAAAAAATTTGATTCATCTAACGATCCAACCACAGGACACGGTTACGTTGATCCAAGTCCAATCTTGATGATCTCTTGCCTCCGTAATCATAGCTGACGATGCCACTGGATCAACACGGAAACATGTAGGGATCGAATGGTAAGAGTTTCATGTTCAGAAATGTGCGCTGAACGGTGTGCTCCAAATCATTTGTACCTGTGCCAGCTCTGTGTTCCATTGTCACGTATCGCTGAATATCCTGGTTTACAAACTCGACAACCCTACCTCAAGGTCCTGTGATAAGGCGTGGACGTTCAACTCCTTGTCGACCGTTCTGGTTTCACCATCTGTCAACCATTTTCCATAGATGCTCGCTACTACAGTAAGCCGTTTGCTAGATGGTAGTACCAAGGATAACAATCTAATCTTTGTAAAAGTCGCTTATGGCATTCGAGTTCCCCATTTGCAGTCCATATCGTCACTAGAATGATGCTTCTCAGTTTATCAGTGCTGCGTTTATATCCATTGCTTACCGCGGCATATGGTCCCAACGCCGCCAAGCTGCGTTCAGTCTCTCAATGCGCTTTAGACATTGAGTTTTAACTCATCAGCGTAGGTGACTGTAATGGATGAGGTGTCGTGTTTGTAGTGCGTGATGATGAGAGAAGAAAAGGGATGAAACCCCATACAGACACATAGCCGACTCCTCTCAAATCACACCAACTGGGCCACCCAACTGACGCTCCCTCCAACGCACGGATCACTATCAACAATATCACATACCCTCACAAATGGTTCAAATGACTCTGAGCACTATGCGACTCAGCATCTGAGGTCATCAGTCCCCTAGAACTTATAACTACTTAAACCTAACTAACCGAAGGACATCACACACATCCATGCCCGAGGCCGGATTCGAACCTGCTATCGTAGCGGTCGCGCGGTTCCAGACTGTAGCGCCTAGAACCGTCATCGTCACACAGCGTGCTCTTTGACAATATTGTAAACGTATAACAGAGGCATCACACGTAATGGAACCCGCCCGGCTAGCCCCGAAGTCCAATGCCCTGCTTCCCGAGCGGGAACACGTACCGGCCCCCGGCACGAATCCGCCCGGCGGATTAGTGTTGATGTCCGGTGTGCCGGGCAGCCTGTGGATGCTTTTTAGGTGGTTTCCCATCTGCCTCAGCGAATGCGGGCTGGTTCCCAATATTTCACCTCAGTTACACTATGTCGGCGTTTGCTGCGCAAACACAGTCTCCAAGTACGCGTACATCATGATTACTCTACCACGCAAACATGTGGGGTACACTCGTCTGATACTAGACACTCCCGGGGTTCCGTATGGGGCGGCGGTGGCGTGTGTGGATTGCTGGGCCTATTGTGGGGTTGCGTACCACTGAGGGCTACGGCCGGACGAAGCCTCACCGTCGTTGATAGATCCCCGGTCCAATACACACACATGTAATGGAAGAAAGCAGAACTTCCTCCCCTAAGCACCTGGCTGTACTGTAGAGACTAGAGTTAACAACATATGCACCAGATGAAAGTGTGCAACGTGTGTTCCAGGCGACGACGGACTTGTACGGCAAGTGCACGACGACGCACTCTGGCACGTCAGCGGCCGCTCCGGAAGCGGCAGGCGTCTTCGCGCTGGCGCTGGAGGCCAAGTGAGTACAGTACACACTACACTAAACCTACAGCAACCTCACCTTCATGCTCCCAATTAAATGCAATTTCTCCCGTGTTTTGTTGTATTTTACACCAATATATGTAAAACCCTGTTCTCCCTTGCCATGACCTGTGAGATGTGGCGCAGTTTTTATAAAACACTGCTTATATTGTGGCGGAGCTGGTTCAAACAACAATGCTTTTAGATTCTTATTGTTAACCTAAACTATTTCCTGCAGATCCAAGACAGATGTTTTTAACAGACTACAGCCTACTTCCTTCCATATCCTTGACCAATTTTCCTCATGTATTCTTCTTTCTTCGTGCATGAGACAGTGAAGCCTCGTACAAACTACACTACTGGCCATTAAAATTGCTACACTACGAAGATGAATTGCTACAGACGCGAAATTTAACCGCCAGGAAGAAGATACTGTGATATGCGAATGATTAGCTTTTCAGAGCATTCACACAAGGTTGGCGCCGGTGGCGACACCTACAACGTGCTAACTTGAGGAAAGTTTCCAACCGATTTCTCATACACAAACAGCAGTTGACCGGCGTTGCCTGGTGAAACGTTGTTGTGATGCCTCGTCTAAGGAGGAGAAATGCGTACCATCACGTTTCCGACTTTGATAAAGGAGCGATTATAGCCTATCGCGATTGCGGTTTATCGTATTGCGACATTGCTGCTAGCGTTGGTAGAGATCCAATGACTGATAGCAGAATATGGAATCGGTAGGTTCAGGTTTGGTAATACGGAACGACGTGCTGGATCCCAACGGCCTCGTATCACTAGCAGTCGAGATGACAGGCATCTTACCCGCATGGCTGTAACCGATCGTGCAGCCACGTCTCAATCCCTGAGTCAAGAGTTGGGGACGTTTGCATGACAACAACCATCAGCACGAACAATTCGACGACGTTTGCACCAGCATGGACTACCAGCTCGGAGACCATGGCTGCGGTTGCCCTTGACGCTGCATCACAGACAGGAGCGCCTGCGATGGTGTACTCAACGACGAACCTAGGTACACGAATGGAAAAACGTCATTTTTTCGGATTTATCCAGGTTCTGTTTACAGCATCATGATGGTTGCATCCCTGTTTGACGACATCGCGGTGAACGCACATTGGAAGCGTGTATTCGTCATCGCCATACTGGCGTATCACCCAGCGTGATGGTATGGGTGCCATTGGTTACACGTCTCGGTCACCTCTTGTTCGCATTGACGGCACTTTGAACAGTGGACGTTACATTTCAGATGTGTTACGACCCGTGGCTCAACCCTTCATTCGATCCCTGCGAAACCCTACATTTCAGCAGGATAATGCACGACCCCATGTTGCAGGTCCTGTAGGGCCTTTCTGGATACAGAAAATGTTCGACTGCTGTCCTGGCCAGCAAATTCTCCAGATCTCTCACCAATTGAAAACGTCTGGTCAATGATGGTCGAGCAACTGGCTCGTCACAATACGCCAGTCACTACTCTTGATGAACTATGGTATCGTGTTGAAGCTACATGGGCAGCTATACTTGTATACGCCATCCAAGCTCTGTTTGACTCAATGCCCAGGCGTATCAGGGCCGTTATTACGGCCAGAGGTGGTTGTTCTGGGTACGGATTTCTCAGGATCTATGCACCCAAACTGCGTGAAAATGTAATCACATGTCAGTTCTAGTATAATATATTTGGCCAATGAATACCCGTTTATCATCTGCATTTCTTCTTGGTGTAGCAATTTTAATGGCCAGTATTGTATGTAAAAACCTATTCTCCGTTGCCATGACCTGTGAGATGTGGCGCAGTTTTTATAAAACACTGCTCATATTGTTCCGGTGCTGATACAAACAACAACGCTTTTAGGTTCTTATGGTTACCCTAAACTATTTGCTTCAGATCTAAGACAGATGTTTTGAAGAGGCTTCCTTCCATATCCTTGCCAAATTTTCCTCATGTACCTCTTCTTTCCTCATGCATGAGACAGTGCGGCCTCGTACGAACTATTGCTTCTACTGACAGATTCCCTATCTGTCCTTTGCCCTCCGAGTGGGCATCAACCTCTTGGTTGGTAGGTGTATGTCATTTTCGAAACACGAGTCTGATCCGTTCTATCTAACTGAATTATACATTCGGTTCGTAAGATGTAGGTACATTCGTTATACTTTCTATCTACTCCCTTATTCCTGCGTTTCTTTTCTGTATCTTCTTTCACAACTTGCTTCTAAAAAATCTGATTTCCGTCCTCTGCAACCTTTTCTTTACATGCCGGGTGATCAAAAAGTCAGTATAAATTTTAAAACTGAATAAATCACGGAATAATGTAGATAGAGAGGTACAAATTGACACACATTCTTGGAATGACATGGGTTTTTATTAGAACCAAATAAATACAAAAGATCAAAAATGTCCGACAGATGGCGCTTCATCTGATCAGAATAGCAATAATTAGCATAACAAAGTAAGACAAAGAAAAGATGATGTTCTTTACGGGAAATGCCTAATATGTCCACCATCATTCCTCAACAATAGCTGTAGTCGAGGAATAATGTTGTGAACAGCACTGAAAAGCATGTCCAGAGTTATGGTGAGGCTTTGGCGTCGGATGTTGTCGTTCAGAATCCCTAGAGATGTCGGTCGATCACGATACACTTGCGACTACAGGTAACCCCAAAGCCAATAATCGCACGGACTGAGGTCTGGGGACCTGGGAGGACAAGCATGAAGAAAGTGGCGGCTGAGCACACGATCATCACCAAACGACGCGCGCAAGAGATCTTTCACGCGTCTAGCAATATGGGGTGGAGCGCCATCCTGCATAAACATCGTACGTTCCAGCAGGTGTTTATCAGCCAGGCTGGGGATGATGCGATTCTGTAACATATCGGCGTACCTCTCACCCGTCACGGTAGCATTTACAAAACCAGAATCATGCATTTCCTCGAAGAAAACAGGCCCGATAACGGTAGATGTGGTAAATCCAACCCATACAGTGACTTTCTCTTCGTGCAATGGAGTTTCCAGGACAGTTCTAGGATTTTCGGTAGCGAAAACTCTGCAGTTGTGGGCGTTGACAGACCCTCGGAGCGTGAAATGAGCTTCGTCGATCCACAACACGTTACTCAACCAATCGTCATCTTCCGCCATCTTTTGAAACGCCCACACCTCAAATGCCCTCCGCTTCACTAGATCGCCAGGTAACAGTTCATGATGCCGATTCATTTTGTACGGATAGCATCGGAGGGTACGCCTAAGTGCCAACCAAACAGTAGTGTATGGAATGCCGGTTCGACGTGCGACTGCACGAGCGCTGACTTCCCCGTGCGTAGACGAACCCTCTACAGTCTCCATTTCTTCCTGAACTGTCTCAGCAGCATTACGCCTTGTGCTCGGTCGGCCATTGCGGGGTCTATCGTCTAAACAACCCGTGGCTTCGAACTTTGAAGTCATTCTCGCAACAGCTGCATTTGTCTACGGCCCTTTACCCGTTCGAATCCCCTTCCTATGGCGATAGGATCGTAGCGCTGAACTAGCACATTCCCCATTCTGATAATACAGCTTCACTAAAAACGCCATTTCAGGTAACGTCAACATGCTGCGACTGCTGGCGCATCTGATTCTCTCTCTCATTACAGCTCCTTTCATACACGATTGTCATGCGCAGTCACTGACGTTTTGCTGTCCAGCGCCATCTGTCGGACACTTTGTGAACTTTGTTTTTTTGGTTCTAATAAAACCCCATGTAATTCCAAGCATGCGTGTCAATTTTTACCTCTCTATCTACGTTATAGGCAACGGCCTTGCCGCAGTGGATACACCGGTTCCCGTGCGATCACCGAAGTTAAGCGCTGTTGGGCGTGGCCGGCACTTTTATGGTTGACCATCCAGCCGCCATGCGCTGTTGCCATTTTTCGGGGTGCACTCAGCCTCGCGATGCCAATTGAGGAGCTACTCGACCGAACAGTAGCGGCTTCGGTCAAGAATACCATCTTACGACCGGGAGAGCGGTGTGCTGACCCCACGCCCCTCCTATCCGCATCCTCCTCTGAGGATGACACGGCGGTCGGATGGTCCCGGTAGGCCACTCGTGGTCTGAAGACGGAGTGCTATCTACACTATTCCGTGTTTTATTAAGTTTTCAAATTTATACTGACTTTTTGATCACCCGGTGCATCACTGGCGGTCTGTGCCGAGAGCATATCGTATGCGTCCGAGTCGTCTTCCTGCTAGCGCTGATCCGAAGAGAAGTTGGCAATTTCGGATTCGGGCGTCTGTGCTCTTCGATGTTATGACTTCAGAACGTCTCCAAGCCCATATTCTTCCGACCTAAAAAAAAAGGCTAGAAGCAATTTGTGGGAGGGGCAGTGGTCAAGGACAGCCTGATGGTAGTTAGAGAACAGACAACTTCTTTCGTTCACAGAGGTTTCCCACTTTGCCTTAACTGCAACTATCAACCTACAGTATTTTTTGTAGCACAGCGCTTCCCCGGTGAAGAAGAAGCAGAGCTGTTAACTTTTGGTCTACGTATATTTAATGGTTGCCGCCACCTTGAGCAGATATTCAAATCTTCTCAGAATGATTGCATTCGAATTTAGATTCCAGCATATTGGTCCTCAGTATTCTGTGAGGTTACAGCTAAGCCTTCGACGTTCCGCTGTGCGTGTTAGAATGATCCACATCGGTTGACCTCGCTGATAGATCGCTCTCCCCGCGGACTCACATGCCTTTAATGAAGAATGTGTCGCACAACGAATAATTAATGAGACAGGGCTGGCCCTAGCAAACATGACACCTGGCTGTTGTAACTCACACAAGATAACAATCAGAGGGTTCACCGAACTACGAAATGAAACAGTGGTCTAAATGCATACTTGTTTATTACAAAAATGTCTGCAGGCTAGTAAGTCATCAATCCGAAATGTTAGTTCCGTGTATAGTTCTTCGTTCATTTTGGCGGACACGATCACTGCAGATTTAACTCTCCGTAAATCATGTGCAGATTCCAACGTTGTGGTATCTATGTGAATTATCCATTATTTGATGATTTGTTTCTTCCCTTGTTGCATTTATAGCGACCCCTATTAACAGTTAATGGTTTTCTCATTCCAAAATGAAATTTTCACTCAGCAGTGGAGTGTGCACCGATATGAAACTTACTAGTAGAATAAAACTGTGTTCCGAACTGAGACTCGAATTCGGGACCTTCGCCTTCTTTCAGTTTTCTCTTTGTCTGTACTGTTTCTCATCGAACTGATCCAATAATAATTTGTTAATCAAGTATTTCAGCAGACAAAGTACGAAAATAAAAATGAAAATAATTGTTTGTTCAGTATTTTAAATCTCAGAAAGCTC
Organism: Schistocerca piceifrons; assembly: GCF_021461385.2. NCBI lineage: Eukaryota > Metazoa > Arthropoda > Insecta > Orthoptera > Acrididae > Schistocerca > Schistocerca piceifrons. The sequence continues at coordinate 322,942,384 of NC_060141.1, forward strand.
TTCACAAATAATGTTCAAATTTTGACATAACGCTACGTTCAATTACGCGCGTGTTTTTATATTCCTATTGGAGCGCGAAATGTAATATGTAAATATATATATAATGAATAAACGGAAAATCTATATAAAAATGTAAATGTTTTGTTCAAAATCATAAATATTTGAAAGTTCTTCACCGGTTACTTTCAAATTCGGATATAACGTTACATTTGAATACATGCGTGTTTTTATATACCTATTGCAGCACGACATATAACATATGAATATGAATGTAATAATTATAGAGAAAATCTGTACAAAAATGTAAATCTATGTTTCTCCAAAACTGTAAAGCTCTGAAAGCTCTGCACCGACTGTTTCGAAATTTTGACACAACGTTGCATTCGAATAAGTGCTTCTTTTTACATACGTATTTTTTAAATGTCTGTGATATGTAAATCAACGTTTAATATATGAAGGGGAAAATTTACTATCAAAGAATCTGTAAAGTCCTTAACCGATTTATTTCTAACTGTTACAAAATACTCTGATGAGCATTAGGACGGACGTAGGACATAAGTTTTAACATACGTAATATACACTCCTGGAAATTGAAATAAGAACACCGTGAATTCATTGTCCCAGGAAGGGGAAACTTTATTGACACATTCCTGGGGTCAGATACATCACATGATCATACTGACAGAACCACAGGCACATAGACACAGGCAACAGAGCATGCACAATGTCGGCACTAGTACAGTGTATATCCACCTTTCGCAGCAATGCAGGCTGCTATTCTCCCATGGAGACGATCGTAGAGATGCTGGATGTAGTCCTGTGGAACGGCTTGCCATGCCATTTCCACCTGGTGCCTCAGTTGGACCAGCGTTCGTGCTCGACGTGCAGACCGCGTGAGACGACGCTTCATCCAGTCCCAAACATGCTCAATGGGGGACAGATCCGGAGATCTTGCTGGCCAGGGTAGTTGACTTACACCTTGTAGAGCACGTTGGGTGGCACGGGATACATGCGGACGTGCATTGTCCTGTTGGAACAGCAAGTTCCCTTGCCGGTCTAGGAATGGTAGAACGATGGGTTCGATAACGGTTTGGATGTACCGTGCACTATTCAGTGTCCCCTCGACGATCACCAGTGGTGTACGGCCAGTGTAGGAGATCGCTCCCCACACCATGATGCCGGGTGTTGGCCCTGTGTGCCTCGGTCGTATGCAGTCCTGATTGTGGCGCTCACCTGCACGGCGCCAAACACGCATACGACCATCATTGGCACCAAGGCAGAAGCGACTCTCATCGCTGAAGACGACACGTCTCCATTCGTCCCTCCATTCACGCCTGTCGCGACACCACTGGAGGCGGGCTGCACGATGTTGGGGCGTGAGCGGAAGACGGCCTAACGGTGTGCGGGACCGTAGCCCAGCTTCATGGAGACGGTTGCGAATGGTCCTCGCCGATACCCCAGGAGCAACAGTGTCCCTAATTTGCTGGGAAGTGGCGGTGCGGTCCCCTACGGCACTGCGTAGGATCCTACGGTCTTGGCGTGCATCCGTGCGTCGCTGCGGTCCGGTCCCAGGTCGACGGGCACGTGCACCTTCCGCCGACCACTGGCGACAACATCGATGTACTGTGGAGACCTCACGCCCCACGTGTTGAGCAATTCGGCGGTACGTCCACCCGGCCTCCCGCATGCCCACTATACGCCCTCGGTCAAAGTCCGTCAACTGCACATACGGTTCACGTCCACGCTGTCGCGGCATGCTACCAGTGTTAAAGACTGCGATGGAGCTCCGTATGCCACGGCAAACTGGCTGACACTGACGGCGGCGGTGCACAAATGCTGCGCAGCTAGCGCCATTCGACGGCCAACACCGCGGTTCCTGGTGTGTCCGCTGTGCCGTGCGTGTGATCATTGCTTGTACAGCCCTCTCGCAGTGTCCGGAGCAAGTATGGTGGGTCTGACACACCGGTGTCAATGTGTTCTTTTTTCCATTTCCAGGAGTGTATAAATACATATGTAAAATAAATAGTGGAAACTTTTTTACCGAAAATCTCAAAAACCACTTGATCAGTTTACTTGATATTCTTACACCCTACTGTAATAAACATTTGGGCACACAGGCTACATATATTAAATATATATTAAAATTATATTAAATATATTAAAAATATGTAGCCTGTGTGCCCATATGTTTATTACATTAACGTGTAAAAATTTGAAGTACACTGACAATATAAATAATAGTTAAATGTTGTTAGCAAACAAGAGATCTGTATTTATGGCTTATTGGCTTATGATTAGTACTGCTATAGAATCCAAATTTGCAAAAAGAATAAACAAGGCTCAAGTCAAAGAGAGAAGAATGGGAGATGGACAGTGGGCTGAGAGGAAATGGACATAGAAAGCATAAAGGAGGAGATGGACAGAGAGAGGGGGAGGAGGTGATTGATAGAGAGAGGTGGAGGGGGGGACAAAGAGAGGGGCAGGTGGAGATAAACACATAGAGGGGGGAGAAGTAGACTGGGATTTATGACCGACTTCCGTTAATCTTAGAAACGTATGGCTGCTCTTTTCTTTCTTTTCTGTTTAAGCAGACTGAGCCATCTTAACACATGGCTGGGAAGAGCTAGTATTGTAATAAGCAGGGATACATGTATATCAGTGTTTCATTTCGTAGTTATGAACACCCCGTTTCTTACAGCACCCAGGTCTCATGTTTTCTAGGGCCATCCCTGTTTCATTGATTAGCAGTTGCTCGTCATCATTTCATGTAAGGCATGTGCGCTCTTGGGGAGAAACCTATCGACGGGGTCAAGCGATGCTGAACACGCTGACATTCACAAGGGTATGTCGAAAGCTTAACCGTAAACTTTCAATGTCAGGAATCATATTTGTTACACGATTTTCTCTCTGAATTTTTAATCAGAGGTAAATTCGCATTTAATATTATGTAACTTCAAAATAATACTGATAGTCTGATAAGTACAGCAGTGAGTCAGTCATTAAAATTGTGTCAGGAAGCTGCAGTGATATGTAGTGATTATTAATTATATTGGATATCAGGTGTTCCACAGGGAAGCGTCCTGGGACCTCTGCTGTTCCTGATCTATATAAATGACCTGTGTGACAATCTAAACAGTTCTCTTAGGTTGTTCGCAGATGATGCTGTAATTTACCGTCTAGTAAGGTCATCCTAAGACCAGCATCATTTGCAAAGCGATTTAGAAAAGATTGCTGTATGGTGTGGCAGTGGCAGTTGACGCTAAATAACGAAAAGTGTGAGGTGATCCACATGAGTTCCAAAAGAAATCCGTTGGAATTCGATTACTCGATAAATAGCACAATTCTCAAGGCTGTCAATTCAACTAAGTACCTGGGTGTAAAAATTACGAATAACTTCAGTTGGAAAGACCACATAGATAATATTGTGGGAAAGGCGAGCCAAAGGTGGCGTTTCATTGGCAGGACACTTAGAAGATGCAACAAGTCCACTAAAGAGATAGCTTATACTACACTCGTTCGTCCTCTGTTAGAATATTGCTGCGCGGTGTGGGATCCTTACCAGGTGGGACTGACGGAGGACATCGAAAGGGCGCAAAAAAGGGCAACTCGTTTTGTATTATCACGTAATAGGGGGAGAGTGTGGCAGATATGATACACGCGTTGGGATGGAAGTCATTAAATCAAAGACGTTTTTCGTCGCGGCGAGATCTATTTACGAAATTTCAGTCACCAACTTTCTCTTCCGAGTGCGAAAATATTTTGTTGAGCCCAACCTACATAGGTAGGAATGATCATCAAAATAAAATAAGAGAAATCAGAGCTCGAACAGAAAGGTTTAGGTGTTCGTTTTTCCCGCGCGCTGTTCGGGAGTGGAATGGTAGGGAGATAGTATGATTGTGGTTCGATGAACCCTCTGCCAAGCACTTAAATGTGAATTGCAGAGTAATCATGTAGATGTAGATGTAGATGTGGGTGCCCCGACGCGAGACCACCCTTGCTAGCGTCGTGTCGGTACAGAGTCTCTTCTTGATTGTGGCAACACTATGTAGTTGTTAACTGTACTAATTTGCGCGCTATTATTAACACAAGATTTAGGGAATACACTAGTTGCAGCCGACGAGAAACATTCAGCTTCCCTGCAACAGATCTGTGACATCTATTTCAAACGCCAGCAGGCAGTCAACCCAGTCTGAATCGTGTGGTGGTGTTTTTTCCGCAGCCCGCAGCTGACGTGGCGGGACATCCAGCACCTGACGGTGCTCACGTCGAAGCGCAACTCACTGTTCGACGCGAAGCGGCGCTTCCACTGGACGATGAACGGCGTGGGCCTCGAGTTCAACCACCTCTTCGGATTCGGCGTGCTGGACGCTGGCGCCATGGTGGCGCTCGCCAAGCAGTGGCGCACCGTGCCCGCCAGGTTCCACTGCGAGGGCGGATCCGTCAACGAAGCGCAGTGAGTCTCGCCGCCTTCCTTACTGACTTTACACTTCTCCAGCACGGGGCGGGCTGGCAGCGGGACACAACCCGCATTTCAGCCAAACATGTACGTTTTAAAAGTGTTATTTTTCCATTGTTTAGAGACTAAGCAGTTGGACAATGGCGAATAAATGTACGGTTCTAGCACAATGACAACTACCAACCAAAAACGCTAACAACCAATAAAATAATGGGAGTTCTAGTACAGTGACACCCATCAACCAAAAATGCCAACAACCAATAAAATAATGGGAAATTCAACAGCTATTCGATTGCTTTAGAGACACTCTACTGACTATCTTCCATGGATCCGAACAATCCAGTACCATATGTGACACCTCGCTGAAGTCAACGACCGCCGAGTCTCGCCAGCGAGGAAAAATCCGTTGGCTTTTTTAAAAATGGATGGCGGATGCAAGTCTCAACGGCAGAAGCTCACCATCCAGCCGTTTTTAAAATCAAGCCTTTTGGTCTTATCCTGTCGGATCGTGTATAGAGCCTTCTACACGCATGCTCATAAGTTAAGGATAATTGCAGAATGTGGTGCCACACAACGTGGCACTACAAAAAACTAGCGCTAATAGCATAGGCACATAGGGGAACACACACGCCACAGATCTGCAAGTCCACGGTATCGGTGATAAGTTGAGAAAACCGTTCCGAAGCACATGTGCTACAAAACGCCACTGTTTCCTGAGAATGTGCCCCGACATCTATATGGGATATGATCATCATACACACGTACACAGGCCACACAACGGGTTGGCATACTCTGGATCAAGTGGCCGAGCAGGTGCTGGGGTATAGCCTCCCATTCTCATATCAGTGCCTGTCGGAGCTCCTAAAGTGTCGAAGGGGTTTGAAGACGTGCAGCGATACGTCGACCGAGACTATCCCAGACGTGTTCGGTGGGGTTTATGTCTGTAGAAAAGGCAGGCCACTCCATTCGCCTGATATCTTCCGTTTGAAGGTACTCCTCCATGGCAGCTCGGTGGGGCAGTGGGTTATCATCCATCAGGACGAAGGTGGGAGCCACTGCACCCTTGAAAAGGCGGACTTACTGGTGCGAAGTGACGTCCCGATACACCTGAACTGTTACAGTTCCTCTGTCAAAGATATGTAGGTGTGTACGTGCACCAATCATAATTCCATCCCACACCATCAAACCACGATCTCCATACAGGTCCCTTTCAAGGACATCAACGGGTTGGTAGATGCTTCCTCGTTCACGCCAGAAGAAAACCCAGCGACAGTCACTGTTCAGACTATACCTGGACTCGTCCGTGAACATAACCTGGGACCACCGTTCCAATGACCATGTACTGTGTTCTTGACACCAGGCTTTACAGGCTCTCTTGTGACCAGAGTTCAGTGGAAAGCACCTTGCAGGTCTAAGGGCGAATTAACCACGTCTGTTCTGTCGTCTGTAGACTATGTGTCTGGAGACAACTGTTCCAGTGGCTGCGGTAAGGTCCCGAGCAAGGCTACCTGCAGTACTCCGTGGCCGTCTGTGGGCATTGATGGTGATATATCGGTCTTCTTGTGGTGTTGTACACTGTGGAAGTCCCGTACTGTAGCGCCTGAACACGTTTCCTGTCTCCTGGAGTCGTTGCCATAATCTTGAGATCACACTTTGTGGCACACGGAGGGCCCGTGCTGTGATCTGCTGTTTGACCAGCCTGCAGTCGCCCTTGTATTCCGCCCCTCATAACGTCATCAATATTTCTTTGAACTATTTTCAACACACAGCCACCATTAGCACGTCTGAAAATATCTGCTCACTTACTCGCTGCACCGTACTATGACATGCACCAACACACCTCTGTGTATGTGGACTGCTGCCAGCGCCACCATGCGACGACCGCTGGTCAAATGCACCGCATCGTCATACCCCGAGATGATTTAAACCCGCAAACCGCCCATCAGAGCGTTGTTTCACCATGTATCAGCATTATCCTTAATTTATGAGCATGAGTGTAGTTCACTCTGAAACTTCCTCTCTGATATGAAAGAACTGGGTGCCAACGACTGCCCACGCTTTTTCAGCATCTGTGATTGGCTTAGTGGGCGTAGCTGATTGGTTGGAGGCGGCCCCTAAATAAAGAATTTGCTCTGAACGTGGATGGAGGCCGCCCCTAAATAAAGAATTCGCTTTGAACGCTGCTTGCAGAGGAGGCTCGTGAGTCTTCGGGCGGAGGGAACTCTGGCTCCAGAAATCGGTGGAAACACACGTTCTGTTACTACACAGTGTTAGGTACTGACTCGGGTTAAAACTTAAAAGTTAGGTCACGTTCAAAACTGATGGCTTCAGAACTAGTAGGAGTACTGAGTGATTTACTTGATTTTTCTTGGATTTCCGCGTGAAGATTAACAATTTTCATTGGGAGTTTAAGATCTTGCACTTTGAGCATTGCGTCAGCTCGAAACCATTCAGGTTGTAGGACTGCGAACACAGTGACGAGTCTTGAGCTGATTCGTTCCTTTAGACTATCAAGCGTAGCTAGAAATTCGAAGCATTAGTTCCAAGCATTTTGGAAACAATGCTGATTAAAGGCAGTGATTCATTTCAGCACGATATTGGACGCCATGTGGTTGCAGACTATAGTGTCCATTTCATCTTAATTAAAAAACGGATCATTTTAAAAAGTTCAGAAAAAAAATCTGGGGCAATTAAGGGATAAAAACCGGACGCAAGTTGCACTGATAAAATTTAACTGACATATAAATTTGTCTTTGCATCATGCAGTCAAATGATACCAAATGACTTTCTACAGTTATTCTCCTGCTCCGTCATCGTACTTTTCACTTTCATGTAATTCATCAACAAGGGCATTTTCTTTTGACATTTTATCGTAAATGTGAACATAAAAAATGTTTTTTGAAAATGAGCAAGTCCTTCACTGATTCAAATTTCATTTTATTTTATTTTTATCTTATTCACTAAGGAAAACACACGTATATTTAACAGTTTCTCCACTACCGCTGTTAAATGAAACTCACTTTTTTTATTTCTATTAAAATTACACATTCGTTTTGGCATGCTGAAACAGTGATTGCATAGATTTAAAATTGTCATGTACCTACCACAACTTATTCAGGCTGCTCACCACAGCGGAAATTTTTGACGCCTAAACAATCGAAAATACAACATAACATGAATCAGTAGTACCGCCAGTGAAAAATATTAACAGTAAATAAACAGAGATATAGAGAAAGTTACACAAGAGACGCTTCCTAGCGTATACAATTGCGCACTAAATCTATAAACTAAAACCCTTTAGCCAAGCGAAATCATAAAAAAACGTCTGGACGCACGCACTCCCCAAAAAACTTTTGGGAACAGCGTGACATTTTGGAAAAAAAAGAGTGACTCTGCCGCAAAAAACGAGACGACTGGACTTTCTTTCCCATACGGCCGTCATTTCATTAGTGTCATGCTTACTAGGAGAAAATGCCAAGTTTTATTGCAATAAACGAATAAATCATGATACGTATCACTACAATCTATCGAAGTACAATTACAGTGCCTTCCCTTTCTAATTTCTATCTGCAAGGATCCCTTACTCGTATGCTTGTCCGTAATCCTATTTCGAACCAGATAATATACCACATGTGTAATATTAGCTTTTTCACACTAAACTCTCACCGATGTTCATTCCCTAAGTTGATACGTAAGGGACTAAAGTTACATAAGTCAGTCTCGTGGTCATGTTGCATCAAATGTGTAGTTTCAGTAACATATGGTAAGCTTTATGAATGCAAGTTAATTGCTTTGCAAATTTATTTCATTTCCCATCTCCTTAGAGAGTATCCATAGCCGGCCGAGGTGGCCGAGCGGTTCTAGGCGCTACAGTCTCGAACCGTGCGACCGCTACGGTTGTAGGTTCGAATCCTGCCTCGGGCATGGATGTGTGTGATGTCCTTAGGTTAGTTACGTTTAAGTAGTTCTAAGTTCTAGGGGACTGATGACCTCAGAAGTTAAGTCCCATAGTTCTCAGAGCCATTTGAACCATTTGAAGAGTATCCATATGGTGTATCTACCGTAACAATGAGAGTGTGCAATGAAAGAGAGAGAATAAATTATTCACTGCTAGATCGTACTCGATCTTAGCGCTTCTATTGCGTTCATTTATTTGTTTATTAGTCAGTTCAGTTTGAAAAGTGTAGAGCTTAAATGCTTCACTTTACCAGTCAAGATTCAGGGCGGCACTTGCTCGTGCAGCGAACGATTCAGTCGCCCACGAGGTGTGACACGGCAGGAAAAACCGTTCTCTGTGTGGTAATATAAATATAATTCCCCCCATTTTCCAGCATACATCACTGTGTGAGATCATTTTATGCACAAAAAGAGCTACGGACTATTATACACCCCACCCCCTTTCAACTTAGTAAAATCGATCACTCAAGTGGAAACCTTCCCCGGACAGTCACAGTTGGTTATGCAAATCCTTCAGAGATTAAGCGGTCGCGCGGTTCCAGACTGTAGTGCCTAGAACCGCTCGGCCACCCCGGCCGGCAGAATTAGAATGTCACGTAAAATAAGCACAAAGGACTTTGATGATTACAGGGTTAAATGTCTTTACAGATTCAATAGAAAATTATTAGAAAAATCGTCATAATCGAAATGTATGTATTTTCAAAGGCAGGCAGGGAGGATGATTATGGCTTAGCATCCCGTGGACGAAGGGATCATTAGAAACGAAGCATAAACTCAGAAACAGAAAGGCGTACTGAAGTAAACTGGCTGTACCCCTTCAAACGCATCATCCACTTTAAACGATTTAGGGAAATCGTCAAAACCGTTAATTTAGATTGCCAGGCAGGAATTTAAACCACAGTTCTTCCGAATGCCAGTCCAGTGTGTTACTTTTGAATGTACTTTCAAAAAAAACTGAATTCCTCCAGCAATAACACAAAAATTATTTGCATCGTAGTAAAACGTGAGGTAGGGGGAAAAAATCAGAAAAATAAGGTAATTTCTTTCCAAAATTATCTACTAGTGAACCGATTGAAGAAAATCCCAAATATAAAGAATCATTTTTTTTTGTATAAGTAGCAAATAATTGTAGTCTAAATTTTTGCCTAGTAGATGCGTTACATTTTCAAAGAAAAATCTCCCAAAACAAGTTTAATCAATTTCAAATACTGTTTCTTTTTACGAATATTAGTCGACTTGTTCAGTTTTGCCAAATAAAAAGAACTTGCAGATGAAATGCATTTCGAGATATTGGTTGTAATCAGTTGGCAAACTGCTCGTATGCGGCAGGATGGAAAAGAGCGACTGATTACAGGCGCAATTACTCCTCTTAGCGATGCCTCGCTTGTGTTGGGGCACTAAATGGACTCTGACACTTAATGAACTCTTCGTCGACACAACTACTTGTGGCAGATCAGGAGTTACACAACGGCGTTAGGAGTTCCGTACAAATGGTAGCGTGTGCTTTCAGTTACTGATCACCGAACTGAAACACAACATCAAGCAGTAACGACTATAGTGTCAGGCCTATTGCACATACGCAGTTCCGTCTGATCCGAATTCCAGCGCGCTCTACTAATTCCATGTTAGGCGGAAATCATGAGTGCACCGGTATAGTATTAAAAATATGAACTGCACAGGAACAAAGGTGAAAGCTAAAGCAACTAACTTAATTACAAGTAAGTCGAAAAAAAATTTCAAATTTATTGTCATTTCTTTAATAAAGGGCCGGCCGGTGTAGCCGTGCGGTTCTAGGCGCTTCAGTCTGGAACCGCGTGACCGCTACGGTCGCAGGTTCGAATCCTGCCTCGGGCATGGATGTGTGTGATGTCCTTAGGTTAGTTAGGTTTAAGTAGTTCTAAGTTCTAGGGGACTGATGACCACAGATGTTAAGTCCCATAGTGCTCAGAGCCATTTGAACCATTTTGTCTTTAATAAAGTGCCTTTGATTTAAAAGGCAAATTACGTTTCTGACAAAAGTACGTCTTAATACATGAAATCCGTAAATAATGCGTTAGAGTTTCTTATAAAATGTGCTATTGCTTCTGATATGCGTATGGAAAACCTGTGTTTCAAGATTACTTGGTGACATATTCGGCTTGTCTAACATTTATATGGGTGAATGCTAAAAACATTTGACATGGAAATTTCGTAGGAACGTACAATGAGTAGTATTCCAATTTTCCTATAATCACAAACTTAATGATATTCGTGTTTCCCCAATACAGACTGCCTCAGAAAAACAATGACAAATGTCCTGGATCACTGGTTTGTAAAATCAGAATACCCTGCTTATAACTGCATGTTATGCGTCCGCGATTTGACGCTATCTTTGGATTCCATGCACTGGCAGAACTCAAATCTTCGCTGATGACGTATCTTCTTACCGCCCTCGTAGTTCCATGTTGTCCGCCCCGATAGCTGAGTGGTCAGCGCGGCGGTCTGTCACGCCAAGGGGCCCGGGTTAGATTTCCGGCTTGGTCGGAGATTTTCTCCGCTCAGGGACTGGGTGTTGTGTTCTCCTCATTATCATTTCATCATCATCATCAGTGGAAGGCAACGAGAAACCATCACAGGAATAACTTCCCTAGACGCTCATGCGGTAGACCTCTCTGAAGAGGCTTCCCCCATGACAAGACCTGCCGTAAGGCAGAACACAAAGTTTAAGTTCCATGTTCTTACAGCATTTCGAGGTTTCCTTACGCTTTGGTTGAATGGGTACAGAAACGTTCATGTTGCTCGTCATAGAGTGGCCTCAGACTGATGCTAATCAACAGCGTGGGCCTTTCAAACCCTCCTGGATTGTTGAGAATCATCGTCATGTCACGGCTTGCATCGATTTCCTCACTGCTTTGTTATACACACAACAGTATGAGGTCATTGCACATGAGAGGTGACTACTTTCAAACACCACCAATTGAGAATTTTTTGCAACATTGTCCTCGGAAGAAACAACGATTAAAAAATTATAATAAAATCATTTCAGTGAAATCAATCCCGATAAATTGGTTTGAGATGGAACTGATCCCCCATGGTACACAAAACAGGTCCGAACGCTGTTGCAGAGGTAACGGAAAAAGCATGCGAAGTTCAGAAGAACGCGAAATCCCGAAGATTGGCTAAAATTTACAGACGCGCAAAATTTGGCACGGAATTCAATGCTAGATGCCTTTAATAGGTTCCACAACGAAACATTGTCTCGAAATTTGGTAGAAAATCCGAAGAAATTCTGGTCGTATGTAAAGTACACAAGCGGCAAGACGCAGTCAATACCTTCGCTGCGCAGTGCCGATGGTACTGTTACCGACGACTGTGCCGCTAAAGCGTAGTTATTGAACGCAGTTTTCCGAAATTTCTTCACCAGGGAAGACGAATGGAATATTCCAGAATTTAAAACACGAACAGCTGCTAGCATGAGTTTCTTAGAAGTAGATGCCTTAGGGGTTGCGAAGCAACTCAAATCGCTTGATACGGGCAAGTCTTCAGGTCCAGATTGTATACCGATTAGCTTCCTTTCAGATTACGCTGATACAATATCTCCCTACTTAGCAATCATATACAACCGGTCGCTCACCGATAGGTCTGTACCTGCAGATTGGAAAATTGCGCAGGTCGCACTAGTGTTTAAGAAGGGTGGTAGGAGTAATCCATCGAACTACAGACCTATATCATTGACGTCGGTTTGCAGTAGGGTTTTGGAGCATATACTGTATTCCAACATTATGAATAACGTCGAAGGGAACGATCTATTGACGTAATCAGCATGGTTTAAGAAAACATAGTTCTTGTGCAACGGAGATACCTCTTTATTCGCACGAAGTAATGGCCGCTATCGATAGGGGATCTCAAGTTGATTCCGTATTTCTAGATTTCCGGAAAGCTTTTGACACCGTTCGTCACAAGCGACTTCTAATCAAGCTGCGGGCCTATGGGGTATCGTCTCAGTTGTGCGACTGAATTCGTGATTTCCTGTCAGGAAGGTCGCAGTTCGTAGTAATAGACGGCAAATCATCGAGTAAAACTGAAGTGATACCAGGTGTTCCCCAGGGAAGCGTCCTGGGACCTCTGCTGTTCCTGATCTATATAAATGACCTGGGTGACAATCTGAGCAGTTCTCTAAGGTTGTTCGCAGATGATGCTATAATTTACCGTCTAGTAAGGTCATCCGAAGACCAGTATCAGTTGCAAAGCGATTTAGAAAAGATTGCTGTATGGTGTGGCAGGTGGCAGTTGACGCTAAATAACGAAAAGTGTGAGGTGATCCACATGAGTTCCAAAAGAAATCCATTGGAATTCGATTACTCGATAAATAGTACAATTCTCAAGGCTGTCAATTCAACTAAGTACCTGGGTGTAAAAATTACGAACAACTTCAATTGGAAAGACCACATAGATAATATTGTGGGGAAGGCGAGCCAAAGGTTGCGTTTCACTGGCAGGACACTTAGAAGATGCAACAGGTCCACTAAAGAGACAGCTTACACTACACTCGTTCGTCCTCTGTTAGAATATTGCTGCGCGGTGTGGGATCCTTACCAGGTGGGATTGACGGAGGACATCGAAAGGGTGCAAAAAAGGGCAGCTCGTTTTGTATTATCACGTAACAGGAGATAGAGTGTGGCAGATATGATACGCGAGTTGGGATGGAAGTCATTAAAGCAAAGACGTTTCAGTCACCAACTTTCTCTTCCGAATGCGAAAATATTTTGTTGAGCCCAACCTACATAGGTAGGAATGATCATCAAAATAAAATAAGAGAAATCAGAGCTCGAACAGAAAGGTTCAGGTGTTCGTTTTTCCCGCACGCTGTTCGGGAGTGGAATACTAGGGAGATAGTATGATTGTTGTTCGATGAACCCTCTGCCAAGCACTTAAATGTGAATTGAAGAGTAATCATGTAGATGTAGATCGCATTTAAGTTATTTATTTGATTCTTTGCCAGGTTTCGATCTCTTACAGAATCATCACCATCAGGCCATTTTACTCCGTGAAAATGAGTAATATACTTAGAGCACAAAGGACTTGAATACAGTCGTGAGAATAGTACCACAGAAATACCCTAGGTGACTGCAAGAGACGGCGGCGTGGATCAGGCAGCTCTGGAGAGGCTTGAAGAGCACTGTCGACTAAGACTCATTCACTAGTGGTTTAGTAGCAAAAACTCCGCCCTCCGCCTCCTGCATAACGTCATTAACAGCCAATGGTTATGTAACATGACTACAGTTCGCACCGGACAACCCGTTTATAAAAATATATAAATATTACAAATCTGGTCGTAAAATGAACCGCTAAGGATGTTTTAAATATTACTTAAAAGACGTGTGCTACAAAAAGTTAAAAAGCTGAGAAGAAATCCTTATTCAATAACATTGGCCCCTTTCAATGCAGCTGCCCTATGCAGGGACTTCCGGTAGGCGCAAGTGTAGCAAAGATGTGTGGTAGGACGCAAACTGGTAACCTAGGGAACGAAATATAACTCGGTATGTTCCGCATCAGTCAAAGTTGTTGCGGAATCCAAAGACGCCAGCCGGCAAGCCAGGAAACGGTATCGAAATCGGTAAGTATCGCCAACAGTCATAAATTATGTGAAGTTACCTGAAGCTACATTTTCACATATACCTATTATGGAGATGTATACGAAAGTTATATCGTTAAGGCTGAGTAGATGCAGTTTTATCATTTAACAAGCCATGTCACTGTTTACTGGTATAACAGAAGCATTAAATGTTACAAATTGCAAAAACACGGCAAACTTTGTGTAAATGCATGATAGGAAGAGGAGGAGAAGGAGATTACTGTTTAACGTCCCGTCGACAACGAGGCCATTAGAGACGGAGCACAAGCTCGGATTAGGAAAGGATGGAGAAGGAAACCGGCCGCGCCCTTTCAAAAAAAAGAAAAAAAAAGTCACGGAAACCCTAAATCAGGATGGCCGGACGCGGTTTTAAAATGGTTCAAATGGCTCTGAGCACTATAGGACTCAACTTCTGAGGTCATTAGTCCCCTAGAACTTAGAACTAGTTAAACCTAACTAACCTAAGGACATCACAAACACCCATGCCCGAGGCAGGATTCGAACCTGCGACCGTAGCGGTCTTGCGGTTCCAGACTGCAGCGCCTTTAACCGCACGGCCACTTCGGCCGGCTGCGGTTTTAAAACATCGCCCTCCCGTATAAGAGTGCAGTGTGTTAACCACTGCGCTACATCTCTTGGTAAACGCGTAATACGTATATACATCAAGAACGCAAATGACTTTATATCATACATGATTCTTAGTCAAGGAAAAACGACAAAACTGATAACACTAATATCACAGTGCAGATAAAGGGCTTTACGTAACCATTAGCTACTATATTTACGTGGAACCGTTGCTGTAGCGCAGCTATGTTTAAAGTACTGATATGTACGTTAGATACAATGTAATAGCAGTGCAGTGCGTAGAGAAGTGGGACAATAAACACGTTAGGAACTAACTTTGAACTCTTCTCTGTTATCTGAATCACTGCAGTTGTCACCAGAGATAAATTTCCATACCTTCCTCCTACAACATTCATGCAAAAATCGGCCCTTTTTCACAGTGAAAATCCGCTGAGCATACGGTAACCACAGTGTATACTGATCATCGCTACCGCTTCTGCTAATTGCACACTTCATCTTGGCCCCTATGTGGATGATGCTGGGAGCGAAATCTTGCCATCGGCTCGTCACTGATTGGCAGATGGAACAAGCCCCGCCTCCTCCTCCCAGGGTAGCCAGTTTATTACAGCCTCAAACAGAAACGAAAATGTATTGGGTCAATGCGTCGCTGAGGTGACATCAAAGTTGATAGCAAACCATTAGGAGACCATGTACATCATATTCTCCCATTTTTCTGAATAAAAATAATAATCACTATAGACAACAACGTACATGAATCAACACTATTTTCAAAATGGTTACGTTCTGCTACAAAGCACAGAACTGTTACGTACCAAAGGCTGCAACATTACGGAGCGTCACCAAGTCAGCCGTCTACCGCCGATCAAAGAGGGGTCAAGTTAAATAGTCCGATTAGTCACTCTTATTTTTAGTCTCAAAATTAAGTACTACCGAAGAATATTTACACAGGTAGCACTAACATGTAAATTCATTTCTGTCGGCTGCTGGCAAATGTCACATGTAGGAACTGATGTGTCGGCAGCTGGGCCAACACCTTGTAGATCGAGATGGCTGAAAATGCACGCTAGACTAACGCAGACGGGCGTGAAGTACTGGAACAGGCTACGTAATTAATGCTATGAAAAAAAGTACGTAGCTGGAGTAATACTTATCTTTAATCAATCATTGTGGTACATCTCTCTTGACTATACACAGGAGACTTTAATTACAATCACTGTAAGGCTAATGGCGCCTTGCTAGTTGGTAGCCATTAACTTAGCTGAAGGCTATTCTGTCTCTCGGCTAATGAGAGAGAAAGGCTTTGTACATCTAGTCGCTAGCTAGGTCGTCTGTACAACTGGGGCGAGTGCTTGTTCGTATCACGAGACCTGCCTTGTGGTGGCGCTAGGTCTGCGATTACACAGTGGCGACACGCGGGTCCGACATGTACTAAATGGACCGCGGCCGATTTAAACTACCACCTAGCAAGTGTGGTGTCTGGCGGTGACACCACAGGAACAACTAATTTGACACACCTCCACAACACAGTGCTGTTCGTTACAATCATATTACATTATGTTTCTTAGTGACTCAGCTCTCAGTTCAGTTGCTCAATAATTATCTCACACAACTGTTTACGTTCCATACAGTAGCATTTATTGCAGTCAAATAACATCGCCAACGGATTAAAAACTGTTTAAAAAAATTAAAATTTTTCTCGGTTCCTCTATTGGAATCAGTTAGATCGTACCTGATAACGATATCTATCACAACGGTGTTCATCAAAACTACGGTCTAGGCTGAGATAACCAAAAGAAATCCATCGTGTATAGTTCGCCAGCAATGTAAAAATGTGATTAAATTATTACGTAGGTGCATCGTTCAACAGAGGAAGACGCAACCTGAGATTTTTTGGAACAGCTTTAATAACTATAGAAATGTAAGAACCATTTGTCCATGACTTTCTGGTCACTCTATACTGCTGAGAGAGCACAGAGAGTTATAACGAAGGCGTCGATCCGCTTGAAAGAGACCATTAAAAAGTTCTTTGCGGCACGATTAACGAGCGAGGCAAAATCCTCCTGGAATCCCGATTTAAAGGTGACGCAATGGTGCTGACTGTAAGGGAAGAAAAGATTTAATACCAGAAACTTGGCGATTGCACCGCGATTCTAATCTTATCGTACTTCATTCCATGATCATATTCGAGGCAGTCCCCGGGACAGCATAATTAAGAAGTCTATCAAAATAAAGACGTCAGAAAACCTAATAAACAGAGACGGAGGTCTCAATTTAAACAAGGTTTGGATGCCTGGAACTCAATTTATTACGATACAGCCGGCTATGATATCCACCAAAACTGAGAACCACTGAGAGAATTTACGTTTCACGGAATATCATTGCGGGCTCTGGAAAACGAAAGAACATCAAAGGGCGTAATGTGCGTCGGGAATGGAACTCGGCTATAAATAGCAGCACAAGACCAAGAAATAGTTCATAATCAGGTTCGATTCCAGGCAGCGAGTACATATAACAGGAAAACTCGCAGCACCCGAAGAGGATGGCTAGGTCGATCGTCGAGATATTGTGCATAAAATGGAAACAACAGGTCAGCAGAACACCCGCGTATGCACCATAAATTCCTTGCAGTTTTCCCTTTTGATGTGACATGTATCCGTTACGCTATAAAGTTTTGCAGCAGCCGATCATATCAATTCAGATCAGACCCCGCGAATCAGTTTACCTTCATATCTATCAACACATACTATACTAAAACCTTATAAGCAGTAATCTATATATACAAAAGACAATGTTCCGACTTACTGACTCATCATCGCCCAGCAGAGACTGCTAGGAATAGAATCCTGAAATTTTGGAGGATGTTCATCTTATATTGCAGGCGTAGCTTAAGAAGAGATTTTCCAAAATTCCAGCCCTAAGTGGGTGAAATAGGGCATGAATGGTTTGTTGAAAACATGTTACTGTTAACGCAGTTTTGAAGCTAGAGCTACGAAAATTGCTATTTGATTTCTCTGACAGAAATAAAGAAACACGTGTTTCAGCCTTTATGGAGATATAACCCCCATGGGGCTGAAATAATGGAAAAAGCTTATTTGAAAATAAATCATTATTAAAGAACTACTAAAGCATTTTTAAAACTACACCAGGAAAATTGGTAATTGACTGCTCAGTTACCAAAAAAATGTGTGTTTCATCATTTTTGGAAAGGGGGTGAAATTGGGGATGAAATATTTTATGAAAATGTTATTACGAAAGCATTTTTAAAGTTAAATTTTTCAAATCTGAATTTAGGCTCTCGGTTTGAAACAAAAAGTACGTGTTTCAGTGTTTTTTGCAAATGTAACCCCTAATGGGCTGAAATTGAGCCATACTCATTCACTTACTCATCATCGCCCAGCGAAAACCGCTAAGAATTGAAACTTGAAATCTCGAGAGGGTGCTGATCTTATGCTGTAGGCTCTGTTTAGTAAGGGATTGCTTGAAATCACATCCCTAAGGGAATGAATAGGGGATGAAAGGTTTTTTGAAAATATGACACTATTAACGCAATTTTGAGGCTAGCACTATGAAAATTGGTATTTGGTTTCTCGGTTAGAAAAAAGACACATCTGCAGTATTTTTGGAATTACAGCACCTAAGAAGGTAAAATAGTGAGTGAATGTTCATTCTGAAAATAAATAATAATAATAAACTACTACTAAATCAATTTTAAAGCTACATCTATAAAAACTAGTATTTGACTTCTCGGTTAGAAATTTAAAAAATGCCTGTGTCAGGGCTTTGCGGAATTTCAACTCCTAACGGGGTGAAACAGGGGATTAAAATTTTCCGTAAAGTATTTCGTTATATTAAAACATATTTAAAGCCAAATCTGTAAAAATTGGTATTTGAATTCTAAAGAAATATGTGTTAAGGAATGAAAGATTTTTTGTGGAAAATCACCATAATAGTTCAAAAGACTGAATTAAGAAAGACCTCCAACTCCAGCTACCAGCATTTCTTTTTGGTCGTATGTTCATTCGGAAAAGACCATGCGTCTACGGCCTTCATTAGTGTGAAAAGTTTAGCAGATGTCGCAATTCGTGAACTTAAAAATTTGATAAAAGAAAAACAAGAGAGATCTGTGAAGACCATAGAGTCTAGGCAAGCGAAGCAGTGGACGCTAAGCTAGTCCACACCTAAATGAAGACAGCACAAAATTCAGGAACAGCTTAGAAAGAAATATGATTGCTGAAATGAAAATATTCAGAAAGATTCCGTACGGGCACACGTAATCGGCACACTTTTACAGTACGTGAACCACTAGCACAGTTTTCATGATCAATAAAATCAGTCACATTAATGAAAACATGACGTAAAGCCCAGTGTAGCCAGAAATAATTAAAATAAATAACACACTCCAAATACCATTCAACAATATAGATAAACTGGTTGGTAATTGCTCATAAAATGAGGTTAGTGTAAGACTAGTTACAGAAAACGGAAAAGCTTTTGACAATCTACAATTGAACTGTACAATGACTCTGAAAAATGTCACACGATCACATCTGTAGTTCTGAACTGCCTACTGTATATGTCACGTCAAAATTAATACGAGTGAGTAACAAGAATGTGTTATTAGTGGCTACAATAGTTCTGTTTTCCTGAAGTTTGGTAACATCGGTTTGTATCGGCAAAAATATGTTAATCCAGCTCCTTATTTTATTCTGCATCTGCTCCGAAGGGACGGCCGGCATAGTTTGATGTCGCCTGCTGAGCTGTACATTTGGTCCAGTATGAACGGAATATTCTCTACCCACTTCGTCGAGGTCGGTGTCCTGCTTGCTACACGTAAGAATGGGCGTGCGTGCACACGGGCTGCTCTGGAATCTTCCTCACACAATGTTAAAGAAACTATACTGAAAACAATATGATTCTTTTGCATTTTGCATTATGTAGTGTCGTTTGTCAGCTTCATGGTGAACAGTCTGTCGTTTCATTAATAATAAGAGTTGCTGTGATATTTCGGTAATCCCCCACACAAAATTCGAATTACTTGTTTTTTTAAAAAAAAAAAAGAAAAAGAAAAGGAAAGAAATGGTCACTATGAGTTTACATTTGGTACATATTACGTCATATACCGCTGCATTCGAAATGTAGCTAACATATTGAATTTTTCTTTAAAATTACGAGAAGGTCTATATTTATCTCCAAGATTGTATGTAGCACACTCACTTCCATTCATGCATGCAAACGATAAAATGAAAGTTAAAAATTTATAACATCCATCATATCTCTAACAGTTTGAGATTTTAGATATCGAAACGAGTTTTTGGCGAATGACAGCATATCATGAAAAGAGTATTTTCGCAGTTCGTTAACATATGAAACTTTCTTATGATATAGCAGTAACTATAGATGTTTTCAAAAAAAATAAAGTAATTATTTCAAGGGCACTAACTGGTGAAATGAAAAGTATTGGTTAACAACATAAGTGAAGAAATTTCATGTTTGTTTTTGTACCAAGCACGAACTTCCCATAAGCTATTGACCTGACTTGCCTCAGCTATATCTTCAATAATACGGCGTTTCAGGATGCTATCGCAGTTGCTACTTCATTATCATGTCAGTGAGGCTTAGTGTAAAACCTGCTGTGTTTTGACAAAAGAGGCTAAAGATATACGAGGGAAAGCCTCTTTGTACATTACCTAAACGACACTCAAAAATACACGCGGTACAATCCCAATAACTAAACAATATATATTAATTTATAACATTAACATAACGTTAAAGAAATAAACAAGTATGATACTTGTCAAAACTTCCTAAATGCAAGCAGTAAACTTGGAAAAGACTCATAGGGAAGCTGAACAAGTTACTTCGTCCATAGCTACAGTGTCGGCTACTCAAGGGTGTTGGCACACAATGCAGAAGCAAACTGGTTGTACTATGGCTGGAAAAATGTGGACTTACTAGGAGAGGGTGGGAGGGGGTAGGGAAGGAGAAGAGGAGTTACACTCCAACAAGAGGTAGCAGAATATGTTTTGATCATAGGTAGTGGAATATGCTTCACTGAAGTACATCTATCACGAATTTCGTGTTTTTTGACTGGAAGGTGGTTTAATAGTGAAACGGGTAAGTGTGATTATACGCGGAGGTAGATAAGCAACAAATTGTTAGGATTGGTGGAAACGCCTGAATAAATAACGTTGCTAACGATGCTTTCTTCCGGAAGCACTCGATCTCGATATAGTTATCTCGGAAAAATAACTTATATATATTTACATTGACTGTAAGTGGTTTAGGAAACCATCCAAAAAATAAATTGGATGATTGTACTTACATCTGAACCTCAAGTGGAGACATCTTACACTGTTGTTCACAGCTAGCATTCATAGAATAAAGCAGCATGAAAACACTGTCCCGAAAGTGGTAAGGAATTCTGGAATTTACAAGCTACGTGTTAGCACCGTGTACTTTTCAGCTGTTCGCGTGAGGGCGTGCCGAGTGGACGCGCTTACGGCCTGTCCGCTAATATCGCAACGAGGTGAGGCGCATATGTACGTGCTGACTAACCTGCTGTTAACAACAAACCCGACATGGTTCGGAAATCCACGAGTAGAAAGGAAAAAAACCAGAACGCTGAGTAAGGCAACACAGAAGAAAAAAGAGTTGAGTTCCAATGTGTAGGTGGAAACGACTGAAAGAAACAGCTTATCACTCGTTTACACGTCCTTAATGTCAACCATGGACCTTGCCGTTGGTGGGGAGGCTTGCGTGCCTCAGCGATACAGATAGCCGTACTGTAGGTGCAACCACAACGGAGGGGTATCTGTTGAGAGGCCAGACAAACGTGTGGTTCCTGAAGAGGGGCAGCAGCCTTTTCAGTAGTTGCAAGGGCAACAGTCTGGATGATTGACTGATCTGGCCTTGTAACACTAACCAAAACGGCCTTGCTGTTGTGGTGCTGCGAACGGCTGAAAGCAAGGGGAAACTGCAGCCGTAATTTTTCACGAGGGCATGCAGCTTTACTGTATGCTTAAATGATTATGGCGTCCTCTTGGGTAAAATATTCCCGAAGTAAAATAGTGCCCCATTCGGATCTCCGGGCGGGGACTACTCAAGAGGATGTCGTTATCAGGAGAAAGAAAACTGGCGTTCTACGGATCGGAGCGTGGTATGTCAGATCCCTTAATCGGGCAGGAAGGTTAGGAAACATAAAAAGGGAAATAGATATGGTGGGAATTTGTGAAGTTCGGTGGCAGGAGGAAAAAGACTTTTGGTCAGGTGAATACAGGGTTATAAATACAAAATCAAATAGGGGTAATGCAGGAGTAGGTTTAATAATGAATAAAAAATAGGAGTGCGGGTAAGCTACTACAAACAGCATAGTGAACGCATTATTGTGGCCAAGATAGACGCGAAGCCCACGCCTACTACAGAAGTACAAGTTTTTATGCCAACTAGCTCTGCAGATGACGAAGAAATTGATGAAATGTATGACGAGATAAAAGAAATTATTCAGGTAGTGAAGGGAGACGAAAATTTAATAGTCATGGGTGACTGGAATTCGTCAGTAGGAAAAGGGAGGGATGGAAACATAGTAGGTGAATATGGATTGGGGGGAAGAAATGAAAGAGGAAGCCGCCTTGTAAAATTTTGCACAGAGCATAACTTAATCATAGCTAACACTTGGTTGAAGAATCATGAAAGAAGGTTGTATACCTGGAAGAATCCTGGAGATACTAAAAGGTATCAGATAGATTACATAATGGTAAGACAGAGATTTAGGAACCAGGTTTTAAATTGTAAGACATTTCCAGGGGCAGATGTGGATTCTGACCACAATCTATTGGTTTTGAACTGCAGATTGAAACTGAAGAAACTGCAAAAAGGCGGGAATTTAAGGAGATGGGACCTGGATAAACTGAACGAACCAGAGGTTGTAGAGAGTTTCAGGGAGAGCATAAGGGAACAATTGACAGGAATGTGGGAAAGAAATACAGTAGAAGAAGAATGGGTAGCTTTGAGGGATGAAGTAGTGAAGGCAGCAGAGGATCAAGTAGGTAAAAAGACGAGGGCTAATAGAAACCCTTGGGTAACAGAAGAAATATTGAATTTAATTGACGAAAGGAGAAAATATAAAAATGCAGTAAATGAAGCAGGCAAAAAGGAATACAAACGTCTCAAAAATGAGATCGACAGGAAGTGCAAAATGGCTAAGCAGGGATGGCTAGAGGACAAATGTAAGGATGTAGAGGCTTATCTCACTAGGGGTAAGATAGATACTGCCTACAGGAAAATTAAAGAGACCTTTGGAGGGAAGAGAACCACTTGTATGAATATCAAGAGCTCAGATGGCAAACCAGTTCTAAGCAAAGAAGGGAAGGCAGAAAGGTGGAAGGAGTATATAGAGGGTTTATACAAGGGCGATGTACTTGAGGACAATATTATGGAAATGGAAGAGGATGTAGATGAAGAAGAAATGGGAGATAAGATACTGCGTGAAGAGTTTGACAGAGCACTGAAAGACCTGAGTCGAAACAAGGCCCCCGGAGTAGACAATATTCCATTAGAACTACTGATGGCCTTGGGAGAGCCAGTCATGACAAAACTCTACCATCTGGTGAGCAAGATGTATGAGACAGGCGAAATACCCACAGACTTCAAGAAGAATATAATAATTCCAATCCCAAAGAAAGCAGGTGTTGACAGACGTGAAAATTACCGAACTATCAGTTTAATAAGTCACAGCTGCAAAGTACTAACGCGAATTCTTTACAGACGAATGGAAAAACTGGTAGAAGCGGACCTCGGGGAAGATCAGTTTGGATTCCGTAGAAATGTTGGAACACGTGAGGCAATACTAACCTTACGACTTATCTTAGAAGAAAGATTAAGAAAAGGCAAACCTACGTTTCTAGCATTTGTAGACTTAGAGAAAGCTTTTGACAACGTTAACTGGAATACTCTCTTTCAAATTCTGAAGGTGGCAGGGGTAAAATACAGGGAGCGAAAGGCTGTTTACAATTTGTACAGAAACCAGATGGCAGTTATAAGAGACGACGGGCATGAAAGGGAAGCAGTGGTTGGGAAAGGAGTGAGACAGGCTCTCCCCGATGTTATTCAATCTGTATATTGAGCAAGCAGTAAAGGAAACAAAAGAAAAATTTGGAGTAGGTATTAAAATTCATGGAGAAGAAGTAAAAACTTTGAGGTTCGCCGATGACATTGTAATTCTGTCAGAGACAGCGAAGGACTTGGAAGAGCAGTTGAACGGAATGGACAGTGTCTTGAAAGGAGGTTATAAGATGAACATCAACAAAAGCAAAACAAGGATAATGGAATGTAGTCAAATTAAATCGGGTGATGCTGAGGGGATTAGATTAGGAAATGAGACACTTAAAGTAGTAAAGGAGTTTTGCTATTTAGGGAGTAAAATAACAGATGATGGTCGAAGTAGAGAGGATATAAAATGTAGACTGGCAATGGCAAGGAAATCGTTTCTGAAGAAGAGAAATTTGTTAACATCAAGTATAGATTTAAGTGTCAGGAAGTCATTTCTGAAAGTATTTGTATGGAGTGTAGCCATGTATGGAAGTGAAACATGGACGGTAAAGAGTTTGGACAAGAAGAGAATAGAAGCTTTCGAAATGTGGTGCTACAGAAGAATGCTGAAGATAAGGTGGGTAGATCACGTGACTAATGAGGAGGTATTGAATAGGATTGGGGAGAAGAGAAGTTTGTGGCACAACTTGACTAGAAGAAGGGATCGGTTGGTAGGACATGTTTTGAGGCATCAAGGGATCACAAATTTAGCATTGGAGGGCAGCGTGGAGGGTAAAAATCGTAGAGGGAGACCAAGAGATGAATACACTAAGCAGATTCGGAAGGATGTAGATTGCAGTAGGTACTGGGAGATGAAGAAGCTTGCACAGGATAGAGTAGCATGGAGAGCTGCATCAAACCAGTCTCAGGACTGAAGACCACAACAACAACAACAATGTCAAGCTCGTACACACTGCCGAATCAGCGTTCCCTTTCATCGTGGTTTTATACTGTGTAAATTGTGACATCATAAAAGTTACGAGATCTTATTGCTATTGTAGTTCAGAGATTTCGTGTGATACGTGGACTACTCAAATTTCAGGTGTGTGCGTTTCGAAGGCTGTGTTTTTAGAACTCCGGTTACTTGGACGTTATGCTAAAGCAACGCATAAATTATTCATAAATACCTCCAGAGTTCTGGATAAATACTACGCAGACAAGCCACGAAGAACGTACACGTATCAGTGCACACAGTCTCTCTGTAAGTTTTTAATTCATATTACAGGTGCTCAGCTTGGTGCGGTTTTTGTTTGGCAAATGTCAATAGTGCAATTCGCTGACGCAACTTCTGCGAAACGAGACAAGAGCTGCAAATAAACAAATAACCACAAACCATTGAGTCCCCTCATCACCGTGTCTAAGGTCTTTGAACGAATAATGTTACAGAGACTGCAGCAACCAGAAAAGGGCACCATAAGACCTGACCAGTTCGCTTTCCCGACTATATTGACATCGGAAATGCAGTTATTAAGAATAACGGAGTTCATTGTATTTAATAAGAACAGGTGGTACTACAGTGCCACAGTAATCTTGGACATTGAAAAAACGTATAAGGTATAAAAGGCTAAGTTTCTTAATAAACTACATGCGCTAAGCGACATATGAGACTATCATCAAACAGGTCACACTAATATTCAAGAAAGAAAATAGGAGTAACCCATTTAATTACAGCCCCATATCACTGACTCAATTTGCAGTAGGATTTTGGAGCATATACTCTAATCGAACATTATGAATCACCTTGAAGAAAGTGACTTATTGATACATAACCAAAACGGATTCAGAAAATATCCTTCTTGTGCAATACAGCTAGATCTTTATTCCCATGAAGCAATGAGTACTGTCGACAATGGATACCGGTATCACATCGATTCCACATTCCTAGATTTCCAGCAGGCTTTTAATACGAGGCCTGTTCAGAAAGTAAGCTCCGATTGATTGCCAAATTGAAACCACAGTGAACATCAGAAATGTTTTACTTGTAACAATTAGCTACACCTTTCAGCTACTTCTCTACGTAGTCGCCGTTCTGACTTAGACTTTTGTCATAGCGTTGTACCAAGTTTTCAATAGCCTCATCATAGAAGGCAGCCGCCAGTGCTTTCCGCCAATTCTCCACGCTGGCCTACACCTCGTTGTCTGTGTCAAAATGTTGTCTTCAAAGACAGCGGTTCATGTGACCAGAGATGAAACTAAGGGGGAGACAACTGCGGACTGTATTGTGGGTAATCTAACATTTCCATTTGAAAACGATGCAGGAGCATCTTCATTGCCCCTGCAGAATGCGGCTGAGAATTGTCGTGAAGACGAAACAGCACGACAGTTATGTAATGTTAGCTGCATAGCTTCAGGCGAAATTTCTCACCAGGCCCTCGTACTTGGCGGCAGACACTATTTTCTAGACATCTTTACGCACTCACTGCGAGCTCAGAAATGAGAAGAGCGACGTGATGCTAACTGGGGTTATACTAGAGACACTACCCAACACATCTGTGCAAAGCTTTATCGGATTTTCATAGTCGTTTCCATTTCGCGACCGATCGGAGCTTACTTACTGAACGCCCCTCGTACAATTCCTCACAAGCGACTATTAATCATATTGCGTGCATATGGAGTATCGTCTCAGTTGTGTGACTGGATTGGTGATTTGCTCTCAGACAGATCACAGTAGGTAGTGATAGACGGTAAATCATCGAGTAGAACAGATGTGATATCTGGCGTTCCGCAAGGTAATTTCATAGGTCCTCTGCTGTTCCTGATTTATATAAATGATCTAGGTGAGAATCTGAGCAGCCCCTTTAGACTTTTTTGCAGATGACGCTGTAATTTACCGTCTAGTAAAATCATCAGACGATCAATTCCAATTACAAAGTGATCTAGAGAGAATTTCTGTATGGTGCGAAAAGTGGCAATTAGCACTAAACAAAGAAAAGTGCGAGGTTATTCACATGGGTACTAAAAGAAATCTGATAAATTTTGGATATACGATAAATCGCACAAATCTAAGGGCTGTCAATTAGACTAAATACCTAGGACTTACAATTACGAGCAACTTAAATGGAAAGACCACATAGATAATATTGTGGGGAAGGCGAAACAAAGAGTGCGCTTTGTTGGCAGAACACTTAGAGGATGCGACAAACCCACTAAAGAGACAGCCTACATTACATTTGTCTGTCCTCTGCTGGAATATTGCTGCGCGGTTTGGGATTCTTACCAGGTAGGACTGACGGAGGACATCGAAAAAGTGCAAAGAAGAGCAGCCTGTTTCGTGTTATCGCGCAGTAGGGGTGAGAGTGTCACTGATATGATAGGCGAGTTGTGGGGTGGCAGTCACTGAAACAAAGGCGGTTTTTTTTCGATGAGCTCTATTTACGAAATTTCAATCACCTACTTTCTCTTCCGAATGCGAAAGTATTTTGTTGACACGCACCTACGTAGGGAGAAATGATCATCATAATAAAGTAAGAGAAATTAGAAATGTTGAAATGTGTGTGAAATCTTATGGGACTTAACTGCTAAGGCCATCAGTCCCTAAGCTTACACACTACTTAACCTAAATTATCCTAAAGACAAACACAGACACCCATGCCCTAGGGAGAACTAGAACCTCCGCCGGGACCAGCCCCACAGTCCATGACTGCAGCGGCTAAGACCGCTCGGCTAATCCCGCGCGGCGAGAAATTAGATCTCGAACGGAAAGATTTAGGTGTTCCTTTTTCCTACACGCCATTCGAGAGTGGAATGGTGCAGAAGTTGTATGAAAATGGTTCGATGAACCTTCTGCCAGGCACTTAAGTGTTAATTGCAGAGTAACCATGTAGATGTAGATGTACACTTGTGGACAGTTTTCTACAAAACAGGAGGTTTTTCGTAACGCTGGATAGATGGCGGTCAAGCACTAATCAACTCGATGAGAGCACACCACAAGACACGTATTGTCTCCAAAATGTTTCATCCGTAACGAGAATTACATATCAGTAATACTACAAGTGGTGATAGCCCAATTTTAAGATGGCAATAACTAGCGGTAGACGAGTCAATGCGAAAATATTCAGACAACAGACACAGTTGACAATAACAAAGGGTGGGCCACAGAAAATATGACCATATTAAATGAGGACAAAACGAAAGCGGTCATGTTCACCATAAAACATCCGAACCTAATGGAACTTTCATCCACTTAGAATACGGAAATTACTAGACTGACTTGGAGTTAGTCTAGACAAAATTAATTTACAAAAATCACATCCAGACAAATAAGGAATAAATGATTCAGCTGATTCAGAATTTATTCCCGTTACTGACCAGTACTCAAATGAACATTAGGACTAAACTCAGACTGGAAAAATCTAGGATCTTTCCAATAATGACGTACGGTTGTTCGTCATGGGGGACTGCTAATCCACGCAACATCAAGACTTCACAAATCGTTCAAATAGATGCTTCAGACTAATCCTGAAAGCTCCAAGACGGTCGCACTCCAGTAACCTCCATTAGAAATTGAATATAGTATCAGTCATGAAAGTAATAAAGAACCACAACTGGAAACTTTTCGCAAAGTTCGAAATTATAGGGCCAACCTGTCGGCCACTTTAGCATCTGAGTGTACCAAGACCCATAATAGAGGACTGAAAATAATAAAGACATACTTGTAGAAACCATCATATGAACAGGGCAATATGACGAGAGTAGTAGTTCCCCCTATGTTTAAAATCAATTAAATTTATCATTGAACAAGCAAGTTAGGAAGTCCAATCATCAAAATTGGCAGCACTTCGAAGATTCTTTAAAAAATTCTGTCCGGCTGGGCGCAGTGCGGCCCGCTTTGGAAAGCTGTTGATTAGTTTGCCTATCTGCAGGCGCCTTGTAATTCGATGCGGCAATACGGAACAAATGTTGTGGCTACCTGTTCTAGCACGCATGCATCTAGAGCAACTACACTACAGCGCATGTTACGAATCAAAGTTTGGGAAGATGGTGTGTCCACTGCTTCGTGTTATTTTTGCTGTTCCGTACCTAAAAAAAATGGTTCAAATGGCAGGATTCGAACCTGCGACCGTAGCGGTCGCGCGATTCCAGACTGTAGCGCTCGGCCACCCCGGCCGGCTCCGTACCTCAATCTGTAAAAAAGAAAGCCTTATAGGATCAGTTTTGTTGTCTGTCTGTCTATCCGCGCGACTCTTTTTCTCAGGAATGAGTGGACGTGTCAAGTTGAAATTTATTTCAGGTACTGAGGTTTATGGTACCTTGGCGGTGTAAAAACCTGAAGCTTCTAAGTCAGTGAAGTCAAAAGACATGACCATTTTTGTGAAATATTCTGATACTTGCAAACTCACTCCTCAAAACCTATAGAGTACTCCCTGTTGATCCAGCTTCAAGAAGGAATGTTTCACAATACAACCGAAGGAAAAAATCCGAAAACCGTTAATTCGTAATTACATCACACCAAAAACAAAAAAAATTGGCCGTTTCTTATCCGACTGTCTGTTGTCCGTCAGTCTGTTCAGACCAGTTTTTCCCAGGAACCGATAGACACATCCAATTGAAATGTATGTCACATACTAAGGGCTATCGTCCTTTGGCGGTTTTAAAACATGGAGATTCTAAGTCAATGCAGTAGAAAGATACGGCCATTTATGTCACATATTTTGATACTCGCAAACTCACTCATCAAAACATACAGGGTGTTTTCTGTTGACATATATCCACGAAATTTGTCGGGGGCAAGGTTTCGGACTACAAATAAAGTAAAACCTCGAAAATTGTTAAATTATGATTATATCAAATAAAAATATCCTTGTGCCTTTAGAGCTTACATTGGATACAGATCTGTCAAATGTGTAATAGCAAAATATTGCTGCATGCAAACATAAAATGTAAGTTGTGGTCAAATTTTACTAAGTGAGTAATTTTTTTTATTAAATTTTCTCTCCCCAATTATATAAACTGAAATAGCCTGCTCTCTTCTTTTTGCATATGGGGGCTAGTTTCAGGAACAACTACAGACATTCCAGGACATAGATTTTACCAGTATCGACATAGATAACAGGCAAAAATCGTTGAGATTATCGATTCTGGAGATGGATGAAGTGTCTATACACGTAACTAAGTTTGTATGGAAACCTCAGTGCACGAGTCCTATTCGCACTTGGCGAATTTTTCCGTATACCTTGCAATTTTCGCACAATCGTCCTCTGCAGCCCTGTACTAATCAAAGGAGTAAACAAGCTATTGTAATTGTTATTATTATTATTACTTTAAAATAGTTTATGGTCATTAAGCAGTTTATTGTTATTATATTAAAACAGTTTATATATTTCATTGGTACTATTAATGAAATCTAATCCATCTATAACACGTCGAAGGTGGGGACAGCAACATGTTACATCTGAGGGGGAGGCGTGGGAGCTAGACAGACAAAACATTCCCGCCTCCCATCCTTTCCAACGGACCGGACCTTGTATCCGCGCCTAGACAAGAGTAAGAGCGACGCTAGCGCCACGGCCTGCTACGGTGGTGGCCAGTCAGAGTGCGGCAGCTCGCAGACGCGTCGCGACGTGGCGCTGGGTGGCGGAGCGACGGCCGGTTCGGCAGCCGTGACACGTGGCCCGCCGCCAGGGACGCGCGGCTCCGCTTGCAGCCCGCCGCTTCGTTAGGCGAGCGACGCGACGCGGCCAATTTACGACTCTGCGCGCCCAGCCACTTCCGACAACCTCCTCTGGCACAGCCGGCATCTAACAGGCCGCCTCCCTCTCGCTGCAGGGACTCTCGTTTCGCTGGAGCCAAATCGAGAGCCGTTGCCCTCCATATTTCATTGCACATGCAGCATTAATGTCTCGAAATCAAATTTCTCGCACAGAGTTTTGTAACACCTACATATAAGCGAAAAATTTTGGGCTTAGATTCAACAAGGGCGAGGAATACTAGATTAACCCATCTGAAAGTAAAGAAAACAATACAGATGAGAGCGAGTAGGACTCGCCCACCGAGGATTCTGAACAAAGGCAATTATGTAGACAGACAGTTAATCTAACCCGCAAATCGATAACTTCGACGTGTTTTTCCTGTTATCGATATCGATACTGACAAGATATCGCAGAAATTACCTTACAAAAAGGGGTCTTAACAGACGGACAGGGTGGCCGAGCGGTTCTAGGCGCTACAGTCTGGTACCGCGCGACCGCTACAGTCGCAGGTTCGAATCCTGCCACGGGCATGAATGTGTGTGATGTCCTTAGGTTAGTTAGGTTTAAGTAGTTCTAAGTTCTAGGGGATTGATGACCGCAGAAGTTAAATCCCATATTGCTCAGATCCATTTTGAACAGACGGACAGACAGTCAAACAACAAATGAATTAAAAAATATGTTTTCGTGTGACATAATTACAAATCAACAATTTTTTATTTTTCCATTTATTTGTACTGTGGAAGATTGCTTCTTGCCATATGTCGCGATTCCAGGGAAACGGAAAGTATCCTGTAGGTTTTGATGAGTGAGTTTGCGAGAATCAAAAAATGTTACATAAATGGCCGTATCTTTTGACTCCATTGACTTAGGAGCTTCGATTTTTTACATCGCCAATGGACCGTAGACCGTAGCAAGTGATACAATTTTCAACTTGGCATGTGTACTCAGACAGACAGACACACAGTCGAACAACAAGGGTTCCATTTTTACTGTTTGAGGTATGGAATCCTAAAAATAAAATGAAGGCAATTTCTTGAAAGGCAGACACCCTTGCCAAACGGTAAAACGAAAATTTGCTGCTGACTAACATTCAATATGGAGTTGCTGCACCCTGCGCCCTGTAGTGTCCTTCGATCCTCCTTGGAGTGCTGTCCACAAGATGCCGAAGACGTTGCTGCTTAAGCCCGTCCGAATACTTGACGGCGGTCCGTCAGAGGTCACCCGGTATGTGAAGAGCGTTACTGCGACGACTATTACATTAAAAGTAGCGCCAAGCCATCCCGTTCGGGTTCGTGTCAGTAGATTCCATTGCTGGAACGCACAGTGTGCTCTTACATTATCATCTCGAGCAACGATCCCGTCACCTAACTATCGACCGTGGGTCTGTCCCGATATTGCACAGCCCCGAAACGACTCTCCTGTAGGGAATTTTGACGTCTGACGTCCTTACACCATACTTGTCGAAAAGTTGACTGTCCTTTCCCTCTGATTAACTTGTGAAACTGAATACTTTACAAGTGAATTCGTACCTTGACGTCTCTATATTCTTTTGCGACGATCACCAGGCATCACACAAACCCTTCTCTGTGGAGAATGTCCGACGCTACTGATACACATGCCATTTCATATGCTACCTTTTCGCTCACCACAGAGCTCGGGCATTTGTACTGCTGCTCGTAATGGACTCCGAGAGGCCAAAACTCGTCGTGTGCAGTGTTCCGTGTTTCACTGTCTGACAAGGAAAAAGAAAATTAAGAACAAGCATAGAGAAGAAGAGCAGGAAACGAAATGAAACAAGCGGGTTGAGGAAGTATGTGATGTTGTTGTATTGGTTGTAAAACTGAGTCAAAATTAGAAGCTGCAAGTGTGAGCCCTCTTATCAATATAATGTCACACCCTCTGTGGTCTGCATGCGTCCACTAATTACAGAGACACGTGCCATGTGTGGACGAGCATTGTCGTGTTGAAAAAGGCATCCCATGAGAGGTAACAGATGAGGTCGCTCGTTGTCTTTGACATACCGTTGTGTCGCCATAGTTCTTACTGTCACTACCTACTGTGACCTGAAGTCATACCCAATGGTTGCCCAAGCCATGAACCTAGGTCCAAATCATCGGAAGAAGGGGATCCCAAGAATCCGCCATACTGGCAGATGATGATCAACCGGAGTAGTCTACACCCCCGTTTCATCGCTGAAGACAATGCGATTCCTTCGATCAACAGTCAATGCTTCCTGATCACGGTACCACTGGAAATGCGACAGTTCGTGTTGTGGTTTTAACGGCAACCTACGGGTGGAGCGCCAAATCCCTAGTCCGTCTGCTACCAGTCTCTGGCCAAGGGTGCTGCAGGAAGTCTATTACTTGTCATCAGGCGGCGGGCGCAGATGTGAAGGGGATACACTATGTTTGGTACACGAAAGGGCTATCCTCTCTTGTGGTTTTCAGAAATGCTCTACCGATACCTCGTCGACGAGATGGGTGCCCTCAAATTCCCATCCGTCCGTTCCCACATCTACAGATCTGTATATTACATGATCCGACCAGGAGGCTATATGTAAACCCACAATGAGGTCCCTTCAAAACTTTGTTAGGTGCTGATAACGCTTCTCACACTAGTATGGAGCGTGTACGTGTCCCTCACTGCAGGCACTCACTATCTGAAGCTGTTCGCACACGTTATGCACCCTACTAGGCTTGGTAACAACACTAAATACTAACGGCAGTAATGCACTCTGGTGGGCGTTCTACCTGTTACAGACAATTGCAAATCTAATCATTTACATGCCCGTGGTGGTATTTACGTGTACGAAGTTATACTGAAATGAGTCCATGCCTTCCAGATGCTTCGCTTTCTTTGTCAGGCAGTGTATTTGCGTAGGCACCGGCCTCCCAGCAGCTTCCAAAAAGGCAGCCTGTACATCATCAGTTGGCATGGTTGAGCTCGAACGACCATGGCTAGGCAGAGATCTGTGTTTTGCGTCTCACGGTAGAAGCTGCTGTTCGAATGACGTCGCTGTAGTGTGCGTTAATTCTGCGGGTAACTTGCCGTGCTCCCGTAATGTGACATTGCGCCCATGGTTTAAGATTGAAACGACTCTTAGAGGCGTGTTGATAGTCTAGTTTACACAATCGGTATCGTCCCGTTCGCGATTCGAGACACAGCTCGTTCTATTGAAATAGAAGAGACTGCAGATTTCCTTTAACTAAAAAATTAAATGGTTCTACGAAGCTATTTCCTGTGGCCCAAAACACCAAACAGCTGCAAGCCATGACGGTAGTGCAAAACATTTTTTGATCACTTTGTATGTAATTGCCCACAGTTGAGTTTGCTTACTAATATTATGTCTTCACACGGAGATTGAACATGTACATGGGCGTAGAAAGGGCGACATTTGTCACGTCGTAAGTTAGATTTTCATGTTGAGAGGCGCTACCATCGTAAGCTACGTATTCATTACCAGCTCACCATTCCCCCCACCTCTTCCTCTCCTTATATCCTACATATCGCACAAACTCGACTTCAACAACCCCTTGTTTCGCAGGCTCGATTCCAATATGGATTTATTGCAGATCTAGATTTCAATGACTGTGTGGCAATCATCAGCGCTAAAACCCACAAAATCATTAGTTTTAAAATTATAAGAATACATTAAAATAAGACAAGTGCAAAAATCGAAATATAGCTTTGTATTAGAGTAGATGATAACGTAATATGCCGGAAAGAGTTTACAATTATTACATAGCTTAACTCGGTTATGTCACAATGGTGTGCAGAGTCCTCTATATATATATATGGAGTTTAGATTACAAAATTGATTGGTCTTGTTTATACAATATCGGCTAATAATTGGAAAATATTAAGCACAACAGAGAAAAATATTGTTGAAAACAGCTTTTATTTTTTTCTGTATAGTTATTTCATCTCACCCGCTCCGCGCTCTCGCCCCATATGGGCAAGGGGTGGACTGTCAGTGGATACAGTTGTCGCTCTTCAGACACATCACATGAAAGTAAAATTTTAAAAAAAACATAGTATAAAATCTGGACACGGATGTTGACAAAAAAACACGATACCATGCTGAAATCCAGCGGTGGCATCAGTTGAGTGACTCCTTCCACGGTGATACAGTGCCTCTCCCACTGCATAACCACCCTTAAAGCAATTCCACTGCTGATGTTATCCTCACCACTTCTAACCTCCTTCGTCGCATTACCGCAGCAGTCGTCGACCCTATTGGAAGCGACCATCTTTCCCTACTCATCATCCTCTACACCACGCACCCTACCCATGCACTCACTCCTCCTGCCTCTCCCAAACACATCCAGGACTACGTCCATAACATTTGGGATGCCTACAGGGGATTTATTGATACCGAACTCGGAAACTACTCTTATCCCACCAAGACCCCCCATGACATCCACCTTGCTGCCGCATTCCTACAACAGACATCAAACGCCATAATTGACTACATTCCGACGAAGACCATCTATCCACACTGTCCCACACTCCCTGTGAATCCTGTCCGTTTACCGATCCTTCCTGCACATCCATGATGGAGACACACTTTCCACTGACAACTACAGCAACACATCCGAAATCTGCTGAATCCAAAGAGACGCCGCATATGGTACCCGGCATGCATAAACCTCAATGCCACACTGGCCATAAACTCTTCCAAGTTTTGGAAGGTATTACACCGTCTTACTGGCAACAACCCTGCTCCCTCATACCCTCTCCTGCATGATAATCGCCCTCTTCCCAAGGAACTAAGCAAAGCCAACCACTTTGCGTCCTAACTCTCTGACACCTTCACCATTCCAGATGACTCCTCTTCCATTACTCCTTATTCCCGACAGCCCATGAGAGCAATAATACCTCCTTCCCACCCTCGCTCCTAGGTTCCTATAACTTGACAACATTTTACAGACAGAACTCAACACTCCAATAACACACAAGACATTAATAGATACTCCATCAAAAACACAATATGACTCCTGGTCACACCGCATCACCTACTGGCACCTGAAATAATGCCCCCTCTCCTTCCTGGACATCCTAACCATTCTTTACGATGTTATCCTGCATATGGATTTCTGTCCTGAGCCGTGGAAAACATCTCGAATACTCCGCTACCTCAAATCTAATAACCTGCCACAGAACGTCCTCCTACTGTCTCATCAGCGTCACCTCCGTGTTTAGCAAGGTACTTGAATCCATTCTATCCCAACGTATCCAAAAACATCTACCCATTCCTGTCTATCAATGTGGCCTCCATCCAATTTTTTCCTCCAGTGACCAACTCCTGTACTTTACTCATCTCCTATCCCACGAAAACAACAACCGCTAACCCGTAATTTTGACCTCCCTAGATCTTAAGAAAGTTTATGACGATGTATGGCATTCTTGGCTCCTCTTTAAGCTCCAGACCTACGTACTTCCACTTCCCAAAAATTATGTCCAACTCATCGCCTCCTTTATCTCTAACCGCCTGTCTTATGTCACTGCCAACAAAACAGACTCTCCTATCTTCCATCCTACTGGTGGTGTGCCCAGGGATCTATCTTCCCACCTCTCCTGCATGTCCTCTGTACTGCTGATATGTCGCAGTGCTCTCCTCCTGTTCATCTTCTCCAGTATGCCGATGACAACACCTTCCTCAACCTCTACCGTGCCCTCCTGAAATCCCAATGATCCCTCCAGCTCCATATCAATCATATCACCTCCTGGTTCAGCCAGTGGCTCCACAAAATCAACCCTACGAAAATCCGGGCAATAATTCAAGGCCATACTACCTGCAGCTTTTGTCCCCACGAATTCTATCTTACCATTTACGGCGATCCTATCCAGTTAACTCACACACTAAAATACCTCCGACTCACACTTGATCGCCAACTGACATGGAAGCTCTGTTTACTAACCATTCAACAAAAATCCCACAATAGAGTAAAATTACTGAAACTACTAACTGGCCAAATGTGGGGATTGCACCCTCCTGCAGTCCTCCACACATACAAAGCCCTAATCTGACCAATCATGGACTTTCACTCCTCCCTCCTTTTATTATGCTCTACAGATCCTCGAATATCATGCACACCACCTAGCCATTCGGATATGCATAACCTCCCCCACCCACATCCTCCACCAACTTATCAAATTCCCCAGTCCACTCTTTCATCTTGAACTTTTCCGAATGTCCTACATCACCTGTAAACTCGACACTACCCAGCCCCTAGTTTCCTCCTGCTCACTGGATCTCGTACTCTGCCATGCCTCTACCACCATATTCCCCCGACACTATACCTCCATACCCTCCACATCCTCTCCCAAAGAAACTTTAATCACCATCCCTTACCTGACCATGAAATCTGCCCTGAGATGTACCCATCCCACCAGATCTAGGAGATCCCTATCACCCACTCCTTGTCAGGGCTGCCTTCCCCTCCAATCCTTTCAACTCACTACCTAAGTCTTCTTTGTCCGCTGCTCGTGGTCGTGCGGTAGCGTTCTCGCTTCCCGCGCCCGGGTTCCCGAGTTCGATTCTCGGCGGGGTCAGGGATTTTCTCTGCCTCGTGATGACTGGGTGTTGTGTGATGTAATTAGGTTAGTTAGGTTTAAGTAGTTCTCAGTTCTAGGGGACTGATGACCATAGATGTTAAGTCCCATAGTGCTCAGAGCCATTTGAACCATTTTGAGCTAAGTCTTGTTTCAGAACTGCATTCCCCTTCACTCTACACCATCCCTCCTCCTAGCATCCATCCACACATATCGCCAGCTATATAGTACCTTTAAATGCTATGTTCCCATGGCACCCATCTCCATGGAAGTCTACATTCACTCATCTCTTCAGTCATCTATGTATCTCTTTTAATCAGTCACACATCAGTCTTTCTGTTTTACTTTATGCAACAGTCTTTCTGTTTTCATATCTTCACGTGTGACACTCATTTTCCTTTCTGAGTATATTTTAATTACTAATCGAATCAGCATTTTATATTTTCACTTACGCAACTGATGATCTATCCTTTTATTGTACAAAACGTATCTTGTTAACCACCATGTCCAACTTTTACATTACATTTTTAAAAATTCTCCTCTCATGTGGCCGAAGAGTGGCAAATTGTATCTGCTGAAAGTCCACGTCCTGCCCATATGGTGTGGGGGGACGTAATAAAATAAAGGAAAAAAATGTTAGCAAAAACAATTGTACAATAAAATATAGAAGGTTGATTTGATGATTAATTAAAATATAGACACACATCTATAGAAAACGAATGTCGCACATAAATATGTAAAAACAGATAGACAGTTGCATAAAGTAAACCGGAAAGGCCGATGTGTTGACTAATTCCAATAAATACATAGATCAGTGAAGATATTAGTGGATGTAAACTGCCAGAAATAACAGTATGACGGTAATGTTAATTTAAAGTTAGTGCATAGTAGGAGGTTTGTGTGGAGGGATGGCTGGGGGAGGGATGGGAGAAGATTGGACAGGAATGCAACTCCGAACCAAGACTTAGGAAGTGGGTGGGGGGGATAGGAGGGCTGGATCAAATTGCTCTGAGCACTATGGGACTCAACTTCTAAGGTCATCAGTCCCCTAGAACTTAGAACTACTTAAACCTAACTAACCTAAGGACATCACACATATCCATACCCGAGGCAGGGCTCCAGACTGTAGCGCCTAGTACCGCTCGGCCACCCCGGCCGGCGGCATAGGAGGGAAAGGGAGCCCTGACATCTAGGGATCTCTGACATCTAGGGATCTCTTAGATCTGATAGGACATGTATATATCAGGACGGATTTCATGGTCAGGTAAGGCAAGGTGATTAAAGTTTCGTTGGAAGAAGGATGTGAAGGCTGTGGGGGTGTAGTGTTGGGGAAGTGTGGTGGTAGAGGCATGGAAGAGCACTAGGATCAGTGAAGAGGAAGTAAACTAGGAAACGGGTAGTGTCGAGTTTACGGGATATTCGGAAGTGTTCAAGAAGGAAGAGTAGATCGGGGAATTTGATAAGTTGGTGGAGGATGCAGATGGGGGAGGGTAAGCAGATCGGAATGGTTAGGCGAAGTGCATCGCGTTCGAGAATCTGCAGAACATGATAAAAGGAAAGAGGAGCGTAAATTCACAATTCACTGGCATAGCAGAGGATGGGTTGCATCAGGGCTCTGTAGGTGTGTAGGATTGTGGAAGGGTGCAATCCCCATGTTCCATCACTTTATAAGAAACAAGAAATGTTACACTTTACAAAACATTCACATTCAGACATCCCATAGGATAGGTAGAGCACCAGAAACTCAAGCGCTGACAGAAAGCACAGAAGCTGAAATCGTTATAGGTACGGAAAGCTGGCTGAAGCCAGAGATAAATTCTGCCGAAAATTTTACAAAGGCACAGATGGTTGCATGCAACTGGTGGTGGCGTGTTTGTCGCTGTTAGTAGTAGTTTATCCTGTAGTGAAGTAGAAGTGGATAGTTCCTGTGAATTATTATGGGTGGAGGTTGTACTCAACAACCGAGCTAGGTTAATAATTGGCTCCTTTTACCGACCTCCCGACTCAGCACCATTAGTGGCAGAACAACTGAGAGAAAATCTGGAATACATTTCACGTAAATTTCCTCAGCATGTTATAGTATTAGGTGGAGATTTCAGTTTACCAGATATAGACTGGGACACTCTGATGTTAAGGACGGGTGGTAGGGACAGAGCATCGAGTGACATTATACTGAGTGCACTATCCGAAAATTACCTCGAGCAATTAAACAGAGAACCGACTCGTGGAGATAACATCTTGGACCTACTGATAACAAACAGACCCGAACTTATCGACTCTGGAGGCGCAGAACAGGGAATTAGTGATCATAAGGCCGTTGCAGCATCCCTGAATACGAAAATAAGTTGTTGATATTGTTGTGGTCTTCAGTCCTGAGACTGGTTTGATGCAGCTCTCCATGCTACTCTATCCTGTGCAAGCTTCTTCATCTCCCAGTACCTACTGCAACCTACATCCTTCTGAATCTGCTTAGTGTATTCATCTCTTGGTCTCCCCCTACGATTTTTACCCTCCATGCTGCCCTCCAATACTAAATTTGTGATCCCTTGATGCCTCAGAACATGTCCTACCAACCTATTCCTTCTTCTGGTCAAGTTGTGCCACAAACTCTTCTCCCCAATCCTATGCAATACCTCCTCATTAGTTATGTGATCTACCCATCTAATCTTCAGCATTCTTCTGTAGCACCACATTCCGAAAGCTTCTATTCTCTTCTTGTCCAAACTCTTTACCGTCCATGTTTCACTTCCATACATGGCTACACTCCATACAAATACTTTCAGAAATGACTTTCTGACACTTAAATCTATACTCGATGTTAACAAATTTCTCTTCTTCAGAAACGCTTTCCTTGCCATTGCCAGTCTACATTTTACATCCTCTCTACTTCGACCATCATCAGTTATTTTGCTCCCCAAATAACAAAACTCCTTTACTTCTTTAAGTGTCTCATTTCCTAATCTAATTCCCTCAGCATCACCCGACTTAATTCGACTACATTCCATTATCCTCGTTTTGCTTTTGTTGATGTTCATCTTATATCCTCCCTTCAAGACACCATCCATTCCGTTCAACTGCTCTTCCAAGTCCTTTGCTGTCTCTGACAGAATTACAATGTCATCGGCGAACCTCAAAGTTTTTATTTCTTCTCCGTGGATTTTAATACCTACTCCGAATTTTTCTTTTGTTTCCTTTACTGCTTGCTCAATATACAGATTGAATAACATCGGGGAGAGGCTACAACCCTGTCTTACTCCCTTCCCAACCACTGCTTACCTTTCATGTCCCTCGACTCTTATAACTGCCATCTGGTTTCTGTACAAATTGTAAATAGCCTTTCGCTCCCTGTATTTTACCCCTGCCACCTTTAGAATTTGAAAGAGAGTATTCCAGTCAACATTGTCAAAAGCTTTCTCTAAGTCTACAAATGCTAGAAACGTAGGTTTGCCTTTCCTTAATCTTTCTTCTAAGATAAGTCGTAAGGTCAGTATTGCCTCACGCGTTCCAGAATTTCTACGGAATCCAAACTGATCTCCCCCGAGGTCGGCTTCTACTAGTTTTTCCATTCGTCTGTAAGGAATTCGTGTTAGTATTTTGCAGCTGTGGCTTATTAAACTGATAGTTCGGTAATTCTCACATCTGTCAACACCTGCTTTCTTTGGGATTGGGATTATTATATTCTTCTTGAAGTCTGAGGGTATTTCACCTGTTTCATACATCTTGCTCACCAGATGGTAGAGTTTTGTCAGGACTGGCTCTCCCAAGGCCGTCAGTAGTTCTAATGGAATGATGTCTACTCCGGGGGCCTTGTTTCGACTCAGGTCTTTCAGTGCTCTGTCAAACTCTTCACGCAGTATCGTATCTCCCATTTCATCTTCATCTACATCCTCTTCCATTTCCATAATATTGTCCTCAAGTACATCGCCCTTGTATAGACCCTCTAAATACTCCTTCCACCTTTCTGCTTTCCCTTCTTTGCTTAGAACTGGGTTTCCATCTGAGCTCTTGATGTTCATACAAGTGGTTCTCTTATCTCCAAAGGTCTCTTTAATTTTCCTGTAGGCAGTATCTATCTTACCCCTAGTGAAATAAGCCTCTACATCCTTACATTTGTCCTCTGGCCATCCCTGCTTAGCCATTTTGCACTTCCTGTCGATTTCATTTTTGAGACGTTTGTATTCCTTTTTGCCTGCTTCATTTACTGCATTTTTATATTTTCTCCTTTCATCAATTAAATTCAATATTTCTTCTGTTACCCAAGGATTTCTACTAGCCCTCGTCTTTTTACCTACGTGATCCTCTGCTGCCTTCACTACTTCATCCCTCAAAGCTACACATTCTTCTTCTACTGTATTTCTTTCCCCCATTCCTGTCAATTGTTCCCTTATGCTCTCCCTGGAACTCTGTACAACCTCTGGTTTAGTCAGTTTATCCACGTCCCATCTCCTTAAATTCCCACCTTTTTGCAGTTTCTTCAGTTTTAATCTACAGGTCATAACCAATAGATTGTGGTCAGAGTCCGCATCTGCCCCATGGAAATGTCTTACAATTTAAAACCCGGTTCCTAAATCTCTGTCTTACCATTATATAATCTATCTGATACCTTTTAGTAGGAATAGAAAAAAAGGGAGGAAGGTTTATCTGTTTAGCAAGAGTAACAGATCAAAACGAAAATCTCTGTTCCGACACTGACAATGTTGAGTGTTTATGGAAAAAGTTCAAGGCAATCGTAAAATGCGTTTTAGACAGGTACGTGCCGAGTAAAACTGTGAGAAACGGGAAAAAAAAACCGTGGTTCAACAACGAAGTTAGGAAACTACTGCGAAAGCAAAGAGACCTTCACTGCAAGTTTAAACGCAGCGAAATCCTCTCAGACAAACAGAAGCTGTTGTTGTTGTTGTTGTGGTCTTCAGTCCAGAGACTGGTTTGATGCAGCTCTCCATGCTACTCTATCCTGTGCAAGTTTCTTCATCTCCCAGTGCCTACTGCAACCTACATCCTTCTGAATCTGCTTAGTGTATTCATCTCTTGGTCTCCCTCTACGATTTTTACCCTCCACGGTGCCCTCCAATACTAAACTGGTGATCCCTTGATGCCTCAGAACATGTCCTACCAACCGATCCCCTCTTCTAGTCGGTTCTGGCGCTGCAGTCCGGAACCGCGGGACTGCTACGTCGCAGGTTCGAATCCTGCCTCGGGCATGGATGTGTGTGATGTCCTTAGGTTAGTTAGGTTTAAGTAGTTCTGAGTTCTAAGGGACTTATGACCTAAGATGTTGAGTCCCCTAGTGCTCAGAGCCATTTGAACCATTTTTGAACCTTCTTCTAGTCAAGTTGTGCCACAAACTTCTCTTCTCCCCAATCCTATTCAATACTTCCTCATAAGTTATGTGATCTACCCATCTAATCTGCAGCATTCTTCTGTAGCACCACATTCCGAAAGCTTCTATTCTCTTATTGTCCAAAATATTTATCGTCCATGTTTTACTTCCATACATGGCTACACTCCATACCAACACTTTCAGAAATGTCTTCCTGACACTTAAATCTATACTCAATGTTAACAAATTTCTCTTCTTCAGAAATGCTTTCCTTGCCATTGCCAGGCTACATTTTATATCCTCTCTACTTCGACCATCATCTGTTATTTTGCTCCCCAAATAGCAAAACTCCTTTACTACTTTAAGTGTCTCATTTCCTAATCTAATTCCCTCAGCATCACCCAACTTAATTCGACTACATTCCATTATCCTCATTTTGCTTTTGTTGATGTTCATCTTATATCCTCCTTTCAAGACACTGTCCATTCCGTTCAACTGCTCTTCCAAGTCCTTTGCTGTCTCTGACAGAATTACAATGTCATCGGCTAACCTCAAAGTTTTTAGTTCTTCTCCATGGATTTTAATACCTATTCTGAATTTTTCTTTTGTTTCCTTTACTCCTTGCTCAATATACAGATTGAATAACATCGGGGATAGGCTACAACCCTGCCTCACTCCCTTCCCAACCACTGCTTCCCTTTCATACCCCTCGACTCTTATAACTGCCATTAGGTAGGTACCAAAACATCTCACACGAATCCGTTAGTAATATGCTCACCATATTCTCTCCCGACACAGTTCTAAGGAACCCCACACACCCTTCTTCCAATTGTGTACTACTAGCGATGATTGTTTTGCCCCCTGTTAACCAATATATCGAAATAACTTCAGCAGACGACATTTTCTACCTCTCAACAAAAGCAATAGCTCGAGCAGAGCAGTTAGTAAAAACTTGCTGATAATTTCCCGTACTATTTTACAATTTATACTGACGGCTCTAAAACCCCAGACAATGACGGAGGGGGGGGGGGGGGGGGATGCGCATTCCCGTTTCCAAGCATTGGTTATCAGGAATTGACTGCGCTTCTCGGAGAATCTTTTAGTTTTTCCGCAGAGACCACAGCAACACTCGCAGCTTTAAATCTGACAGTAAGAAACATTTTGATTTCAACGGATTGTAGACGCTTACTCAAAGACATGCAGGCAATAGCCCACCTCAATAAAAGTAATCCACTGGTAATAGACATCGTGAAAGCTACCAAGGAAAACAAAAATCTTGGAAAGAAGATAAAACTTTTGGAAATCAAAGGACACTTTAACATTAAATATACTGAAATGAGTTATGACTTAGCGAAAACGCCGCTCAGATCGGCAATTTTAAAATAAAGCTTATTACCACCATCAGCCCTAAAGACTACATTTTACAGGACAAAAAGGCGGTAGTGGGAAGACGAATACCAATCGCCGATACGAATTAAAGGGAAATATTGTGGACAAACACAGCCAAACATTTCCTCGAAGCCTTGGCGAATAAGAATTTAATGAGTTCCATAATACGCATGAGATTTAATCTTGGATCATTCCCTAGCCATATATACCG
This sequence comes from Schistocerca piceifrons, assembly GCF_021461385.2. Taxonomy (NCBI): domain Eukaryota; kingdom Metazoa; phylum Arthropoda; class Insecta; order Orthoptera; family Acrididae; genus Schistocerca; species Schistocerca piceifrons. The sequence goes on from NC_060141.1 coordinate 322,986,247, forward strand.
AATAGACGTTAGAGATAATCCTTACTACGAATGTGATGGGATAACAGTAGCAGATATCAATCACATCTATTTCGAGTGCAGACTGTTTGCATACCAGCGAAATGATTTCGTACAACAGTTAATCAGATCGTCTCAACCATTATCAATATAGCAATGCTGCTTCGTTGAAAAATACATCAATTTTAAAAATAAATATGAAATTTTTGATAAATGTAAACCTACTCTGTGAAATTCAAAAATGCTGAGGGATGGCTGTATATCCTTCAGACCAAAAGTCACAAATTTCAAAATAATGAAATAATGATAATAATAGTGCCCAGAAAGCAGCGTTACTCAAGATGTCTCAGCTAGCAGTTTATCAGAACATATTCTCACGGAGAAAGAAAGCGTTATATAACAAAACATGGGTCGTGAGCGATTCTCATATGAACACGTGGGACCGATGACCTCAGCAGTTTGGTCCCATAGTAACTTACCTCTACCACCACTACCAACAAGTGGTAGCTTAGTGGTACATATCGTACAGTATCCAGGAAGTCACAAGTAGTTGTTGGAAAAACCGACAAAGGGGAATCATTATATTGGCATGTGAAAATCTGAACAAAAAAATTTATGAATGATTCTTGGCTCAATACTCTACGACAGGCGCTGTCAGCAGCACGTCTCATGCTCTGAATGCTCTGACTGTTAGACGTTAGCCAAGTATAAAGCAACACCCTGAAACTCACAGCCCCAATGTTGGGTTTTCGATTAGGTTTTCGATTTAGCTCATTCTTTACCAACAGTATTACACTGGCTGTAACTCGATTATCGACCAGCCTAATTGTTTATGTCTGTATCAGACGACAATTCACCCTATCATAAAGAACCACCTGTGAGGCAATGGTTTGGGACAATAACATTCCTGAAGCGGACTAGTCCACCCACAGTCCCGACACGAATCCAATGGAAAACCTTTGGAATGAGTTAGAACGTCAACTTCGCTCCAGACCGCATAGTCCAACGTCACATCCTTCTCTGGCTTCGGCTCTTAAGGAAGAATGGCCTCCCTTTCCTAGACAGATATTCAGATACTTAACTGAAAGTGTCCCCAGTTCAGAACGTCATGAAGGCGACTCTCATGTTATCTATACCTCTTATTAATGTCCACTCAAAGGTATCCAGATGCTTCTGATCATACAGTGTATAAAATTCTTAAGAATGTTGGTGCTGACAGGTCTGAATACAACTGAATCGTCAATTTGATAAGTTATGGGGAGGGCCTGATTTATGCCCAGGCGCCCTGGGCTGTGACACGAAGGGGCCCGTACCAGAAAACTTTGGTCTTTCTTTCTAATAAATGTAATTATTCATAGCGATGTTAATAAGCTGTGTTGAATACCTTAACAGTTGCAATCCTTTTCGTTATTTCATCTCATCAGTTGATTACGATTATAGTCAGGGTAACTCCAACATTGCGCTGGCATATAGGCCCAGCAACTCAGTTCATTTATTACTTATTAAGTTTTCCATCACATTTCCGTATAATTATTAATATTGACTACTTCGAGGGCTTGCGTTCGTTTGCAGGTAATGGTCTGAAAATGAACGCAAGCGTTCGAAACTAGTCACCGTCAAAAATTATATGCAACTGTGAGGGGAACCTTAATAAGTATAAGTATACTGTACAGTAAAACTTTGCCCAATTAAATTATAAACCTTGCATGCTGCTTTATAGGCATAAAACAGAAAACTGCTCTAAAACGCTGTTTTTGTGGATAAGTTACCACAAAAATTGCCCTGGTAGGGACCGCACGACTGGTCCGGTCTAGAGGCCTGCACAACATAAATGCGGCCTGGTCATGGCTGCAAAATACTAACGCTCATCGTCTACATGAGAAAAAGTTACTGGTAGAAGCTGAACTGGGTGTAAATCAGTTTCATTTCCAGAGTTATTTAGCAGCACGCAAGCCGATATTCACCCTACGATTTATTTTGAAAGATTTCTTGAAGAAATGCAAACGCACATTTATAGCATTTCTGGGTTTAGAGAAAGCTTTTGTCAATGCCGACTGGAACACATTATTTGAAATCATGGCAGTATCAGAGATAAAATGTAGGGAACGAAAGGGATAAAATGTAAGGAACGAAAGGATATCTACAACTTCAACACAAACGAGAACGTAGTTCTGACAGTCGAAGTCTATGACAGGGACAAAGTAGGTGAGACGGGTGTGAGAACGGTATGTAGATTATTTCTCATGTGGTTCAGTCTGTACATGGAGCAAGCAGGAACGAAAAGAGAATTGACAGTTGAGGGAGAAGTAATAAAAAATTAAAGGTTTTCTTATGACATTGATATTCTATCAGATATTGCATGAGAATTCCAGTATCAGTTTCAATGGATACTGTCTTGGAAATATGTTGTAAGATGAATATTAAGTAAAATAAAACAACGAGACGTTGAAAACAGCAGACGAATTGTTCTACTACAGGAGCATAATAACACGATGGGAGAAGTAAAGAAGATTTGGAATAGCAAAAACAGGTTTCTTCAAAATGATAAATGTGCATCCATTATTATAATTATGGGAACATCGAATATAAATTTACATGCTATGAAGTGTTTTCTGAAAGTATTTCCTGGACTGCAACTTTATACTGAAGGATACATAGACAACAAACAGTAAAAACAAGAAAGTAGAGAAGTATTTGAAATATGTTGCAGAAGAATGCTGATGAGGAGGATAGATCGAGTACATAATGAAGAGGTACTGAGTGTAATTGAAGAAAAACGATCTTTATGGCACATCCTGACCAAAGGAATCTACCGTTGACAGGACGCATTCTAAAGCACCAACGGAAGTATGTGTGTTGGCAGGGGGGGGGGGGGAGGTGGGGAGGAGGTGCTCTGGGGGAGGGGGGTAAATTGTAGAGAGGAACCAAAGCTTGGACATAGTCATTAGGTTCAGAGAGATACAGGTCGCAATATTTATGTAGATATGAAAATCCTGGCACCAGACAGATTAGCGCACCTAGTGGCATCCAACCAGCTTTGCATTGGTGACCGCAGCAAGCAGTTTTCGTGTACGAAACATCGCTGTTTGTATTTTATGTGCTACTTTGTGGCACTATATGTTACGATGACCCAGTTCAGAAAACGTGGTGATTTCTCGCTCGAGTTAGATTCTGAGTGCACTATTGGTGTGCTCAGTGTGGCAAAACGTGCTTAGTAAAGTAATTATCACAATTATTGTTATGAATCGTTCAGACCCAGCGTTAATTATTCAGTAGTGTTTCTAACGGACATCTCGTACTTTCGTGTGTATGAAGGGATAATTTTTACTTGTCATTCGCAGAAACGCTTTGTAAATGTCCTGCCTGTTAAAGGACAGTTAAAAGCATGTCAATGAGAGCAGGAGAGGCTGTGAAAGTGGGCGTCACATTAACGTCTGGGTTACTACAAAGATTTTCCAATGAACGTGTCCAGTGTTTCACGTCTACTACTTTCATTGACCATCGTGTTACTATAGTCATGTAACGAACTGCTAGCATTGGTCCATTGAATAACGGTGATATGCTATCGATTTGCCGATGACAAAGGTGATACCGACAGGAGGCTCACGGTTCATTGGTCTGTAGATATCAGGCAGCGCAATACAACGTATGACGATCAATACAAGGCAGTTTACGACGTGTGATTCCTGTCACCAATGACCGGGAAATTAACGAGTGTGCTCGAAGGAACAAATACACCACATAAAAACACTTGCATGCGAGTATTACCGCTGGTGTTGGCTAGACAATACAGTTTAGTAGTGCTCGTTTACACCCAAAAAGAGGGCGTTTACGATCTGCTGCTACTCACTTGAGATGTATCATGAGCATTCATAACCTCTACTCTTCACAGAAGAGTTGATAATTTACATTAAAAAATCGTGTGCCATGTAACGACGACTATTATCCACATCTGTTACTGTAATGGACTTGAGAGTGGCCAGTGCCCTAAACTAGTAATGCAAATAAAATATTTTAAACACAGCCTGAAGGGATAAAATTTCTATAAGCGGTAACTATTGATATACACTGGTATATGTGCACGTAACAGTGTACGTTCTTGTTAACTCCCTACGGAAATTTAGCACCCTTCTGTAAAGAAGAAAGGGTAAAAATCCATTCAGTAGCCTTGAAAGTGACCAGTACGGAAGTAAAGGTGTGCTTGTTTTACTTGATTTCTTGCCCAGAACTACGAGTACTTCCGTATTAGATTAAAACCGCTCAGCTGGCGCCGTATACCCAGTAACGAGGGATAGAAATCAGAATCCGGGCAATAATCCCAACAAACACAACAACATCGGCAATTCTCGCCGCACCCTCAAAAAGCTTTGAATTTTCAGAGCCGAAAAGATTATCGGAAATCATCAGAATGTAACACGACATCTACTGAACGCGCTGTTAGTTGTAACTCATATATCCATACGTTAATACGATTAGACTGCAACGAAAATAAAAATAAGCTGTGGCCTTCGATTAGAGGGATGAAAGGAACCGGAAAGGACAGTTAAATCCACAGCGCGTAATTCTGAGCTCTGTTTCCTCATGCTAATGTATGTGGAGACTTCAAAAAATAAATTACGCATTTTGTCCCACACTAAGTCCATTGCGCAACAAGAGTGGTGTACTGTGAGAAGAGAGTACACGTTGCAGGTTTCCTGCAGACACAGTTCTGCTGTTGTTCGGATAACAGGTGCATAACACTGTGAGGATGAAATGTTGCGGCAAAAGGAAACGTAAACGATGGTTGAAGTACGGAGGACAGTACGATTCTTGCGGGCAAGACGTCTAAATTGCACACAGCGTCATCGTGAAATTGTGGTGTTATATCGACCAAACGCAATGCCGCGTCTACCCGTAGTTAAATGGTGTCAACAATTTGACAAAGACCGCATAGACGTGGATGGTGCTGATCAGGAAGTTCAGTTCCACGTTTTCAGCAAGCTGAAAAAACGTCTGCCGGCCGGAGTGGCCGAGCGGTTCTAGGCGCTACAGTCTGGAATCGCGCAACCGCTATGGTCGCAGGTTCGAATCTTGCCTCGGGCATTGGTGTGTGTGATGATCTTAGGTTAGTTAGGTTTAAGTAGTTCCAAGTTATAGGGGACTGATGACCTCAGAAGTTAAGTCCAATAGTGCTCAGAGCCATTTGAACCATTTTTTGAAAAAACGTCTGAGCGGAAAGAAATTTTCCAACGATGAGGATGTTCACACAGCGGTTCTCGAACGGCCCCGTCAACAAGGAGCTGATTTCTGTCTACCAGGAAATAAAAAACTGATTGAACGTTTACAGAGACTTGGCGACTTTGTTGCAAATTACATATGTCATGTATTTGTGTCTCTTCAAAGTGTAATGCAACACTTAATAAAAGTTACTTGGCCTGCCATAACAAGGTGTAGCTTTGTTTTTGAAGTCCCGCCGTAAGCTCCCCTTAAATATTCTGCCTTATCATATTTAAATAAATTTATGATAATTTTCATGTACATAGAAGTATGATAGTCCGCTAGTACTTGCAATAACATGCTATCGCACAGGGTGTTAATTCAGTCTGGCTGCATAGGGAATTCTAATAAATAATAATAAAGCACATTTTAGTCAATTAAATGTCAGTGCATAATTTGGTGTGCTTTGCAAGGTTAAGGTGAACTCGATGGAATAGGTCTGAATCGCCATAGATTTCAGCACATTAACTGGCAACACATTCTTACAGGTGGTTTAAATTTGTAATCTTCATCGAATAATATTTCTCTTTCAGCATACCCCAGAAAAATAAATCAAGAGGAGAAAGAATGAGATTTTTCACTTTGCAGCGGAGTGTGCGCTGATATGAAACTTCCTGGCAGATTAAAATGTGTGCCGGACCGAGACACGAACTCAGGACCTTTGCCTTTCGCGGGCAAGTGCTCCACCATCTGAGCCACCCATGCACGACTCACGCCCCATCATCACAGCTTTACTTCTGCCAGTATCTCGTCTGCTACCTTCCAAATTTCACAGAAGCTCTCCTGCGAACCTCCACTTAACGAGTACCAACTCCACTCGTTCTTCTTTAGATAGAGCTATCACTCAATCGGGAAAAAATAAAATTTATTAGAATTATCAGAATTTATTTTATTATTACTTATTTATTTATTAATATTTATAGAATATAGAATATTTATTAGAATTTATTAAAATTCCGTACGTACCCAGACTTCGTGGGCACCCTACAGAATAAAGTAGACAATAACCCTACGAAACAACTGTTGAGGCTTGTCGACCGACGGCTCGCTCTCCAGCCTCCTGCACTGACCCACACAGGATTTCGAAGTTCTCTGCAAAGACAATCGGCTCTGGTAACAAAAAGTGACTGCTTACAACACTACTTTATGCTTTATTAAGACTATACATAATCTGTATAGTGCTCAGTAGCGATGCGTTAGTACTCTTAATCCGCCAGTACATGACGCCTTTGTCGATAATTTAATTGTTTACTTTATATTTACATACTTAGATGTTGGTTTACATGTTTTATTTCGCGAGGTAGTTGGAATAAGAAGCACAAGACGCCATCTTTGTTGAGGAGGGTGTGACACGCTATCAACGTTACAAGACCGTGCACCTCCACCGTCTTAGGCTAGGCGCAAATTGAGAAGCGTATAGCACGTGTGACGTGACACTAGACTACAGCGCGACACGCACGTGCCGGACGGGTTGCGCGGGTGCAGCGCATATTGCGACGCGTACATCATACTTCGCACGCGCCGACTGGCGACGCTCTGCGCTGACTGAACCGAAGCGCGCGCATCCTCTTATCCTTCTCAAACGATTTTACAGAAACTATTCTCTGAAAATATATGATTTTTGCCTTACTTGTAGCGTTTATATGTCAGCTTCGTGACGAAGTGCCCATCACCTCGCTAATGACCATTCTTATGTGATGTACACATTTTAGTAAGACACTACGCGAAACTCAAAAAGTTTGCAACGAAAATTAGGGGTCGCTATGATTTTGCGTTTGGGGCGTGTTACACCATATTTTGCTGCGTATGAAATTCAGCTAACATGTTGAATTTTTGTTTAGACTTGGGAGGAGATCTCTATCTGCCTCCGATCTCGAGAAAATGGATCCCATGTAGCGCGCTCACTTCCAATCTCACGCCCGCGAGAATGAAATACTCGCAACATCTCTCGTATCTCCTAAACCGCTCGAGACATCGAAACGAAAGTTTGGCGAATGATAGCACACAAGGAGGAGAGTGTTTTGCCAATTATTAAACACACGGAACTTTCTTATCTATGGCGATATATCACTACTTATACTTCTTTTTTATTTATTTCACTCCAGTGACTGTAATTTTTTTAAGAGTTATCGACAGCTAGCGAAACAAGAGCTTCCTAATATGAAAATAAACATGAAATTTCTTCTTTTATGTTACTGCAAACCGATACTACGAGGTTTTTCGTAAGCTATTGAGCGTTGTGATTGCCAATTACTTGTTTAATGAGGCCCTCCGTTTCGGAACTCTGTCTGAATAGCTGATGTCAGATGAGTTTGGCAAATTACATTGTGACAAAGGAAGTGCAATTAAACCAGTCACCAAGAGAAATGTGGCCTTTACTCATAAATGGTGATGCTTCTTCGAATGAGAAAAGGTTAACAACTCACACAAAAACAGATTGGCAATTCTGTTGGAATTTTGGTGGAATCCCCGTAACCCATCGTATTTTTAGCACTGAGCGACTGGAATGGAAACTTACCAAAGGATTTTATTCCTTCTCTTGATCTGAGCAGTATTAAAATAATGACGAGCGTTCCTTCCGGCGGAATGATAGGCACATGCCAGATACTGTTTACTCGCCTAGGGCTTGCCAAACTCACAATGCGTGATCGCGAATAAAGTAGTTGTTGTTGAGAAAAGTAAACGATTGATCTGTCGCACAACACAATGGTGAGTGTATTGTCAGCAACGAAGGATAATGCGCGCGACAGGAATGCACAAGCTAGCCAAGTGTGCCTTGTGAGATGGAGTTCGAAAAACATTGTCATGAAAGTAGATCTGCCTTTGTCAGCAGCACATTTCAACAAATTAAATATATCTAATCATAACACTCTTTTGGGATACTCCTACTTTCGTAATAATACCGACCATTTTCTTCATTTGTGTAGCCTGTTGTTGTATAATTAGTTTATGCAACAATTGAAATGCTTTTTCTCATCACGGCGATCCAATTAAAACATTGTTATTTGTGACTGCTTTTCGACTGTTTCTAGCTTGCAGTGGAAATATGTTGTTCATACTTATGTAGTACAGTGTGTCGTTTTACATATTACATCCATATCAGAGTAATCACAATGAAACTTCTATACTTCAGATCTAGGACGCTTTTTACCAGATACACAAAGGGATCACACCTGTGAAGATTATCCCTTTCTAAATTTTTGTATAAGATCGTACAGATACGCTAGCTTACTAGGCAGCGAGAAGATAACCTTGCTTTACTTTCCTGCCCTGATTCTTAATCACATGATATTATAATATTCCTTGCTTCCTTATTCACTACCCTCTGTCCCATCTTGCGATCTGAAAACATCGCGGAGGCATATGGTGCAATTCCAGTGGCCAATGGCTCATCAGTTACTGAAGTATACATTTTTCTTGACAGAAGAAAAACAAAACAAAACTATGCACATATAAGTAACAGAAAAGTATAACGTGCTAACGAAGAAAGCTGGAGCGTTTAAATGGCGAAAAACGAAATACTACCCAAAGGCAACAAAATTCAGTACACAGTAAGGCAAAATTTATCGTATGGGCAATATTACCACGGCTCATATGCGCCGTTCCGATGTGAGCATATGGCCGTGCTACTTTTCCGCTCCCCGCCTCAAATTTCCCACGGTGCTAGCTAGCGAGGCAAGCGCGACGCGCGGCGCGAGAAACTGTGCCTCAACCACAACGCCGCGCGACCTGGCGCAGGCGCGTGACGCGTCCCAGTCGCGTCGCGTCGCAATTTGCGCGGTCCCATTTGAACCTGCGATGTTACAAAAACACGCGCTGCGCTGCGTCGCGCCACACGCGCTATACGCGTCTCAATTTGCGCCTAGCCTTAAATAGACTACGGCCGGCCGAAGTGGCCGTGCGGTTAAAGTCGCTGCAGTCTGGAACCGCAAGACCGCTACGGTCGCAGGTTCGAATCCTGCCTCGGGCATGGATGTTTGTGATGTCCTTAGGTTGGTTCGGTTTAACTAGTTCTAAGTTCTAGGGGACTAATGACCTTAGCAGTTGAGTCCCATAGTGCTCAGAGCCATTTGAACCATTTGAAATAGACTACGCAACAATATTACAAGAGTTTAACATAGCACGAAATTCGACATCCTCCTTGGATAGATATATTACTGTCGTAGCGGAAAAAACAACCTGCTATTTGCATGTCTCTATATTTATCTGAGGTACAACGAATTTATAGAGCTATTTTATTGTCTTGTTTATCCGTCTATTTAATTCATAATATTCTTGGACAGAATATTTTCATTGTTTCAGACTCTAAAACAAGTATTGCATGGGTGACTGTCAAGCGTGAATTGTTCACAGAAGTGTTATCACAGTATTGTTATTGGTGAATATGGATTGAAATGAAGACAGAGGGTGCAACACAATGCCACCATACAGCCTAATCCACATGAATAACATCAAGTGAACAACAAACTAAAGGTGATCCGCTAAAATCTTGTTACTATACGCACTTGGCAAAAACTTAGTCTCCCACAGGAGTATTCACACTAATACCGCCTCTAGCGTTGATAATGGTCTCAGTTCGGTGAAGAAGAAAATGGTTCAAATGGCTCTGAGCACTATGGGACTTAACATCTATGGTCATCAGTCCCCTAGAACTTAGAACTACTTAAACCTAACTAACCTAAGGACAGCACACAACACCCAGTCATCACGAGGCAGAGAAATTCGGTGAAGAAAGAGATGACAAGATTCTTTAGATACGTCATATCCAGCTTACACCACACATTGAGGAAGAGATCCAGTACAGCTAGCAAGTTGGGTAAACGTTGATAGCTACGATTCAACTGCAGTTTCACACAGTCACATTTTCGGTGAAATTAAGATCGGGTTAATTAGCAGATCTGTCGAAGTGCCATGTGGTACATGGCTGTTCATTAAAATAGTACGTTTTCAGCCCTGTCAAATCTTGGAAGACGAGGCCGTCGACAACATACTTGTCACCATAATAATGGTTCAAATGGCTCTGAGCACTATGGGACCCAACATCTGTGGTCATCAGTCCCCTAGAACTTAGAACTACTTAAACCTAACTAACCTAAGGACATCACACACATCCATGCCCGAGGCAGGATTCGAACCTGCGACCGCAGTAGTCGCGCGGTTCCGGACTGAGCGCCTGAACCGCTAGACCACCGCGACCGGCCTTGTCACCATGTAGAAGAAATTACAATACCTGATCGCCGTGAATGTTGAAATAGTCATCCTGGCTCTTGTTCATAACAACCTGTCCAAATCGTGGTACGAAGAATACCACAATATCACAGAATACGAAAAATACCCCAAAACATCACAGAACTGCTTCCCGCAGAAACCCCACCCTCTTCAAAACGCGGGTTTATTTATTTTATTTAATCGTGTCCAAGCCATAGACAACGCACATATTACATATACACACAAATAAAAATACAATACACATATGTATAAGTAAAACAAACCCAAAATGGGGAGTCACATTACAATATAAAGACAAACATAGTATATATATCATATCACGTCGCGCCCAAATTCAGCGCATTTAACTGCCACTGCCGTAGCAGCCTCTTTGGGCTGTCGGCGCCCTTCACGCTTTATGTCATTTGAGAAGAGACAACATCGCAGACACCACGCCTCCTGTCCAGTGTTTTTTTGCCCATTGAAAACGTGCAGCTTTACTTGATAGTGCTAGAATTAGTCTTTTGCAAGGTGTTGACTCTAAATATCCACTGTACGCAGTTCTCTTGGCAAACTGGGAGACATTGACTTGCATCCACTGTTCCTTCTTCTTCTCTTTTCCTGTCTTATAAATGGTTCAGATGGCTTTGAGCACTATGGGACTTAACAGTGGAGGTCATTAAGTCCCCTAGAAGTTGGAACTACTTAAACCTAACTAACATAAGGACATCACACACATCCATGCCCGAGGCAGGATTCGAACTTGCGACCGTAGCGGTCGCGCGGTTCCAGACTGAAGTGCCTAGAACCGCTCGGCCACTCCGGCCGGCTCCTGTCTTATACACTGTATCTTCACGGGATTGGCAAGTTAATTATTGGACTTGACTCGGTTAGTGGTAGAGGGTGTCCGGAAGCCCATCTAGCCACCACCCCTTCTCGCTCCCCGCCTCCTCCTACTAGGGATAGAATTTGTGTATTGTGTACCCGAACTGTCAGCGTCTAAAACTGCGCTAATTCCGTACAACCGACTGCCACAGAGGTACCACTTGACTACCGTAACCGACATCAGCCTGGAGCCAGTTCTGCTTCATCTGCTGCGCTCTAAAGCGAACAATCTGCTATTTCGGGTGGGTGGCTAATACACTCCAAGACAAAAAAAGCGGCGCACCACGAATGAATTAACCGAATTCGACGGAAATAATAGATGTGACGTACATATACAGACAAAAAGAAATGACTATAATTTCAGAAACATTGGAAAATTTGTTAAAGAGAAGGAGCTTCACGATTTGAGCTACTCAATAACACGTTCGTCCACCTGTGGACCTTAGGCAAGCAGTTATTCGGTTTGGCACTGATCGATCGAGTTTTTGGATGTCCTCCTGAGGGATGTCGTGCTAAATTCTGTCCAACTGGCTTGTCGGATGATCAGAATCCCGAAACGGTTGAAGGCCCGTGCCCATAATGCTCCAAATGTTCTAAGTTGGAGAGAGATCCGGTGACCTTACTGCCCAAAGTTTGATTTGGCAAGCACGAACACATGCAGAAGTAACTCTCGCCGTGGGAGGGAGGGCATTATCTTTTTGAATCGTAAGCCCAGGATGGCTTGCCACGAGGGGCAACAAAACAGGACAAGAATGTCGTCGTTGTACTGCTGTGCTGTAGGGGTGCCCCAGATGACAACGAAATGGATCCTGGTATCAAAAGAAATGGCACCCCAGACCACCACTCCTAGTTGGGGGTTCGCATGGCGGGCGACAGTCGAGGTGAACTGTCTGAGGGATTTCCAGAGACGTCTTCGCTGGTCATCGGGGCTCAGCTCGAAGCAGGACTCATCACTGAAGAGATTCTACTACAGTCAGTGGGATTCTAGGCCGAAGAGGTGATGCAGACACCCCGAACAGCGGTTAGATACCACCCTGACGGCCACCCGCCATACGGCCTTACAACCAGAAGTGGTGATCTGACATACCATTTCTTTTAATCGCAGGATCCCTTTGATTGTCATACGTGGCAGCCTTACAGCACAGCGGCACTACGCTCCGCATTGTTGCCCTTGATGGCAAGCTGACCTGTACTTACATTTCAGCTAGACAATGCCCGACCGCACACCGCGAGAGTTCCTACTTTTTGACTTTGTCTTGTCAAACCCTACTGCGGGCAGCAAGGTCAGCGAATCTCCCCCCGGTTGAGAATGTTAGAATCGCTATGGGCAGGGCCTTCCTACCATCTCGGGACTTTGATGATTTAACTCGCCAATTGGGCAGAATTTATCACGATGTCGCTCTGGAAGACTTCGAACAACTGTATCAATCAATTCCAAGCCTAATAACTGTTTTTTATTGACTGGAGGTGGCCCAACACCTTATTGAGTTGTTCAGTTTGTGAAGCTGCTTCTCTTGACTAAATCATCCAATTCAGGGGTTCCCAACAAAATTTTCTCGAGGATGCCCTCATCGAGCATGATAGGTACCTTGTCATATCACAGTACCAAGTACCTAAAGAAAGCCAAATTAAGAGTATTTTTATACGTTTTCTGTTTTTGGTAGTTAGAAAAAAACATTGACATATTCATTATTGAAAAAATATTGAGCGGACAAAACAAAAAATCTATTATCATACGAAATATATTTAATACATTTTTTATTCTGATAGCATCTTGCGGACCCTTCTGCCATAGGTCGCCGACCCCTGGGTCCTGTTGCGAACCACTGATCCAATTTATGTAAAACTGTGGTCATTTGTTTTCTTTTTTTTTTTTTTTTTTTAACATGTACATCACATCTACCTATTCCGTCGCATTCTGGTAATTCCTATGTGATACTTATTTTCAGAGTGTATCTTGTCGAATTTAATCCAGTACATTCGCGACTGTTCTGATGATCAAGGTTTTTACGTTGCTCTCTCTCCAAATACTGATGTGAAGATTTCTTCTGCCACCAGGATTCGAATACATTATCTGTAGATCGCCACTACGTTAGTGTGAGTCAACGAATTCAGCGACGATGTACAGTAGGTACAGCTACCAAAAAATAGTCCCCCTCACAAAAGGAACTTAGGACGGAGATAGAAGTCGACAGAATTGCAGATCGCCGGCGTCGCTTTGCGGGTGTAATTTGGGCCCGGCGCGCCCGCTGGGGCGGACACGAGAGCCGGCCCGGCAGAGGCCTCCGTGGCCGGCATTAGGAGCGCAGCGGGCGCTTCCGCGGACTCCCGAGCACCCTCATTTAAGTTCCGCCCTCTGCCGGCCTTCATTAAAGAGGAATTGCCCTGTTCTGCGGCCGCTTCGTTACGCCGGGCGCCCGCAGCTCTGCAATTCGGGCTAAGTTTAATGGTGGCGCGCCGCCTGATAGGCGATAGTTGAATTAGCCAAGTAATCATAACTGACGGCGAGCGGGCCTCCCTCCGGATCGGACGTCCGGGCCGCCTCCGGCTTCCCTAAACGATCCGTGACGCGGGCTACACCGAAAGCTGCCCTCTGGTCGGGTCGCTGCTTCGTGTGATTCTACACCATCGATCTGTGAGCCATAACTCGAGATATGCAGGGGGTATAGTAATTAATGGCGTAAACGCGTACAGATGGAAGTAGACGGTACACGTTTGTGAGATAACAGCTAGTTTGTGGTAACCAGTTGTTGTGTACGACTTTTTACGCAACGGTAAGAAGAGGTGTTCTACTGACAAGGGGAAGGCCTCAGAGACGGCCAACCGATTCGGCTCAGATTTGGCACGTCGCTTGTGTACAACCTAAAACGAAGGACTCTAAGAAATTTTGGGTCAACACCCCCGCGTTTTTGAGAAAATCGCCCCTAAAGGTTATGACGAGCGATCGACTCAAAATTGGCGGGATCGATAGATAATTGTAAATAGAGCATTTTTCATCATCAGGTGTGGGGTCCGAAAACGCATACTTTTCCAGAAATCGAGGTAAGAAACTTTTACAACTGCCGCGTCTGTAACCACATGGTTAACGCCTGTCGTCGACAGCGCCGATAGCGCAGCGGCCAAGGTAACTGGCTGGGACTCGGAAAACCAGGGTTCGAATCCTGAAGAAACCTAGCGGATGTTATTGTTTTCGTTTGTATTTTTCCATATCTCAATTGACAGGGATAGGAGGGTTAATAAGGTAAGTAAATCAATAAGGAATGATAATAATAAGGTAGGCAAACTAATTTCCCAAACGCCGTGAAATAGTGAAGTATCAAACTTTTAAGCCTTGTAACATGAAAACAACTCCGAGTAAAAGTGCTGCGACTTCCTCACGAGGGATCACAGATAGCCAATCGTGCGACGCTTGTTTACAGCGAGGCACGGGATAGAATGCACGCGGGAGAGTTATGTTGTCCCGGTTGCCTCTTCGTCATATCATAGAGAAGGAACAGTCTAGCTGTCGAAAGATTGCATTCATTACATGCTCTTGGTGCCATGACTACATTTGTTTGGAATATTTATACGACAAGTACCATCCATCTAGTTGTTCGAAGAAAAGTGAGGACACGTAACAGTGACTGGAAGAGCCATTGTAAAGTGACGTGGAGTAACATTTTAATTGTTTACTATCCCAAGAGGTCTGAGAAATTTATTTGCCCACCTTATTATTATCATTCCTTGTTGATTTACTTACTTTATTAACCCTCCTACCCCTATCAATTGAGATATGGAAAAATACAAACCAAAGGAATAACATCCACTACGTTTCTTCGAGATTCGCAGCCAGTTACCTTGGCCGTTGCGCTATCGGTGCTGTCGGCGAAAAGCGTTGACCATGTGGGTACAGAAGCGGCAGTTGTAAAAGTTTCTTACCTCGATTTCTGGAAAAGTATGCGTTTTCGAACCCCACACCTGATGATGAAAAATGCTCTATTTACAATTATCTGTCGATCCCGCCAATTTTGAGTCGATCGCTCGTCATAACCTTTAGGGGGTATTTTCTCAAAAACGCGAGGGTGTTGACCCAAAATATCTTAGATTCCTTGGTTTTAGGTTGTGCACAAGCGACGTGCCAAATCTGAGCCGAATCTGTTGGCCGTGTCTGAGGCCTTCCCCTTGTGAGTGATGCGGCAACTGTCGTGGGAAAGCTGGACAACAGCAGAAATGACTAGCGAGCAAGCTTACACAGAAAACGGGAGATTTACATAACTTGTATTTCTCCCAGCGTACAAAGACACATTGCAAACAATGCAGAAAGAAACACAGTCCAGCTGATGGAGTCGGAGCAGCGACTAGATGGCTCCTGCATAGCATCCCTCAACGAAATGAAGCCAAGCATGGAGATGGGCTGAGCAGCTGCCGCCTGCCGCCCTACATCGCAGCGGCGCATGGCGCTCGTAGTACGGTGCCGCTGGAGGGGTGGCTTAGTGGGCGCACAACACTTGGTCCTCCCGCGGTGGTACCACACCAGACACTACTGACATGTTTATGTATAAACACAACATGCCAGCCTGTTGTGCGGTTCTTGTATACATTTTCGAGACATGGAGTTCCAAACAGAATGGATACGACAGTATAGCACAGAGTTAGAGCACCACTCATGTCAGTTGTTTGTGTAACGTCCGTTGTGTTGCATGAAGTAATATGGAACAGTACAGTAACGAGGAGTATGCAGATATCCATTTCATGTGTGATAGGGCTAATGACAATGCACGAGAGGCTGCACGGTTGTACTGGGGAGTGTACCTTGTCCAAAGGCACCCCAAGAGTCGAACATTTACAAGGCCCATCAGTGCCTCCAAGAAACTGGAAGCTTTGCACATACTGCATTAATGGGTAGATCTGCACATATTACACACGTGTTTGAAGATGTGGTGCTGAAAACTATTGTACCTGACAGACACGCAATCATCAGTGAAACTGTGGGACGGGACGTGAGTCGTGCTTGGGTAGCTCAAGTGGTAGAGCACTTGCCCGCGAAAGGCAAAGGTCCCGAGTTCGAGTTTCGGTCCGGCACACAGTTTTAAGCTGCCAGGAAGTTTCATATCAGCGCACACTCCGCTGCAGAGTGAAAATCTCATTCTGAAAACTGTGGGTCCTTACTTTCTCCAAGAAGAGAACGAATGGAAGCTAAAACATGTAACATATTAGTTCATTATATTACAAGATAAATATGAATATCTTCTTAACTTTGAATAATCCGTTGTTACAGGAATGTTATGAGTATTTACATCTGTCTCTAATATTTAAGTATCATTTTATGCAGAGAAATTTTTACAAGACTCTTCACTTGGAGTTTTTTGACACAATATTCACAGTTAAACTCCCATAAAACGTAACATACACTTGTGCGCTAAAACGATGCTGTCGTCTTAATGATTGACCTGACTGGGGTGAGCTTTCTTCTGCTCCCCTGTACATAGACGTCTGTGCTATGGCGCTGCGGCGCTGGAAGAGACAGCATGGCTTCGACAGTACCTCCCGTTCATCGTTTCAGTATGCAGCAAGACCTCTTTACCTTTTGTAGTATCGATGAGAGGTGCAGACATTGCAACGGCCCCGCGATCTTTGACTGATACCACAGAAGTAAACTCTCTGGAATCTCGACAAGGAGACTTGTCACACAAATATCTGGAATGAGCTACAGTAGTATTTGGAGAATAATGCATCGAAATCCAGTGTACCCATACTATCTCCAACGAATTCAGCGACTTAGTGAAGCGGACTTTCGTCCTACGCTAATGGTCTGTCAGTGGATGCGACAACAAGCCGCAGGCAACCCTACATTTGATAACAACATTTTATTTACAGAGTAAGCAGGATTCACTCGTGATGGTGTGTTTAACTGTCACAGTTCTCATGTTCGGAGTCATTTAGGCTCAAACCCAAATGCTGTGCGTGCATCTCCATATCAGCGACATTTATCATCGAATGTGTGGTTATGGATACTAATTGATCGTCTTATTGGGACGTCTATCTTAACAAACACGCTCAATGGACGGAATTACCTTCGGTTTCTATGGCATAATCTCGGAGGATTGCTTGAAATGTTCCCATAGAACAACGCCAGAGGACGTGGTAGACGCATGATGGAGCAACGGCACATTTTACTGCAATTGTGAGACAATATTTAACGCGCCGATATGGGCTGGACGAGAAGGATCTGTACAGTGGCCACCAAGATCATCTGATCTGCATCCTATTTATTTTTTTGTTTGGGAACACTTTAAAAGTGTAGTGTACAGCACTCCGACTAACGTGATTGATCAATTAGAGCAGAGACTTGTCAATGCTTGTCAAGAATTTCGAAATGTCCAGATTACAGATCTGCATCTGGGTACAAGAAAGATACTTTCAACACCACATGCTACTACGAGTACGGTCATACAACTATTGTGTTCATTCAGAACATCTGCGCTGATGCAAAATTATCTCTAATAACTTTTCTTTATGTTATACAATATTGCTACGTTTTCCTCACTGGGATGACTTTTACACAGAATCAACTCAGCAGTGGCTGACAACCACAAATCGCAAACGGTTCGTTTGCGGACCTATGTTTACTGAAACTTATTTGCTTCTCGTATCGTGTACTTTCAATTGTATTCGTTTATACAATTAATTATGATACATTCTGTATAAATTATCATACGATTTCATAAGGCGAGATCTTTCCCATACGTCCCGTGAATGGGTTTGTCGATGAGGAGCGAGCTGAAATTTTCTGATTTCACAGTGTTAAATTTCACGTTCTAGAGCATTCCGAAGCGTGAAAGACTCAGTGAAACAGACAGTCCTTTGCTTAGTGCAGAGGAACATGGCCAATGAGATGCAATATTGCATTATGCATCACTAGCAGATCTTGAGAAATGTCATACTCGATTACGTCGATGCCATTTGCAGCTCACATATGGTGAGTTTTACACTAGAACTTACGTCCTATGAATATATATGCTGTTTCATAGCACCAGCACGTTGAGGTTCTCTCGGAAACGCGTCGTTTTTGGTACGGTTTGTTGCAATAAAATCACGAAACGACGGGAAACATCACATTTGTAGTTAGTTTTTTTATTTGGTTGTTTTCGCATTAAAAAATGCGCGTTACGCATGTGCCATTTCAAGGAAACAGTACACTGAAGATTATTGGAAAACGTGTCTTTCTTAGTGCTATTACTTCCAATTAAATGTCATTTTATGACATCAACTGTGAAATCCTCCAGGACATTGCAAAGTAGTCTTACATATTGTAGTGGACTGAGATGGGGAATTGTGGATACAAATGTAGTTGGTTTGTATCCTACTATATTCAAATGTTTTTATATTAATCATTGCCTTCGCTTAAACGTTCTGGTATCTTCTTATTAATTTGATAAAGGTTGTGTATATACAAGAGTGCTGCCTCTCAGGAATGAGTTTCTTCAATTTTGTAAACATCCAAGGGAAAATGGAACGACGTATTGAGGCTTACTTTTATGTCACTGCCTGGTTCGATCGCAGTTCTGTATTTATTTATCTATCTGTTCATATAAATCCCATATTGTGGGATGCATAAGCATTCCTTTAAAAACATTATGCATGATTGTGTGCACAACACAAACACGTGTACAGGCACACATGCATGCATGAATCTACATAAATACACACACACACACACACACATATATATATATATACACTCCTGGAAATTGAAATAAGAACACCGTGAATTCATTGTCCCAGGAAGGGGAAACTTTATTGACACATTCCTGGGGTCAGATACATCACATGATCACACTGACAGAACCACAGGCACATAGACACAGGCAACAGAGCATGCACAATGTCGGCACTAGTACAGTGTATATCCACCTTTCGCAGCAATGCAGGCTGCTATTCTCCCATGGAGACGATCGTAGAGATGCTGGATGTAGTCCTGTGGAACGGCTTGCCATGCCATATCCACCTGGCGCCTCAGTTGGACCAGCGTTCGTGCTGGACGTGCAGACCGCGTGAGACGACGCTTCATCCAGTCCCCAACATGCTCAATGGGGGACAGATCCGGAGATCTTGCTGGCCAGGGCAGTTGACTTACACCTTCTAGAGCACGTTGGGTGACACGGGATACATGCGGACGTGCATTGTCCTGTTGGAACAGCAAGTTCCCTTGCCGGTCTAGAAATGGTAGAACGATGGGTTCGATGACGGTTTGGATGTACCGTGCACTATTCAGTGTCCCCTCGACGATCACCAGTGGTGTACGGCCAGTGTAGGAGATCGCTTCCCACACCATGATGCCGGGTGTTGGCCCTGTGTGCCTCGGTCGTATGCAGTCCTGATTGTGGCGCTCACCTGCACGGCGCCAAACACGCATACGACCATCATTGGCACCAAGGCAGAAGCGACTCTCATCGCTGAAGACGACACGTCTCCATTCGTCCCTCCATTCACGCCTGTCGCGACACCACTGGAGGCGGGCTGCACGATGTTGGGGCGTGAGCGGAAGACGGCCTAACGGTGTGCGGGACCGTAGCCCAGCTTCATGGAGACGGTTGCGAATGGTCCTCGCCGATACCCCAGGAGCAACAGTGTCCCTAATTTGCTGGGAAGTGGCGGTGCGGTCCCCTACGGCACTGCGTAGGATCCTACGGTCTTGGCGTGCATCCGTGCGTCGCTGCGGTCCGGTCCCAGGTCGACGGGCACGTGCACCTTCCGCCGACCACTGGCGACAACATCGATGTACTGTGGAGACCTCACGCCCCACGTGTTGAGCAATTCGGCGGTACGTCCACCCGGCCTCCCGCATGCCCACTATACGCCCTCGTTCAAAGTCCGTCAACTGCACATACTGTTCACGTCCACGCTGTCGCGGCATGCTACCAGTGTTAAAGATTGCGATGGAGCTCCGTATGCCACGGCAAACTGGCTGACACTGACGGCGGCGGTGCACAAATGCTGCGCAGCTAGCGCCATTCGACGGCCAACACCGCGGTTCCTGGTGTGTCCGCTGTGCCGTGCGTGTGATCATTGCTTGTACAGCCCTCTCGCAGTGTCCGGAGCAAGTATGGTGGGTCTGACACACCGGTGTCAATGTGTTCTTTTTTCCATTTCCAGGAGTATATATATATATATATATATATATATATATATATATATATATATATATATATATATATATATATATATCAAAATCTCAAAATGTTCACAAAAATAATAACAGAAAGAATAAAGCAAACAATGGACGAACACCTCCCCGAAAGCCAAACGGGATTCAGGAAAGGACGATCAACTCTGAGTGTAATAGATCTGCTACAGAGCGTATGGGAAGCCCCTGATGATAGCTAAAAGTTTTATGTGGTTTTTATAGACTTCACAAAAACCTTTGACTTTGTAAACAGAAAATTAGTGACCAAAAAGCCAGAGGAAACCCTAAGTGAAAACAACATATGGACACGAATTGTAAGCGCAATACTGCTATGGAACGAAATACGGATCTCGAACAACGTTTATTTAGATACTCTAGTCAAACAGAGTACCTCAGGGAGGAAGAAATTGTAAGAATACCCCAAAGGCAGGGTGTAATCTCATATGCATATGCAGACTATATTTTAATAAGCGCAAATGACACTGCATAGAAGCAGTAAACGATAAGGAAGATTGGTGTCTCGAACACAGCTTCGAAATAAATGTGGCGAAAACAGAAATGATAGTACTCGGAAATGGAGGGAGAGCACCTGCATTAGCCGAGGTGCTCATAGGAATACAAACTGCAAAATATTTCCCAAAACGTGCAACAGAGAAATCAATGCAAGCAATAATAGAATACTTTAGATCCCTCAGCCCAAAGACAGCAATGGCACTATTCAGGGCCAAAATCTTCCCAATACTGTTGTACAGCATAGAAATTATCGGACCACATCTTTCAGTGAAAACCCTAACGACACTAGAAAGACTAGGCGACGTGTATAAAGAAAGCAGTAGAAGTCTCCAGAACAACACAATCAAGAGTTGCATACATGCTGGCGAGGGAACTCTTCCTCATGGAAGACCTACCGACAGACCTGATGCTGCCCAACACCAGGGCTTCGGAAAGTCTACTAAAAGCATTGAAAGAAAAAGGGGAAGACGTAGCTGCAGAATTTTACAACACAGGCGCCATGATTGACCGAACATGGACGACGGACAACTTAGAAATGAGACAGGTGATCACCAGAACGACAGTCCACCACCTTATATATGCGCAGGAGGCTGGAGGCGCTGCGGTCGCAAATGACGATGAGGACCACGTTCCCACGTTCAGTGTGAGTGATGCACCAGCTCGTTTCTAAGCGTGGAATAACCATACACAAAAGAAATTACTTCTGGCGTGCTCGTCGCGATCCAGCGTCGCCGGCCACTAAAACAGTTGCTGCCCAGAGCTGCGTGTTGGTACCAGAGTGTACGAGGCTAGTGTAGTAGTGGCCCGGCTTAGAGGTTTCCAACCACAGTCACAGCCCGTGCGTGCCTCTCTGTGTATGGGGTGGGCAGGGGGGGGGGGGGGAAGTGGGGGGTGCGCTGGCCGGGCCATCCACTCGGCGCAGGCGGGGCTAAGCGGTGGAGCAGTGGCGCGGAAAATACAGCGGGTGACGTTAGGGCAGAGCGGAGAGAGCCCTGCGCTGCCCAGAACTGCTTCCACCGCTGATTGCTGCCCCGCTGGAACGCTTTCAGGAGAATGCCGTATTTGGTTCAGGTCTGCACAGTTCAAATGAAATACAGCCGGGCTTAGCAGCGCCGTTTTACTTCTCGATGCCTCTGTCAAAGAGCATAGGTCTGAACTGCTGAATATAAAATACATTCCAGTTGTCACAGTAGTCTTTTTAAGCAAACTATCTTGGAATGAGTCTAACGTTAGTAATGTCCACAGATATCAAATACCTGGAATACCTTCGCTAGTCCTACATCTCCCTCAAAATCGAATCCAAAGACCTCACGGTTATCTCCCATCCCTGTGATCCCTGGCCTTCTGCCATGCTTATACACTTTGTATCGGTTCTACATTCCCTATATCTCCACACATTCCATTCCGTTTCTTAGTATCAGCCGCTGTCCCTATCCAGGCTACGAAATCATTCCTGTGATCTACTCAACTCCATCAACTAAAACCAGCCCTATCTTATCCCCATTTCCAAATTAAGATTGCAACTCTCACTTTCGCTAAGTAACCACTGCTCACTTCCTACCACTTACTTCCCATCCCTCGATCCTTCTCAATACTGACGTCATATCCCTTCTCATATCCCTTCCTCACCAATCTCATTTTTATCCAGTCCCTCACCTGCGATAGTGTGTAAAACTTATGGACGAAAGTAACTTTAGCGTGATGTGTCTCTGCCAAGTAACATAGCTCGATGAAACTCGGACCGTACATAGAAAGTTCTACTAGAGCATAGTACAGTACAGTACAATGCAGTACAGAATGTAACTAAAAGCAATACGCAATGAGACGAACTGAAATGACAAATCTATACAAAGACAATAACTACACTGAACTCACCGCGATTTATGATGGTCCCCTGGACATTACAGAAGGCAAGACATGTTTCTTAAAAGGGTGTGCGATCACCACGGACGGCAATGCAACGTACTCCCACGCTGGCACAAGTTTTGTGAGGAGTTCCTCTGGCAGGGCGTTCAAGTCCTCTAACAGCGCGGCTGACAACTGCTGTATTGTGGGTGCCTGTAGACGTGCTGCAGTACGTATCCCAAATGCATCCCGTACCTGCTCGACGCGATTTAAGTCGAAGGAACGGGCAGGTCAGTCCATTCACCAAATATCCTCCCGTTCCGCGATTCTTCCACTTGTGCTGTTAGATGTGATTGCGCATTGTCACCCATAAAAATGAAGTCAAGGCCGAAAGCAGCCCTGAAAAGACTCACACGGCACGGAGACTAAGTACTTAGCCAGAATAACGCTGATTCGTGAATCTGCCGTGTTCAAAGATTTGGAGGCCAGTACTCCCATGCAGAATTATACCTCCCTACACCTTAACACTACGATAATGTTCGACAATGTTCCTGGGTGCATTTCGCGTTCCCACCTTTCGCCATATGAGAGTACGTGCAGAAGCACTACTAAGGCTGTATCTGCTCTAATTCGATAAAAGCACGTGACACCTCACTCCTCGATGATCCCGCCAAAAAGATCTCTTCAGCAACACAAGCGGTATCCCCGATGTGTGGATGTCGACGGAACACAGCGCATTGTCGTCGGGCAAAGAGATACTGCCATGCAGTCACTGTGCGACTTTCAATGTGAGATTGTGTGTCTTTCACTCCTGTTAAATATTTTGCAATTGCATCTGCTGTTTGACATATGTCCCTTCTTGCCTCTTCCACAATATCGCGGTCAGATGCTACAATAGTAAGTTGACTGTGGTCGGCCAACTCATCTCTTTCGGGCAACAGTGCCTGCGGTTCGGAACGCTCCCCGTGCACCTGCGACAATGCTGTGATCAATACCAAACTCATGAGCTACACTCGACACACTTCGTCCTTCTTCCTGTTTCCCGACGATTCGCCCCATGTGAAGTAATCCAGATGTCTCCAGGCATTGTTGTTCATCAATGTTGTAATGAACAACAGCATCACAGTGCAACGTAACTGACCGCTGATTGAACAAACTGTTTTTTCCCATTCCTTCAAGAACCTCGCCCATTAGGCGCTACAGTCACGCTGAGCTCACGCATTGCGACGTTCAACTTTCTGTGCACGACTGGGAGCCTCTGGCAATATGCTCCCACACTTTCATTCATTTATCCAGAGTAGTTAATATATTTTTCCAACAGACTTGCCGCAGTGCTAACACGGGTTCCCGTCAGATCACCGAAGTTGAGCGCTGTCGGGTTGGGCTAGCACTTGGATGGGTGACCATCCGGTCTATACAATGGCTCTGAGCACTATGGGACTTAAGTTCTATCAGTCACCTAGAACTTAGAACTACTTAAACCTAACTAACCTAAGGATATCACACACATCCATGCCCGAGGTAGGATTCGAACCTGCGACCGTAGCGGTCGCGCAGTTCCACTGTAGCGCCTAGAACCGCTCGGCCACTCCGGCCGGCGACCATCTGGTCTGTCGAGCGCTGTTGGCAAGCGTGGTGCACTCAGCCCTTGTGAGGCAAACTGAGGAGCTACTTGATTGAGAAGTAGCGGCTTCGGTCTCGTAAACTGACATACGGTCGGGAGAGACGTGTGCTGACCGCATGCCCCTCCGTATCCGCATCCAGTGACGCCTGTGGTCTGAGGATGACACGGCTGCTTGTGCTACCGTTGGGCCTTCGTGGCTTGTTCGGGAGGATTTTAGAGTTAGTTAATACGTTATTTATCTAATTTGTCCTTGAGTTTTGCAGAACAGTATAATAAATGTTATCAGCAGCCAACAGTACCACCATCAGTTCAGGTTTTATACCACACATATCATCATGCAAAATTTAGACAATCAGTTTTACTCATGTCAACGTTTTTCAAAGGCTGAAGAGTGAAAACAAGCCCGTTACCAGCCGGCTCCTCCACCCCTACTCATCTTCCTCCGCGCCTGGTCTCAGTCGGTAATGTAATTAAAAATAATATGATGGAAAATCGATAATATTTAAAGATCTAAGACTTCTTCTTACACTGTTCCGAATGCTGGTGATGTGAGATTTGTGACTTGAGCTGATTTCAGAGCGACTCGAGCTTTCTGCTCCACAATAGTACTCTTTTAGTAGAGTCACCTCCAATCCTCTTTCTTTTACTAATCGATGGGGAGTAAGGAGCACTGTTTCAGATCCGGCCCATTATAGGCTCTCAGTTCTTCATCAGCCAAATACCAAGTCAACGGCTAGTGGGTCAAGCATTGGTCGTAAAAGGAAGAATAGAACTACTATTAATGTATTTCATAGCAGCAGCTGCTGTCAATCCTGACTCTGCATGTTAAAATTGCTACACCACGAAGATGACGTGCTATAGACGCGAAATTTAACCGACAGGAAGAAAATGCTGTCATATGCAAATGATTAGCTTTTCAGAGCATTCACACAAGGTTGGCGCCGGTGGCGACACCTACAACGTGCTGACATGAGGAAAGTTTCCAACCGATTTCTCATACACAAACAGCAGTTAACCGTCGTTGCCTAGTGAAACGTTGTGATGCCTCGTGTAAGGAGGAGAAATGCGTACCATCACGTTTCCGACTTCGATAAAGGTCGGTTTGAAGCCTATCGCGATTTCTGTTTATCGTATCGCGACATTACTGCTCGCGTTGGTCGAGATCCAATGACTGTTAGCAGGATATGGAATCGGTGGGTTCAGGAGGGTAATACGGAACGAAGTGCTGGATTTCAACGGCCTCGTATCACTAGCAGTCGAGATGACAGGCATCTTATCCGCATCGCTGTAACGGATCGTGCAGCCACGTTTCGATCCCTGAGTCAACAGATGGGGACGTTTCCAAGACAACAACCATCTGCAGTAACAGTTCGATGACGTTTGCAGTAGCGTGGACTATCAGCTCGGCGACTATGGCTGCGGTTACCCTTGACGCTGCATCACAAACAGGAGCACCTGCGATGGTGTACTCAACGACGAACCTGGGTGCACGAAAGGCAAAACGTCATTTTTTCGGATGAATACAGGTTCTGTTTACAGCTTCATAATGGTCGCATCCGTGTTTGGCGACATCGCGGTGAACGCACATTGGAAGCGTGTACTCGCCATCGTCATACGGGTATATCACCCGGCGTGATGGTATGGGGTGCCATTGGTTACACGTCTCGGTCACCTCTTGCTCGCATTGAAGGCACTTTGAACAGTGGACGTTACATTTCAGATGTGTTACGACCCGTGGCTCTACCCTTCATTCGATCTCTGCGAAACCCTACATTTCAGCAGGATAATGCACGTCCGCATGTTGCAGGTCCTGTACGGGCCTTTCTGGATACAGAAAATGTTCGACTGCTGCCCTGGCCAGCGCATTCTCCAGATCTCTCACCAACTGAAAACGTCTGGTCAATGGTGGCCGAGCAACTGGCTCGTCACCATACGCCAGTGACTAATCTTGATGAACTGTGGTATCGTGTTGAAGCTGCACGGGCAGCTGTACCTGT
Organism: Schistocerca piceifrons; assembly: GCF_021461385.2. Classification (NCBI taxonomy): domain Eukaryota; kingdom Metazoa; phylum Arthropoda; class Insecta; order Orthoptera; family Acrididae; genus Schistocerca; species Schistocerca piceifrons. Next base: position 323,012,738 of record NC_060141.1, read on the forward strand.
ACACGCCATCTAAGCTCTGTTTGACTCAATGCCCAGGCGTATCAACGCCGTTATTACGGCCAGAGGTGGTTGTTCTGGGTACTGATTTCTCAGGATGTATGCACCCAAATTGCGTGAAAATGTAATCACATGTCAGTTTTAGTATAATATATTTGTCCAATGAATACCCGTTTATCATCTGCATTTCTTCTTGGTGTAGCAATTTTAGTGGCCAGTAGTGTAAAAACCCCTATATCGTTTTTAGAACAAGGAGTCTATCGAAATAGAAAATCTTTCCAATTTCAACGATACAGAGCTGTAATCACATAAACGAATGACAAATTTCAGGTTTGTGGCGTATGAAACGTTTTGTATCTGTACTATTTAATAAAAATAAATATATCTAAAAGAGGTTATCCGCCACGAGCAAGATCAGGATATCTCACCGGACAAGGAAAAAATTAAATCAACTTCAGTGTGCCGGCTGTTGCGAGATGCACAGAACGTAAAATTTGAACCAGCGGTAATTAGTTCCGAGTTTATTGTTCCCATCCAATGGGCAGACCACTGTGCACAACTCACCTGCCACTATCCCATTAGACACAGCAGAAAGTTCTCTTATTTAACTTGGAGCATTGGTTGGAATGCCGAAATACGGAATTCGGTATTCTGAAACTGTTTCACCACGGAAGATTGTAATACGGTTCCTCCTTTCAGTCAACGCTGTAATGGCAGCTATTGAGGTAAGTGATCACGGAACAGATAACCAAATACAATCACTCAATAATGGAAAGTCATCTGAATTGTACGTGATATCTGCCTGATTCTACGCAGATTATGTGAAAGAACGTGTTCTTCTTCTGGAAGCAGTTCATCGTAAGTCGCTAGGGAAACGAAGTGTACTGGAAAAACGGGTAGGTGATACAAAATTTCAAGAAGCGACGTAGGACTGATACACGTACACAGTCTAGTCACATTAATGTGAAAAACACCTGCGTTCGACGTCAGTGTGCAATAACCACTCTCAGGTGGCAGCACTAGCAGTGGACGGTCAGAGAGACGCGGAAATCAGTGCAATCGTTGCCGTAATGAGGAAAGGGAGCGATTTAGCTGACGTCCAAAAGGGAATGATCATTGGTTTTCTGTGCAAGGGTGGAAGCACTTCCGAAACGGCTAAGTTTGTAAACTATTCGCGTGGTGTTGTGATTAAAGTATAAGGTGCAGGGAAAATGGTGCTATTCGAAACTGGCGCCGAGGCAACTGTGGTCCGACATGGGCCATAGGTGACAGCAGTAAACGACGGCTGCGGCAGGTGTACGGGCGAATAAACGTGCAACAGTATGGCCACTGCCAGACTAGATGAACCAAGGGTACCAACAGCGTCTCATCCGTTCAACGAACGTTACAGCTTATGGGCATCCGCAGCAAGTGCATGGTTCAGGCGCCCATGCCTACTACTGTTCATCGGCGACGACGGTAACTGGACGTGCGCTGAGTGGCGACAGGTGCATTTTCAGGTGAATCACGTTTTATGCTCATCAGAGAAATGGCTGTAGGCGGCTACGGCGTGTATCGTCTGAAATCAAACGTCTTTTAAAATTATAGGAAGGGTCCAGGCCAGAGTTGGGGGCATTGTGGTCTGGGGAATGTTTTCGTGTTCTCATTCTGTAAGAATCAACCCCAGTTTGCATCTTTCCTTGGGGGCCATGTACACCCCTACACGCAGCTTCTTTTTGCACGGCACGATGACATCCACCAGCAGGACAACGAAACGAGTCACACAGCTTGTCGCGTGCGTGAATGGTTCGAAGAATACCAGGCTGAGTGCTCCCCTGACCACCGATCTCCCCTCATTAAACCCAATGGAGAATCTGTAGTACCACTTCGATCGGGCTGTTCGCGCCATAGATCCTCCACCGAGGAATCTAGCGCATATGGCCACGGCACTAGTCGGCAAGGTATCACAGCCCTGTCGGTACCTTCCGGAACTGTAGCTCTCGCTGCGGTACGCGCTGCAAAAGGTGGTTATTCAGGCTTCTGAAAGGTGGTCACATCAGTGTGACTGGACGGGGTAGTTTCTGGCGTATATCACCGAGTCAACCTGTTGTATAACAATGAAGCATGTTTTATGCTCACGTATGACTTTCTGCAGGACGAAAAATGTTCTCTACAAAAATCGACATAGAATCCTCAAACAACGATTTTGCGGATCTCGGCTCGCTGTGTAGTCCGATAGATCTAGAGCTCCGTAGACCACAGTGCTCCGGTTGATGCCACGTTCCTTAACTTCTGGAAGGCATTTCATACAGTTCCACACTGTCGTTTACTGAAGACATACGACTTTACCGAGTATCGGACCAGATTTGTGGCTGTATAAAGGAGTTCCGTGGAGGCAGATGTAAACGTAATTGGAGTATTCCATGAAGTGTGATAGGACCGTTACTGTTAAGAGAGTACATAAGGGATCTGGTGGATAAAGTCGGAAGCTGCACAAGATTGTGCAAAGATTCCTCGGTTGTCTATAGGAATGTAGCAACTCAGGAACACTGAAGTGAATTGCGGGACGACGAAAGGGTTCACTATTTATTTTACATATGTATTTATACACTCCTGGAAATGGAAAAAAGAACACATTGACACCGGTGTGTCAGACCCACCATACTTGCCCCGGACACTGCGAGAGGGCTGTACAAGCAATGATCACACGCACGGCACAGCGGACACACCAGGAACCGCGGTGTTGGCCGTCGAATGGCGCTAGCTGCGCAGCATTTGTGCACCGCCGCCGTCAGTGTCAGCCAGTTTGCCGTGGCATACGGAGCTCCATCGCAGTCTTTAACACTGGTAGCATGCCGCGACAGCGTGGACGTGAACCGTATGTGCAGTTGACGGACTTTGAGCGAGGGCGTATAGTGGGCATGCGGGAGGCCGGGTGGACGTACCGCCGAATTGCTCAACACGTGGGGCGTGAGGTCTCCACAGTACATCGATGTTGTCGCCAGTGGTCGGCGGAAGGTGCACGTGCCCGTCGACCTGGGACCGGACCGCAGCGACGCACGGATGCACGCCAAGACCGTAGGATCCTACGCAGTGCCGTAGGGGACCGCACCGCCACTTCCCAGCAAATTAGGGACACTGTTGCTCCTGGGGTATCGGCGAGGACCATTCGCAACCGTCTCCATGAAGCTGGGCTACGGTCCTGCACACCGTTAGGCCGTCTTCCGCTCACGCCCCAACATCGTGCAGCCCGCCTCCAGTGGTGTCGCGACAGGCGTGAATGGAGGGACGAATGGGGACGTGTCGTCTTCAGCGATGAGAGTCGCTTCTGCCTTGGTGCCAATGATGGTCGTATGCGTGTTTGGCGCCGTGCAGGTGAGCGCCACAATCAGGACTGCATACAACCGAGGCACACAGGGCCAACACCCGGCATCATGGTGTGGGGAGCGATCTCCTACACTGGCCGTACACCACTGGTGATCGTCGAGAGGACACTGAATAGTGCACGGTACATCCAAACCGTCATCGAACCCATCGTTCTGCCGTTCCTAGACCGGCAAGGGAACTTGCTGTTCCAACAGGACAATGCACGTCCGCATGTATCCCGTGCCACCCAACGTGCTCTAGAAGGTGTAAGTCAACTACCCTAGCCAGCAAGATCTCCGGATTTGTCCCCCATTGAGAATGTTTGGGACTGGATGGGCTCAAATGGCTCTGAGCACTATGCGACTTAACTTCTGAGGTCATCAGTCGCCTAGAACTTAGAACTAATTAAACCTAACTAACCTAAGGACATCACACAACACCCAGTCATCACGAGGCAGAGAAAATCCATGACCCCGCCGGGAATCGAACCCGGGAACCCGGGCGCGGGAAGCGAGAACGCTACCGTACGACCACGAGCTGCGGACATTTGGGACTGGATGAAGCGTCGTCTCACGCGGTCTGCACGTCCAGCACGAACGCTGGTCCAACTGAGGCGCCAGGTGGAAATGGCATGGCAAGCCGTTCCACAGGACTACATCCAGCCTCTCTACGATCGTCTCCATGGGAGAATAGCAGCCTGCATTGCTGCGAAAGGTGGATATACACTGTACTAGTGCCGACATTGTGCATGCTCTGTTGCCTGTGTCTATGTGCCTGTGGTTCTGTCAGTGTGATCATGTGATGTATCTGACCCCAGGAATGTGTCAATAAAGCTTCACCTTCCCGGGGCAATGAATTCACGGTGTTCTTATTTCAATTTCCAGGAGTGTATGAAGGGAGGAACATTTGAAACTTCCTGGCAGATTAAAACTGTGTGCCGGAACGAGACTCGAACTTGGGACCTTTGCCTTTCGCGGGCAAAGGTCCCAAGCACGACCCACGCCCCGTCCTCAGAGCATCACTTCTGCCAGTACCTCGTCTCCTACCTTCAAAACTTTACAGAGGTTCGCAGGAGAGCTTCTGTAAAGTTTGGAAGGTAGGAGACGAGGTACTAGTTGAAGTGAAGCTGTGAGGTAGCTCAGATGGTAGAGCACTTGCCCGCGAAAGGCAAAGGTCCCGAGTCCGAGTTTCGGTCCGGCACACAGTTTTAATCTGCCAGAAAGTTTCATATCAGTGCACATTCCGCTGCAGAGTGAAAATCTCATTCATGAACATTTGATTTTTAAGAACCCTTGGACGACCAGTTCACTGAAGACGAAATACAGACTGGGATTGAGGAAGAATGGGGAATGATGCCGGCTGCGTCCTTTTCAAAGGTACCATCCAGGCATTCACCTTAAGTCATGAATGCAAATCATGGAACTCGATCCTCCGTCTTCCTAGCTGCGAGTTCAGCGTGTTACCACTGCAGCACCCCGCTCCTCAGCAGCAAACGCCGAGGCGCAGGTCATCCCGTGATGAAACTGTTCCGCACAATAAATAAGGGCATGCACGTTCCTGCATTAACTTGGACCATTCTATGGTCAATGTCACATACGATGCCTTCTGCCTAAACGTACAGAGCTCAGAGGATGTGTAAGTGGAATCAAGATTAACTGTTGTTCGGACGGAGAGAGCAGCGAAGACCTCCACGAACCGCTGGGCCTCGCTACATTTTCCACTGCCGCACGTCGGCTTATGTGGTGCTCATGTCTCTCAGCATCGTATCCTAGTAAATTCATTCAGAGTTTACGCAACGCTTGAAACCTTCCCGTCTCCTCTATATCTCTTTTGTTACGCAACCTTCCCTTCTACAATAACCTATGAAACCTTCCCTTAGGATTACTATCTCTTCTTTAATAATTACAAATGAAATCTTCCCTTTGAAATTAATTCCCATTTTCTCAATAATAATAAGTGCAATCTTCGCTGCTTATTAAAAGTGATTTGCTTATTAAAAGTGATTTGCTGATTATTTCGAGGAAACATAGAATGTGTCGTCGTGGCCCTCAGTCGTTATCTGCAATAACCCAAAACTATTCCTTACCTTTTTTGTTGTTACTGGATCGCCATCTGACTGCTATATCGGACTGCGACATGAATATACTTACTCTGTTTTACTATATTAGCTGCTGGTGGGTTGTCATAATAAGTGGCTGTATTTATTACCACAAAAGCTGTCGTTATTCTTTAATAGCAAAGCTGACGTTATACTTTAATTAATTTGCCTGAAGTTACGTAATTCATAGCTAAACTTTTTCTTGACAAAAATAAAATTTTGTAAAGTTTTACGTTGATGGTTTTTGGGACGGATTATAATCAGTAATGCAAATTTATTTTGTTCTGAAAACGATTCTTCAAATATTTACTGTTGGCAATGAAATGATTTTACAAACGTTCAAATAGGACTTACTTTTTACAATAATCTTACAACTAGCATTGCGCGAACATACCTTCAGTAGTCTTGAGTTTCTCAAAAAAAATAATTCAATAATATTAAATTTTTACAACTAGCATTGCGCAAACATACCTTCAGTAGTCTTGAGTTTCTCAAAAAGATAATTCAATAATATTAGTTCCCCTTATGATAATAGTTAGCTGATGTCTCTGTACATCCGTTTATAATCTCTGGTGGCTGGCAGGCACACCGCTCCTCTCAACCTCACGCTTCAGACCTGCTACCGACTCGTTTCACATCTCGTTTACTACTTACTGACTTCCTACGAACGCTAAAGTGCGGTATCTCCCGCCAACAATGCTTTCTGGTGCAGACAATCCCTGCTACCATTACAAAATGTATCAATGCGCGGCCTTTCCCGCTCTTTTCTTAAAATGTATCCATACGCGGTCTCTCCCGCCCTTTTTAAAATTATATCAATGTGCGGTGCAGACATTCCCTGCTACTACAATTATTTCCAAACTGACAAATATTAATTATTCCTGCTTAATCCTATTAATAAAATATAAACATCTTTCATAAATTGTGGTTTTACAATAGACAATAGAAATATACACCTCTTACATAACCCTCCACTGTGTTTCCTTAAACTTTTCCTACGTCGTTAAGTCATTTAGACTTGACGTAAGGAGAAAATTTGATTATATAAATATATGTGGTAATAAGTTAATGATAGAATATTTCTTTCAACAAAACACCTACATATACTCTAATAAAAATTTGTTTTCCGAAGTCTAACAAAGAGAATATTCAAAAGAGTATACATCAAAATATACAAATAATATGAGTCAGCAAGTTGGAAGTGTACATCAGGTAGTAAAAGTTATTTATATCTCTAATAGTAATGAATGGCAAAAAATTAGAACATAGTTTATGTTTCATTATAAATTTGTTTCACTGGTAAAATTGGCATCTATTAGTACCATATTCAAGGAAGGAATAAAAAAAAGGAATTACATAGCATAGTCAAAGCACTGGCAACCGTCTGTTCAAATGTTCAAATGTGTGTGAAATCTTATGGGACTTAACTGCAGTCCCTAAGCTTACACACAACCTAACCTAAATTATCCTAAGGACAAACACACACACCCATGCCCGAGGGAGGACTCGAACCTCCGCCAGGATCAGCCGCACAGTCCATGACTGCTGCGCCTAAGACCACTCAGCTAATCCCGTGCGGCAACTGTCTGTGAATGCACTCAAAAGTCCGTTTCTTTCCCTCACATAGCACAATACCAGGTTTCGCCATGTGATTCCGTCGTCTCTTTGATCCATAGTTTTAGTGTAACCAAACACTAACTTAACCGTCGAATTGCCTGAGTTGCCTCAGCTACATCAGGTACGAGTTCCAACTCCAACTGTCCATTAGTAGCAATGGTGTGCTTCTTGGTATGCAAGCACCTATTGACGCACATCATAACTATGGTGTGCATCTTGGTATACCGACACCTCATAGAAAACATCGTAGGTTGAAGTAACATAGTTCACTATTCACTTTGTCTGTGTTCCATAACCATGGGGATGCACAGGAATCAAGGTACGGGTATAAGCATAAAAATTAATTATATTCTGAAAACGATTCTTGCAAACACACACAGTGTCATCATAACTGTTTTTTACAGTAGCGGTTGATAATAAACAGTCCTAGCCCGTCCGGTTGGACGTACGGTCTAACGCACGGCTTTCCGGGCGGGAAGGAGCGCCTGGTCCCCGGTACGAATCCGCCCGGAGGATTTGTGTCGAGGTCCGGTGAGCCGGCCAGTCTGTGGATGGTTTTTAGGCGGTTTTCCATGTGCCTCGGCAAATGCGGGCTGGTTCCCCTTATTCCGCCTCAGCTACACTATGTCGGCGATTGCTGCGTAAACAAGTTCTCCACGTACGCGTACACCACCATTACTCTACCACGCAAACATGGGGGTTACACTCGTCTCGTGTGAGACGTCCCCTGGAGGGTCCACCGGGGGCCGAACCGCACAATAACCATGGGTTCGGTGTGGGGCGGCGGGGGGGGGGGGGAGGGGGGGGGGTGAAGTGGACTGCGGTAGTCGTCGTTGGGTTGCGGACCACTGCGACTGCAGCGGGGACGGAGCCTCTCCATCGTTTCTAGGTCCCCGGTTAACATAACGTCCTCCAGGACGACATATGTTTACCCCACCTGTCTACTTTAGTGTTATCCTTGTGGAAGTGTACGAAAGTTTTCTAAGTGTTTGCGAAACGTGTAACTGAGGCGCGACATTGGTACCACGGCGGTGTCCTGCTACTCGGATATGGGAAACCGCCTAATAGCACATTCAGGCTGGCCGGCACACCGGCCCTCGCCGTTAATCTGCCGGGCGGATTCAATACAGGACCGGCACGGTTCCCTGAATCCCGTGGGGGCGTGCTAATGCGCGAGCCTACACTGCCGGGTCCTTTTTTTAGGATTGGGTACATCAGTCGGTAAAATCGAAACCCTTGTAGGATCACTTTGTTCTCCGCCTGTCTTCTGTCCGTCTGTTAAGACCCCTTATTCTCAGGAACGAGTAGTAGGTATCAGGTTGAAATTTACGTCAAATAGTAAGGTCTACGGTCCCTTGGCGGTGAAAGTTATTTAAGCTTTTAAGTTAATGCAGGCAAAAGATACGGCCATTAATATCAAATATTTTGATACTAGGGAATTCACGCATCACAACTTATAGATGAACTGTCTACACACATAACTAAGTTTGCACGGAACCCGCAGAGCGCGAGTCCTCCTCACACTTGCCACTTTTTTTGTCTTGCCGAATATTCGTGTTCCACAAGCTCAACCAGAACTCTATGAACAAAATTTCTGAGGTTGTTCGCAAATATTTTCTGAATATTTTCTTATTAGCGGCCCGTTATCGTCAGTGCTTCGTTACAGTTTAAGGATATGATTTAAATCTCTTCAGTTTATTACCCCATTTACCTTTTGTTTACGTGGAAATATCTTCACAGTAATGAGAAAACCTGAAATATGCGGGCACTGAAATGTACAACACGAAACACAGAAGAGTAGCGTAAAACACCTCGTCTTGAAAAGTGGTGTGATATGGTTGCTCTCGGTGCGGGAACAGTTCAACACAGCATTCAGAGAACTCATCCACGTGTTGCATTCGGCAACATTTTTACCAGCAGTGCTATCCATAATGCTTCGTGTCACTGCTGACATACAACTAACAAGGCCAGAAAAACTAACCCGTGGCAGAACTAAGCAATACTTTATGCAAGCTATGGGTACTTTTCGAGAAAAGGCCACTATGTTTCAGCACAAGCCAGCATCACCATTGTTAAAAGTTCTTCCGCTACAGTTACTTACTCGAAAGAGTTGCAGTTTGTGTTACGATCGATCCGGTTCGAAAGATAAACAAGAACAAATACGCTGAAGAACCATAGAAACTGGTACACCTGCGTAATATCGTGTAGGACACCCGCTAGCACGTAGAACTGCGCAACACGACATGGCATGGACTCGAATAATGCCTGAAATTCTGTTAGATGGAATTAACACCATGAATCCTGCAGAACTGTCCATAAATCCGTAAGAGTACGAGGGGTGGAGATCTCTTCTGAGCAGCACATTGCAAGGCATCCCAGATCTGCTCAATAACGTTCATGTATGAGGAGTTTGGCGGCCAGTGGAAGTGTTTAAATCCAGAAGAGTGTTCCTGGAGCCACTCTGTAGCAATACTGGATGTGTGGGGTGTCGCATTGTCCTGCTGGAACTGCCCAAGTCCTCTAGAATGGCCAACGGACGTGAATGGATGCAGTTAGTCAGGCGGGATGCTTACGTATATGTCACCTGTCTGAGTCGTTTCTAGACGTATCAAGGGTCCCATATCACTCCACCTGCACACGCCCCATGCCATTACAGAGCCTCCACCAGCTTGAACAGTCCCCTGATGACATGCAGGGTCCATGGATTCATGAGGTTCTCTCCGTATCCGTATACTTCCATCTGCTCGATACAATCTGAAACGGGCAACATGTTTCCAGCCGTCAACAGTGCAATGTCAGTGTTAAAGGTTCCAAGCGAGGCGCAAAGCTTTGTGTCAAGCAGTCATCGTGGGTACACGAGTGGACCTTCGGCTCCGAAAACCAATATAGGTGATGTTTCGTTGAATGGTTCGCACGCTGACACTTGTTCATGGCCCAGCATTAAAATCTGCAGCAATTTGCAGAAGGGTTGCACTTCTGTCAACGTTGAACGATAGTCTTCAGTCGTCGTTGGTTGGAGTTTTACCAGATTCCTGATATTCACAGTACACTCGTGAAATGGTCGAGCGGGAAAATCCCCACTTCATCGCTACCTCGGAGATGCTGTGTCCTATCAGCCGTGCGCCGACTATAACACCACGTTCAGACTCACTTAAATCTTGATAACCGCCACTGAGGCAGCAGTAACCGATCTAACAACGGCGCCAGACGCTTGTCTCATATAGGTTTTTCCGACTTCAGTGCCGTATTCTGCCTGTTTACATATCGCTGTGTTGGAACACGCATGTCTATATCAGTTTCTTTGGCGCTTCAGTGTAGTTTCCCTTATTCAGCGCAGGGTTTACTTTTTCTACAACTACACTAGCCAGTCGCATTAATGTGACCATCTGGCAAACCCCTGAACAACCACCTTTTGCAGCACGGACTGCTGCGATACGTGCAGGAAGAAAGTCAGTGAGGTTTTGGAAGGTACCAACAGGGATGTGGGGTCACTCTGGCTCCAGTGCCTTGGCCAACTGCGCTAGTTTTCTCGGTTGGCACGAACAGCCCCAATGAGGTGGTGCCACATATTGTCGATCGGGTTCAACTCCGGCGAGTTTGGTAGCCAAAGGACTACGGTAAATTCATGCTGCCTCTTCGAACCACGCACATACACTGCGAGCTCTGTGACAAGTTGCGTTGTCCTGCTGGTAGATGCCATCGTGCGAAGGAAAAACAAACTGCATGTAACGCTGGTCATTTCCCGAAAGATTAATGGATATTTGTGTTGATCCATTGTGCCTACCAGAATTACGAAATCACATGTGGACATGTCCCAAAACACAAATGCATACTTGTGGTGATCCAATGTGCCTTCTAGAATGACGAAATCACCTAGGGAGTATCATGAAAACATTCTCCAGACCATAATGCTCCCTTCTCAGGCCAGGACCCTTCCGAAGATTGTTGTAGGGTGTTTGCTTTCAGACGTTTTACGCCGACAGAGCATAAAATGTGAATCTGAAATGGTCACCTGTCGCCACTCAGTGGACGTCAAAATGGTTCAAATGGCTCTGAGCACTATGGGACTCAACTTCTGAGGTAATCAGTCCCACAGAACTTAGAACTACTTAAACCTAACTAACCTAAGGACATCACACACTTCCATGCCCGAGGCACGATTCGACCCTGCGACCGTAACTGTCGCGCGGTTCCAGACTGTCGCGCCTAGAAATGCTCGGCCATCCCGGCCGGCAGTGGACGTCCAGTTGCGGTGCTGGCGTGCAAATTCCAGCCTTCGTCACCGATGAATAGCAGTCAGCATGAGTGCATAAACCAGGCGACAGCTGCGAAGTCCCATATGCATCATCTTTCGCTGAACGATCGTTGAGGAGACTGTTGGTAACCCCTTGGTTCATCTGGGCGGTCAGTCGCTCAACTGTTGCAGGTCTGTACACTCCAGTGCGCATCTTCGCAGCCGTCGTTAACTCCTGTAATCTTCCCGTAGTGCACCACAGTTGCTCTGCACAGGTTCTGCATAGCGCCATTTTGCCATGCACGGTATACTTTAACCATGGCGGCGCGCGAACAGTTTACGGAATTCTCCGTTTCGGAACTGCTTCCATTCTCGATCCCAATGCCAATGATCATGCCCGTTTGTTTGGACGTCAGATAAATCGCCCCGTTTCTACGTTACGACAACGCCTTCACTGTTTTCCGCGTCCGAGGGACACGTTTTACATACCCTCCACTGTCTGTGACTGGTTATTCCACGTTGACGTCCAACTTAGGCGATTGTCATATTAATGTGGCTGGACTGTGCACATATCCGTATATTCTCTGCAAGTCACTGTACAGTACATGACAGTGGGTATTCTTTCTTCTTTTTCATTCTTTTGCTTGTGCCTTTTTCCCGTAATGGCGCAGGGTCGGCATGGTTAATCGGATTTGGCAAGGTTAATTTAAAGGGTGGCCGGATGCCCTTCCCGCCACCACCCCATACCACCCAGGACGGAATTAGTGTACCCCAACTGTCTGTGTCTGTGTTATTCACGGAATAGGGCGAACATGTTCAGATGTCTGCGAGCCGTGCAGCTGAGGCGGGACGTGGGGACCAGCCCGATATTCACCTAACGGGATGTAGAAAACCGCCTAAAAACCACATCCAGGCTGGCCGGCACACCGGCCTCCGTCGTTAAGCCACCAGGCGGATTCGATCCGGGGCCGACGGACCTACCCTGGTCCAGGAAGCAGCGCATTAGCGCTCTCGGCTAACCTGGCGGGTCAGAGGGTATTCGTAAAATGTTAATTATTTTATTTTTAAATGCGATCATTTTTGTTAGATATTATTTTTATATGTTATTCTATCCGCACGTATATGACAAGAAAATGGTAATATCCTTCCATATGAATCTATATCCCTCTTACTTTTTCCTCTCATGTTCTATACGGCAGTTACAAAAAATTATCACGCTTCTTTCGCTGAGTACCAGTTCTCTAAATTTACCCAACCGAATGTCGCACCAAAAGTTGTCACATTTATTATGTATCTGTTACACTTTATTGTGGGCTGCACCGCTCCATCACGATCCTAGTGCCGCGTTGTGAATTCCTTGAACGTCTGTGGTCATCCAGAAGTGACTTTTCACTGTGCAGCGGAGTGCGCGTGTTTATGAAACTTCCTGGCTGATTGGAACTGTGTGCCGCTTCAGACTCTGGAAAAAAGGATATTTCTGAGACACTATCGCAGGAGAATTTACGAGCAGTTATGAAGATAGGGGATGAAGTCAAGGCGGAGGTAAAGCTGTGAGGCAGGGCTGTGTGTCGGGCTTAGGTGGCTCTGTTAAGGCCGGCACGCTAGCCGAGCGTGTTCGGTCAGAGGGTTAGCCGCTCTCTGTAATAAGAATCTGAGTTCACGGATCCACGATGAACAAGCGTCATGGGAAGTTCGCTCCGAACAAACAGAATGAACAATAACGAACAAAATGAGATCAATAAGAAAACACAGAAAAAAGTCAATAAGAGCACTCGCCCGTGCAAGGCAAAGGTCACGAGTTTGAGTCTCGGTTCGGCACACAGTTTTAATCTCCCATGAAGTTTCATGTCTGTTGTCAAGTCTACTTGATAAAGCCGGCCGATGTGGCCGAGCGGGGCGCTTCAGTCCGGAACCGCGCTGCTGCTACGGTCGCAGGTTCGAATCCTGCCTCGGGCATTGATGTGTGTGCTGTCCTTAGGTTAGTTAGGTTTAAGTAGTTCTAAGTCTACGGTACTGATGACCTCAGATGTTAAGTCCCATAGTGCGCAGAGCCATTTTTTTTCTACTTGATAAGGATCCAAACGCAAGGGCGGTTTTCTAGAGCCGTCGGTTTCTTTTACAGGTGTATTAAATTTCCACGGGCTAACTCTTCCACTCGCCTTCTCTACAATAGATTTCACTTATTCCCTTCCTAGTACCCCCACTCTCTTAATTATCAGACGATGCTGCAGGCTCCAGAAACTTCTTGGTAATGTTATGGTCGTGTGCTACACTTTTTATTTCATCGACATTGTACCATTTCTCCACATCTAAAGAGAGTTTCCATTCACTGTTGACTAAGTAGTTATGCATTTCCTTATAATCGTATCCGGCACGCAGCGGGCGGGCAACCGGCGGTCCAGGGTCAGATCCGGTCCGCAGAATAAATTCGTGGGAGAGAGAGCGAGTAGTTTGCATTGTACTCCACCCGGGACGCATTTTCGGGTATTTCCGCCGAAGTTCGGCTCTCCTCGGGTTTGCAGCTCATGACGCAGAGCAGCAAAAGTTTTGCATACTCCGAGGGCGCACAGTGCGATTTCGCCGCTGCTGGAGTTGAACAACAAAGAGAAACAAGTTTCCACTCTGAGCGCGACGTTATAGCCCATGTGCTCATGTGCTTATGTGTATATGGATAGTTGGCGAACAGCTCACTACCTTGTAGGGGTGCGCGTAGAAGTATTTTCGCCTCTGGATCAGTGCTGACAACACATACACGAACTCATTTCTCCCTACCTAAGTCTGTGCTGCACACTGTTAATTCGTAAACGTTGGTAATATGGGATAATGACACGAATATTACGGCCTACAAGTGAAATGTAACGATTTGAACAACGGGGGCACGGCCATAACTTAGTGAATAAGCTACTTGCGTGTTTTTCGTTCGATTGTGCCCGTATCATAGTAAGTGTCAAATATGATATTTTGAAAAGGAAAGATCCATATCACTCGCAATAAGTTTAATATTCCTTACGACAGCTGTTTCAACTTTATTGCCATTCTCAAGTAACGTCTAGTTTGATTTGATGTTCATATTGCGCATCCATAATAAACTGTCACTGCCTAATTTGAAGTGGTTTCGTCATATGAACTAATTACAAACTTACGGAATAAGTCTAGATACTTATTTGATAGTTCGTTTACTATAAATAACTACATTTTTGTAAACGAACTATCAAATAAGTATCAAAACACATTCCAGACTTTTATAATTACTACGTATCATGAATGAGAGAATGACAGTTTAGCAAAGATGCATTATGGCCGTCAAATCAAACTACAGGCTACTTGAGAATGACAATAAAGCCCACACAGCTGTCGTATGGAAAGGTTAAACGTATTACAGCTAATCTGGACCTTTCCTTTTTTATGTGTTGTCGGTTCAAGCGTTTATGTTTCCATGGCGACATTTCAAGATGCCTGGAATACCAATCTTCAGATATTTGCTTTTATTTATTTGCCATGAACGTAGTTTCTTTACTAATGGCGTTGCAGAGTATTGCAACAGAAGTTTGGAAGACAGCTATTGTAAAACGTAAGTAAAGCGACGATGTTCATGACGCGTAAATAAATGTAAGCATTTGAAAAAGGGGTAAATATAAACGAATGACTGTGCCGCTGATCGCAGCGGAGGTTCGAGTCCTCCTTCGGGCATGGGTGTGTGTGTTTGTCCTTAGGATAATTTAGCGTAAGCAGTGTGTAAGCTTAGGGACTGATGACAGCAGTTAAGTCCCATAAGATTTCACACACATTTCAACATTTGAACATAAACGAATGAACTCTAACAAACACATGTTTGGAAGCATTGTTTGTTGGCATACCGTGTCAGGAAAGGGGTACCTTTCATATTGGTCTGCCGGCCGGTGTGGCCGTGCGGTTCTAGGCGCTTCAGTCTGGAACTGCGTGACCGCTACGGTCGCAGGTTCGAATCCTGCCTCGGGCATGGATGTGTGTGATGTCCTTAGGTTAGTTAGGTTTGAGCAGTTCTAAGTTATAGGGGACTGATGACCACAGATGTTAAGTCCCATAGTGCTCAGAGCCATTTGAACCATATTGGTGCGATATCCCATAAACATCAACGTTATATACGTTCTAGTTTTGATTCATGCGCTAGGGGCGCCGTTGTCGCATCATGTGTTGAGGCGAGTGCCGGAGAAATGTAGACAGGGAGATAAGCGAACAGCAGTCGTGCCGGGGACACCACTTTTGCCAAGTGGTGGCCTTGTTCGATAGTGGCGAGCAGTTTAAACCAGGTCATTGTTTTTGCCGAAGCCTGTATAAACAAATAAGGATAAATGTTTAAAATATATGCAGATTTAGATTCTGATCAGTATTGCTACAAATGGATGTCCAGATTCCTTAACTATTTGTGATAATATCGTGAGACGGCGTGCATTACACAGAATACCAGTTATTGTATAAATGCGATGTATTGTTCGAAGTGGAAGCATTCTTACATGGCTACAACGTGGGATATTGTTTTGATTTTATTCGAAACACCAAAACTGTGTTTTAGTATTTAAAGTGGAAGCATTGTCCCAGTCAATCACTTAAAACCAATTTCCGATATGTTAAATACAATAATTATTGCAAAGACTTAGGCTACCTAAGCATTTTATATTAAAATACTATTCAAAAAATTCACTCTGAGAAACTGAGTTAGAAGGAAGACGTGCATGTATTTAAGGCATATTCTCAGGCCAAACAACGCATTCAGCTTTTTTATTGACTAGAAAAGACGGACTATTATTTGAAAAATTTGTGTTTTTCGTGGTAAACAGCACCATGTTATTTCTTGACAGCAGTTTTGAGGTGATTATGATTCTCTCGACTTATCATCAACACGGTAGATAACAGTGTGTTATAGAAAACTATCGATCAGGAATAAGTATAATTCATGTTAAACAGACGCCAACAAACTGTACGCAACCATATAAACAATCAAACAAAAACCGCTCCAGTTGCTGTTGCGAAATTATTGCATCCATTGATGGTTTTGGCTATTTTCAAGTGTTATTATGCTGTATGTGAATTTAAATTGTTACATACCCAAAGACACAGTGGCAGGATTATAAAGACTATTTGATCCTACATAATCGTCATTATCTTGACACAATGACCGGCTGCTGTAGCCGAGCGGTTCTAGGCGCTTCAGTCCGGAACAGCGCTGCTGCTACGGTCCCAGGTTAGAATCCTGCCTCGGGCATGGATGTGTGTGTTGTCCTTAGGTTAGTTAGGTTCAAGTAGTTCTAAGTCTAGGGGACTGATGACCTCGGATGTTAAGTCCCATAGTTCTTAGAGCCATCTGAACAATTTTTGACACAATGTCTTTGGGTAAGCAACATTTTAAATCCACCTGACTTGTACTTTTATCAGTTATAAGTTGCTTCCCTACAGCGTAATAACTACTTATATGGTCTAATATAATGGGCGAAACCGACAGTGGGCCCAATAAAGTTCTCAACAGCAATTGGAGTATTTTCCAAAATTAAACATTGGAGGAATCAGCATATGAAGAAGCTATTAATATTGTTAAGAACATCGAAAAGTATCAAAAGTAAATTTTGAAAAAATGGTTCAAGAACATATCACTTCGTGGATATATTTAGGATCAACACGAAACAAATTCATTTTTTTGTAAACTGTATCTTATTTATTTTTAAAACTCTTTACTCATTCTGGGCATTTACTGGTATAAGCGACGAAATATTCGCAGTCTTTTTATACAGGGTGTTACAAAAAGGTACGGCCAAACTTTCAGGAAACATTCCTCACACACAAAGAAAGAAAATATGTTATGTGGACATGTGTCCGGAAACGCTTACTTTCCATGTTAGAGCTCATTTTATTACTTCTCTTCAAATCACATTAATCATGGAATGGAGACACACAGCAACAGAACATACCAGCGTGACTTCAAACACTTTGTTACAGGAAATGTTCAAAATGTCCTCCGCTAGCGACGATACATGCATCCACCCTCCGTCGCATGGAATCCCTGATGCGCTGATGCAGCCCTGTAGAATGGCGTATTGTATCACAGCCGTCCATAATACGAGCACGAAGAGTCTCTACATTTGGTACCGGGGTTGCGTAGACAAGAGCTTTCAAATGCCCCCATAAATGAAAGTCAAGAGGGTTGAGGTCAGGAGAGCGTGGAGGCCACGGAATTGGTCCGCCTCTACCAATCCATCGGTCATCGAATCTGTTGTTGAGAAGCGTACGAACACTTCGACTGAAATGTGCAAGAGCTCCATCGTGCATGAACCACATGTTGTGTCGTACATGTAAAGGCACGTGTTCTAGCAGCACAGGTAGAGTATCCCGTATGAAATCATGCCGGTGAATCGAGGAAGTACAATACATACTGACGAAACTAAAATGAGCTCTAACATGGAAATTAAGCGAGGAATGTTTCCTGAAAGTTTGGCCGTACCTTTTTGTAACACCCTGTATACGCTTGATCAGCGCACACGTACATATATATTTATTAATCACACGAAGCTAACTTGCAAGACTGTGTGTGTGTGTGTGTGTGTGTGTGTGTGGGTGGGTGGGTGGGGAGGTGGGTGGGTGAGTGTATGTGCCTGTGTGCGTAGCTTAAACAATATTACTTGCAGCCGATACCACTCTGCATACTGTTACGTAATCTTAAATGTCCGTAAATCTCCGGTGTCCGCATGTTGGGGTGGCCGAGCGGTTCTAGGCGCTACAGTCTGGAACCACGCGACCGTTACGGTCGCAGGTTCCAATCCTGCCTCGGGCATGGATGTGTGTGATGTCCTTAGGTTAGTTAGGTTTAAGTAGTTCTAAGTTCTAGGGGACTGATGACCTCGTAAGTTAAGTCTCGTAGTGCTCAGAGCCATTTGAACCATTTTTGTCCACATGTCTCGGCCTTCACCAATCTCTCGATAGCGCCGAGGCAGGCCGCGAGCTTAAGCAAGTATGTGAATCAAGCTTGAAGCTCACCAAAGATCCACAAGCCTGTTGTAGACAGTAGAGCAACCCGCGCTGCTTACCCTGTCTAAAGATTTGGTTAACTGTAATGAAAACATCAGCGTTTGTATATCTGTTTCTTAGAGGCATGTCCTATCTTTGTTCGTTTACATTTTACACACATGGTCAAGTATATTACTGTATAAACAATTACCAAGTATCAGAACAATACAGACATAACGTAGTTAGACGCCATCAAAGCAACTACGTACAATAGTCTGGAAGTGATACAAGTGGTGATATACTAAGGGTGCACTGCGTCATTTTCACTGTCCATAAAAGACTAGAATTTCATCATTTTCCGCTTGAAACATTTACGAAACTATCTTTCGCTTTGCCTCACTTAATATCTTGTTTTTGAGCAAAGCAACAGAATTCTTCTCTACAGAAATGATTGCCGGTCACTAACTTGGTCTGTTAGGGGACTATTGCATCACAGTTGAGTTTTGTCCGCAGCTTGTGGTCTAGTGACGCCGGCACGGTGGCTCAGCGTGTTCGGTCAGAGGGTTAGCTGCCCTCTGTAGCAAAAAACTGAGTCAGCGGCTCAACACAACTTGAACGGGTGTCATGTGACATCCACACCGAACAGATGCAGCGAACAATATCGAACAAAATGAGAACAAAAGAAATATTGGCTAGCGTTGCTGCCTCTGGGTCACGGGGCTCCGGGTTCGATTCCCGGCCGGGTTGGGATTTTCTCTGCCCGGGGACTGGGTGTTTGTGTTGTCCTCATCATTTCATCACCATCATCATTAGTGACAGTCGCTAGATTAGACTGTGAAACAAATTGGACAGTGTAAAAGTTAGGACTTTGTACGAGCGCTGATGGCCGCGCAATTGCCCGCCCCCCAAACCAATTATCATCATCATCACAGTCGGGCTTTAGCGTGGCTGCGTCAAGAGTTAACGTAAAAGAAATCCATAAATGGGCTACTACAAAACGCATTTCAGATTTACACAGTAGAACCTCAATATTGGGACCACCTGCTACGATGGTGTGCACACAGAAGGCGGGTGATGGGGCGAAGTGCAGTGCTAAGGAACAGTGTATCGGGTGACTCTCCAGCCAGCAGCGTCATTCTCCCAAGTCTGTCTGTAGCGTGCACTTCTAGACGCCCACTGAACATTTAGCGCTGATTTTTGTGTTAGTTTCGGTATGATAGCGGTATTTAAGCACTAGACTGCTCATTATGGGTGGCATAAAGCGAATACAAGTATTACGTTAAGACAGTTATCTGAGCATATAAATACTCCGTAGTTTTAGAGGGACTCAGAAGTAGAAACAGTGGCCCAGTGTGGCATTTATTCCCGCATACACAGTTACCAGAGTAGCAACGGCTGGGGAGTGTGGCGTGGGACAGGACACAGAGCACGTTAGTGACGCCGCAAAGTATTCTCCATCCTTCCTTGTGGAGAATACGTTACGCAATCGCTTCATTAGTTGCATACAACTATAGTAATCAGAGGTATCAATACCTCGAAGCAGCCATAGCAGAAAATTACTCAGCAACATCTCTAGCTCCATGTTTAACCACGGCAGTCCAAAGGAACGTTATGGGGAACCACCACAATGGACACGACCACTGAAAAATCGCCCAGATTTCCAGTTGAAATGATGTCAACAAATTTGTAGGCTGACCGGATCGTGATCATCCACACAGTTGTGGACATCTAGGATCCAGTGGTGAAGCTCATTGTTATCTTAGTTAAATGAGCCCATGTTTCATCAGCGAGACAATCATGTTGAGCTGAAAGTGATGTCTGTAAACGTATACCTAACCAAGTCGGTCAGACATGCCTTACACATAAATTAATGCTGCCAGAGAATCAAGGAATTCAGTCCCAACACCTTATAATTTCCCACACAGCACTGAATGGTGTGATGTGAGCAGTGATTGCTGCACTCGAATACGGAAGGAACGAGTTTAAAGTCTCTATTCAGTCATCTTGACTTCGGTTTTCCGTGCTCGTACTATATCATGGTACCTGAAAATCACGTGGTCCCCACAAGAGGCCAGGACCGCTTCCTTTCCTTATCCAACAGCAATGGCGCTACTGCTTCATCCCGTTTATATCCCGGCTTGACGAGAAGTTAAACATCAATTTTCCTTCCCTCCGTTCATGAGGTTCTACGAATTTCTTTCGCCATTATAGTAAAACATACGCTTCATTCCTGTCCCAACAGCAACAGTTACGCAACCATTTCATCTCCTTCACTGAGTTATTGCACTTCTATTGTCTTTTTCTTCATCTTGTACAGTTTTCAGCCGCTGGCAGAATCTATTCCTTCTTCACTAATTCCATTATCCTCTCATTCCTTAACCTATTTATGTTTTATTGTATGAGGGTACAATGAACCCAGACTGACGTACGCTGAAACATGAGGATGATGAAGTGCTGTTGTTGTGTTATTGATGCGATATTCAGTTTGAAGACTCGTTTCATACAGCCCTACATACTAGTTTAATTCTGAATAACTATTGCAACCTACATCCATTTCAGCCTTCTTACCGTTATCAAGCTTTAGTCTTATTCTAGAATTTTTACTTCCTACACTCCCTCCGTCACCAAACTGGTAATCAGTCCCGCGTCCGGCCATCCTCCTTTAGGTTTTCCGTGATTTCCCTAAATCACTTCAGCCAAATGCAGGCATGGCCGATTTCCTTCCCCATCCTTCCCTAATCGGGGCTTGTGCTCCGTCTCTAATGACCTCGTTGTTGACGGGACGTTAAACACTAATCTCCTCCTCCCCTCCTCCTCCAAACTAGTAATTCCTTCAAGGCCCTGGAAGTAGCCTGTCAACTGCCCCTTCTTTTAGTTAAGTTGTGCCATATATATCTTTTCCCCCTAATTCGAATTAGTACCTTCTCATTAGTTACCCGACTTACCTGTCTAATCTTCTGCGCTCTTTTGTACCACAGCGTTTCAAAAGATTTAATTCTCTTCTTGTCTGAACTTATTTTCGTCCACATTTTACTTCTGTACGAGGCTACACTCAAACAAACGCCATTATAAAAGACTTCCTCATATTTAAATATATTCGATGACAACCATTTTATTTTTCCTTTTTCAGAAACACTTTTCTTGCTGTAGATAGTCTGCATTTTGTATCCTGTCTGTTTCGGCTATCGTCAGTTATTTTTCTGCCCAAACTGGAAACTCAATTCCTATTGCCCCCTGTATCACGTGATTTCATTTTAATTAAATTACTTAAATTCCGGTCCGAGATGCTGGAACTGGCGGTCGTGTGTGCGTGAGGCGTGCTTTCTTGTGTGTGTGAATGGTGTGTGTTTCTCTTTTGGTGATGAAGCCTGTGGCCGAAAGCTCAATGTAAGTGTCTTTTAATTGTGCCTGTCTGTTACTTAAATTTAATTGTTTTAAGTTATGAAATTTTACAAGAGGTTCCATGGTGCGAATGTGTAAGGAAAGCTCGTAGAGACGTCCATTTCATTTAGCAGCCATTTATTCCCTAAGTTGAATACTGTTAGGTATGGTGTATGTAGACCACTGAGAGTTTCTCACCTCCTTCGTGCTGTTTGTTAAAAATGCTCTACGTGTAGTGTCCTCTTCACCACAAAAACTCAGTCCTACTCTCAGAAAAAAACGGTTAGAAGCAGACTGATGAATGTGTTTACCTGGACGATGTGATCACATCCACTTGGGTATTTGAAAGTGGGCTGAAGTTCGAAACTGGGCAGTAGTGCTAAACAAAGTATTTGTCTCAAGGGATATGCCTCTTGGAAATTCTGTTTTACCTTGAATTTATTGAGGTGGTAGTATTTACTCACTCCGTCTTCAGGCCACGAGTTGCCTACCGGTACCATCAGACCGCCGTGTCATCCTCAGAGGAGGATGCGGATAGGAGGGGCGTGGGGTCAGCACACCGCTCTCCCGGTCGTTATGAAGGTATTCTTGACCGAAGCCGCTACTATTCGGTCGAGTAGCTTCTCAATTGGCATCACGAGGCTGAGTGCACCCCGAAAAATGGCAACAGCGCATGGCGGCCTGGATAGTCACCCATCCAAGTGTCGACCACGTCCGACAGATCTTAACTTCAGTGATCTCAAGGGAACCGGTGTAGGAGAAATTAAATTTCTATCTGTG
The DNA here is from genome assembly GCF_021461385.2 of Schistocerca piceifrons. Lineage (NCBI taxonomy): Eukaryota > Metazoa > Arthropoda > Insecta > Orthoptera > Acrididae > Schistocerca > Schistocerca piceifrons. The sequence continues at coordinate 323,035,165 of NC_060141.1, forward strand.
TCGTGTGGATGACTGTGATAAGTATTGGTACGCTTTAGTTTGTCTTTGTAGTGTTGAAACTCGGCTCAGAAACATGGCCTGCTTTTCCCGAACAGCGCCAAAGGGACCACAGAGCTTAACTGATCGTCTGACGCGTCAGTTGATCAACAGTGTTTATTATCCTTATTTCGTGATACACAGAGGAAAATTTTGGAATAGGGGACCTCAATAGAACGTCTTTTGATCAGGAACTTGACGTCGCCAACATTCTTTCACTTGCCGGCGAAAAACTGGCGGAGAGAATTCCGTCCACAGGCCACCCGTAGAGCCTACTGCAAATAGGTATTAGCAGAGTCGGCTGTGGGTCTGGTTTTGAAAGAAAGCCGATTTTTTAAAAATTCGATTCTGATGCCGACTTTTCCCCTCTTTGCACGCCCGAAGTCTTTGTAGGAATGTAATTTCATTTTACGACGTTGGTATTTACGCGCCGTGTCGTATAGTGCTGTGCGGTCGCCTTGCTAGGTTGCTGAATTGCCTTTTTTCCGATACAGCGTCACGTCTCATCGTAATGCCATTTCGGCATCATCGCCGTCGCCGCCTTCCTTCTCTCGCCCCGTCTCGACAGAGCCCCGAGATGCGCGCTTCTGCTAATGAACCAATCACGAAGCTGTCTCCCATCATTCGGCGCTCCTCATTCGCCCCTTCCCCGCCGGCAGCCTCCCTTCCTCCGCCCCCTTATCCCCCGCCACCCCCTCCCCGAGCCACCAGTCCTCGTTCCCCCGCCAGTGGCGCCCTCCCACGCAGTGTTGAGCGTCCGTTGAGCCTCGTCAGCAAGGAGCTGCCACGACGTGGGTATTTCCTCTCGGGGCGCTCTTCTCCTTTATAGCACACTTATTAATTTTGACGACTGCGCGGTAAACGCGCAACGTCTGTAATCCCCCGAGCTTCCTGGCGTCCGACCGCCGTCTCCTATTCTCCACCCGGCTCGTTTTCTTTCTTCAACAAGTCGAAGAAACGGCACGGTGTATTCTTTAGCCCCAAGCAGTTACTCACGGAGAATTTCGGTTTCCTCGAAGGACGACAGGCTGCCAGGCTTAGCTCTTTTCATAGCATAACTCTGTCAGCTCGTTCAGCTGCCGAGTTTTGAGAGGCGTTTATATTCTTGGGTAAATGTGTATTCTGCGTCACAGCTATTCATTCTGCATAACGCCCTAATGGCTACATTCATTGACGTTGTCCGCCTACTCACTTGAAATTAAGATATGATAGGCTATTAATTACAAAGCTCTCTCGATGCAACTTATTACGCAGTGATGTTTCTGCTTCCCGTTCACTGCTCAAACAAATAAAGATGAGCGCTCTGTCCATTATTAGCGTCGTGAAGACAATTTGTTACATTCAGCCTAGAGCACTTGCAGAAACATAGAATTTATCCGCATCTGCGCTCGCATATAAGTATTTTTGTTGTGATGAGTGATGGTGCATGAGTAAGCTAATAATTTGTAAAAGTCTGTGTGTTTAGTGGTGTAAAGACGTATGCATAAAAAATTTTGCGTGATCACGTATAGGTACATAAGCAATGTGTTTCAATTATTCTGTTGTACACCGAATCTCAAAGCATGCTTTACATTTCCTAGTTACACTACTGACCATTAAAATTGCTACGCCAAGAAGAAATGCAGATGATAAACGGGTAGTCATTGGACAAATACACTCCTGGAAATTGAAATAAGAACACCGTGAATTCATTGTCCCGGGAAGGGGAAACTTTATTGACACATTCCTGGGGTCAGATACATCACATGATCACACCGACAGAACCACAGGCACACAGACACAGGCAACAGAGCATGCACAATGTCGGCACTAGTACAGTGTATATCCACCTTTCGCAGCAATGCAGGCTGCTATTCTCCCATGGAGACGATCGTAGAGATGCTGGATGTAGTCCTGTGGAACGGCTTACCATGCCATTTCCACCTGGCGCCTCAGTTGGACCAGCGTTCGTGCTGGACGTGCAGACCGCGTGAGACGACGCTTCATCCAGTCCCAAACATGCTCAATGGGGGACAGATCCGGAGATCTTGCTGGCCAGGGTAGTTGACTTACACCTTCTAGAGCACGTTGGGTGGCACGGGATACATGCGGACGTGCATTGTCCTGTTGGAACAGCAAGTTCCCTTGCCGGTCTAGGAATGGTAGAACGATGGGTTCGATGACGGTTTGGATGTACTGTGCACTATTCAGTGTCCCCTCGACGATCACCAGTGGTGTACGGCCAGTGTAGGAGATCGCTCCCCACACCATGATGCCGGGTGTTGGCCCTGTGTGCTTCGGTTGTATGCAGTCCTGATTGTGGCGCTCACCTGCACGGCGCCAAACACGAATACGACCATCATTGGCACCAAGGCAGAAGCGACTCTCATCGCTGAAGACGACACGTCTCCATTCGTCCCTCCATTCACGCCTGTCGCGACACCACTGGAGGCGGGCTGCACGATGTTGGGGCGTGAGCGGAAGACGGCCTAACGGTGTGCGGGACCGCAGCCCAGCTTCATGGAGACGGTTGCGAATGGTCCTCGCCGATACCCCAGGAGCAACAGTGTCCCTAATTTGCTGGGAAGTGACGGTGCGGTCCCCTACGGCACTGCGTAGGATCCTACGGTCTTGGCGTGCATCCGTGCGTCGCTGCGGTCCGGTCCCAGGTCGACGGACACGTGCACCTTCCGCCGACCACTGGCGACAACATCGATGTACTGTGGAGACCTCACGCCCCACGTGTTGAGCAATTCGGCGGTACGTCCACCCGGCCTCCCGCATGCCCACTATACGCCCTCGCTCGAAGTCCGTCAACTGCACATACGGTTCACGTCCACGCTGTCGCGGCATGCTACCAGTGTTAAAGACTGCGATGGAGCTCCGTATGCCAAGGCAAACTGGCTGACACTGACGGCGGCGGTGCACAAATGCTGCGCAGCTAGCGCCATTCGACGGCCAACACCGCGGTTCCTGGTGTGTCCGCTGTGCCGTGCGTGTGATCATTGCTTGTACAGCCCTCTCGCAGTGTCCGGGGCAAGTATGGTGGGTCTGACACACCGGTGTCAATGTGTTCTTTTTTCCATTTCCAGGAGTGTATATTATACTAAAACTGACATGTGATTACATTTTCATGCAATTTAGGTGCATGGATCCTGAGAAATCAGTACCCAGTACAACCACCTCTGGCCGCAATAAAGGCCTTGATACGCCTGGGCATTGAGTCAAACAGAGCTTTGATGGCGTGTACAGGTACAGCTGCCCAAGCAGCTTCAACACGATACCACTGTTCATCAAGAGTAGTGACTGGCTTATTGTGACGAGCCAGTTACTCGACCACCATTGACCAGACGTTTTCAAATGGTGAGAGATCTGGAGACTGTGCTGGCCAGGGTGGCAGTCGAACATTTTCTGTATCCAGAAAAGCCCGTACAGAACATGCAAAATGCGGTCGTGCATTATCCTGCTAAAATGTAGGGTTTCGCAGGGATCGAATGAAGGGTAGAGCCACGGGTTGTAACACATCTCAAATGTAACGTCCACTGTTCAAAGTACCGTCAATGCGAACAAGAGGTGACCGAGAAGTGTAACCAATGGCACCCCATACCATCACTCCGGGTGATATGCCAGTATGGCGATGACGAATACACGCTTCCAATGTGCGTTCACCGCGATGTCACCAAACACGGATGCGACAATCATGATGCTGTAAACAGAACGTGGATTCACCCGAAAAAATGACGTTTTGCCATTCGTGCACCCAGGTTCGTCGTTAAGTACACCATCGCAGGTGCTCCTGTCTGTGATGCAGCGTCAGGGGTAACCGCAGCCATTGTCTCCGAGCTGATAGTCCATTCTGCTGCAAACGTCGTCGAACTGTTCGTGCAGATGGTTGTTGTCTTGCAAACGTCCCCGTCTGATGACTCAGGGATCGAAACGTGGCTGCACGATCCGTTACAGCGATGCGGATAAGATGCCTGTCATCTCGACTGCTAGTGATACGAGGTCGTTGGGATCCAGCACGGCGTTCCGTATTAACATTCTGAACCCAACGATTCCATATTCTGCTAACTGTCATTGGATCTCGACCAACGCTAGCAGCAATATCGATATACGATAAACCGCAAACGCGATAGGCTACAATCCGACCTTTATCAAAGTCGGAAACGTGATGGTACGCATTTCTCCTCATTACACGAGGCATCACAATAACGGTTTACCAGGCAACGCCGATCATCTGCTGTTTGTGTATGAGAAATCGATTGGAAACTTTCCTCATGTCAGCACGTTGTAGGTTTCGCCACCGGCGCCCACCTTGCGTGAATGCTCTGAAAAGTTAATCATTTGCATATCACAGCATCTTCTTCCTCTCGGTTAAATTTCGCGTCTGTAGGACATCATCTTCGTGGTGTAGCAATTTTAATGGCCAGTAGTATATATATATATATATATATATATATATATATATATATATATATATATATATATATATATATATATATATATATATAAATGCATTGATTCATTACATCCGTTCAGAAGTAGAGTTCTTAGGGATTCCACTTGCTCATTCAGTACTGGACGTGAGGTTTTGCCATCAGAGCAATAAATACCAACCGTTTCTTTCTTCTATTTTAATGCATTATACTGCCTACATTTCGATCAATTCTCCTAACGTGACTAATTTATCATCAACATTGTCACTTACTAGATCATATTCAAATACTGCCTCACCAAAAACCTCCTTCCTTCCACATGTAAAGGTACGACGTCTTTCTGTTCGTTGCACAGCCTTTAAATGACGCCATCGTTGTGGACTTCGGGCGACTCGGAAGGTATAAGAGATGTGCGATGCTCAACGCCTAAAACGCGACGGACTCGTAACTGTTCTGCTGTCTCTGTATCTCTTACGGCCGCATGACGCTCTGCGTCCAAGTTCCGGCGGACCTGAAATTGTTGTGTTCGAGTAACTATCTCAAGTTGAGTTCTCTTTGATCTATGCGCCAAATCAGACTTGTCTTTTCAAGGCTTTCCGCAATAGTTTTAAATATGGTTCTCCGATTCACCGTCGAATTTGATTGTTATATCTCCACAAAAACTCTCCAGCTATACCAGCTGGTGTAGCAACTCACTATCATGAACCGCCCACACAATAACATCGGATTCGCACTGTCAGAGAATTAGCTACAAACAATCGCGCTAACGTCGTCTGCACCCCACCATATTTAAAATGTTAATAATACTCAAAAAAATAATACATCTTTCTAAAGTATTCTGTGGTTTTCCTCGCTGTTCAAGTTATCTCCCTAGCAAAATTAATCGGAACAAGTTCAGCAGAATAGTCGTGTAAAGTAATAGGCAGAGTTACCTTCGCGTTTAATAATATTGGTATTGGTATGCAGGTAGGGATAAAACACTTTGAGAGTTGTATAAGTATTGTATTTATTAGGCTGAAACATATTACATAGAACATACCAACGAATAAAAGCATTTTCACAAATACAATGTTCAGAAGCGAAAGACTAAACAGCTATTTCAAAGAATAAATTTTTTTCCCTAATACACGTTATATTCTTCAAATCACTAAATATCTTGTACTACACACTTTCTGAAGCATCTTAAGTTCTTCCACCAGGCTCAAGCTATCTTGTACCAAATTTCATCGCAATCTATTCAGCGGTATAGTCGTGAAAACATAGCGGATGGAGTTACTTTCGCATCTGTAATATTAGTGTGGAAGTATGGATTAGTATGGATTAAACACGTTGAGGGTTGTATAAGCATTGTATTCCAGCTTTTATATGCGACTTCGCTCGGCTGTCAGTAAAATGAAATGAAATGTGCATATGGCTTTATTGGCCGGGAGTCTTTTTAGTTGACACCACTTATGCGACTTGCGCGTCGATGATGATAAAATGATGATGACAACACGTGCATCTAGTCACGAACAGAAAAAATCCTACCCAGGATCCCATGACCAGGAGTCAGTAATACTAATCACATGATCACGAACTGTTCACGAAAATTTGGGTGCGTCTTAGGAGTCACAAGAGACGCGTGATGCGCAGCGGCTAAGCTGCGACGGGCTTGCCACTGATATTGGTATCGAAGTATGGATTAAAAACGTAGAGCACGTTTATGCACTGTATTCATTACGTTGAATCGTGGTACGCAGAACATATGAAACAATAAACATATTTTCACAAATATAATAAAGTTCAAGAGTCAAAAAGATAAAAGATTTTCAAAGATAAATTATTGTTCCGTATTATAGCCTATGTCCTTCCTCAGCGTTCAAGCTATCTCCACACCAAATTTCATCAAAATCGTAGCAGACGTTTGGTAGTGAAAGAGTAACAGACGGAGTTACATTCGCATTTCTAATATTAATACACCAAATGAAAGAGAAACACAAACAGTCTTTCTCAGAATTATTCAGTGTGAACACCGATCACACGTGGCGCCCATAGGCGAGTTATTCCGAAACCTTGATCGACGTGTCAGGAGTAACTGTTGCAATAACACTGTTTTGAAAGTCGGATAGATCAGCTGGTATCGGAGGCACATACACATGATCGCGTCCATCGTGTGTGAAAGTGAGGGTCATGCATAAAATGCTGTGTCAACCTGCCCCTTGCGCCTAACCCACCGGTCGGATACAACGTCGTTTAACCAGTCTCGTACTGAGTTATGCCAGTGAGACGGCGTACCACTTTGCTCCCAAATAAAGATGTTTTGGTCAGCTTCTTCCAGTTGAGGCACGGGCCATAACTGTAGCATATCAAGATAAGAACCATCAGTTACAGTTGACTCACCGAAAAAGAAAGGCCCATAAACTTTCCACGGGGATATTTCTTGGGGCTAAGCGTGAAAGCCTCTCGTTCAACACGCTTTTCAGTCACTCTTTGTCATTCCATACTTTTCCCATCGCGCACATGTATACAAACAAAACTGTCTGAGTTGCTCTTTCATTTGGTGTATTGTTTACAATTGTAAGTTGAACAATAAATGTTACAACGCCTTCTTTTTGAAACACCCTGTATTTCCATGCCTGTTAAATGAGCCTTAATCTTTATGCGAACTTATCTTCCGTATTTTCGGTACAATAAAAGCCTTTCCTACAGATGAAGAATGGTGTGAGTTTATGAGAGATATTGCGTGTGTGTGAAGTTACAGAAAATCTTCAGGTGCAGGTCGCAACACAGCACGCCCATAGGAAATCTACACCAGTTTTTCGACTTTGAGAAAGGTCGAATCATTTACATGGGGGACATGGGAGCATGATATCTACAAATCCCACAGACACCCAGCTGTAGTGCAATGATTCTACATCGAGTGATGACGAGGGGGCCTTAGGACATGTGTCAAGAAGAGTAGACATGGGTACTTCCAGGAGTAGACTTTGGGATTGTGCGAATGGCTGTGACAATTAGACAGATGACAACGGCTAAACCCTGGGTAGATTTTGTAGGTACTGTGTTATTAAGAATCGTTGGAGACAGAATACTGGAAGCTAGAATGGGAAGACCGTCCCTAAGAATCGTTGGAGACAGAATACTGGAAGCTAGGATGGGCAGAGCGTCCCCAACAATCGTTGGAGACAGACTACTGGAAGATGGATGGAGATCTCCAGTTGTCACCCGTCGTTCACCGCTGACACTATACAATAGACTACAAAGACTTGCATGGGCGAATCCACATGTTGCCAAGGTTGTTTCGATTATGCTGGAGAAGTTTCGCTGGGAAGCTCTTATACATCCCTCATACAGTCCCGATCTCTCCCCATGCGGTTTACTTGCTTCTACAGCCCTGAAGAAAGACATTAGTCGCCGCCGATTTGCTTAGGCACACACCAGGGTACAATCACGGCTCCGTAGGTAACAGCAAACATTTTTCCATGAAGACATTAAACCTCTTATCTCACAGTGGAATAAATGTATTAATAGTTATGGAGATTACTTCTGAAATAATAAACAGTTTAGTTAATCTTCTCCATCTGTGTCGTTTTCATTTGACTGCCCCTTACAGTATTCGCCAGTTATAACTTCAGTCTTAGCAAGGTAATCATGAAGAATAATTCCTTTCGCTTCACAGAAAATTCTGACAGCATCTTTTCCGACAGATGATAGCGAAATCTTCTTTTGGCTACACCGTCGCTGTCTGTTTCTCCGGTTGCTGTTTTGATCCCGGAAAATTTGGAAATTTGTGGTAAGGTCCTAGGGGACCAAACTGCTGAGCTCATCAGTCCCTAAGCTTACACACTACTTAATCTAACTTACGCTAAGGATAACACACACACCCATGCCCGAGGGAGGACTCGAATCTCCGACGGGGGGAGCTGCGCGGACCGTGACAAGGCGCCTAGACCGGTCGGCTACCCCGAGCAGCCTTGTTTCCGGCTTCTCATCCACAGTACCATGTCGTCGGACGATATCATTGTTATTCTTTTTTAAAACGGTCTACACTTCGTTGAGAAATACGTATTAGCATTTCCTTCTGGTCACTCCTCAATAAATACGACTCCTATATTATACCATACTTTCTCATCCGTAACTCTTCGTTTAGCGTCAGCTATTTAGGTCAACATTTTCACGTCTTTTAATAAGGCAGTTTCCCCCTTGTTCCATTGTAGCCGCCCCTCTCTTGACAGTTGAAAAACAAACCGCAAACTCAATTTAAACTTTATTTCGGTAGCGATAGCGTTGCCGTTGCTTTACAAATTGTCAAAAGTATATGCAGTCTGTATTTTCAACTCAAAAATTTCTTGTTTTTTGTAACGTACACCTATCATTTTAGGCATTCATCGTCAGTGGTCTGAAATGAAACACATTTACAATGTGGTTTGATTTTAAATATTAAAACAGTTCCCTTCAAAATATACAGAAGTGTGATTCTTACTCAAATCATAGTTTTCTAGTTTCCGCTTTCATCTGGAAGTAGTCAGTCTTTCCAGCTATTAAAAACTGCATATTTATTTTACAACAGGCGTTTCCCTTTACTCATTTAGAACTCACCAGTGATCTGGAATGATACATATTTTCAGTTTTGGATTCCTTCTAGATGTAAGAAGAGTTCGTTAAAGAAGGTATTTAACTGCGATTTTTAGTCGCCTGCAAGCACATTTTCCAGCTCTTTCTGAATTTGAAACTGGTGCTTCTGGTCTCATTTCATTTTGGCTTGCAGTACTACAAATTTTTGAAGTAAAAGGCAATTAAATGTTGCAGGATAATACAATAAAACTTAGTGGAACATGTGTTTTAGTCAGGAGAATGCAAATGATCATTAGTGGCGCAATAATTTGTCGCGTTGTACGTGACGACATCCGAATTTTCGCAAACCAAAGCGCAACCAGGCTAGAAACTCCAGTGCTAAACGCAAAAATTCCCGAAAAAGTGAATTGCAGACGACACTTGCAGATGTAACCAGAATTTAGAAAAGATGCTGTAAGTAAAAATCGCTGTTCAATATCTTTTGAAACGAACTGTTTCCAGATCTAGAAGCAAGCCAAAATCCCGACAGCTGGCGTCGTTTTAAATGAATAAAACGAAACGTGTGTTGTAAAATAAATACATAGTTTCTGACAATTGCAAAGACGTATTTTTAATGATTCTAAACTTTCAACATGTTGGACGAATATCCGATAGAGATCAGTCAGCAAAAAAAGATTATGTCACGGTATTTCAGTTTATCCATTTGGACGAATCACACAACGCCGTATGAAAAAAATAATTTCGCATACCTGTCAGCCTCTTGTCTTATTTAATTTTGCAACTTTTACCAAGACAGCGCCACCAAAATTTCATTGATATGGAGAATATCTCTGCAAGAGTCTGACAACTTCGCCCCTTAAACTCGTAACACTTTGCAACCACAGTGAAATATTTGATTGAGGGTACTTCCCATAGATTTCTGTTCCATTCACGCGTGAAATGTAGGAAGAATGTTTTGATTAATCTGACATTATCTTCTCGGTCTTTACGGCAGGATATGTAGCGACGTGTAATATATTCCTAGATTCCTCATTTAATATTGGTTCTGGGACCTTTCGCGGAACAGCTGACATCTTCCCTTCATGCATCTGCCAGTGTATGTCTCAGGATTTCCGCGATATTGCCCCGTGAGTCAAAGCTGTGACCATTCGTGCTGCCCATTTTTTTGTACGATCAATAGCCCTTGTTAGTCCTGTTTAGTATGGGTCACACATACTTGAGCAGTGTTCTAGGATGAGTCAGTTGCATCATTAGTGTGTTGCCTCCTTTGTAGACTGCCTCCATTTTACTAGTAACCTTCCTGATGACCGGCGTATGGAAAAAATAGGTCTTGTGTTCTGCGACAATAGAATTAACACCTTTGCAGCTCGACTAATATTAGATTTATTGTGACTGGATAAGCCCTAATGCCCTGAACCCCCTTTTTTTTACAAAGAATACCTATTTTTTGCTAATATACCTAACGGTTTGAGGCGCTCATATTGTTATTGCAATATTTTTACCATTGTGGTGTAGATATAGGCAAAATCTTAATACATGATAAAATTACTCTCTCTACGACACAAAGAAAAACAGACTTAGAAGAAACTGATTTACATAAAATGCGCTCGCAATTGCTAATATGAACAACCATCAACTGTAGAATGGAATGACGACATTGAAATTTTGTGCCGGATTGGGGCTCGATTCCGGATATCCCGCTATCACGAGTGGTTGTCTTGCAACCTGGCTATCCGTGCACAATTGGCGGCCAGACCCAAACTTCCATACGTTGCCAAAGATGCGTCTGCAACCTGTACTTTACATCCATTACGTATATCATCGCACAGATGAGACATTTTACTAGAAACTTGATTGCCCGGTGCCGGCGGAACTTTGCATCCTAATTCAGAATAACACAGGTACTGCAATACCGTAAAGAAGAATTTGAGTCATAAGGGGAGGCACATCTGCAGCGTCAGAAACCTTGACTGAATCCAGATATTTTTGGGGACACAATTATATTGACGTATAAATGTGACTACAAGACCTGTACACATTCTCTGTACAGACTTTGGCCACCTCTCTGCGTTATAATTGGTAGGAAAAATGACGTTTTGTCTTTGTACCACGTTACGCTGGAGCCAGTCTCATTAACCAGAGATTAGGAGTCATACGTATAAAGAGAGAGTGCGGAATGTGGTTCTGTCACTGCAGAAGCGACTGTTGGGTATCAGGCCAATAATGCATCATTCAAATGTGATCGACAGGATTCGTCATTGCACGTTATTGTCAGGGTACTGCTTTACTCTTGGCGGATGCCCCTGAGAGGATAGGCCACTCAGCAATACAGATAGGCTCGACTCTCAACTACTGTAATAAATCGACGTCAACGATAGTCAAATCCAAGTGTGCTTGTTTAACGGAACGATGGTATAAGTCAGCATCAGCCAACCTTCCAATAAATTTGAAGTAACAGGATGTTTTTAGTTTTTGGTATAACAAGCACAAATCTTTTGGTGATTGCAGATTTAGTTTATTCATCATACCGTTTGCAGATATTTCATTGCAACAGTAGTAGTTCATCCGATAAGAGTAACGAGTAGCATGTTACCTAAAATTATACATGTATCAAACTCATTAAACACTGACAAAATGTCTGTTATAATTCAGAAACTTTCATATAGCATATTGCCATTTTCCCATGCCTTCTATAAATTCTTATACCCGATATTATAATGGCAATTCCTGGTGAACTGTTGTACAGAATGCATTTCTTTTTTCTAATTATCTTTTTTTTTTTTTTTCCTTTTCCCGCTCGGGCTCTCAAATCATCTTTTGGACGAGGAAGGAAGGTGAAAACATATCTTTGCCTTTGGCACTGCTGAAGTAAAATGTAAGGGCAAAATAAGCGCTCATTTACTATTTTCCGCAGTAGACTACGTTTCACACTAAATTCCATTGTACCCGTAAGATAAAATACTTGGTAAATGGTAACGTGGTAAATCTCCAAGCAACTGGTCCTAGGATGAAGGTGGTGAGGATTTCACTACACAGTATCGTGATGAGAGTAGAATAAATGGAGTTATTCAGATATTCTGTGAGAATAAAGTTGTGGTAAAAAGCGGACATGTTAACAGTCTGTATTCTTCTCTCTAGAAAATATAAAAAATAAGAAACAAAAATGAAATGCCAGTTCTCTAGCTAGATCTCAAGTAGTTCCAAAATGTGTCATCGTCACTCCAAGTTGCCATTTCGATAATTCGGGCTACATTACGAACGTATTCTGTAAGAGAGCGAACATTATGTTTAGTTTCAACCAAATACATTCTATTTTAGAATTCTGTACCTCAGTCGGTAAAAACAGAACCCTTATAGAATCACTTTGTTGTCCATCTGTCGGCCTGCCTGTCTGTCCAACTGTTAAAATCCTTTTTCATAGGAACAGGTGGACATATCAAGTTGAAATTTGTCACACACTAAAATCTACGGTCCCTTGGCGGTGTAAAAAATTAAAGCTTCCAAGCCAATGCAATCAAAATACGGCCATAGTAAAAGAAAAAAAAATTTCAAAAAAGTGTGAATTTGTATTATTTCACCCATAAAATTTTTTTGTCATTTATTGTGCGATGTCCGTCTGTTACGACCTCTTTTCCTCTGTAACGGGTAGACCTATCAAGTTGAAATTTATGACACATACTGAAGTCTATGATCCCGTGGTGGAGTAAATTAATTAAGCTTATAAATCAATGGAATCAAAAGATGTGACCAGTTATGTTACGTATTTTGATACTGGCAAACTCACTCATTAGAACCTATAGGGTATTTCCCTTTGACCTAAAATCAAGTGGCAAGAAGCAACGTTTCACGGTAAAAGTGAAGGGAAAAAAATCAGAAAATTGTTTGTTTGTAATGACATCACACGAAAAAAAAATACTTTTTCATTTGTTATCCAGCTTCAGTCTTGGAACAGCCAATACCTTGTCAATGTCAACGTCGATAACACGCAAAAATTGTCAAGATTTTCGGAATGGATGATAAGTCTTTATACATAACTAAGTTCGTGCGGAACACTCAGAGCATGAGGCTTCCTCGCACCTGGCCAATTTCATTTGTTGTGAGTATTCTCACTGTTTCGTAAACAAGACGCGCCTTTGACTTCTTGTCACTCATTTTAATGTTTATTTATTTAACAACTTGGTCTTACTGGATTGAAACGAAATTTATAATGACAAAAATATTAATAATTTACTCATGTCGTTCTTATTCATTACACAACTTTAACGTGGACTTCTAGACATGGGCGTATAGTGGTCCATATTTATAATTCAAAAAGGAAGAAAAATTATTTGCGCCTGAGAAAGTATATTCCATAATAACTTTGTAAAGTTTTTTTTACTCAGCAGTAGAAAGTGTATGAGTCACACATTAATTTCTTATTTAGTTCATCTGAAGAAGTCTTCCGCTTCTTTTCTTCGTTATATGAATGAAAAGTCTGCGCAAGTAACATTTTTAATCTCCACTGCGTCTCAACGAAGAAACTTCCAGTTTTATGTATTCTTTATTTTCTCATACATCGAACAGCTTAAAAGTATTACGAGAGTTAATCTGCTATAGTCTTTGATGTGTAGGAGATGAATAATACCTTGGCTTTTAAATTTATATGATTAACACTATGCATCATTACTTAATCTACTGATATTCGAAACTTAGTAATGGATCACAGTATTACGATACTACGATTATTAAGTCTCGAATGTTTTTAGAGCTGCACCTATATGTTACTAGACACAAAATTCTGTAAAACAACGGAAAATCGCATCCGGTGAGCTAATTTCTCTTTTCAAAATTGTGAATGTTTTATTGAAAATTTAAATAACTCGAATAAACGTACAGATAGTAAAAAGCAATTTTCTTATTATTTAATACAAAGAAATAAAATCCAATTTAATGATAGTACTAGATCGGTATAGCTTGCACAAAAATGCAACAGAGATGCTGAGGGAAGTTAAATGGAGAAAAAGGAATTCAAATGCAAACATTTTAGGCTATGTTTTACGGTGAGGGTCATGAATAACAACTAAAAATACAAATTGCTGTAACTAGCCATTTGGATAATATTGTATTATACACGGTCCAGTCACACTAATGCGACCACCTGTCAAAGGCCTGAATAACCACCTTTTGCAGCGCGGACGTGCAGGAAGAGTGTCATCTAAGACCTGGAAGGTACCGATAGCGATGTGGAGCCATGCCGACTGCAGTTTCGTGTCTAGCAGCGCTATGTTTCTCGGTTGAGAAAGCATGGCGCGAACAGCTCGATCGAGGAGGTTCCACAGAATCTAGAAATGATTGAAATCTGCGAAGTTTGGTAGCCATGAGAATACGGTAAACTTAGCCTGGTACGCTTCGAACCACCCATATCCCCTGCGTCACGTTGCATTGCCTTGCTGGTAGATGCCATTGTGCCATAGAAAAAGTAAACAGAGTAGTGCTGATCCAATGTGCCCTCCGGAATGATGAGATCACCCAGAGAATGCCACGAAAACATTCCCCAGACCATAAATCTCCCTCCTCCAGTCTGAACACTTACAACGGTTGTTACAGGGCCATACACGCCAACGGCAATCTGTCCGATGGAGCGCGATTCATCTGGAAAGGCCACCTTTCGCCACACAGTGGATGTCCTGTTCCGGTGGAGGAGGATGATTAGGTCCCAACTCCGAGAAGCGCAGGGGGCGATGCGGGAGAACCGCACCGCCGTGCTAGGCAAGGTCCTAGCGGAGGTCGTTTGCCATTGCCTTCCTCCGACCGTAATGGGCATGAATGATGGTGATGAAGACGATACAACAACACCCAGTCATCTCGAGCAGGGAAAATCCCTGACCCCGTCGGGAATCGAACCCGGGACCCCGTCCGCGAGAAGCGAGAACCCTACCGCAAGACCACGAGCTGCGGACCCTGTTTCGGTATTGGCCTGCAAATTCCGGCCTTTGTCACTTGTGAACAGCAGCCAGCATGAGTGCATAAACCAGGTGTTTGACGGGGAGGCCCATACGCAGCAACTTTTGCTGAAGTGTCGTTTGTAGCCTCTTGGTTCATTTGGGTGATCACTTGCTCAATAGTTGCACGTCCATTTGCCCGTACACATGTCCCCAGTCGTAGTTCACCCCTCTCTTTTATGGCCCATGACGCACCATGTTGCCTCGGTGCCGGTTTTCGATAGCGCCATTTTGCCACGCACAGTATACTTTAACTATGGCGGCAAGCGAACTGTTTACCAAATTATCCGCTTCGGAAATGCGTCAACCCTTGCCAGAAAGCCAATGATGGACATCAGATAAACCTCTCCATTTCCGCTTAACAACAACGACTGTATTGTTTTCCGCGTCCCCTCAATACGCTTTATAAATCCTCCAATGCTTGTGGTGCCACTTGACGTCTACGAGTCATGATTGCAAAATGGTTCAAATGGCTCTGAGCACTATGGGACTTAACTGCTGAGGTCATCAGTCCCCTAGAAAGTAGAACTACTTAAACCTAACTAACCTAAGGACATCACACACATCCATGCCCGAGGTAGGATTCGACACTGCGACCGTAGCGGTCGCGCGGTTCCAGACTGTAGCGCCTAGAACCGCTCGCCCACAACGGCCGGCCTGATGATTGCACAATGACGTCGAACATTGGCGGTGTTCACATTCATGTGAGTGGACCGTGTACTTTGAACTACACGTTTCAGAAGATTATACCTCCATCATCGGTTGGCTTTACATCAGTTAACAGGTTGTGGATGTATTGTATGTAGGACTTTAAAGCAGCCTGTGGCACTGTCTTTTAACTGTCGCAGGATCCTCGTACAGTCTTATTTTCATCCCACACTAAGGCTGACCTAAGCAAAAAAAAGTTACCTGGGACCACTAAATTACTGTGTCACAGGTCACCCAAACGTCGTGCATAGGAATACTATACATTAGTGCTTTATTAATTAGCATAAATCAATGTTAAGATGGAGACATAATCCGCCTGAACACATATTTGAAAGCGTAATGTAATAAATGTGATTGGTTACATGGGAAAGATAATGTTCTTATGCAACAATGCCGGGAAAATTTAAGAACCGATATTCGAGTTAGACTGCGTGACATTTCAAAAGCCTCCGTTGTATTTCTTTCTTGCGGACTATTAGAGTAAATTTAGATAGATCGGGCAGTATATCGAGGAATATAGACACTCAGTCGTCCATCGCTCCATATTTTTATGAAATAGAACAGCCAATAGTACCCTCCCACATGCCTTATGCAGTGTCTGGCAGGGTACATTAAGTATACGGAGATAGATTATTGGCAGTTGTGTTATTCCTGACTAAAATTTGCACCGGATAAATGATAAATTGTGTTCTCACATATATAAACGCTCCTCCATCTGAAAGAAAGGTGCGTTCTGAAATCCGACAATGTCGATTATATCAGTAATATCATTTTCAATACAAATATGTAGGCCTCTGAAAACGTACCCATAGTAAGTGCTGGAGATTTTATGTTTGGCGTGGGACATAATCTGCTGCCTTATGATGCTGAACCCTATTGTTCTTTACAATAGACATAAGACAGGCATACGAATCAACTTCAGAATTAGAGTGTTAAGGAGTCGTCACCATTTTCGTGCCAAATAGACATTCCCCGCTATGAAACCCTTTCCTTCGTTTTCTAAAATTTTTCATTTGAGAATAGTGAGCTTTTTGTATCAGTTCATTTCAAAGCGTATTCTTTGCTTTCGAGTCATCAGCCTTCTGACTCTGCTGCGCCAATTATTTGTTGGTGTTTTCCAATCTCTTTCTTGCTCCACATTTTTTAGCCACCAGAGCTCTCTCATCTACCATCGAAGTTATTCCCTGACGTGTTAAAACATCCGTCATTCTGTCCCGACTTCTTGTCATTGTTTTCTATACGTTTCCTTCTTCACCAGTTCTGTGGAAAACCTCCTCATCCCTTACCTTGTCAGTCCACCTAATTCTCAACATTTTTCTGTAGACCACATTTCAAATGCTTAGATTCTCTTCTGTTCCTACAGTCCATGATTCATTGCCAAACAATGCTGTGCTGAAATTTTTGTCTTAAATTAAGCCTTACTTTGACCAGAAACGCCCTATTTCCCTGTGTTAGTATGTTTCCTTATATCCTCCTTGCTTCCTCCGTCGATGTGTTATTTCGTTTCCAGGACGACAGAATTTCTTAACCTCGTGATCACTAATTTTTATCTAAGGTTTTCCAATAAACTCATTTCTGCTACACCTCATTAACTTGGTTTTTATTCAGTTTACTTTCCATCGATATTCTGTTTTCATTGATCAGTTCATTCCATTCGGTAGGTCTTGGAATTCTTCTTCAGTTTCACTGAGGATAGCAATGTCACCAGCGAGTCTTACAACTGATATCCATTCAGCCTGAATTGTAATCCCACTCTTGAACCTTTTATTTTTTAATTCCGTTTTTGCTTCTTTTATCTGTAGGGTGAACGGAAGGGACGGGTCTTCCATTTTTATTGTTCCCTCTTGGTTTCTGTACGTATTGCATATTAACCGTGTTCCTTTATAATTTTCTCCTGTTTTTCTCAGAATTCGAACATTTTGCGCCATTTTACATTGGCGAATGCTTTTGCTAGGACGACAGATCCAATTAACTCGTCTTGATTTTTCATACGTCTTGCTTCCATTAATAAGAATAACGACAGGATTGCGTCTATGATTTCTTGACCTTTCCGAAAGCCAAACTGTCATCTAACACCTCTTCGATTTTCTTTCCCACTCTCCAGTATATCTTATCAGCAACTTAGACGCATGACACGCTTAGCAGACTGTGCAATACTTCTCACATTTATCTGTCCTTGCTATCTTTGGGATTGATGAATGACATTTTTCCGAAAATCTGCTTATATGTCTCCAGTCTCACAGACTCTCCACACCAACTTGAATAGTCGCTTGGTTGTAACTTCCCCCAATGATTTTAGAAATGCTGAAGGAATTTGGTCTTTCCCTTCTGATTTCTTTTATTACAAGTCTGCCAAAGCTGTGTTAAAATCTGGTATACTGAATTCGATCCCCTATGTCCTCCATATTGAAACCCTTTTCATCCTCTGTCACATCGTAAACCAAGTCCTCTCCCTCACAGAGGCATTCAGTGTGATCTTTCCAGCTACCCGCCACCTCTCTGTCAGCAAAATTCTAATTGCACTCTTAATGTCGACACTCTTGCCTTTAATTTCACCGACAGCTGTTTTGACTTTTTTGTATGCTGAATCAGTCCTTCAGACGATCATTTCTTTTTAGATTTCATTACTTTTTTTGCAACCATTTTGCCTTGGCTTCCCTTCACTTCCTATTTATTTCAATCCAAAAGTGGCTTGTATTGCTGTATTTGTGTCTTTTGCTGAACATTTTTGTACTTCCTTCTTTCGTCGATCACTTGAGTATCTGCTGCTACCCAAGGTTTCTTCGCAGTTGCCTTCCTTGTACTTTTGTTCATCAGTTCAACTTCCGTGATTGCTCTTTTTAGACATGACCATATCTCATCAACTGTGCTACCTACTGTGGTATTCATTATCGCTGTATCTGCAGTATTAATGAACTTCAAACACGTCTCGTCGTTCCTCAGTTCTTTAGTATCCCATTTATTCCCTTTGATTCTTCTAGACGATTAGTTCTTCAGCATCCCATTTCTTCCCTTTGATTCTTCTCGACGAATCGTTTAAACTTCAGTCTACTCTTCATCATTATTAAATTCAGATTTGAGAGTGCATCTGCTTCTGGGTACGCCTGACAATATACCAACTAATTTCGGAATCTCTCTCTGACCATGATGTAATCCAGGCCAGAAATTCGTAAGTAGATTAACTACGGCCTACCGACATCTCATTTCCTTTTTAATACGTTTATATCTGTGGAATAAGTTCTCCGTGTAGAAAATAGTATTGCTCTTTATTTGAAAAGAAATTCAATTTTATAGCATGATTAAAAGCATCAACTGCTTTTTAATTTCCGATATCAAACTGGTCTGCATACGTCGATGTTTACTGAAAACATTGGTTCTGCGCTTAGTCGTCTATTCGCACAATCCCTACATTTAACAAAAAGACTGTACTTCCATTTCCACTGTCGACGCTTTGGTGCATGTGAGTTGCTTTCATTCCAAACAACAACTCCTGAAGGATTTTCGTTGTCTTTCATGCACCACTGCGACTGGCGTCCTTCAGAGTGGTTTGCAGAGTATGGATGTAGATGTAGATAATTCGGATGGTTACCATACACGAAAAGAATATTAGAAACATCAATTTTGACATTACAGTTAGAAATGTGAGTTCGTTTTGTTTTCCTTCTAACAGGAGAATGGACTTTCCCTGGAATAAAATCTTTCTGCGTAAATAGTTATGTACGTTCATGGTAATATGTCTACTATTGCAGATAATTCTGTAGAACCTGACGAAGTATTTTGTGTCTTGCTTCTCGGTTTCTTCCTTCATAGAGCACTGTGCGATGTCAGTGGTCTAACGATGCAAAGAAATCCAACTCCAGCGCTTCAGTAATTTCATTATCAGATCAAACATATCAAATCATAAAATCAGTGGCGTGTTTTTCTTTGAGATAGACAATGCGGTATTTACAACGAGCTATTCAATATCAGTAGCAAATGAGGATCCTCTACTGCTAACAGTGACACTACACAATGATGTAGCACGGACTGTTCTGTGTTCGTTATCAGTTAATGACTTAGAAGGTCTCTCCTAACTGCTACGAACTGTCCTCCCTTGACAGACCATTATGTTCTGATTTACGAGAGGCAGCTTTCGGTTTTTACGACTAAGAGTGTTCTTGAGCTGCTCGTCACGCTTAGGGGACATATTGATGCAATAAATTCTCTTGTGTGAATTGAACGAAACATAAGATATCTATTTAATAGTGTTGAATACGTTCTTGTGATTTATGATATTCAATTACTATATTTTCTGCTGGGCAAGTAATGGACTAGGCTATTCCTTTTCCAGTCAATTTTAGTCTGAAAGATAATGGACCAGCCTCTTGTAGCAATTAAAATGATTATGTTTGCTATAATATTAATACAAAGGAAAGTTTAGAGGTGATATTGCTGCAGTCATGTTCGCACCATTAGATTCCGACCACTTTAGTAGCGTTATATCAGTGACAGAGTAAACGTTCTTGCACCGCTGGTAGTTCGCACGAAGAAGAAACAATGAGAAGTGATTGGATTTCTGTGGTCGGAAAAAGTGAAAGGGGGTGATATTTATTGTATACTTTCGACACAGTATGTAACGGTGTCGTCTAACGTAAAATTTTTTATTTTTAAATCGACATGTTCGAAAGAGTCCGAATGAGTGTCAGAGAAAAGGGAGCAGGACTCTCGTCAACATCCGCGATGGGCCAAAAGATTCAGCAAGTCCAAGAGACGCTTGAGGCACAAAGGGAGTTACCACTGATGTGGTAGTGTCTTCTTTGGTTAACAGTCATAGTTCTGTTTACCTGATTATCCAATATGAACTTGGCTTTCATATAATTTCGGCTCGGTCGGTACCAGGACAGCTGACTAAGAACTCAAGGTCAAACATTTCAGAGATTACCGGACCGTTTCAACGGGAAAGCCGACCCATTTTTGAGGAGGACAGCCACTCTCAATGAAATTTTGATTCGCCACTAGTAGCTAAAATCAAAATTGCAGAGTATGGAGTGCAAGCACCCCACATCACCAAATACAAAATGTTCAAGACTCACTCATCGGCAGGAAAGGTCATGCTAACCATTTCTCGAAATGCAAATGGGCCTGTACTGGAAGACGACATGACAAACAGAACAACAATCAACGTAGAGACTTGCGGTGAATTGTTGGGAAATAAGATAAAGCCAGCAATTCGCAGCAAACGACGAGATCTGTTGTCGGAGAAAATGTTGCTGTTACACAGGAATGCCCATCCGTGTATGTCTCAAGACTTCGCTGAAACCATCAAGAAATTGGGTTTTGAGCTGCAGTCCAGGTCTTGCTCCCATCGAGTTCCATTTTTTTGGGCAGTTCAACGCTGCTTTGTAAGGTCGTACATCTTCCTCCGATGCGGAGTTGCAGAAAGCAGTGTCAAAGTGGCTTCGTAAACAAACAAAAACCTTCTTCTTGGCAGGAAAACGTAAGCTTCAGGATCCGTGGAGAAAGCGCATTGAAAAGGACAGAGAATTTGTTGAAAAATAATGTACATGTCGAACCACCATTTTTTGTAAATGCTTTGTAGAATGAAAAGCATAGATATTTTTAACTCGTCATCGTATTATCACTTTTGCCTATGAACTATAATAAAGAGTGGCGGCCTTGAGATATAAGCAGCTTTCATATCATGATGCTATACTTTGTGGACATCGCTACGATTGAGATAAAGCTTCTCAACAGATTAAAGCAGCAAGCCGGACCGGATCTCAAGCCAGGAACTTTGCCTTCGGTAGGCAATTATTTTATCGATTGGGCTATTCAGAAACGACTGACGACGAGTCCTCACAGCTTCAATTCGCCCCGAGTCTTTCACCTACTTTCTTATAGAAGTGATACACCACCAAAAAGTACGCAAGATTGCTTCTGTGAAGTTTGGAAGGTAGGAGATGAGGTACTGGCGGAGGAAATGCTGTGAGGGTGGGCCCTATGCCGTTCCTGCGTAGCTCGGTCAGGAAGAAGATTAACCGCAAAAGTTAATGTTTAAAAAATTAAAAGGCGCAAGGAAAGAAGACTATACTCTAGCGTCACGTCAACGGAACTGTCGTTAGAGACTAGGCAAAAGCTTGTATTGGTAAATGGAGAGGGAAACCAGCCGTGTCCTTCTCAAACGCACAGTCTCCAATTTGTCTTAATTGATTCAGTGAAGCCACGGAAAGGCGTAATGACGGAGACAGGCATGGTAAATGCCTCAAGTTCTAGAAAGAACTATGGAGAATAGTATCATAAAAGTATATCAACAGCAACAAGGAATAGATAAAAGTGGTAAAAGCCTGTCGTATCGCTCTCACCCAGAGGAAAATAACCATACGGTCGTGAAGGGCCATGAAATGTACAGTACTATAAAAGTACTGTAATCGTATAAACTGTCGTGAACTACCTGATCCCATAATAAAATAAGACGGACGGAAGATAAAAAGAGCGACAAGTAAAGCAAAATAAATAGTGGCGAGAGCAAGCGTGGGCGGATACCAGCTGAATACTGAGTGCACGGACATGACCCTACACGATATCATGGTTATTTTCCTACTGGCGAGAATGATACAACAGTCTCTCACGAATTTTATGCATTCGTTGGTCTAGTTGATACACTTTTACTATACTGTCTTCCGTGGTTCTTTTTATAGCTTGCCGCATTTACCTTGGCCGTCTCCTTCATTCCGCCAATCGTATTTTGACTGCTGTTACTTTTAATGATGTCTTCTCTCTCGGCGGACACTCAGAGGAACTTGCGCAACACACAAGCCCTACCGCCTCGGCTGTATGGATTATGGATTATTGTAATAATATTCCAGTAAGGCCATCTGTTGGCGCTCCTTACTCACCGACGTATGAACTGGCGAAACACTTGGCCTCTCTGCCCTAGCAGAAAGACTGACACATACGTAACGGATTCAGGAGATTTCATTAAGGAGCTAAAGAAAATAAAAATTGAACCAAACAAATTCCCGATCAGCTCTGATGTTGTTTCTTTGTTTGCCAGAGTGCCACTCATTGGTTCTGTGGAGTATATCGGTTCCGTTTTCCCGCCAGACACCACCAAGTTCTTTCACGCATGTCTAGCCAGGAGCTGTTTCATGAGGCGTGACAACTTCTATGAACAGCTGGAAGGCGGCACCATAGGTACTCCACTTAGCCCATTATTGGCCAATGTATTTGTACGACACCTTAGGTCTACAGGGTGCCAAATCCAACGCTTATGATTCGAAATGTTGCTTTGAGTTGGCCACCAATGGGCTAAGTGGGCTACCCATGGCGCCGCCTTCCAGCTGTTCGTAGAAGTTGTCACGCCTCATGAAACAGATCCTGGCTAGACATGCGTGAAAGAACTTGGTGGTGTCTGGTGGGAAAACTGAACCAATATACTCCACAGAACCAATGAGTGGCACTCTCCTGAATCCGTTACGTATGTGTCAGTCTTTCTGCTAGGGCAGAGAGGCCATGTGTTTCGCCAGTTCATACGTCGGTGAGTCAGGAGCGCCAACAGCTGGCCTTAATGGAATATTATTACAATAATCCATAATCCATGCAGCCAAGACGGTAGGGCTTGTGTGTTGCGCAGGTTCCTCTGTATGTCTGCCGAGAGATAAGACGCCTTGATTAACGGATTCTACTCCGTATGATTCGCTGCGTCGGATCTGCGCTTAGTTTTCGGCACCATTTGAGTTGCCGGCAACGGTTGGACTGTTATGGTTAATACCGCCTCAGCAATGATTTCGATGATGCGATGAGTCCTTGTTATGATGTATCTACGCAAAGGAATGAGGACTGACCCTGACCCTCACCCTGTATTTTAATACAAACACTAGGAGTGCTTGAACTGGGTCCACACTCACGCGAACTGGATAGAGGAACTTTTCGCCAGCGCTGGAAGTGCCACGCATGAGAGCGCTGTGCCAATAATTTATAAATGCATTTGCCCAGGGTGGCGCCCGCCCTCCCTTCCCACTTCCTCTAAGAGTCTCCAAGGGCAGTGCGGGGTCGGAAAGGGGTGGGGAGTGGAGGCAACGCGGGTTATCGAACGAGGCACAGCAGAGCACAGCACAGCACGGGCCTGCCGGCAGCGTCAAAAAAGAACCGCGACGAGCGCCCGCCAGATTCCGACGCAAAATCTGTGCCGCTCCGATTTCACAGACTCTGCATCCTACCGTCGTTTCTACTGAGTCTACCTTTACGACTTTAATTAGCCAAGTGAGACACGATGAGACACTCCCTCTCTTTCTTTGGCGTCTATAGTGACATTCCAAACAAGATAGCGCTTTCGGACGTTGACGGTTGTTACCAAATTCGTCTGATTACTAGCTCCGGGCATAAGGTGATAAGCAACACAAGTTCATTTCAGTGGAATCAGCGAAATGCTAACGAGAACACAATACACGACCATATATACTATACCAGTATAGTTACTGACGTTCCACAAGGCTCGATCTGAGGTTCTTAAGTGTTAGTCATAACGGCGAACGAAGTTTTAGTTGCCGTACAACAAACAAAATTAATTCTCTTTGCAGCTGACACAAATATTAGTCAGTCTGAGTAAACATACAGTAACAAAGAAAATTCTAAATAAAGTTTGTAAAAACATAGTATTTTGTTTTTCTGTCCCATAACTTCAGAAAAACATAGTACATTAATTTCTGCACATCAGTCTGTATCACATTAATCAGAAATGTAACAGCCGCAGTTAGTATGTATCGAATAACCTTTTCTGCTACTGATTGCGCTTACTCATCACAATTAGAGCAAAACAGTCACATGTCCCAGAGCTTCTGAAACAATTAGCTGCGATAGTCATGACATGTCTCGAAGAAGATATAATTCTTAAGTAACTTTTTTTTTCAATTATAATTCGTTAATGATGTACAGACTATTTTTTAAGAAGGTGTATTTTTCGTCTCACGTATGTATCTCATACAATAACAAGTCACTCTTATTCAAGGTCGTTTTGTTCAGCCTTCTTTAATGAGGTAGTTTCTAAATTACAGCTTCATAACTGCCTAAATTATGTAATGAAATTTATCTTAAGAAATTCGTTACAGTTCACCAGAAATCATAGTGGCCATAACAACGATAACGCTGAAATGAACGTCTTTACTCTGCCATAACGTTAGTAATTGCTCCCAAAGTTGTGTATTACGACGTTAGAAATTTTTTTATCAACGATTCCATCGAGTAGCGTTTCTATTTGTATTTTCATTACCTTAGAAAATAAAATGAGCGTTCTTCTTCTCGACAAGGTAACTTGATCCACAAACGAATTTTTATTTTGATTGAAGGAGGATACAGTGTGTGCCAAACCTGTGTCGATCAACATTATACAGACAACACAGGATCCTAAACAGACTACTTTGAGGTACAAAACTAATGGTCGTAAATTAATATTTCTTTTCTTAATGACGTAAATAACTGACGCTGTATATCAAAAATTTAACCGCCTGGCAGCTTCACAGCTTATCAAAAACTTAGCACCGTACCACCTGTTCAATCTACTGATCCTCCAGCCTAAATGCTAGGTAATGCACTGAAAATATCGGATACTGAATTCAAAAGTACAAGTATTAGACCTTGTTGCTACACACGTTGTTTTTGTTGTTGCTCCACCAGTACTCCCCACATTGTTTCCCTCAAATAGTATACTTGACGGGCAAGTTGATGAGTGCTTATTGAAGAATCGTCTCTTCGCAGTCCTACATCACCCATACAGATTCTTCTGTTATAACCAGACCATGCTCTGGCTTGATCGAATTCTCGTATGTTTCCGTCGACAATGAGTCATTTAATCAAATTAGGATTATGCCCGTTATGAAAGTTTTCGCTGCACGTTAGTTTGTCTTTTAATGTCTTTCACTGTACTTAACCATACATGAAATGCAAGTCTACAAGTAAGTACTTGGAAGCGCTTACACACTCAAGGTAAGAGTCTGTGAGAGCTGACTCCCCGCGAGATTTTTCTGAGGTAGTTCTGGGCGTGAAGGAAGAGGTTGCGATGGATGAGCGTCGGGCTGCACGGCACTTTGAATACTTCTAGTTGCAAAGAGGAAACATAAATGACCGCGTCCGTATTGGACAAGAGAGCCGATTTATTTTACGAGAATGACAGCGTTGGAGTTCGAATAAATACTCTTTATAAATGGACGCAAAGTTGCCAATCTAGACACAATTATGCGTGAATCCGTTACTATTAAGGACAGACTGCTTCTGACATTTTCTAGCATCAGCTACATTTATTCTCTTTAATACTTGATAAAGTAACAGCTACGATGAAATAATATTACACCATGAAATGATTATCAAATGGACACCCCAGCTGCAAACAGGCGCTGATGTACTTCATTGGGGACATGTTTAATTATCATTTCATTTCTAGCAAAGCTGCATGGTCATCTATGGTAACTGTTCTTTCGGAACAGATACTACCGTCATATATAGTTAATATTACACCAATTTCATCTTGAAACCCATAGACGTTCAAAGGCCAAACAGGGCGGATATCTGATACGTAAAGCATTTCCAGACATACATTTATTTGAACGTTTTTACTTGTATTGACTTACCGTGAAGGTCAGTTTGACATACAATAAATACCACGTGATATAAAATTATAGATACAGCTATATTATTTCCGAGTTACAGAACGATTACTTTCAAATATAACTTCATTTATTTCTCTATGGTAATTAATCTGTATCATAAAACTACTTTGTCTGATTCCTTGAATTGTGGATATTCTGGTAAATTTTTCCTTTTCTTAGTTGCCGTAGTCCAGTGAGTGTACATTCCATAACGCTGACCTTTCCCAGTACAAACTAATTAATGCACTACTTCGTTCTGAGTCCACTTCCTGACAGCTTTTTACAAAAGGTTTTTCTTTTTTTTTTTTTTTTTTGCCGACATATTGTTGGTGTTCACTCACAGTGCGTATCCAAACGACAGCCAGTACTCTCAACTGTCTTAACAAACACGGCGCACCTTTATAAAGGGGATACTTGCATTGCTGATGTGGCACAGTGGGTAGCGAACCAATCTTTTAACCATATTAACGTGGAATCGAGTCTCTTTAGTCACAACTGTTTTTATTTTCGTTTTTTAATTCTGTATAATATGGCTATGATATTATTATATGTTATTTGCTGCGTAGCACTGTTTAAGTCTTCGAAACAGGTTAGCTGCTCCTGCTGTTCTTTTAGGAGGTAAGACGGGCGATTTCTTCACTCAGAAACGGGCTTCGGCCACATATTATGGCTCAAAACGCACAGTGGGTACTTTTATCTAATGTGTGCATGAGAACGTTAAAATATATTACCAAGATGCGGCAGTGCACAAACTGTGAAATATCGCACAAATGTGGGACGCAATATGGCGGCTCAGCAGTCTCCGAGTACTCTCAGCCCTCCCGACGATGCCGGTAGAGACTTTTTTTTTATTTTCCCCTGAGAGCTACGGCGAGGAGCTCTAGAGAGCTGCAGGTTGCCGTCTACACGAGAAATCTAAACTCGCAGAGCGCGACTATCTTAGATTTTGCCTCATTATTTTATACTGCCGGCGAACTGACTCTCAGTGTTGTTTACACGACACGTATTACTCTTGCAATAGCTCACCGATGGTACAAAACTCTCAAGTTTATACCTAGCTTTTCAGATTCCACAACATATTTACGCGCCAAAAGTACGCTTGTGCTTTAGAAATCCTGATTCAATTAAACTATCGTACCTTGATTGAACCTGAACTCACAAATAAAATATCACTACGAAATCTCTGCTAATCCTTTCGAAATCAACACGTACCAACGACTGAATCACGTAATTCACAGGTAGCCCATACCTTCGAAATCGATTAGTTGTAGAGAGAAACACTCTCACGGTCAGATATCCTTTCTTGACTCAACCAAAATGATACTGCTTCCTAAACCCAAGTTAAATCATTTTACGACCATTATAATGAATAAACTAACAGCGTTATCTCCACATTTAACAATGTATATATTGTAGTCGCTGACCGCCTTGAAATGGAACAGCGGTCAGCTGCAGCGTATGAACAATCTTTGCCGCACGGAATGCTGCTCGTATACTCTCTCTCTCTCTCTCTCTCTCTCTCTCTCTCTCTCTCTCTAGAACATTTTACAAACAACGGCTTATTAAACATAATATAATACATCGCAATAACAATATTGTTTCAGTCATACATCCAGCTGCAGATGATCCTGGAATAAGTTGAGGGGTCGACTTGTTACGTAATGTTCAGCCCAACACATTCTGTCGCATTAAACTTGAGTTCACAAACCGCAGTATCTTTTTTCTTTTTGGATAGCATGAACGGATCCTTTCGCAAATTACAAACTTATAACACTTCCAAGACTAGTTTTCATCGCATTATTAAAGAAAGTAGCATCCGGTTCTAGACACTTAAATCTTAATACGGCCTATGTACTCTTGGAGATTTTATCAATCATAAAACTAAATCTTGAAAATTTTACTTCCTTCTGTTCTTATTCAAACAGCGGTAACTTGGGAAATGACAAATATTTTCTTTGTTTAGTTGTAATTTAAACAACGTAAGTTTCCACATGAATCTATTAATAGCTGTAAATATATCCCTGAAACGTAAACTCAAATTGTAAAATCAGATAGAAGTGCTAATTCTAATAAAAAAAGTTGACTCCTTCAGTTTATTTTCAAATTGCACAGTACCTAGTTTTTGTTATTTATTCAGAAACTTGATAATTTCTTTTCTAAGGGTAAAAAACAGCTAGCCGTTTTTCTCAACTCAACCAACGAATTTCGGAATGAAGAAGTGTATTCCCTTATCGGCGTCAACTTATAATTTTTTTTCTATTTTCGCTGAAACAGTGATAGATTTCCACCACATATTATATTCGTAACTCTCGTTACATCTTTGAATTCGGACCGCATTCTGGCATCATCCACATAGCAGTTATTAATGAGTAATTCAATAAGTTAAACTTTTTTATTCTATTTTTTTTCTTAATTGTCAAATGAAGCCAATATCGCAACCGATCATAGCCGGTTCTCTGTCGGTACAAACTGAAGAGCATTTTTGAAAACCATTAATTTCTCGACACATTTTTAACGGAACTAAAAATATGTTAGCCTGTTATTCTGAACAACGGAATTACAGCGAATATGAGTAAATCCTCGTATAGTGCAGACAAACAAGCAAACAGTAGGCTGTGAGGGCACCGGGTCGGAGGGGGAATACCCTCTGGAGGCGTATGGATCGTGAGCCAAGCTTCGCCGCGTCTGATCCAATAGACTCAGAAAAAAGCAGTCCGATCACTCATTACAGCCATCGAATCTACAAAAACGGGGATCGAATCCGTTCATGCCGAGCAATCACCTTAACCATTAGGCTTTTCTGAACAGGTCTCTGGGCGTCACTCAAAATTTTATTGTTACCGAGGTTCCTACCTATAATTTCCGAATACGTCTGCTGTTGCCGCCCACTTCACGCATCGTAGCGCCTACTGCATCGGCATCCCACTTCACGTCCAACAACACGGGATGCCTGCATCACAGGGCATATATTCATCAGGAAATCCTACGTAGTCTGTGTCGTCAACACAAATATTTCCCCATGGCCACAACACAACACCAGGTCTCCACCAACGGTCACCAGGGACCACTCCTGTACGCGGAGCTCGCAGAACAGCTTCACCAGAGGTCGCAGCTAGAGCAGGAACTACTTTGATACGCCAGCCACGTGATCGCAAATAGTTCCGGCAGATATACTACTGGCCATTAAAACTGCTACACCACGAAGATGACGTGCTACAGACGAGAAATTTA
Source organism: Schistocerca piceifrons (assembly GCF_021461385.2). Lineage (NCBI taxonomy): Eukaryota > Metazoa > Arthropoda > Insecta > Orthoptera > Acrididae > Schistocerca > Schistocerca piceifrons. The sequence continues at coordinate 323,064,709 of NC_060141.1, forward strand.
ACCGACAGGAAGAAGATGCTGTGATATGCAAATGATTAGCTTTTCAGAGCTTTCACACAAGGTTGGCGCCGGTGGCGACACCTACAGCGTGCTGACATGAGGAAAGTTTCCAACCGATTTCTCATTCACAAAAAGCGGTTGACCGGCGTTGCCTGGTGAAACGTTGTTGTGATGCCTCGTGTAAGGAGGAGAAATGCGTACCATCACGTTTCCGACTTTGATAAAGGTCGGATTGTAGCCTATCGCGATTGCGGTTTATCTTATCGCAACATTGCTGCTCACGTTGGTCGAGATGACTGTTGGCAGAATATGGAATCGGTGGTTTCAGGAGGGTAACACGGAACGCCGTGCTTGATCCCAACGGCCTCGTATCACTAGCAGTCGAGATGTCAGGCATCTTATCCACAGGGCTGTAACGGATGGTGCAGCCACGTCTCGATCCCTGAGTCAACAGATGGGGACGTTTGCAAGACAACAACCATCTGCACGAACAGTTCGACGACGTTTGCAGCAGCATGGACTATCAGCTCGGAGACCATGGCTGCGGTTACCCTTGACGCTGCATCACAGACAGGAGCGCCTGCGATGGTGTACTCAACGACGAACCTGGGTGCACGAATGGCGAAACGTCATTTTTTAGGATGAATCCAGGTTCTGTTTACAGCATTATGATGGTCGCATCCTTGTTTGGCGACATGGCGGTGAACGCACGTTGGAAGCGTGTATTCGTCATCGCCATACTGGCGTATCACCCAGCGTGATGGTATGGGTGCCATTGGTTACACGTCTCGTTCACCTCTTGTTCGCATGGACGGAACTTTGAACGGTGGGCGCTACATTTCAGATGTGTTACGACCCGTCGCTCTACCGTTCATTCGATCCCTGCGAAACCCTACTTTTCAGCAGGATAATGCACGACCGCACGTTGCAGGTCCTGTACGAGCCTTTCTGGATACAGAACATGTTCGAGCGCTCCCCTGGCCAGCACATTCTCCAGATCTCTCGCCAATTGAAAATGTCTGGTCAATGGTGGCCTAGCAAATGGCTCGTCACAATACGACACTCACTACTCTTGATGAACTGTGGTATGGTGTTGAAGCTGCATTGGCAGCTGTACCTGTACACTCCATCCAAGCTCTGTTTGACTCAATGCCCAGGCGTATCAAGGCCGTTATTACGGCCAGAGGTGGTTGTTCTGGGTACTGATTTCTCAGGGTCTATGCACCCAAATTGCTTGAAAATGTAATCACATGTCATTTCTAGTATAATATATTTGTCCAATGAATACCCGTTTATCATCTGCATTTCTTCTTGGTGTAGCAATTTTAATGGCCAGTAGTGTACATCCGCCAAACGGGCTTTATAGGGCGGCGCACTGCTTGGAAGTATATCTCCCCCGCCCCCGTCTCCCTAGTCTCCCTAGTCTTCGTCCCTGTGGCAGATCCTCTCAGTTTGTTCATCGTCATCATTGTGGTACGCCAGTGTTGTATTTGGTGCTGTTCCCCCGTGATGTCAAGAGCTGTGATGTTAATTGTGTGCTGGAATTGTACCTAGTGTTACTGTCAATGATGAAATGAAATGATCGTGTGTCATTTATTGGCTGGAATATCTCCTTCGGGGTTTGGCCGCCGTATTGCAAGTCTTTTTAGTTGGCGCCACTTCTGCGACTTGTGTGTCAATGATGATGAAGGACACACAGCACCCAGTCGGGAATCGAACCTAGGCCCTCATGCGTGGTAGGCGGTAACGCTACCGCTGCTCTACGGAGGCGGACACTGTCAGTGATTGTTATGTGCTACGCCGCACATCGTCACTTTTATGCTCAGGCCATCCGTCGCCTTGTGTTTCTTTTAATGGTCACAATGTGTGGGTTTTTTTGTGTACAGATTTTAGCTTTTCATCACCATTTTACAGTCAGCCCCTTTTTTACGCTACCTTCCATTATATTTCCCCCTTTTATATGTCTATTTATCCGTATTTCCTCTTTTCTGTGGTTTTTTCAATGTCTCCATGTTCTGAACTTACTGTCTGCCCCATATGGGGCATTGAAATACAATAAAGAAAAAAAGAAACAAAGTTTGACGTTTACAGAGGTGCCACCCCGACAGCCACGGCCAGACGCCTCTTCTAGCTGGCCGATCTCCTGCTGATGGACTTGGTATAGTCGACGAACGTCTTGACATTGTAGAATTGTCTTATTGTGATCTCTCCACGTGAAGAGTCGGGTCTTTTTATTATTATGTGTTCTTTACATTGGTGACGCTCCGCAGTTGGGATCGATACTGTTCTTCTTTAGAAGATTGTATTATTGTTTCGTTTTGGTGAGTCCAATAAATTATTTTCGGACTTGTGTTTTCCGCATTTCTATTCTGCTAGAACAGATAGCTCAACTTTCATAATGTGTCCCCATCTCACCATTCGCATATTCTCAGTTATTGATTGTAGTCAACCTGTGGACGCTACTACAGACAATCTACAACGCAGCAACACTAACGGATCAGCAGTCCTATGAATAAATCCGATTAAAGCGATAAAAAAATTGTGTGCGATGTGTAGGATACGTGGAATTAAAATAAAGAACTACATACAAAGGTCTGGAAGAATTTAAATTGTAATTGCACGTGTCTCTCACTAAAACCGTGAACGAAGATTACCCTCAATCTTCGAATACCTGCGAATGGCTGTTTAAATAAAAACATTTTACTCGCGTCAGTAAAATACGTGTGACAAATGGTATTCAAGAGGGATTAAATCGGGTTCCGTTCAGATATGTATTTGAAATATCTGGAAAATCATACTTTTTGTAAACTGTGTGGTAATTCGAACCTCCGACATTCAACCGAGATGGTGCTATGAATACCATACTCGTATTTTACGTAGTCCAGATCCAGGGAAGTGCTGCCTAGACTGGGTTAAGAAGAATAGTATTGATTCTTTCCTGCTCTGTTCTGATATTGAGACCACATGTTCATCTACCTCACAATATTGTAAAAGGAGAAACTTACTAACTGGCTAACGTAACAGCGTGCAGCCTAAACCATTCGGCCTAAAAACGTGATAAGTTAGACACAATATTATTTTTGTGTTGCGTAGGCGCCCGCTTAGAAAGGATCTTCCAAAATTCTACCATTAAGGATATCTAACCGGTTTTTTGGTAAAACGACACCCCAGGTCCTATAAGTATGAAGTTTGATGGAAAAGTTATTATTTGCTGCAGGCTCCTATTGCGAAATGTCTTCGTAAGGGTGTTAACGTGGGGGCACTGGTTTAGCTGGCACATCGACTCACAGCCTAAACATATGGCTGAGGAAACAAATGTGGAGGAAACTACAGGCACTCACCAAAAGCACTTTTCAAAATTCTACTTTTAAGAGGATAAACTGAGCATTATATATTGCGTCCCACAGCTAGCGCTGCTGGGAGCTAATCAGGAATGCAAGTTTCATTGTGGCCCTTAGAAGACCCCACACACTAGCAATAAATTGTTTGCAATCTAGGCACCAATATCGCCTGCTGTCGGTCGCTTCCTTGGACCCCGACACATTATCGATTTATTAAGCAATTGCAAACAGTATTTCGAGATCCTTTAAGTCATGAAGTTCTGCAACGAGACATGAACTGCTGGGGCATTTCATCTGCATATGTCGAACAGACCAAAAATAAATTAAAGCTTGGTAGTTGAAATTTATGAAACTATTGCTCTGAACTGTACATTAAATTTTCATGAAACCAAGTGCGTTTGTTCGTAATTCCAGTCAGCATTTCGCAAATACAGGACGATTGAAATCGGAATAGCATTTACAAAAGACTAATTTAATACATAACGATCGATATGAATTACAGAGAAGGTAGAAGAAAGTTCAAAAACTTACATACTTCATACGAGGACTCGCTGAAAAGTACTGCCTCTGAATTTTTTATGTGAACATTCTTAAAGCTTTTTGAATAAAGGAAACGCTACTAACATTCTACATATTTGTTCTTCATGTCTACATATTTGTAACACTTGCCGCTAGAGGGCTCCGAATTGTAGGGTGTAACATGTGCGGTGTATAACGTAACTGAGAAACAGCGTACTGTAATCGAGTTTCGAATTATTAGAGTTCACCCTCTCATGGAGCGCTTTCTCCTTCAGTATGAAAACACCAGACCACACACGAGAGCTGTGACATCTGCAACAATCCGGCAACTTGGGTTCACTATCGTCGATCATTTCCCATACAGTTCCGATTTGGCTCCATCCGATTTCCATAAATTTCCAAAAGTTAAAATACACTACGGGGATTACACTTTGATAGTGATGAGGCGAGGTTGTAATTCCGTCAGCAAAATCAAACGTTTTACACTGACGATCTCAACAAACTGGTTTCTCTTTAGCAGGAATGTGTTCGTCGCCACGGTGACTACGTTGAGAAATAAAGAGGTAAAAATGAAGAATAAAGATGCTGAATGTTAATAATCTTTATTTCATTTAAAAAGTTTTAGGAGTTTTCGCATAAAAAATTAGGAGGCGTTACTTTTCAGGAGTACGCTATCTGATCTAAAGTACCCGGACACTTATCAGTGGACATAAATATCGGGTGTGTCCACCCGTCACCTTTATGGCGGCTTGAGCCCGGCTGTAGACACATTCCGTGGGGCGTCTGAATGTCTGAGTAGGAATGGAAGGACATTCTTCCTCAAAAGCCGAAACCAAAGAAGACAATGAAGCTGGACGTTAGGGTCTGGAACGAAGTCGTCATTCTAAACTATCCCAAAGGTGTTCCATTAGGGTGAGGCCGGGACTCTGGGCACGCCAGTCCATTTCAAGAATGTCGCTGTCCACAAACTATTGACTCGCAGATTCTATTCTATGACAATAATCGTCTCCGAACTATTTCTCTAACGTACACAGTGCACAGCTCTACAAGATGAATTCATATTCTTCTGTATTTAGCGTTTTCCTTAGCGCAGTAAGGAGAACACAACCACGAAGTACATACGGATTGCGTGACGCCATCCCCTCTACACATCCCTGTTCGCACTACATAGGCAGACGTTCACGAAATCGAAACCCTTCCATCGGGTTGTCACAGGGTGTAGTGAGTCATCACTTCAAATCACTCGTTTCCAACCATCCACTGTTCACTGGCGCCGCTCTTTACATCAACTCAAACGTCGCTTAGCATGGACTACAGAAATATGATGCTTGTGAGAAGGTGCACGACTATTATACCCCACTCTTTTTAAAGCCCTAACACAGTCATTGTGTTAGCTGGACTGCTTTTAACACTTTGGATCTCACGAGTGATTACTTCAGCCGACTTCATGCAAAATCGTTTGCAATACTCGACGGTCCCCGTCCGTCTTAGTTCAGCTGTTGTTGTTCTTTCGCATTTCCAGTTCAGAATCACATCATTAGTCTTCTGACTGGTCTGATGCGGCCCGCCATGATTCTTCTCCTGCGCCAACTTCCTACCTACTTTCTCAGTTACTTGCTACACTCCTGGAAATTGAAATAAGAACACCGTGAATTCATTGTCCCAGGAAGGGGAAACTTTATTGACACATTCCTGGGGTCAGATACATCACATGATCACACTGACAGAACCACAGGCACATAGACACAGGCAACAGAGCATGCACAATGTCGGCACTAGTACAGTGTATATCCACCTTTCGCAGCAATGCAGCCCGCTATTCTCCCATGGAGACGATCGTAGAGATGCTGGATGTAGTCCTGTGGAACGGCTTGCCATGCCATTTCCACCTGGCGCCTCAGTTGGACCAGCGTTCGTGCTGGACGTGCAGACCGCGTGAGACGACGCTTCATCCAGTCCCAAACATGCTCAATGGGGGACAGATCCGGAGATCTTGCTGGCCAGGGTAGTTGACTTACACCTTCTAGAGCACGTTGGGTGGCACGGGATACATGCGGACTTGCATTGTCCTGTTGGAACAGCAAGTTCCCTTGCCGGTCTAGGAATGGTAGAACGATGGGTTCGATGACGGTTTGGATGTACCGTGCACTATTCAGTGTCCCCTCGACGATCACCAGAGGTGTACGGCCAGTGTAGAAGATCGCTCCCCACACCATGATGCCGGGTGTTGGCCCTGTGTGCCTCGGTCGTATGCAGTCCTGATTGTGGCGCTCACCTGCACGGCGCCAAACACGCATACGACCATCATTGGCACCAAGGCAGAAGCGACTCTCATCGCTGAAGACGACACGTCTCCATTCGTCCCTCCATTCACGCCTGTCGCGACACCACTGGAGGCGGGCTGCACGATGTTGGGGCGTGAGCGGAAGACGGCCTAACGGTGTGCGGGACCGTAGCCCAGCTTCATGGAGACGGTTGCGAATGGTCCTCGCCGATACCCCAGGAGCAACAGTGTCCCTAATTTGCTGGGAAGTGGCGGTGCGGTCCCCTACGGCACTGCGTAGGATCCTACGGTCTTGGCGTGCATCCGTGCGTCGCTGCGGTCCGGTCCAAGGTCGACGGGCAAGTGCACCTTCCACCGACCACTGGCGACAACATCGATGTACTGTGAAGACCTCACGCCCCACGTGTTGAGCAATTCGGCGGTACGTCCACCCGGCCTCCCGCATGCCCACTATACGCCCTCGCTCAAAGTCCGTCAACTGCACATACGGTTCACGTCCACGCTGTCGCGGCATGCTACCAGTGTTAAAGACTGCGGTGGAGCTCCGTATGCCACGGCAAACTGGCTGACACTGACGGCGGCGGTGCACAAATGCTGCGCAGCTAGCGCCATTCGACGGCCAACACCGCGGTTCCTGGTGTGTCCGCTGTGCCGTGCGTGTGATCATTGCTTGTAGAGCCCTCTCGCAGTGTCCGGAGCAAGTATGGTGGGTCTGACACACCGGTGTCAATGTGTTCTTTTTTCCATTTCCAGGAGTGTATATATATATATATATATACTCCAGTCTCTATCTTCCTCTGTAAGTTTTACCCTCTACACCTCCAACTCCTCTCTCATTCCTAGTACCAAGCCCATATTCTCCCGTTACCGTTTCTACTACTCATTGCCCTAACCACATTCCAATTCTCCATGACTATTAGATTTTCATTTCTCTTTACGTACTGAATTACCCGTGCAATATCCTCATATACCTTCTCTATCTCTTCATCTTCCGCTTGCGACGTCGGTATTTATACCTGAAATATTGTTCTCGGTAGTGGTTCGCTGTCCATTCTGAAGAGAACAACCCTATCAGTGAACTGTTCACAGTAATCAATCTATACCCTACCTTCCTGTTCATAACGAATACCACTCCCGTTACAACATTTTCTGCTGCTGTTGTTATTACCCTATACTCGTCTGACCAGAAACCCTTGTCTTCTTTCCATTTCGCTTCACTAACCCCTACTGTATCTATATTGGGCCTCAGCATTTCCCTTTTTCAGATTTTCTAGCTTCCCTACCAAGTTCAAACTTCTGACATTCCACACCCCGACTCGCAGAACGTTACCCTTTCGTTGTTTATTCGGTCGTTTTCTCATGATAACTCCCCCTTGGTAGTATCTCCCTCCCAGGTCTATTAGTAGACTATATTTACGCTGTTTTCATAGAGGGGAAAAATTATCTGATGTACTTCACTGCTCTTTGCAGTCGACGTAACTCATGTAAGAAAAAAATCCAAACCAATCCAAGTAGGACTCACGGTCTGAGGATGCCGTACAAACTTAATTATGTACATAGGTAGTTCATCTATAGGTGTGATTTTGCGAGTGTAAAAATATGTGACATAAATGGCCATATCTTTTTATTGCATTGATTTAGAAGGTTACACTGCCAAGGGACCGTAGACCTTAGTATGTGACACAAATTTCAACATCATACCTCCACCCTTTCTGGAGTAAAGGTGGTCTTAACACGCGGACAAACAGACGGACAACAAGGTGGTCCGCCGGCCAAATGTGGCCGAGCGGTTCTAGGCGCTTCGGTCTCGAACCGCACGACCGCTACGCTCGCAGGTTCGAATCCTGCCTCGGGCATGGATGTGTGTGATGTCCTTAGGTCAGTTAGGTTTAAGTAGTTCTAAGTTGTGGGGGACTCATAACCTCAGATGTTAAGTCCCATAGCGCTCAGAGCTATTTTGAACAAAGTAGTCGATAAGGGTTCCGTTTTTACCGAATGATGTACCAAATCCTAAACAACTACCACTAGTTATAGAGACGGTAAATCTCGAAGGGATTTAAGGTCTCTCATCGTCGACGAGGTTATTCGAAATGAAACACAGTCGCGAACTGGAGAGTGATGGAGAATGGAAATAGGCCGTGGCCTTACAACGGAAACATCTGAGCATTTGTTTCAAGCAGTTCAAAAAGATTACGGTAAACATTAACCTGGATGACTGTACGGGATGTGTGTAGCTTCCATTCCGAATCCGAGTCCAGTGTGCTAACCAGTGAGACATCTCCATCAAAGAAGGTCATATATCACAATTTCGTAATTTTTCAGAAAGGAAAAAGAGTTGTTGTTTTCCTTTGGAACTATTTATTTTTACGTTTTGTTATGTATAATCAGGTGATACTGTTTGTGTTATAGAACAGTAACAAGCATTTAGTATATTTTACAATATTTAAAAAGTCATCTTAATTCTTACGTAATATTCCGTATAAGAATGTTGCCCATCCTGTAACAGTACATCGTGAAATAACGTTGTATTCGCATATCGAGAAATGTTGTGTACATGGAAGAATCCTGGAGATACTAGAAGGTATCAGATAGATTATATAATGGTAAGACAGAGATTTAGGAACCAGGTTTTAAATTGTAAGACATTTCCAGGGGCAGATGTGGACTCTGACCACAATCTATTGGTCATGAACTGTAGATTAAAACTGAAGAAACTGCAAAAAGGTGGGAATTTAAGGAGATTGGACCTCAACAAACTGACTAAACCAGAGGTTGTACAGAGTTTCAGGAAGAGCATAAGGGAACAATTGACAGGAATGGAGGAAAGAAATACAATAGAAGAAGAATGTGTAGCTCTGAGGGATGAAGTAGTGAAGGCAGCAGAGGATCAAGTAGGTAAAAAGACGAAGGCTAGTAGAAATCCTTGGGTAACAGAAGAAATATTGAATTTAATTGATGAAAGGAGAAAATATAAAAACGCAGTAAATGAAGCAGGCAAAAGGGAATACAAACGTCTCAAAAATGAGATCGACAGGAAGTGCAAAATGGCTAAGCAGGGATGGCTAGAGGACAAATGTAAGGATGTAGAGGCTTATTTCACTAGGGGTAAGATAGATACTACCTACAGGAAATTAAAGAAACCTTTGGAGAAAAGAGAACCACTTGTATGAATATCAGGAGCTCAGATGGAAAACCAGTTCTAAGCAAAGAAGGGGAAGCAAAAAGGTGGTAGGAGTATATAGAGGGTCTATACAAGGACGATGTACTTGAGGGCAATATTATGGAAATGGAAGAGGATGTAGATGAAAATGAAATGGGAGATACGATACTGCGTGAAGAGTTCGACAGAGCACCGAAAGACCCTAGTCGAAACAAGGCCCCGGGAGTAGACAACATTCCATTAGAACTACTGACGGCCTTGGGAGAGCCAGTCCTGACAAAACTCCGCCACCTGGTGAGCAAGATGTCTGAGACAGGCGAAATACCCTCAGACTTCAAGAAGAATATAATAATTCCAATCCCAAAGAAAGCAGGTGTTGACAGATGTGAAAATTAGCGAACTATCAGTTTAATAAGTCACAGCTGCAAAATACTAACGCGAATTCTTTACAGACGAATGGAAAAACTGGTAGAAGCCAACCTCGGGGAAGATCAGTTTGGATTCCGCAGAAATGTTGGAACACGTGAGGAAATACTGACCCTACGACTTATCTTAGAAAATAGATTAAGGAAAGGCAAACCTACATTTCTAGCATTTGTAGACTTAGAGAAAGCTTTTGACAATGTTGACTGGAATACTCTCTTTCAAACCCTAAAGGTGGCAGGGGTAAAATACAGGGAGCGAAAGGCTATTTACAATTTGTACAGAAACCAGATGGCATTGTAAGAGTCGAGGGGCATGAAAGGGAAGCAGCGGTTGGGAAGGGAGTGAGACAGGGTTGTAGCCTGTCCCCGACATTATTCAATCTGCATATTGAGCAAGCAGTAAAGGAAACAAAAGAAAAATTCGGGGTAGGTATTAAAGTCCTTGGAGAAGAAATAAAAATGTTGAGGTTCGCCGATGACATTGTAATTCTGTCAGAGACAGCAAAGGACTTGGAAGAGCAGTTGAACGGAATGGACAGTGTCTTGAAAGGAGGATATAAGATGAACATCAACAAAAGCAAAACGAAGATAATGGAATGTAGTCGAATTAAGTCGGGTGATGCTGAGAGAATTAGATTAGGAAATGAGACACTTAAAGTAGTAAAGGAGTTTTTCTATTTGGGAAGCAAAATAACTGATAATGGTCGAAGTAGAGAGGATATAAAATGTAGACTGGCAATGGCAAGGAAAGCGTTTCTGAAGAAGAGAAATTTGTTATCATCGAGTATAGATTTGTCAGGAAGTCGTTTCTGAAAGTACTTGTATGGAGTGTAGCCATGTATGGAAGTGAAACGTGGACTATAAATAGTTTAGACAATAAGAGAATAGAAGCTTTCGAAATGTGGTGCTACAGAAGAATGCTCAAGATTAGATGGGTAGATCACATAACTAATGAGAAGGTATTGAACAGAATTGGGGAGAAGAGGAGTTTGTGGTACAGCTTGACTAGAAGAAGGGATCGGTTGGTAGGACATGTTCTGAGGCATCAAGGGATCACCAATTTAGTACTTGAGGGCAGCGTGGAGGGTAAAAATCGTAGAGGGAGACCAAGAGATGAATACACTAAGCAGATTCAGAAGGATGTAGGTTGCAGTAAGTACTGGGAGATGAAGAAGCTTGCACAGGATAGGATAGCATGGAGAGCTGCATCAAACCAATTTCAGGACTGAAGATAACGACAACAACATCGAGAAATATTAATTTTCTGTTACAATGGCAAAAAAATATAAAAAGTATTAACAGAATATATTATGTGACATTCTACAATAATACAATGCATTTATTCAATTAACCTCGAAAATAAAAGAAACTAGTTCTATATAGGACATGGAAAAATAACAAGGAAAATATAAAAAGAGAAAAAATAAATTGAACTGTTCACCCAGAAGTTTAAGTCCACAACAGATTTTCTGTATTGTACATCGAAGTATTTACACGTATCCAGCAAGTCCCTTATTTTCTCTGCCAGTAAAGGAAAAAGCTCATTATTACAACAAAGGAAACCTCGCAACAGGTGTAGGAACATTAAATTGAGGCTGATATTCTTTTTTACTTTTAGCAGAGAATGACGTATCAAAAGTTGAATGACATTAAGACTAAGACACAGATACAATGCATTTAGATCATTTGCATTGATATTCAGCCATGTAACCAGTAGTTTAGGGTTTGTGAGACTTCACAATTCCTTCAAGAACATTGACAGCAACAAAATCATTCTGATTCATTTTCTTTGTGACGAAAGCTGTAGTTGAAACAAGCTTCAGATATTACACACTTCCATTCATAGATAATTACTACATAATTACTCTTCTTTTTCTCTCTATTAATGCAAAAATACGGCCCCAAGGCAAAAATCTGTGTCCCAGACCAATAAATTTATCCTCTAATGCTGTAAAATATCCCGTCAAAACAAGGTAGTTGTACGAAAGTATCACTGTCCCGTTGTCGTTTTGTGCAAACAAACGGCTAGACCAAACCAATTAATCTAGTGCACATTTTTTATACAACGTTGTTGTATGTACAACTTTCTATACAGTTTTTTCAGGGACGTCTTTACCACCCGTAGAAGTATAAGATTTTCCACTGTTCGTCCTACTCTTCCTGACATTCTGCTTCAAATTTGATGCATTTCCTTTTCTTTATATGCTTTTATTTAATGATATAAAATTCTTTGGAATGAAACTTACATCAGTCACATCCACCATTTTCATTGATACAGAAAATTATTCCAGGATGGTCAAATGTACAATTGCAAATAGCTCAACTATTGAACGCAAAAAAAGACATCCGTTGCTATGGTAGCATGTATCATATGACATTTCACTTCGTTCCACTAAAAGCTCAACTTTGCCAAAAATGTGATATGCAGCCTTCTTTGGGAGGGGGAGGGGCGGGAGGGGGGAATCTTCAGATGTAGAAGGGCAGATGCCGACGAAAATCATTGTGCCCATTGTTGGCGTCAGGGCTTGTCCACTTCTGTCCCTTTCCTGTTAAATGTATCACAGTCGGGAAATGGTCGATATCCCAAGAGAAAAAACATCAATTTTGTTAAAAAAATGCTGGGATGAATTGTCAGCCACATAACACGGTTATAGAGGTGACAACTACTTCGCTCCTTATTCATGACGCACCAACCAATATTACTCCAGCAGCTATTCCCGCAAAAAGCGACGGTATTCACGCCCCGTCTTTGACTTAAGGAGCCCAAACAAACGGCTAGTTCCTAAAAAAAAGAACAGGAAAACTCCCAGTTGTGGCAATACTACGGAAGCAGCTGACCTCGAAGAGGGGAGCAAATTTCATACTGAGCCTCGTTTCGCACTGTGATACAGCGATTCATCCTAATTCCAAAGTTCACACGCATGTGATTCGTCGTATTTCTGGTGTGACAGGCGAATGGAACGCCGCTGGCTGGTGTGGAGCGAATATAAGCGTTATTAGGACGGACGAGTTTGGCGTGTTGCTCGTCATAACAGAGGCGCGCCGTTTTCTGTCGGCCAGGCGCTGCGTTTGTGCTGGCGAGTCAAATTACAGATTGGCTGCAGTTGTGTGGGTGGTGGGGGAGGAGGGGGAGGGGTGTGGTATTGACGCTGGGCGTTTGCTGAGCCGCGTAAGGCTACCCGCGGCCTGATTAGAACGCTCTGACAAAACCCGGCGCACCACCCGCCCGCCGATAGCCCCACAGGCACGATGAGAATCAGAACATTATGCAAAATCCATCGCAGTTCTTCTACAAGATATTTGTAACGGCTGTAGGTACAGTGTGCTTACAAGTTCTATAGCAATTCACATCCACATACGGAGTGTGGACAAAAATATGAAAACACCACAAACCAACACGTTATTATGCCTGACAAGGTGTAGAAAAACCGTTGGCGTTCTTCAAAACAGCGTCCATTCGTCTGGTAAAGGATAAATGCTGGTCCTATACGGTTTTCAAGGCAATCTTATACCATCATTCCTGCAAAACAGTGACACGTCCAGCTCATGATGATGGACGTGGATTGCGATCACGCAACCTTCTCTCCAAAGTAGACCACAAAGACTCAGTACTGTTGAGATCTGGTCACTGCGATAGACAGTGGAGATACGAAAATTCATCCTCGCGCTCACAAAATCAGTCCTGGACAATGCGAGCTGTGTGAACCGGGTCCCTGTCATCTTGGAGCACAGCATCACGATGGATCTCATCAGCCAAAATGGTCACACAACCCCTGGCAGTAATGTGACCTTGTAAAGTTACCATGAGGCCTATGGAATACCACGATATGGCCTAAATCATCACCACACCCCGCCATGTTTCAAATTCGGAATGGAATCTCGGCCAGAAGTTGGAAACTGTGAAATAAAACTTATCCGAACAAACGATATTCTTCCATTGCTCAACAGTCCAGGTTTTATGGCTTCGGCAACACACTTTCGCGTTAAGTGCCTCTGCATCACCGATGACTGGTTTTGAAATTCCAGATCTCTCTGCAGTGCTCTGCTTATGGAGCTCCCTTCTTGTCGGTTTGGTGCTCACAGGGTTCGCGACTGTGACATTCAGTTCTGCATTGACTTTTGCAGCTGTCGTTCCCTTACTTTTCGTCAAAATCCTCTTCAATGACCGTCCGCCACGATCACTTGACACAACAAACTTTCGTCCGTGTTGTGACGCAGCGGACAATGTTTCTTCCGCTTTTCTTATACGCGGTGTATATCTTCAACACGGTACCTTTTGATAGACAAACACTTCGGCTACCTTGGTTACGGATGCATCTACTATAGAAACACCAACACTTTGCCCACGTTCTAATTCACTTAGCTCCGACATAATGTACTTACAGCTACATAGAACACTATTCTCACTATAACTGACACAGTGTGTTGATGATATTGAACATATGCCGTTCGTGGTCAAATATAGCAGCGCTACCTGTATATTTGACTAGCGCCTGCATTTCTGTTCAACCATACATTTCTCGTGATCTTTCCGAATTTTTGTGAAATTCCTGTACGTAGACCACGAACCACTGTATGGTACTTGGCGGAGGGTGTCTTGTACCACTACTGGTCATTTCATTTCCTGTTCTACTTGCAAATAGAATGAGAAGAAAACGGCTGTCTATAAGCCTTCGCAAGAGTCCTAATTTCCTTGTCTTCGCTGTTCTTACGCGAAATGAACGTTGGCGGCAGTCGAATTGTTCCGCAGTCAGCTTCAAATACCTGCTCTCTAAACGACCTCAACAGTGTTTAGCGAAAAGAAGTCGAGTTCCTTCCCGTGATTCCCATTTGAGTTGACAAGGCATCTACATAATGATCGCATGTTGATCGAAACGACCGATAACAAATCTACACTCATGCTCATAAATTAAGGGTACTTGTAGAATGTTGTGCCACACAACGTGGCTGGCGCTAATAGCATAGGCACATAGGGAACACACACGACACAGATCTGTAAGTCCACGGTATTAGTGATAAGTTGAGAAAACCGTCCCGAAACACATGTGCTACAAAACGCCACTGTTTCCTGCGCATGTACCCCGACATCAATATGTGATATGATCACCATGCACACGTACACAGGCCGCACAATGGGTTGGCATACTCCGGATCAGGTGGTTGAGCAGCTGCTGGGGTATAGCCTCCCATTCTTGCACCAGTGCCTGTGTAAGTAGGCTGTTTATGTTTTCTTTATGTAAGTAGGCTGTTTAGGTTCTTATATTGGTAACGCCGCCGCCACGTAGCGCTCTCTGTATGAAAATGAAATCACTGGCTGTGCTGTGTGCAGTCTGTGGCTAGTTTGCATTGTTGTCTGCCATTGTAGTGTTAGGCAGCTGGCTGTGAACAGCGCGTAGCGTTGCGCAGTTGGAGGTGAGCCGCCAGCAGTGGTGGATGTGGGGAGAGAGATGGCGGAGTTTTGAAATTTGTCATGAACTGCTATATTTATATATGATGATATCAAGGTAAATACATTGTTTGTTCTCTATTAATATCTTTCATTTGCTAACTATCCCTATCAGTAGCTAGTGCCTTCAGTAGTTTGAATCTTTTATTTAGCTGGCAGTAGTGGCGCTCGCTGTATTGCAGTAGCTTGAGTAGCGAAGATTTTTGTGAGGTAAGTGATTTGTGAAAGGTATAGGTTAATGTTAGTCAGGGCCCATTCTTTCATAGGGATTTTTTGAAAGTCAGATTGCGTTGCGCTAAAAACATTGTGTGTCAGTTTAAGCACAGTCTTGTATAAATTGTTCAAAGGGGAAGTTTCATATGGCGACCCTGCCAGGATTCCACATTGGGTATCGCCCAATTCTTGCACCAGTGCCTGTCGGAGCTCCTGAAGTGTCATAGTGGTTTGAAGACGTGCAGCGATACGTTGACCGAGAGCATCCCAGAAGTGCTCGATGCGGTTTAGGTCTGGGGAACAGCCAGGTCACTCCATTCGCCTGATTCTTCTGTTTCAAGGTACTCCTGTCCGATGGCAGCTCGATGGAGCCGTGCGTTATCAACCATCAGGCGGAAGGTGGGACCCTCTGCACCCCTGAAAAGCCGGACATACTGGTGTAAAATGACGTCGCGATACACCTGCCATGTAATAGATCCTCTGTCAAAGACATGCAGAGGTGTACGTGCACCAATCATAATCCCACCCCACACCATCAAACCACGACCGCCATATAGGTCCCTTTCAAGGACATTAAGGGGTTGTTATCTGGTTCCTGGTTCACGCCAGACGAAAACCCGGCGAGAATCGCTGTTCAGACTATACCTGGACTCGTCCGTGAACATAACCTGGGACCACTGTTCCAATGACCATGTACTGTGTTCTTAACGCCAGGCTTTACGGGCTCTCCTGTGACCAGGGGTCAGTGGAATGCACCTTGCAGGTCTCCGGGCGAATAAACAAGGTCTGTTCAGTCGCCTGTAGACACCGTGTCTGGTGACAACTGTTCCAGTGGCTGCGGTAAGGTCCCGAGCAAGGCTACCTGCAGTACTCCATGGCTATCTGCGGGCACTGATGGTGAGATATCGGTCCGCCTGGACTCGTTTCCTGTCTGCTGGAATCGTTGCCATAATCTTGAGATCACACTTCATGCTACGACCTGCTGTGTTTGACCAGCCTCCAGTCGCCCTAGTATTCTACCCCTCATAACGTCATCAATAGTGTTCTATGAGCAATTTTAACACACAGTCACCATTAGCAGGTCTGAAAACTTACTCGCTGCACCGTACTCTGACATGCACCAACTCACCTCTGCGTATGTGGATTGCTGCCAGCGCCACCGTGCGACGACAGCAGGTCGAATGAAACGCATGGTATACCCCGAGGTGATTTAAACCCGCAATCCGCCCACCAGAGCGTTGTTTCACCATGTATCAGCATTATCCTTAATTTATGAACATGAGTGTAGTTGCAGGCTTCTGAATTGCTTCGATGTCTTCCTCTAATCCGACCTGGTGGAATCAAAACCATATGAGCAGTGCTCGAGAATAAAAAATGGTTCAAATGGCTCTGAGCACTATGCGACTTGACTTCTAAGGTCATCAGTCGCCTAGAACTTAGAACTAATTAAACCTAACTAACCTAAGGACATCACACACATCCATGCCCGAGGCAGGATTCGAACCTGCGACCGGAGCGGTCGCTCGGCTCCAGACTGTAGCGCCCAGAACCGCACGGCCACTCCGGCCGGCTTGCTCGAGAATATGTCGCAGTAGTGGTCTATACCCAGTTTGTTTTATACTCCTAGATGAGCTCCTTTTTCCTAAAATTCTCGCAATAAACCGAAGTCTACCATTCGCCTTCCTTGTACCTTCTTTGCGTGCTCCTTCGATTTCGTATCACCTTGCAGCGTTGCGCCTCGATACTTAATCGACGTGGCTGTCTCAAGCAGCACACCACTAATACTATATTAGAAAATTAGAGGATTGTTATTCACACTCATTCGCATTAGCTTTTGTACTCTGTGCTCCTACAAGAACACTACAGCGTTATCAGCACACAGTTGCAGGCTGCTGTTCACCCGGTCCATCAGATCATTTATATACACTGAATGATACCAACTCGTACTTCAACTACAAATCCTATCCGAGTGGTAAGATTGAAAGCGAGCCTTGTGTCCGTTTGCTTGGAGTAAGTCTCAGTCTGGTTTATGAAGTGAATAGTAATTAAATCAATGAAGGTTGCACTGAATCACTGGAATGTTGTCTCCCTAGCAAAACATTAAATTCAAAATGAAACTTTCATATTAACGCCAAATAACGTATTAAAAATAAAACAAAAAGTTAAATCAAATGGTTCTGAGGGAACCAGAGTAAAAAGTTGTCGGGTAGCACAAGTAATGTTGGCAAACACAATTTAGAAACCATTTAACATTTATTCAGAAATAAAATCACAAGTAATATAAATTATGAACAATTTCAATTATTAATGAATTGCTTGTTGCTCTTTGTATAACACAGCAGCTATGTCATAAACTGTATTTTAAAATAATGGAAAACCTTGATTTGGTATAAGGAAGGATTTGTCTAATCTACATGCAAACGCACGTTCATCCCACAATACACACACGGGGAGAAGAGAACATAAGGGAAATTTACGCACTATATTAAAACACCATGAGCCAGAGAAACGTTAGCTTTATTGTTCAACCGCGTGGTCGGTAGCTTGTTCAAAAATTCTCCATCTCAGCGGTACAAAAGAAATACGGAAACAAATAGAATGAAAAGCAAATTATCATACGATTCGAAATTCAAGTTAAACAGCACGCTTGAATGAAAAATAAAATTGAGCTGAAGGCTCTCCACGTGGTTCAGCTATCCAACACGAAGAAACACCGAACTCACGAAACTTATTCAAATAAAGTAAAATTATACGTAGCGAAAAGTTATAAAAAGAAATCACTGAAGGCAGGGATGAAATTTATAGAGCGCAAGGCTCTAATGCACTACATGAGAAGCATGTAGTCTGTTACCAATTCACTCGCAACATGAAACTCGATACTATGGAAACAAATTTAAAATTGAAACATGGGAAAAAATTATAACACGACAAACGGATAACATGTACACAACGTGTTCATACATAAACGATTCACACTAATTACAGCGAGACATAGGTTGGACCAAGCACTTTCCCATCGTTAATTAGCAGTAGTATAAGGAATGTCGTTAAATAACAGAAATGTTGATAAGCACGTCACGCTCCCTAAATGAGATGCTATACTTCTCAATAACGTATTAGCATCTCAACCTCAACCAAATCCTCACTCATTCCAACTACCTAAACTTGCATAACAAGAGACGACCAGAGCAGACAACCTCGCCTTCCAATGACCCAGCGATCAGTGACGTTCTACGCCGGACGGAGTTCGACAAGTAGTGGCGGAAATGAGCATCGAAAATACGTTCCGGCTACCTGCGTAAAGCTCTGCAATAGCTGCTCTCAATGTCCACTGCTGTCTCTTTGGCCCAACAGAAGCTACTTAACCTCTGCACAAAAGCTGGTTAAAATGTCACTATCACTCAAAGAATTCCTGCCCAAGAACTAAAGTACAGGGAAGTATCTTACGCAGACATTAACACACTCTCTCTTAAAATGTCACTATCACTCAAAGAATTCCTACCCAAGAACTAAAGTACAGGGAAGTATCTTACGCAGACATTAACACACTCTCTCTTACAGAGGAGACGAGGAATGAGAAAGAGAAGCACAGAAATACAAAATGGAAATGTAATAAACAAGTGCCAAAAGGAATCACAGGACAATATATACTTTTAGTGTACCCATAGATGTACAAACGCAAAGCATACATTGAGAAGTGACAATATGCGTACTAAAGTGCCACAGTGGATGTCTCATGAAAGAATCTGTTGCTTATCGCTCTAACCAGAATCGAAAGCACAGATGTATCGACAAACAGACGTGCAAATAAGTAAAGAAAAGGTGAAGGCTGCTCAATAGAGGCAATAGAAAGACTCATACTGAGACGTTTCAATATAGAGAACGCGTGTGGCCCTACCACACTTCCCTGGGCACTCCTGGCGATACCACTGTCTCTGATAAGCTCTCTATATCGAAGGCTATGTACTGGTTTCTATTACTCAAGAAATCTTCGAGCCACTCAAGTATATGTGACTCTGTCCCGTATACTCGGGCCTTCGTTAACAGTCTGCACCGGGGCAGAGGGCCACAATAACGAATGAGCCACTGGAATCAAACGTATTTGGATTTGTACTATGACGCAACCCACAGAAAGAAAGCATATGAACCAAGACATCAGACAAAGAATTAGTAACGATGTTGGCATTGTTGACTGAGAGATGCGGAAGTAAACCTCCGGTAACAGTATAAAAATGAGGACTTGATGAAATCGGCAGACGTAAAAGTAATGTCTGGAGTATTTCAGGATTCAAATATATTATATTATTACCCACTCTTTTGGCTACATAACCGTATTTTTCAACATAATCTCCGTTCAGTGCAACAGTGTTACACCAACCCACTGGAAGGGCCTGTCTACCCGGACGGCACTACTCTACTAGTCGACATCGAAAACTTGCTCTGAGCACTATGGGACTTAACATCTGAGGTCATCAGTCCCCTAGAATTTAGAACTTCTTAAACCTAACTAACCTAAGGACAGCACACATATCCATGCCCGAGGCAGTATTCGAACCTGCCACAATAGCAGTCGCGCGGTTCCGGACTGAAGCGCCTAGAACCGCTCGGTCACAACGGCCGGCGGTCGATGTCGAAGCCAGCGTCTTGCTGCATCAATAACCTCCCCATTATCCGTGTACTGCTTTCCGCGGAGTGCGCCTTTCATTGGGCCAAACAGATGGAAGCTGGAAGGAGTGAGATCCGGGCTGTAGAGTGAGGAAGAGCAGTCCACTGAATTTTTGTAAGCTCCTCTCGTGTGCGCAGACTTGTGTGAGGCCTTGCGTTCGTATGGAGAAGTTCGTTTGCATTTTTGTGGCGACCAGCACCCGTAAGTGTTTCTATTTCCTGAGTGTACTGCAGTACACTTCAAAGAGTATCGTTGCCCCACGGGGGAGGACGTCAAACAGAACAACGCCTTTGTAGTCCCATAAGGCTGCCGCCATGGCTTTACAGACTGAGGGCGCGGCTTTGAACTTCTACTTGAGAAGACAGGGCATGTGATGTCACTCCATTGATTGCCGTTTTGATTGTGGTTCGATGCGATGAACCCATGTTTCATCGACCGAGACGATGTTTGACAAAAATCTTTCACAATCAGCCTCGTAACGGGCAAGCAATTCCGTACAATTGGTTCTTCGTTGCTCTATGTGGTCTTCTGTTTGGCGGCGAGGAACTGCGTCGGCACACACTATTCACGAGTGTGCCCACAGAGACTGCGATCCGTCGATCACCTCGAATGAGAGTATCCGCACGTTCCAACATTGCAGGAGTCACGTCTGTGTGCGGCCAACCGGCAGGACATGTTTGCGCGACCTTCTGCGATGATGACAAACGCCTCGCCCAACAACTCACTGTGCTTTTATTAACTGCCAGGTCTCCGTAGACATTCTGCAGGCGCCTATGAATATCTCCGATACTCTGGTTTTCTGCCAAAAGAAACTCAATGATAGCTCTCCGCTTGGATCGCACCTCCGTTACAGACGTCATTGCGAAAGCTACGTATAGCGCCGCCACCTATCGGAATTTTATTCAGCTATGAAAAAAATTCGCATTTTTCAGCCGAAATTTGCCGAGAAAAGATGGGTTGCGTTATTTATTGAACGCTCCTCGTAGTTTACAATATACGAGTGGACTTAAAGAAGTAAGTTACACATCATTAAGACGAATCAAGTAATTTTTTGGATGCTGCACTACACTTCAAAGTGACACAGATGAATGACACTATTTTTCAGCATATTCGCCATCTACCTACCAAAAACGGTCGAAATGTTCTACATCTACATCTGCATCGATACTCTGCAAATCAAATTTAAGTGCCTGGCAGAGGGTTCATCGAACCACCTTCACAATTCTCTATTATTCCAATCTGGTATAGCGCGCGAAAACAATGAACACCTATATCTTTCCGTAAGAGCTCTGATTTCCCTTATTTTATCGTGGTGATCGTTCCTCCCTATGTATGTCGGTGTCAACAAAATATTTTCGCATTCGGAGGAGAAAGTTGGTGATTGGAATTTCGTGAGAAGATTCCGTCGCAACGAAAAACGCCTTTCTTTTAATGATTTCCAGCCCAAATCCTGTATCATTTCTGTGACACTCTCTCCCATATTTCGCAATAATACAAAATGTGCTGCCTTTCTTTGAACTTTTTCGATGTACTCCGTCAGTCCTATCTGGTAAGGATCCTACACCGCGCAGCAGTATTCTAAAAGAGGACAGACAAGCGTAGTGTAGGCAGTCTCCTTAGTAGGTCTATCACATTTTCTAAGTGTCCTGCCAATAAAACGCAGCCTTTGGTTAGCCTTCTCCACAACATTTTCTATGTGTTCTTTGCAATTTAAGTTGTTCGTAATTGTAATACCTAGGTATTTAGTTGCATTTACGGCTTTTAGATTAGACTGATTTATCGTGTAACCGAAGTTAAACGAGTTCCTTTTAGCACTCATGCGGATGACCTCACACTTTTCGTTATTTAGGATCAACTGCCACTTTTCGCAGCATTCAGATGTTTATTTCTAAATCGTTTTGCAGTTTGTTTTGATCTTCTGATGACTTTATTAGTCGATAAACGTCAGTGTCGTCTGCAAACAATCGAAGACGGCTGCTCAGATTGTCTCCCAAATCGTTTATATAAATAAGGAACAGCAAAGAGCCTATGACACTACCTTGGGGAACGCCTTTAATCACTTCTGTTTTCAGTTCTTGTGCGATAGCAATTCTCTCCTTGGTAACGGACCCATTAGATAACTGTTGTGCTAATGTTCCCAAAGTTGGAAAATCTCTTTCACCCACGAATGTTTTTCCAGCTTACCGCAAGTGTGGAAATCGCATCGTGCAAAATCTGGATTTCTAATCAGCATCACCCTTGCCTGCACGGCCTTGGTCAAAATGTTGGCACTGGTTTAGTACGACTGGAGGCGACATTGCATCTTGTCCGCATACCGCCAGATTCTCACCGTAAATCTGTGTCCAATTGAGACGGTTTCCCCGAAAGAATCGTACTATCTCGCGTACCTCCACTTTGGAATAAGTTTCCAGTTGTGCTTCATTTCAATCGCACATTGTGATGCATCAGTTACCCATACCGTAGCGGGACTGTATCTACAGGATAGAAGGAACATGTTGTCTCTTCTGACAGTGCGCAACTCTTGTTGCGAAGAAAAAGCCACAGCTCAGAAGGACACGTGAGCTGTAAGTTGAGTTAATGATGCCACATTGGCACCAAATTTCGCCACAGCTCTGCCCAATGATACCGTGGACGTGTCACTTGATGGCGAGTCGTCACACCCCGTCTTACGCACATTTAACCGCTTCTTTTGACGTCTATATGATGTAGGTCACAACACCGACACCCAGCGTTGGAATCAAGCGGCTTTCTGATAGTTGGCCGAGGAAAACATTTCAGACACGCTGCCGCTCGGCACCTACACGAAAAGGCCTCAGGGGGTGGCATAAAGAGTGTCAGTAAAACCACCTCTTCCCTTGCGGTGATGTTTCCCACACATGTTGCGGCTGGAAACGACCGTTCGTAATGCGATTTGCAACAGGACGATATTCTTGGCAAACTTTGACACTGCTGACACCCTCGGACGTTTCAACCCTTCTCTAAGGACACTATGGGGCTGAATCCCCATTGAACGTTAACACAACACTTTTATTCGTGAGCGATTCAAATTATGGGAAAGTGGTTGCCGGTGAATGATAGTACGCAGAGAGGAACTTAATTTTTCTGTGTGTTTCTTCCTCTTAACTCTTGTATCAAACGCGATATTGAAGAATATATATATATATATATATATATATATATATATATATATATATATATATATATTTTAATATTTACTTTTCTGAGTATCTGTGATTGATGCCGAGACTGGTAAATCAATTTCTGACCTCTCAGTTTTCCTCGGCGTGACTGATTAATACTCTACTTTCGAGCGTTCAGCCAAGTTGTTGATTCTATTTTTATGCACGATGTTTCGACGGTTGATCCAGTCAATAGAGACTCTGTGAAGTCAAATTTTAAAAGGACAGGAAACGGAATTGGCCCCGTTCTCTTCAGTGCAATCATCCGGTTGTAAGCTCCTCCATTTTTCTCCTCGCTGGATAGAATTGTGATTCTGCTCCTAATGTGGGAGTTGCATAGGGAGTGAACCCACAAACTTTGATAGTACGATGCTGTTTTGGCTGGTTCGCAGGTTAGCAAAGAAATCGTCTTCGGTCTCCAAATGAAAGTTATCAATGAAAGTAAAGAGTCGCCTCTTGTTGTTGTGAATTTTCTAACTCGAGGAGTGCTTCTTCGGGATTGTAGGTCCGCAACTGTATAGTCTAGAGGAAAATTGTGAATTTCCTAACTCGAGGAGTGCTTCTTCGGGATGGTAGGTCCGCAACTGTATAGTCTAGAGGAAGATTTAATAAATTTAATTTTATGAAAATACCAGTTATTGCTGCAGCGGTTACCGGTTTCGGTCTGTCTCGCCTCGAACCACACACCTTGTTCTTAATCATAACCAGTTAGACTATATGGGCTACACCTTATTCATAACCGTAATCAAATAGACTGTATGGTACTAAAAAGCACGAATAGCTTTGTACAAGAAAGTCGAACTGTAAGCAACAAATATTCTCATTGATAAGATAACCTATGTGTCTACTCTTACAACTGAACGGCTGAACAATTACTGTGGGTCGACCATACAATCGTCGATGACCAACACTGTGCTCCGAAACGCCAGTCAAACTCTTTAAATGACACATTGCGGCGCGTTCAACTCCATGAATCTGTAATGTGTGACAGAGCTGCCTCAAAGTACCCGAACATTCTGCCAGAAAAATTAAGTCCAAGCGGCTTACACTGACTTCATATCTGTATTTTCATTTTCGCTACTCGTCATTTCCGTTTCTGATCGTCATTACGTGTAATGCGTCTGGTACATTGGTACCACCGGTCACTTGAGTGCGCACTTCGTCTTTTTTATATTATTTACTTATTTTTACCAAGAATAGGACGCCGTCTGAGAGATAGTCATGGGAAACCAGTTACAATCCGACCCAAAACAAAAAATAAGAACCTTGTAAACTTCCCGAACCATTGTTTCGCGTATTAGTAATCCTTGTGTTAGAACACTACATCATATACTATTACATTCAGTCATCTACTTGGGAGGCATTTCTTGGTGCATAGATTGACACTTTAAGCGTATTAGTAATTGTGAATAGAATATACTTTTCATTTCCTTACTAATTTTGTGTATGTGTGTGTGTGTGTGTGTGTGTGTGTGTGTGTGTGTGAGAGAGAGAGAGAGAGAGAGAGAGAGAGAGAGAGAGCAACGAACGGAGAGAGAGAGAGAGCAACGAACGGAGAGAGAGAGGAGAGAGAGAGAGAGAGAGAGCAACGAACGAGAGAGAGAGGAGAGAGAGAGAGAGAGAGAGAGAGAGCAACGAACGGAGAGAGAGAGAGAGAGAGAGAGAGAATGGAGGGTGCAGGGCGTTCACTACATGTCACGTTGGAAATTACTTGCCGTACTCTACTGGCGAAGGAGGATACTTGAAACTTGCATAAGTATGAACGAGATAATAAGGGACTTTCATAACCAGGGGTAATCACTACTGGCGGACTAATGCAGCCTAATTCAGAGGTTACAATACCGTATATTCATTCTAGCAATCGATATGCTAATCACGTTGTCTTGCTTGCTTCCGTATGTACATCCATACTTAACTAATCAATGTGCTGCCGTAAGTGGTTTCTCGGTTCTGTTGACAGATGGATATACCACGGTGCTACCCATAGACATTATTTCTCAATTCACCATCCCTTTTTTGCAACACATACTGATTGTACAGGAATGAGTAAGGTATCGTTAGAAAGGATCTTTAAACGGCTTCTGGCACTGCGTACGGATTTTGCGCTAAACTTAATATTGGGGACGAATTTTAACATAAGAAACTTTTAACTAGGCAAAAGAGCATCATAGATGCCCAGTGTCATACCTATATTTTACGAAGTTACATCTACATCTACATCTACATGACTACTCTGCAATTCACATTTAAGTGCTTGGCAGAGGGTTCATCGAACCACAATCATACTATCTCTCTACCATTCCACTCCCGAACAGCGCGCGGGAAAAACGAATACCTAAACCTTCCTGTTCGAGCTCTGATTTCTCTTATTTTATTTTGATGATCATTCCTACCTATGTAGGTTGGGCTCAACAAAATATTTCGTAAATAGATCTCGCCGCGACGAAAAACGTCTTTGCTTTAATGAGTTCCATCCCAACTCGCGTATCGTATCTGCCACACTCTCTCCCCTATTACGTGATAATACAAAACGAGCTGCCCTTTTTTGCACCCTTTCGATGTCCTCCGTCAATCCCGCCTGGTAAGGATCCCACACCGCGCAGCAGTATTCTAACAGAGGACAAACGAGTGTAGTGTAAGCTGTCTCTTTAGTGGACCTGTTGCATCTTCTAAGTGTCCTGCCAGTGAAACGCAACCTTTGGCTCGCCTTCCCCACAATATTATCTATGTGGTCTTTCCAACTGAGGTTGTTCGTAATTTTAACACCCAGGTACTTAGTTGAATTGACAGCCTTGAGAATTGTATTTTTTATTGAGTAATCGAATTCCAACGGATTTCTTTTGGAACTCATGTGGATCACCTCACACTTTTCGTTATTTAGCGTCAACTGCCACCTGCCACACCATACAGCAATCTTTTCTAAATCGCTTTGCAACTGATACTGGTCTTCGGTTGACCTTACTAGACGGTAAATTACAGCACCATCTGCGAACAACCTAACAGAACTGCTCAGATTGTCACCCAGGTCATTTATACTGTATAGACCAGGAACAGCAGAGGTCCCAGGACGCTTCCCTGGGGAACACCTGATATCACTTCAGTTTTACTCGCTGATTTGCCGTCTATTACTACGAACTGCGACCTTCCTGACAGGAAATCATGAATCCAGTCGCACAACTGAGACGATACCCCATAGGCCCGCAGCTTGATTAGAAGTCGCTTGTGAGGAACGGTGTCAAAAGCTTTCCGGAAATCCAGAAATACGGAATCAACCTGAGATCCCCTGTCGATAGCGGCCATTACTTCGTGCGAATAAAGAGCTAGCTGCGTTGCACAAGAACGATGTTTTCTGAAACCATGTTGATTACGTATCAATAGATCGTTCCCTTCGAGGTGATTCATAATGTTTGAATACAGTATATGCTCCAAAACCCTACTGCAAACCGACGTCAATGATATAGGTCTGTAGTTCGATGGATTACTCCTACTACCTTTCTTAAACACTGGTGCGACTTGCGCAATTTTCCAATTTGTAGGTACAGATCTATCGGTGAGCGAGCGGTTGTATATGATTGCTAAGTAGGGAGCTATTGTATCAGCGTAATCTGAAAGGAACCTAATCGGTATACAATCTGGACCTGAAGACTTGACCGTATCAAACGATTTGAGTTGCTTCGCAACTCCTAAGGTATCTACTTCTAAGAAACTCATGCTAGCAGCTGTTCGTGTTTCAAATTCTGGAATATTCCATTCGTCTTCCCTGGTGAAGGAATTTCGGAAAACTGCGTTCAATAACTCCGCTTTAGCGGCACAGTCGTCGGTAACAGTACCATCGGCACTGCGCAGCGAAGGTATTGACTGCGTCTTACCGCTTGTGTACTTTACATACGACCAGAATTTCTTCGGATTTTCTACCAAATTTCGAGGCAATGTTTCGTTGTGGAACCTATTAAAGGCATCTCGCATTGAAGTCCGTGCCAAATTTCGCGCGTCTATAAACTTTAGCCAATCTTCGGGATTTCGCGTTCTTCTGAACTTCGCATGCTTTTTCCGTTGCCTCTGCAACAGCGTTCGGACCTGATTTGTGTACCATGGGGGATCAGTTAATGCCCAATAAGAGACTCCCTTTTCATATTATCTTATTAAAAACACCATTTTATTTGTTTTAAAGAACAGGGTGATCAAAAAGTCTGTATAAATTTGAAAACTAAATAACTCACGGAATAATGTAGATAGAGAGGTACAAATTGACACACATGCTTGGAATGACATGGGGTTTTATCAGAACCAAAAAAATACAAAAGTTCAAAAAATGTCCGACAGATGGCGCTTCATCTGATCAGAATAGCAATAATTAGCATAACAAAGTAAGACAAAGCAAAGATGATGTTCTTTACAGGAAATGCTCAATATGTCCACCATCATTCCTCAACAATAGCTGTAGTCGAAGAATAATGTTGTGAACAGCACTGTAAAAATGTCCGGAGTTATGGTGAGGCATTGGCGTCGGATGTTGTCTTTCAGCATCCCTAGAGATGTCGGTCGATAACGATACACTTGCGACTTCAGGTAACCCCAAAGCCAATAATCGCACGGACTGAGGTTTGGGGACCTGGGAGGCCAAGTATGACGAAAGTGGCGGCTGAGCACACGATCATCACCAAACGACGCGCGCACGAGATCTTTCACGCGTCTAGAAATACTTTGTTTCTTTTTTTTTTTTTTTTTGTTCTAATATAACCCATGTCATTCCAAGCCTGTGTGTCAATTTTTATCTCTCTGTTTACATTATTCCGTGGTTTATTAAGTTTTCAAATTTATACTGACTTTTTGATCATCCGGTACTTATTAACGGGATAATTTGTACATAGCATTGTCATAGATAATAACTGCTACCACTGCGGTAGTGCATTAACTCTGCCTGTCGTACAAGTTAACTTTTCTAAACGCATATACTTTCCGAAACAACAAACATATTTGTCAAATTCGCCTTGAATTGTGGTTTACGTATTCCTACTACGGCCTGACGTCCTTACATAAAGTATGAAATACAGTTAAAATCTCAAAGTACAGTTAGAGGTTATTGTGTCCATAGTGATATACCAGGTAAGAAGCGAACGCAACCATATCCCGTTTTTAATCACGGACAATTATGTATATCCTTTTCAAGGATAACTAAATCAACTAACATTTTTGTATCCGTTAAAGAAAACTAAAAACAAACAGCACACGAAGATTATGTTCTTACATCAAATATCGTTTACACCAAGCTATAGTAACGCTCTGTAAAGAATTTTGTTCAAAATTATGTACATGGAAATGTATATAGAAGGATGAATCATAAATTCTGTGATTATTATTTCACCTCTTTCGGTTCATTTTTAAATGTTTCCTCTTCCTTCTCACAGCTATCCTTATCCCATCGGCTACACGTACTCCAAGTACTGTCACTATTTAAAGCTATAAAAGTGAGGAAGTTTCACACGGGTCCGTTGGTTTCATTTTATATAATACGCTAAAAGCTCAACTATATTTCACTAAATCGTCTCACGTGGGCCATTCAAAGAAATAAAATGCTATTAAAATTAGACACTACCTAAGCACTGCAGAATAGCGCTGCATATTAGTCTCCGGCAAAAAAGCTTCTGATTCTTATACTCACGCAGATAGCTATAGAACCGTAAAATAACTGTAGAATTTACGGAGCGATAGAGTAGTAAAATATCAGTACAATTTATCGAAACTGGTGGCTGATACTTGCAGCCGAGATTTATCATGTTTAACAAATTTATTTAGTTTTCACAGTAACAGCATATTCTTTGGATAACTGAAACAAGCTACACTTTAGTGTATAATAAACTATTTTTATTAAACTCTTACTAGTTGCTTCATACTAATATTACAGAAGTACACTAATAATACAAAAGCACTATTACAAAACAAACAGAAAAAATAAGGAGATTAAAAGGGAAAACCTACTTCGTACCAATGTAAAACTATAACCTGATAATAGTCACACCAATTGTGCTACTGCTACTGTGACTAAGTAATATATCCGTACAAACTGTACTTTTCAGAATCCACATTTATCCAAATGCTCGGACTAACACGACAAATAATCTCGGGGACTGTGAACGCCGTTTCCCTTCTCTAATTCTTTACATAATGTTAACTGACAGAGAAGTCGCGAATTGATGGTCGGCTCGTATCTCAATACTGCTTTACGATCCAGCGTCCTTAAAGACTGCTGACCAAGACCTGGTGCAACATCATAAAGCTTGCAGTAACATTACATGTACTCCGGATTGTTCACAGTACCATAATCAGAAGTATTATTTCTTTGTCTTTTAACTTTATAAAGATACGTTGCACAAGGAGCATAATAAGCCAGGGGGAGTATTTCAAAGATAATCAGGGATGCGAAGTTTCTATAGACGTCGTCATCTTGTCTCTAAGATATATAAGAACTTCCCCTGTTGAAATACATTGAGCCACTCAATTATTTATTTCTATTTTTTCATTGGGGTATGACTGAACTTGGAGACCCGAGGATTTCGACAAACTTCGTCTTATTAACACATTTGTAGACTACGGTAGTTTTCCTGGCAGCCTTGGTCAGTTAAAATCGTAACAGTGTTACGTTTATGTTAGGTGTGTTGCGTAGATACCTAACGGTAATTACCTCATTTCGATCGCTTTGTTTGCGTATTCTGTCCGTGTCTTACTTGATTCTTACTTATCACGGTATAAGTGTATATTTTTTATTGTTTATAATTATTTATTTTATGATTTTGGTTGAGGTGGCTTTAAATATTGTGGGCTAGCATGAGACTTTTAATCAACTTATACCGCAATAACACTCGTACGGACATCGGCTGCCCCGAAGTACGCACGATATAATATTTTTTTTAAACACAGCGGGCGACTCACCGCCTTCTAATAAGTAGTTTGCGTGAGCGCTGCTATTTAGAAAAGAAAATATGCGTATTCTTACGCAAACTGTAATTATTAATATGGGTCTCAGGGGCTACTGGTTATTCATGTACCAAATTACACAAAGATTAACTGGGATATTGCGGAATGTAATGCTTTTCAATATTTCTTTTTTATTATTTGCAAGGCCATACTGGAGAGAATCTCGTCTGCCGTTAGGCAGCCAAAATCAAACATACTGAACTCTCTCAGTATTCTAAATATTAATAAACCAAATCTATTTTGACTCTTTTTAACTTTGAAATTAATGAAAGATCAAAATTGAGAAGTCTCTCGCATTTACATTTAATATTATGACATGATATTTTAATTAAATAATACAGTCAGCGTAATGGCCGACTAAATTCTGCTAGGGGACATGAACTCCCGGCACTACGAAGTTCTGTAAAAATTTTGTTAATGATAATTAATGGTTTCAATTATGAAAGGTGACAACTAAGTCATAATACACACTTTCTAATGACAATTTCTATTATATTTTTCAAAATACAGATAAAACTTACGCTAATTATCAGACAGCACTACAATGGCGGCCTACCGCTAGACGAAACAAAACAGGAGAGCTAGTTCAATAAGAGCATTGTCTTTGATCTTCATGGCCTGTGTTACACAGAGATTATACCAAAAAAAATGTGTTTTGTTAATTACATCGATATTTGTGTTTTGATAATAATAACTTATATGTTCTTTACTATTTGTTATACGTCGCGCACACGTACACAGTCTTGAAATATTTTATAATTCACACGTCGCATAACAAAAACTTCCTTTCTCTTTCTCCAAATGTCCATTTATGTGACGTACCGTCACAGTGTGTTCCGTAGGTACCTAACGGTAATTACCTCATTTCGATCGCTTTGTTTGCGTATTCTGTCCGTGTCTTACTTGATTCCCCTAGAGACCGGAAGCGGTGAACCGTCTAAAACATGAGAGAGGACACATAATGGGTCGCGTAACTTACAGAACATTTCTTTCTACATAGTTATCCTCTTGTCTCTCACTTAAAAACAAACAGTACTTTCAGCAAAATAGAAATTGTCAATGTTTAACCCAGGTTTTTCTCTAAAGTTGTTGCTTTGTAACGTGAAACAAAGTGATGTCGTAGAAAAAAATAAAAAGAAAATACAGTTTCATCATGCAGCGTAAGAAAACGCTATTTCCTTTTTTAAAAAAAAGGAAAATTTAAACAAAAAGAACGCAACACAGAAAAATAAAACCTCACTTCAACATTTCGTCGAGCATACAAAACTATAAACCATATTTCTGTTATTCATAAACACCTTTAGCATTTATCAATAACAACATGACACTCTTGCCTTTTATCATCACGAATAATTTCTAAGGAGTAAAGAAACAGCAATAATCATATAGATTTGTTTATATTTGTGCATGTAAACTGCACTTACATCAAAATAATTGCTTTGGCTACACAAAAGTGCCGAAGTTAAGAGGTCACCTAATTTCTATTCCTCATAAAATGGAATTTATAATTTGTAAGGATATAAAATACACAATGGACTAACACTGAATAACGTACGGTTTTAATTACGTGCAAAACAAACAGGAAACGAAAAGAAATCTTCTGCTCTCAGTTTCTCTCTCACACATTCGTTGTGTTTCTTTCTCTATAAATACCACCGACACCACCACCTTCACCTGCCCACGTTAGGCAAAATTTTTCCGCCTGACTCATGTAGCACTATCACCGTCAGAGGGTGGTACGGGACTACAAGTCCCACCGCCACACCTCCAAAGCGAATTGCAGTGACGCAGTCACTGCCCTGTGGAAATCCACTGCCTCACCAACACAGCCAGACCGCAATAGAGCGGTGATACTGTAATGTAACATAACACCCCGGACTACAAGTCCTTTTCAAAAATAAAACGGTATTACTGGTACGGCTGTTTTCGCAAGTGGAACGAGTTAAGTGATACAACAGTGTTTCAACCACGTGGATCGTTAGAATACTCGAAAATAAAGAAATGTTGTTAAGCATACAAGACCCGTAAACTGGCCTGAAATGGATACTACATCGTGACGTTTGACATCTTTTTTTCTGATAACGGAAGCTAGTGACACAAAAGCAATTGCTTTCCACTTTTGTGGTCCTGTCCTCCTCAGTTGCGCGTAATACTGCGGTATATTGATAATTTTCACTTATGGACCGCCTGACAGCAACTGAATAAAACACAATTTTAGTGCCATACGCGTTTCGCCATTATTTTCTGCAAGGCATCATCAGTGGCAGGTTGCGTAGACAGTTTCTTACATATTACGCTCCTGTTGCATTTTTGGTGTTGTTCTTCTTACTATGAGCGCCAATTTGCTGTTTTTTCCGCATTCCACAGCACTATGCACTGAACGCTTGTTTTAATGCAATCATTGCATTAAAACAAGCGTTCAGTGCATAGTGCTGTTGCATTTTTGGTGTTGTTCTTCTTACTATGAGCGCCAATTTGCTGTTTTTTCCGCATTCCACAGCACTATGCACTGAACGCTTGTTTTAATGCAATCATTGCATTAAAACAAGCGTTCAGTGCATAGTGCTGTGGAATGCGGAAAAAACAGCAAATTGGCGCTCATAGTAAGAAGAACAACACCAAAAATGCAACAGGAGCGTAATATGTAAGAAACTGTCTACGCAACCTGCCACTGATGATGCCTTGCAGAAAATAAAGGCGAAACGCGTATGGCACTAAAATTGTGTTTTATTCAGTTGCTGTCAGACGGTCCATAAGCGAAAATTATCAATATACCGTAGAATTGCTTTCCAACGAACATACAAAAGTTCTTCGAAATCAATTAGTCGCAGAGGTGGGCCTCTCGTTGTACACCTACATCGACATCTACATGTAGATATCTACCCTGCAAATCGCACTTAAGTGCCTGCCAGAGCGTTCACCGAACTACCTTCAAACTAATTCTCTGTTATTCCGTTCTCGAACGACACGAGGAAGAAAAGAACACCTATATCTTTCCGTGCAAGCCCTGATTTCCCATTTTATTATGATAATTTCTCTCTATGTAGGTTGACGTAACGAGATATTCTCGGATTCTGAGGAGAAAGTTAGTGACTGAAATTTCGTGAGAAGATCTCTCTGTAACGGAAAACGCCTTTGTTTTAATGATATCCACCTCAAATCCCTTTTCTGTCCGTGACACTCCTCTATTTCTCGATAATACAAAACGTGCTGCCCTTCTTTCAACTTCCTCTATGTACTCCGCTAATCCTGTTTCGTAAGGATCCCACACAGGGCAGCAGTACTCCAAAAGAGGGCGGACAAGCGTGGTGCAGGCAGTGTCTTTAGCAGATCTGTTGCATCTTCTCAGCCAGTAAGTCGCAGTCTTTGGTTCTTCTTCCCCACAATATCTTCTCTGTGTTATTTCCCATTTAAGTTGTTCGTAACTGTAATTCGTAGGTATTTACCTAAATTTACTGCCTTTACAGATTCGATTGATTTATTATGCAACCGAAGTTTAAGGGATTCCTTTTAGTACTCATGTGGATGACCTCATACTTTTCTTTATTAGGGTAAATTGCTAATTTTATCGCCATACAGATATCTTACTTAAATCGGCTTGCAATTGGTTTTGATCCTCTAATGACTTTACCACAAACGACAGCATCATCTGCAAACAACGTAAGACGGCTGTTGAGATTGTCTCCTAAATCGTCTATATAGATAAGGAACAGCACAGGGCCTATGACACTGCCTTGGGAGAACGCCAGAAATCACTTCCGTTTTACTCGGTGACGTCCTGCCAGTTACTACGAACTGGGCCCTCTCTGACAGAAAACAAATAATTCATTCGCATAATTGATACGATATTCAATAAGCACGCAATTTGGTTACAAGCCGGTTGTGAGGTACGGTGTCAACAGTTTTCTGGAAATCTAGAAATACGATATCAATTTGAAACACCTTGTCGATAGCAGTCAGCACTTCGTGTGAGTAAAGATTCAGCTGTGTTTCAAAAGAACGATGTTTTTTAAACCCGTATCGACTGTGTGTCAAAAGACCATTCTCTTCGAGATAATTCATAATGTTCGAACACAATATACGTTCCAAAATCCTGCTGCATATCGACGTTTATGATACGGGCTTGTAATTTAGTGGATTACTCCTAATCCCTTCCTTGAATAATAGTGTAACCCGTGAGATGTTGTATATGATAGTTAAGTAAGGAGCTGTTGCATCAGCATATTGTGAAAGGAACCTTATTCGTATACAGTCTGGACCGGAAGACTTGCTTTTATGAAATGGTTTAAGTCGCTTTGCTACTCCGAGAACATGTAGTTCTAAATTGCTGATGTTGCCGACTGTTCCTCATTCGAGTCTTGGAATATCTACTTCGTCTTCGGCCATTTGTCTAAATGCATTGTACACGTTTATCTGTGTCACAGTGAGTGGTTATTGAAAATGTAGATGTATAAGATTAGCGTAAAGTGTTTCCCTGACTATAAAAAAGTATTTCTAAGGAACAATGATAGGCACAGCTACGCGTTTTGTAACTCATAAAGTTTTGTATTTGTGCGATGATGATCTCTTTCCTTCTAAGTGGTAAATTATCTCAGAAAATCATTCCATAAGATATTATTAAGTGGAAATATGCAAAATACGTCGGGAGGCTGATCCGTTTGTTTCCAAGACTAGAAGAGCAATAGTTTCTGAACGTAATTATTTGAGAAGAGCAATAAATGCTTTTTCCAGTTCAACTTGTCATAAATATTTATACCCAAAGATCTGGATCGTTCTACACTGTTTACTATCTCTTGTTCATGTGCTGCAACAATTGTTCGTATGTCTCTATTTGTTGTATAGATGTAATTATAGAGTAGGTTTTTTTTCTTTCAAAATTTAGGTAGAGTTCACTTTCAGATAACCGCTTAATAATTCTTTGACAGCCATCATTAACAATCTCTTGCGTTGCTGTCACCCTAATTGGATTTATAATAATACTAGTACTGCCTGGAAAAAGTACCAGTTCTGCTTCTTGAATGTTAAGTGGAAAGCCATTAATACAGATAAGAAACAGAAGTGGACCCAAAATTGAAGCCCTTGGGGAGGCTTCCTTTCTGATTTCTCCCCAGTCACTAAAATTTTCTACTCTTTCAGCACAGTTTAAATTTGTCAGTATATATATATATATATATATATAGGGTGAGTCAGAAGTCCTTGGGCACCTTCGTAAGTTGAAAGATTGAAGGGAAAATTGAAATGTGATGATGTTAACATAGGTTTTATGTGGGGCAGCAACTTTTGGAGTGAATGTCATTCATGGCCGCCATCTTGAAATTCGCCATTTTGGATTGAAGTCTTTTTTTTTAATGGGAAGGGAGGTGTATGACACATCAAATAACACTCTTTGAGCTCTGGAATTTAGTGGTGTAATTTGTTTTTGTCTATCTTGTACAGTTTAGAGGTTATTAATGTTGAAAGTTGGGAAATTACCTTCATACCGAATGCTTCAACACATGTTCTACGTGTTGTCCATCCCGTGCAATGCACAACTGCAGTCGCCGCAACCACAATAATAACTCCTAAACTGTACAAGATAGACAAAAACAAATTAGACCACTCAATTCCAGAGCTCAAGCGAGTGTTACTTGATGTGTCATGTTTTAAGGTCACCAGCAGGGAATGAAATTCGCACCAGTCGATGGCATGAGCACAGAAAGGTGTGGCGTGTGTTGCAGCGAGATCCCGTCCCGCGGCCCACTGGTGCTGAAGATCTCGACGGACGCGTGCCGCGGCACCGACACGCAGGTGGACTACCTGGAGCACGTGCAGGCCGTCATCACGCTCAACGCGTCGCGACGCGGGGACCTCGAGCTCTTCCTCACCTCGCCCATGGGCACCAGGTGAGTGCCTCTGCGCGTCCCACTGAAAAAAAAGACACACGCACACAACACACCTACTCCCTGCTTCTAAAGCGGTGCTTGTTGCAAAGTGACGTGTTGTAACATATCATTTCCTCATAGCACCTTGTGCTAATCCTGTCTGTACTGCGTGGGTAGGGGCTTTTCTTCACCCTAGTGTTGACTGGCTCGTCTGTCTTTGATACTACTAAATGTATAGTAGTCACGGTATAGGAGGCAAACTCGAGGTCGGATGATATCCCCATGACGGCCGGTGTCTTTTAATACTCGTTGCAAGGAAACTTCTAAAGACCCTAACAGGAGGCAGCGCCTTTACAGAAGCTCTGCAAGTGATAGCAGGAAATGGTCAATAAAAATTTGTACATTCGGCTCCTGATTCTGACTGTTTCTAAGACTTAAGTGTTAAATAGTTTCATGCGGCAGTCTACAGCTCGCGAAATAGAGGAGTCCAGATCTGCATCCACGTACATAATCCGCAAGCCACAATATTTTGCATGGTGGACGATGCTATGTACTGTACCACTAATACTCGTTTCCTTTCTTGTTAGGCTCGCAAATGGAGCGAGGGAAAACACAATTGCCTACATTCCTCCATACGAGCCCAACTTTCTCCTATCGTGCCTTGACGCGAAAAGCAGTTGGCGTCAGTAGTGACATTCTGCAGTCAGCTGCAAATGCGGGGCGGGGAGTGGGAGGGGGGAGCGAGGGGGGAGGGGGGGGGAAGGTCGAGGTGTCCTGTAGACAGGAAAAGGTGATCATTCCTGATCAAGCGAGTTATTTCTGACAGTGCGGAAAATTAAGAGATCCCGAAAGTACAGTCGTCTCGTGTGGTAACGTGGGTTTGAATTTGAACTGTGCCCGTTTCCTAGGCGAGTGTTGCTGTTTATCGAGTGTACAGACGCTCAATAGGCAGCGAATGTTGAGCCAAATAGCTGAATGGATGGTGGAATTTAGTGAAAGATAAGGATTTGGGAAGATTTTCGTTAAATCAAAAGAATTCAATGTGCTTCCGTAGAAATCTCAGTTTGGGTGGGATTTTTTCCCTGATGACTTTA
This sequence comes from Schistocerca piceifrons, assembly GCF_021461385.2. NCBI lineage: Eukaryota > Metazoa > Arthropoda > Insecta > Orthoptera > Acrididae > Schistocerca > Schistocerca piceifrons. The sequence goes on from NC_060141.1 coordinate 323,101,872, forward strand.
AAATTCCTGTTTTATTATCATGGAGATTTTCTGGGTAAGTGGCTAGGAGGCAGTCGGAGGTGATGTACTGATAATTTGGCGGTGGACGCAATTCTGTCCGTTGGTCGGATCTCGCAATTTTTCTTGAAATTACGCGGTTACAGGGAGTTCCATTATTGACTACGGAGTTCTGAGAGGTTTAACCCGGTTTCGCGATCCTTATTTAGACTAACTGAATAGTGTATCAATCCAGAGAATTAATCAAGGTCTACCAATAAACAGTAAGGAAAGCCGGTCACAGTGGCCAGGCTAAGGCATCCCTGCCTTTTAAGCTGACTAACAACAGTAGGAAATGCACAGAAATGAGAGATTATAATCTGCAACCGTTGAAGTATAATATAGGATAGTTTAGTCACCTTATGATCAAATTAAATACTTTAAACAATTCAGTTTTGACAAAGTGGAAAAGTGATCACTTTACCCCACATGAGCGGGCAAGGTGGCCACTTAGTTTTATACCAAAATAATAAGGGACAAAAAAATATTCCAACAAAGAACTAAACATGATTTACTGCAAAACATGATTGAATTTCAATTATTTACACTATTCAAAAATAAAAGTCAAACTGTGTTGCTCAGCTCCTGTACAGAGCTCGTGGGCCCACAACTGGCACTAAATCCACTGCTCTTCTGACCTTGTATTTCAAAATGTTTCTTCGCAGTACATGCACGTTTTGTCTGCATTGCTGTCATTAGAAAGAGTTCTTCCAGCGTTGCATTTCCTGCTCTTCGCAATATTCTTTTCGCTGTCCTACATCCCTACATCTGCGCAGATACTCCGCAAGCCACCGTATGGTGCGTGGCGGAGGGTACCGTATACCACTATCAGTCATTGCCTTTCCTGTTCGACTCTCAAACAGGGTGAGGGAGTAACGACTGTCTATATGCCTCCGTATGAATCCTACTTTCTCGTATCTTATCTCCTTGGTCCATTCGCGCAATGTATGTTGGCGGCAGCAGAATCGTTCGGTAGTCAGCTTCAAATGCCGGTTCTCCAAATTCTGTCAATAGTGTTTCTCGAAGAGAACGTCACCTTCCGTCCAAGGATTCCCATGTGAGTTCCCGAAGCATCTCTGTACCACTTACGTTTTGTTCGAACCTAGCGGTAACAAATCTAGCCGCCGCCTCTGAAATGCTGCGATGTCTTCCTTCAATGCGACCTGATACGGATCCCAAACACTCGAGCAGTACTCAAGAACAGATCGCACCAGCGCCCTATATGTGATCTCCTTTATAGATGAACCACTCTTTCCTAAAATTCTCCCAACAAGCCGAAGTCACCAATTGCCTTTCCTACCACAGTTCTCGCATGGTCGCTCCATTTCATATCGCATTGAAACGTTACGCCCAGATATTTAAATGATGTGATGTGTCAAACAGGGCACTAGTAATACTGTGTCCGAAAGTTACAGTTTTGTTCTCCCTACTCATCTGTATTAACTTACATTATTCTACATTTATAGCTAGCTGCCATTCATCACAATAACTAAAAATTTTGTCTAAGTCGTCTTGTATCTTCCTACAGTTACTCAAGTCCGACATCTTACCGTAAACCACGGCACCATCAACAACATCAGCAAACAACCGCAAATTGCTGCCCGCCCTGTCCGCCAAATCATTCTGCTGCTTCCCGTTCTTCCTTCTCTTTACCTTCTTTTTATTCTCTTTTCCCGCCTGTATACAAGGACTTGCCGTAAGTATCGCTGCGGAGCTCTTCTTGCAGCCACTGCGCTTACATTTTTCTCCTACGCAAAGAGGCCAAAAGTGCCGAGATGGCGACTTTACCCGCATTGGCACCATTACAAAAAATCTGTATGCCCTCCAATAGCATGACTGCAGTTTTAATGACTAAAATAGCATTATGTAGGCAAGGTATGACACTTTCAAAACAGTTTCATTAAAAAGACTTTAAGTCACATTCCCTCTTCGCAATAAATACAGAAATTGATCGTTAACCTTACATCAGGATAACCAAAATCCACAAAAGTTATTATAAATATGAGGAGCAGCACAGCAACCAGATTAGTCTTCACGGGGTGAATGGGCCATCCAGTGAGAGTAAGTTAAAGAAGGAGTAGTCAGACTTTTTTCCTCAAGAGCCAATAGTATCACTGGGGGCGACACCTAGGGAAGCATATGTATTATTCTTATTATTAATTGGTAATATATAAAATAGTATGTTACGCGCCAGCAAAGGACTAACTGTATTAAAAGCCTCAAAGAACTGCTCGTTAAAAGTCGGTACCATTCGGAATACTTCGTTTCGACGGCTCTTTGTTTCAGACTGCTCCCTCACTCAGCGCCCGCAAAGTTGTGGCAGTGCAACTGCGTGACGCAGTGTTGTGCTGTCTGTGTGAGCGGATGATTAATTAATGACAGTAATTGTACTTACATGTAAATGCATTATGCAATATGAGACATGATCACAAATGTTTACCAAATGTTTTCAATATAATTTTTCTCCTACTCATCGCATTTTATTACAACAGCCTTAATATAATTTCGAATTCATTGCTACAAATACGTACCGCATTTGTCTGTAATGCGAATCCGCGAATTCATGGTACTTCCGTGTGAAACTCTGTAACGCAGCAGTTGATCCGTACGAGGTGTTTACACGGGTAAGTTGTCAGTACCGGAAGGCAAACAGTGAAACATTCACCCTCCCACATCCTCTAACCCCACAGTCGCCGTGCTACTTACCCCTCCGCCCCTAAGGTGAGTGCCCAACTTTACTTAGCACACGCCCGAATTCACCAACATCAATTAAAATTAATCATCTCTCAAAATATTATAGTCTCTGCAAGAATTTTAATATGTTACTGAGAGGGAACTTTGGATCCGACTGCTAGTTTCTAGACGCGTGTTATGAAATATGAATGAGAATAACCAGCCGCACGAATACCAGATTAGGGTGGCATGTGGCCCGCAGTTCGGCTACCGCTGAGTTTATTTCCGACGCCAAGCCAGCACCTTACAGCGCCCAGTAACCCAACAGCCACTTTGGTAGCCATGGCCACTTTGCCCGGACCTGGCCTACACCGCGTGATTCGTCAGGAGCGCGCCACATCGCTAAGGGCGCATGGACTCCGGCCGCCGCAGCGACTGTGATTTCGTGCCACGCAACGGAAGCCCCGACAACGGAGCACAGGAAAGTCTCATTGTCGCATTTCATAAGGTAGTCTAGTCTCAGTACTTCGCGTGACCTACACCTAAACAGTTCTTGTAGACATCTGTGAAAGAAAGACACGTCATTACGTTGTTTTTTTTTTTCGACATCACCCAAAAAAAAAAAAGAAATCTTCATCACTCATCAGTTCCGTAATTTGCCAGATTACAAATTTTCCTTTCTTAATTTTTGCTTCATTGATCCCTAAGAACCTTTCTCGCAAGACGTGGGGGATATCCAGGAGTTCCCAAAATTCGAAATGTGGTTATGAGTACAATTAAATACTTTAATGTCTTCCCATAGATCCTTTTTGAAACACAGTAGCAGGTGATGTGAGATGAGTGGTTTGGCTTTCAGTTGTTGGTGGTCATGTGTCCATTTCGTTACCTGAATTTGCTGTTTTGCGAAGACTGATTTGAAAGAGAAACGTTTCTTTATAAAGTTCTGTTTTAAATTTGGCGAAACCGCTGCAGGAACGAAGCTGCCTATTGACACCTCAGAAGAAAATGTTTTAAAAGTGCTCCATCTGATTGCGCAAGATCGTAGACAGACTGTCCAAGACCTCTGCAACAATTGGGAATACGACATCATAGTGTCGGCGTACCTTCGGACCAATTGAACACGAGAAGGATTGAAGAAACACCTGTCCCAGGACTGCCACAGAACTATCAGAAACAACATCTCGTGGAAGCCTACAGCGAACTTAAAAAACTGCTACAAGATGATGCATACTTCCTTTCACTGGTGATGTATATTGGGTTTATGGCGATGATCCTGAAACTAAACAGTAGTCATTTCGGACAAAAAAGCCTTGGCAAGGAGCAGTAAATTCTTGTTGATCAGATTTTTTACTGGATTTTTCATGAAGAGTTCGTCTGTCCCGATCAGACGGTCAATAAAGAGTTCTAGTGAGACGCTGGAGAGATGTCATGGGGAAAAAATTTTCACAAATGCGGCATGCGAACGATTAAGTACCCCACGAAGACAATGCACCATCGCATACAGCCTACATTGTCCAGGAGCTGTTTTTTACTAAAAACGAGATGACATTTGTTCCCAACTCGCCGTACTCACCAGCGGTATCTCTGTGTGACTTCTTCCTTTCCCCCATGATGAAAATCAAATTGAAGGGGCGAAAATTTACTACAATGGAGGAAATTCAAATGGAATGGCAGACGATGCTAAACATCCCAAGAAGCAAAAACCTCCAGGATGCATTTCACAAGTGGCAAAAACATTGGCAACTCCTCTGAAGCTGATGGTGCAGAACAAAATCTAGATAAGATGTAATGATTTTAATTAATATATTTCAGGAGCTTTTGGACACCACTACGTACGTGAATCCATATACTTTGTCAATGGCTTTCAAAATGTTGTAGAAAAGACTCAGGAAAAATTTTAGGGGTCAGCAAGAAGATTGTTAACCAGGGTCCTATACCCGAGCTGTACTTCATTCCGAGCAGGCCTTTCTTTTACACAATTATAGTGCCTGCAGCCCTTGCCTCCCCTCTCACACAGAAATTGGCCGTTTGTTTTAGCTCTCCGCAAATACACAATTTGTATTCCTCTTATTGGATAAATGTAAGCAGCAGTTTACCGTTTTCATATATCTAAAACTGCAACACACGCTCTAAGAGAAAAAAAAGAAAATGTCGCACCATGAAGGAGTTTGCAAATTTGTCATCAACGGAAAATGCAAAATTGTAAACTTTGTGGCCAATGGATGAATGTGTGAGGCTGCAGCGCAATTTCACCGCTGAGTTGACAAGGATAGTAAACATGGGGCATGAGGACATCAGGGCATAAAGTCTTTGCGAATTTCATTACGTGTGCTCAGTTCGACAGCAACTATGCCTCGCGGACAGGCCTTTGAACAATATACGCAGATGTCAGCATTTGAGTGAAGACGTGTTGCAGGGCTAAGAGAAGACGGTTGGAGTGTTTGAGAACCGTCACGCCCCTATTCGATCATGTTGGCAAGAATGGGTGAACCATGGCCGAACACAGCATCAAGAAGGAAGCGGTCGACCTAAAGAAAACACAGAATCTGATCACCTGGCAATCCCCAGAAAGGCTCTCAGAGCCGGGGGTTCATCATTTTCATCGATCCGACGTAGAGGTGGTGCTTCACTGGCCACAAAGACCATTATTAGGTAGCTCAAAGGAAGGGGGCTGAGTTCACGGCGTCCTATGCGCCGACTAACATTGACCTCGGAACACCTACAAGCCCGTATGCAGTGGTGTCGGGCGTATTCGGCCTGGAATCTCATTGACTGGAGTAGATCTGTCTCCAGTGGTGAGTCCCGCCTCGAACTGAACCCGGATAACCAGCGAAGACGTGCCTGGAAATGCCCCGGACAGCAGAGGGATATCAGGCTGACTGTCGCCGCCATAAGACCCGACAACCATGAGTGACGGTCTGCGGTGCCATTTCATTTCATAGGAGGACCCCTTTGGTTGTCCTCCGCTGTACCCTTACAGCACAGCAGTAAGTCGATAATACTCTACGCCCTGTTTTGTTGCCCTTCATGGCAAGCCGTCCTGGGCTTACATTTCAGCAAGATAATGCCCGTCTGCACACGACGAGAGTATACTGCTCGTCTTCGTGCTTGCTAAACCCTATCTTGGCCAGCGTGATCGACGGATCTCTCCCCAATCGTGAATGTATATACACAATACTATCGCCCGCCGAGAAAGGGTACTGCACAGACTAATTGTGATTATACTACTGGCCATTAAAATTACAACACGAGAAAGGACTGAAAATTAATAAATACACTTACTGAGTGTTCAGGGCTCGAAATTTAGTACACAGAGCTGCCACCTCTGGGAGCAAAAATGACTCTTGCCTGGCTGTATATCGAGTCGAACAGAGTCTGAATGACATTTACTGCTACGTCACTCCATCCTGTTTGCCAGAGTTCATCAATCATGGTAGCTGATGACCTGTTACATGCTAGTCTCTCAGCAACCCGTGACTGAAAGTCTTCAATAAGTGTGGGATCTGCAGAACGTGTAGGCCTGCATCTTTAGAATGTATATATGCGATGCTGTGCCACATCGGGAAAGAGTATTGCACATAGTAATTGGGGTTACACTACTGCCCATTAAAATTACAACACAAGAAAAGATAGCAAATAACTAAGTATACTTATTATGCGTATTCAGGATCCGATATCTGGTACACAGGGCTGCCACCTCTGGCAGCAAAACTGTCTCTTGCCTCGCTGTACGTCGACTCGAACTGAGTTTGAATGACGGATACATCTTTCCATCCTCTTTGCCAGAGTTTATCAGTCTTAGCAGCTGGTGAGTGATTACGTGCTAGTCTCTCAGCAACCCGTGACTGCGGTATATGTTTTCAATCGGTGCGGTATCTGGCGAATGTGCAGGCCAGGGAAAAATTTGAGTACCTTCTGTTTCGAGATAGGCCAAGACAGCACGAGGAACATGAGGTCTTGCGTTATCTTGTTGAACGATGACGTTAAGGAGACCTCAATAACAGCGCGGTCACCGGCCATAAACGCCAAAAGTGTAATGCTTGCTGCCCAAATCACCGACTACGTGAAACGCGGGTTATCGAGTTGCCATACCATCGGTACCCCATACCATGCGCCAGGTGCCTCGCCCTTATGAAGATGACGAATGCAATCTGGCAACAGTCGTTTTGCTCGAAACCTCCACATAGAGACACATCCACCGTGATGCTGTACACAGAAACGTGACTCGTCTGAAAACACGTGGAGCTACTCCTGTGTCCAGTATAGTCGTTCGGCTCACCGCTCTGTCTTCTGCAGCATCAAGCATATCACAACAATGCTCGTCTTATCATTCTCTGGTACTCCAGATGTTGTCATATCGTCCGCATGCGCACTTGTTTTGCTACAAATAAGACCATTTCCCGACTCATGGTACGTCAATTGGATACGATTGTGTGCGGTCTAGTGAACAGTGTGCTAGTCGCATGGGGTAATTCCGATTCTGCATTCCGTCGAGTACGACTCTCCTCAACCAGTAGATTCTATATTCACATGACAATAGTGAGATCCGAAACAACGCGAGCAGCAAAACTGCAGAACAATAAACAGCATACTCTGTGGGCTACAGTTCTACCACTGTCCGATACCGACAAGTGTTCGTGTACGTTTCGCGTTTATGCGCGAGCTGTAGTACCATCTTCTCACAAACAACCAACAACCAAATACTATTTCTGAATGAGAAACCTTCTGAGTAACCTTTTCTTATATACAGAATGTATATGACATTACTTCTACCTACTTTGCGCGGTTGCACTAAAATGCTAATCATTTGCATATCCAAGCACGTAACAACACTTCACGCCGGTTTGACGTTTATTGCATGGTGCCTTCTTAGTATTACAGTTTTAATCGCATCGAGCAGTGTGCTAGTGAACGGAGTGACCACACGCATCAGACGTCGCCTGTGAGGCCAACCAAACTTAAGTACTGTATATTCCAGTTCGATCGCCAGGACACTGAGCCAAGACCTGCATCTAAAGTAAATAAAGAGGGATGACTGTAGTAATATGAGAGAAAGTTAAGACCTGAATTTCTCCGGAAATGTGATATTTCGTTTTCACAGTTGCAGTGGCGGCTTTATAGTGTGACAAACTACAGTCTGTAGGTTATAGATAAATATACATTTTCCAAGTCCTTGAAAGAACGTTGTTGTACTTCTCGCTTTATCCGCAGGAAGTTTGGAGTTATTACCTGTATACGAAAGAGTTAGTGAACACATCTAATTAAGTAAGGTATATCTTGGTCCAAAAATGCTATTTAACTTATGGACAGTCTCACTTGTACTCTTTAACAGTATGATTCCGTTTCTTAAGAGTCGCCCAAAGCTCTGAGAGGGAACTTACATCGATTACATGGCTGTCACCTGTCCGGATACCGTTCCTGACGCAGACGTAATGTGGGTTGCATAAAACGAATTAGTAAGGCCAATTTAATCGCCCTGTATAAGAGGTACATATCTAAACTGGCAGTCAATCACGTCTTGACGATGTCGGTTAAGTAATCTTGGAAAGCTTAACTTCCCTCTAGGAAGTGGCACACCTAGAAAACTGAGAGAATTTTGTACGGCAGAGTTTTCGTGCAAGACAAGCCATGGCGCACTTGTACGGTAACACTTTTTCACGTATATACGATTATTTTGTTAACAAGCAGTGTGTTTTTTGTACCCCATGAAATGCATATAATTTATCACTACACATGAGTGGAATAAAATTTAAGTAAAATGTTTTAAATTATGTAGGTAAAGAGTAGGCAGTAGTTAAAATAGGCTTTGTTTCGTTTTTCACGCCGCAAACATAGGAAAGAGTGAGAGAGACGATCTGGGATGGGTGAGTGTGTTACCGTCTGTGGGATTTAAGGACGATTCGATAGAGAGAACTTGAGCTGTCGACGAGACTGACTTCTGTGAGCGAATGAGGAAATCTATGTAGCGCCAGCGAGTTTTTTAACTCCGCGGCATACATGTAGCTATAAAAATAATAATTATTCTTTGATATTGCGATGTATTAATTTCTTATTCTCAAGAATGCTTTCGTTTTGTTGGATGGAGAAATGAAACGTGCTTTCTACCGTGAGATTATGGACAAGTTTTAAGAAGCATTGAACACTGAAGAACTTTGGAGGAAATGTAAATAATGAACGTTATACTAATTAATTGGAATGATAGAATGCAAGTAAACTTCACTTTTATTCCATTAATCTGATTGTAGACGGTTTCTTTTCTCGTGAAACTTGAATTACAGCCTTTTAAACAAAAATCAATAAAAGAGAGTTTTGCTGGTGACGTATTGTAAATCGGAACCCCACTGCGTTCATGCGTGACCGATTATAGCTTAATTTTTAGGGAAAAGTGCAGCGAGATAGCTATTCACCGAATAGGTGAACTGAAAAGCCATGACGCAACAGTAATTTTCGTTGCAGCGCTTGGCATAAGATTTTTTTTGTATGACTATAACAGAGAGAGTGTATAATCCTAACTGGATGGTTTTAATTACATCTGTTCACTCACTCTTTCATATACAGGTAGTAATTCCAAACTTCCAACTGATAAAACGGGAAGTGCAAAACGTTTCTTAGAAGAACTGGAGAATATATATTTATCTGCAACCTAGAGATTATAGCTTATCACACTAAAAATCCACCACTGCAGTTGTCAAAACGAAATAACGCTTATCCAGAGAAATCCGGATCTTAAATTTCTGTCACATTACGGCAGCAATTCCTCTTTATTTACTTTGGATACAGGTGTTGACTCAGAATCCTGGCGATCGAATTAGAATATACAGTACTTAAAATACTTCTCCTCATCGACGAACTCCGACTCGTGCAGTAACTCCGTTCACTAGTACACTGCACGCTGGCGATTAAAACTGCTACACTAAGAAGGCACCATGCAATAGACGTCAAATTGGCATGAAGTGTTGTTACGTGCTTGGATATGTAAATATTTAGCATTTCAGCGTAATCGCGCAAAGTAGGTAGGAGCGATGTCATCTACTTTCTGTATATAAGGAAAGATTGATCAGCAGGTTTCTCATTCAGAAATAGTATTTGGTTGTTAGTTGTTTGTGAGAAGATGGTATTATAGCTATCATATAAATGAGAAAAATATACGAGCACTTGTCGCTATTCGTCAGTGGTAGAACTGTAGCCCACAGAGGTTAATGTTTATCGTTCTGCAGTGTTGCTGCTCGTGTTGTTTTGGATCCCACTGTTGTCATGTGAATTAGAATCTATGCGTTCAGGAGGGCCCCGTACTCAATGCAATGCATAATTTGAACTTCCCCACGCGACTAATACCTGAGAGGACAGACACACAGTTCGCTAGACCGCACACAATCGCACAGCCAATTGACGCACCTCTTGAATCAGAAAATGGTCTTATTTGCAGCAAAACAAGTACGCATGCCTACGGTATGACGACATCTGGAGTTCCACGGACTCATAACAAGACGAGTGGTGTTGTGGTTATTCTTGATGCGGCAGAAGAAAGAGGAACGGTGATGCCCCCAAAGACTATACTGGATACGGGAGTGGCTCCACGTCGTCTTTTCAGACGAGTCACGTTTCTGTGTACAGCATCACGGTGCATGTATCTCCATGTGGAAGTTCCGAGGAGAACGAATGTTGCCAGACTGCATTAGTCATCATCATACAGGTGAGCCACCTGGCACGATGGTAAGGGGCACCCTTGAGTACGGGGCTCGATAACCCGCGTTTCACGTAGCCGATGATTTGGGCAACAAACATTACACTTTTGGCGTTTGTGGCCGGTGGCTGTGCTCTATTATCGAAGTCTCCTTGACGTTGTCATTCAACAATATAACGCAAGACCTCATGTTCCTCGTGCTGTCTTGGCCTATCTCGAAACAGAAGGTACTCAAATTTTTCCCTGGCCTGCACATTCGCCAGATACCGCACCGATTGAAAACATATACCGCAGTCACGGGTTGCTGAGAGACTAGCACCTAATCACTCACCAGCTGCTGAGACTGATAAACTCTGGCAAAGAGGATGGAAAGATGTATCCGTCATTCAAACTCAGTTCGACTCGACGTACAGCGAGGCAAGAGACAGTTTTGCTGCCAGAGGTGGCAGCCCTGTGTACCAGATATCGGATCCTGAATACGCATAATAAGTATACTTAGTTATTTGCTATCTTTTCTTGTGTTGTAATTTTAATGGGCAGTAGTGTAACCCCAATTACTATGTGCGATACTCTTTCCCGATGTGGCACAGCATCGCATATATACATTCTAAAGAAATAAAAAAAATAGAATACGACACATCAAAAAGGAATTATCCGACTGTGACGTAAATCGGATAATTGTGATGCAAACGTACAGACATATAAATGATCACATTTTCAGAAAACTTGAATGATTTAATCAAGAGTAAGAGCTTCACAAACTGAGCAAGTCCATAACGCGTTGTTCCACCTCTGTCCCCTATGCGAAAGAACTTCTTGCTTAAGGGCCAGAGGTGAAACAACGCGTTATGGACTTGCTCAGTTTGTGAAGCCATTGAATGACATAGTTGCTGGGTGACCTCCTAAGGAATATCATGCCAAATTCTGTGCAATAGTTGCGTTAGACCGTGAAAATCTCGAGTTGGTTGGCAGGCCCTGCCCATATTGCTCCTTTCTTTCAGGAGTGCTAGTTCTGCAAGGTTCGCAGGAGAGCTTCTGTAAAGTTTGGAAGATTGGAGACGAGGATCTGGCAGAAGTAGAGCTGTGAAGACGGGGCGTGAGTCGTGCTTGGGTAGCTCAGTTTGTAGAGCACTTGCCCGCGAAACGCAAAGGTCCCGAGTTCGAGTCTCGGTCCGGCACACAGTTTTAATCTGCCAGGAAGTTTCACATCAGCGCACACTCCGCTGCAGAGTGAAAACCTCATTCAAGTACTAGCCTGTCGCTGTGTGCCGGCGGGCATTATCTCGCTGAAATGTGAGCCCTGGATGGCTTGCCATGAAGGGCAACCAAACAGGGCGTGGAATATTATTGACTTTCCCACTCCAGGCTCGCCTTCGCTGATTATTGGGGTTCAGTTCGAAGTAGGAAGCATCGCTGAAGACAATTCTACTCCAGTCAATGAAATTCCAGGCCGAATTTTCCCGACACAACTGCAAACGTGGTTTCTGGTGTACCGAGGTCAATGGTAACCGGCGCAAGGTCCGCCGTGAGCTCAGCCCCCTTTCTGTGAGTCGCCTGTTAACACTCCTTGCGATCACTGAAGCACCTGTTCTACGTCGTATCGACGAAAATGATGAATCCGGGGCTCTGAGTGCCTCTCAGACGATTGCCTGGTCCTCAGGTTCTGTCCATTCTCTAAGTCAACCACTTCCTTCATGAAGCTTGTGTTCGGCAATGGTTTATCCATTCTTGCCAACATCGTCGAGTAGAGGCATCACAACTCGCTGATAGCTTCTTTGAGTCCAACTATACGTCCTCACTCAAATGCTGACATTTGCGTATATTGGTCAAAGGCCTGTCTGGGAGGCATGGCTACTGTCGAACTGAGTACACGGAATGAAATTCGCAAAGGCTTTGTACCCTGATGTCGACATGTCCATGTTTACTATCCTTGACAGCTGAGCGGTGATCTGCTTTGCAACGTCACACTTTCATCCATAGGCCTCCAGAGTTTATAATTTTGCATTTTGCTCTCTCTCTCTCTCTCTCTCTCTCTCTCTCTCTCTCTCTTGTCTTAGAATATCTGTAGCAGTTTTAGACATATGAGAATATTAGACTACAGCCTACATTAATCTAGTAAGAGGAATACAAGTAGTGTGTTTCTAGAGAGCTAAAACTAACAACTGATTTTTGTGCGAGAGGAAAGGGAAGGATTGTAGACACCAAAATTGTGCAAAAGAATGACTTGTTCGGAATGAAGTACAGCTCGGTTAGAGGGCTGTTGTTAACAATCTTCTTATTTACCATGTTTCTTTAAAAACTTTGTGAAAGCCATTGACAAAGTATATGGATTGATGTACAAAGTGCTGTCCAAACACTCTGCACCATCAGCTTCAAAGGAGTCACCAACGTTTCTGACACTTCTAAAATGCATCCTGGAGGTTTTTGTTCCTTATGACGTTTAGTATCGTTTGCGATTCCGTTTGAATCTCCTTCGCTGTACCTCCCTTTCAACTTGATATTCATCTTGGGAGGAAAGGAAGAAGTCACTCGGAGATACCGCTGGTGAGTACGGTGAGTCGGCAACAAATGTCATCTCGTTTTTAGTAAAAAACTATTCCTGGATAACATAGACTGTAGGCGACGGTCCATCGTCTTCGAGCGGTACTCAGTCGTTCGCATGCCGCATTTGTGAAAATTTTCTTTCCAAGACGTCCCTCAATCGTCTTACTAAAATTCTTTATTGTCCGTCTGACCGGGAGAGACGAACACTCGGTGAATAATCCAGTTAAAAATCTGATCAACAAGAATTTACTGCTTCTTGTCAAGGCTTTCTTGTCAGAAATGAGGAAGGACTCTTACTTTGCGATGACTACTCCTTAGTTTCAGGATCATATCCATAAACCCAATTTACATCACCAGTGACAACTTTTGAAACGAAGTATGTATCGTCTTTTAGCAGTTGTGTAAGTTCCCTGCCGGGCTCCTGATACAGGCGTAGTGTCGATTCCATAAAACGAATAGATAGGAGCAGCTGAATCACTCCGTATAGTGATAAGCTGGCTTATGGAACACTGAATAGCGTCACTTTGGGGACAATTCCCACGTTCTGCTATATGCCGGAATTATGGAGTGGACGTGTATCAGAATCCTCTTTCAGCACCATATATCTCATTAAGTTTTTAATTTTTGCTCTTTTTGAGCATCCCCAGGTTCCTCTAAGATTTAGCTATTGCTTGTTTTAATAGGAGAATTTCTACCATGTCTTTTACTCTAGACTTTGAGTGAGGCCTGGCCGGCACCGTAGCTCACCTTGTTCGGTTAGGGGGCTGATCACCCTCTGTAATAAATATTCTAAGTGAAGATTTCATTAATGGCATTTCAAAGGAGTCATACGACATTCGCACAGAAATGATGACGAAAAATGATAACGAAACAGATAAGTAGGACGACACAAGGAAAGGTGGTCTGCCCCGGTAAAGTACATGCCTGGAAACCGAGAGGGTTGAATCCCAGTCGGACTAAGGACTTCTCAGTCTGCGTTTTAACCTAATCTTCACCTCTCAGCGATGTGAGGAGTAGCCAGAAATGTCATGTGGTTCAGATTCTGTGTTAAACTGTAGGGCCCGTTTCCTCAGTTCGATAACTGAGATAGGATAAGGGCACTTAAATCGTCGAAGTGGCGTCCAATTGAAAGACGTGCAGCAGGCCATTGGGTCACTGTGGAGTCCCTCGCGAGACGCTATTGCCCTTGCAACAACCAGTGCTAGTAAAACACTGCAGCTTGAAGAGATCGCCAGACCTGAGACTTTCGTTTGGGGAATTATCAAGATACCATTTTTGTACCACCCTTACCGGCTTCTCTGCCAGAGCTCAGAGCTAGAATCTATCGCACAACTGAACGCTTCCCACCTGACATGCTGCAGCGAGTTTGGCAAGAAATTGACTTCAGGTGGGACGTGTACGACACAACCAATGGAAATCATATCGACCCTGTCTAAGGTAAAAATCATAGGTATTTTGGTATAAAATTACACCAAAACCATGTCTGTAAGTTGAATGAATAAATCAATACGAGTTTTCATAGTTGCGCAGTCCTTCTTGATACAGCTGTTATTAGCTCCTTCTAAATTGACTTACTTCTACCACAGAATATGTAGATTGTTCACACCATCAGATATCTGTGCTTGATAGATTCAACTCATTTAGCTCGAAAAGTCCTCGTCTCTGGTCACCTAGTTTCGAACTCGCACTCAGTGCTATATCCTTCAACCTCATTTAATTTTTGATGAATGAACGTTTAAAGTGTTTTTTGTCTTCTCTAAATTATTCTGGGATCAGTTATCGCTATATAGTTCATATAAGCGATACTTTTTTCTGTAACTGTTAAGTGGAACATCTTTGTGGTAATAATCATCTCTTGGATGAACTCTTCCTACTTTCCGTGCTGGCAGATCAAAATTTTGTTATATTTTACTTCGAAGACACAAGATTTCTGGCGCCTGCACGTGTGTTACTACCGCTAAATGATCAATACTTAAAAAAACCTAGTGAAAGTAGCAAATAGTGTTGAAACTTGTGGAGAAAACAAAAATAAATTGTTTCCTTTAATGAGGTAGAATATCTCTCCAAATTTTCCCTTTCCAATCCTTATCTTCATTGATGCCTATTTTCGACGTAATTATATGTCGAGTTCAAACAATACAACTTGGCCCAGGCACATAGTCACATTCTGGACCTGAATGATGGACGATTCCACCCCTTTGTTCTGAAGGATCGAGTAACCTCAATTTACTGTCACCTGCTGAATGGCGCACTTCTAACATTCTCGTTATCATCTTCTTCTACATTTCCGGTTTTGCGCATCATAGGTGCAGGGAAAGTTCTTCATAATGAGACACGCGTGATTCTGCATACCATTAAATATATGTCACAAGAGCCGAAGGAGGAAGCGAAAACCTCGTTATAAAAGTACTGGGTATGCTTGACTAACTGCAGTAACTGCTAGCTTCTCCATTTGCACGATAGAGATAATCAAGGAGGGAGAAACCATACTAGCTACGAATACTTGCCAAGGCTTCACTGCTTCAGGAATGATGCGGAGAAAGGAGAGAGAAATTTTATATTTTTTTGACGAACTGGTTGTCGGAGACTGACACAATTTCCAACTGAGCTACGTTCACAGGCATCCACAAGGAAGTGGACAGGAGAGGGTGAGGGCGGGTGGCAATCTCTTGCAATCTGTTGCACAGATCATCTGTTCATTAAAAAATTCTCAAGAATTTCTAGGCATGATTGTCTGTGAATCTAGTAACTGAAAATGTAACATTGCCTATTACCATGGGAAATATTTTGACTTTACCAACTACTGTAAGTATCTTGGCTTCTAGAATGAAATTTTCACTCTGCAGTGGAGTGGCACTGATTTGAAAGTTCCTGGTAGATTAAAACGATGTGCTGGACCGAGCCTTTCATGGAAAAGTGCTCTACTGACTTAGCTGGACTCGGGACCTTTACCTTTTGCAGGCAAGTGCTGCATGAAGTGAGCTATCCAGCTATCCAGCTTAGTCAGGTAGCACTTGCCTGTAAAACACAGAGGTCCCAAGCACAGCTCATTCAGTAGAGCACTTGTCCATGAAAGGCGAAGTCCTAAGTTCGAGTCTCAGTCTGACATACAGTTTGAATATGCCAGGAAGTTTTATATTAGCGTACAGTCCACTGTAGAGTGAAAATTTCATTCTGGAAACATCTCTCAGGCTGTGGCTAAACCAAGTCTCCACAGTATCCTTTCTTCCAGGAGTGCTAGTGTTGCAAGTTTCCCTAGAGAGCTCTTGTGAAGCTTGGAAGGTAGGAGATGAGGTAATGGCAGAAGTAAAGCTGTGAGGAGAGGTCATTCTTGGGTAGCTCATTGAGTATAGCACTTGCATATGAAAGGCAAAGGTCCCAAATTCGAGTCTCAATACAGCACACAGTTTTAATCTGCCAGGAAGTTTTAGCTTCGCTTTTTTTCTTTTTTTTTCACGGGACATTATTTCGATTACTTGATGCAGTTTTGGCAGTCAAGATGGATGCAGACATTTACAGAATGGTGCTGTTATAGTGTCCTCAGTCTTTTTTGTCTCTTCCTTGTACAGCCCTCATCGAACTGCAGAAAGGAACTGGCCCAACAATCTGGATCACGGCCAATTTCTAGCACAAAATAATTATGGCAGTAGTTCTCTTTGCTGTGCAACGGAATCACACTAGTGGCATACTATTTGTCTGTGGACACTGAAGGTCCATGTTGGCTTGCTCATTACACATTCAGTTTTACACGACAATGGTACTGTAAGAAACAGATCATGATCAAGACTATACTGTACTGTTGATGTGTACATGTATAGGCCCTATTTAACTTACAGAGCCAAATGCATCAACCAAAGAAAGAAAATACATTTTTTATGAGGAATAAAGAAATAAGTGTGAAATTTTCAAGGTCAAAAAGATGTTCACTTGGGGAAAAAATGGGACCACCCCAAATGCTAAGGTGTCAACACAGCACCACAGGCAGTCACACAGCTACAAATTCAGCACTTCAGATGTCATGACTGTACAGTAATGTGGCAAACTGTAGAGACAAGGGCAGGTCAATCTGAGGGTGGTTTTGTGAGACTTTCCATATTCATCTTGTTACACTTCACCCAATCAACACAAAAATGTAAGCTACAAAATATGTTTGGTTCGACAACAATTATACAAGTATACAGTTGAAAATAGAAAGTATGAAAATACTGAAATACATCCATTAATGTGATCAGCTGTGAAATTCTGTATGCACAGTCTCATCAGATCTGAAAAAGCGTTTTTTAAAGTTTATTCACAATTTCTCCACTGCAAGAGTATTAATGCGCCATTTTTTCCTTATTTCCCCTTGCTCTACAATGTTTCTCAGTCACTCTGATTTCTTTAAATTTTATGTTTTTGATTTTCATTGCCAGCCTAACATTATTGAAATATAAGCAACTTTTTGTCATCGGATAACTTGAATTTAATCATGATAATTTGACGTTACGATTATATAACCCTAAAGGTGACACGCATGTTCATACTAATAACATAAAATATGTCCTTTGTACATGCTAGTGAAAAATGGTTACCTTTTAAGTATCAAAGTAATATACACTACTGGTCATTAAAAATGCTACACCATGAAGATGACATGCTACAAACGCGAAATTTAACTGACAGGAAGAAGATGCTGTGATATGCAAATGATTAGCTTTTCAGAGCATTCACACAAGGTTGGCGCCGGTGGCGACACCTACAATGTGCTGACATGAGGAGAGTTTCTAACCGATTTCTCATACACAAACAGCAGTTGACTGGCGTTGCCTGGTGAAACGTTGTTGTGATGCCTCGTGTAAGGAGGAGAAATGCGTATCATCACGTTTTTCGACTTTGATAAAGGTCATGATGGTCGCATCCATGTTTGGTGACATCGCAGTGAACACACATTGGAAGCATGTAATCGTCATCACCATACTGGCCTATCACCCAGCGTGATGC
The DNA here is from genome assembly GCF_021461385.2 of Schistocerca piceifrons. Classification (NCBI taxonomy): domain Eukaryota; kingdom Metazoa; phylum Arthropoda; class Insecta; order Orthoptera; family Acrididae; genus Schistocerca; species Schistocerca piceifrons. The sequence goes on from NC_060141.1 coordinate 323,119,789, forward strand.
TATGGATTGCCATTGGTTACACGTCTTGGTCACCTCTTGTTCACGTTGACAGCACTTTGAACAGTGGATGTTACATTTCAGATGTGTTACGACCCGTGGCTCTACCCTTCATTCAATCCCTGTGAAACCCTACATTCCAGTAGGATAATACACGACTGCATGTTGCAGGTCCTGTACAGGCCTTTCTAGGTACAGAAAATGTTCGACTGCTGCCCTGGCCAGCACATTCTCCAGATCTCTCACCAATTGAAAACGTCTGCTCAATGGTGGCCAAGCAACTGGCTCGTCACAATATGCCAGTCACTACTCTTGATGAACTGTGGTATTGTCTTGAAGCTGCATGGGCAGATGTACCAGTACACACCATCCCAGCTCTGTTTGACTCAATGCCCAGGCGTATCAAGGCCGTTATTACGGCCAGAGGTGGTTGTTCTGGGTACTGATTTCTCAGGATCTATGCACCCAAACTGCGTGAAAATGTAATCTCATGTCAGTTCTAGTAAATATATTTGTCCAATGAATACCCGTTTATCATGTACATTTCTTCTTCGTGTAGCAATTTTAATGGGCAGTAGTGTGCCTTACAAGTGCTATGTGGATAACTATCAATTGTTAGATCTAAAATAAATTTTGTATACACCCATGTCAATATTAGGACGTATGGTAGAACACATTTGCCAATTTTCCAGATCATTTGTAAAAAGAAAAAAAAGGGGGGGGGCAAATTTTGGAATCCTGCCCTCTCTTGCCTTTTTACATTGGCATTATCATAATAGCAACATTGTCTGCTAGGCTCCTTTTATTGCCATTTTCTTGTGTTATGAAATTAAGGTCGTACTTGTTAACCCCTTGTTTATTTGACCATGTTTTTCGGTAGCTGTACTTCAGTCAGAAATTATTGAATTTGAATATGTATATTTGTTGAATTATTGGTCATACTGACTTAAGCTGTTAAGATAATTGTTTGTAGACTCACTAGCTGTAACTTGCTGATTGTGTGAGGTAATTATTTGTGTATAGGCTTTGGCTATTGAACTGCATCTCCTTTACCTCACAGTGGCCATTTACAAAACAACCCCCATCAAAACAATATTACCTCCCTCCTCAACCATGGCAGCTGCAGAGGTGTGGACCAAGTTACTCTACAGCTCATTTAACAAGGTAAAACAGAAACATGAGGTAGTACCTGAAGTCTTCACAATCACTGAACTTGGTTGAATTAATATTATAATAAAACCTTGATCCAGTGGCATTGCTGTGAGGTTGCTTGCATGCCCCAATCCTCAGTGATACAGACTATTGTATCACAAGGGGTATCTGTGGAGAGATCAAACTAATATATGGTTCCTGAAGAACCCTTTTATTTATAACATGCCAACACTCTGGGTAATTGACTGTTCTGAAACTGTAAGAATCAGTCAAAATCAAACCACACAAAATTCTCTGTAATAGGAGATATGAATTCATGGGCAGCACAAGTGGACAACAGTGCTGACATAAACTGTATCTCATTCACAATTCAAAGGAACCCTCTCGCAAGTGTGATTGTTCCACCTACTGATGATTAACTGTCAACCATGCACTGTGCAGAGTGGTGGTGCTGAAATATTTTATCATGGCCTTCAATAGTTTTATAGACAGGGCCATATTTACACGTGGACCAGGTTGGCTTAGATCTAGAGCAGTAAGAGGAATGGGGATGCCGAGAGATATTGATTGACACTAGTATTTTTGGTAGACGTTGTTATATGTAAAGAACTGCCTGTACTTAAAAACAAGGCTAATAAGAGAGCAGCATTGTTGCTAGCATACTGTTCAGTTCATTGTAGAGTTCAATTGGAGGAGAATTGTTAATATCTGGTCTTGAGATTATCCTTCATGTTTTCAGAAATTTCTTTTGTCATGGCTTAGATACTATAAAAATACTAAAGTTTCCCTTTTTATAATCAACCTTTGATGATGCCATAGGTAATGGACCTGTGCCATTCTCCCAAATTCTTTGTTTACAATTTGTCAATGATAGGGCAGACAGTCAAAAATAAATTGTTCTTCTGAATTGATTTTATATGTGCTGGCATCTGTGAGGCACTTGTAAATATATCAAATGAAGTTTGGTGGTGTTATTTTAACAAATGTGATTACTTATTCTGTGCAGATCGATGATCTTGAGCAGGCGTGTTAATGATGATGATCATCGTGATGGGTTCACCAAATGGCCATTCATGACAACTCACACATGGGGAGAGTATCCGCAGGGCACATGGACATTAGAGGTACGTAATTGTAAATGAGTGTGTGTGTGTGTGTGTGTGTGTGTGTGTGTGTGTGTGTGTGTGTGAGTGTGTGCACATCAGGTCCCATTTCACAAATTGAATTTTCCCAGGACAGCATGATATACAGCCAGTTATTGTTATGTAAATGATGATGTGCCTGCATTTGGATAAGAAATAATTCTGAGCCAGAGATATTGTAGTATGACAACCCAAGTGACATACATATACTTTTTCTAATCAACATCCAACTAGACTTTGCCATGAAAACAGTTTTAAAAATACATGTGCTTATGAATCAATGCATTATAATTAAACTACATGTGCAGTGAAAATTGTCTGCTTAGACATACTTAAGCAGTCACCAATGGCAAAGAACTAGAGCACTATTGAATTCAGATTATCATCTGTCCGTGATGGAACTGCAATTGATATGAGTATTTCTGCAGTTTCCAACAACTGAAAGAGTTAAGAAACTGAATATGTGGGCTTCCTGTTAGGTCAATGAACCATGCCAATTTCCAATTGAAAATATGCTGTTGTGTTCTCTTCCAAACAACTACTATTCTGTAAGTTTATTTTTGAATGAATTTTTATTTTGCTGTTTTTACAGCATCAAATTATTTATTATCTCTACAAAAATTATATAATGGAATGCTCTTCTAGACAAAATCATAACGGTATTATGGGTGTTTTAAGTGTTACCACTGCTGATCTGTTCATTCTGCTGCATTTCCCTAGTTGTGTTTAAAGAAACAATTGCAAATGACAAGAATGAATGAAAAAGGACTCCACCACCATGACATGGAAAGATTTCTTTGTAAAATTTAGTTTCTGGAGATCACAGTCTTATAAAGACAGAAGTACTTGACACCTTTTTTATCATGACTTATATACTTATATCCTTATAACTGCTCAGTATGTGTGAAAAATGTTCTGTTGTGATGTGGTTTTGATTCCCCAAAAACTTGTAGTATGAGTTGATTCTCATTTTGGATGAAGACAACAACACGTCATAGGATCACATCTATGACTGAGTGTAGAGTTTAAACCAATTTCTTGGTGGAAGCTTGAATTGCTATTTACTGCTCACTATAGTGTAGTGCCTCTTTTTCAGTGGCTCGTATGCAGCTAGTAGTGATAATCAGGGCCAATCTAAGGCCCAAGTGACGTAAGCCACCATTCAGGGTGCCAAGCTGAAAGGGGCACCGTTTCTGCCACAGTAGTAAAATTTCTATGCAGGACACCAAGCTGAGAGGGGCACCCAAATGCAAGACTTATATACAGTGCTTATCACACTTAACAGCTAAAACTGTCATAGTTAAAAGTGTACAAGGGAAAGTTGGGAGGGGGTGTGGAGAACGGGAGGTGGCACCTGATGATAACTTGCTTGTCAAAAAACGTTGTCGAACTAAACAGAATCCATAACCTAAACAGACACAGTCATGAACCTTTCCTCCATATGCCTTAGCCCCATAGAAATATCAGTCCTTTCCAAAGGCCTCACCTTTTGCCCTACTCCCAAATTCCATCACACAGGAGTTGTTAAAAGACCTTCTCTCCTTCTACCAGTCGCTACAGTGGAAACACTTTTTCGCCACCAACCTTACCAATCAGACCCAACCAAAGACCAATGTTGAAATCTGCCCAACTCAGGTCACTCCTCCATCCAACTGTGATCCACCTTCACTGCCCCCAAAATCACCCCCTTTTGACTTTCCAGAACTTCTTAACCTCAAACCTTTCTTCACTATCATTCCCCAAGTCCCTCAACATGCAAACTAACCAAATATCCACAAAAAGAACTGCAGTCCACTATCTAAAAACTGATCCTGACCTTATAATTCTGTCTATGGACAAAGGCTCCACCACTGTTGTTTTGAACTCCAAGGATTACATGGCAGAAGGAGTCCGCTGGCTCTCAGATACTTCCACTTACAAACCTTGTCACAGTGACCCCAATCCAGAAATCCAGCAGGATCTACAGTCACTCCTCAAATCCTTAGGTCCAGCCCAGAACCTCTCCCCAGAGTCCATCTCTCTGCTCACCCCCACCATTCCTCGCACTCCTGACTTCTACATGCCTCTAAAGCCCATAAACCCAACCACCCAGGATGCCCCACTGTGACCAGTTACCGTGCCTCCACTGAGAGAATCTCTGCTCTTGTAGACCAACACCTTCAATCTATTACCTGAAACCTACCCTCCTATATAAAATATATCAACCATTTCCTCCATCGGCTCTCCACAGGTCCTGTCCCTTTACCACACAGTGCCCTGCTCATCACTATTGATGTCACCTCCCTTTACAACAACATCCCTAATGCCCATGGCGTTACCACTATTGAACACTACCTTTCCCAATGGCCAACAGACTCCAAACCAACAATCTCCTTCCTAGTTGCCATGACCGGCTATATCCTCACCCACAATTACTTCTCCTTTGAAGGCATTACCTACAAACAAATCCAGAGTATGGCTATGCGCACCCACATAGCACCATCCTGTGCCAACCTATGTATGGGCAATCTAGAGGAATCCTTCCTAAACACCCAGAATTCTAAAAACCTCACCTGGTTCAGATTCCTTAATGACATCTTTGCAATCTGGATCAAGGGTGGGGACACACTGTCCTTATTCCTCCAGAGCCTCAACAACTTCTCCCCCATTTGCTTCACTTGGTCCTACTCAACCCAACAAGCCATTTTCCTACAAGTTGACCTCTACCTCTAAGATGGCTACATTATTACCTTTGTCCATATCAAACCTATTAACCACAAGCAATACCTTCACTTTGATAGCTGTCATCCATTCCATACCAAGAAGCCCCTTCCATACAGCCTAGCTGCCTGTGGTCAGCATATCTGCAGTAATGAGCAATCCCTCTCAAAATATACCGAGGGTCCCATTGAAGTCTTCACAGACTGTAATTATCTGCCCAACCATGTATAAAAATGAATCTCCCATTCCTTATCTTTCCAGTCTCTCACCACTTCCCAAAGTCCCACTGTCCAGCCACAGAGGAGCATTCCCCTCGTAGCTCAGTACCACCCAGGACTGGAGCAACTGAAGTACATTCTCCATCAGGGTTTCGACTATCTCTCGTCATGCCCTGAAATGAGAAGTGCCCTGCCCACTATCCTTCCCACACCCTCCACAGTGGTATTCCAGTGTCCACCAAACCTACTCAATCTACTCATCCATCTCTAGACAGCCCCTGCTCCCAACCCCTTACCTCATGGCCCATACCCCTGTAATATACCTAGATGCAAGACCTGTGCCATACATCCTCCCAACACCACCTACACCAGTCCAGTCACAAACCTCACCTATCCCATCAAAGGCATGGCTACCAGTGAAACCAGTCATGTGATCTACAAGCTATGCTGCAACCCCTATGCTGCATTCTTTGTGGGCATGAAAGCCAACAAGCTGACTGTCAACATGAATAGACACTGACAAATCATGGCCAAAAACAAGTTGACCACCCTGTTGAACACGCTGCCAAACAAGACATCGTTCATTTCAATGACTGCTTCATAGCCTGTGCCATATGGATCCTTCCCACTAACACCAGCTTTTCTGAATTGCACAGGTGGGAACTTTCCCTGCAATATATCCTATGTTCACATAAGCCTCCTGGCCTCAACCTTCGTCAGTCATTGTCATCACCCATCCAGCCCATTCCTGCTCCCATTCCAGCACTACACAGCCCTCATTTCACCATCACACCCAGACTTTTTACTTCTTTTCCATTACCCCATCCCCTCCCCACCTCTTACCTGCCCTCCATCTAAACTGCAGCACTTCACTGTCCACCAATCCTACCCTACTATCCCTCCCCCTCCCCATACCAGCCCCCTCCTTACCCCCATCTAGTCACCACTCCCATCGGCCACTAGTTCTGCTGCTCACAGTGTGGCCTCAGTTGCCTTAGACTGCAGTCGTGTGTGTGTGAATTGTATTTGCTTGTGTGTGTGTGTGTGTGTGTGTGTGTGTGTGTGTGTGTGTGCGTGCATGTGTGTGTGTGTGTGTGTGTGTGTGTGTGTTTGATATGTGTTTATAGGCATATTAGACAGTAACAGGCAAATGGTATCATTGTGTGTGTTCTGTTTATTCTTTGATCAGAATCTTCATTTCTATTTAAGTTACATAATACAGTGTACCTTATGAATTATGGGTGATTCTTTAATCTGTCAAACAATGCAGCTCTGTACCTGAAGTTTGCTAAGGATACGATGTCTTATATAACCAGTAGCTAGTACACTGTAGTGGTAAAAGATGAGCAAACACAGTACTTAGCATAAAAAAAACACAGTCCACAGTAGGCTGTAAATATATATTTTATTTGTTTTGCTATTACCCAATTTTGATTAAGGTGTCACTATCAGCCACCTATAAAAGCATACCAACTACAGTAGAATGAAATACAGAGCTTTTAAAACATTCTAAAGATCTTCAAAACATAATAAATGACAAAGTCATAACTTCAGCATAAGGCTCCATCTGTCAGTTACATATATATGAGGGTAATCCCAAAAGTAAGGTCTCCTGTTTTTTATAAGTACATGGATATGTTTATTTCTACAATGCCTCTGGTTCTGAACCGCCTGTTTGAGTTCTTTCAGAGTCTCACAGTACCTGTCAGAGTTAATTGTGGTCCCAGTGGGCATAAAGTTGATCAAAAATACCCCTTTCTGATCCCAAAAAACGGTTGTCATGACTTTACTGGCAGACTGTGTTTGTTTGAATTTCCGCGGCTTTGGCCAAGAAGGATGCCGCCACTGGCGTGATTGTTGCATGGTCTCAGGTGTAAAGTGGTATGCCCAGGTTTCGTCACCCATGACAATTGAGTCCAGAAAGTTGTCCTGTTTGGTGGCAAGGCGCTGAAGAAATGTGCAGGAAGCATCAACTGCCGCATGTGGTCCTCAGTCAGTATGCGTGGCATCCATCTTGCACACACCTTCCGGTAGTTCAATGTTTCCGTTAAAATTCTGTGAGCAGTGCTTCGGGAAAACTCGGGAACCAACATGCAGAGATCATCCAGGATATCCCTTGATCTTCATGCATGCTTCGCTCAACCTTCAACACCATATCCTCAGAAGGTGACAGTCTCCTGCTCCTTTGTTCGTCGTGATTTTCGGTCCGACCAACTGCAAACACTCTACACCATTTACAAACATTTTGACATCCATACATGACTCACCATCACTTCCATCAATTGGTGATGGATTTCAATCAGTGCAGTGCCCTTTGCATTCAAAAACTGAATAACTGCATGTAATTCACACTTGGCGGTAACATCCGACGGGAGCTCCATTCTCAACAGCTGCCAAGTAAAGAGTGAGCACCTCAGCGTGGTGTGAGCATGTTTACACACAGCGCATGAGGCACTCTTCATAACAGTGTGACCAACTGCCACACAGAGTTCTGTACTTATAAAAAAATAGGAGACCTTACTTTTGGGATTACCCTTGTAGTATATGCACCATGTTGCTTGAGATGTGACATGCAAATCAATTTGTCATTCCACATGCAAAGCCACACTTTGGTGTTAACCATGCCCTGTATTGAGCCTGATCAGAAAGACAGTAAAACATCTGGAAGATCCATGTATCGTATAATTTGTGACTCAAGTTAACATGCATTCACTAGGGAACCACATTACACTGATCAGCCAGAACATTATGACTCCTACCTACGAATGATATAATCCCATTCAAACAACAGCAGTGTCACCTGGCAAGGAAAGACTGCTAGTCAGACACACGCTAGGCACATGTAGTATCGGTGAGTGTGCTGTCTGTGTGTAGAATTGGGAAGGTGGGTGATCTATCCAAGACTGACTGAGGATAGATTGTGATGGCCCAGAGGCTTGGAAAGAGCATTTTGGAAACTGATTGACTTGTTGAGTGTTTGAGGAGGGATGTGGCAAGTGACTTCAACATTGGCAAAACCAAAGTGAAACCACATCCATATGTCATGGGGTCATTACAGATGTCAAAATTGTAGGCTTGGCAGACTGGTAAAACAGTACAGGTGACAAACTATGGCACAAGTAACATCAATCTTTAATGCTGGGTTGAGTACAAGTGTCTCTGAACACACAATGCACTGAAGACTCCTAACAATGGGCCTCTGCAGCCAACAACTCATGCTTGTGCCAATGTTAACACCACAACATCAGCAACTACAACGGAAATGGGCAAGTGACCATCGGCACTGGATGTTGGCACAGTGGCAGAACATTTTGTGGTCCAGTACCTGCTGATAGCTTTTCATCAGGCTGATGGGAGGGAGCAAATCTGTCATCTTCCAAAGGAATAGCTCCTTGAAACCTGTACTGTGGGACAGAAGAAAGCTGTTGGCAGCTCCATTGTACTCTGGGGAAGATTCACGTCAGCATCCATGGATCCAGTGGAGCTTCTGAAAGGCACCATGATGCTCAAGAAGTATCGTACACTGGTTGCAGGGAGACATTGCAAATGCCTTCTGGTGCCACTGATGAAGAATGCCCTGTGATTCTCCAGAAGAGGCCAAGCCAGCTGCTTTTCCACCATAATGTGGGGCAACAAACAGCAAGCTACAGTGTGTGCTGCACAGACATAGACTGAGACCAGTGTTCTGGCCCACCCCCAAAATACAAGATATGCTGCACTCTGTTATAGACAACATGGCTCTTCATGTGCCCAGTGTGTATGGTGTCCCTTGCAAATGCAGCAGCATCTATACGGGGTGGTCCATTGAATGTGACTGGGCCAAATATCTCACAAAATAAGCATCAAACGAAAAAACTACAAAGAATGAAACTCGTCTAGCTTGAAGAGGAAAACCAGATGGCGCTATGGTTGGCCCGCTAGATGGTGCTGCCATAGCTCAAACGGATATCAACTGCATTTTTTAAATAGGAACCCACATTTTTTATGACATATTCGTGTAGTACATAAAGAAATATGAATGTTCTAGCTGGACCACTTTTTACGCTTTGTGATAGATGGCGCTGTAATAGTCACAAACATATGGCTCACAATTTTAGATGAACAGTTGGAAACAGGTAGGTTTCTTAAACTAAAATACAGAACATAGGTATGTTTGAACATTTTATTTTGGTTGTTCCAATGTGATACATGTACCTTTGTGAACTTATCATTTCTGAGAAGGCATGCTGTTACAGCGTGATTACCTGTAAATACCACATTAATACAATAAATGCTCAAAATTATGTCTGTCAACCTCAATGCATTTGGCAATACGTGTAACGACATTCCTCTCAACAGCGAGTAGTTCGCCTTCCGTAATGTTCGCACATGCATTGACAATGCCAATGCACTGATGCATGTTGTCAGGCATTGTCGGTGGATCACGGTAGCAAATAGCCTTCAACTTTCCCCACAGAAATAAATCTGGAGACGTCTGATCCGGTGAACGTGCGGGCCGTGGTATGGTGCTTCGACGACCAATCCACCTGTCATGAAATATGCTATTCTATACCACTTCAACCACACGCGAGCTATGTGCCGGACATCCGTCATGTTGGAAGTACATAGCCATTCTGTCATGCAGTGAAACATCTTGTAGTAACATCAGTAGAACATTACGTAGGAAATCAGCATACATTGCACCATTTAGATTGCCATCGATAAAATGGGGGCCAATTATCCTTCCTTCCATAATGCCGCACCATACATTAACCCGCCCAGGTCGCTGATGTTCCACTTGTCACAGCCATCATGGATTTACTGTTGCCCAATAGTGCATATTATGCCAGTTTATGTTACCACTGTTGGTGAATGATGCTTCATCACTGAATAGAATGCATGCAAAAAATCTTTCATCGTCCCACAATTTCTCTTGTGCCCAGTGGCAGAACTGTACAAGACAGTCAAAATCATCCCATGCAATTCCTGGTGCATAGAAATATGGTACGAGGGCAATCGATGCTGATGTAGCATTCTCAACACTGACATTTTTGAGATTCCCGATTCTCGTGCAATTTTTCTGCTACTGACGTGCGGATTAGCTGCAACAGCAGCTAAAACACCTACTTGGGCATCATCATTTGTTGCACATTGTGGCTGACATTTCACATGTTGCTGAACACTTCCTGTTTCCTTAAATAACGTAACTATCCGGCGAACGGTCTTAACACTTGGATGATGTCATCCAGGATACCGAGCAGCATACGTAGCACATACCCGTTGGGCATTTTGATCACAATAGCCATACATCAACATGATATCGACCTTTTTCACAATTGGTAAATGGTCCATTTTAACATGGGTAATGTACCACGAAGCAAATACCGTCCGCACTGGCGGAATGTTATGTGATACCACGTGCTTATACATTTGTGACTATTACAGTGCCGTCTATCACAAAGCGAAAAAAGTGGTCCAACTAAAACATTCCTATTTCTTTATGTACTACACAAATATGTAATAAAAAATGGGGGTTCCTATTTCTAAAAAAAACGCAGTTGATATCTGTTTGACCTATGGCAGCGGCATCTCGCGGGCCAACCATAGCGCCATCTGGTTTCCCCCTTCAAGCTAGACGAGTTTCGATCTTTGTAGTTTTTTTATTTGATGCTTATTTCACGAGATATTTAGCCGGTCATTATCAATGGACCACCCTGTATAGGTCAACAATTTGTGCAGTTGTGGAACACTGTCCTGAGCACAAGCAACATATTGAACAAAGGGTACTTGAAAATAAGCCACTTCTGAGCAATGCCTGGAAAATGGACACAAAGTACAGTTTGAAAAGGTGAGTGTCTTGGCACATATGTCAACTTATTGGCATTCCATCATAAGGGAGGCAGCCAAAATTAGAATAAATAGCAACGATTTTAACAGAGACAATGGGTACACACTTAGCAGGGCATTGGATATTGAAAGAAAGCAAACACAGATGTTTGGTGCTGGCCCCTTACACCAACTGGCTACAACAGTCTCACAGTGGACTGTGGCTGTTAAAAGCTGTACAACTCTCTTTCCACCCATGTTTCATTTCAGCCCTCTCTGAGTGGTGCCAGAAGCTGCAATCACACCTGTATAAGCAGAGAATTGTACCAGCTCTGGAAATCTTTGGCTTTTAGTCCTAATGATGATGGCAAAGATAGCAATCAAAAGGTCGAGTATTTTATTCAAAATTATCTGGCCTGAAAACCAGGAAGATTTTATTCATATTTCTTAATATTGGTGAACTGGCTATTTGCATTATACATGAGGCACACGTGATATGATGATGTGTAATACACCATTTTTAGAAGCCAACAAAACACTAAGTGAATTTATTTCCAGGGGTAATACAATAAGGAACCTTTCTGTGATGCTTAGAATTTGCATGCACTCCATGTTTTCAGAGAACTGTGCAAAATATTGAATTGTAGTGGATTTCTAAGATGGAAAAAGACGAACTTTTGCAGCTTCATCTGTAGTAAAGTTTACCATATTATCCAAAGTACCATGGAGCAGATTGTCTACTTGCATTTGCTCATGCATGGAGCATCAACAAAAAGAGAACAAAATTTCCAAAATCACTTGTGACATGGAGATAGAGATCATCTGTCAATAAATGATTACTGGAGACAACAGTGGAATACAGTAGAAACGGTTTTATTACAATTTCGGAATTCAAATTGTGATTGTATGTTGCACAACAAAACTTTTCACCACCAATGTAAGAAGGAGAATAGAACATAAAACATAGATCATTAATTATTAATGTGGTCTCAAAAGCTGTAGGACTCAGTATTTTTAAGAGTGAGCCAGCTATACAAGTTGTTAATGCTCATGACTGCATTATTCATAATCCATGACTGCATGCTCTGGATAGCAATGTCCTGTTATACAGTTTTACTTATTAGTTATAGCTGAAATAGTAATTAGAGACACTGGTTAGGAACAAAAATCAGAGAACTAGATACAATCTATGGTACAGATCATATTCCCTGAGGAAGTGCAACTGTTGGATGACACTGCACAACATACACAAGCAAAACTGTGTCTCATAGTTTTAGCAATGAGAGCATGAACTTAAAGCACGTAATTGCGCCAGTTGCATTTCATTACATGTGTTTCATTTCCAACAGGTGAAAACATCTTATGAATATGGAAATATGTGTAAATAGATGTATTTCCATTGCACTGTTCACCATTGTATCAGCATTACAAAATATTCTTTTTGTTCCATTTATGACTGTGCTTTTACAGCCTCCCTATTACACATAAACTGTCCATGCCAGCTCCAGTGTAATAAATAATGTATGTCAACTTTCTGGTTTCATTCATAATTTTTATTGTCCACAAATGGCACATATCAAACTCCTCATTGCAGCCACTCGCAGTTCCTTAAACACATGCGTGGAATCAAAAACTGGTGGCTGTAAATATATTGGGGTCCTAGGTAATGACTGTATTTGGCACTTCACCACAAAAATATCTAAAGTCTAACACAACAACAATTAAGAAAAGGATAGATTGCAGTTGCCAGAGATAGCAGGCACATGTGCATGAAGTGTGCCTGCTTGTGCGAATGGGTACATGTTTCCCTTTCTTTTCTAAAGAAGGCTTTCACTGAAAGCTCAGTGTATAACAGTACTTTTGTTGTGCCTGTCTGCACCTCAGTGTGTCATTTTTATAGTGAGTAGTGAACTATCCATCCCACAATTGTTTTCATAATTGTTTTCAAATTGTTGTTATTCCAACCTCAACATTTCACTGTTTAAGGTCAAATATATTTTTTTAGATGTATAATACAATTTACACCTTTACAGTAAATATAAACAATCAATACAACAGTTATAGGATGTCAGAATTTGGTCTAGGCATACCTGTGGGATGTGGTTATAAAAAAGAAGAGTGGAGCAATAACAAATTAATGAAGTCTTAAAATTACAGGATATCAAGGACCAGTAGTACAAATGTTAACTGGCTCTTATCTATCATATGCGAGTATGTTACTACAGTTACCAATTATATTTTCAATTTGAGCATGAAATCTAATTTTTAAAATTTATCAGGGTTTAATTAAAGATAATCCAAAGTTGCTGTAGAGGCTGTCTATTGTATCAAATGGTTAGAAATAAATTTTTGGACTGAGAAATAGAAAGAAACATGACTGACCTCAACTGTGTTTGAATCTCCTGAAGTTGGGCTCAAGCAATCAAAACAATAACAACTCATCCACCATTACTGGCAATAACTAATGCCAATTAATCATACAGGAAATTATGTATAATTATAAGAAGTGAAAACGATTAAGGTTTAAATTGAGACTGACACTTTAAGAAAAGCCATCTTCTCATCTCTATACAGGGTGGTCAGAAACAGTCTGAAAAGCTTGTAAGGGTGTTGCAGGGTAGGCTGTGCTGAGAAATAATTGTTAAGAAAACATTGTGATATGTTGTACTGTTTCTGAGTTATTTAGCATTAAAGTTAGCCAATCAGGCCATTGTGGGCACAGATTCCAGTAGCCTACCAGAGATTTTGCTGCCAGACTTGTTCTTTGTTTGCTTTTCCAAAACTGAACGAGAAAGCACTACAAAAATTGTATGTGAGATGGTAGTGAAGTTGGAACCCAAGCCAAAGGCTGTGCAATCTTGTGTGAAACTGTCTACCCTATGAAAACAACTGACACTAATTATATCTGGTGGGCCACTCTAGTATGTGTGAGCAATGGCCTGATTGGCTCACTTAAATGGTAATTGACTCAAGAAAGCACACTGTATCAAATCTCTTTCTTGACAATTATTTCTCAGCACAACCTGCCCCACAACACACTTACAAGCTCCTCAGACTGTTTCTGACCACCCTGTACGTAAATTCTGATTCACACATTGTATTTTCTTTTATATTCTACTTTCAAGGCTAGGAAGTTTGGCCATACTTAACTGGTGCTAGTGTGGCCACAAGAGAGATTATTTATATTATTTTGACCATGAGACTAAACTGCTTACAATATATATATGCTATCAAACCCAATTAATAAAAGTCTCCTAAATGCCTGCTGAAAACTTGGCCTCATCCAAATTTGTGCACTCTATTGACTGCCTCATTTTCCACGTGGTAGAGTCAGACCAGGAATTAAGCAAAAGACTACAGATCTGCTCTTCTATTTAACATCTTAGCCAAGATCCAGGAATGTTCCAGGAGCACATGGAGCTCTTGGGTCTGAGCCAGTGCCAATATGGGTTCAGAAAAACGCATAGAATAGTGCAACAATAGGTCTAGGTACAATTGTTGATGTAGATAGCCAGCACAAACTTCAAACTCTTCTGAGGCTGCCACTGACAGATATATAAGGTGGAAGTTATTCACTTAGAACTTTAATTAAATTCTTTTTATTTTGTTTTTCATTTGGTTACATTTTGAATATTCTACTTTAATTAGTATTAATATTAACAATAGTTTCTGTTAACATCCTTAATAACTGTATATAATTATAACGCACTGTATCTTATCATGGTTACTGAATATGTATGAACTGTTTAGAGTTTCAGTATAACAGGTCTAAAATACAGGCCCATAGATTGATTTAATTGTTCAGAAAAAGCATAAACTATTTCATCACAGTTTTTTGTATAGCTGATGGGCTCTGTCTTGTGCAGTACTACCAGCATGTGTACTTTAAAAAACTAGAGGAAGCCACTAATGTAGTGATATAAAACTGCATTGCAAAACAATAAAAAGAACATAATTGGGATCACAGTTCATCTTATGACCAATGAACTCACATCAAATTATGCTAAGATAGTTGTGGTGATGTTCCTGTTAAAACTTCACCCACCTCAAATGGATATAAATATTTAATTAATTGACACAATTGATAAACATAATTTTCTAGGACATTGGTTGATAAGTAACTTTTCATAAATAGAGCATATGTCTGTAAAAATATTATCTGCTTCCTAATCAAAATTACTCCTTATACCATTCAACAAAGCTACCCAAATATAGACTAACATCGACATACCCCCACAGCTATATCCTATAACTTATAAATGGGAAAACTGACCCATTGTACAGTATTTTTAGAGTTTTCTTACATATAATTTTGGACAGCTACCTCAGAAAATACAATACACTGCTTATTTTTCTGAACATAATGCTAACATAATCTTCTCACAAAAGATTGCCATGCAGGTGCAGACCAAAGAATCCACAGTATTCATTGTCTGTATACAAAATTTCAGAAACATCTCCTACACATCTGTGGCATGAGTTTCCTTCACTGAACTCCAGTAATTGTTTTTTATGTTAGGCCTATTTACTTTTAAGCCTTGGTTATTAAATACCTACAGTCTATGTGAACATGGCTTCACAAGAGAGTAGTTAGACTAACTGCTAAAATAAACAAACATTAGAGCTGCAGAGACTATTTAATTAAGTATAATATACTAATGGTGTATCTTCTTTAGACAATTATTGTTACTAAAGACAATCTAACCACAACTTAAAGCAAAGAACTTCATTTTTACAACACATGGAACAGAGATGATGACCATGTAATACTGAGCAATAAAGAGCCATTAGACAACATGGTATGACCATTGGCACCAACATAAGATAATGGCATGGCACAAGTCACCTTCAGCTCTTCTCCAGATGCACACAATCACAATTTTCAGTGGAAATCAGGCCATATTTGATGCGAGAATGT
This sequence comes from Schistocerca piceifrons, assembly GCF_021461385.2. Taxonomy (NCBI): domain Eukaryota; kingdom Metazoa; phylum Arthropoda; class Insecta; order Orthoptera; family Acrididae; genus Schistocerca; species Schistocerca piceifrons. The sequence continues at coordinate 323,135,721 of NC_060141.1, forward strand.
CATTCAGCTACTGTGCATGCACAGTGTCCACTTGCTATGAAGGTGCTGCAGAAACACAATCCATTACTGAAGACATTTCCATAACTTCTCAAGTTTTATAGGGAATCCATATAGAAATCACTCTTAAGAAGAAAGAAAATTGTTTGGCCTATTAACTGAAAGATATATAAGCCTACACTCACTCATAGATTTCTGAAAACCACTGTCTAACATTCTATTTTTGATACATATTGTATTCCAGAGTATTTGTAGTATGTATGTATTTACTTACAAAGCTCAGAACTTATGTGTTTAATGTGTCATTTTGTATCTCCTATCAAATCCAAGTATGTTAGCATTATGATTTTTATTGATGTAAATATACAATTAAATGTCAATTTTCAACATTACAAATGCTGTTAAGCACATATTAATGTTATTGTTGTTATTATTATTATTATTATTATTATTATTATTATTATTATCATTAGTTCAAGAAATTTACATTGAAGGCAACTACAAAACACGATGCAGTGTTAAAATGTTGACAATAGCTACAGCCAAACTATTTGTTTCAGGTTGGCTTCAATTCACCAATACCACAAACAGGTTTCCTAAAGGAATGGACTCTGATGCTGCATGGCACACGTGATCCACCATACAGTGAGCTACCTGTCACAGATCCACACTCCAAGCTAGCCATTGTGAAGAAGGCCCATGAAGAGCGCAGCAAGTTGTAGGACTGCCCAAAAGCTGTGACCTTATAACATAATAGCTGTAGACATGGTATGCCACTTTGATGCGATGGCTAATTACACTAAACCCACTAATATATAGTTCTCTGGCATCAAACACAACAACATTCTGAGATGTTTGAAATAACTTCCCTTCCTCTGTAAAATTATTTGGTTTGGCAAGTAAGTCACAAGACGTGTTAATTTTTATGTTTCATAACATACAATCAAGCCCCAAAGTTCCTACCATGTCTCACACCCTAATAGAGCAGATTCCTGGAAATACTTATAAAAATTCTTCATCCATAATTTTCTTCTGAGCTCTGCTGTGTTGGTACCAATATTATTTGGGTAATGTTGGTGTTCAACAATATGCAAAACTTTTACTTACTATATTGTGCAGGTTTCCATATTCTAACTGAATGCAACACAGCAGCTGCAATTCTGTTTCCAAAAGCAAAGAAGAAAAAGCTTCTTTCGTACACCTACCTTCATGTAGACAAAATGAATTTGAGGTAGAGAGTGCAAACCAGTATGGAAATTAATAGACTTTCATATCTTACCTACAAATTACAGATCTGCATCAAACTTATTCACCAATAGTGTAGAATGTATAACAGAGTAATATGGTGAGAAAAGATCATTTATCACATTACATCAGTAGTTGCCTGAATAAAATTATGGGGAAAATGGTAAATACGAGAGTCAAATATTCAATTTAAAAAGATTGGATCTGAGAATGAAGACAATGATTGTATCATTACATAAAAATGAAAGGTTACTTTTCCCCTTGATAAATAGTCAAGAATTTTGAACACAGCAGGCCTTTAGGCTTCTGAACTATTTATGAAAATGTTTTGAAGTCACTATGAAAGCAAATGTATTAAATCAAAGACAGGGAGAAAAAAAATTGGAAATTTGGGGATCACTCTTAAATGAAAAATTTCATTTCATGTTTATTAATTAAGTTAGTAAGAGAAATATTCCTCGTACAAGGGAAAAAATTTTGAGCTGTCGACAAAATATGCTGTAATACAAATTTTCTAATGGTTTTCTCAATCAGCAGTACTAATAGAGTTATTTCAGAATACAAAATAAACTATTACTTCAGTTAGTTCATTTATTATGCAAAGCTCATTTTCTCTTCAAGTCTTTATATGATGACTAAGTATGTTTCCAAAAAGTTACAGTTTTAAATTATTATCAGACTGAATATTTTACACGTTACTGTTTTCCACATGCAGTGAATAAATTATGTCACTAGCACCATATGCATACACAAAGTCTGAAGAAATAATATGCAACAAATATAATCACTCACATGGTAAGTGGTTGATTAATAGGGTACACACTGTTACATAATCCCAGCTGGTATGCCTACCATTTGTTTGACAGCTTTTCCCTACTATGTCTGAGAAATGTCAGTCTGCCAGTGCACAAAAGGTTTTGTCCATCAAAATGTGTTACAGATTATGCATCTATAGACAGATATTTTTCTGTATTTTAAAATATTTCAGTCTATTTTCTTCAAACCTGTAATTTCAATGAAAAACTTAAGCTTAGATATGCAGCTATGGCTAAAATTAATATTCTTCACATTACCATAAATGCCTCTGAGTAGGATTTCATACTTATTTGCACTCTTTACCTCTGATACTCCTCTTTTATTTAAAAAAGACACTGTAGAAATAAATAGCAGTAATTAGTACCTTATTTTGAGAGCAATCAAGCTGTTGGACAAGATTGGTGAGCATTAAAATGAGTATCATTTTTACATACTTTTTACTTTCCAAAATCATTGCAGAGTACTGAACTCTGTATGAAAGTATTAAATGTTTATTTTGTGATACATACAGATTATGCATTACTGTACCTGCTGTTATTTATTTATTTTTCCTCAGAGACTGTTTCCTGTAAAATGAATTATTGTATCTGGTAGATTGTTGTTAATATCAAAGTGGAGGTTAAATTCTATTTTTATAATTTTATTCTTTTGTTAGTGAATTGTTATCTGGAGCACAAATGTTTCATTCTGCAAATAAAAACAAACAGTATCTCTACAAATGAGAATCAAACTTACTGTTTAAGACAAATATCACTACAACAGTTTTCTTCTTTCTTTACCTGTTCTAAGAATAAATTTATGAACAGTTCAGTCATTCCCTGTACAATAACATAGCATGAAAGAGCACTGTATACAGCATATGTGGGCGATGAAATCCTAAATAGTAGTTCTTAATATGCTTCATGCAGTAACACTCTCTGTGAAAACAAATCTCTCTGAGTTTCATAATCAGATGTCATTGTGGCTGAACTGTCAAAAGTACAAATAAATGTCAAGCTCTAGGAAGCCTGATGTTATCTACTTTTATGCTAAATTATTGCTTCTTTTCCATTCATAACTATAAGTATAAATTTCTTCTGTCAATGTGTGATGACTCACCTTCTGGAATTATATAACGACTTTGACACTTCCCTCTGTAAAGAATTTTCCTGTAACTGTTCAACAGAATGTGTTTGATTAGCTGATCTATGTTATCAATCTGACGTAAATATTATCAGAGTGAAAATTTCTTTTTATTTCTGTACAAATAAAAATAAATTATGTTCCTTCCAAACAATCCAGATATTATTTCCCCTTTTTAAAGTCTCATACCAAATATCATTTTATAATGAAGTTCATAGTACATATATTTCCACATGTAAAAAGAAACAATTTTTACAATAAATGAAAATTGGCAACTACTTTTTTCACTCAAAATCAAGAACAATTTGTCAGTGCAGTGCATCATGGAAACCTTTCCTTTTCTTTATAACAGATTAACTTTGACACTGTTGATGTTTTTCCTCTCTTTCTAACAGCAGAATCTCTGAGTTCTTGGTTTCATGTTGATCAAATAACCAAATGGCCTTCGTATTACAATCAGTTAACCAACTTAAACATCCCTAACTAGTAATATGAGGGGCCATTCTAGTCAGATAAATAATGTTTCTTCCTCTAAACAACTACCTAACTGGGCCAGCTATTCAATTGCTTAGCTGAATTATCTTCTATGCCTGCATGAGATTATGAATGGTAAAAAGTCTTGCTACAAAAAATGATTATTGCTAAGCCAGCTGCCAGCAAATGGCATCCTTCTGTCCCTTCCCCTTTCATATTCCCCTCCCTCTTCCTCTCTCTCTCTCTCTCTCTCTCTCTCTCTCTCTCTCTCTCTCTATCTATCTGTCTATCTATCTGTCTGTCTGTCTGTCTGTCTACCTACCTATCTCTCTGTGTATTCATACCTGTCTCATTCTCTCTCCTGATGTTATCATATAACTGTGAGAGTACCGATGGGAAACATAGTGGAAAGTTGAAAATTTTGTGGAGAAACTGGAGTAGAACACCGTTTTCCGTTTTCCATTCTTCTCTTGTCCCACATTGTGCATAATTTTCCATGATCTTATCTTATTCATGTTTCTTGCCTTCCATGTGCTCAGATTAGCCCACTGCTTGCACAAAATGAACTGAATCACCAGAAGTAATATGAATGGAAGTTCAGCAGCTCACAATAACCCTTTCCTTTTTGCATGTTTCTTTACTGTTATTTAGTATCTTAATCATGACTGATGATCTGAGTTGTTGCTTTCATTTCCTGTATAATGTTCTGGTCTCTACAATCACAATTAAAATGTGATTAGATTTATGGAACAAAGCTGTTTCTTTCATGGAAACAAACACATTACAGAAAACATACTCAGAAAGTTAAAAGTAATTAACAGTCTGTCACTTCCAGATTAAGTATTTCATATTGAAATTTTGGAAAATTCTAGTCATTTTTGAGACTGTTTACTGCAGAATTTTTGGTGTATAACTATAATAAAAGTGAATTAATTGTAAAGCTAAAGTAACTGTTCATATCAACAAAGTCTCCATTATTACAAATATTTTTGATTTACAATTTACATCCATACTCAGATTACCTAAAACTCAGTTCACATAAATGCCAAAAAAAAGGGCGAGGAGAAAATAGTTTTATTTTTATGAAATGAAATTGACATAAACAATTTGGAAATGTATCAGACTAAGTAGTTCCTTAATCCATGCAAGAAGCTATTCTGAAATGAATTTATGTCACTAGTTTACCTTTTGCTACAAGTATGATCTTATATCCAAACAAATTCTCTGCAAAACATCAAGATGTATATGGGATATTTCTTATTTTTAAATGTCTCCAGTAACACTGATTTCAATATTTTGTCATAATAGTTATAAATATTGTTTACATAAAATTAAGAAGCACTTTGTTTCTTGTTTTTCTGTTCCTCTATATCATAAATTAAATGCTCCAAATTCTCAGAAGCATTCTATGATCTGAATTAGTGGGCAGATTCAAGAAAGCATTTTTACTGTTGATGGTTGGTACAGAACAGTAGCTTCTTTTGGCACAGTTTTTTTACTGTATTTTTGTTTATGTTCTAAAGTTTCTACCTTCCTTTAATTGCATCAGACTTTCGATGTGGTATTTTACATCAGACTTTTGCTGTGGTATTTTAACTCACTCTCTCTCTCGCTCTCTCTCTCTCTCTCTCTCTCTCTCTCTCTCTCTCTCTCCCACCCCCCTCCCTCCCTCCCTCCCTCCCTCCCACTCTCTTTGTGTGCATGTGTTTTTGTGGATGTGTGTGTGTTTCCGTGCTGCATCATTATATTAATATAAATGTTATTATTACAGTTGGCATACCTATTGTTATTGTCAGTGAAACACACTCAGTACCAAACATTATTATTCATATTAACATTGTTATTATTATTATTAATAATTATATACATTCATTTCAATTGATACTAATCTACTTGCATTTGGATTAGTATATTGTGTGATGTTCAGCACTGACACTAGCACAAATGTTGACATTGTACAAAGTAAGTGTGGGATATTATGTTTAACAGTACATTAGTGAAACCATGACTATAGTGGTGGTTTGTACGAAGTCACAATGTAAATAATATAACTGCCATGTATTATTATACTGAAAGAAAGATTTTATTTCTTTGATTCACTTTTATTTATCATTATTTTACAGAAAGTAATCTACAATATCAAAATTCGTAAAACAATATGAGAAAAATTGAAAGGAACTAATACAGGTGTGGCTTTTTATCTCCATGAAACAGCAGTGTTCATTTACTTTACCATTTTATAGATACCTATAGATCGAAATAGGTAAGGCATTTCTCTTTGCCTGAGAGCCTCTTTTTTTCCTTTTCCGCACATAAAAAAAGTCTGTTAATACTTGGTACATAAATTACAAACAAACTGATATGTAAACAGAGGGGGTGTCACAGTTTATGTATTTTGTATATTACATTTTGAATTTCTTCTTCTTTCAAGTATACTGTACTGACTCTATGTAATAAATTACTAGTGAGAGAGAACTGCATAGGGAGATCAGTATTGTTAACATCCAGTTGCAGTTTTACAGTGCTGTTTACAAGAAATGGAGTACTGTTTTTATTGAAGGTCTGAAAAAACACATCTTGTGTATATATGTAGGTAGAAATGTTTATAGTGTATAAGAAAAATGTATTACATAAACAAATCCATCTCTTCCTCTTTAATACTGTAGTACCAATCAACTGAAAAATAGCTTGTCTTAAGATAGTGCATTCTTCTTCACTAAAGTAGGTTTCAGACTGGTGAAAACAAAGTCTATTTACAGCTGTTAGTGCTTGAAGTAATAAAGTAGGGATATTCTGTACTAATGACATAATTGTATAGGCAGATTTTCAGCAAAATGTGTCAGTACAGCTTAGAGGGACCAGAGATATATTTAAATACATCCCCTATTTGTCTACCTACAACATATTAAACAGCACTGATGTAACTGACTGTCATATTTCATTATTATAACACCAAGTGGTGTTACATTAATATTTTATGGAGTTTACAGTTCTTTTAAAATATATACCAGCACAGTGACAGAATGAGTAATTATTGTTTATTTTATGTGCATTCCAATTATTTTTATTTTTAACTGCAAATAACAAACCACAAAATATGTCATATTCTCTTATAAGCACACGTTCAAACGAAAATGTGGGAGCAAGATATTGGAAAGTGACAAATGAAGCATACTCTCATTCAGAAAATATTTTATTGTAATTTTATGTAATATGATAGACAGACATGTAAAGTATATGCTTACTGTAATGGCAAAAGGAAATAAAATATGGTTCATTTCTTAATTGATGCAAAATGCTAACTCTGTGTAACTGTGCCACATACTGAAAACTATTCACTAAGGGTAAAGAGTGAGCTAACAATATATGTGTAACTGACAAAATAGTTACACTATACATACTCATGACAATTTAAAAATTACTACTTTGATTTCATTTATGGCTTATGCTCAGAAACCTATATTTATCTGTAGGGTATATTAGAGAACTCTGACAAGCAATGCTATGTGAAGAGATATAGTTAGATAGAGAAACAAAATTAGAATGTTTACAAAGCATCAAAGGACTGTTTTCAGAATTCTTGAGATGACACATGAAGCACAAAAGCACAAAACATCCAACTGCAGAGTATTTTATGAGAAATATTGATACAACGTTGGTAGTGCCTGCTAATTTTTGTTATTCTAATAATTACAAAAAGTATTTTGTGATAAAATAGCAGAGGTTTTGAAGCTTAAGTTGGTTGATAGTATGAGTTTCAATTCTGATAACCAAAATTTTAGTAGGATATTATGTGAATTTTTCTCCGAAATGGGACAGTACCCTGAACTATACTGTGTTACATCCCAAATGCCTTCCTCTTGTGTCATGTTATAGTGAAATAACCCAATCACAACTGCTGTTTGTAGAGAATGTATTTAACCAAGCAATACAGTGTGACATCTTAATAGCATACAAATCACAAGGACAATCTTTTTGACCTATAAACTTTTGGAATGTTACTTCAGATCTCAGTGTCTCCTTGTGCATCATTCATTCCTTGTAGAATCACTACAGTGAGGAAGTTTTAAATCATTATACTGCTTGGACAAGATAGTACATCAACTCATTAAAGTCCCTCAAATCACCTCAGAAGGACCATTTCAGCCAGAAGTCCAATCAAACAGTAAAGACCAGTTTGCAGAATTAACTTATGAACCTGACATCCTGTCAGTGTGCCTTGTTTCAAGTGGCAACATTATATAGCCCACTCTCTGATCACCCAAACCCACATCAACTAATCCATTTACTACTGGAGATCCATGATATTTACAAATGACTTAAGATTTACTCTGACAAGTGCAGTATAACCACCTTTTTGGGGATAAATGTTGTCAAAATAAAATGATTTACAATAAATATCTTTACAAAATATTAATTTTGTCAATTGTACCCAAAATAAATGTTCTTATAAAGTTGGGTGGGTATAATGCAGTTTGTTCAAAATAATAAATGTTCACCAGAACCTATCTTCATTTCTGCGTTTCATTGCAGTTGACATTTCCTATAATTTTCTTAAGTAAAAATGGGCCACAGAACACCATGGTTCTCAGAAGACTTGAAAAGTTAATTACTGTTTCAGCTGTACAGTTGTGCAATTTTTTATGCCACACGGTGCTGCTCAAGATCTTACATCAAACTGGACCTGCCACATGATTTCTTGTGAGTATTATATACTCTTACTAACAACCGAGGTATTATTGCATAAAATAAATTTGCTAATTACAATTACAATTACTGGTAACTTCAAAATAATTATCATCCAGTGGTTACAATTGAAATATGTGGAATAAGATACAAAGAAAATTACAGATCTCTCGTTTTCATGGAAAAATAAGTGAAATGATGTGAATAAACAATGCCGATTACACTTTTGCTACTTTAACCGAACAGCATGATCCCAGATATTCCTACCATATTTCTTATTCCAAAATTGAGCATGTTACTTTTTATTGTAAACAGAATTTCAATACATAATACAGCAGCCCAAATTAATATTTTTTTACATTGTTTATTTCGTTTTGTTTTATGAATTGCAATAAATAAAATGTAATTACATGTTGTTAGCCACCAACATAGCAAGATGACGGTATGGTAAACACAGTTGTTACAGGTTCCAAACATTATATTTACAGTGTATCTGGTACCTCTGTTACCCAATTTTTCATAAATGAAAGGCTCCAATTGCAACGAAACAAATTGACAGTATATGTTCCTGATAATGGATGGAAGTAATATTAGTGAGAACTTTGATATGAAGTTATTGAAAATTACGTTACTGAGATTGAAATGTGAAACTACTTATATGGGTCTTATCTAATGACATAACAGTTAATCATGCAATCCAAATTCATTTTGAAATCATATGAAAAATGAGCTGTTACATTTCACACAGATGTGTGCTCATGTGTCAAGACACTGAGATGAGTGACAAATGCCAAACACTACCCAACAGGGCATCATATGAAACAAGGTTTGGGTGGTAAGTGTGAGTGGCAATATGAATCTTACCCTTGTTTATTGTTGCCACATCACCAGGGTGTACTGCAAGCAGACCATGGTATTCAATGTGGTAGCTGCCACTTATACAGGGTGTTACAAAAAGGTACGGCCAAACTTTCAGGAAACATTCCTCACACACAAATAAAGAAATGATGTTATGTGGACATGTGTCCGGAAATGCTTAATTTCCATGTTAGAGCTCATTTTAGTTTCATCAGTATGTACTGTACTTCCTCGATTCACCACCAGTTGGCCCAATTGAAGGAAGGTAATGTTGACTTTGGTGCTTGTGTTGACATGCGACTCATTGCTCTACAGTACTAGCATCAAGCACATCAGTATGTAGCATCAACAGGTTAGTGTTCATCACGAACATGGTTTTGCAGTCAGTGCAATGTTTACATATGCGGAGTTGGCAGATGCCCATTTGATGTATGGATTAGCATGGGGCAATAGCCGTGGTGCGGTACGTTTGTATTGAGACAGATTTCCAGAATGAAGGTGTCCTAACAGTACCTTTTTGTAACACCCTGTAGTACCATCCCCATCACATTAACACATAATAATACTGGTGCACATATAGTAGAAATAATAAGAAATGTGTTTAAACATTACATTTTCAAGCATGGAGTAGCACTGGTGAGTTCAAACAGCAGTCTTACCAAGCACATGGTTAGCATGCTATAGAGATGTATCTGTGGGTATCCTGTTAATGAATAATCACAACAAGAACTAGTAAAGACTCCTCTTGATGAATACGAACAAATACCAGTACCATAGGGTGATAACTGTGAGCTTATACAACAAATGCTTAAGATGGCATGCACAATACTGAAGCTCTCATACTGTGATGAAAGTCACCATGGATGACTGGATCAGTGGCAATGTCCCTGATATTTTTGCCATTGTTTCACAATAATACTTTTAGTTGAGAAAATGAATGAATTATGCTCTGTTACAGACTTTTTTAAAGATGTATACTTCAAATTTGTTTGTACAATATTGGACAGTTCAGAGATAATGACTCAACAGGTACCTCTTTATTACTGAATCTGTCATTGCATTACATACAGTAATCATTTAATGTGGTGTCTCAGTTGGACAGTGTTAACTCTACAGTATGGAGAGCTTAGAAATCAGGCAGTACTACAGTGTTCCTATTAGTTCCTATTAGTGAATAGTACTAAATAAGTCAAGAGGCTCCTCAAACATAACTCCGTTTTGAGTCTCAATTAATAGTGGTTTTATACCAGACACCATTTATTTCAGACCCAATAATAAGGAAGACATAAGAATGAGTATCAGTGTATCAATAATCACACAGGCAAGAAATATCCAAAACATTCTACAACTTAGCTGCGAGCAGCATGTGCTCAACTTAACTGAATTAGAATTTTCAAACATTCTAGTAATTACTGATGTTGAGCCTTCTGTCCATCCATTAGCATTTCATTCATGGAAATTAAATACATATGCATAGGTGTAATAAGGAGAGTATGTACTTGGAAACAATATACTTTTTTAGATAAATACACATCAGGCAGCTGAAAACTTTAACACCAACTATCACTCATTGAGCATGGTGTACATAACAGCAAAACAGCAGAAGATTTTATTACTGTTTTAAGTGAGACCAAAGAGCAGCACTGCAATATGAACAGATGAGATTATGGATATGGATCGTAATATATGTAATAAACAGTTCCCAAGTTTCCTATATACACATATATTTTATCATAAAGACTGATACATATGAACACTGCATGAAGTACAAAGGCAGACTGAATTAAACATGGCGGCTCATCAAAGCAGTTAATATTCCAAAGATTGTAATTTTGTAATTTGTGTGGTTGATGTGACCTATCAACACCACACAGCACCCCCCCTCCCCGCAGTACGGCCTATGAGACCTGATGGTGTGGGTCATGTGGGTGTCAGCATCGGCATGAGTGGTGTGAGGTAGCAGATGCATGACCGGAAGCTCCATCTCCATCCGGTCGGCATGCGAAGGTACAGAGGGCAGCCACCGGTCCAACTCATAATCCAAAAACCATCGGGGGCGAATGATGCATCGGCCAACTCGCGAGTAGCGGTATGGGAGAGGAGACGGCATGTGAGTGTGCCTTCCCCGAATGCAGACTAAGCCGTCTGAAGAAATGAAAGCTCAAAAACAAGATGGCTCACACTCTTGTGGAAGGGATAATCTTGACATTGATTTCCTCGGTGAGGGTCGGGTCTCTGCTGTCAGTGAGCAGTACAAGCACACGATTATCTAACACCATAATTGACATGTCGTTGACTCAGTCAGGTGGTACATTGCAGTGTAAAATGAAGGACAGGGTGTCCACATTTCAAGTACGTGATATGTCTTCAAAACCTGTGAATGGGGATGATGATGACATGCGTGAGGAAGCTGCTAACTGCGGTGGTGAATCGCTGGATGGAGAAAACCAACTGGAGGTTGAACAGACTCATTAGTGGGTTCGTTAAAAGAACATGTGCTTGGGCAGTACAACTGGGGTGGCAGAAGGGTGTCAGAGTCTACAAAGACAGGCTTGAGCCTGTGTCGAGAAACCATTTGCAGGTGATCTTTTATCATAATGTTGAACATCGTCTCACCCCTCCAGAGTACTTCGAAGGGGCCGAGGTAAGAGAGTTGTAAGGGTTGTCTGACAGAGTCACCCCTGAGCATGACATGTGAGCAAGAGCTGAGTGTGGTTAGCATGTAAGTGTCAGGTGGGGAATGGCTGACAGGTGGGTGTAGCCAGGTGTTTCTAAAGTGTGCACGCATCCTTCCAATAAAGTCTGGGAAGGAGGGAGAATCCCCAGGATCTTGGGGAGAATTAGTTCCCCAAGTGAAACCGGGTTTTTGTTGAAAACGAATTCGGAAATAGTCTTATGTAAATCTGGTTTAAATGTAGAACATAGGCCCAGCAACACCCAAGGAAGTGCCTCGGACCAGAGACAGTCATGGCTCCTGAGTGCAGTTTTAAGGGTGCGTTGCCATCTTTCCACCAACTCGTTGCTTTGCTTGCAGGTGATAGGCTGTCATATGGATCTTTTTAATACCACAAAGATTACAGAGAATTGTAAAAAGTGCAGATTCAAACTGTCGATCCTGGTCGGTTGTGATTGTGGACAGGCAGCCGAACTTAGTGATGAAAGAAGAACAGAATCCTTTGGCCACAGTTTCTGCTGTGATGGTGGGTAAGGGGACAGCTTCCACCCAACGAGACATTCGGTCTATTGTGGACAGGATATACCTGTGGCCTTCCAACAGAGACAGGGGACTGATAAGGTCAAAGTCAGTGCAAAAATGTTTGACAGCCTCGTACACTGCCAGAAGCTCTCTATCAAAAGTGGAATATTACTTCTGTGCTGTAGACAGTTTTTGGAGAAGAAATGAAGTGGTGAAACTGTGTCTCTTGTAATACTCCCCTGACAGTGATGTCACTGGTGTCCTTAGTGATGAAAGAACCCTGAAAGCCTCTAGCATGGGTTCAGTCCAATGGACTGGTTTAACGCTCGAAGTTTTTTTTCCAGGGAGCGAGTCCATCAGCGGGGCCTGCACAGTGGCAGCAGAAGGTAGATGATGGCAGTAGTAATTTACAGTACCTAGGAAATGTCTGAGTTCTTTGTACATAGCTGGAGGTGGCAATGACGTGATAGACCACACGCGGGATTTGGGAGGCTGTATTCCATCTGCTGAGACAGTTTAACCCAGAAATGTCACAGAAGACTGACACAATTGGAATATTTCTTTTTTGACCTCGACACCGTTGGATACCAAAGTCTGGAGGGCATGGGATAAATGATCTTCGTGGTCTTCAGTCGATTTGCTGAAAATGAGTATGTCAACCAGGTATATGAAGCAGAACACAAATAGTTGTAAGATTGAGTCAATGAAACATTGCCACATTTGTGCCTCATACTTTAAACCAAATGGCATGAAGTTGTACTGGAAGAAACCGAGCGGTGTATTGATCAAGTCTTTGGACTGTCTTCCAGTGCTAAGGGAATCTGGTGATAAGCACGTTTGCAGTCAATCACACTGAAGATTGTGGCGCCTGATAACATATGAGTGAAATCGTTTATGTTTGGCATGGGGTAATTGTCCATGACAGTGCAAGCATTTAAACATCTGTAATCACCATACATTCAAAAAAACGGTCATGTTTGGTGACGATGTGAATTGGTGAAGACCAATTCCTGTCTGATGGCTGTAGAACGCCTGCCTCCAGAAGTTTGTTAATTTGCTGCCAGGCGGCGCACAACTTAATGGGGTGAGGCCTCTAGCCTTGCGTCTAATAGGGGGGCCAGCAGTGGTAATTATCTTGTGTGTCATGCTGTCAGTTACAGAAGAGACTGAGAACCGCACATGAGGCTGAGTAACGTTCTAACGTGGAGTTTTGGGATGAGTGGGATGCGATGAGGTGTAGCCGTTAGCGCGAGTGGGAAAAGGCAGCATGAAAGTCACATGTCTATTACATGAGCAAGGTGTGGTCTTGTTTGTAGAGATCAGCTGCACGTGCAGCACGGAGCAAAGTGGGGCGCGCAGCAACTGTCTGTTGTTAACTTTGTCTTGGGTAACTGGTGCAGGCAAGAGAGGCACTGGTATCGCATGAGGGACAGCAATGGACACCGAGTTGCTTGGTTGGCATGCAGAAGAGGGGGAATGTTCATCAACAAGTGGGGTGGCTGCCTGCGTAGTGGGCATGGTCAATCTGCGTGAGCGACTGTTATTGGAGACACTGTTTGAAACACGAGGCACTGCGCTTAGTGGGCGCTTGGGCGGTGCGGAAGTCACTGAACACGAATCGTCACACACAATGCATGTTTTTGAACTAACCTGATGAGTGTTTGAACTGAAGCTTAGCGATGAAGTTCTATCCAGTGAAGGAACTGCAGATTGCAGTTTCAACAGTGAGGTGCGGGCCACAGCGAGCTCGTTGAAAGTGTGAGCAATGCGTTGTTTCAGGTTGTTGTTCTCCTGGCAGAGGTGCACCACTGAGTCGTATTCTGAGAGTAGGTTAGTGACACATGTCACAGTCTTCCCCATGAGGGCAGAACACTTGTGAACTAAATCCCATGTTGTGGTGGAAATGGAACGAGGAGTATGGGTGCCGGAGCACGGTATCTGAATGTTATACGGGTGGTGTAACACTGAACACTGGACTATGTTCGGGGAGAGCTTGTAATTGGACAAAAACTCCATACGGAGAATTGGTTCATCGATGTCAGCAATGTAGAAGATCCACGGGAAACACAGAGAAGGGGATAAGTGCACCATCACTTTCACAGAACCAACAGTTTGTAACGTTGATGCGTTGACAGATTGTAGGAGAGACTTCGTCGGTGTAAAGTCAGTAGGAGTCAATGATTGAGGTATGATAGACACGTCAGTGTCAGTGTTAATTAGGTAGATAAACTGCCATGAAATGTCAGTCACGTATAAGCGACTGCTTGGCCAAGGGGACGACTGGATGGAGTGCAATGTTAGGGGACGCCTGTGAAATTCCCCGCAGGACTCGGCGTCACTTAGTTCCTGTGGTCAGTGTTTGGGTGTTGGCAAGGTAACCTGCACTTCTTGGCCTCAGGCCCAAAAACTTGTGGTACCACCAGTACGGATGAGGCAGGGTGGTGGTGAATGTGATAGTGGGGAGGCTTGTCCTCGTTAATCTGTTCTGGGACGTAAAACAGGATGTATGGAGCGTGGGCGATTCTTGAATCCTCAGAAAGAGGAGCGAGCAAATGCATACTGCCTGGCAGAGTAGAAGGCGTGGAAGCAGAACAGGCCATACCCCTGCCTGCAGACAGCCAGTAAATAGAGGTGTAGTGTCACACAGTGATGGTGGATGGGCTGGGTGTTTCTGGAACAGGAGCGCATACAGCTGATCTGCGATGTGTAGGTGAGAACCGATAGACTCGAAAGAGTGCGGCAGTAGGTGTATCTGTAGGTCGGTAGGTAACTTGGCAGAACATACTGCCAATAGGGTGACATCTGGCATCATGTGTTCACTCACGAGTAACCTGAGGTGACGCCAAAGTTGTGAAGGAGTGCAGTCCCCCAGGTGCTCCTCATACAGAATCTTGATTATCAATTCCTGTGGCGGGCAGGCAACTCTGTCCAATATTGTTTTCTTGGCGAACTTGTACTTCGGTGGCAGTGGAGAGGAAAGTAGAAGATCACAAATTTAATCCAAGTGGTTGTGAAGGTGTGTGACCAAACCTAAGAACTTGGAGTTGTCATCAGTTACTTGATGCAGCTCAAAGAGTTGCACCACCAGTGCGAACCATGAAACTGGATTGTCGTTGTATAGGGGAGGTAGCTTGGGTAGGTGGCCTGGAAGTGGAGACAAAGGTGGCTTAGGCATGTGTTGGAAGGCCTGCGGTCCCGCTGCATGGGAGTTCAAGCTGGGATCCGGCATCACCGGAGTGTAAATGTTACTAGCACACACATTCGGAACAACGGCTGGTTGTAATGTCTCTGAAGACACCCGAAAACACTATGTGGCAGGCACGGCTGGTACCGTGGAAGTGAACAGGCGAGCGGTGCATAATGAGGGCCTGTAAATTGGACTGGAAATTGCAGAAATATAACTGACATTGTCCAACTCGGAAATGACATGGAAGGCCGTCGCGCCAGACGCAGATGGTACTGCAGAAGGAGTGAGCGGTTGTATGGTCAGAATCAATGCCTCCTGTGGGTGAGGGGGGTGGCCTGGAGCTTAAAGTAACAACAACGAGAATTTTCCACCCACACTGGCCATACATCCTTCGTGGTACGACCATAAAACACTGGTGAAACCTGTTGGCGGTCACACTGTTGTAGCACAACATTGCTGGGTGAAGAGGCTATGTTGGGTGCACTCGTACCCACATGGTTGCGAAACTGGGTTGCCGGTCCGGTGGTTTGTTCTGGTGAACTGGATGCATAAAAATATCTGTTACTGATCTGTGAGGAAGGCGAGGCTGGCGTAGCTTGGTAATCGTTGACTGCATCTGTGTTTTGCACAGAAGGTGGCATTGCACACAGCACTACTGTAATCGACGTTGTGGCACATAGAGGATCAATGCATGTGTGCGAATTTTGGTCCTTTTGAACTTTCTACAAGTGATTGATTGTCACACTATTTAGTAGATCATCCACTACACTTTTCACTTGTTTTTGTGCGTAATCCAGCGAAATATAGCCTGAGTCCATTGTTTGAGGTAACTGCGTAACACTTGGTCGTTGTGGAGTTTCTAAAGTAAAGGTTATCCTTGTCGAAGATCATTGTCTGTTATCTGGAAAATAACTGATGTCAGAGGGTTGTGTTGGCCTGGTTGTAAGAGCTGGGCCCCTAAATCTTCGTAAAGAATGTTCGGTGATGTAGCCATGGTGTTGGACGTGTAACCTGTTGATTCTATATGACCGGGGTGGAAGTTGCAGAAGACGTAGAACTTTTTGTCCAGTGTCACCAATATGGGAGTCTGGATATGGATTGTAATATATGTAATAAACAGTTTCCAAGTTTCCTATATACACACATATATTTTACCATAAAGACTGATACACATGAACACTGCATGAAGTACAAAGGCAGATGAATTAAACATGGCAGCTCATCAGAGCAGTTAATATTCCAAAGGTTGTAATTTGTGTGGTTGATGTGACCTATCGACGCCACAAACACTTCACAAACTCTCAATGACATGGCAGAGTCAGGCATAATTTTTTTGGCACAATGGTGTCTCTCTATATTCTATCTATTTGATATGTAATGAAGGGAAAGAAAACGGAATCTTTATTTAAACCAGAACAGAAAACATAGGAAGACCAAAACAACAAAGACTATATATAAAAAAAGGTCAGTGTTATAAAACTGATAATAAAATAAAAGTCAGCCCTGTAACTCCCCATTTGGTGTCAAGAATATGTAGGATTGCACTGCACTCATTGTCCAGCATGTGTGATTACTGTTTGCTGTTCATTAGTATTAGTGACAGAGAGATGAGGGGTCAGTCATTGGCCATGAAGTCTTCATGGTTTTGTTCTGTTGTTCATTACTCTTCCAGGTGTCAGGGTCTTCAGTTATAGTGATAAATGGGTTAATACAGTTCACTGATACTGTAGCAGTTGATCCATAATCATCTATATAATACTTCTCGTCCTTGTGGACTACCATTGGGTAAGAGCCATTCAAAGAAAGTCTATATTCAGTAGTGTGTAAATATCCAGATCATGTAATATTAGTTGCTGAATGATTTTAACCTACCAAGGACACAATGGGACCTCTATGTATTCATTGCAAGGGATGCAAATAGACAGTCTTGCAAAATACTTTTGAATATGTTGTACAGAGTTTCAGGGAGAGCATAAGGGAACAATTGACAGCAATGGGGGAGAGAAATACAGTAGAAGAAGAATGGGTAGCTCTGAGGGATGAAGTAGTGAAGGCAGCAGACGATCAAGTAGGTAAAAGGATGACGGTTAGTAGAAATCCTTAGGTAACACAAGAAATATTAAATTTAATTGATGAAAGGAGAAAATATAAAATTGCAGTAAATGAAGCAGGCAAAAAGGAATACAAACGTCTCGAAAATGAGATTGACAGGAAGTGCAAAATGGCTAAGCAGGGATGGATAGAGGACAAATGTAAGGATGTAGAGGCTTATCTCACAAGGGGTAAGATAGATACTGCCTACAGGAAAATTAAAGAGACCTTTGGAGAAAAGAGAACCACTTGTATGAATATCAAGAGCTAGATGGAAACCCAGTTCTAAGCAAAGAAGGGAAAGCAGAAAGGTGGAAGGAGTATATAGAGGGTATATACAAGGGTGATGTACCTGAGATCAATATTATGGAAATGGAAGAGAATGTAGATGAAGATGAAATGGGAGATACGATACTGTGTGAAGAGTTTGACAGAGCACTGGAAAACCTGAGTCGAAACAAGGCCCCGGCAGTAGACAACATTCCATTATAACTACTGATGGCCTTGGGAGAGCCAGTCCTGACAAAACTCTACCATCTGGTGAGAAAGATGTATGAGATAGGCGAAATACTCTCAGATTTCAAGAAGAATATAATAATTCCAATCCAATCTGTTGACAGATGTGAAAATTACCGAACTATCAGTATAATAAGTCACTGCTGCAAAATACTAACGCAAATTCTTTACAGACAAATGGAAAAACTGGTAGAAGCCAAACTCAGGGAAAATCATTTCGGAATGAGATTTTCACTCTGCAGTGGAGTGTGCACTGATTTGAAATTTCCTCGCAGATTAAAACTGTGTGCCGGACCGAGACTCGAACTCGGGACCTTTGCCTTTCGCGGGCAAGTGCTCTACCAACTGAGCTACCCATGCACGACTCATGCCCCGCCCTCACAGCTTTACTTCTGCCAGTATCTCATCTCCTACCTTCCAAACTTTACAGAAGCTCTCCTGCGAACCCTGCAGAACTAGCACTCCTGAAAGAAAGGATATTGCGGAGACAAGGCTTAGCCACAGCCTGGGGGATGTTTCCAGAATGAGATTTTCACTCTGCAGCGGAGTGTGCACTGATTTGAAACTTGGGCCGGGCGTGAGTATCAGTTTAATAATCCACAGCTGCAAAATACTAACACGAATTCTTTACAGACGAATGGAA
The DNA here is from genome assembly GCF_021461385.2 of Schistocerca piceifrons. Classification (NCBI taxonomy): domain Eukaryota; kingdom Metazoa; phylum Arthropoda; class Insecta; order Orthoptera; family Acrididae; genus Schistocerca; species Schistocerca piceifrons. The sequence goes on from NC_060141.1 coordinate 323,154,552, forward strand.
AAACTGGTAGAAGCCGACATCGGGGAAGATCAGTTTGGATTCCATAGAAATACTGGAACACGTGAGGCATTACTGACCTTACGACTTATCTTAGAAGAAAGATTAAGGAAAGGCAAACCTACATTTCTAGCATTTGTAGACTTAGAGAAAGCTTTTGAAAATGTTGACTGGAATACTCTCTTTCAAATTCTAAAGGTGGCAGGGGTAAAACACGGGATGCGAAAGGCTATTTACAATTTGTACAGAAACCAGATGGCAGTTATATGAGTCGAGGGACATGAAAGAGTAGCAGTGGTTGGGAAGGGAGTGAGACAGGGTTGTAGCCTCTCCCCGACATTATTCAATCTGTATATTGAGCAAGCAGTAAAGGAAACAAAAGAAAAATTCGGAGTAGGTATTAAAATCCATGGTGAAGAAATAAAAACTTTGAGGCTCGCTGATGACATGTAATTCTGTCAGAGACAGCAAAGGACTTGGAAGAGCAGTTGAACGGAATGGACAGTGTCTTGAAAGGAGGATATAAGATGAACATCAACAAAAGCAAAACAAGGATAATGGAATGTAGTCGAATTAAGTCAGGTGATACTGAGGGAATTAGATTAGAAAATGAAACACTTAAATTAGTAAATGAGTTTTGCTATTTGGGGAGCAAAATAACTGACGATGGTTGAAGTAGAGAAGATATAAAATGTAGACTGGCAATGGCAAGGAAATCGTTTCTGAAGAAGAGAAAGTTGTTAACATCGAGTATAGATTTAAGTGTCAGGAAGTCGTTTCTGAAAGTATTTGTATGGAGTGTAGCCATGTATGGAAGTGAAACATGGACGATAAGTAGTTTGGACAGGAAGGAATAGATGGTTTCGAAATGTGGTGCTACAGAAGAATGTTGAAGATTAGATGGGTAGATCACACAATTAATGAGGAGGTATTGAACAGAATTGGGGAGAAGAGGAGTTTGTGGCACAACTTGATGAGAAGAAGGGACTGGTTGGTAGGACATGTTCTGAGACATCAAGGGATCACAAATTCAGCATTGGAGGGCAGTGTGGAGGGTAAAAATCGTAGAGGGAGACCAAGAGATGAATACACTAAGCAGATTCAGAAGGATGTAGGTTGCAGTAGGTACTGGGAGATGAAGAAACTTGCACAGGATAGGGTAGCATGGAGAGCTGCATCAAACCAGTCTCAGGACTTTAGACCACAACAACAACATGTGCCATGAAAAGTTTTCTTGGTTATGGAAATTTGCACCTAGAAGACTTCATGGAACACTGTGAGGGTAATAAACTTTCCTGAAAGAAGTAATAAATTTGTAAAACAATTTATTGAAAGAGAATCATTTGTCTTCAGCTATCTGAATTAACTGTCAAAACTTAACATTTGCAGATAGTGAAAAGCAATTTTTTAAGAAGGTTTGGTCAGAGTGAGAACAGATTACGATGAAGAATGAGTTCCTAAATAGTCCCTGCTACAGAAATCAGATGGTAAGTGTGTAAGAATTCTGCAAAACACAGCTGAAATGGTTAGTTCACTTGAATTAACCTTTTGACAGATTAATGCAAACTGATGCATTATAGAGGAGATTATCTGAAAGATTACTGTGAAGTTTGGTGTATTGCCCAGATGATGCAATTAAATAGTTTTTGAAATATGTGGGCAAACTGGATGGAACATTAGTAGTAGTGATAGCTTTATTCGTCCGTAGAGCTCTTTTTACAAGGATATGGGACATGTCCAAGTAATTACAAATTTAGATCAATTTAAAATAAGCTAATTTGTATAGACATTAGATAGAACAAATAACTTTGATTTTGGGAGGCAAAAATTAGAAGGATGGCAACCTTAATAATGACAATCAAGGGAGAAGGGAATGATGATGCTACTCATGGAGGGAATTTGAATATCAACAGAGATATAAATGGTAATACAGATTGAGAGGGTGGAAGCAGACCTTGTAATCAAACCCAACAAAGACATAGGCCTGATTAGGGAGACCTGCAATGTGGGCATGTGATTGTTTTAACACAGGGACCACTTGCAGAAATAAATGCTTAAATGAGAAATGTCAGTGTACTGATAACAGAGTAATGAAAGTACTTCACATATGTTAAACTGCCATTGGTGAGGGGATTTGGAAAGGATACTGGGAAGATTGCTTAGAAAGTCAAAAAAGGTAAAGAAACAAACTTTGAAGAGTTTTGTTTGGAGAAAACGGATTTAAAAACACTGCTCAATCAGGAATTTGGAGATGAGCACCAGTTGGCATTATGAGTACAGTGCCTTGACAAAATTGAATAAATAGTCGAGGAACTGAGAATGAAATACATGTTTGAAGGGACTGGGGAACAAGAAGTATACAAGCAGAAGAATGAGGGTATGATAGACAGCATCATAGTGTTGCAATTTTAATGGCTAGCAGTCTATTTTCCATCAACCTGGGGTCTTAACCAAATTGCGCTAACTGGGGGGATAGGAAAAATATGGAGGGCTATTTAATTGCCCACTCAGGAAAAATCACTGCACAACAAAGTGGAATATGGAAGTACCGTATTTACTCGAATCTAAGCCGCACTTTTTTTCCGGTTTTTGTAAGCCAAAAAACCGCCTGCAGCTTAGAATCAAGTGCAAAGTAAGTGGAAGTTCTGAGAAATGTTGGTAGGTGCCGCCACAACTAAATTCTGCTGTCGAATACATGTAGTGCTACACAGGCATGCTTTGTAGGCACAAAGATAAATACTGGCGCCAAACCCTCTGCGTCAGTAAATAAAGTTAAAAAAAGGTGGAAGACGAGCCTTTTTCTCCGCCTCGAGTTTCGACCACTGCATTTTCATTTTCATACATTATCCAACGAAGTAAATACAAATTCCGTATTGTCCATCTTCGAATGTAGCAGCATTTCAGTGTACAACGAAAATCCGACTGGCAAGACTGTTAGGGATGTTTGTCAATATGGCCAACTCTACGTTCTGAATTTTTTCCTACCTGTGCAAAGAGATGGTTCCTTATAGGAACTTTTATGAATTGCGAATCGCATGCAGTATTCTCTTCACCATAAAGCCCGGTCCACACGCAACGATCTGTCTGCGCAGACATTGGCGCAGACTTGGAGGTAAGAATAAAGGGAGATGGCGCTACGTGTCCCAGCCGTACTACGTTTTGAAGCCATGGGGGCGTGGCTCGCTGCCATGACACTCTGACCAAAACATTGCCAGTGTGCTACAGCGCTGCGTGTATTAAAGTCACTAATTGCACCATATATGCATGTAACGTCATCAGATTGGTTGTTTCAAAGTTTTTGTTTAAAATAAAATCTCGTAAAGGCAAAATTCCGCGTTTCTTCTGATTAAAAATAGTTTTTAATGTAATATTACGAATAGCAGCAATGAAGCAGCAGATAAATAAGTCTGATAAAATAACTCAATGTGAATTAACATTTAGCCAACAACCTGTCACATTGTGCACAACTTCATTCTGTTGTCGTGGAATATAACTGCAGAGAATCCCAAGAAATACAAATTACGTGTTTGTTATACACAAAACAGGTACTTTCAGTTTGGATAACATTGACCCTGAGGAAGAAAACAAAACTCTTTGCCATACAGTTCATACACACTTCAATACATACCCACATTTCTTCTCTTAAGTGATATGCAGCAGCTCTAATATGAGACTAGGGCACTTTTTTCAGTAACTAACAAATCAACTGCAGCAGCAGCACTTAAATGACATGTCTGTTGGCCAAGGCAGTATACCGTATTTACTTGAATCTAAGCTGCACTCGAATCTAAGCCGCACCTGAAAAATGAGACTCGAAATAAAGGGAAAAAAAAATTCCCGAATCTAAGCCGCACCTGAAATTTGAGACTCGAAATTCAAGGGGAGAGAAAAGTTTTAGGCCACACCTCCAAATCAAAACAAAGTTGGTCCATTGTAATATGAGACACAATTTAGGTCAAATGAATGACGCTACAGCTACAGTAGTTTAGTTCGAGTCGTAAGCTTAGCAGTTAAGCTTTACCAGGTAGCCATTGCTATGCGTCAGGCGCTCCGTCCGTATTTATACGAGTACCCTTCCTTTTTCATGTGCTTCGTCTGGTTTGAATCGATTGCTTATTTTGCTTTGATCTGATAAGTGCCGTTTTCTTTGTTATAGGTGTTTACGTCACTCTAAGCTGAAAATGCATTACTGTACTGTGTCATGCATTGTTTGACGCATTTTGATAGTGCGTGTTTACGGCCTGTCGCGGCTCGCGGCATGACTTGCTTTTGTGCGCGCTGCCGCCGCTTAAAAAAAAAAGAGGAATTGTCTCATTAGCGAAACAATGGCAAGAGACTGCTATTTGTTGTTACTTACACTGCTGCTTTCTTTGATAATGATCAATGAAAATCTTTGCGGCCGCTTCTTTAGTACATCAAATTCTGCACAGAAATTAGTCATCTTACACTTAAAATCTAGTCAGTTGCCGTGCTTCATTTCTGACTACCACTATTGGGCATAAGAATAATACGAATATAAACATGACACGATACTTATATTCTTCCGCGTTTGCTGTTGTCTCACTCTAGTTTCGTAGTTTATTAGGCAGGCAGGATTTAAATGAGATAGCAGCAAACACGAAAGAATACATGACAAAATGTTTATATTTGTATTATTCTTATGGTGAAGATAATACTGCATGTGATTCACATTTCATCAGGTTCCTATTAGCAACCATCTCTTCTCACAGGTAGGAAAAAATTCGGAACGTAGAGTTGGCCATATTGACAAACATCCCTAACAGTCTTGCCAGTCGGATTTTCGTAGTACATTGAAATTCTGCTACATTCGAAGATGAACAATACGGAATTTGTATTTACTTCATCCGATAATGTATGAAAATGCAGTGGTCGAAACTCGGGGCGGAGAAAAAAAAGCTTGTCTTCTACCTTTTTTTTTAAATTTTTTTACCGATGCAGAGGTTTTGGCGCCAGTATTTATCTTTGTGCCCACAAAGCATGCTTGTGTAGCGCTACATATATTCGACGGCAGAAGTTAGTTGTGGCGGCACCTACCAACATTTTTCAGAACTTCCGCTTGCTTTGCACTCGATTCTAAGCCGCAGGTGGTTTTTTTTATTACAAAAACCGGAAAAAAAGTGCGGCTTAGATTCGAGTAAATACGGTAACAGTGTTCCAATTTTCATCTGCTATGGGACTCATTTTAATATTAGTAAGGAGTTCTACTTATTGCTTACTTACCTTAGGTTCTTATTTTGGTATGGAAGAGATTTCTTAACAGGGCAACAATGTCCCAGTGCTTTTAGGTAGCTTAGGCATAAACCATTCTACATTGAGCTTTGTTTATGTCATTCCCTATTTTATAATTTTCATTCTTTTAAATGAAAGCCTTTCTTGTCAAGCTGACAGGTACTTACAGTGGTACAAAATGAAATGATGAAGGATTGAGACAGATCATGGAGCAAAACTTTACATCATAGTGTGAGAAGTGTGGAATGCCTCAATCAATAAGCAGAAGCTTCATTGCTTGCCAATGACAAAGTTTTACTAACATTGAAACTAGGATTTGCTTTTGAAATCATTGTCCTAATAAAAATATAGGCTATATATTCCTTATTCATTCATAAAACGTATGGGAACTGGGAATGAAATAAAGCATAAATATTAGGTACTATATTCAGAATTTTATTCCAGCAAGAAAGCTTTTCTTGGTCTGTTGTTATCCACTTTGTTGAACTGCTTGTTACAGGTATACAGAAAAATTATTACAATGTGACTTTTCAGTTAACTGCCTTTTTCACAAGATTATGGAATTTAAAAATAACACAGTTCTATGTAAAAAAAAAAAAGTACTATATGAAATTGTAACAAAGTCCACATCATTGCTTGTTGAGAATGAAAGAAATGTCTCAGTCGCCTGACTGATACAAATGTAATACTATTTACCATTCCACATACATATGATTTATCACAGTGGTCTTGCATAAACCAGGAAAGTAGTCAAGCAAACAAACATAAGAAAATATGCAATCATTTATAAAATATGTCTTACTACAGATATAAATGTTGTGGGCTGTAGTTTCTGTACAACACATGGGTTACATTTCAATGGATTAGGGGAGAGACTGCTAGAAAATTTAGTGCCCAATGAAGTAGTGAAAAACCAATAACTCTCACCTGCGAACACTACTATCTCTCATTTTTTGAGGGTAAACCACTGTTGGACTAGATCACAAAAAAATATAATTTGTAATGACACCCAAGCAAAAACCATAACATACCACACAATGATGGGAATGTATTTCAATGTGCCAAAAATGAGGCAATTCTGTTTCTCATTAATATGTTGTCACTCGTGGAAACTTAATTAACAACACTGGCTAGAACATACTACAGCATACTCTGCCAAACAATGACTAAATATTTCAAAAAGAAATGTATGTCCCATTTGTAAGCACACAGATCACAAGCTATTGCAGAACCAATACTGCATACTGGTATGGTGGAGTATCAATCACTTGGAAACACTCTACATATAATGCTGCTTTAATCAGCAGTATCATATGATTGTCTAAGGGATGCTGATTTTTCATGTGGTCTGCTAACTCCTTATACACTGGCTTGAATATGAATTCACTAAGCACCTCAGACACACATTTGGAAAACTGATTTTTCAAAGGAACTTTAGAATTACCTGTAGTAGAGCACCTGAACACTTTTTCTACACACACACACACACACACACACACACACACACACACACACACACACACACACACACACACAGATATGTCAAGAACATTATTTGATGGTGAAACCAACCATCCCCTACTCTTTCTATGAATGAGAGAATAAGCAACATGGCTACCATCCCCTCTCAACACGGATAAACATGGTTCACATTTTAAGGTTTTCTCTAAGTGACACACCACAAATCCAGCTATATATACTACAATATGGACTGCCACTTCAGAGAGATAAATTCCAGTAGCAAAGTAATCGTGGTCGTTGTCAGTTGTCGCTGCACTATTTTCCGTGCTTAGTAACTGCCACCGTTCCGAAGTGTTATTTATGTGATCTTCAACATTGGAACTGCTGAAAGTAAGAATGGGAATATCTTCCAAAGTTATACAATTACCTCTTTCTGATCCATGGATCTCACTATGAATTGGTAGCCTCTTGTATGCTGCAACAAACTGGCGAGCAGTGGGGTTGTTATTCAAACCACCACGACTTTGGATGGCACTAAAAAACATTTCCAAGTGGTCCTGAGAACATTTGTAAAGAGGCAGAAACTTCAATAGAGGAGCATGAGTTTGTGTCCCCACTACTTTGCTATACATGTGTAAAACACTGGATATACACACCAGGAATCCAATAAACCTTGTCTTTCTATTTGAGTCAACAACTCTCATTGCTTGAGGATTTGGACCAACAGTGAGTTCCTTGAGGTACCTCTGTGCCTTTAAAAGAAATCCCTCTACAGCACTAAAATTTGCTGTATTTAACGCCTGCTTGAAACCACTTTGTAAAAGTGTTCTGGAATTGCAGACATCAAAGAGACAGTTGAAAATGCGTATAAATTTTACTGTTGCAGATGCCTGTTCAAAACCTGGGCGTTTCATATCACAACAGTACTGTATGGCATCTGCCACAGAATTGCTAAGCAGCTGAGTAGCCAGTTTCACCTTCATTTCATTTTTAAAAAAAATAAGGTGGCTGGCAGTGATCTTGTTGCCCATGTGGAGCCCTTCCTTGACCTGTAATTTATGTAACAGTTCCAAAAAGTGCCAAGAAATGACACCACCTTGCTCGTCCCAAAGAAATTTTTTATCTCCTAAAGTGTTGCGCACAAGTTTCAACATATGTGGAGGGTCTAGGAAAAATGACATTTCATGATCATTCCCTTCAACTGAAAAAGGACTTTTCAAAGTTTCACAACTGAGATTGCAGCCTAAACATCTAGCCATTGACAAATTGCTAGCTGAACCATCACATGTGAGCGAAACAATTTTCACACCACTTGAATTGGCAAGATCAATGCACTGTTTAACTATCTCGGCTTTTTGCTCACCCGTTATACCAGCAGTCAGGAAATACCCAACTGGGAGCTTCCAAGAAGCATTAATAGCCACAAGCATGAGCACAAATGCTTCTTTGGCAATGGGCAAATTATCTGTGTCTACAGATGACCCCATGTCAACATAACCGTAATAGCACGTACCATCAAATTCTACATGTTGCCTGATGGCAATTTCATCAACTACCAAGCTACATAGAGTTGGAAACTGTTTCACAGTGACAAGCTTCTGCCGTAATTACCTTAAACGCCTCGGATGTGAAGCCAGGTGCTCCACCCACACACTGGTACCACTTTGTTAATGTTCTGGGGTGTGGCAAACAAGTATTAAAACAGCGCCTAACAATTATACGCCCTGTGGGAATAAAAATGCAGTGTTAAGGCAAAGGAGTGCAGTTCTGGGCTGTATGACCTAGGTACAGCCTGTGCCCCAGCTTTCGCAGTTTGTCGCTGCAGCAAGTCTCTCTGCATTCCAGGTATGCTTTTTAGTATATTTAGTGAACTTTCATCCACAAGATGCTTGTCTTTCAGTACCTTAATGATAGCACTAAAAGAAGCCACTTTCTTCTTAAGTCGTCGCTTAGACTGCTGAAGAGTTTTAATTTGTTTTTTTGTACTGATCAGTTTTTCTAATGAGGTGTTCACACTTCGTCTTCAGTTCCTCACTTTCAGAGGATGTCTGACTACGTTCTGGTGGTCCTGCAGTGTACTCAGGAACAAGAGCAGGAACTACTTCATCCTGCACTCTGCTGGCGGCAGCCAAAACTGAAGATGGAAAGGAAGAGCTCTCCTTCCGCAATGGTGGCTTTCTCTTCTTGTCTCCCTAGATGAAATAAACGGATGGAAAACATTAAGAACTGTTTTTAACAGATGGTCGAAGGTGTTACAGTCTTTGTCATCAACAGCATGTTACAGCCCACTAATTACTCCTATTCTAAGTCTTTCCAGAAATATAAATTCTATTTTTCCAGCAACTATTTATCTTGTTCATAAAATACTCATTACTCTAACAAAAACCGTTGTTGTGTTCAGCAGACAACTTGATATGCCTCCCATGTGCAAAGCTACAATTAATACACACTTATTGAAAAAATATAAACTTTGAACATGTAAAATATTTCTGCTGGGGTGTCTTGTTTAACTATCACACTGTATCGCTATGGGTGCTGTCAGTTAACAAGTTCTCAATACAACTGGTCCAACAGTTAATGATATAAAATTGTGTGTTATATCTCATTTTGCATTGGTGGTTGGTGCATATTCAATGTTCCACAGTAGTGGATAATGTTAACAAGAAGGTACTGCCAAAGCTTTTTAATCAATGATATCTTTCAATGGAGAATGTCAATGAATAGTGCATCAAACAAAAGAAATGTTCATTTGCTGTGCTTAACCCAAATACAGAGTTATATTTAACACAGCCCAAGTGTTAATTTCTGTGACTTCACTAAATAATTATACCAGAAAAACTTGTTAGCTTCAGTAGTCTCATAATCTAAACAGCGAACCTGAATTTTCTTCTCAAATATTCTCTTGTGTGCAGAGGCTGATGCTCATCAAAAAGGAGTTTCATAAATTTGTTTCTACATGACAATGTTGAGAACCAGATTATCTCTTTATAACATACTGTGTAGCTGCAGAAACACTTCAGTGTTCCAGCACCTCCCCTCTTAAATTCTATATACAGCATGGAATCATTCCTAGGCAAAAGCTATGTGTAAGGACCTAATCAGGTGGAAAGTGAAATTAATGTATTCAAATGACCTGAAGGAATCCTCCCAAAATCAACATATATATTAGTAAAACTAGAGCTGTATCAATTACTCCTAAAACATAACTGATGGGTCGACAGAAGCGTCCGATCCCATGCGTCGGCTTTGACCCGTGACGTAAGGGATCCCATGCGTCGGCTTTGACCCGTGACGTAAGGGTGTTGTGTGTGACGTCAAGACGGCACGGAGTTTGGTTTGAGTGTGGCTGTCTCCAGTTCTGTTTTATCTTATTTTATTTACTTTTCTGGTCTGTTCATTCTATCTCATGACATTTTTTTTTTATTTAAAAACACTTATTACTTATTTTAATTATCTGTTTCCTCGAATTTCTGTTTTAGTTTATTATATTTATCTTTCTGATCTGTTCGTTCTGTCCCGTGAGATTTTTTTTTTAAAAGGCAGAAAACACTAATCAGCTACTGAAGCATCTTTATCTTCTATGGGTTGCAGGGGTTACGACCCCTGGGGAGGTGGGTGGGTATTCATGCATGACTGTCTTCACTTACACATTGTAGCTACGCAAGGCATCTAAATTTGTTTATATTTAGTTTGCCCCCCACCCAAAACACCCCATTTCCCGCGCTTGTCCCATTAGTGTCATTAGGCTTCTTGTGGAAAGTGTGTGTGTCTGTTTTTGTTTCCGCCATATTTGTGACGTCATGGGTCAAAGCAAACGGGTGGGATCGGACGCTTCCGTATTTCCCATAACTGCCATTAACTAGCAAAGACAGTGCAATAAAAATGTTGTACAACACAGTAGACCAGACAAAGTGAGATGTTCACAAACTACTGCCTTAAATATTCACATAACTGATATAATTTATTTCACACGTGTATTCCATTACTTTCGGAGTTAGAGCTAAATAATAGAAACTGAAAACTAAGTTAGCCCCATAAATACATCTTGTTTGTAATACGTACTGGGACATTTCAGTTACATTACACTACTGGGAAACCCTGTTCATTAACACCAATATTTACTGAAATATGGTACATAGAATGGCAAATCTACACAGTGTCCTGTTTACTTTACGCCAGTTAATGTAGTGTTAGCTTTTAATTTGGTACATGATGAAGACAAAGTGAGTTACTCAACACTTCGATTATTGACAATACGTACATATTATACTGAAATGTGAACTTGAAAATTAAGAATTTAATTCTTTGAATTAACATACCTTTTGCAAATGTTTTGGGTGTGTAGGGAAAACTGATGGTACAGCATTTTCTCGGAACCTTTCTGTTGAAAGGGAAGTTCGGTCTATGTCCTCTTCTCAGAAATGCTGAGAACATATAGTGCTCCACTTAGATGCACGCCAATTCTTCCTCCTCACGGCATTCTCCCACAGAGCTTTCCGACTTTCATTTTTAGGAAATCTAAAATCATACAGGAGAAAAACACGCTATAGTACAAGTACCGATGTAGCACACGTTCATTCACAATGAAGTTGTAAAATCACACTTAACGAGACAACTTACACATGAAATGTTATTCCCTTCGATTTCGCATCACAATCAGAATGATTCGTACATCCGAACACCACACAAACTTACAGCAGCAATCTTTTGGTCGGACTGAGATGGCTACCCTCGGCTTCACATACCTTCGCAGCTGTGACGTCACGGCGTCTCCCTCTATTCTTACCTCCATGGGCGCAGATGTCTGTACATGCAAAAGATCACTGCAGATGTGGTGTGTTCACATGACACAAACCCCAATCTACTACTCGCCCGCCATCTGTCGGTGTAGAAAAGAAATATCCGTGGCAAGCGACTACGCTCCCCGTAAACGTCAAAAATTTAATTCAGTTATTTTGAAATATAGAAATGGAGGAAGTTCTGTTGTGGTCTGTGTTCGCAACTTGTGTTGCAAAAAAACATTCAGACCAACCGCAGGAAACAGAGAAGACGGTCAAAATGGTGTAGACAATGGTTGTTAAAGCGAAAGCAGTTTTCTCACGTACACGTACATTTACTGCAAGAGTTGCAGGGCGAACCTGTTTTGTTTTACACACCTCGTGTTCCATTTCCTGGCACATTGACACTCCAATTTCATCTTCAATTGTACTCCTGCTTGGTCTTGGCGTTTCTTGATCACTAAGAAAGCCAAGCAGATCATTGTTCTAAGATTAGTAGAACATCAATCCCAGAAGAACAAAGTGTTAATTCATTATTGCTACCTCCCACGAACAAACTGGAAGTTAATTGAATAATAAAAACAATGAAGAATAAAATGTCCTCAGGGATTGACGAGATACCTTGCTCAGTCATGATGAGATGTGCTGGTGTCATATCAGACCCACTCTCACACATCATAAACATATCATTTTCAGAAGGTGTCTTTCCACAACGATTAAAAATTGCAAAAGTAAAACCATTGTATAAAAAGGGCAATATACACTCCTGGAAATGGAAAAAAGAACACATTGACACCGGTGTGTCAGACCCACCATACTTGCTCCGGACACTGCGAGAGGGCTGTACAAGCAATGATCACACGCACGGCACAGCGGACACACCAGGAACCGCGGTGTTGGCCGTCGAATGGCGCTAGCTGCGCAGCATTTGTGCACCGCCGCCGTCAGTGTCAGCCAGTTTGCCGTGGCATACGGAGCTCCATCGCAGTCTTTAACACTGGTAGCATGCCGCGACAGCGTGGACGTGAACCGTATGTGCAGTTGACGGACTTTGAGCGAGGGCGTATAGTGGGCATGCGGGAGGCCGGGTGGACGTACCGCCGAATTGCTCAACACGTGGGGCGTGAGGTCTCCACAGTACATCGATGTTGTCGCCAGTGGTCGGCGGAAGGTGCACGTGCCCGTCGACCTGGGACCGGACCGCAGCGACGCACGGATGCACGCCAAGACCGTAGGATCCTACGCAGTGCCGTAGGGGACCGCACTGCCACTTCCCAGCAAATTAGGGACACTGTTGCTCCTGGGGTATCGGCGAGGACCATTCGCAACCGTCTCCATGAAGCTGGGCTACGGTCCCGCACACCGTTAGGCCGTCTTCCGCTCACGCCCCAACATCGTGCAGCCCGCCTCCAGTGGCGTCGCGACAGGCGTGAATGGAGGGACGAATGGAGACGTGTCGTCTTCAGCGATGAGAGTAGCTTCTGCCTTGGTGCCAATGATGGTCGTATGCGTGTTTGGCGCCGTGCAGGTGAGCGCCACAATCAGGACTGCATATGACCGAGGCACACAGGGCCAACACCCGGCATCATGGTGTGGGGAGCGATCTCCTACACTGGCCGTACACCACTGGTGATCGTCGAGGGGACACTGAATAGTGCACGGTACATCCAAACCGTCATCGAACCCATCGTTCTACCATTCCTAGACCGGCAAGGGAACTTGTTGTTCCAACAGGACAATGCACGTCCACATGTATCCCGTGCCACCCAACGTGCTCTAGAAGGTGTAAGTCAACTACCCTGGCCAGCAAGATCTCCGGATCTGTCCCCCATTGAGCATGTTTGGGACTGGATGAAGCGTCGTCTCACGCGGTCTGCACGTCTAGCACGAACGCTGGTCCAACTGAGGCGCCAGGTGGAAATGGCATGGCAAGCCGTTCCACAGGACTACATCCACCATCTCTACGATCGTCTCCATGGGAGAATAGCAGCCTGCATTGCTGCGAAAGGTGGATATACACTGTACTAGTGCCGACATTGTGCATGCTCTGTTGCCTGTGTCTATGTGCCTGTGGTTCTGTCAGTGTGATCATGTGATGTATCTGACCCCAGGAATGTGTCAATAAAGTTTCCCCTTCCTGGGACAATGAATTCACGGTGTTCTTATTTCAATTTCCAGGAGTGTACATGAAGTGGGAAACTATAGACCAATAGCTTTATTATCGTTATTTTCAAAAGTAATAGAGACAGTCATGAAAAACAGAATTACAAATTACCTCGAGAAATTCAATCTATTGTCTGTAAACCAACACAGCTTTCGCAAAGGAATGAGTACAGAGTCAGCCATCACCCAATTCATTGAAAATATTGTAACGGGGCTAGATAAGAACAACAGTACAATAGGAATAAATTTGGACCTCTCAAAGGCATTTGATACAGTCCAACATGATATCCTGCTAGACAAATTAGAATATGTCGGTATACGAGGAATAGCTAAAAAGTGGTTTCAGTCATATCTCCATAACAGGAAACAGGTAGTAGAAATTGCAACAACAAACAGTAAAAACCAAAGTATTGTTTACAGATCGGATATTCAGACTGTGCCAATTGGGGTACCGCAGGGAGTGTTCTAGGACCTCTCCTATTTCTTCTTTACATAAATGATATCAAGATTCCAGTAAATGGTTCTCATATAACCCTGTTTGCGGATGACACAAACATTGTAGTAACTGACATAAACCGGGTATTGCCAACATCTGCAACCAGAGTTATAGAATATTTGCAAAATTGGTTTGAAGTGAACAAATTAACCATAAATATCTCTAAAACTAATTATATCCATTACAGGAAAGCAAAGTCACACCCTGATCTAGATCTCAGAATACAAAATAAAGAAATTGTGAGAGTTGCTACCACAAAATTCTTAGGTGTACATATAGACGAAAATTTAGACTGGAAATCCCATAACCTGTATCTCTCGCATAAGTTAAGCTCTGCTTGCTTTGCTTTACGCGTTATTAGCTTTGTATGTAGTAGGGAATTTAGCAGAGCTGTTTACTTTGCTTATATACATTCTGCTATTACCTATGGCCTCATCTTCTGGGGTCATAGTAAGAAAAATCTCAAAACCATCTTCACTCTACAAAAACGAGCTGTTAGAATAATTACCAACAGTTCAAGGCTAACTCCTTCAAAGCAATTATTTAAACAGCTGAATATTCTACCTCTACCGTGCCTCTATATACAGAAAAGCATAATTAATGTAAAACGAAATATTAACAATTTCCAGTCCAACTCGGATCTACATACTTACAACACAAGAAAGTGCAATGACATTCATATAAAAAGAGTTAACAAGGCTTTGGCGCAGAAACAAACAAACATACAAGGAAGCAGATTGTATAACAAACTACTGGTAAAGATAAAAGAAATAAAAAAATTGTCTTCATTTAAAGAAGCAGTATTCAAATTTTTAATGACCAACTGCTATTATAGTGTAAAAGAATACCTGAAATAGCTTCATACTAAACAATTATATTTATGTACTCTGTGCCAATAGTAATTTTTTATCTGACTGTTGCTATGATCTAAATAAATAATATGTACAAAAGTGCTAGAATTGTATGTGTTATATCTAAATATCAACTGTGTATTCCATGTAAAAAGTCTTTCTCATACATCAATGTAAATAATCAAAGTTGTACATGCTATTTCAATGTGGTCTGATGTTATGTAGTCTACTATGCACATTTGTATTTTGTATAGTATTGTTCACCCTATATGTGAGTATATATATACTATGAATATAATAGAGGGAAACATTCCACGTGGGAAAAATATATCTAAAAAGAAAGATGATGAAACTTACCAAACAAAAGCGCTGGCAGGTCGATAGACACACAAACAAACACAAACATACACACAAAATTCTAGCTTTCGCAACCAATGGTTGCCTCGTCAGGAAAGAGGGAAGGAGAAGGAAAGACAAAAGGATATGGGTTTTAAGGGAGAGGGTAAGGAGTCATTCCAATCCCGGGAGCGGAAAGACTTACCTTAGGGGGAAAAAAGGACAGGTATACACTCGCACACACACACATATCCATCCACACATACACAGACAAGGGTGAGGGGGTTCAAGACAGCGGGAGGTGTAGATGATGCGGATATGTTCGAGGAATAGGAGCAGATGGGGGAAAGGAATGAGATCATAGAGGATCCACGTGGGGGACAGGAGGCATATACGGAAGGCGAGGCGGAGTTCCACAAACATGGGTGGTTTCTATATATTTCAATGAATTCACTTACAAACTCTCGAGAACACTGACGAGTATCAGCCATTTTAATGCCCTATGCGCACAAATACAAACACTAGACTGAACAAACAGCTGTTTCGCGCCAGATTTGCGGCGCTCTCCTGTCCACACGCTCCAACTTGTCTGCGCAGATGTGGTTTGAACCCACAGATTTGAGAGGTTTCGCTCAAACCTCCAACTCCAACTTCCAGGTTTGCACACACCTCAGGTTGGTGCAAATCTTCTGTCCACATGCAACGATCTGTCTGCGCAGATGTGATGTGCGCAGACATTTGCGCAGACAGATCGTTGCGTGTGGACGGGCCTTAAGAATAATACGAATATAAACATTTTGCCATGTATTCTTTCGTGTTTGCTGCTAACTCATTTAAAACCTGTGTGCCTAATAAACTATGAAACTAAAGTGAAGCAACAGCAGACGCGGAAGAATATACATATCATGTCATGTTTATATTCGTATTATTCTTATGCCTAATAGTGATACAGTCAGAAATGAAGCACGGCAATTGACTACATTTTTAAATCTAAGATGTCTAATTTCAGTGCAGAATGTAATGTACTAAAGAGGCGTCTGCAAAGATTTTCAAACGGAGAAAAATTTTCGCTAAACTCTCGTTCAGAACATCTTCTATCATGCGCTGTCTATATTTGGTTCTTGTTGAATATTATCAAAGAAAGCAGCACTGTAAGTAACAACAAATAGGAGTCTCTTGCCATTGTTTCGCTAATGAGATGATTCCTCTCTCTCTCTCTCTCTCTCTCTCTCTCTCTCTCTCTCTCTTTTTTTAAGCGGCGGTAGCGTGCACAAAAGCAAGCCATGCCGCGAGCGGCGACAGGTCATAAACACTCATTATCAGAATGCGACAAACAATGCATGACACAGTACAGTAATGCATTTTCAGCTTAGAGTGACGTAAACACCTATAACAAAGAGAACGGCACTTATCAGATCAAAGCAAAATAAGCAATCGATTCAAACCAGACGAAGTACGCGAAAAAGGAAGAGTATCTGTATAAATACGGACGGAGCACCTGACGCATAGCAATGGCTACCTGGTAAAGCTTGACTGCTAAGCTTATGACTCGAACCAAACTACTGTAGCTGTATCGTCATTCATTCGACCTAAATTGTGTCTCATATTACAATGGACCAACTTTGTTTCGATATGGAGGTGCAGCCTAAAACTTTTCTCTCCCCTTGAATTTCGAGTCTCGAATTTCAGGTACGGCTAAGATTCGGGAAATTTTTTTTCCTTCATTTCGAGTCTCATTTTTCAGGTGCGGCTTAGATTTGAGTGCGGCTTAGATTCAAGTAAATACGGTAGTAAGGAATGAAGAGACACTCTTGAAGTTCTGTGAGGCTGTAAATACTGATAAAGAATAGCACAGAGTGCAGTTCACTTGAAGAGGAATGGTCAACTCTCAAAAGGACAATCACTGAAGTTGGCAAGAAAACCATATGTACAAAGAAGGTAACTGCAAAGAAACCATGGGTAACAAGAGAAATACCTCAGCTGGTCACTGAAAGAAGGAAGTACAAAAATGTTCAGGGAAACACAGGAACACAAAGATAAAAATCACTTACGAATGAAATAAATAAGAAGTGCAAGGAGGCTAGGGAAACTGTGAAGAAACCAAAAAAGAGATGATATTCAGACAGTCTGAGATAGCATATAGAAAAGTCAAAACAACCTACAGTGAACTTAAAAGCAAGGGCAGTAACATTAAGAGTGGAATGGGAATTCCACTATTAAATGCAGAGGAGAGAGAGAGAGAGAGAGCAGATAGGTGGAAAGAGTATGCTAACACCTCTGTGAGGTGAAAGACCAATCTGATGACATGACAGAAGAAGAAACAGGACTGGGCAGGGAGAAGACACAAGATCCAGTAATATAATTGGAATTTAAAAGAGCTTTGGCAGACTTAAGATCTAGTAAGAGAGAAGGGATGGACAGCATTCTGTCAGAACTTCTAAAATTATTGTGGGAAGTGGCAACAAAACGGTTATTCATAATGGTGTGTAGAATTATGATATTGGCAATATACCATAAGACTTTTGGAAAAACATTATACACACACTTCCAAAGATAGCAAGAGCTGACAAGAGCAAGAATTATTGCACAATTAGCTGAACAGTTCATGCATCAAGTTGTTTATGAGAATAACACACAGAAGAATGGAAAAGAAAATTGAGGATGTGTTACATGAGGATCAGTCCAGCTTTAGGAAAGGAAAAGGCACAATACAGGCAGTTCTGATGTTTCAATTGATAATGGGAGAAAAACAAGTAAAATTTAGACACATTCATAGGAGTTTTCAACCTGGAAAAAGCATTTAACAAGGTAAATTGGTGCAAGATGTTCAAAATTCTGAGGAAAGTGGGGGTAAACTGTAGGAAAAGCCAGGGTAATATACATACAGTATGTACAAGAACCAACAAGGATCAATTAGACTGGAAGACCAAGCACAAAGTGCTCGGATTAGAAGGGGCATAAGACAGGGATGTAATATTTCACCTCTATTGTTCAACCTATACGTTGAAGAAGCAATGAATGTAACAAAAGAAAGGTTCAAGAATGGGACTAAAAGTCAGGGTGAAAAGAAACTAAACGTCAGAACCCAGGATCATGAAGTAAATGAAGTTAAGGACTTTTGCTACCTGGGAAGCAAAATAACCCATGATGAAGCAAGCAGGACATAAAAAGTTTCTTGGTCAAGAAACTCTAGTATTATCAAACATAGGCCTTAATTTGAAGAAGAAATTTATGAGGATGTATGTTTGAAGCACAGCATTTTATCGTACTGAAACATGGACTGTGGGAAAACCTGAACAGAAGATAACTGAAGCATTTAAGATATGGCACTAAAGAAGAATGCTGAAAATTAGGTGGACTGATAAGGAGTAAGGAGTAAGTATGGAATTGTTCAGGAAAGGAAAATGTGGAAAACACTGAAAAAAAGAAGGAACAAGATGATAGGACCTCTGTTAAGACACGAGGGAATAACCTCCATGGCACTAGAGGGAATTGGTAGAGGGTGAAACTGTAGAAGCAGACAAGACTGAAATACATTCAGTGCAAGTGCCACTCTGAGATGAAGAATTTGGCACAGGAGAAGAATTCATGGTGGGTCACATCGAACTAGTCAGAAGACTGATGACTCAAAAATAAAATTTAATTGGTTGGAAGTACCAACTGAGTGTTCAGTGAACTTCAGTGGGAGATACTACATCCTCCAAAATACCAGTACATCTCAACTAGCGACTTCTCCTGTATGCTCTGGCATACAGTATAAAGAGTGCCCAGAACCTCTGTGTTCAAAATTATGCAGAAGATAGAAGTTGCTAAATTGAATACAGTACTTTTGAATAAGGAACTAAGAGTTAGAAATGGATGTTTCTTCAGACCTGTCTTGAATTAATGGCCAGGGGAGCAGTGTGCTGACCACATGCTCTTCCATATCTGCATAAGGTGATGCATAAAGCCTGAGGATGACACAGCAGCCAGTCAGTACTGTTGAGCCTTCAGGGCCTTTTCAGACAGTGTTCATTTGTCCATGTCTTGAATTAGCAATTCATTCAGGCCACATGTTTGTAAACAGTTTATATTTCATAATGAACAACTGCCTGCCACATCATTGTCATTGGTGTTGCTGCAGATAGTTTTCTGCAGCTTGTCCTCAGTGAAGTTCACCACTGTTTACAGCTCATAACTAGTAGTAGCAGACAGGAACTTGCAAACATGCATTCAGTATATGGCACAGCAGTACACAGTGCCCAGCAGCCAGCTGAACAAATGTACATAGGAAGTTTGACAACAGGCATTGTCCTAGTCATAATGGATTTATCACTGAGGACAGAAACTTAAGAGAAACTGGGTTGTTTGACTTCAGAATTATTGGCACAGTAGAATTTGAGAGGATGGCGTTGGATGCTATGAGATAAGATTCATCAATAAGCATCCATTAACTTGCTTGTGAAATGCAACCTCTAGAAAATATAGTGTGGGGAGCACTAGTGGTGGTGGAGTCAAATTAAACCCCTATCATAAGTAAAGGTCTGTTGTTGGTTCTGACAGGAATATCACTGACATCAGCATCAGCATTCCTCCTTTGGGCAATGACATTTCTGGTATTCCCTCCCCTTACTATCTCCCCACCCTAACCCCCACCATCCACCCCCACACCATGCCCAAGGGAGTTACCCGATTTTGCCTCAGGACACCAAAGTTGGCTAGCTTAGCCACCCACCCTCCAAACAATTTTAATTTTCATAGTTCAGTTACATGCTTAGGACATTTACTGTCCACACTTTGTCAACTGCTGGCAAGAGGAAGATTATCAGTACGTGTTTGTCATTTCATTTGTTGTAACAAAATGGTTATTATTAGCAAAATCCCCTAATATTGTGTCACCTTTCACGGCACTCCAGTGTGGCACCTAATGTTATACTGCTTCCATTCATTTGTATTTTATAAATGCCATGGGCTATTGTGATAAATTAATAACATTTATACTTAGATTTTTGTCATTAATGTTACAGGCAAGGACAAACTGGTGTTCTGCAATGTACTATAGTGCTTCAGGATGTCTCCCTGACCTATTGGACCTCCTTAATTCAATTATCTCAAAGCACAATCACAGCAATTATCACCTGCAGCTGAAAGAGCCCCTAATCCAATGCGGGTAGTACTACCGGACCAGGATATGGAGGTGTTCCATGAGCCCCAGTACCAGTCTTCTACATACAGTTCAAGTAGACTGCCAAGCAATCAGGAGGAATATAACATAACATAATGAAATTGTAGCACAATCATCAAAATGTTAGTCGAGTGGTGCCAAATCTGGAAATTGGTAGAATATGCCAAAAATGCAGAATTACCAAAAAAAGAAGAAGAACAAGCACTTTATGCAGATTGCAGGTGTGTGTGTGTGTGTGTGTGTGTGTGTGTGTGTGTGTGTGTCTGCCTAGTGTGTAAATGCAGAAAAAGATGTGTCCAGTGTAAATAATTAGCTGCTGGAATTCAGTGTAGGTCTTCACCCAAACAGAACTTGAGCGAGAGCTAATTACAATGTCACAACATAGCCCATACTCACAACATAGCCTGTACTCAAAAGTATCTAAATTAATTACTGTGCTCTTACATGACTTGCTCTGTATTCTAGGTCTGTGTTGAGAAGGTTAGGTTGTGGATATCGAGATTGAAACCACTGCTATGAGGAAACACATCTTGCACTGCCCTCTGTGCACATCTACATTAAGTATACGACAGATTTTTCATTCCAACAAGTCTCAACCTATCCCTACATACATACATTTCTACAGAGTCAGTGATTGCTGAATGTATTGACTACTATAGGACTTGCGGGATTGTGAAATACAAACTTATGCACATAGGAAAGGCAGCACAATTGGAATAATATTACTTGTGGGTAGTGTATAAGAAGAATATGTTTTTCCTATTTCTGCATCATATTTGTTGGAGTCATTGCAATTTATCAAAGCCATGTGCAGACAGAACATAGTTAATAATAATAATCATGCTTGGCTGGATGATTTACATGTACACCAGTAGAAAAATGGCAGATCTTTGTTAAAACACCCCACCAGCAGTTCTCTAAGTTATTCATTACTTGACACTACATGGAAGCAGGTTGTAAACACCATTTGTTAGCATTTAAAAAACACTTGTACATTCCACCACAGGGTCAAATTTGTTCACTCCTGGGCTTGTAATTTGATATCTAAATTTATTATATATTTTTACTCTACAGTTGGAGGTCATCAACATTAAATAGTTAATCCCATGTGTCTTATCATTATTCACAATTACATTCCTGTTGCGACATGGTGAGATCTGGGCATAAAACTGAATGAATCAAAAAATCTTTGTGTAACCAGCCAAAAAAGTGGTAGAATAGACCAAAATGCAATCAAAAAGAAATGGTAGAATTAGTTACCTGACATTAACATAATACAATTAAAAGCACTGCCTCCACTATACAGAAAGACAAAATTTTACTGCCCACCAAACAGTCAATGGATTGTCTGTCAGCATGAAGCATGATCACCACCCATCTCTTACAAACATAGTAAAGCGATATCCAAATTGTCAGCTGAGCTACCCAGATGGGTAAGCAAAAAGAATGTAATTTTTCTCTGGAATACTGGGCTAATGTGCCCCCTGCAGTTATATATGTATCAGTGCCATAACACATCCTTATAGATTAACATAGAGAGAGACTGTACAGCATCGGGATATCACACAGCCTAAATGCATTTTGCAAGGTGCTACAGCCTCCACCTCTCTCAGCTTTTCAGCCATTCAGGCATGCCACATGCACACACAATGTAACTAGCCTTGACAGCAAGTGCCAGAAAGCACGTGTGGCCAGCATGCATCTTGACATGCTTTCTTGTTCCACTTGTGCAATACGCAAATCACATAAACTCTAAGTATCAGATCATTTATATGAGAACTTAATTTATTGCTTGAACTGATAAGCCTTCAGTATGCATGCAAAGTGCAGAATAATAGTTTTTAATATGCTTATATCATGATGCTACATCAGAATCCACCTAAACCACAAAGAATCTGTGTCGTGTGCAGAATTAGCTGTGTTTCAGTCTGGTTGTTGTTCAGACATATGTGTATGTAAATAATGGGCTGGCTTACCAACTCCGCAGTAAGAAAAAAAATTAGGCTTCCATCATAGTTTTTCATGGTAATTATACTCCTCATCCATTAATCTAACCTGGTAAGAGTCCCAGGTTGAAAAATACATCCCATGTTTTCTGCAAGTAGCACACCAAGAAAATCCAAATGTATTATGCATGTGATAAATGGTTGTAGATTGGTCAAGTTTGACAGGTAATTGTGGGTATTTTTGTGAATGCATACTGACGTTAGTATAGTGTGGTGAAACTATAAGGCATTTACTCATCCACTGAAGCACCAAAGAAAATGGTATAGGCATGCACATTCAAATACGGAAATATGTAAACAGGCGGAATATGGCGCTGCACTTGGCAACGTTTGTATAAGACAACAAGTGTCTAGTGCAGTTGTTAGATCTGTTACTGCTGCTACAATGGCAAGTTATCAAGATTTAAGTGAGTTTGAACATGGTATTATAGTCAACGCATGAGCAAAGTGACACAACACCCCAGAGGTAGTGATAAAGTGGGGTTTTTCACTTAGGACCATTTCATGAGTGTACCGTGAATATCAGGAATCCAGTAAAACATCAAATCTCTGACATTGCTGTGGCCAGAAAACAATCCTACAAGAACAGGACCAACAACAACTGAGGAAAATTATTCAATGTGGCAAAAGTACAGCCCCTTCCACAAATTGCTTCAGATTTCAACATAGGGGCATCAACAAGTATCAGCGTGTGAACCATTCAATGAAACATCATTTATATGGGCTTTCAGAGTCAAAGGCCCATTTGTTTACACTTGATGACTGCATGACACAAAGCTTTATGCCTCGCCTGGGCCTGTCAACATTGACATTGGTCTGTTGATGACTGGAAACGTTGTCTGGTTGGGCAAGTTTCTTTCAAATTGTATCAAGTGGACGGACGCGTACAGGTATGGAGACAACTTCATGAATCCATGATCCTGCATGTCAGCAAGGTTCTGTTCAAGCTGGTGTAGGCTCTGTAATAGTGTGGGGCATGTGCAGTTGGAATGATATGGGACCCCTGATATGTCTAGATACGACTCTGACAGGTGACTTGTATGTAAGCATCCTGTCTGATCACCTGCATCCATTCATGTCCATTGTGCATTTCGATGGTCTTGGGCAATTTCAGCAGGACAATGTAACACCCCACACGTCCAGAACTGCTATAGAGTGGCTCCAGAAACACTCTTCTGAGTTTAAACACTTCCACTCTCCAGACATAAACATTATTGATCATATCTGGGACACCTTCCAATGTACTGTTCGGAAGAGTCTCACCCCCTAATAGTCTTGCGGATTTATGGACGGCCCTGCAGGATTCATGGTGTCAATTCCCTCCAGCACTACCTCAGATATTAGTTGAGTCCATGCCAGGTTGTGTTGTGGCACTTCTGCATGCTCACGGGAGCCCTACACAATATTAGTCAGGTGTACCAGTTTCTTTGGCTCTTCAGTCTACAATACTATCTATTGCAGCATTAGAGCACTAAGCTAACACATCAAAAAATAATGTCATGGTCATGTGACCAGCTTATAAGCTCTTAAGAGACATACATTAAGTCTGCTCTACACATTGACTCATTTAGGTATCTTTATCTTTGCAAAGCAAGACAGTCAGATAGAGATATATTACATTCTTCTCAATGTATTTTGTCCTTATTAGCAAAGAAAAACCACTGGGAAGGTAGTGCTTATGCCAGCTGTAGCAACCATAAATAATAAACATCAGGCAATGTTATTTTGTATGACTTAAGAAAAAAAGAATCACTGTATCAAATGCAAACTATCATTCCTATCTGTAGTTCTAATTATGTAACGAGGAAATTGAGAATTTTTTATATCTCATCATCCAGCACATGGCTGGCCTGTTTCATGTGTTACTCTCCAATTTATAGCTATAGTATTTACACTACACATATGAAGAAGAATATATTGCACTAACACATTGTCAGTGCACCAAAAATGATGTTAGCATGTCCACATATTGCCCTTGTTTGGTGAAGCCAGCAGTAATAAGTGGTGGAATAGACTAAACTGCAAGCATAAAGAAAATTGATAGAATTAGCTGCCTGAGGTTAAGATAAGGCATATCATTTTGAGTAATTGCATACCTGCCTTAACGCAATTACCAATACTACCACCTCTAGAAAGAAAGATGCACTTTTACTACCCACCAAAGAGTCAATGCATTTGGAGGGAAATTAAAACATTGTTGTATCATGTCTTGTGGCATATGGTTGATCTATTTCATATGTTAAGCTTGGATTTGTAACTACAGTATTTACTCTACATGTAGGATAGCAACATAACAAACATTTTTGCAGAGCTTAAAATCAATATGAAGCAACAGGCTTTAACAGTAATTAGGAACTGTCCCCTAGCAGCCTGATATATTCCAGTGGGGAGCCCCTCTGCACAGAGTAAAATGCAAATCTGTGTCTGATGTTCTGCAGTTAGTTTACTGGGGTAATAGCCCCTAAACCTGGTTAATGTGTTATGTATACAAAAAAGAAAACTGAAAATGTAGGGTATGAAAACTGTAATATATGGCTCAGACAAAGAGAAAAAAGATCAATATCATGGTCATGTGACCAGCTGACAATCTCCTAATAGATCATGCATTAACTTTGCTAGAGAGATTGATTCCTTTAGGTATTTATATCTTTGCCACCTATACAGTCAGGTCTCTAGGGATGTGTAGCTATTCTTTGCATTTTTCTTACTAAATTCTGTCCTTATTCTTAACACAAGCAATGAAAAACCACAGGGAAAGTGTTACTTTTGACAGCCATAGTAACGGCAAATTAGAAACATATTTTCCATGACATTGGAACAGTGTCAAGTGTAACCAGCAATAAAAAGTTGTTGAACAGATCAAGAAGCAAGTGTAATACAAAATTTGTAGAATGAGGTGCCTGCTGTTAAAATAACTCATCACTTTTTGAGTAACTGCACAACTGCATTTAACTTGAGTAGGGACACTAGCTCCACTAGAAAGAAAGAAAAACTTTTACTACTGACCAAAGAGTCAGTTCATTTAGAGTTACAAAATTCTGCTAGGTGGCAGTAAATATTAACAAAAGATACTTTGACATTATAGCACTGAGGAAGGCGTCTTGCAATAGTCACCAAAACATTGGAATTTTGTAGTTGACAATGTGATCCAAAACCCAGGAGAATTTTATTGATTGTGTTGTTGTTGTTGCTGTTTTGATGCATCTCTCCCATCTGTGCAAGCCTCTTGATTTCCAAATAACTTCTGCAACTTGCATCCTTTTGAATCTACCTACTGTCTTCATCTGTTGGCCTCCCTCTGTGATTTTTACCCCTCACACTTCCCTTCAAATCTAAATTGGTGATTACTTGATATCTCAGAATGTATCGTATCAATTGATCCCTTCTTCTAGTCATGTTGTGCCACAAGGTTCTTTTCTCCCCAATTCTGTTCATTATCTCCTCATTAGTTATGTGATCTACTCACCTAATCTGCAGCATTCTTCTGCAGCACCACATTTCAAAAGATTCTGTTCTTCTCCTGTCTAAAGTGTTTATCATCCATGTTTCATTTCCATATATGGCTACACTCCATGCAAATACTTTCAAAAAATATTTCCTAACACTTAAATCTCTATTTAATATTAACAAATTTCTCTTCTTCAGAAACACCTTTCTTGCCATTGCCAGTCTACATTTTATGTTTTCTCTTCTTCAGCCATCATCAGTTATTTTGCTGTACAAATAACAAACCTCTCCTACTACTTTTAGTGTTTAATTTCCTAATCTAATTCCCTTAGAATCACCTGACATAATTCAGCTACATTCCATTATCCTTATTTTCCTTTTGTTGATGTTCACCTGATATTCTCCTTCAAGAGACTGTCCTTTCCATTCAGCTGCTCTTCCCACTCCTTTGCTGTCTCTGACAGATATTACAATGTCATTGGCAAATGTCAAAGTGTTTATTTATTCTCCCTAAACATTAATTCTTACTCCAAATTTCTGTTCAGTTTCCTTCAATGGTCAATTAGTGTACAGACTAAATAACATCAGGGATAGGCTACAATCCTGTCTCACTCCCTTCTCAACCAATGCTTCCCTTTCATGCCTTTTGGCTCTTATAACTGCCACCTGGTTTCCATAAAAGTTGTGCATAGCCTTTTGCTCCCTTTATTTTAATCTCCACTACCTTCAGAATTTCAAAGAGGGCATTACAATCAGTATTGTCAAAAGTCTTCTGTAAGTCTAAAACTGCTATAAAATGTAGCTTTGCCTTTCCTTAACCTATCTTCTAAGACAAATTGTAGGGTCAGTATTTTCTCATGTGTTCCTCCATTTCTCCAGAATCCAAACTATCTTCCCCAATGTCGGCTCTCCCAGTTTTCCATTCTTCTGTAAAGGACTCATGTTAATATTTTGCAGTCATGACTTATTAAACTGGTAGTTCAGTAACATCCACACCTGTCAGCACCTGCCTTCTCTGGAATTGAATTTCTTATATTTTGCCTCTCTCATACATCTTGCACACCAGACAGAAGAGTTTTGTCATGGCTGCCTCTCCCAAGGCCTTGTGTTCACTTAGGCCTTTCAGTGCTCTGTCAAATTCTTCTTGCAGTATCATATCTCCCATCTCATTTACATCTATGTTCTCTTCCATTTCTACAATATTACCTTCATGTTCATCTCCCTCGTACAGGCCCTCTATACACAACTTTCACCTTTCAGCCTTCCCTTCTTTGCTTATGACCAGTTTTCCATCTGAGCTCTTGATATTCACACAGCTTCTTCTCTTTTCTCCAATGGCCTCTTTAATTTTTCTGTAGGTAGTATCTACCTTTCCCCTGGTGAAAAATGCTTCTGAATCCTTACATTTGTCTTCTAACCATTCTTACTTATCCATTTTGCACTTCCCAGCAATCTTGTTTTTTTTTTTTGTCATTTGTATTCCCTTTCGCCTGCTTCACTTACTGCATTTTTATATTTTCTCCCTTCATCAGTTAACTTCAAGCTCTCCTGTATTATTCAAGGATTTCTGCTAGGCCTTGTTTTTTTACCTATTTGATCCTCTGCTGTCTTCACTATTTCATATGCCAGAGCTATCCATTCACTTCTGCTGTATCCCTTCCCCCTGTTCTAGTCAATCATTGGCTAATGCTCCCTCTGAAACTCTCAAAAACCTCTAGTTCTTTCGACCTAACCAGGTAACATCTCCTTAATTTCCTACTTTTTTTGCAGTTTCTTTAGTTTTAATCTACACTTTATAATCAATAAATTGTGGTCTGAGGCCACATCTGCTGCTGGAAATGTCTTACAATTTAAAATCTGGTCCCAAAATCTCTCTATTAGCATTATATAACCAATCTGAAAAATTCTGGAGTCTTCAGGTCTCTTTTACATATACAACAGTCTTTCATGATTCTTAAACCAAATGTTAGCAATGATTAAATTATGCTCCATGCAAAATTCTATCAGGTGGCTTCTTCTTTCAGTCCTTTCCCCTGGTCCTTATTCACCCATAATTTTTCCTTCTCTTCTTTTTCATGCTATTAAATTCCAGTCCTCCATCACAATTAAATTTTCATTCCCCTTAACTATGTGAATAATTTCTTTTACCTCATAAACATTTCTTCAATCTCTTCATCGGCTGCAGAGCTAGATGGGTGTTTGAACTTGTATTACTGTGATGGGTGTTATCTTCATATTTATTTTGAATAAAATAATGTGTTACCTATGGTTTTCATAATAGCTTACCACCTTCCTATTTTATTGTTCATTATTAGAACCTACTCCTGCATTACACCTATTTGATTTTGCATTTGTAGCCCCGTATTCACCTGCACAGAAGTAGTGTTTCTCCTGCCATTGAACACTAATTCCTATGATATCTAATTTTTACTATTATTTCATTTTTTGAAAAGTTGTAGGAACCCATTTCTCTGGATCTGAGTAGACGAGACAGAGTATAGTGACATTGTTTAAATACCAATGGGCACATGCCTACTGTAGTATACTAGTTTGGACTAGGAAATCTGAAGAATTAATGACCCTCATTAAGGCTGTATATCTAGCTTTATCCCATCCATTTCCTTTTTAAATTTTCTAACCTGCTTGTCTGATTATGAGACCTAACATTCCTGCTCCAATCCATAGAATGCCAATTTCATTTTGCCCGATGAGGATAGCCTCCTGAGTAGTCCCCACCTGAAGATCAACATAGGGTACTATTTTCCTTCCAGAAAATTTTATCCAAGAGCGTGCCATCATCATTTATCCATGTAGAATGACTGCATACCCTCAGGAAAAATTATGACTGTAGTTTCAGCTGTTCACAGTACAAGCACAGCAAGGCCATTTTGGTTGATGTTACAGGGACAGATCAGTCGATCATCCAGACTATCTCCACTGCAGCTACTGAAAAGGCTGCTGCCCCTCTTCATGAACCACATGTTTGTCTGGACTCTCAAGAGACACCCCTCCATTGTGGTTGCACCTGCTATATGGCTGTCTGTATCACTGAGGCATGGCATAAAAATGCCAGCATAATATGTTACACTGATGTTATGCCAATGTGTTTGCCACATTTACTTTTGTAATTCGGTGTACTGTTATTGGTCGATAGGGTTGAAAAATTAAAAAAATTACAGGACATATTTAATTTACATATACAGCATGTAACAGTTATAAGTACAGATATTCCTGTTGGTGGCTGAGGATGATGTACTGAAAAACATCACATCACATCACCATTTACATCATTTGCAGACTAATAACTATACCTCCAAGTACGCCTGGTAAGAGCAAGTCATTAATTTTTTTTTTTTTCCTCTGGTCACCAGGTCAGATGTTGCGGCATGAAGACATGTACACAAAACAGTTGGCCTATACTAACAGCCACAGTACAACTATGCATAAAACAGCAGGTTGCAAAGTTTGTGACATGTCTGTGGGAAAGCTGTTGGACACAGAGCGTACATATTAATTTTATACATGGTACCTCCATGTCCTATCCAAGCAGATCTACCAGCATTGGATTAGAGGTTGTTTGTGGTGTGGAAAGTAGTTGCTTGGGTTGTGCTACAATGTAGTTGAATGACAGGAGGTCCAATAGGTCAGGCAGACATCCTGAGGCACTAGTACATTGCCGAACACCAGTGTGTCCTCGCCTGTATCAATAACAACAAAAACCGAAGTATAAAAGTTTGATTTACCATAATATATCAGTGCATCTGTAAAATACACATACGTGGAAGCAGTATACGTTAGCCACTGCACTGGAGTACTGTGACATGTGTATGCATAACTGGTGGAATTTTTGCTAATGATATTTTAATTTTTTTTTTTATTTATCCAGATCTGATTAGGGCAATCAGGCCCTCTCTTGCATTGGACCAGGCTTCAAACACAGTACTTTTTTACACCATTGTTTCCTAAGAAATAACAGTTTTAATATGACAAATAGTATTAAAATTAGTTGAGTGTCTGAAGTGGTAGTGTGAGGAAATAATATTGACTATGAACTAATAAAGTTAATACTAGCAGTACTTGTACTACTGCAGCTGCTGCCACTAACGGTTATTATTAGTTATTATTTATTATTAGTAATAATAATAATGAAGTATCAATAATGGTTGTGGCACATATAAAAAGAATTTATGGGTGCACAATAAAGATGTTTCCTGATGTAGTAAGTCATGGATAAAGGAAATTTAAGGAGACTGTACCAGCTAAAAATACAGATGAGGAAATGAGGAAGATCTGATTGGAAGGAAGGATGTACAAGGGTAACAAGTGCAGAGGGACATTGGTAATCCTTACTGTTGTTTTAGTAGATATGTCTTTTGAAGCTTGAGATGTTATTCAGTTATCTAATATGCTGTGGGAGGTTATTCCAGAGTAAGGTTCATGCTACTGAGAAGGACTTCAGGAGAGTGATGAACAATGGAGTGGGACAGAAAGGATTTTGCTCTGATAGGAGTTGCTACATTGAAAAAATATGGGGTGGAAGTGCAAATACTGTCTACTGTAAATGATGTATCTGACAGGTGCACATTTACATTTCTCTGTCTTTTACTTAAACTTTTCACAACCCTCCATTATTACACTGTTATATGGCCAGTGCACTATTGCTTAACTTTTGATAAGCCTCATTAATAGGTAGCAGGCAAACATCCACATCCTGCTACAATAGTTTACTGTTGAACATCTATGAGCAGTATAAATCTAAATAAGTTCACAGTTCTTGAAGAACAGAAAGGTACGTATCGAGCACTGTCATTGCTT
Organism: Schistocerca piceifrons; assembly: GCF_021461385.2. Lineage (NCBI taxonomy): Eukaryota > Metazoa > Arthropoda > Insecta > Orthoptera > Acrididae > Schistocerca > Schistocerca piceifrons. The sequence goes on from NC_060141.1 coordinate 323,185,316, forward strand.
TAACACACAGCCTATTGATGTAACACTTATTTCACTGTTAAGTTGATGCATTGTTATCATTCTAACCAACATAGGTTCCTCATCTGAAACTCAGCCATGGACTGACTTTCTTGCGACCAAAAACCAGGCCCTTATATATCCTCACAATAATAGGTGCTGAAACTACACATTGTTTGAAGTTAAATTACAGAAATTACAATTAAAACTTATCTCATTAAATTTACTGAATACATCGAAAAATTCAGTCTTTTTAACAGTTTCTTCTACTGCAAGGGTTAACCCGAATTATTTGTTTAACTCATGAAATTAACAAATATCATTGTGCAAACAATACTTTTGACAAAACTGTTAATTACTTGTGAATTAATTAAGGCTGGCTTTGCTAACATGTTTTTGAATAGAGCTAAATAAATGGTTTAAGATTACTGTTAATTTTTCCTCCAAATGCTTATAATTATTACAGAATTTCTATTTCTTCATATGTCAACAATAGAATTTAAGTTATGAAACAATTACTGATTTCACTCTATAATGAAAGTATTAACTAGGAATAGTCAAACAAAATTATAAAATCAATTACATACATAAAAGCAAGCATAAAATCAGATCTGGTGTTATATTCTTTAAAACTGAGGGACAACCTTTCTCTTTTATGGAAATGCAGGTTATACTCACGTATGTTAATGGTAATTAGTTAAAAGTGAAAAAACTAATTTAAGGAGTCAGATGGCAAAACAAGAGGGGAATTAAAAATATCCCAGCTTGGTTCGTCACAAATGTTCATTGATAAGATGGTAGAGAAGACACAAGGGTATGGAAATCTCTGCGCTTGTCTGCACGCAGCCAAGATAGCTGGGCATATGATGGTGATCATATGGCATTGATGGCTGGGAGATCCCACCTGGGGAAGTTTGGCAGCTGAGTTGCTAGTCTTTACAGTTGATGCCACACTGGGCAACTTGCATGTCAATGATGATGAAGATGGCACAACACCCAGCCCCCAAGAGGAGAAAATCTGCAACCTGGCCAGAAATAGAACTCAAGCCTGCTGCTTGGCAGTCAGATGCACTGACCTCTCAGCTAAGGAGGCAGACAATATGAAGGTGAAATATGATTGTGGTGCCTCTACTTTCCAAATTCCAAGACCCATAAAGCCTGCCCCAGCAGTCGATGCTATCCACACAGCTGCACCTGCTCTTTCTCCAAACAACCCTAGTGCTGACGGGAGTGTCTTTTCCTCCACCACCATGTGCAAAAACAGAGGCTTCTGCCACATTTTCCACTATGTGGAAATGACACCATTCTTGTGTGTGTGTGTGTGTGTGTGTGTGTGTGTGTGTGTGTGTGTGTGTGTGTGTGTGTGTGAGTGTGTGCACTGAGCAGTATCAATGGTGGGTGTCAGTAACAAATTCAGTGAATGTGCAGTTTTTTTAATGAGGACCCAGGTGTCGTAAGAAGACTTCTGATTGTTGTGACCCAAGGGCCTCCCAACGTCAGTGCATAGATTTATCTTAGTGATTTGATCTTGCATCGTATTGTGCAAATAGCTTGCAGGTGCCTTGTTTACCGAACAGGACCACTGGCATACCCGTCGGCATGACTTGATTTTGCAGCTACCTATTTTAACGCAAACAGCCTGCTGTTATAGATCCCTTTCCAGGTACCAGGACAGTAAACTCTGTGCCAACAAGAACACATAGAATAGTAAATGTATGGTGAAACAGTTTATAAATAGTTTTGATTGTGTATAGTTTTTGCTTAAATAAATAACCATGTGGCTAAATTTCTACCCTCATGCATATTTCCATATGTTCCTTCCATTGCACTCTCTACGACTTCCCCTTTTATATTAAGTGGTAATGAGTGCCATACAGTACACACTGAGGGTGCAGCATCCTTACCCACATGACCAAAGAGTTGAATGTCACAGATATAATAAATACAGACACTCAGAATCAATTCCAGGCACTGTGAGCTTTCCTGAGAAAGACCTTGAAGGATAACATTTGCTGTAATAAATATTGCAAGTATACATGTTTGTGCAAGTTTCTTTTTCAGGTCAAGAGGGAATAGCTTCCTATATTTTCATAGGGCATGGAGAGATACTGATGCATTCTTGCACACTGCAGTTACATGCTCAGTCCAACTTAGATTTTCATCTGTTATTACTCCTAAACTCTTTACTGAAGGAGAGAAGTTTATATTTGTTACATTTAGGGTTAAAGAAGGTAGGAATTCCCAATATTTCAGGATAATAGCACTGTAGGACCAGCCAGTATTGCTTGAGTTTTGGATAGGTTTAGCTCTATCTCCATAGGGAAAGGTCCCTATCAATGGACCACCTAAAGAAAATGTGTATTAAAATACTTGGATTTTGCAATAAATATTTTATTTTCAGTGTAACTCGAACATTATATTTTGCATTTCATTATAGTAGAACATAAATCATAAATATTCACTGATAATGAAGTATTTGAAAAATAAAAACATTTCATCGAACCAATCAGGGGGCCAGGCAGTATCCATGAATGGGCTATAATGTAACAGCTATTGAATATGACCCACATCTAAATAAGTGTCAATACATCTCATATTTTCTTTTTATTTTAAGAATTTTTTTGTTGGCATCTGAAACCAAGTAACATGCATTCAAAAGCATGGAGGCCAAAGTTTGAAATGTCACATTCAAAGGTTTTTCTTTAAAAAAAATAGACTGATTACCAAAATATTTATAACTATTAGAAAAAACATAAACAATCACTTAAATTGTGTTCATAGTGGCCCAGTTAGCATAACATAGACAAAATTCAAGGTGGTCCAGCCAAGGCAACTTGTATTGCATCATTTAACAACATCTGATCTCCATCCTCAGCACATAACTTTATATTGTGAATACAACAAAATAGTGTGAACTGCTCACACTTTCCTGTGATGGTCACAGAAATTTAATCACTATTACCATCTCACTACAATATATCAGTCATTAATATTAATCAGTTACAAGAACATAGTGTAAATCTTTCCTGTTTTCACTGTCGCTTTGTGTATTTGTAGAACAACACACCAGTAAGATGGTGAATCTTTGGCAACATGGGGTACATTTAATGAAAGCTATAATGCATCTGTTGTCAATATCCACAGAGAAATTGAGCCAGCCCTCTGATGGAGTTGGCTCATCGATAGTAATCTTACCCTGTTCTCCAATCATTTTGATAGTGTACACGGGCAGATATTGACATTCTCAATAGCCGTCTTCAGGTTTGTTGGCTATAAACTTAAGATACAAATGGAGGTGATCAGCATACATATTTCAAGAATTTCAAGAATTTTATTCACCATAGATCATTTTACAATGATATTGGCTTCGTCATACAAGATGTACTAGTACATACAGAATAACAAAATAAACTTCTGTCAATACATTATAAATACATTTGAAGCATGGCAGAGTACCAAATTACAAAGGATAGCTTTTAAAAGATAACGCAACAAGCTATCTTATAATCTAATATAATAAGGTATTTTATTGTTTACAGTATAAACTTTGTAATTACACACGATTAACCACAGCACAAAATAATATGTTTAACTACAGACAACTTTTAAATGCTTATATTCTCCTCAGGCATCTCAAAGAATTCTTTAATGTCATAGAATGGATGATCTGACAGCCAGCTGTACCACTTAATTTTAAAAGAATTTGTAGTGGGTTAACTTTGTGGGAATTTCCTGTTCTCGCTAATCTGTGGCACGGTATGTCTAAATTACCGTTCGCCCTGGTGTTGTGTTCGTGTATTTCCTTTCTGGCAATAAATTCTGAAATATTATTTTTAATATAGAGTACAGACACATAGATGTATAAATTTATAATTGTAAGTATTCTGAGTCTGGAGAAAAAAGGACGACAGTGCTCCCTATGACCTCTTTTACATATTATACGTATGACTTTTTTTTGTAATTTCAATACGTTTTTGATGTGAGGGGAGTGCCTCCATATAATAAGACCATATGAAATATGTGACTGGAATAGCCCAAAGTATGTCACCCTGAGGTACTCCAAGCTCACTACCTCCCTTAGTTTCAAGAGAAGATATGCCACCCGAGATATGTTTTCACATACATGATTGACATGTTCCTCCCAATATAGTTTTGAGTCAATGTGAATACCTAAGAGTTTTACAGACTTATTGCCTACTTCATTTGATGTTCCCATTAAAAGCTGTTGTGTTTTGTCAGGGTTGCATAGGAGAAGTAGTGTTGTATCGTCAGCATAACACACAACAGGGTGAGCTATATTTTTAGGTAAATCATTAATAGCGACAATGAAGAAGAAGGTCCAAGGATAGATCCTTGTGGTACACCTGTGCTGATTTCCATGATGGAAGAATTTAAATTTCTGACTGAAACGAATTGTTTTCGGTTACTTAAATAATAATTTATCACAGATAAAGTGCTCCCTCTCACCCCATAAAACTCTAGTTTCCCCAGTAGTATGTCAACAGGAATGCAATCGAAAGCTTTGCTTAGGTCACATAATACCAGTGATACCATGTTATTATTTTCAAAAGCTGTTAAGGTTTGGTCAATGATTTCCAAGATGGCCCCTGTTGTGTTCTTCCCCTTTCGAAAGCCAAACTGATTGTTACATAGGATATTGTGATTTTCAAAGAAGTTGCTTATTTGTGTGTGTATCAGCGCCTCAAATACACTCCTGGAAATTGAAATAAGAACACCGTGAATTCATTGTCCCAGGAAGGGGACACTTTATTGACACATTCCTGGGATCAGATACATCACATGATCACACTGACAGAACCATAGGCACATAGACACAGGCAACAGAGCATGCACTATGTCGGCACTAGTACAGTGTATATCCACCTTTCGCAGCAATGCAGGCTGCTATTCTCCCATGGAGACGATCGTAGAGATGGTGGATGTAGTCCTGTGGAACGGCTTGCCATGCCATTTCCACCTGGCGCCTCAGTTGGACCAGCGTTCATGCTGGACGTGCAGACCGCGTGAGACAACGCTTCATCCAGTCCCAAACATGCTCAATGGGGGACAGATCCGGAGATCTTGCTGGCCAGGGTAGTTGACTTACACCTTCTAGAGCACGTTGGGTGGCACGGGATACATGCGGACGTGCATTGTCCTGTTGGAACAGCAAGTTCCCTTGCCGGTCTAGGAATGGTAGAACGATGGGTTCGATGACGGTTTGGATGTACCGTGCACTATTCAGTGTCTCCTCGACGATCACCAGTGGTGTACGGCCAGTGTAGGAGATCGCTCCCCACACCATGATGCCGGGTGTTGGCCCTGTGTGCCTCGGTCGTATGCAGTCCTGATTGTGGCGCTCACCTGCACGGCGCCAAACACGCATACGACCATCATCGGCACCAAGGCAGAAGCGACTCTCATCGCTGAAGACGACACGTCTCCATTCGTCCCTCCATTCACGCCTGTCGCGACGCCACTGGAGGCGGGCCGCACGATGTTGGGGCATGAGCGGAAGACGGCCTAACGGTGTGCGGGACCGTAGCCCAGCTTCATGGAGACGGTTGCGAATGGTCCTCGCCGATACCCCAGGAGCAACAGTGTCCCTAATTTGCTGGGAAGTGGCGGTGCGGTCCCCTACGGCACTGCGTAGGATCCTACGGTCTTGGCGTGCATCCGTGCATCGCTGCGGTCCGGTCCCAGGTCGACGGGCACGTGCACCTTCCGCCGACCACTGGCGACAACATCGATGTACTGTGGAGACCTCACGCCCCACGTGTTGAGCAATTCGGCGGTACGTCCACCCGGCCTCCCGCATGCCCACTATACGCCCTCGCTCAAAGTCCGTCAACTGCACATACGGTTCACGTCCACGCTGTCGCGGCATGCTACCAGTGTTAAAGACTGCGATGGAGCTCCGTATGCCACGGCAAACTGGCTGACACTGACGGCGGCGGTGCACAAATGCTGCGCAGCTAGCGCCATTCGACGGCCAACACCGCGGTTCCTGGTGTGTCCGCTGTGCCGTGCGTGTGATCATTGCTTGTACAGCCCTCTCGCAGTGTCCGGAGCAAGTATGGTGGGTCTGACACACCGGTGTCAATGTGTTCTTTTTTCCATTTCCAGGAGTGTACCTTTGAGAATATTGGAACAATGGAGACTGGTCTGTAGCTTTGGGGGAGATGTTTGTCTCCTTTTTTAAAAACTGGGACAACTTTTGATACCTTGAGTGCATCCGGAAAAACTCCAAATTCTACACATTTATTAAAAATATAAGCTAATGGTTTGGCGATTGAGTGTATTGTCTTTTTAATTATGTTATTTGATAACCAATAACAGTCCATACTTTTAGAACCTGAAAATTTGGATACAGTTTTTATAACATCAGCAGGTGTGACAGCCCTCCATTGAAATGCCAGGTTAACAGGCAGTGGTGTTCCAACAAGGTTCATTGCAGATGAATTTGTTGCTTTGATACTGTTACTTATTTCTTTAACTGAGTTTAAAAAGAACTCGTTTAATTCTTCAGGTGTATTCTCTTGTTTTATTATTTGCCAGGCTGCCTTGCATTTATTGGGAGCTCTTTCTATATAGATCTCCACTGCTTGCTTTTTTGCCAGAAGTAGTTTAGCTTTATAGTATTTTTTGCATTTTAGATATGACCTATGAATGTTCACACTCTGTTCTGCCCCTTGGTCAGAGGCTTGTTTATGCATCTGGTACAGCATATGCAAGTTTCCTCTAATTTCTACTAGCTCTTGTGTGAACCAGTTCAGACTTTTCTTTTTCATTTCATTTGGATATCTAATTTTTTTTACTGGTGAGCAAGAATACCATAAATCAGTGTACTTTTTAAAGAAGTTACCAAAGCTAATTTCAGCTTCCCTTTTTCCAGATTGACAATTATATATAAAGTCCCAATCTGCACTTCCTAATCTATCAACAAACATATTTATGTACTCTTCCTTCTGTCTTCGTACCACTACTACTTTAGATTCTTCAGTTTTAACTGGCTGCCTCTTACAGAGGGTAAGGAGTAGTGGCTCATGATCTGCAAGTCCACTTCCTGCAAGTCTAACTGTAAAATCCTCCCTATGGAAATTCACAATAATATTGTCTATACAGGCATTCTTACGTGTGGCATAGTTATTTGTACAATAGAGGTCTAATGATCTTAGCATATTCAAAAATGTCCAAGCAACTGGTCTCTGTGTGTTTACCATTTCTATGTTGAAATCACCACATATAGCAATTCTCATTTTACTCTTCAATATTTTTCTAATTATTAATTCACATTTTTCAATAAACAAATTTACATCACCATCTGGTGACCTATATAGACTAACTACCACTATATTTTCATTCATTAGTTTTACACAACTAAACTCCCCATCTAGCTCTGAGGAGTACGTAGATACTTCAATTCTGGAAAACATTATTCCTTCTTTGACAAAAATTCCCACCCCACCATTCTTTCTCTGTTTTCTACATATCATGTCTCCCACAACATACCCTTGCGGAATGAACATATTTACTTGTTCTTGTGTTAACCAGTGCTCAGATACACATATAACATCTACATGCTCAGTGTTACACAAATGTTCTAATTCTAAAATTTTATTTCTAATACAAAGTATGTTAACTTGTAGAAAAGTAAGTAGTTTGTCTCTGTCTGTATTCCTCTGAGAGCAATTTGACTTTATATTTGAAGTTGTAGGTTCCGTTAATGTCTTTAATCTTGATGCACTGTGATCATGTGTGTTATGATAGTCACATACCTGTTCATCCACTTGATGACTCACTTTGTTAACTGCTTTTGTCTGTGAAACCACTGCTGATCCCACCAAAAATCCTGGTCCCTCGGTTGTGGTTTCTTTTTTCGGGTTGACTGCCGTACTCCACGTGTTGGTATTCTCATCCCTTGAGCTTGATTTGCTGTTCTTCTTTTTGCAAGTAGGTCTCTCTTCTTATATGGTGCCTTCTTTCCTGCCACCTTATTTGCTGCTTCTTCAAACTTTTGCACTGTCCTCTTGGGTAAGTTTATTGCTTGAGTAATTGTCCTCTCCCCACAAACAGAGTTCACTTTTAAGGATTCTGTTGTTATTTGTGCTGGAGTTGTGTCAATAACAATTCTCACTGATTCTTTATCTGAGACTTCAGTATCCTTCCATTTAAGTTCTATTGCTGTTTTGTACACTTTCCTGTTTGTTTCCACTGATTCATAAATCCTTGTGGCAATTAGTTCTTTACCAGTTGCATTAAGGTGTTGTCCATGTGCTGTATAAAGCTCCTTGTTACTAGGAGTATCAATAAAACAAGTGTTATGGAAGCCTTTCACTGTTTTTTTTTTTTTTTTTTTAGTTTTCTGTTTGCAGATTGAATTTCTTGGTTTACACAAGACCATTCAGGCAGGTCATGTCTATGTGCTACACCAACTACCATCACTTTTGTATTTGTATTTTGTAATGCTGACAAGGCTTTATGTAGTGAACGAATTGCCAACTTGGTTTCATTCTTTGCCACATCATTAGCCCCTGCCAAGATAACCGCAAAATCTTCACTTGTCAACTTATGGAGGTCATTGCATTTTTTTAGTTTTACACTAGTGGGGGCACCTGGTATCACCTTCCCTTCAACATCATATTTATTTGAAGCTAAGTTTAAAATGTTTCTTGCACAGTCTCTGCCATGGCTATCTGAGGCAACGAATATTTTGGGCCTCCTATTCACTGACTGACTCTCAGGAGCAAAGGTTTGCATTTTCATTGCTGCACCCATAGATTGATTTCCTTTTTGAACTGCGTTCTGTGTTGTGGTATGCACACTGTGTTGTGAATCGTGATTTCTGTTGGGTGCATCAAATCTGTAGTTTTTGCACATTTCTATCTTGCCTGATTCTCGCTTCTGTAGTTCGTTTGTTAGCAAACATATAATTGTTTTCGAATACTTAAGTTCCTTTCTTACTATTCTGAGTTCATTCTGTAACTTTTCCCACACACACGTTTTTAACGGGTCTGTTTTGATTTCGTCCATATCGTCACCGTCAGTACGAAAACAATCACTGCATTTCCAGCTTTTCACTCTATTCATTGAATTTACACACGAGTAATGGAATTTCCTGTTACACTTTACACAACACACACCTTTTCTTGCTGTTTTGTTACAGGAACACGGTTTATTCCACGCTTCCTCAGTTATTTCGTAAATAGAATTCAAATTTTCCGAACTGGTCACGGCCATTGTGCACTATGGTATTTGCAGTAGGGCAAAACTGATGACATATCATTTATGAACAATGAAAGAGAGTACAAGACCTGATAATGAATGCTGGGGGATGCCTGATACTAACTGCCTCCACTGTGACTTGATAGTGCTGGATATGATGCAATATTAGCTTACAGAAACCTAACCAGTATTCGTCTAGTAGGTTTTTTGTAGGTTGGTAGTTTTTAGCTGATCATGGACTATATATTCTAAGGCCTTGGACAGTGCAGAAAGAATGAAAATAGGTCAATAATAAACATCATTACTTGGACTGTGATGCCATCACGTCCAGTAGATGCTGGTCTGATGTGTGTGATGGATCTCTTAATGGTATTGTAAGTAATGTACTTTAGATAGATTTTCTGGTGGCAACAATCTTTTATCCCCATGAAGTAATCAATCAGTCTCAGTTTAATTTATAGTTCAATTGTGGTTGTAGGTAGCAAAGTACCAGTTCAGTTCTTCGGCTGGGACAATGGGTTCAGCTGCATCTTCTTCTCTGCCTATACAAAGACAATACACATTTTTCTGTGGGACAGCTGGTGTCTTTCTGTTGTTGCTTAATATAAGGGTGCATCTGAGTTTTGCATTTCTCACAGCTTCACTGACTCTGTTCCTCTTCTGTTTGTAAGCAATATGATTTTCAGGCCAAGGGCATAGTTTGTATGCCTGATGTGCAGCATCTCTGAGATTGATGGGCTGTTTTAGTTATTCAGTTAGTTAAAGTGCAGGTATTCTTCTCATTTTCCTGATGTTAGGTGAGCATACTTGTCATGTAGTTGAGTCAGTTGTTAGTAAATCCATGAAGCATGAAGCTTTCATTGATGTGTAAGAACGGAAAAGAAGGTGCTATTGCACCTCAGTTGTGAGCTCAGATGAATTAAAGTGTTTTGCTGCTGGGGGCAGTGCCTCATTCTGGACAATGATGGCGAGCACACAATCAAACTATAAGATCTAAAAGTGTTCAAAGGTTGGGAGGCCAAGCTCAGACGCCATTCATGCACTCAGGGTTCCTCCATGCTCTCACAATAATGCATAACATCATTGACCACAGGGGGGGGGGGGGGGGGAGGGGAGATGTGAGGGAATTCTGGAAATAATGTTATTGACAGAGTGCTGGATGCTGGCATCAGCAATTTGGGAAAAGCTGATAGTGATGCCATCAATTCACAGAACGCTGATGGCAGCAAAATTCCTGCCAGAACCAGCAGTGATCCTGTACTATCTAATACAATGTGTACAATAAAAGTGGCCAGATCATTGCAATGAACTTTTCAGTTATCTCAATGGGTTATTCTAAAGCATGCACTGAGAATGGGGGTAATCACTCTGAATAGTTACTATGAGATTTTACTTGTTACTATAAGGAGGTAATTATTTATATCAATAAAAAACAAAATATTCATAACTGACCATTAGTTTCATGTCTCAAAGTACCAGTATCATACTCATTTACCATCTGCACAATTGCTACCCAAGGTGTTTAGGGCATCCTATATGATTAAACTAAGAGAGATTCATGAATTTTCGGTGACAAATTGAGCCACCATCTCATATGTCTCTATAGTAGGCTACCAGAACACTGCAGTACCACTTTCTCTGATAGGAACAACAGCTATGATGACATTAAGGCATCCAGGAAATGATATTAAGAGCAGTACATTTTATCATCACTGAACTCTTGCACTATAAATTGAATGTGTAAAGACAAAACCAAGATGATTCAACTAAGCCAAATTTTAACCAGAACAGTGAACTAAAATTTCAAAAAGTTGGAATATGCAACTGTACCATATTTAATAAATATGAGCTCAAGTTTCTCTAGGGCTCAAAAATGTAACTATCTTTTATTTATTTTTGGTGTCTGGTAGACATGCATTTTAGCTATCACAAATCAAAAGCTTTTACAAATATGAGTACTAGAATTTGGCCATCATCATACTGTACATTTGTTTGAGGGCACACATTCTTAAATTCAATGTCAAGTTCAAGTTATTACAGAAATACACAAGTGATATGTGGTCTCCATTCAGATAGCCCAAGAACTAAAGGTTATAATTATAGTGTTAAATATATTATAATTATATATTAATTAACTAATTAATCATGATAATATTATAATTTTAAGTAAACAATAGTAAACCAAGGGACAGGCTCATCTTGATAACTCTCACAACTGGTAACATTTTAAATTAAAAAAATAAATATTGAAGACTGAAACCACAAGAGGTAACAGTTTCAAATGAAAGAATAGATACTGAAATAATTAGACTGAATGTCAATTTATATTATTATAAGCACACATTCATAGAAAATAACTAGTGCCTGGTTTTACTTTACCTCAATACTTTGATAGAACATCTGTGAAAAATCAACAGGATCAAAATTCAATTTTCTCTCCTGGGAAGCAAATTTTGCAACCACCTCCCCAAAGAAATGTTCTTTCCTTCTGAGTTCTGCTAGTTGGCGAGCTTCAATTGAAAGATGAATCAGTCTTTCTTCTCCAGTAGAATTAAGAGAGTAGCATTTTGTGGTATTGCGCAGAGATAGCGGTGCCATGCCAAAGTTGGCAATTTGAATCAACACCACAGACATTATTGATGGCTTGCTGCAATCTACAACAATGTATGGGATGCACTCCAGAAGACCATGCCTTCCTCTCAGCAACAGCAGCACCCTCATACTGACATAAATATAGTATCGAGCATGCAAGACCTCACTCCAGTTCAAGAACTCAGCTACAGTAGTCAACTTTATTGTCTAGGACCAACGAGTAGCCCAAGTTTCAGATGTTGTTAATGACAAACATTCTACCTCAAGGGAAAAGTTTGTTAATTAGTGCAGTAAGTGATACTTTGCTAGTCAATGACAGTTGTGACTTATCAGGTACTTCTGTAGCAAAGAAGTGTTTCAAAGTTAAGTAAATCTTTTATTTATTTATGTAATAAAGCCAACTAATATTTCATGTGTTCTAGTTTGATGATCCTTCTCCCAGAACAATCTACAAACCCACACTTGTGGCTGCACAAAAGGAGTTTCACTTGGTCACAACACTTTTGATTCTTGTCACTGTAGATTTACTCATGGGAACTGTATACAGTAATGACACTAACATATTATGCGTTTCCTGGAACTGAATTAGTGGAGATAAAGTTTGCAAACTCACTCACTAAACCTTGAAAAAAACATACTATACGCAGTTCAGAACTGTAACAGGCTTCCTGCCAGTATACGCCTAAAATATGATCACAAGCAGATAGAAGAAGTTGACAGGCTTGAATTCTTGGGATTACAGCTTGATAATAAATTTAACTGGGAGAACCAAATGGCAGAACAACTGAAGCACCTTATACTTACTTTCATTCCATAATGTCACACGGGACTATTTTCTGGGGTAACTCATCAAGCCAAGACAAAGTTATCTGAGCCCAAAAATGTGCAGCATGAATTATTTGTGGTGTGAACTCGAGACTGTCCTGCAAAACAGCTGTTTAAGGAACTGGGGATAACTACTGCTTCCCAATATATTTCTCCTTTAACGAAATTTGTCATTAAAAAAAATCTTTTTTAAAAAAACATCTCAGTTCATGCAATCAATATTAGACACAAGGACAACTTTCAAAATGATTTAAAATCACTTACTCTGGTTCCGAAAGGTGTCTCCTTTTCAGTTGGTGGCCAAATCCTTCTAATCCATTGATGAATTTCTGAGGCCAATCGATTGATGCGCATATGTTACTAATAATATCACATATCTGAATTCTGTACAAATTTTTGCAGTAATATTATCATTGTAAATATGTGCTGTAAATGTGTTTTATTTTGTTTTACTTGATGACTTGTAGCTCTGCAATAAACTCTTTTTTTCGGTACCACATCCACAAGGGCAATTTCATTTTGGGTCTATGGAAGATACATTAGCTTATCTGTTGTCTATTCTTGTTTTCTGACATGTTCCACATCCCAGGAGATCTTCTCACGATGGATCAACTGGAATGAAAAGTACTTCTAATATAGCCCAATCTAATCTCACGATTTTATTTCTATACTCTTCAGTACTTTACACTACATTTTTAATTGAACTGTGTCATGGCCTGCCCTCGCTGTTATGGTGCCCCAGACAAAAAGATAAACTGCCGTCTCAGGGTGCTCATTTTAACTGAAGACATTGTAATGCTTAGAAAACTACACAAAGTTCTACACGACAAAGAAAGTTACAATTCCAATTTGCTTGTCTCGGAGGGGGACGTCCATTGATACCACACTCGACCCCCACCCTCCTACCGCCAACCACGTGACGATAGGGGCAAATTTGAAATCTTCAATGGGAACCCCTACTTTTTAATGCAGATTATGATTCTATGGCAAAATCTATGTCCGTTTTGTCTTAAGATTTTTCTCGTTTCGCCACAGATAGTGCTGTAATCGAAGGAATAGAAATGGGTACACAATCGTAATTTATGACATGCTACTTAATGGCCCTTGAATATCTAACGGCATGTGGGACCCCACCTCCATGCCGCAAGGGTAGGAGAGGCCAGTATTTCATAACTTAATTGGAAAACCCATTCGCTTCATTGCATTTCTCTGACATATCGAAGAGGACACTCCTCGACGTGCCACCAAGGCTGTGTAGTGAACTACACAGGCAGTACACTGCAACCGGAGCTCACATACGGTGCAGACGTAGAACTGATAGGGGCTCTAAACATTACAATACTTGTGCACACCTACCTTGTATAACATTACTGATATTAAAGTATTATAACACTTTAAATCTCATTTGCTGGTGGCAAAGGTTCTCGTTTGCTGGTAGCAAAGCTTCTGAAATGGCAAAACAGTGCATAGAAAATTTTTACTTGCTTAATAATTGAAGTGTTGGCAGAAGAGCCAACACCGTGTTGCTAGAGGAGGCCGAAATGCACGCTTTTAAGCTCACGTAGATTGGCGTGAGGTCTGGAACAAGGTCAGAGAAATAAGACTAGCAAAACACGAGGTAACTGGTAGAATACTTAACTTTAATCCACAATTGGTGTACATCGCTCTTGACGGTACATGTTATAACCACAATATAAACTGGTAGTGGCGCCTTGCTAGGTCGTAGCAAATGACGTAGCTGAAGGCTATGCTAACTATCGTCTCGGCAAATGAGAGCGTATTTGTCAGTGAACCTTTCCTAGCAAAGTCGGCTAGGAGTGCTAGGACGGCTCTCTAGACCTGCCGTGTGGCGGCGCTCGGTCTGCAATCACTGACAGTGGTTACACGCGGGTCCGACGTATACTAACGGACCGCGGCGGATTTAAAGGCTACCAACTAGCAAGTGTGGTGTCTGGCGGTGACACCACAATAATTAATTTGCATTCCGCCACTCAGTATTCCCTTCAGACCAACATGAACATTGACCAACGGCATAGTTCAGAGCCCAGCAACTCAAAATTAGGCAGTTTGCGTAATTACATTGCCCGGAAACTTATAGTAAAGATCGCTAAACGAAATCCCACGGACGCTGAAATAAAAGTTTGACAAAGTAAATGCTGATTGAACACTAGTAAAGTTCGGCTGTGGTCACCAAACAATTCGTCGGCAACTCTCCTTCGCTGCAGCCTGAGAAAGTTCTTAAACGGAACGTAATAAAATGAGAAGTGGCATTACTGGAAGAAGGAAATAGGTTTGTCGGCCGGGGTGGCCGAGCGGTTCTAGGCGCTTCAGTCTGGAACCACGCGACCGCTACGGTCGCAGGTTCGAATCCTGCCTCGGGCATGGATGTGTGTGATGTCCTTAGGTTAGTTAGGTTTAAGTAGTTCTAAGTTCTAGGGGACTGTTGACCTCCGCTGTTAAGTCCCATAGTGCTCAGATCCATTTGAAAATAGGTTTCTTGATTCAGATACGTCTATTATCGTTATATTAACGTTATTATTCAATCAAAAGCTACAGATACGAGAGCGATTTTACAAGACAGCAATCAATAACAAACGAGAGAGCTAAGGAACGCAGGTCCTGCTTTTATTAATTCAAAACAAATTACGGCGACTGCGTTCAACTTGCTTTACGGAGCGTCTTTTATCAAGTTTCGATATATAAACATTTCTGTGGATCATTCTTTATATGAACAGTATAAAATACATTTTTATATCGTTATGACCTTTCCTCCTTAATTTACAGATTTATTTACACAGGGGAAATTTATTCTTAATGTCTTTTAGCGTTAATTAAAATTTTGGGGCATATTTTATTAATTATTCAAAAAACAACATTTCACTTGCCTTCACACCTATCATCATTTGGAGACCAGACGTGCAAGTGGACGATGAATATTGCAACCACAGAAAAAAATTGAAATGATCCTGATTCATGGAGAATGTAGGAGAAATATTGAGGCTGCGGTTGACTTGTACGCCGGGCGTTTTCCAGAGAAAGCTCACACTCTCGTTCATTCTTTTATAAGCTTGTGAACGCCTTTATGCCTGATGGTAGCGTACAAACCGGCAAAAGGAAATGAAGCAAATGTGTTACAGGAGCCGCTTATGAAAAGGCTATACTAGCGGCAGTGCACCACAACCCACGGATAAGTACCCGGCAATTACACTGTGAGTCCGGTATGCCCGTAGGTAGAATTGTCACAATACTATAACGTCATAAGTATCATCCATACCACGTAGCTCTGCATGAAGAACTTCATGGTGCCGATTTCAATAGCCAGGTAGTGATTTGTGAATGGGCACATCAACAAATGCAAACGACCCCCACGTTCTCTGCCGAGATACTACTTTCCGATGAGTCTACATTCAGAAACCATGGCATGGCATTAACCGGCATAACACGCATTACTGGAGTTAGTCATTCCCAACTTGTTACAGCAAGTTGACCATCATCAATGTCCTGTTTCGGTTAAGAACTAACTCACTGGCACGTATTTTATCGACGGCATGTTGAACGGACGCAATTATCGAACGTTTTTGGAACAGGAACTATCGGTACTACTGCAGGATGTTGATCTGGACGTTTGACAACGTATGCGATTTCAACATGATGGTCGCCCAGTACATTATGCAATTAAAGCACGAGAGGTAGTAGACTATGTTTTACACTGGTCGGTGAATCCGCAGAGGCAGCATTATTAATTGGCCCGCTACGTCGCCGGGTCTGACGTCGGCGGATTTTTTTCTGTGAAGACATGGACGGCCGCATCAGAAACACCTGTGCTGACATTCGCGCAGACATGCTTCTGTCCTGCGTACGGTCGTTTGAAGAGTGGTTCAAATGACTCTGAGCACTATGGGACTTAACATCTGAGGTCATTAGTTCCCTTGAACTTAGAACTATTTAAACCTAAGTAACCTAAGGATATCACACACATCCATGCCCGAGTCAGGATTCGAACCTGCGACCGTAGCAGTCTCGCGGTCCGGGACTGAAACACCTAGAACCGCTAGGCCAACGCGGCCGGCGTTTGAAGAGTGAATCATTAAGTGTACTGAAGTTAGCGGTATTACTTTTGAAGGCTTACTCTAATTGGAAAGGCAGAGTAGCGTTCGCCTCGAGCCACGGCCACAGTAGCACGTCGAGTTGCCCCCTGTTTGATATGTCGGAGGAATACAACGTCGCGAATGGGGTTTCCAATTAGAAGTTATGAAACATTGGCTTGTCCTACGCTTGCAACATTGAGGTTGAGTCCCACGTGCCATTGGATATTCAAGGGCCATTGAGTAGCATGTCGTAAATTACTACTGTGTACCCATTTGTATTTCTCCACCTGCGGTCCCATCTGTGGCGAAACGGAGAAAATGCTTCAAACAAAACGTACACTATGTGATCAAAAGTATCCGGACATCTGGCTGAACATGACTAACAAGTTCGTGGCGCCCTCCTTCGGGAATGCTGGAATTCAATATGGTGTTGGCCCACCCTTAGCCTTGATGACAGTTTCCACTCTCGCAGGCATAAATTCAATCAGGTGCTGGAAGGTTTCTTGGGGAACGGCAGCCCATTCTTCATGGGGTGCTGCACTGAGGAAAGGTATCTATGTCAGTCGGTGAGGCCTGAGGCGAATTCGGCGTTCCAAAACATCCCAAAGGTGTTCTATAGGATTCAGGTCAGGGCTCTGTGCAGGCCAGTCCATTACAGGAAACTTATTGTCGTGTAATCACTCCGCACAGGCTGTGCAATATAAACAGGTGCTCGATGGTGTTGAAAGATACAATCGCCAACCCCGAATTGATCTTCAACAGTGGGAAGCAAGAAGGTGCTTAAAAACATCAATGCAAGCCTGTGCTGTGAGAGTGCCACCCAAAACAACAAGGGGTGGAAGCCTCTCCATGAATAACACGACCACACCATAACACCACCGCCTCCGAATTTTACTGTTGGCACAAGACACGCTGGCAGATGATGTTCATCGGGCATTCAACACACCCACTCCCTGCCATTTGATCGCTACTCTGTGTACCGTAATTCCTCATTCCACATAACGTTTTTCCACTGCTCAGTCGTCAAATGTTTACGCTCCTTACACCAAGCGAGGCGTCGTTTGGCGTTTACCGGCGTGATGCGTGGCTTATGAGCAGCCGCTAGACCATGAAACAAGTTTTCTCCCCTCCCGCCTAAATGTCATAGTACTTGCAGTGGATCCTGATGCAGTTTGGAATTCCTGTGTGATAGTCTGGAGAGACGTCAGCCTATTACACATTACGACCGTCTTCAACTGTCGGCGGTCTCCGTCAGTCAACAGACGAGGTCAGCCTGTATACTTTTGAGTTGTACATGTCCCTTCACGTTTCCATTTCACTATCACATCGGAAACAGTGGACCTAGGGATGTTCAGGAGTGTGGAAATCTCGCGTACGGTCGTATGACACAAGTGACACCCAATCGCCAAACCATTTTCGATGATGATGATGATGATGTTTGGTTTGTGGGGCGCTCAACTGCGCAATCATCAGCGCAATCTGTACACAGTCCAGTCTAGCCACTTTCATGAATGATGAGGGAATGATGAGGACAGCACATAACATCCAGTCCCCAGACAGAGAAGACCAAAATCGAAGTCCGTGAGTTCCGCGAAGCGCCCCATTCTGCTCTCTCTCCAAGTCTAATGACTACTGAGGTCGCTGATATGGCGTACCTGGCAGTAGTTGGCAGCACAATGCACCTAATATGATAAACGTATGTTTTTGGGGGTGTCCGGATACATTTGATCACATAGTGTATGAGGATTCTGACTTTGAATCGTAATCTGCAACAAAAAACGGGGGATGTTGTCATTGAACATTTCAATGTTGTCCCCCACCACCCACGTATGTGGGCTCAAGTGTCCCTTCTGAGACAAACAAATTGAAATTGTAACTTTTCTTGATATGATGTGTAATTTTCGAGATATTTCAGTGTCTTCACTTAAAATGAACATCCTGTATATTTCAAATAACCATATATATATTTCTTATTTTCAGTAAAAAAATCAAATTTTTTATTTAAATTTTAATAAAATGATATACTTAAACATAAACATATAACATAACATTGATAATCAAATAGTTAAAATACAGCAGAAATTAATAAAGAGGTATCTGTACCTCGTCACAAATTGTTAAACAAATAATTTTTAACCGTTTTAAATGATATTATTTTGAAAATAAAGCAGGGTAGCACCAATTATGCTAAAATCACAAAAAACCTATTTTCTCTTACTTTCACTTCTGCAAACTGTTTTATTTCATATTTTAAATTTACTTGACCAGCAGTTTCATGCTCAACTGACAATTTAGCCACCCCATTAACGAATTTGCTAGTAATCGAACATAAAAAATTTACGTATTTAAAATAGCTGTTACGTGCATACGACAGAAATAATGAACAAAAAGCAATCGTAAACAGTAGACTGCTAATGTTTTGGCGTATCTACGATGGCAGCAAACCCAGCCACTCTGGAAAACAACGTACAGCCACCAGCGTTAGTCTATAGCGCCTTCTCTTTTTTACGTCCATAGTTTTTATCTTCGTACGATCAATAATACACTCTCTGCTCAATGAGTAATCTCTGTTGAATCAAAGACTGTATTATTTCGTGAGAGACGTGATCTGTTGTCGTTTATTGCATGTAGGATCACATAGTATTCGAAATAGAAGCTTTTTCATTTGCTCCTAATTGGTTATAGCATTCTGTCGGCTGAGGTAAGCTACATGCTTATATAAGTTGCTTATTCGAAACTGTAAGTCAATCAAAACGCATTGTATTGATACTAAAGCCATGTAAGCGATAATTACTGTCAGTTGACATCATGTAGCTCCCAGTAGCTCACGTGGAGTCATTTCTGGCCATAAGCTTGTCGTCCAGGTACACATTTCCAAGAAGTTGCGCTTTACTTCCAGTCTTAATAAATTCGAGTGAAACATTGTCTCATTTGCAACCTCACTAAGGTCGTCACACTGCGTAGATTCTATAAAAGCTCTGCAGAAAGGCAACGACCGTAGCTAGATACCTTATTTTACAAGTAATTAGAAAGAAAAGGTCACTGCTCTTTAAGTCTTACATCAAAACAGCAGCGATTCGTGCCGTGGCGCAATGGAACAATAAACCCCCACACAACATTCACGCCTAAGAAATGTGAAAGTGCTTATACATTTTCCATTTGCATGATTCCGCGACAGACAGTTTGGTAATTTCGAAGAATGATTGCCTATCGAAGTCGCGGGGTGCAAGCGATGCACATCGAACTTGCGATCGCAAATCGATCACGCGACTCCGGTGGCGGGCGTTGTTATCAATTATATTTGTCATTTTTTATCTGTTTCCCGTTGTTCTCGTAGTTACTCTAAATTACATACCTCTGTGAATTATTTGTGAGTTGCGAGAGAAACCCAGACGATTTATGTCGTTAGTGAGTGGGATGTCTGGTGTTCTTGATGTTTCTTCGGCGGATTCTCTCACATGGAGAAATCTAACTCCATGTTTATCCAGCGTGGAAAATTGTTTGACTTTTTGTCGCAAATATGGAGTACTACCAGACGAGGGAAGAAGGGACTGTGTTGACTGTGGTGGTGAAAAGTGTGTAAAACTTCGTAAGAACAGTTTCGATGTTGAAATACCGTTAGGCCTACAATTTCCTTGCGGAGAGCGCGGAAAACGAACGAGTATCAGGACGAATACATAGTTCGACTCTTCCAAATTATCCATCCAGACCACCGTCATGGACGACAACACCGACGACGAGTAAGGTAAGTCGTCTCCTTTGCAATTACAAGTATTTTCGTAACGCTCTTCTTTTGTCGTTGCCGCAGTGACAACTGTAAACATACAACACCCGCCACCGGAGTCGCATGATCGATTTACGATCACACGTTCGATATATATCGTTTGCACCCCGCGACTTCGATAGGCAATCATTCTTGGAAATTACCCAGAACTTATTTTTAGTAATTTGATCTTGGAAACCAGTCACCACAATGTATGTAAGGTATCGCTTTGAGATCGCGTAGGGTTCGTACCACGGATGAATTGAGGGCCCCTCTATATAGCAATAGTTAATCACATTTTTAATGCGTATTATTCGATATAACATGCGAAAGTGTCGCTTAGTAACATTTTATTTCGTTAATTTAAGCACAACAGACGCTACGCTTATCCCACCTTCATAACAGCGATGGGCTAGATAAGCGTTTCCCTTCAGTCATACTTCACACAGATAAGAAGAATACGAAAATCACCTCTGTAATAGGACACAATAGTTCAATTCTTTTATCTTCGGCAGCTCGCGCATGCCTGCCCAGACGCGGGAGATTGCTGCGTTGCCAGTTGCACACGACGCACGCGCCAAGAGAAGCAGCGCTATAGTATAGTATAGTTCGCAAACTTACCTTTAGGGGGGAGCGCGCATTTCATGAAGTAAAGCTATCACGGTCGCATTAATCCTTTCGCTGCTACAGAGACGTGCTCCGCGCATTCCGCGCTGTGCACGATTTTGTCACTGCACTGCTCGCCTGTGCTGACACATGGTGTTCCGACTGCTTTGACACACTTATTATTCGATTCCACAAAAACTATTTGGCCCAAAAATTTGATTTTTACACATCTTCTTGAGTGATACCTTCCCCCCATAAATGACTTAATTTTGTTTCGATGTTCAGCGGAGTTATTATGCAGCATTAAATATAGTAAACCAATGCACGAAATTTTGAAGAGTTTGCAGAGGTAAAAGTCCATAGAGTATACTTTCCGTATGGTCGATTTTAGTTGCCACAATGTTGAGAATGAAATGTGGACAAGATACCTAAATTTCATATAAAATTTACTGTATAACACTATCTCATTTAACTTAAGTACCACATAGGTGTCATATGTAATATTGAGAAATATTCCGTCTTTCGCGACTTTAACAAAAGTTTTATTTATACCGGGCACGTTTGGCTTTATTTTAAAGCACTTCAATCAATCAAAAGGAAGTAGACAAAATACATTAAACAGAACTGTGGACTTACAAAAACATTAGGACTTGAATATACTGTCTATCAGTGAAGTGTTCTGAGCTATGTCAAATATAATTTTTCTTGTCTGGCACACACAAACAGCATTTATTTGCTAAAACACTGATCAGCCGACGGAAACGTTGAATATTGTGTTACCACAGCACAAAACTACGAAAGGTGACTTGGCAATGGAGGAGACAAAATACTGTCCACTGAAGATGCTTCAAAAGAGAGAAGCGCGTCTGGTCTAAATAAGTCGCTTATTACAGTTGCAGAAGAGGAATATATTTCAATTGCATTGGTAAAACTGCGACTGTGGAACAAAAAGAAGAAAGAGAACATAGTACCATTGTGTATGTGCCATGCCTTTCATTGATTGAAGTGCTTTAAAATAAAGCCAAACGCGCCCGGTGTAAATAAAACTTTTATTAAAGTCGCGAAAGACGGAATATTTCTCAATATTACATACAACACGTATGTGGTACTTAAATTAAATGAGATATTGTTATACAGTAAATTTTATATGAAATTTAGGTATCTTGTCCACATTTCATTCTCAACATTGTGGCAACTAAAATCGACCATACGGAAAGTATACGCTATGGACTTTTACCTCTGCAAACCTTCAAAATTTCGTGCAATGGTTTACTACATTTAATGCTGCACAATAACTGGGTTGAACATCGAAACAAAATTAAGTCATTTATGGGGGAAGGTGTCAGTCAAGAAGATGTGTAAAAATCAAATTTTTTGGCCAAATAGTTTTTGTGAAATCGAATAATAAGTGTGTCAAAGCAGTGGGAACACCATGTGTCTGCACATACGAGCAGTGCAGTGATGAGAAAATCGCGCACAGCGCGGAATGCGGGGAGCACGTGTCTGCAACAGCGAAAGGGTTAATGAAGAGACAAAGCACTAGTAATTTCAAAAAATTGCATTCAAATGAATAAAATTCGTGAAGTAAGACACTTCGATATTGTTTTTAAATAAAGAAAATATTATGCAACGCACAAGGTTTGATCTCTACACCATACGCTTCTTAACTTAACGCCTTAACCGTTAAGCTAACGCAGCTCGTCCTATAACGTAACTCCTTGAGGAATTTAACAGGTCACGCAAAATACTGACGAACACTGTTGGTATGACTATGAATTACTCACACTTCGTCGAAGTACAATAGGAAATAAACAATTACTGCTGTTCTTTATTGTGAAAAAGCGGTTCGTGAGATTGATACAAACACCTTTCCTTGCTATCGCCTGAATTAGGAGTCTTATTGCTTGTTTGGTTTAATTAATTAATAGAATATGAAGCAATTGGTATAAAGAATGCTTTTTCCAAACTTTCTATAAAAGAAAGTCTGCTGTCAAGACATTGCTTTTGTTCTATTACTTTCTTTATGACTGAACATTTCTAAAATTGAAGACACTCGTCTGTACTCTGCACTGCAGTCGAGCTCTGGCAACGTCGTTCTCTGTTCATTGTCTGTGTTTTGTGACGTCAGATGCACAGAACGAACCTAAACTCGGCCGCCAACATAAATGACGCACACTTTAATACTATACTACAGATTTCGCCATTAGCCATCATGGTTGGAACCACCACGAATAAGACAGCTTCAGCTGTGCGATACATTTTTATTTCTGATCCAATTAGTTTCACGACGTTAGAGCCATACAGCTGTATGTGAACAAGAGTAAACGTATAATGATCCTGTTTCGGTTAAAATGTAGTTCTACTACACACGAAGCTGTATAGGAAGAATTATGTACTCACATTTATAATTTATTCCAAACAATATGCAATAGATGACCCAACTTTCTTTGTCCAATCACGATAAAACTGTTTAACCATCAGGACGTCGGTAGTCTAATTTAAAATGAAGCATAATCATTCCAATACAGTGCGCTAACCACTGCGCCACCTCGCATATTGCAGATTTAGTATAATTCTACGATAAGTCAAGTTTAGATAAAATGTTGCTTACAACATAGAGTTGACTTATTGTTTGTAGCAGGACTAAATTTTAAACGAAAGAGAGTTTTGAAGATGTGACTCTAACGCCGCTAAATTAGTTGGATCAGAAATAAAGACTGATCGTACAGCTGAAGCGGTCTTAATCATCGAACTTCAATTCTACAACTATGGCTGGCACAATATAAAATTTCCTCCATCATGGTTAGAAACATCACGCACAGAAGGACATTTACACTAAAAATATATGTATCTCTGCAGTTTGTCTCTCAGTTCTTTCAACCGGGATTACATCCCTCCTCCCCGTCCACTCACGGCAACTACATTCTGCCACCGCTTCTCAAGGCCCTCCCTGAAATTAACGCTTAAAATATTTAA
Organism: Schistocerca piceifrons; assembly: GCF_021461385.2. Classification (NCBI taxonomy): domain Eukaryota; kingdom Metazoa; phylum Arthropoda; class Insecta; order Orthoptera; family Acrididae; genus Schistocerca; species Schistocerca piceifrons. The sequence goes on from NC_060141.1 coordinate 323,209,388, forward strand.
GCCATACATTTAACGAAACTCCGGGTTATTCTTATGACAATTAATAATGAAACCCCGATCCGTTTAACAATATAACTCCCCTTTGTAAAGCAGCTTCAAATGTCTCACTACCCAATTACAAATGAAGTAACAAATATTTGATGTTAAGCATGTAAGCGACAAAAAGATAACAAAAGGTTTCAAATTACGTTTAAGGATTGCTGGAAGTCCCCATGTGCTCTCCTTATCAAACGGTGGATGAGTGTAGTGTGGGTAATTTGCGTTCCGTTTTAAGCACTGACTTCTTTGTTTCATGCACGTCAACATTTATGATGTCACATCTCCTGATCTATGTTTCTTACAGTGACATAGTTTCGAAGGTACATTCAGTTGATAAGAGCCGGATTTAAGCCAGCACAGGGCCAATATTAAATGCTAAGACGAGGCCCTTGGTTTGCCTTAGTCCTCAAAGTTTAGCACTTAACAATAAGCTTTTCTCTATTGAATATGGGCAACTGCAAAGACAACTCTAGTCAAAGAAAATCATATTCTATCTTCATTAAAGTCATGATATACATTCTTGTCCCATGATGTTCCTTAGCTCATTTTTAATAGGGTTTAATGTTGAAAACGAACTTTCTCCACTGCAGTTAGTGATCATCAAAGACAAGTAAATGGGTAAGGCTATTTCTACCTTTGGGTAACACGATTCTAATGAAATTTGCGTTAAAGGTTATAAAATCGCAGTTTCAAGGGCTCGTGCTGTAAATAGTAGCAGTCACATTTGTTTTGACCAGCTCAGCAAATTGCAACTGTTCATCGCCTACGCTTTCTTCCAAATCGTTTGGGCAAGCAATGAGATAATTACAGTTCTTTTCCATATCTCTTCTGCTGTTAAAGACTTTAAAATGCCCCAGTATTCCAAATGCACCAATAACTTGATGATACGCTTCCATGTGTTTAGCTAATGCAGACACATCATCAGTTATGATAGTAAACACCTGAATTTCAAAATGTCATCCAGGTGTTTGATGTTACATCAAGTGTAGAAGAGCTGCTGAAATGGTCAACTTTGTATTTAGTTTGCACAGTCTTGAAATCTGATGCTTCTTTTCTTCAGGGTCGGTCAGCACTTTGGCTTTTGCTTCAATATCTTTATATTTGAAATGCAGTACTTGGGTGTAAATATGTAAAGATTTTTAATGGTTAGAATTAGCCTGATTCGACACTCTACCATTTGATCCATGTTATTAGATATGTCGTTGTTGTTGTTGTTGTGGTCTTCAGTCCTGAGACTGGTTTGATGCAGCTCTCCATGCTACTCTATCCTGTGCAAGCTTCATCATCTCCCAGTGCCTACTGCAGCCTACATCCTTCTGAATCTGCTTAGGGTATTCATCTCTTGGTCTCCCTCTACGAATTTTACCCTCTATGCTGCGCTCAAGTACTAAATTGGCGATCCCTTGATGCCTCAGAACATGTCCTACCAACCGATCCCTTCTTCTAGTCAAGCTGTACCACAAACTCCTCTTCTCCCCAATTCTATTCAATACCTCCTCATTAGTTATGTGATCTACCCATCTAATCTTGAGCATTCTTCTGTAGCACCACATTTCGAAAGCTTCTATTCTCTTATTGTCTAAATTATTTATCGTCAATGTTTCACTTCCATACATGGCTACACTCCATACAAATACTTTCAGAAACGACTTCCTGACACTTAAATCCATACTCGATGTTAACAAATTTCTCTTCTTCAGAAACGCTTTCCTTGCCATTGCCAATTTACATTTTATATCCTCTCTACTTCGACCATCATCAGTAATTTTGCTCCCCAAATAGCAAAACTCCTTTACTACTTTAAGTGCCTCATTTACTAATTTAATTCCCTCAGCATCACCCGATTTAATTCGACTACATTCCATTATCCTCGTTTTGTTGATGTTCCTCTTTACCCTCCTTTCAAGACACTGTCCTTGCCGTTCAGCTGCTCTCCCAGGTCCTTTGCTGTCTCTGACAGAATTACAATGTCATCGGCGAACCTCAAAGTTTTTATTTCTTCTCCATGGATTTTAATTCCTCCTCCAAATTTTTCTTTTGTTTCCTTTACTGCTTGCTCAATATACGGATTGAATAGCATCGGGGAGAGGCTACAACCCTGCCTCACTCCCTTCCCAACCACTGCTTCCCTTTCATGTCCCTCGACTCTTATAACTGCCATCTGGTTTCTGTACAAATTGTAAATAGCCTTTCGCTCCATGTATTTTACCCCTGCCACCTTCAGATTTTGAAAGAGAGTATTCCAGTCAACATTGTCAAAAGCTTTCTCTAAGTCTACAAATGCTAGAAACGTAGGTTTGCCTTTCCTTAATCTTTCTTCTAAGATAAGTCGTAGGGTCAGTATTGCCTCACGTGTTCCAACATTTCTATGGAATACAAACTAATCTTCCCCGAGGTCGGCTTCTACCAGTTTTTCCATTCGTCTGTAAAGAATTCGCATTAGTATTTTGCAGCTGTGACTTGTTAAACTTATAGTTCGGTAATTTTCACATCTGTCAACACCTGCTTTCTTTGGGATTGGAATTATTATATTCTTCTTGAAGTCTGAGGGGTATTTCGCCTGTTTCATATATCTTGCTCACCAGATGGTAGAGTTTTGTCAGGACTGGCTCTCCCAAGGCTGTCAGTAATTCTAATTGAATGTTGTCTACTCCCGGGGCCTTGTTTCGACGTAGGTCTTTCAGTGCTCTGTCAAACTCTTCACGCAGTATCATATCTCCCATTTCATCTTCATGTACATCCTCTTCCATTTCCATAATATTGTACTCAAGTACATCGCCCTTGTATAGAGCCTCTATATACTCCTTCCACCTTTCTGTTTTCCCTTCTTTGCTTAGAACTGGGTTTCCACCAGAGCTCTTGATATTCGTGCAAGTGGTTCTCTTTTCTCCAATTCAATATTTCTTCTGTTAGGCAAGGATTTCTACTAGCCGTCGTGTTTTTACCTACGTGATCCTCTGCTGCCTTCACTATTTCATTAAAGCTACCCATTCTTCTTCTACTGTATTTCTTTCCCCCATTCCTGTCAAGTGTTCCCTTATGCTCTCCCTGAAACTCTGTACAACCTCTGGTTCTTTCAGTTTCTCTAGGTCCCATCTCCTTAAATTCCCACCTTTTTGAAGTTACTTCAGTTTTAATCTACAGTTCATAACCAATAGATTGTGGTCAGAGTCCACATCTGGCCCTGCAAATGTCTTACAATTTAAAACCTGGTTCCTAAATCTCTGTCTTACCATTATATAATCTATCTGAAACCTTCTAGTATATCCAGGGTTCTTCCATGTATACAACCTTCTTTCATGATTCTTGAACCAAGTGTTAGCTATGATTAAGTTATGCTCTGTACAAAATTCTACCAGGCGGCTTCCTCTTTCATTTCTTATCCCCAATCCATATTCACCCACTACGTCTCCTTCTCTTCCTTTCCTACTGTCGAATTCCAGTCACCCATGACAATTAAATTTTCGTCTCCCTTCACTACCTGAATAATTTCTTTTATCTCATCATACATTTCTTCATCATCTGCAGAGCTAGTTGGAATATAAACTTGTACTACTTTAGTAGGCGTGGGCTTCGTGTCTATCTAGGCCACAATAATGCATTCACTATGCTGTTTGTAGTAGCTTACCCACACTCCTATTTTTTTTATTCATTATTAAACCTACTCCTGCATTACCCCTATTTGATTTTATATTTATAACCCTGTATTCACCTGTCCAATAGTCTTGTTTCTCCTGCCACCGACCTTCACTAATTCCCACTATATCTAACTTTAACCTATCCATTTCCCTTTTAAATTTTCTAACCTACCTGCCCGATTAAGGGGTCTGACATTCCAAGCTCCGATCCGTAGAATGCCATTTCTCTTTCTGCTGATAACGACGTCCTCTTGAGTAGTCCCCGCCCGGAGATCCGAATGGGGGACTATTTTACCGCCGGAATATTTTACCCAATAGGACGCCATCGTCATTTAACCTTACAGTAAAGCTGCATGCCCTCGGGAAAAATTACGACTGTTGTGTTCCCTTGCTTTCAGCTGTTCACAGTACCACAACAGCAAGACCATTTTGGTTAGTGTTACAGGGCCAGATCAGTCAATCATCCAGACTGTTGACCCTGCAACTACTGAAAAGGATGCTGCCCCTCTTCAGGAACCACGCGTTTGTCTGGCCTCTCAACAGATACCCCTCCGTTGTGGTTGCACCTACGGTACGGCTATCTGTATCGTTGACACAAGCAAGGTCCATGGTTCACTTTCCAAAACTAAATAAATTAAGTGCGGAGTTGAAGATGTTAAAAGGCCAAAATGCGGTATTTTCCACATGGTTTTGCAAAAAAACTGTGTTTCGTAGAACTTTCCAAACAGGGCTCACTAAACAACCGTGGTTTAAACTGCAAAATGAAGTGTATTCCATTGTCCAATGCGGGCTAACAATACCAGATAATTTTGATCATAGTTGGGCGCGAAAAAAAGTAAGCTCCGGATACTTACATGTCGCAGAGTAAACGCGTGCTGAGAATGAAAATTAATACGCGGAACTTAACACGTAATAGCACAAGGGTGTGGAATACAAAATTTAATTCATCTATTGATCTTCAATAATCTACCGTCAAAAAGATGACGATTTTTGTGAAACGGTGAAAATAGGGTATACTTGACACTTCTTTTACGAATACCTTTTTCTATCAGAGCTTCGAAACCGGTCTCATTCGTGTTTTAAGTCTTCCCCCTCCCCCCACCCCCACACACAAAGTGAGTTTAGTTTCTAACATGCACTAACAATGCTACATAAATAGAGACAAAATAGCCGGAAAAATCGGGCTGCGAATAAAGTTTTAACTTTACCTTCTCATATCTCGCTGGTTAAAGGCATAATAAACATGAAACTTCGGACACAACAACTTAATAACATGTAATTAACTGATTACACGCTAATCACGGTTGCAAAGAGCATGTTTCTAATTATTCAGAAAGTCGCATTCGACTTTCCAGTGTGCGCTAACAATATCCGAAAATCACGAACAAATTTGAGAGAATGTAGCACGGCAACAGGCTACAGTGCAGCACCTGTTGTCCGTGTTTAGTTGCTTGTGGTTAGTGTTTTTAAATTGGCAAGTAATATCTTCCTATACTGTGTTGGTCCATGGTGACATTGTTATCACCTGTCCAAGAACATGAACAGGCAGCCCCATCGCTGTAGCAGTCACGCAATACAAGCCACAAGTGGGATTATTCATCCAAGTTCCAAAACTTGTAATTTGGTTTCTTATTTAGGGTTCAAAGCCTTGTGGTGGTACTTGTCTGCTTACAAAGCCATTTGCGTGTAGGAGTATTTCACATAGGCGGTAAGCGAAAAGTAACATCAATTTTGATTTTAAACTTCTCAACATTGCAGTTTATATTTTTCGAAATTTTTGAACCCCTTTCTACAGTTATTTTCCAGAAACATACTGTTGGACAGATGACGATACTGCAGGAAAACAGAATGGAAATGAGGTATTGTTCTGGTACCCAACAAGCATCCCGACAAGCATCAATAAAATAATTGAGCCAGGCCTTGAGCATGCGTAAATTTTATCAACTATTATTTTGTTCTGTTGATATGTTAATAATGTTGTCGATACCCTATTCATTATCACAAATACAGGCAATGTTAAGGCCAGGTAACAACTCCATCAATTAAAGACTTAGCATGGCCATGCCAGACACTCTTGAAGCAAAATTTATTGTCATCAGGAACTTCGCTGATACGAACTGAATTCGAGTCAGGTGGTAGAAATTGCTTCTGTTCTCTCATACCTAAAATTTTCTAGCTAAATATCTCCCTTAAAATTTTTTTCATTATCCTTATTAAGAGAACTCACAAAGTTGTACAAGATGGCAAAATTTAATTTCTTTCAAAAAAATATTGCCTGAAATCTAACAGCTCAAAATCGACAGAAACTGATGCTCGTTCTGCGCAAAGTCGGATTACACACTACACGTGGTAAACACTTCAACTTTGTTCAAGTTAATAGAAAGTTCAACTGAAACAATGGACGTGAGACTAAAAGCTTGCGTAGTTTAATTGTTGCCGGCGCGTAATGTATGACAGCGGAGGGGATTAACCGGGGGCGCGGGCGCAGGTGCAATGACTCTGTCTGCCTGTTCCTGTACTACTTCTGTAATGGTTTCGGTAGGCAGTGGCCTCTCGGTTTGAGATTGCACGCAGTTCTAGGTCGCTGTCAATCTGTGAGACATCAAAATTACATCGAGCCAGAGACCGACCGTCCAAATTTTTAAAATATTGTAAACATAGAGCGAAAATATGCATCACACTAGTTTTTAGTTAAAATATGCAATAACCAGTGGAAAGGAGCCAAATATGCGAATGCATATGCATCATACAAATAAAATGCATATAATCCGGTCTCTACTGATGAGGCATATTTTATTCGCGATGGTATAAACAATTTACGTAACGAGCATTTATGATCTGAAGCAAACCCTCATGCAACATTACAACGCAATTTCCAGCAGCGATTTAGCATAAATATGTGGTGTGGTATGATCAACACATACTTTATTGGACCATTCATTTTCCCAGGACGTCTAACTGGCGAATTGCACTGACAATTCCTTCAAGAAGTAATGCCACGCTTGCTCGAAGATATTCCACTTGCCACGCTATGCAAATGTATTTTCAACATGGCGGCGCGCCTCCACATTTCATCTATGCTGTTACTACACATTGAAATGAACATTTTCCTCAGAAATGAATTGGTTGTGGGGCTACAGGCATTGGCCACCCAGATAGCCCGATTTAACACCAGTGGATTGTTGTGTATGAGGATGGATGAAAGACATAGTTTACGAGGACAAAGTCATTACACGTGAGGCATTACTTGCTTGCACTACGAATGCAGTAGACGAAATTAAGAATAACACTGTGCACTGGAACGAGCGACAAAACCTGTTCATACACTTGCAGCTAAATGCATTGAACTCTGTGGATACATTTTTGAACATTTATTGTGAATGTATTGCGAAATTGTGTGTACACTGTGCAACTTCCTTCACTCTGAGCTTTGTTTTTTTTTTCGGGTTTAACATGAATTCACGTGTGCCATGGTATTAATAAAAGCAGATTATCTGACACATTCATACAGTTTAAGTTAACGTTACCACCATAATTTTTCCAAAATTAAATTCTCTGCAATTTCTGTTAACTTTGTGCAATTGTCTGTAATTTAAAGAACAAATTGGGCCAAGTAGTTAATAAATTAAAAATTTTACGAAATTACTAATTTGCTTCTCTGGATGGTCTGGAAAATACTGCAGATACACGCTTGGGACGTATTTTATTAGATTCACCAGACCAATAACAACAAAATAAATGGAAATCGTGCTTTACTTTAAGCTCTTAGTTTTGCGGTGGCTTCATGTTAGAGAAATAGCTAAATTTCAGGCAGAATCTTTTACTAGCCGTTACTCTGTAACTAAACATTTGCAAACCTATGTTTATCTGAACTTTTTTCTTTAGTTTTACTTGTAGAATAACATATTAACATATTTGCGTATCTTTGTGAATCACCCTGTACATGGAGTGAAATCCATTGAAACTGAATATTTACATTTAATTCGTAAACAATGTGATCCCGTATGCTTGATATAGTTAGACGGTTGACCCGGCGGTGCACGCACCTGGAAACAGGATGGCAGTACACGCAGCTGGTCTCACAGACCCTTGCAGTTTCTATCTTTCTGAATTTGCATTTAGATATATATTTTATGGAGGGAGGCGTTATTAAATGAAGTAATATCATTAAAAATCAGTTTAGTAAATATTTAAGGGATAAATTTAATATTTTGGTCAAAAATATTTACACAAATGGAGATACATAAAATTTAGCTGATATCAAAATAATGCAGTCGATACAGTCTTGGCACACAGTAACAGATTTTCAAGGCAAATGTATTTCTTACAGTTCTTACAAATATATCTTGTTTTTCTGCTTTTGCTTCTGCAGTCCACACGCCGTCCTCGTGAAGTCACAGTTGATTCCACTTCAGAAATTTTCCCACTGCATAGCTCACCATTTATCTCAGTTATCTTCCTTGGCAATATTTTGACATTATTCTTTGCTGAAGATGATCATGCAGAAGCGCAAAAGAAAGCTGCCTCAAAAAACTCTCTTCTTCTCAGTTATTATTTCTGATTTGAGTTGAAAATAATAGCAGCATTTATCGTAGCTGTTTCATGATGCTATAAAAAACAACCATTGGCCATCTTCTTGTGTTTCTAGCTACATTATATGTTGCACTCGTTCCGTCTACAACATCAACTCCACCCTTAGTAAGGTTATAGAAAGTGATAATTTCTGGGTTTTTATCATTCCTTGTATTTTCGTCAATATTTCCATTGTGGTGAATCGTTGACAGTAATAATACCACTCTATTTCTTTTCGGCACGTAAGAGACTAAGGTGCAATTTTTCTGAAACCCAAACATAGATGACTTTTCTTGCCAGTTTTTAGTGTTAGTAAATCACCTAGGGATTTCTCTCTTGTTCTTCCTCGGGGGATCAACGGTGGTCGTCTTCTTTGTAATCAATGTGTTTGCAAGCTCGTAACTTGTAAAATAATTGTCGCAAGTTATGTTGCAGCCTGTATTCAGGATAGGTTGGCAAAATCTCTGAACAATTTCAAGTGGTCTGCTGTCATGTCTGTAAGGGCCTTCAGGCTGTTGCCCAACATACACCTCCATGTTGAATGTGTAAAACATTCTGGCATCCACTGCTGCAAAAATCTTTACTCCATACTTGTTTGCCTTATTTAGCATGTACTGTCGGAATCTGCATCTTCCACGGAATGCTTCTAATTTTTCAACTGTTACCTAGTTTTTCATCAACTGTCACGTATTCAGAAACTGTATAAGCCTCCTGACAGTTTCAACAATTAGACTGAACACCTGTCTTATCGCCGCCATGTGATCTGTTTTCTCCATTTCCATTCCCGTTTGTTTATCATCGAATCTGAGACATCGAAGGAGAAAACAAAATCTGCTTATGCCCATTGTGAGATGAAATATTTCAACTCCTGTGCCATCTGTTCGCCACAAATTTTGTACAAGTAGTCGATGGGCACGCATCACACCAGTGTAGTACAATAATCCCAATAAGGCCTTTATTTCAGCTTTATTAGTTTGTTGTGCATCTCTTTCCCTTGAAAAGTTTCCCTGGATACTTTGAATGTACCTTTAAGTGCAGTCAACGAGTATGTATATAATGCTTTCATCAAAAAGCAGTTCCCAGCACTGTAGAGGATTTGTAGCACTTTTCGCAGCACCTTTCACACCTGGTAAATGAGTTATGATGTTATGACAACGTGTGCGGGAGTTCTTTGGCGGGGCACGTGATTTCCATACTGTTCCGTCTTTACCGACAAACACATCACTGTCATCACCACGATCACTGTCTTCTGATTCATCATTCGACGTTTTTTGTTCGTTGCCGGAATCACTTTTCCACTCGGGGTCCTGGATTTCTTCAAAGTCGATTTCTCCATCTTCAGAATCACCAGCGTCACTTTCGGCCATTACTTCTTCAATCAAGTTCCTAATTCTCTCCTCTTGTGCCTTGTAAGAATAAGCCATGGTGCAGTTACAACACTTACAACATACTAAAATAATGTAAAAAAAATGGTTCAAATGGCTCTGAGCACTATGGGACTCAACTGCTGAGGTCATTAGTCCCCTAGAACATAGAGAACTAGTTAAACCTAACTAACCTAAGGACATCACAAACATCCATGCCCGAGGCAGGATTCGAACCTGCGACCGTAGCGGTCTTGCGGTTCCAGACTACAGCGCCTTTAACCGCACGGCCACTTCGGCCGGCAAATAATGTACAAAGCACGAAAAAATCTGTTCTACCACTAAACTAAGCAGATACCGCAAATACGCGCACGCGTGAATAACCTAGCCGGAGCTAACAATAAACTGACACCAGTGCAAGCGGCTGGTCTGTGAGGCCCTAGACCTCTTTGTTGTGAGCTAACCGAAAGTGCTATTGTTGAAATACCAGATACACCATACCAAACGACTCCTATTACACTCACTTAAAGGTACTACGAAGATAGCTTCTTGGAAACAACTTTCAGACATAGCATTAATGTGAAAATATTCCGCTTGGTCTGACAGACCACCTGCGTGTACTGACGGGTTAAATTGCTCAGAAGTACAATTGTTAGTTCTTGAGAGTGCCCACCAATACTTTTGTTCGGTCACGGTTTGACTAACAAGTTGCGAATCGACACGCGCTTCCTTGTTTTTGCTAACTACGAAATTATCGCTTGCCTACGTGAAGCGCTCAGTCTTCATGCCTTCCAACCTAGCCGGCCAGAGTGGCCGTGCGGTTCTAGTCGCTACAGTCTGGAGCCGAGCGACCGCTACGGTCGCACGTTCGAATCCTGCCTCGGGCATGGATGTGTGTGATGTCCTTAGGTTAGTTAGGTTTAATTAGTTCTAAGTTCTAGGCGACTGATAACCACAGTAGTTAAGTCGCATAGTGAAAAAAAAAATTCCAACCTAATATTCACATTCTTCCAATAATCTAATCCATCATTCGTAACCATGACGTACCGTCTGAATCCGTATCTTTGCAAGCATAACCGAAAAATTTCCCTTTAAATTCTGAATAACACAAACAATCTCTGACGTAAGTTTTATTCGTTAGTTTATGTCTATATGCGTAAAATAACTTGTGACAAAACCTGGGTTAATTTTCTTTGTCGTACAATTTCTTTGAAGATAAAAATATTACTATTCATATTTTGTACTTCGCTATTTCTATTTGCAATCCAATCATGTCGATCAAAAGTAGGTTGGCTATTCACCAATTGTTGGAGTATAATTTACCACCGTTCCCTTTTTGGCTTGTAGAAAATGTAACAGTTTCAGATTATGTAATTTACTTTCTACTTTTGGCTTGAAGAAGACGTCTCATGGGCAAGAAGGCTTGCCGTTCTTTGAACGTTTCTTTGCTTGGAAGACGACGCGGCTGCATTGGGAGGACTTGCTATTCGTTAGACTACGGTATCAATTGTATCCTAATAAGCATTTTATAGTGAGACTACTGCCATCACCTGGACTTCTATATTTTCTGCTTCAGTTTCTTTAGATTCCGCAACATAATTCTAAACGTTAAAAATCTGAGACAGCTTATTTGTTTTTGATATAACAGTTTTGCATTTTCTTAGGCCTGCGTTTATGTTGGTTATCTCGATCTGCATAGAAGAGAAAATAAATTACAAAATACAATGAAATTTTACCATTTAATCGGTTGACATTACACAACAGTATTATAATTTACATACATTTCGTACTGAAGCCAGTGCCAGTCGACTGTTATTTGTAGTAAGGGATATTAAATTAAGCTGAACACGTGTACACTAAATTATGCATAGACTGGCAGCAGCGAGAAGTAACACGACGTCTACCGAATTCTTCCGAGATCTAGCGTATGGAACTAGGATGGCTAGGCTCACTAAAAGATTTACCGCTGCGTATTTGCCATGCATTTGTAGCAAAACGATACGTACATTTTTTGGGTGTTTATGGTCATACAAATATTTAAAACATAAATTCTTTTCGTATCTTGAGCAATTATAAATGCTAGCCTACTGAAATCACATGTTTAATACAAATTCGCTTCATTAAATTTATGGAGAATAATAAAGTCAATACAGTGAATGAAATAAGGCACTCAAGTATCAGAAATTAAATTTATGAAAAGAATTATATTTATAACCCAGTTAAACGTATAAAAATAAAGACCACAATCAGTTTGATTCGGATTTTAAAAATCGTTCTGTAAGCCTAGAGCCTTGGTCTGTGTACCATGGTCTTAGGCATTATTGGCCGAAAGTCGACATTATCCGGCTACAATCCCGTAACTTAGGATAAACGTGCAAGCGATTTAACGCCTACGCTTTAGGTGCCGCGGATAGGCAGAACTAGATGTTTATCGATGGCTTACCTTCTAACTGATATCGTTGCCCGTGTTCTTTTCACATTTCACGGTTTTCTTAAGATCTTATTGACTGGGCACGGACCCATTCACGTTGCTCGTCTATCATCTTGTGTCAGACTATTGCCAGGCAACGGCATGGGCTGCTGCAGGTACACTTGTACTCGTATTGTTGAAAACTTCCTTCTCGACACACGATTTGTTTATTCTTAGAGGACATACTGAAAATAATCTCCACGTGATTAAGGGAACCATCTAGCGATAACAGCAGGCTGGAGTTCAGCTTTGGCACCTGAACCGTTTCCCTGTACCCCGAGGACAAGCGATCCTATACGAAGGGAAAAAAATAAAAAAATAGGAAAAATAGTGAAATAGATCAATGAAGTGAAGTTTCACTGTGACAAAATAATTAAAGATGGACTGGAAATGTTTCAGAGAGCAAGATCTGCTAATCATTTGACTCGTTTACACAGGTGCAGTCACCTAAACGTGATATGGCAGCTGGGACAACTGTTCTGAGCGGCGTTTCCGTGGGGACGCTGTTATGTGACGGGGGCAAAAGAATGGAAAAAGGTAAAATAAAATTGGAAGTGGAAAAGCGAAGTAGGAGAGGAAGGAAGAAGAAAAAAAGTAGTTGCAGTAGTAGTAGCAGTGATAGAAGAAGAAGGGAGAGGATTGAAGACACTAAAATGAGAAGGGAGCAGAGATTTATGAAGGAAATCAGGAGGAAATTAGGATTGGATATAACGGTAGTCCCATGAAACCTATCTTTCACTAGTATGGACACATTTGTTTACCGTCTTAAATTACTAGATGAAGCCTTTCTAATTATCAGTACAACGAAAAACCAACCAAAGTTGCAAATTTCACCTTTTTTTTATTATTATTCACTCGATCACGAGTTTCGGGCCGGGACCCACTTTCAGATTACCGTAACATAGTCAGAAGTGGTATTCCCTGAAATGCAAAAAACATGTCAAAAATGTGCAAACGAACAGTTACAGAGTGTGCACCGAGCGAGGTGGCGTAGTGGTTAGCACACTGGACTCGCATTCGTAAGGATGGCGGTTCAATCCCGCATCCGGCCTTCCTGACATGGGTTTTCCGTGATTTCCCTAAATCGCTTCAGGCAAATGCCGGGCTGGTACCTTTGAAACGGCACGGCCGACATCCTTCCACATACTTTCCTAATCGAATGAGACCGCTGACCTCACTATTTGGTCTCTTCCCCAAACAACCCAACCCCGACCCCACAGATTGTGCATGAACTTATAGTTGGATCCTTCTATCGACCACCATAATCACCTTCAGATGTAACCAGAAACGTCACAGAAAACTTAAGTTCACTAGTACATAACTTCCCCATTCATACTGTCAATGAATATTGATAAAATTACCTGTTTTGTATAAAGATGGGTTGACAAGACGTCCTGCAAAACTACTAAATGCGTTCTCTGAGAATTACCCACAACAGATTGTTTGGAAGCCCACTCTTGATGGAAATATCCTGGATCTAATAACAACAATAAGACCTTACCTCTTTGAGGACGTCCGCGTAGAAACTGGTATCAGTCCAAAAATGGTTCAATTTGCTCTAAGCACTATGGGACTTAACATCTGAGGTCATCAGTCCCCTAGACTTAGAATTACTTAAATCTAACTAACCTAAAGACATCACACACATCTATACCCGAGGCAGGATTTGAACCTGCAACCGTAGCAGCAGTGCGGTTGCCGACTGAATCGCCTAGAACCGTTCGGCCACAGCGGCCGGCGCTGGTATCAGTCACCATGAAGTGTTTGTATTGGGTTGGTGCATAAGTTCGTGACGTTTTTCCTAAGGTTTAATAAACACAATAGAGACACATAACAGAGACTTTAGTCACTCATAATATATATAGTCCTTCACTGTAGTCTGTGAACGCTGGGGTAACTTTTCGATTCCGCGACTGTAGCAATCACATGATACTGAGGCGAAGAACTCGTCGAGCCATGTTCGGAGCGCCATTTCATCCGAAAAGGAAGTTCCTTGAAGGTTGTTCGATAGGCAGCATAAAAGTTGAAAATCTGAGGGCGCAATACAAGATGGATAAGGTTTGTGCTGAATGACTTCCCAACCAGCTTCTGTACAGTGTTTTCTGTCAGTCCAGCAGAAACGCGGCGAGCGTTATCGTAGAGTAGTATCACTGTTCCTGATCTTTGGCCGGCCGGTGTGGCCGTGCGGTTCTAGGCGCTTCAGTCTGGGACCGCGTGACCGCTTCGGTCGCAGGTTCGAATCCTGCCTCGGGCATGGATGTGTGTGATGTCCTTAGGTTAGTTAGGTTTAAGTAGTTCTAAGTTCTAGGTGACTGATGACCTCAGATGTTAAGTCCCATAGTGCTCAGAGCCATTTGAACCTGATCTTTGTTCTTGGAATGCGTTTGCAGTGATGGTTAAACTTCATGGAGGCAATTCGTAGTATTCCACATCGTCACTGTCCCACCAGAGGCACAATATTTATTTTTTGTGGGGGATGCAGGTTTTTGTACGGGGAGTTTCTGCTCTGTTTGGGCTCAACCATTCCTTTCTTTTCCTTATGTTAGCGTAAAGAAAAGACATGATTTCTCGTCACTGGTAACAAAACAGGATAAGAGTGGTCGGTATTGTTCACAAACCAACTGATGACGAGCAAGCAGAGATGCACATTTGGCTAGCTGCTGACTTCTGTGACTTTGGCTTAGAGCATGCAGTAACCATACACTACACCCGATTTTTGACCCTTCCCCATTGCATGCATGGGTTCCACGACGATGGAATGCTCACAGTTCATCCCATTTGCCAGTTCTCGAGTACACTGACGTGAGTCATTGTGGATTAATGTGTTGCAATGATCTTCATGAAACCCGAAGTTCTTCCTGAACGTGTAGAGTCACTAACGTTAAAACGATTCTCCTTAAAACGGGAAAAACATTTTTTGTCGTACTCTGACCAGTGGCATTAACCCCATACAAGGCGCTTATGTTTCTGACTGCCTCCGCTGCTATCACCCCTCTACTGAACTCAAACAGAAGAAAACGTCGGAAATGTTACGATTTCTCCACTTAGCACGCCATTTTCTAGCGTCCACAACTCAACTAATTATCTCCAAATGACAAAATGACAATATGTAAACTCAAATAGCAACAGTGAACCACAAATAAAATATGATACTCGATAAATAAACCCATTGCAACCGGAATACCAACGTGCAAAACAAAACGCTAAGAACTTATGCACCACCCTAGTAGAAACAGTGATTAACGAAATATTTTTTTCCGCATCCTAGTCTGCAAAGACTTTTATATTCATTCAGTAGTGTATTCACGTCTTTTTGGTTGTTCCAATGCAGACATATCAGACATAGAGGGAATTTACTATACTTTGTACGCCGACATAGCATAGAGTGTCCATTTCATTTTCATTGAAAAAGGGGACATTTAAAATAAATTAGAGAAAAACCTGGGACAATGAAGAAAAAAAAAACGGGACATAAATATTGTATAGACTAATTTAATACATATACAAGTTTACCTTTAAAACGTGCATTCAGATGACCCCCAAATAACTTTTTACAATTATTCTGCCACACTATCACCGTACTTTTCACTTTTATGTACTTTATCAAGAAGTGCATATTCATTTGAAATTGTATCATTAAAGTCAGTACACGACACACCATTAAAGTGTGTTTTGACAATGAGCAAGGCCCTCACTGTTTCAACTTTCATTCTGGCTTTTTCATCTGACCACAAAGAGTTCAGTAACGAAAGCACACGTTACACAGCAGCATTTGACCCAGGAATCGCCAGACAAAACTCCACCAAATGAATCATGTTTTTCATGTTAATGTTTTTACTTTAGAAATAAGCAAATATTTTAGACCACGTTCTTTGTCTCCTTCTTCAGTTTTCATGAAGTTCTGTGCACATGAAAATTCATCAAACAGTTCGTCTTCGTCAACAGGAAAATTTGGTACAATACTTTTAACAAAAACACATCAGTCCTGAATATCCTTTACTGTCGCTGATCCTTTTCAGTATTAACCCAGTCAAATGCTTTAAAAGGCGTGAGAAATGGTAAACACCATTCTTTAATATACTCAGTGCAAGTGTCATAGAAGATGTCAGCATAAATATGAAATTGTTCTACAGTAATTTCACCCTCTTCTTCCAGCTTTCTTAGAGTCTCATGTACAAAGGATGTGGGAAATCTTTCAGATTTTCTACATTCCAATTTGCCCAATTATTTATTTCTTGATAAACTTCCACTATTGTGATTTCTTGTTTCTCAATACATTTAATTGTTGTGGAGAAAGGTTTTAGCTGGCTAGCAAGAAAATGTAGAAGAACAATAGACACAAGGTTATCAAAGAATTGTGTACGGATAACAGGACACTTATGAAGGGAAATGAAATATGATTTCAAAGCAGGAAATATCTCTACAATTCTTTCCAATGCTGGTAGCAGAGATAGCCACCTTGTCCTGCTGTGCCCAAGTACAGTTTTGTGTACAGTTTCGGTAAACTTACAGAATTACTTCAGAGATTCAACCCTTACTGTATATATGTGGAAATCCTGGTAGATTTTGTTTACAATTAAGTGGCAGTCGATGGGTAGGCAATCTGAGCCAGTTTGTAAGGAATTGTGCTCCACATGTGCGGGACAGCCAACACTTACTATATTATTCACTGTGTTCTGTTGCAGTTTATAGAGCAAATTGTTTTTTTCCTTTCCCCTGCTTGCCACCAAAAATGGTGTTAGTGTTGTCTGCAGAAACTACAATCACCTTTCCCTCAAGATCATATTTCTTTAAAACCTCCAGCACATAATTCTGAAGTAAATCTGAAGTTTTTCCAGCAAAATTAAGCAATTCGAGCACTTTCACCGTGATGCCATTTTCAGGACGAAAGTACCTGATAAGGAGAGGAACCAACTTCAAATCCAGATGATTCGATGTATCAAACATTACAGAAATGAATCGAGCACTTTTCATTCATTTAAAATCTGGGGAGCTGCATATTGTGCAATGACATTTGAAATGATTGCATTACATTTTGTGTGTCCACATGTGAATTTAGGATTAAAAAGTTTTTTAACAACTGCTGTAGTACAGTCCATTGACTTAAAGCTATGGTTATGCATTGCACTGTGGTATGCAAACGTAGCTTCTTGTGCTGCCAAGTGCCTATCCATTTCTGCTACTGATTTTTAGTTTACATAGTAGTCACTCACGCATTTGTTTGCTCTTTTTGTTTGCTCACTCATGCGATGTTTCTTAGTCTTAATGTCATTCACAATGTCAGACCTTACACCATGATCAATAGCAAATTTTGACCTGCACAACGTACACTCTACAGTTTCTCCACTACCAGTGATAAAAGGAAACTTGCTTTTTATATTGCTGTTAAAATTACACTTTCGTTTTGGCATAATGAAACAGTGATTGCACAGTGAAAAACATTAACAGTGAGGTGATGAAAGCCAGAGAGCAAGTATTAGTGGACCGAAAGGACGGATTCAGCGGATCGATTTAGAAGAGAAGAATCTTCGTTGTTATTCGTAACCTATAGTGCGTTTAAAATTACTTGCGATTGTTGACAGTTCGGTACATGTTTGGGGTATGCTGAAAGTCATCACACGCTTCCTAGCGTAAATAATTGAGCAGTTAATAGCAAGTCAAACAACCAGTAGCGTAAAATACTCTAGCCAAGTGGAATCATAAAAATACGGGACATTTGAGCGTCCCCAAAAAAACTTTCGGGACAGCGGGACATTTTGGTAAAAAACGGGACTGTCCGGGGAAAAACGGGACGAATTGACACCCTAACATAGCAGTGCCTTTATCCCAGCGGGTACGTGGCATATTTTGTTAGGCTGTCTAAAAATTGTCTGATGTTATGTTTCTGTAAAATATTTCCGGTCCGATCAGTTACTTTTTTAAAAAAAAGGAGAGAAACTGTGTTCTTCCATCGTTGTCTTATCCTTATCATTCGACATACAGTTATTTGGTCGAACTGTATTTACGTCTTTTCGCGAATAACCGTTTTTCACAATAGCCTGTTTTAGATTTTTAATTCGGCGTATAGGTACTCCGGCTTGTAAATTCTTTTGGTTCTGTTGATAAGATTTTTAATGATATCCATCTTTTGTTGTGGGCGTTGGTTGTAGCGCTTATGCAAATACTTGGCTGTTTGCGTGACCTTTCCGTAGAACGTTAGGAACAGAAAAACGTCAGCGCCACGACAATACAGCCCGGAAGACCCACCAGTAGCTAAGACATCGGTCGTGAAAGCCTTCATTGTATGACATTATAGAGTTCGTTTTACGTTTGTCGTCTTGTTTGCTACAGCCAACACTGATCGTCAACGAGAAACGATTCGCGATATTGTTGCAAACAACGAATTTGGACGGTGTGTTGTTTCGTGTTTTGAATTGTATGATACAAAAAAGAGTTTTTAAAATGTGTACCTTTTACTTCACTGTAAAGTCATTTTGATCTCAATAGACGAGTAAACGGCCTAAGTGACCATAATTTTTTTGAAAAAGATGCCCTGGGCCCCCAGTTACCCTAGGTATGCCACAGACTAGATCAAAGATCATTCTGAAGTAAGACTCAAACATCCGTGACAGGTGACAACATAGAGAAATATTTTTGCCGTAAGGATTTAAAAACTTGATCCGTGAGTGCTTCCAAGTTAATGCTGAAGGCCTGAAGCCTAAAGTAACATAAATGACAACTATAAATTATAAAAAAAATACACTGACGTTCTTAAGGACCTGAAAAACGTAATTGTTACGAGTAGGAGGAGTAAGGAACATAGTGTTGTTCAAAAGTGCTAGAAAGAATCAGTATAGTACCTAAGGCCTTGAAAACTGGGGAGTATGGACGTATAGAACCTTTAACTAGACTCAGAATGACAGTTTATTTACACAGTGACTGACATTATTTATTCGCAATTAAATACCGTGTTTTAATTAACGAAATAAGTTATAGACCCATACTGCGCAATACAACATATTTTTGTATCTACCCACAGTCGAATCCAGGATTTTGATCTGGAAGGGGCTGAAATCATAGATATTTTGTATCACAAGCTGTCTCCGAATTATCTAGTGTCAAGGAAGGTTTCTTCTTAAACTGTTATAATACCAGCTGCAATCGCGAGAAAATTTTCGAGCCCGTCTGAAAGCTATGTTGCTAAACGTTCTTAATCATTTTTTAGTTTAAGAAGAAAGAGGTGTAGTTCGAGGCGGGGCTACACCCCCATAACCCCCCTCCCCGTCACTCTCCTTAGATTCGCCTTTGTATCTACCGCACGAGACGAAGGTCGAAAACGTATAGCATTGAAGTTTTTGAATGACAGAGCCTCGTGAAATTTTCCTTCTGTTTCCAAAACAGTTGAGAAGAATTTAATTTAAAGCACAAATACCGAAACTGTCCGACATAAAAGAGTCAGCCGACCTGATAACGAGTTACCGGGACGCCCGCACAACAGTCCTATAGTAGAATATTGAAAATAATCCGTGGTTGATGCAAAAACAGAGCGTTCTTTTTCCAAGCTGAAAACCTTTAAAAAAATATTTACATTGTACACTGAGCGAGGAACGGTTATGTGGTCTGAACATAATGATAATGCCAGAGTCGCGGATCATTTGACTGGCGAGCGAATGTAAATCTTAACAGGCAGAAATCGAAGCAGACGGAGTGCATCTCGCAAGAATGTACTCGGAAAACTCCAAGACTCGTCCTTAGTACAGAAACTGCAAGTATTCTTCAGCGGCCTTCTTATTCACCCCGTAGTAGAGAAAATAATTTTCCCGCGCTTCATTTGTGCGCGGAAGAGGAACAGAATTTGATTTATCGTTCAGTAAAAAGTGTCCCTATCTACCCAATTTACGGTGTTTCGCAGATTATAAAGGAAGATGCAGATGTCTCCATAGAAAATGAAAGACAGCGAAATACAGGTTTTTCTAAAGTAATATACCATTTTGGGTATGTAGCAACGAAGAATATGAAAAGATTTTTCATTGACCGATACCAGTCACAGAATTTTTTGTTGACTTACTTAAATATGAGGAAATATTGACTTTGTTTGTGAATCTAGACGGTATAGCAACTGTGGACCAAAGTGTATTAACAATGAAGCTACAAAATTTGAAATAAAATTTCAGAAAAGAGCTCAGATAGGCGTAGGCCTCACGAAAAAACGAAAAAAGGGTGGGGGATGGGGATTAATTATATAAACCAACAATGATGACTGCAATAAAAAATAGAGCACCACAGCCTCTATCTAGCTATCTTTACTTCCTTCTTTTACTAATCCTGCATATCCCTAGACGTCATGTTCTTGTGGTTGTCTGGTGTACAACTTCATTTTAGCGATTTTTATACCTTACGTTTGTTAGTCTTTGTACAATACATGTATTACTGCAGCAAGAGAGATGTAATTACTAAATAGTACATTTAGTTTCTCATGCCTTCCGTTTTATAATGTCATACGTATATGATTAGATTTTATGTCTGTGTGCTTTTAGATGATCTGCTACATTGTCTCTCATAAGCCAACAGTAATTCTGTATTCATTTTCCTATGTTACTATCTGGATCCATAGTTATAACTCTGCCATTCTGGAACGAGGACATTGTAAGTGCTGTACATTTCTTTAAAAAGTTTCTTATTCTACTTACGTAAAACCAGATTAGCGAACGTCACTTCGCTCGCATAAACTGTGTGGTCAGTATAGCCTTTTTGTTTTGTTTTTCTTTAGTCGAGTTTTTAAGCTGTTTACAAACTAACAAACTGCAACACCTTCCAAAACTTTTCTCACTAATTGAGATCACAGAGTGAACTTCTGATCAAAAAGCGATTCTGATAGCTGAAATCCAAGGTGTCTGTTAATCATGCCTTTTAAGCTTTTGTGGTATTATTTCCATATAAACTGCCATTCCATGGCGCATAATTCTTTATATCTAAGTGAGAAGTTAAACACCATTTTACACAGATTTACCTTTAAAATTTTTTAATATGACGAAATATTTTCTGAAAAATTGTTATCCCCTAATTCAACCTGTACAGGCTGATTTTCAAAAAGCAGTAAAACACTTATTTTTTGTCTGAGATGAGTGTACTTGTAATTGAATGTGCAGCTCTATGTGTGCGGAAGAACAGAGGAAAGATGGGAGACTGTGTCACCATAGCTCATAGAAGATTCACGCCCAACATGACTGTAGACCAGTACCTAAACAGACGCTGTGGAGAAGTTTCCTGTGAACAGTGTGACAAGCAGGTACATAGCCACAGTTTTTTTTTTTTTTTTTTTTTTTTTTAAATTACGAGATTCCACCTGATGACAGGCCTTGCGGACCCCGATGGATTAAAATGAACGTGTCTCCTTATTGTCACATGTTACCTCCCTTGCTTCAATATTTTGGCATCAAACAAACATTCTTCAGTCATAGCTTATGAATGACAATCAGAAATAAGGCTGCGTATTGTTAGAATTTAAAACAAAAATAATTTTTGTTACAGCAAATATAAGAGAGTGGTACTTCAACAGATGTTTACAGGACTAAGAAAGCAGAAACTTGATTTTTCATCTGACGCTCTCGAAAATACCAAGCACACAAGCAAGTATTCGGGAATAACGTCGGGGCTTTAGTATTAGCCGTGACGGTAGGACGACAAGATTACCATAGCTGGAGAGCTACTCGTAAAACCAACGGAACTGCCTCTAGTGACTAAACGCTACAATAAAGTTGATGCAAAAATATGTGACATCATTCTGAAGTTGTTGTCTGATTGGTCCTGACGTCATCGATTTTGAATCACGAGACAATTTGATGATGTTTCCACTATCCATGGATATCGCATTATAACCGTTGGGAGCACTGAGAACAAACAGCAGTTTACATTGTGAGGCAGAGGGGTGGGAATAGCTCGCTGGAAGTGCTAGTGGAACGTATTGATCAGATGGCAGGTCATTAAAAAGGAAATACTGAATGGATGAGTAGTATTGTCAGCTTTAGGCCGAACGAATGGCGCTCTTGTTTTAGGCAACATCCCAGTCAATATCTGATGTTAACCAAATAAGTTTGCACCAATTTTAGCATCTGTAGTTTAAGTGCTTTCGTTTCTTCTGTTGTTTCATTTTGCAAATGCATCTAATAGGTAGCGAAACTGGGAGGACAAATAAATTTAAATTATAGGCGAATATTACTCGCGAACTGTAACCGGGCACCTCACTGGCGTGGGCTGCACAGAGCTTTGGGTCACGAAGTGCAGGGTGTAACAAACACGGTTTTTAATTTAAATTATAGGCGAATATTACTCTCGAACTGTAACTTGGCACCTCGCTAGCGTGGGCTGCACAGAGCTTTGGGTCACGAAGTGCAGGGGGTTAACAAACACGGCTTTCATATACTGGAAGTGTGCAGTGCAGGTAATATAAATCTGTGTCTTGAGCTTCCGCGGGTTCCTGAAAACCGGCTTCATCAGGATCACCATTCATTTTCGAAAAAATTACAATGAAAATAATGCAACAAAAGACAGACAACTGCAGTACAGATAACCGACAAAGCAGACGACAATGCAGTTAACGCCGGCTAACAGTACGCTGCACAGCTGGCAACGAACTTCAGGAAATCAATACCGTACGAAGTTTCCCGATTACTGACGAATGTTAGCGATCAGATCTGAGGACGAGGGAGTCTGTGTGCGAAGTTTAAGTTCCCACGTAGAACATTGCGTGTTGTATTGTAAGTGTACATCTACACAAAACATAAATTGTGGCTGCACGTAATGAAAAAAAGTCACGCTTGTGAGCCATGAACCAGCTGATGTACCAGTACTGTAGCCGTATCTGATTAACTTGCCAGTAATTTAATTCCAGAAATACTACAATAAGATGTAATTGAGGAAAATGACTTTAGTAACTAACTAAAATTTTCATCCTCATGCTTTTATCAACCCGTGTCAGTTTCGCACTTCAGTCATTCCGTACTGGTACATTGTAGATTCACGTAGCAGACATCCATGCTCACAGGTCATTTCGTGTAATCTCACAAAGGGTGATAAGGTGACTATTTCAGAACTTAGTCGTATTTGGTGCATGGATACGTACGTGTCTTAATAGCAAAACTGACAAATAGCGCTGCCGTAACACTATAAAGATTTATGGTTAATTCATGTTTTAAAGCTCAAGTGTGTCATTAGTCAGGCACCAATTTCGTGTCATTAGTCAGGCACCAATTTCGGTATTTTCAGGGACCTACTATTCGGTAACAATAGACCTCATTTTTTTTATCCATCCAGTATGTACGCCACTAGGTTGGTACAAGGTATAAAAAAGTACAATTTTTTTATGAAAAATGATGAAAAATAAAATGTTACTTTGTACAGGGAAACAGTACAGACCTCAGCTTGTGCACTGTAACCCTGTAGACGTAGCATTAAATATAAATAACAATGAAAAGCATTTGGCATTACAATTAATAGTTCTTACCTTCACTTAAAAGATGACTCCAATGGAAAAGCAAATCAAATTTGAGAGCTTAAGAGTCCTGTGTGTGTGTGTGGGGGGGGGGGGGGGGATGGTACACAGAAAATTGAACCTCGACCTGATTGTTTGCGTAAATGCTTTCATGCATGGCAAAGAAGAATATCCTAACTCACTTTGTTAATTGGCAAAGAATAAAATGAAAATGCCACTCACATACACCATCCACATCCAACACTACTGGTAAATAAAAACTGAGTGTATTCTTTGAAAAATTGTTCCTAAAATATTTGTGGTTGATCTGCGGGTTAGAGCCAATAACAATTATCAGTCATTTTACTTAAGGTATAATCTGTATTTCACTGTTATGTTTTTTGAGTGTAAAGACTTACAAGGGACAATTTGGGTCCACAAATGTGGTACTAAATTCTTATTCTGATAATATAATATAAAAAGGCAACTTCAGTGAACTTAAAGTAAATAGGCAAGCAACAATGAGAGAAATAAATAATTTCTTATACATATAACTGTACATATCAACATAAAAATTCTGCAAATAGCAGTTTCATAAACAAATTCAAGTATAAAGAAGGAAATTTTTTTAAGACTCTTCCACCTTGCATACAACATAGTTTTCCTTAACACCTTGATCAAAAAATGTATTATGTGAACTTAACAGTGAGATACAATTTTTTCATAGTACTTATTGTCACATTTATACAACCGTGCAATGTGGCTTTGTAATTATGGGACATTCACTTTACATATAACACTGCAAAAGGGGATGCCAACACCTTCTTTCTTACTGGGTCATGAAAGGAATAGTGGTTCAACAGAAGGTGTGGAATTAACCTCATCTTCAAATTTATGTGATACCTGAGAAATGAGTCCTGTGTACCATTTTTCGTCATGTTTGAATGCCATACACTACCCCATTTGCATCTGTTTCTACAAAACATTTTCACAAGCTGCCATAACAACAGTGGTCCTATTTGCATGTGTCTAAAGTCTCTTCATTAGAAAGATGTTAGTAGCAGTTATTAGAAATGCATGGTATGATCATGTTCCTGGATCATTCCTCATTGAATTGTACCTGTGTTTCTAGAAACCTTAATACCATTTGTTTTCGTGCAAAGAGACAAAGAACAAATTAAAACCTTGTATTTTGTGGGTGCCCGTGTGAACAGTGCAGACATTTTTCCAGTGTAATGGAGCTTGGAGCTCCTCACTTGAAAATGTAGGATTTCAGCTCACAGTGAACAGATTAAAGTTTTAACTGTTACTTCACCTTAATGAAGCATTGTCAGAGCAGCAGCTACTTTTGGTGTCACAGAGCAGATGGTACGTACAGCAAAAAAAGTTCAAGATAATAGTGATGTGATTGCTTCTCTGGAACACATGATTGGTCAAAAGATGTTACCTGAAACTGTGAAACAAATGAAAATGGAAGTTTGTGTAGACTTTGTATACGAAGGAAAGATCATGTTTTCATCATGGTAGATGACAAGAAGGTTCACATTCAGCAAAAACTTCTTTTAGCTAATCTTAAAGAGTTGTACACAGAATACGCCACGATATACCGGATATTAACTTGTCTGTTTCTTCTCAGGAGATCAAATGGTAATGATGGTTTCTTGGAACACAGATACAATTCAGTGAGGGATGGTCCAGGAACATGATCGCACCATGCATTTGTAATACCTTTCTAATGAAAAAAATTTCATCACATGCAAATAGGACAACTGTTGTTGTGGCAACTTGTGAAAATGCTTTGCTGAAGCAAATGCAATTGTGGCACTGTCTGGTGTTCAAACACGATTAAAACTGATACAGAGGACACATTTCTCAGGTGCCACGTGAATTTAAAGATAATGAGATTGATTGCACATCTTCTGCTGAATCACAATTCCTTTCATGGCCCATTAGAAAAGATTCAGTTTGGGTTGACTTCTGCAGTGTTATACAAAGTAGATGTGCCATAATTATGAAGTCACAGTACACGGTTGTATAAATATGACAGTAAGTACTATGAATAAATTGTATCTCAGTGTTAAGTTTTTGGTCAAGGAGTTATGGAAAACTATGTTGTATGCAAAGTGGAAGAGTTTTAAAAATACAGTTTCCTTCTTTATACTTGAATTTGTTTATGAAACTGTTCTTTGCAGAATTTTTACATCGATATATACAATTGTATGTATAGGAAATCATTTATTTCTCTCGTTATTGCTTCATCTTTTCTTTTACTTCATTGAAGTTGCATTTTTAATTTACATTCACAGAATATGGTTTCATTACCACATTTGTGCACCCAAATTGTCTCTTGTAAGTCTTCACACCCAAGAAAGATAACATTGAAATACAGCTTATACCTTAAGCAAAATGATTGATAATTATTTTCAGCTCTCACCTGTTACAGTTCTGACCTGCAGGTCAACCACAAATATTTTAGAAACGATTTTCCAAAGATTACACTCAGTATTTATTTACTAATTTCCTGTAGTGTTGGATATGGATGGTATGTGCGAGTGGAAATTTAATTTTCTTCTTTGCCAGTTAACTGAGTGAGTTAGGATATTCTTCTTTGCACCTAAAATTACTACCAGGCATGTAAGTACTTAAGCTAAATATCAGGTTGAGATTCAATTTTCTGCATACCAACCTCCTCCCCTCCCCCCCCCCCCTCTCCCCCCACCCACTCCCCAGGACTCTGAAGTTCTCAAATTTGCCTTGATTTTCCACAGTTTCGTTGGAGTCATCTTTAAGTGAAGGTAAGAACTATTAAATGCAATGCAAAATTCTTTTCATTGTTATTTATGCTGAACACTATGATTAAAGGGTTACATTTGACAAGTTGAGGTCTGTACTATTTCTCTGTTCAAAGTTATGCTTTTTTTAAAAAATCACTGATTTAAAGCACAGCATGGAAAAGATGATTTTTTTTTCAACATTTTTCATAAAAAATCTGAATAGTGTATCCTACTTTTTATACATTGTATCAGCTTAGTGGTCTACATAATAGGTGCATAAAAATTGAGGTAAGTAGGTTAACTTACTACTAGGTGGTAAATCTCTAAAGATAAGTCTTCAAACCTGAATTTATCAAATATCTTTAGAATTATGACAGCACTTATTTGTCAGTTTTACTTTAAGACATGTTGGTATCCATGTACCAAACATGTCTAAATTCTGAAAGGGTCACTTTAAAATCCATCAGAGTATCTGTGAGCTTACATGGAATGACCCTTACTTTTTATTAGTTGTAGTGTGTATAATTACTTAATATTTCTACCTCTCCAACTTTTTAGCATATATCCTTCAATTAAAACCTTAGAATGTTCTTCTGTGTCAAACATACCTTGTGCTATACTTAGCTTGTAGAATTACATAATTTTTTATGTTATGCTCTTCTGGCATAACATAAATGACTTTCAGTTTGTATCTGCTAAATTTTATTGAAAGACCCATTCATTGAGTTGACATCTTTTACTTTCCAGTTGTGATTGTAATTGATGTTACATGATTGTGTAACTTGCTTTTCAGTGTAATGAGCCTTCTTGTCTGTAGATGAAGTATTCTGTATATTAATCTTTGTATTGTTATTGTATATTCTCAGAAATGGCTAAGTGGGGTGAGGGTGACACTCGTTGGATTGTTGAGCAACGAGCAGATGCAACAAATGTTAATAACTGGCACTGGTGAGTAGAGGTAAGATTCTGGTCTGCCTCTAAAGCAGTAGCAGTTGCAGAATATATTATGTCTTTTTTGTTTTGCTTTGCTTTACTTTGAGCTATAAGCAAAGGAGATAAACTTGGAAAGATTAAACTATAACACACATTTCCATGATAATATTAAAAGCATTTTGAAGAAGTTATTGTGGAAGATCTCAGTGGCAATCAGATGATAATCAGACAGATGGAAAAAAGTAAGTAAACTATTTATTATTTCAAAAGTAATTGCCATAACTGTTAATATTTGTATTCCACTGTGAGAGAAGATGGCCATTAACTTCACGGAAAAATGTTTGCGGTTGCCTATGGAACCATGATTGCACCCAGGTGTGTTCCCGTTTATTTGAAGCAAATTGACAGCCACAGTTGTCTTTCTTCAGGGCTTCAAAAACATGGAAATTGCATGGGGAGAGATTGCGGCTGTTTGGAGGATGTGTAAGATCTTCCCAGTGAAACGAATGCAGCGTAGTTGAAGCAACCTCGGCAACATGTGGGTGGTCATTATCTTGCAACGGAATGGAGTTGTCCATCAACATTCCTGGGTGTTTGGACTTGATGGCACACTTCAGTTTTTACAAGTATGTATCGCTTTGTGTTAATTGTTTCACTGTATTCCAGAAAGTCAATGGGCAGTGAGCCCTTGCAGTCAAAGGAAAAAGGTCATCATGACTTTTCCAAACAGGTGTATCTGTTGTTTCAATTACAGTTTAGACGTTTCACTGGGAAGCACTAACACATTCTCTATACAATCCTGATCATTCCCCATGTGATTTTCACGTGTTTTGAGCCCTAAGGAAATATGTTGGTGGCCATTGATTTCCTTTGGATGAAAACGTGCACACCTGTATACTGTCATGGTGCCGTAGGCAACTGCAAACATTTTTCCGTGAAGACACTGACCATCTTGTCTCACAGTGGTATAGGCTGAATGTATTCACAGTTGTAGCTATTACTTTTAAAATAATAAACAGTTTATTACTTTTTTCCTTCAATATCGTTTTCATTTGACTACTCCTTACGTAAGTTTAATTTAACTGGCAGTGGCTCACCAGCATATCCTAGGAAGCAAAAGACAAAAGCAATAATATATAGTTTTCCTTAGGTCTCAACAGCTCATCAGGAATGAAAATCACAAATAAATTGGTCTTTCTTTTGCACGTTTTTTAACACTTCCTCTTAGAGATGACCCAGATGTATTATTAAGTATTCAGAAGTCTCTCATGAACATCCTGAATGCTTCAGATGTTCAGCATCTTCATCTGCATCTGAAACACCGCCTTTGGTAATGGCTTGGTTAGTAAATCAGCCTGCTTCACTGTGGATGGAATATGTTCTACTACAAACTCATTCTTCATGTATTTATTGTGCAAAAAATGATAATGTACGCCAATATGCATACTTCTCTGATGAAACTCTAGATTTTTAATAAATTTCACATCGCTTACATTGTCAGTGTTCAGCATTGTTTTTATGTTGCTGAACAAAGCCAAGTCTGTGAGCAAACGTTTCACCCAAACAATTTCTCTCACTGTCTGACTGACTGCAGAGTATTCCACCTCAGTTGTAGAAAGCACAACCACTCTCTGCTTTGTTGAAGCCCATGTAATAGCGGATTCACCAACCTTTAACAATGTACTGGTTGTGGATTTCCTAATTTCCACATCATCAGCATAGCCTGCATCACTGTAAGCTTGTGATTTTTCCTGTTTTGAAGAAAAATAAAATCCATGGTCCATAGTGCTTTTAACATATTTCAGGATCCTGTTCACAGCATTCCAATGGTTTTTCAGTGTCTTCTAAAGATGCAGACTGTCACTGTTAACTGCGAAAGTAATGTCCAGCTGTGTTTCTATCAACAAATACATCAGACTACTACCCACAATCTGCCTTTAAGGAACACTGTACATGTCCTTCTATCCATTTTTATGTATGTCAGCACACGTCTGATGATGATGGTCTGCAGTTACTGTTACAGGGTTAGGATCCTCTATCCTGATGCAGTGTAGACTCTTCATGCAAAGGCCACTTGATGTAGAAAAATAGAACCATCTGGCCAACTGTTCTGCCTGCAGTCCTAAGTTTGTATCCAGTTTTCTAGATGCAATGTTAAATTGTCTCCCTTAGCACACTCAACAAGAAGTTAAATGATAACAGGATCCTTAGCAGCAATCACACCATCATCTACATGTACTGTCTGCTAGATTAATGGATTATTTGTTTCCTGATTGTTAAATATACGTGGATCTGTGTTCGTTGGCTGGAGACCAAAATTGCATAAAACTGCTGTGAAACAAGGGTTCCAGCACCTGGAAGCTTCCTCCATGGAAGTTTCCTCCCCAGCCACAGCTCACATGGCACAACTCCCCTTTCTTTACGTGTTGCTGTGCAGTTGTGGGAATACTGCATAATTCACAGCTCCTACCACATTTTTGTTGGCAGTCCACTTGCATGCAAACATGTTGTGACTAACTCGACAACAGTTCTGTTTTCCCTTTCAGAGACTCCATTTTCCCGTGGACTGTATCCCATTGTTTTTCTGATGCAAAATGCCACACTGGTAAGTCAGATTCTTAACCTCTTGGTTACATAACTTGAATCCATTACCTGTATACCTGTGTAAAAATGCTTCTCTCTCACTTTAAAGAAATTTTGCAAACATTCAGCTGTGTCTGATTTATTTTTGATGAAATACACCATTCTCCAGTGACTATAGCCACTATAGCCATCCTTCAACATCAAGAAATATGTCATTCCACTCACAGAGTCTTCTTGCATTTTACTACACAAATCTGCATGTACAGGCTTACCCATTTGTTTTGATTTGGTATCATTGCATGGAAACGAGAGTTTACACATTTTACCAATAATGCAGTCTTTATGCTGAACTTATTATCTCAAAAATTTACCCTGGTGCTTGATAAAATGTGTTTCACTTGCATTATGTTCTGAAGTGCCATCCTTTTTTGCCATAAAGAAAGGGGTTCACAAGCAGCAACATTTGTACACATTTGTACTTGACATAACCTTAAATTTCATTTTAAGCAGTTTGTGATGTCTCTCTCCCTCTGCAACAACACTTTAATCCTTTAAAAATTTACACATTTTATTGTCTGACTGATGTGTCATACCTTTATTGAGGGCTTCACCTAAAGAGAACAGATTGTAGGTTAACTATGGAAAATACGAAACCTTACTGATGTGCTTCTCCTTCCATTCCTTTCTTGTGTAGGCCAGAATGTTAATGTCTCCAGATCCAGTTGCAGGAATGTATTTTCTGTCACTAGTACGTTTTTTTCCCCTAATGGTTCTCAGTCAGTAGAAGTTGGTAAAGTTACAGCTACTAGTGAGGTACTAGTTCATTCACTGTCAATATAACTGTGAACAACATAACTATCACAGTAGCTTTGTGGTAGTCATTATGTAAGTAAATATCATGTCGTGCTGTTTGACTGTTTATTTCTTTTGTAATGAGAGTACAACCAAAACCCAATCCATCACGCAATAGATTCATTATCTCACTTTCACTAAGCCTTTAAGAACCACTTCCGCTAAACCATCATGTATTTGTTGCCTTCATGTGTCACTTCCACTCATTTATATGTTTGTTAAAAAGTGCAAATGGAGATGAAGCCCCTCACTCCTTTTCCATCCAGCCTCCTTCCCTGAGCTATTCCTTTTCATTTGGTAGTCTCTCCCCATGGCATTTGGTATGCTGGCTGGAGCTTTCTTCCACTGCTCATCATACTTCCTTCTATTTGTTGTTATGAAAACTATGGCAAACTGTACACAACCAAATTGATGTTAATCATAGACCAGTAGTTGCCTATATATTTTGCAGACACTTCACCATAGCAGTTTTATGTGGGGGATGTTTTGGACTATGGTTGCATAAGGTACCAATAGAGATTGGGCATACACTGTCTTGTTTATATCACTTCCAACCACAGTGAACCATTTTGGTACCATTTAATGCATGCTTTGTGTGTTGTATGTTGCTCTTTCTTATTCTTATTTTGAAATGAGTGAAGAGGTTACTCTAGGTCCATCACTAAGTTCAAGCAAGATTTTCATGGCCCAAAGAACGGTCAGCAATTGCTGTCAATATGTGTCAGTTCTGCCTTAACAAAAGCAAAAACCATGGCTGTAGGCTACTAGCCCAGCAAGAGGGAGATGGAGCTTGTTCCCATGCACTACTTCTTCCCTTGTGGTTGTTGTTTGTATATGGATGTGGCTGACTGCCACATTAAAGCGTCCATGCTGTACAGAGCTCTGTTTACAGTTAACTTGCTACTTCTCATGCTGTTAATGGGAATCTTAAAGCTGTGAACAGAGACCATAAGATAATTAGCAGGTGTGAATAATGAGGTTTGTTTTTAATTTGAGTTTGTGTTTGCAGGGACTCCCAATTACTTCCTTTATTTCTCATGGCAACTTTGCCCCAGAATACTGTACCCCACTCTTAACTCTAAACTCTACATGCAAATTACTTTTCTTTCTTGTGTAGACCAAGGCTCAACTGAAATTGACTGTTTATAGTAGCAACACATAATAGCAAGGAGTAAATGTACTTAGAAACACATAATAGTAAGGAGTAAATGTACTGGGAAGTGAATGTAAGAACTGCATTAACTTTGAAAACACTTTACCATGTGGACCATTACCTAGTCTACACAATATTCTAATAGTTTGATTTTTCTGAACAAATACTGCCCTTACTTTAGCTGTGTTGCCTCAGATGGTAAGACAGCATGAAAGTGTGAAAATGAGCTAGCACTCTGATCTTCAAAGTCAGCACAATGAGAAATACATAAATTTGAAAACAAAACATGTGGAATTGAAGTTTTTTTTATTAGTTTAACTATATATTGACTTCATTTTCATTTGTTATCCTGTTGGGACCCAAGGAAATTTGTGCACTGTGTTTTGTTTGATGTGTGACAGTTAATGTTAATTAGTGGTATCATAAGGTCATCTTTGCTAGTATGAAATTGCAGGAAATGACACTTTTTGAGATCAACACTGAAAATATTTACTGTGTACCAATTATTAGCCTTTTCAGTAATTATTTGAGCTCTTGTCTGGTACAACTGAATTTTGAGCCTTAGTTAGTATGCAGGAAATCAGTGGAGCGCTTTTCAGTGGAATGATTCCAGGACTCTCGTTAAACGATTTCAGAAAACCACAGAAGATGAATATTTGGATCGCTAAATTCGATTCCAAATCTTGCTCCCTCCGTATGTGATCCTTAACGATTTCCCCACATTATACAGAATTTTGTTTGCATGTGGTAACAAAGTTTTGTATCATACCTATATCTAAAGGCTATGAATTACTTACTCCATTAACAAATTAAATTCACAATTACATCACAGCTACATTGCAACATTATTATATTTGACTAGCTGTTATGTACTCGCATGTGCTTGACCCATCTTCATTCACAAAACTGTGCTGCTCTTCCTTTATTGTTCTTTCATTCACATATGCTTTCATAGCACTGCCTTTGGCACACGGACTGCGCTGTTGAACATCAACGTTGAGTGTGTCGAGTTCAGCGTGCTGCTGAACGCTGAGTAACGATGCCACTTGTGCACACGGTATGTGGGCCCCAATGTGGTATACGTGATTGCGACACACTCCAGCAGCAGTTGTGAGATGTTTCTGGTCGTAAATCACACTGTTTACTCAACAGGCGCGCGTAAAATTCCCACGTTAGTTCTATTAAAATGCTCGTTTCATCCATTGTCCATATCCTAGTTACGTTGTTCTATATGTAATATACACAAAAACTTCAAAATTGATGTACATGTTTTAAGACAAAAAGGGAAGTACCATGTCCAATCAATAACGGCACAGGCTTATAAAAGTTCTATTACAAACAGTGAGAGACAAGTTTGCAATAGTTCTCCACATAAGGTAAACGTTATTTTATCTTTCCCACATTTTGGTAAAACCCTAAGGTCATTCTTACTCGATCACTGTTCCTACCCAGTAGCAGACTCTTTAAAAGATGTGAATTATGAAACTCAAAAGAAAAAGGAACAAAATATCTTTATAGATGTAGCGTAAACTGTCCTGTAGATTAAGCTAACCGAACAAACTCACTCCTCAAAAAGAAGGTGAACTTATGTTTACATAACATAAAATATGTAGTATATACTTACATTAAACTAATAATAAAGTGTCAGAACCTATTAAATACGCAAATGTTAGGAAAAAAAAAAATTAAGCTTCGTGAGACACTAACCATTGTTTTACCACCCATGGTTGTGGATCATATAACATCTTACAACATGCTAAATGCATTAATTGTAGCTATGTTACTGCCTGAAATTTAATTATAACAAATTGTACCAAGAACAATGGATTTTTGGTGGATCCTCAGTGTGTCACTATTTTCAGATGACATACTCTCGTGATACACAAGTTACAATAATTCTTTTGCCAGAAATATGACTTTTCTCATTATTTTATTGCAACAAATCACACAGTTAATTAAGGGTTTTTCGAGTGATTCTCAATTTGCTGGTGCTCAGAAACAGCATATATACGTATAGGCTTGAACTGAATGCCAATATGGCGCCTCACTGCTCTGTGCTTAAGGGAGATGGCCTGCATGTGGCGTAGGTGGCGTTGTGCCATCTGATTGGTCAAAACTCAGACGCACACTGAGAACATCTGATATGCTAAATATTGCTCTGCGTGTTCGGAAAGACTCCTGAACATGCTGTTCCATGCTATGATGTCAGAAAGTTGGCACACTCGACGCTCAACGTTTGGATGCACGGTCCGTGTGCCGATGGCTTTAGTCCAATCAAGAAGAAGAACTTTTTAGGGATATGGAACAATTTAAGGTATACAAAAGACAATCAAAACTTAGAACACTTATTGTGAAAAATGTAAAGTTTCTTGTTCTGGCCCTAGAAGGGGCAAGCAAGCCCAACTGACCGCCATGTCATCCTCTGCCAATGGTGTTATTGGATGCAGTAAGGAGGGGCTTGTGCTCAGCACACTGCTCTCCCTGTCAGTATTGGGTTTATTGACCGTGTAACCACTACTCATCAGTCAAGTAGCTCCTCAGTTGGTCTCGTGAGGCTGACTGCACCCTGTGCCAGTCCTCCCACTAAGGAAAAATCTCTGGCAGTACTGGGAATCTAATTCGGGTCATTGCTATCATCCACGTGCCCACTCAGCTATGGAGGTGGACTGTTCACTGATTAACAATAAACTGTTGCTATACTGTTTGATACTACCTGTGCTTACATCAATTAAATGCAACCTAGTAAACAGGCAGAAAAGCTAGTATTTTGTCAAAACTTCTCCTTTCTCAGTTGTAGTAAGTAACTGCAGGTTATATTACAATGTTGGCTTAATGTTTATATCAAATATCCTTCACCATGCTTTGTACCCAAGTAAAACCTTTTCCAATTAGCATTGGAGTAGACTGCTCACTAAAGGAGACAGGTGCGATAACAGCCAAAGAAGCAAGTCAATCTAGTTCTGAGATGACCTGCACCCATAAAGCTTTTGAGGTAGGATGGGCACAAAAGAACAGGGGCATGCCATTGGTTTCATGTGAGCCTTGAAATTGGTAGCTACCCTAAACTTTCTGAAAACAGGGAGGGATATTCTGAGCAAAGCGTGTCCAATTGCTGGCACGGAACTTGACCCAATACCAGATGCACTTAATCAGAAATGGAAAATCCCAAAATTTTGAGGGTGTCCAACCCAAATAAGTTTTCAGTGTTTTATTATCCACCACTAGAAAGATCAAACGCAGAACAACTGCTTTATACAATACAGAAGTAAGAAACTGTCCCAGTTTGTGTATTAATTGTTTATTGTAACTCACCAACTGACAAGAGACAGGAGAGAACAGCAGTGATTCACAATCCCCATATATTTGAGATTTTAACATCTTGTCCCATAACACATACTTCAAAATAAATTTCCTTTGGGGCTATCATCACTTGGGAAAGACTGTTTACATCCATGTTCATGGTTCATATCTTATGAAGGAGGCTGAGAGTGACATACAGATGCAATATTTCTTTTTTTAGGGTGTGGTTACATGTTACCTAACACTTTGGCCATGCGGTCCACTCATATTGGACAAAAGCATGACCAGAGAGGAACATGCAGTTGCTGTTGTGACATTGACTGTTCTTGCAGCTTAGCATTGCATTGCCCCAAGGGGTGTGGAGTCCGCAGTTGTATGACTGCGACATCAGCTTTCCCCCTTGAGCTAAATGATGGCGGCTGAGGAGGAGAAGAAGCAACAATGCCTACTGCATACCGAGCTTCTATTTGATTTCCTGCTGCCCTAGATACTATGGAAAAGACTGGGCAGCGCTCAAAACCTCTGTGAGGGAGGGATTCTCACATTGTAAAGCACATTCACTAACATCCAGGTGTATTATAGCATTGCAAACCATTGGATCATCATGAGTCACGGTGAGCTTCAGTAACAAACTGGCATTGATGGCTAAGCCCATAAAGTTTGATTGCTCCCCAAGCTCTGTATGACTGTTGCATCCAATTTTGACAAAGGTGGAACTCGCTGTGAGCAGCAGTAACGTGAGTATGTTTGCAGTGCTAAGTAGAGAGCAAGTGATGCATTGCATCAGAAGAGAGACTGACGGGTTCTGTAGAAGGAGCTAGCTGGTACAAAAGGTGATAAACACGAGGAGAAATCCATGACTGAAAGAAAGCCTTACACACACTGACGACTCCAAAAGCTTGAATATTTTGCTGAAGGTGTTTTTCATATGCATCCCACTCTTCCGCAGTATTATTATGTGGAGGAAACGGTGGGAGTTGCGTTGATGAACCCTGGCACATCAACGATGCTACCGTATTGTTTAGTGCCACAGAGAGAGCTTGTTGCTGACTGATGAGAGCTCGCTGCTGTTCAACAAGAGACTGAAGAACTATTTCCACTGACATGTTGGCTATAGCAAACCAAAAAAAGAAATGTGCTTGATTGAAAGTGTTGTAATGTTGTACCCATGAAGCAGAGATCAGTACAATCACACTTAACTACAGAATACATTAAAGCACAATCTAGCAGTTAAGCATACACTCGTAAGGTAAAAATTAGTCTGGATGAGGAATCAGCACACTAGCTTATGAGGTCTGTTCGAAAAATCCCATAACTTTGTCCACACAATTTTTCTGTGCTTAACTTTTACTTATTGTGCATAGTCTCCTTTGAAGTACTCTCCTGCACAATAGATACACCACTCCCAAAGCTGTTTTCACTTACAGGAGCAGTCTTGGTATGCCTCTTTCTGGATCGTGTGAAGTGTCATCTGTGAATTTTCTTTTGTCTTGTCTATTGTTGCATATCTTCATCCTTTCAGTGGGGTTTTCAACTTTGGAAATTAAAGAAGTCTGCAGGGGCCAGGTCTGGAGAATATGGAGGATGAGGCAGCACAGTAATTTCGTTTTTTGTGCTAGAGCCATGTCTTGTCTCGCTCACTACTGCTGAACGTATAATGTCATTTTTTCAATTCAGTCTGACCACTTGGCAACAGTTCATGTCACTATCTTTTGTAAAACTGTTTATTGAATCGTACATGCTGTACACTTTGTCATATACTTTGATTTTTGTTTTATTATTTATGTTTTTTGGCATAAGGTTGTTCAATTGTTTCTATGGGCACAATAAAACACCACTGTCCTTATACATTCATGACATCTGGTGGCAAGTGATATTAGCGAAGCTTTGTAATGCTGTCCCACTATCAGTTATGTCAGTTATGTTCCAATATTGATTGGTGATATACATGACTCCACACTCTGTATGAAGATTGCGCTCTTATTTTTGGTATGTCGACTCTTGTACTTCATGCAACATGTTTCATAAAATTATGGTTATGTTTTCGCATTCTTCCTTAGCAGATATTTTGGTGATGGGGAGAGCCAGGAATTTATCAATAAATCACTCCTGGACGCAAAGTGAATAGTTATTTTAGTGACCTATTAAGCCACGGATAAATACTCAAATTGACATAATGGTCACATGCCCTCTATGTGACTTAATGTCACACCTTAAATTTGGTACTAGATAGTATACATCCTACGGCTTAACCTATACTACACACTTTGAGCTCTTTGGTTGTGATTTTTATGCATGGGCGCATTATGCCAATAGATATTACATTGAATGAATTGTGTTTCCACGACAGTAGAGTCTTTAATGGCCACAACATGTTTTATTGGAGTGTGGATAATCTGCATTGGCATGTCTGATAGCTCTGCAGTGGGGTGTAATTGTGTGTATGATGGGTTATTGCCTGATTGATTTACATTTATTTCATGCATGCATCTTCGAACCTACAACAGAGATCGCTATTTCAAGTAGGTGCTTCCCAAGCAATATACTTAATGGAACATTGTGTACTATTTTTCTTAGCCACAGGTCGTAATATTCTCATGCCAGTTCAGCCCAGCTAATCTCCATAACTTAATGACACATAAAAATGGCCTATGTCAGGTCCAAATA
Source organism: Schistocerca piceifrons (assembly GCF_021461385.2). NCBI lineage: Eukaryota > Metazoa > Arthropoda > Insecta > Orthoptera > Acrididae > Schistocerca > Schistocerca piceifrons. Next base: position 323,247,182 of record NC_060141.1, read on the forward strand.
AATTAAGCGATCGTGGAAGCAAGTATGTCACACTGCCACTTTCTAGATAATTGACAGTAATAAAAACAGGACAGTAATTGCATGGAACCTGAATGCTCTTATGCTTGAGCTTTGTGCATTATTGTGTCTTTAACCATGTTCCTGCCAGTTAACAATAGCATTAAAGAGTTTGCGACATTCGCCTGCTTTATTTCTTCATTGACAGTCCTTGGTGTCGATGTGCTGCAATTTTATACTGGCTGAAAAATGGGGAGGTGGAAGTTCAACACTGACTACTGTAAATGATACAGCTGACAGTTGCATAGTTGCATTTCACAGTTCTTTACTTTAACTGTTCACAACTCCCCAATATTACACAGTTATATGACCAGTTCACTATTGGTAAGTGTTAATAGGTTGCAGGCAAACATCAGCATACTGCTACAATAGCTTGCTGTTGAACTACTATGAGCAGTAAAAACCTAACAACACAGTTCACAGTTCTTGCAGAATTAATGCGGTACGTGTGACACTATTTCTCAAATAAATTGAACAGACACTGTCATTGTTTCAACACATAGCCTATTTGTGTTACACTAATTCCACTGTTAAATTAATGATTATTGTTACTCTAACTGATACAGACTTCCCATCTGAAAATTGGCCGTGGACTGACTGACTTGGGACCAAAAATCAGGCCTTTATATATCCTCACAATAATAAGCACTGAAACTATACATTATTTGATGATTAATTTACAGAAATTACAATTTAAACATAACTCATTCAATTAACTGAATACATCTGAAAAATCCTTCCTCTTTAACAGTTCCTTCTATCATAAAGGTTAGGCCAAATTATTTGTTTAAATAATGAAATTAACAGTTACACAAACAATGCTTTTGACACACCTGGTAATTATTTTGGAATTAATTAAGGGATGGATTTGCTAATATGTTCTCAAATAGAGCCAAATAAATACTTTAAGAATCCTAGTAGTTCTTCATCCAAATGTTTATTACAGAATTTTTATTTGTTTGTAAGCCAGCAATAGAATCTAAGTCATGAGACAATAACTGATTTCACCCTATAATGATAATTAGGCAAAAATGAAAGTAACGTAAATTTAAGGAGGCAGATGGCAAAACAAGAGAGGAAGTAAAAGAATCCCAGCTTGCTTCGTCACAAGTTATCCTGTTGTCATGCACAAAAAATTATTCATCTGGTATTAACTTGGTCTGTGAAAAGACAACCACAAATTCAGACTGCAAAAGGATAGGAAAAGGAATTGACCATGTCCTTTTTCAAGGGAAACATCTTGCAATTTGTCTTAAATAATTTAGGAAAACCACAGAAAACCTAAAGTAATGTGGATGGCAAGATGAGGATTTGAACCTCCAGCCTACCAAATGAAAGTCCAGTGACTTATCACTGCACCATCACACTCAGCTTGATGAACAACATGCCAAAGTGTTTTTTAGCGGATGCGAAGTGGTAATTGAAGCACTATTAGCTATTCCCTTGAAACGTTTTAGTGTTGTATTAATCTGTTATGATTTTACCTTATGAACTACTAAATTTTACCCACAGCTGTGTTAGCTTTGTTATGAGTGATGGTGAGTAAGTAAGCTTACCGTATGTACAGTAACATCAGCTGCCCTCGTGTTTCTGCCCACTTGGGTAAGCATAGCTCATTAAGTGCACTATGCTCTCCTCCCTCCCAAGTGGTCTCAGTGCAAGATGTGTCGACATGCACAGTGCATACAGATAGGCACTGACAGGAGCATATGTGTATTCATCATGCTATTGAAATAGTTATACATTATACAACATATACATTATGCAACAAATGGTGTGGAAGTATGAATTAAACAGATTGAAGATTGTATAAGCACAGTGTTAATTACTTTCAATCACATCACATATCAACCAACAAAAGAATTTTCATAAATGTGATAAAGAGCAGAAGTCAAAGAGTAAATTGCTTTTTCAGAGAGTAAGTATTCTCCTCTAATTCACATAATGTTCTTCAAATCAATGTATCTTGTATGACACACTTTCTGAAGAAGCCTGTATTCATTCTCAGGGTTCGAGGTACCTCCATAGCAAACATCACTGAAATCAGTTCAGTGGGTTGGTTATGAAAATGTAACAGACAGAGTTACTTTTGAATTTATGATATTAGTATTGATAAAACTTTCAGTTATGGTATGTTTTTTACATGGTATGAAGTTGATGAAATAAAGTCTGTATGGTGCCCCAAGCAATGCAGAAGTTACCTGAAAATTCATGCAGTAATTTTGGGGAAATGTGTTCAAACAGACAGACTCATGGCAGTTTTACGGATTTATTATCAGTATGGTTAAGTAAAAATTAACATGAATGACTCCAGTTGTTTGCTAAATTGCAAAGAGGGAATCAAATGGGAAGCATATTTGAAAGAAATGTAACTGAACTACCTTTTCTTCTAGGACAGAAAAGAATGCCCGCCAGTGGTCAATCAACAAACTCCAAGAGTTGCTGACAGGTTTGAAGATTGAAAATGCACTTGGTACGTATCAGAACATTTGCTTGGTATGTTTTCATGTTGTTAAAATAATACTATTACAACTGCTATTGATGCTTTGTCTAATCTGTGTTTTGTATCATAAATAAAACTTCGAAATGATCAGCTCTATATTCCAGTGCTTTAGTTTGTGTTTCTCTCAATTCCTCTTGGTATGTATTAAAATATTTTTCCTGCGCTACAGTTGTACAGTATCATCAGGCTTCAATTTTTTAGAGGATGGCAGAACAGCTCAAATTTCAATTGCACCTAGAATTTATGTGGTAAAAGTTAAGAAAAAACTGTAGTGTTAAAAGGTCAAAGTTGTCATCACAATCCTAAAAAGCAGAAGTTTGTATAGAGTTCATTATATTTCCAATAAGGCTCTAAAAAGTAGATCTAAAGCCACCTGTGGCTATAGATTTGGAAAATTACTGTCGGCAACTGTAGACTTTCATAAGTAAGCTTAGACTACAGTAGTTTTCCTAATGATTTTTGGCAGCTATGTCGTATCCATGTTACCTGTATGTTAGGTGTGTTGCATATCTGTTGGGTGTTACTTCATAATAATTGCCTTCTTTACATATGCAATCAGTGTCTTACTAGCATCCTGTAAAAACCAGAAGCAGTAAACCATCTAGAAAGAGAGTGAGGATTATAAAGGGACATGTAACCTGTGTAGTTATCTTCCTATCTGTTACTTAAAAATATACAATATTTGTAGCAAAATTGAAAATTCAAGTTTTTTGACAGTTGTTGATTTCTAATGTGAAACAGAAGGATGTTGCAATAAAAACAAAGGAAAATACTACAGATTTATCAAATAGTGCTACAAAATGCTATGTCCCCAACAAAAAGGTAAAATAAAAAGCCCTGCAAAACAAAAATAGAGCAAAACACTTCAATAATGTTAAACTTATATAAAACATGTTTCCGTTATTCATAAACAACTTTCCCATTTATCAGTAATAACAGAGAACTCTTGCCTTTGATCAAAATGAAGAATGTTTTATTGAGTACAAAGCAATTTATATTCTGTAAGGATATAAAATACACAATGGACTAACCCTGAATGATATGTAGTTCTAATTATGTCCAAAACAAGCAAACAAACAAAAAAATCAAGCAGAAATCATGTGTTCTTAGTTTCTCTCATATAAATTTGTTTATGTTTTTTCTCTACCAATGCTACCAGTACTACTGTAATCCTGCCATTTACTATGTCATTTTTGTGGTGTGCCAAAACTCCTGAACCATAGTTTTGGTAGAGTGCAACTCTTGTTACACACTGTTGACTCAGGGTATTTTGCCAGACATATTTGTTATAAAGAAACATGACTGCACAGCCACCAGTGGCTGCCAGCCGGTCTCACTTCTTAAACATTTTTTCTAAATTTTTTTTTAGATTATCATCCATTTGTGTAGTGGTGGGATACTTAGTGAAATGGAGTTTGATTTTCAAAAGGGGTTTGCAACATTTGGCTTATCTCATATCTTGCATACTGATCTATGCTGAAAACCGTCTTTTTTTTTTTTAAAAAAAAAGTGGATCAGGTAAAATGATGAACATCACTCATTATTTAAGTGTCTTTTCCCAGTTTTATTAGCATTATAACGTTTTTTTATGACCAGTTCCATACGTATGGTACACAGTTTATACAGGTAGGAGACCAGATCTCTTTATTCATCAACATGTCCAGAAGAGAATAATCCAGCTATAATTCTGTGACACACTGTTGGATCTCACACTGGAAAAAGTCCAGTAATAAACACATGAAATTAACAGTACACACTATATAGTTTTCAGTAAAGGCACCACAATGATAAAATAAACTGCTAAACACAACCCTGATTTGATTTTGATTTGGTTTTATTACGGAAGCAAACCAACATTGGTCAAGCCTGCTGCTGCCCACACTGAAACAGAGTTTATTGTGTGGCATCATTACCTGTGTTTCTAGTAAAGCCATCCAGTGCCCTTGAACAGTGCAAGGAGATCCTTTCCCAGTGCTTTGCTAGACACAATTTCTTTAGTTCTGGTTGATCCAAATATTCTGTCTCTTTTAATCTCCAGTGCCTCACATTCGAAGATCAAATGGGATGTGGTTTCCTCATCCACACCACACATCCTACATTTGGGGTCTTCTTCTATTATCCCCATTGTATGTAGGTGTTTTCTGAAATTCCCATGGCCAGTCAATAGTCCAACCATGAGTTTCATTTCTCTCCTGTTCAAGCCCAGGATTTGAGAGACTTCTGTTAGAACATGGCTTCAGCATCAATACCTTGCCATGTTTTTGCTTTTGGATCTTACCCCAATGCTCTACATGCTGTCTCCTTGTCCAGTCCCATAGTTTTATTTTGATCATCGCCTTGGTGATAGTCAGGACAGGTTCCGGTCCAATAAATGGTGTCATCGCACCTATCCTGGCCAACCTATCAGCTTGCTCATTACCACTAATCCCTGAGTCACCAGGTACCCACAATGGGTTTGCCCTGTTGCTTTCCCCTGGCTCCGCAAGGACTTAATGGCAAAATGCCATGTTCTTTGATCTTGTTGCAGAGGCTGCCAGTGTTTTCAGGGCTGTTCGGCTGTCTGAATAAATGAAAATGCTATGACATCTGTAGCACCTCTGCAAATTCTCCTCCACACACACCCTGATAGCAGATTTTTCTGCTTGAAACACAGTGGCCGTCTTCCCTAGAGAGATTGCACTCTCCAGCTTTGCCTGCACCCCTTATACTCCGGCCCAAACACCTTGGTCTGTTTTCAAAAGGTCAGTGAACCAGACTATGTCCCCAGTTTGGTGTCGAAGTTTGTTCTCCCAGAGTTCTGTACTTCCAATTACTACATTGAAAGACTTGTTGAAGCAGCTGGGAGTTATTATATAGTCAGCCTGCATTTCCCCAAGCATACATATGTCTACCTCACTCAGTATTTTAGTGTGAGATCCTGGATACCTCAGAGAGTTTCAGTTTTTGCCAGTCTTTAACCTGTGTGCTCCAGCTGCTGCCTCCATCTTTACCCACAGGGGTAATGGGGGCATGTCCATTATAGTTTCCATCCCAGCAGTGGGTGTACTGCTAATTCTGCCTGTAATGGCTAAGCAGGCCAATCTCTGCACCTTAGCAAACTCCTTAATAGCTACCTGCTGTTCTACCTTTTTCCATCACACTGTAGCCCCATAAGTCATCATAGGTCATACTACCATGGTGTATATCCAGTACATACTCTTGGGGCCTAAGCCCCAGTTTTTACCATAAGCTCTCCTGGTACTTATTAGAGTACCTTTTGCCTTGGAACAGGTGCTCGTTACATGAGGGTCCACGATAGTTTCTCATCCAGGCTTACCCCTAGATATGTCACTATCCCTTTCCATGGTAGAGTTTCATCAAGAAGCTTGAGATTCCAATAAGTGTGTTGGATCAGCTTCCTCCTAAATGGTACTACCACAGTCTTCTTAGGACTCAACCGTAGATTCTGTTTCCTGCGCCAATTTTGTACATTGTTCAATGTTCCTTGTGCCATAGCTCTGACTGTACTTGAAACTCTGTACATATCCAGAAAGTGAATGGTGGTTATCTGAACGCACTGTCATGGTAGTTGCAGCAACCAGCCTGTTTATGCATTATGAGCACCACAATACTGACAACACAACAAGTGGGCAGGGCTACTGCAGGACCAACTGGCTAGTTTCCACACCTTATTTAAAGTTAGAAACTTATTATACCATATCTGGTTAAAAGCATACATTGGCACAACAAATGAGCACCAAATCAGTATTAATGCCTGTCATTCAGAGCTAAAGGTGTCCAACTTGGCAGCATCAACCATGAGAAAAGGATTAAACCAGGCAAAGGGGCAGTGTGGTTCTGCAAGCAGCCATCAGTAGCTTGGGCCTTCACCACAATTGGTCCAAAGGCAGGCTCTGAATCCATCTCCTTGGACTTGGCACCTTTGCACTTGTGACTGATCTCTGGGTCACTCCAGCCAAAGCAGACTTATGTCCTGGAGGGCAGCCATTCGAGGACAGAGCAGTTTAGCCACTTACACTCCTATGCTGATTTGAGCATCCTGGTGCTTGCAAGGGTGAGTTCCACTTCTGAGCGTTAAAATCCCCTGAAACAATTACAGTTGGCTTCCAAGCCTTGCTGAAAACAGCTACATTGTGCACAACAAGTGCATGCAGCAATGCACGGACTCTGGGCATCAGATTCCTGTGCTCGGTCATGTCACAGCTGGCCTCTGGCTGCCTGCTTGTCTCAGTACACCTCCATGTATTGTCCTCACAATATGCCAAAGGGGGGGGGGGGTGGATGCCACAAAACTATGCTATTAGTGTCGTAGCTTGAGCCCAATTAAAATGTTTGACTTTTGATGAAGTTTTCACGTGTTACCAATGGCCAACATCCTGCCAATGACCCAGTGCTGCCATTCAACCCTGCCACAAAAGAGGCCAATTACCCCAGGCCACTACAAGGTTATCAACTAGTTTTGCACAGATGGGCTAGCTTTTTATTTATTTGTTTGTTTATTCAGCATGAACTGCTTAGGACTATCAGGCTCTCTCTTTCATCAGACTAGTTTTTCCCACATACAGTACATTTTTTACATTATAGTTCCCTAAGAAATAATTTTAATATGACAAATAGTATTAAAATCATTTGAATCTCAGAAGTGGCAATGTGATTAAATAACACTGACTATGAACTAATAAATTTAATGCTGGCAGTACTTGTACTAAAGCATATGCTACTACTAATAGTGACAATAGTAAAATAATGATGATAATGTAATAATAATTATGTCATAATAACAACATTAATAACAATAGTGGCAGACAAAAATAATTTATAGGTGTACAAGATAAATGTTTTCTGATGCAGCAGGTTCTAGGGAATGGAAATTTAAGAAGACTGTACCAGTTAAGACCACTGAGAAAAGAGATTGATCTGGTTGGAAGGAAGGATGCACAAGGGTAACGAGTGTGTACAGGGATAGTGGAAACCCTTATTGTAGCTTCAGTAGATATGTTATTACCTGTCTTCTGAAACTGGAGATGTTATTCAGTTCTTAATGTGGCAGAAAGGATTTTGATCTGGTGGGAATTGTCATTTATGACATGTTGTTCAGATAAGAGCATTAGTATAGTGGAGAGATATGAAGGACAGTGTTCATCGTTAAGACAACAGAGAAGATAGAGGGTACGGAAGTCTCTGTGTTTGCCTGCATGCAGCCAGGATAGCTGTGCGATGGTGAAATATGATCAAAGAGTTGAATTCTGATGATAAAATGAACACATGCATTCATAACCGGTTCCAGGTGGGCTAAGCTTTCCTGAGAAAGGCTTTTCAAGATAACATTGCTATAATAAATCATTTGAAGGACAAATGTGTGTACAAGTTTCTTTTTCAGATCAAGAGAAATTAGCTTTAAGCTGTAAAGAACCTGGATCATCCACACATGTATTCTCAAAAATATCCCACCTGCTATTAACATAGTGGAAAGAAAAGTGTAGTGCCATAAATCTTGGTTGCTTGTACTGATGAAAAGTTAAAGTGGAAAGACCATTTAATGCACCTGCTAGAACTATAGGTTCAACTATTTGGATAGTTTTGCTATAAAAATAATTGCCAACTTTGTAGATGTAGAAATCAGAAAGTTAAAATATTTTGGAGTCTTTATTTATGGATGCCCTATGAAATATTTTGGAGTAACTCTTGACTTAAGTAGAAAATATTAATTTTACATAAGAAAGTAATGTTGATTATGTTCTTAGTCCATACATGTATATATCTAATAGGCATCTGTTTAATCCACTGGGAATATTAACCACAGCCTAAGAATACATGACTTTGTTGGTCATCAACACTACCCACTAGTTAGTGGTGCTGATGAACTACCATCATTAGGTGCTTGTTGCATTTCATATAGCTTTGCAAATTATGCCTTCTTATTTAATAGACATGACTGTGTCAAGCAGTACACTACTAATGCTGTATTTAAACATTATAAGGTTATTTTTCCTACTCATCTGCATTAACTTACCTTTTTCTTGCTTTGGATTAGAAGACATTCTGTCTGGTTTCTGGTGGCTATCTGAAGTGGTGAAGCCTGTCAATCTTCCTTGTGAGATGAAGACAGAGCTCGCCCTTTGTAGCATCGTTGACATAACTGACTGTGGACTGTTTGTACACATGCAAGGGGAAGGTCTGAATCAGACTCAGATGGTTGTGTGACCATGTAGGTTGTAGAGTCATTGCCTTGAATCATAGGCTGTAGAGGTGTCATGATCTGCATAATAGGTCAGGGGTTTATTACACACAGGAAATGGCTAAACAGATAATGGGGGTTGTGTGAAGTGGGATGGATAGTTTTTTTTTAGGTGAGAGGGTCTTGGGAAATTACAAAAAGGCTTCAGTCTGAAAGGGAGTGGGTCAAACATAGGACAAGTATAGACCTAGGAACCATTAGCATTATAGTTGTAAATTGTCATAGCTGTGTTGGGAAAGAACCAGAGCTCGAAGTGCCAATAGAAAGCACTGAAGCTGAAATTCTTAGAGGTACTGAAAGCTGGATAAAGTAGGAGGTAAGTACAGCTGAAGTTCTTAACAGGAATGTTACAGTTTACAGAAAGGATACTGTGACCTCTCTGACAGGAAATCACGAATCCAGTCACATAATTGAGATGGTCTTCCATAAGTACAGAATTTCACTAAAAGCTGCTTGTGTGGTACAGTGTGAAAAGCCTTCTTTAAATCTGGAAATACAGAATCAATTTGAATACCCTTGTCAAGTTAATTTTTATCTGCTTTTTTGAATAGATATATTTTGCATTTATCTTTGGAAGATTTGGGGATGACAGTATTCAGTCTCACTATGACAAACCTGTGTTCACTAGTCCCTGTATCCATTGTATCATATGAGTAAAGAGGTAGTTGTGTTTCACAAGAATGACGTTTTCCAAATCCATGTTGACTGTGTGTCAACAGACTGTTCTCTTTGAGGTAATTCATAGTGTTCGAGCACAATATATGTTCCAATATCCTTCTGCATATTGATGTTGATGATGTGGGCCTGTAATTTAGTGGGTTATTCCTGCTACCCTTCTTGAATATTGATATGACCTGTGCAACTTTTCATTCTTTGGGTATCGATGTCTCGTTGAGCAAGCAGTTGTATACGATTGTTAAGCATAGAGCTACTGCATCAGCATACTCAGAAAGGAACCTAATTGCTGTACAGTCTGGGCTCGAAGATTTGCTTTTATTAAGTGATTTAAATTGCTTTGCTACTCCAAGGATATCTACTTCTGAGTTACTCATGTTGGCAGCTAATCTTGATTCGAATTCAGGAATATTTACTGTTTGTTCTTTGGTGAAGGAATTTCGAAAGGTTGTGTTTAATAACTCGGCTTTGGGAGAGCTGTTGTCGATGGTATTTCCATTGCTGTTATGTGGAGAAGGCATTCATTGTCTTGCCAGTATCATATTTTACATATGACCAGAATCTCTTTGGCTTTTCTGCCACATTGTGAGACAAAGATTTGTTGTGGAAACTATGATACAACGTGCTAAATTTCGAACTTCTGCAAAAGATCACCAATCTTGGAGATTTTGCATTCGCTTAAATTTGGCATGCTTTTTTTGTTGCCTCTGCAACAGTGTTCTGACGCTTCTCAATTGCTGTTGATACTACTTCTTTGAATTTAGTCCACATCTGATCTACACTTACATTGTTAATAAGGAAGAATTTGAGATTATTTCTCAAGGAGGTGTCAAGTTAATTTTTATCTGCTTTTTTGAATAGATATATTTTGCATTTATCTTTGGAGGATTTGGGGATGACAGTATTCAGTCTCACTATGACAACCCTGTGTTCACTAGTGCCTGTATCCATTTTGATGCTTCTTATTAGCTGAGGTCAAGTGTGTTTTCACAACCAATTACTATTTGCCTGGGCTCATGAAGTAACTGCTCAAAATAATTTGCAGAGAATGCATTTAGCACAATTTTGGATGATGTTTTATGCATAATTCCGTATTTAAACATGCATTTTCACTGAGATATCAAACATAAATTGAAGTCACCACCAACTATAATTATGTGAGTTTGAATTAAACTCAAGTTTTCTTTGAAACTTTCAGCAGTTGTATCATCTGAGTTGAGAGGTGGTAAAAGGCTCCAATTATTGTTGTATTCTGGTTGCCAAGAATGAGCTCTACCCATACTAACTCACAGGAACTCTCTACTTCAATTTTGATACAAGATAAACTACTTCTCAAAACAAACATGCCACCACAAACTGTGTTTAACCTATCCCTTCTGAACACCGTTAGGCCCTTCACAAAAATTTCAGCTGAGCTTATCTCGAGCTTTAGCCAGCTTTCAATGCCTATAATGATTTGAGCATCGGTGCTTTCTATTAGCATTTGGAGTTCTGGTACTTTCACAACACAGCTATGACAATTTACAACTGTTATACTGATGGTTCCTGTATCTGCATACTTCCTCTGTTCGAACTGCACCCTTTGAGCGTGAAGCCCTTTTTGTGTTTCCAAGAGACCCTCTAACCTAAAAAAAACTGACCAATCCATGTCACATAGCTCCTGCTATCGGTGTATCTGCCTTCTGCATGTAGTGGACTCCTGACCCATTCAGCAGAACCCGAAACCCAACCACTCTATGGCACAAGTCAAGGAATCTGCAGCCTACATGGTCGCAGAACTGTCTGAGTCTCTGATTCAGACCCTCCACTTGGCTCTGTACCAGAGGTCCACAATCGGTCCTGTCAACTATGCTGCAAATGGTGAGCTGTCCTTTCATCTCACAAGCAAGACTGGCAATCTTTACCCTTAGTAAACCACTCAAAATCAGAGACAATCTATTCCAATCCAAAGTGACACACATAATTATGTGAGCCATCACATGCAGTTGGCTGCACCCTGTGCTGTTCATGGGATTCAGAAGGACCCATTCCATGTCTGGAATGACTCAACTCGGTATGAACATGGAGTGTAAATTAGCTGTCTGCCGCTCCTTGGCAGGCATGTCCCTAAGTGCCCCCATAATGCACCTAACATAGTATCACGCGATTACCAATAATCCCACCCTCTGTGATTGCACTGATCTTGCAGGTTGAGAGGTTTTCTCTGAAACAGGACAAGTGACTGCATCTGGCTGAGGGGCAGTGTCTGCCACAGGCAGCACCTGGAACCTGTTTGTCAAACTAACCGGGAAGGCCTTATGTGCTGCCCTCTGGGAAGTCTTTTGCTGCCTGCCATGCCCGAAGGTCACCTCCCACTCAACCATGGGTGAGGGGTCAACCTCAGTGTGAGCAGTGATGCCCATCCACTGCAGCTTCAAGCTTTGTAACTGAACCTATCACAACCTGGAGCTTAGAGCAAAGTGTCACCAACTCGGCTCACATCCGCACACAGCAATCACAGTCCCTATCCAAACTAAAGACTGTGGAAAACTGCACTACACAGACAAACGAAGAACAATTGACATATGTTATGGTAGTCTACTGTAGACACAGAGGATAATACAAGAACTGTGTTTAATAAATTGGATTAATATGCAGAGATTCAAACTGAACTACCAAAGTGCTCAGGTTAGACTAAATAATTTGCTCCTGATAGGAACTTGTAATGTGTCACAAAATCGGTTTGCTTTCCAACACAAACAAAACTGTGAGAACTGTGTTTATTAAGTGTTAAATTAACTTGCAGGAACTAAAAAAAACTAAATTACTAAAGTACACAGATCAAACTATACATTTCGGTCACAAGGGGAGAAATTGCGGATGTAGGGAGGATAGAGTCCCAAACACTCCCCTTGTCATTTCCATATTTTTGGAGTCCTGAAGAAAGACTTTCTTGGCTGTCATTTTGCTTTGGCTGAAGAGGTGCATGTCTCGGTACAATAGTGGTCCTGTAGGCAACTGCAAACATTTTTCCATGAAGGCATTGACCATCTTGCCTCACAGCAAGATACATGTATTACTTGTTATAATGGTAAGTTTTGGAATTATAAAAAAAAAATAGTACTTTTTTCCATCTGACTCTTTCTCATTTTTCTGCCCCTGAAACAATTATAGTTCATGATGACTTCAATCTGCCCTCAATATGTTGATGAAAATACATTTTAAATTTGGTGTTAGGTGTAGGACATTGTCCAGAATTGTACTATGTGCTTTACCTGAAAATTATGATGAGTTTTAGTTCTGGAACCCACTCGAAGTGTAAATGGTTACAATAACATACTTGACCTCTTAGCAGTTAATGATGCTAAGCAAGTAGAGCATCGTGATGGATACAAAGATAGTGACCACAAGGTCATTGTAGTGAGACTGAATGTTGAAACAAACCACCAAAAATAAATGCAGAATATATTTATTTAAACAAGCAGATAAAAATAAGCTTCAAGACAGTGTTCATTCCTTCCAAGCTAACTAGATATATAAGCATGGACCAGATGTGGCTTACATTTAACAAAATAGTAATAACAGTAATCGAGAGATTTATACAAAATAAATTAATAAGAGGTGAAAAGATTCACCATCGTACAATATAAAAAAGAAGCTTGAAATTTGGTGTGGACTTCAGTGCGAGATGTTTTTAATAGTTTCCAGAATGAAGTTCTGTCTCAAAATCATACAGAAAATCCAAAGAGATTCTCGTCATGTGGAAAGTACATCAACAGCAACACACAGTGAATACTTTCACAGTGGTAATGTGACTGGTAGCAGTGCCACTAAAGTGTAGTAACTAAATTCCTTCAGCAAAGAAGACAAAGTAAATATTCCAGAATTTGAATCAAGAACAGCTGCCAACATTAGTAACTTAGAAATAGTTATCCTTGTTGTAGTGAATCAATTTAAATTACTTAGTAAAGACAAGTCTTACAGTCCAGATAGTTTACCAGTTAGGATGCTTTTGAACTATGTTCATGTAATAACTCCATACTTAACAGTGAAATTCAATTGCTTGCTTGACATAAGTAGTGTACCTAAGGACTGGAAATTTGCACAGGTTGCACCAACACACAAGAAAGGAAATAAAAGTAATCTACTGAATTATAAACCCATATCACTGACATCGATTTGCAGTAGGATTTTGTAACATATACAGTGAGCAAACATTATGAATTACCTCAGAGAGTATGATCTATTGGCACATAGCACGGGTCCAGAAAAATCATTGTTATGAAACAGAACTGGCTCTTTATTTATACAAAGTAATGCATGCTATTGAAAGGGGATCTCAAGTTGATTCCATATTTGCAGATTTCTAGAAGGCTTTTGATGCCATCCCTCGTAGAAATCGCTTCTAATCAGATTACATGTCTGCGAAGTTTAATCACAGTTGTGTGACTGGGTTCGTGATTTCCTGTCAGAGAGGTCATAGTTTGTAGTAACTGATGGAAAGTCACTGAGTAAAACAGAAATGATCTCTTCCCTTTCCCACGAAAATGTCATAGGCCCTCTGCTTTCCTAATCTATATTTAACAGACAATCTGGGCAGCCCTCTTGGATAATTTTCAGATGATACTGCCATTTACAATCTTGTAAAGTCAGTGTAAAAACAAAATCAGTTGCAAAATTATGTAGGGAAAATACATTGTAGGGTACAATTAACTAATAAGAATATAAAGTTTGAGATCATCCATGTGGGTACTAAAAGGAATCCATTACAATTTGGCTACATTATAAATCATACAAATTTAACAGCCATCAATTTGACTAAATACCTAGGGATATAATTACAACTGAAACTGGAATCATAACATAGAAAATGTTGTGCGGAGTGTGAACCAGACACTAGGTTTTATTGGCAGAGTACTTAGAAGATGCTGCTTGATAGACAGCTTGCATTACAATTGCCCATCCTCTTCTAGAGTGCTGATGCGTGATATGAAATCCATAGGATTGACGGGGACATTGAAAAAGGTAAATGAAGGGCAACTTATTTTTTACTATTGCAAAAAAGGCACGAGAGTGTCATGGATATGAGTTACAAGATGGTGTGGCAATCACTAAAAAAAGGTGCTTTTCAGGAAATTTCAATCACCACCTTTCTCCTCCAGATGTTAATAGATTTTGTTGGCTCCAGTGTACATGGGGAGAAACAACCATCAAAATGAAATTATAGAAATCAGGGCTCATAGAGATAGATTTAAGTGTTCATTTTTTATCCCATGTGCTATTCGAGAGTGTATTGGTCAAGTAAGAGTCTGAAAGTGGTTCGACGAACCCCCTGCCAAACACATAGGTGTGAATTGCAAAGTAGTCTGTTAAAACTCTTTTTGAATCTATTCATGGAAATTGAAATAACGCCAAAAAGTATTAATGTTTTTAAATTAAGATACAGTTCTTTCTCATTAACAATCCTGAAGTGATGCAGTCCTTCAACAAAGGAAATAGCTTACAAAACATTAGTTCATCCAGTCTTGGAGTATTGTTCTTCGGTATGAGACCCTTACCAGTTGGGTCTGATTCAAGAGATTGAGAAGGTCCAAAGAAGAGCGGCAAGATTCGTGACTGGTACATTTAGCCATGGTGAGAACGTTACAAATCTCATAGAAAGTTTGAAGTGGGACACACTTGCAGATAGACGGTGCGCTAAACACAAGGGGCTGCTCACTAAATTCCGAAATTCAATCTTCACTGAGGATGGAGAGCATATATTATTACCATCAACTTTCAAATCACGCAATGATCACTATTCAAAGATAAGGGAAATAAGAGCTTGTACTGAGGCATTCAGACAGTCGTTTTTCCCTCGCGCAATACGCAAGTGGAACAGAGGGGGAGGAAATATGACTTTGGCGCCAATTGTTCCCTCCGCCACACACCGCTTGGTGGCTAGCGGAGTATGTATGTAGATGTAAATGTAGAACAATCCTACACCTTAGAGGATTTTTAAAATAGGTAAATAGTGAATTAAAAACCTGTAAATGATCAGCATGTAACTGTAAAAAGTTGTATTTTAATTGTGAAATCTTTGTTGACATATTCTACAAATAATGTTTACCATGAATGTGACATATGGGACATGGAATTTATGAGCTATAATGTATATTGCTTTCATCTGTATCACAGCACCTTTAATCTGTTGTAATTGAAAACTTTTATATTTGATTTTGATGATACTTTGTTTTCTTGCTTCCCATTAAAGAACATTGATGGTCTTGGATTAGTTTAAGCCTTTGGGTTATTTTATTCTATTTCATTTTTTCTCCAGCTGTGTGCAGTATTACAGAAGTAGATAGATGTGAAGGAGATGCAGTTGCAAATAACAGAAAGGGGAAGTTGTTATTTTTCTATGAATGGGAATTAATATTGAAATGGGAAGGTCATCTTCGTGATGCTGATCATGTAAAAATAGAAGGCACAGCAATTATTTCAAATTTCAATGAAGAACAAGAAGCTTCAGAAATCAATGTAAGCTACATTTTTTTTCCCATTCTCAACAATACTGTGTTACATAGTATTGCTGAAACTGATTTATCTTTTTGTACACTTTTTACAGTTCTTATACTAATAAATGCACTTATGTAGAACATATCGTTGATACAAAAGCATGGTCACAATATTGCTGCATGAAATTTAGTTGCAACCCTGTTCAACTTTGCCATATTGGTAGAGTTTTTTGTAATTATGGTTTTTTCCTGCCTGTGTGTCATGCCCATTTTTAATGCACTGAGTCTGTCCAAAAGTTTTTGATTTTACAGATACAACATATTCATGATGTGTTTAACACATGTTGCTTGTTTAACCCTGTTACTTGGTAACAGTGTTGCCTGTCAGCAGTACATGGAGGTAAAAAAAAAGGGTGCTGTCATTACGTCACAAACTTGAAACCATCATCCATCGGCTTATGTAGCCCTGAACACTAGGTTCAGTGCATTTATACCTACATGGTTCACTGCAGTGATACTTCCACATGACATCACTCTGAAATGTCCGTGCCCAGTTTTGACCATTGGGGATATTTATTGAATTCTGTGATCATATCCCAAACAATATCTGGTGCTTTGATTGTGCGAAGACGCAGTTGTTTCAACACAAATGCCATTTACAGGTGTACAAAAAAATATTGATGTTAATATAAAATAACTATTTGACACATCTTTATGATTTATCATGCAAATGATAAATGGATCATGAAAATAACTAACTGCCTAACTGTTTCATATCTCGAAGAACACCTCAAAATGAAATTCAAAATTAAAATCAAACAAACGATCAAATTAGACGTGTATTCCAATTGTAATATGTGTTGTTATTCTTGAAAAACTGAGTTACTGGCAAGAAATATTCCCTGAAAAAAATAGTCCATTGTGAGAATGGTAGGCCAACATGTTACACAAGTTAGGTTATCATTACTAAAAAATGATTTACATATATGTTAAAGGTAACTATCCATGTTAGTGGGTGTAAGCATTTGAGACCATTCCCTTAATCATGTTCATAGCATCACAAAATGCTGGAATATGTTTAAAAAATTGTTTAATTTTTTATGCTGTAAATTGCTGTTATTGGCAAGACTGAATGACACATCGTAAGTATGATTTCAGAGAGAGAAGATGTGTAAACTATGGTGAGGCTAATACACTGACAGTCTAACAAACCAACCATGGATTCCGTATGGATGTATATTCCATGCAGTTCTATTTCTTTGACATTTCAATAATCATTGACATGCACAAGATATGATAGCATGCCTTGATTCTTTTCTCAATGCACATGTTTATGGGCCAACAAAGAACATGTGGGTAAGATTTTTGCAAACGTGAACATCAAAATTGTTGTGTATACAAGACAAAAGCTGAATATGTAATGAACAAGAAGCAGTGCCAATAAACAATCATGCATTGGTATCGGAGTTCCAGCTTCATTTGCTATTG
The DNA here is from genome assembly GCF_021461385.2 of Schistocerca piceifrons. Lineage (NCBI taxonomy): Eukaryota > Metazoa > Arthropoda > Insecta > Orthoptera > Acrididae > Schistocerca > Schistocerca piceifrons. Next base: position 323,264,619 of record NC_060141.1, read on the forward strand.
AAACAAATACAGTAGAAGTGGAACTAAGTGGATTACAAAAGCATTCTTTTCACATCACATCCTTCTCTTCTTAGTTACTCTAAAATTATCAACAAAAACAAGTTACATTAATGAGGCCAAATGTGTTGAATAACTAGAGCAACTATGCATTCAGGAACATAAAAACGTTCCAAATTGCCTTCCTGACACTATGCTAGTCATGTAAGCACTGTAATTTTTAGTATTTAAAACAGATGCTGCATGAACACAACAGAAATAATGAAAAAGAAGCAATTGTAAGCCGTAGTGTGCTAATGATTAGGGCTATTTAAGATGGCGGCAGGCCCCGCCCACTCTGGCTACAAAACAATCTACATCATAAGTCTATAGTGCCATTTCCTTTCTTTTTTATCTCCATGAAGCAGTATCATCAAAGTCTGAGTTAAGTAAAATATTTTATAGGTCACCACAAAACAGCTCAGCTGTGTAGTTTTTTCTCCTCAAGTGCCCTCCCTTCTCCTTAAAAGGAATATCTCATAAGAGGCAGTAATGTTTGTACAACATTAGATGAATCTTCATGCATAACAAAATTGCTGCTCAAGACCTGTAAGTTCTTTCCTGCAACTGCAGCTGTATATTCCTTATGTTTTTTGTTGGTATGAATCAGTGACTATCAACAAGTGTTGGCTGCTTTTATCACAAAGAACGATACTGGTAACTCAGTTGATAACAGTTACCAATACTAGACTGACTTAGTAAGAATTAATCACAGAAAGCTTTACATGTAACATTTTATTGACGTATGCTTTGTTTTGCCATGGACCATGCAGGTTTTTATGGTCTATATCTTACCAATATTTGCCGCAAGACATGATGTGCTGTGACATTACAAGAGCGTTATTTTACCCAAGGTTGGCTTACATTGGCTACATAGGCACATTTCGACTCTGCTTTTATTCTGAGCTCAGGAAATCCTTCCTTCAGTTTTTGTTTTTAACCTCAGTCATAACTTTAATTTCGGAAAACCACCCTGTGTGTTGGCTGACTTGCTGTTTATAACTGTTGAAACTGATATTGTCTTTTGCATTAATTCACTGTGTTATCACCATCCATACTGTGTCTGTTAATAAATTAGGTAGCAGCTGTGTACTTAAACACAGTTATGTCCAGCTTCTTTCATTATATTGTTTCAAACTGAACTTTCTTCAATACCACACTTCTGTTACATCTACTGTACAGATATTCAAATAATTATGATCATTTGATGTGTAATATTGATCATTTGAATGTGTAATATTCATACATTTTTGCTTTGCCTCTTGCTTCCCTCCTCTTTCATTGGCAGGTGTCTGAAGACTGGGGTGATAATATATGAGTAACATTTAACCTTAGCACTCAAATGCTAATTTACCGTTTGGTGTGGCAGTAGATAATCAAGATGTAAATTCTCTCTTTGTTTTCTGCCATTCACACACCAAATACACTTGAGTGCTCGGTAGAGTTTCCTCTTTTGCATGACATCCAACCCAGGTTTCATAGCAAACAAAGAAAAGTGCATTTGCTGCTATTTTTGTATGAATGTGTGATCAGTCCCTTTCCAAAGACATCCTTAATCACAAGAAAATGATATGTCTTTCCATAATACCACATTTTGTTCAAATATTTGTTCACTGAAAAGGAGATATCATTCAAACAACATTAAGAGCAAAAATTACTTCTGTGATAATGTCCTCTACTGCTTCTGTGCTAATGTCCTCTACCTGTCATTGAAGAGATTGTTCTACCTGTCATTGAAGAGATTTTTGTGTGCTTGATGAATCTAGGAATATTATACCAGGTGTTTATAATTAAACTGATGGTGTTCTGAGTGCTGCAGCATGATCCGTGTACATAGCAGGATGCTGACACATCGTAGTTATGTTCATTAATCGATGTGCTTGTGTCGTATACTGAAAAAAAAAAAAGTTCCTCTTTATGCCAATGAGTGAAAATGTGGTGCTGCAAGCAATCAAAATGTGAAATGTTTCCTGCTTTGACATCAATATGCTGTCTGTCACGTGGCAGTGCGTGCTGATTTCTTTTGTGAAGTGACAGTTGTCATAAAAGATTAAGAAGATTGAAGTTTTTTGTATGAAACTCAATGGCTGTTGAGAAGAAAGTAAAATTGTGGTAAAGTTATTTTATCAAAATGGCAGCAATAGCACTGCTGAATTGTGGGAATATAGCTAACAGAAACAGCTGTGAAGAGCCTCCATCTCAATAAATAGGCTAAAGAATATGACCAAGAAATTTGAAGAAACAAGTGATCTAAGTGGTGCAGCAGGAAAAGGGAGGCAGCCCATTCCCGTAGCAGTTGATCATGAAGTTGCTGTAGCTGTAGCCGACCACGCAGCACATGCCTCAAATTCTGCAGTCAGTGCTCAGGCTGTGTCATGGGAATTGTCTCTCCCCTGATCAACAGTCAATAAGATTTTGTGGCATATTTTACACTGGTGTCCCAAACAAATTCAGAATGTGCACCAAATGAAGAGTCAAGGTAACGTACAGCACCGTAATTTTTCTCTGTGTTTTCTGTTATGCGTGGAGATGGGTGACTTGTGGCTGAGAATATTCTTTGGCTAGATGAGACACATTTTACTTTGCATGGTGCCTGAATGGATGAAGTCGCATATGGGGTTCTACTCTGCCACATGTTCTGCAGGAACATGCATTTCACTCAACTTATGTAACTATGACAAGCTCCTTCATTCTTGGCCCATTTTTCTTCGAGGAGATGACACCTCAGGGGTGTGTTAGGTGTACTGTGATGTCAGAATGTTAAAAGGACCTCCTTGTGCAGCACATTTTCAGCTTTGCAAGAATGCAACTTTATCCATACCACTAGTTACACACAAGATAGGGTGACACCACATGTTGCTTTTCAGGTGAAAGATTTGCTTCGAGAAACCTTCGGTAATGACCACATCATCTCTAGGCAATTTCAAAACGTGTATCTTCTAGATTACCCAAGTTAAATCCATTTGACTTCTGGTTGTGGAGCTATCTGAAAGATCGTATCTCAGGGATGTATCCATATTCTTCCTGATCTGAAGGACAGAAAAGACAACATATCACTCTGATTATACTGGATGTGCTGCGATCAACTGTCAACCGTTGCCATGTTACAGATGCAGCACATTGCTGAGTTGGCAGGCCATATTGACCACATGTTGTAACTTGTGCCAGAGCCACCATTATCATGTGTTTGACCTCCCCTTTTTGTGCATCTACACCACATTCTGACTGCTTACAGTGTCATATTTTCACACGGTGGCAGAAAGTGGAACTACTATTTTTTTCAGTATACTCCACAAGCTCACCAATTAATGAACATACCTACAATGTTTCAGTGTCCTGAGATGTATACAATCCCACTGCACTAAGAACACATCAGTTTAATTTAACCACTTGGTACAATTCCCAATGCATCACTCCTTTAGGGATCATGAAGACAAGATTAGATTAACTGCAGCATACACAGAGACATTTAAAGCCATTCTTCCAATTCGCCACATGTGAATGGAATAACAAGAAGCCCCAGTATCTGGTACCATGGGCAGTACCCTCTGCCAAGCACTTCACAGTGGTTTCCAGAGTATAGATGTAGATGAAGAAACGTTATTATATTGAAATTCTGACTTGCAGTTTCAATTCAGATGTTTTCTGTAAATCACTGTGTGATCAGCGATCTCAGAAACATTTTGTTAACACACAAGCTGACTGATCCTCAGTTATTTGTTAAGGAATATGATGGAGAATGTGAACAAATCTTATCTTGCAACAATCTTGTGAAAGCTTAATGTGGCTGGTTCCCTTTATTAGCTATTTATTGGAAACTAGTGGGTCAGTTGCCAATAAACTAATGAAAGTAATCATTCTGTAATATTTGGTACCCTTATGAAGCTGTTTTTAAGTGATATATAGTGAAATTTTACCAGTCACCATCTGCAACCCCTAATGCAACCATAATCATGTACATGATATTGGTTTCATTAGGTATGAATACATAATAAGTAACCACATTTAGATAGCACACATGAGTGACAAGCATACATAACACGATAAAGAATATTAAGAACTGCGTAGAGAAATCAAGGGAACAAGAATATATAAAACAATATGCTACTGATAGTAATATACAGCTTCCCATTTAACCAAAATAAGTTGTCAGTACATTAACTTTGCATGTTGACATTAATTGTTACCTCTGTTATGTTTTATTTAAATAATCATTAACTTGTACGCTTCTCTTCTAATACCTTTATATTGCACTTGAAATGTATAATCAACTACGTTACCCCGTTCAATAGTCTGACAGTGTACCCCATTCAATAGTCTGACAGTTACCTGGGGCATAGATTCTATATGTCAAGTTTAAATTACATGCTGCACAATGAGCCAAACAGAGATCCCTACATGCTTTCAATTGCATTGAGAAATCCAGAATGGAATAATGACAATATTATGAAAAGATAGATTGCCGTTGACCATATAGCGGAGATGTTGAGTTGCAGACTGGCACAACAAAAAGACTGCAGAAAAAGTCAGCTTTAGGCCAAAAGGTCTTCTTGTTAATTAGCAACATACACACACACATTCACACAAATGCAACTCACACACACATGACCACTGTCTTTGGCTGTTGAGGCCATTCACACAGACAGACAGCTTGTTGGTTGTTGTGCCCACACAGAACAGAGCACAGTGGTTGCGACTTAGCTTTAGATCACATGACTGAATTCAAAGGTAGCCCTGCCTTTGATGGATAGGAGACACTTGTGACCAGACTGGAGTAGGTGGTGGTGGGAAGATGTATGGGACAGGAATTGCATCTAGATCTGTTACAGGAATATGAATCATGAGGCAAGGAGTTTGGAGCAGGTGTTGTGTTGGGCTGGACAAGGATACTGTGTAGGTCATGGTGGGGAAATATCACTGTGTGAGTGACTGGTGGGAAGAAGAGCAGGTAGGACATTCCTCATTTCATGATCAGAGTTATTTGAAACCTTGATTCAGTTGTTCTATACCTGGGTGGTATTGAATCACAAGGGGATTGCTCCTTGAAGTGGAGGTATTGTTCTGTCCATATCAAACCTAGCATCCACCAGCAATACTTCCACTTCGACAGTTGCCACCCATTCCATGCAAAGAAGTCCCTACTACACAGCGTAGCCACCTGTAGCCATCAGATCTATATTGACAGGAAGCCCCTCTCAAGACCTTCAAAGACTGTATTTACCATCCCATGCCTTGTGCACTATCTCTCCAATCACACACCACCTCCCAAAGTCTAACCATCCAGCCACAGAAGAGCATTCCCCTCATGACTCAGTACCACCCAGGACTGGAACAACTGGATCACATTCTCTGCTATTGTTTCAACTAACTCTTGCTGTGCCCTGAAATGAGAAATGTCCTGCCTACTCTCCTTCCCATCTCTCCCACAGTGGTATTCCTCTGCCTACCAAACCTACATGATATCCTCATCCATCCCTGCACAGCCTCTGTTCCTAGCACCTGTAATAGACAGATGCAAGACATGTCCTATACATCCTACCAAACCACCTGCTCCAGTCCAGTCACAAGCATCATCTATCTGATCAAAGGCAGGGATATCTGTGAAACCAGTCATGTGACCTACAAGCTAAGCTACGACCAGTGTGCTGCATTCTATGTGGACATAACAACCAACAAGCTATCTGTTTGCATGAATGGCCAGCAACAAACTGTGGCCAAGAAACAGCTGGACCATCCACTTGCTAAGCACACTGCATATCACAATGTTCTTCATTTCAGGGACTGATTCACAGCCTGTGCATCTGGGTTCTTTTCACCAGATTTTCTGAAATTTACATGTGAGAACTCTCCCTGCAATGTATCCTACCTTCCTGCAACTCTCCTGGCCTCAAGCTTTGTTAGTCATTGTCCTTCACCCACCTATCCTCTTCCCTGTTCCCACTACAGCACCACACAGCCTCCTATTTCACCAGTGCACCCAGAGTCTTATTTCTCTCCTTTTCTAACCCTCCCCCCCCCCCCCCCCCCCCCCTTCTCGTCTAACCTCCTGACTGCACCTAGCTGCCCTATCCTCTCTCTGCATTGTCCATGTATGCTTTCACAAGCAGCACCTTACCAACCCCCATCCTACCCTGCTATCCATCCTCCTCTCCAGCCCAGCCTCCTCCTTATTCACACCACCCAGATTGCTTCTCCCATCATGCATCATGCATAGCTGCTCACAGTCTGGCCTCAGTAGACACAGACAGTGATCTTGTGTGTGTGGGTTGCATTTTCATGAATGTGTGTGTGTGTGTGTGTGTTGTCTGATACAGAAGAAGGCCTTTTGCCTGAAAGCAGTGTTCCTGTCGTGCCTGTTTGTGACTCAACATTTCCACTGTACTCCACTGTATGGCAATTAACAGTCTATGCTTTTCATAATATTGTCAGTTGCATTGGAGAATTCGAGTTGAATAGGACAATTTGGAACTCCTAAAACAATTCAGCCACATGTATGCTTAAAATCATTGCAGATCTTAGGAAGAGACAAATGGAATAATGTTCGGGGGCAACGTCTACTGCGTTTAAATTAAGTTGCGACTCTTAAGAGTTCAGTACGGAGCAAGTGGAGGGAAGCATAGTTGCCAGCATGTGACGCACGCGTCAGCCGGTGACCACAGTAGGAGGCCAAGCCTACTCAGCATGGAACCCATTGCCTCTACAGTGTGAACAGCAAGCAGTGCAAGCCGGTCGATCTGTGATCTTTCTCAACCGATTTTAAGGAAACTATTTGGTACTAATCCTCATTCTCGCATATCTTACAGTGTAATTCGTCGGCTTCTTGCTGAACCACCTGCCATTTCGTTAATGGTCATAGTTATTGTGATATTTCGATAGTAGATAAACTACTGCAAGAAATTCTTATTTTGCGGTGACAAATAAGTATCACTATGAATTTGTGCTTTGTGCATATTAGGTTTCATGTTGCTGCATACTAAATGTAGGTAATAAATTGAATTATTCTTTAAACTTGGAAGGATATCACTGTCTGTTTCCAATCTTGAGAAAATGGAATGCATTTAAATCTATGTTATGAATGCATGCGTCAGTGGGGGGGGGGGGGGGGGGGGGAATCATAAATTCCTCGTATTCCACAAATGGTCAGAGACATCAAAACGAAATTTCAGCAAAAGATAACATGCAAAGACAAGAGTGTTTTGCCATATGTTTAATAGGTGGAACTTCCATATCTACCATGGTATTTAAGCAGCTACAGATTTTTTCAATGAAATGATGTAATTGTTGAGGGCCATCGACTGCTGATGAAATGAGAACTGCTGTGGGATTTGTAACAATATAAGTGAAGAAGTTAAAACTTTTATTTTTACACTGAGAATGGGCTGTTTCATAAATTATTGACCTGACTTGCACTCAATTGTTAGTTTAACAGTATACTGTTTCAGGATTCTGTCACAATTTCAATTGCATTAGAATGTTAGTGAGAAGAATATTTCTAATCTCTGCTATTTCTGTAATGTTTCTAATCTCTGCTACTTCTGGACAAAAGAAGCACATTTGAACATGGCAACTAGAGAAGTTACGTATTCTTCAAAACTTGTCACAATCCTTCATGAATAGATGTCTCCTCAACTACCTTCTTGGTATGATTCAAAACTCAAGACCAATCTTGTCATGTAACATTTGCGGTGGCTTCTTTTGTCAATGTTTGAATCTCAATGAATGTAAATTTCTTGTTTTTTTGTCACATTACTTTTCACCTCTGCCTATGTACTCTGTCACTTTTAAATGAGGAACCCTGATTAAATTATTCCCTTTACTGTTAGCCAGTTTGTATACATGTTAGCGTGAAGTTTTCACTTGTACAGCCCTACAAGTACCATTAAATTTGCCTTACACATGCTACATTCAAGTTTATCACATGGAACATGAACAAAATATCCGTTTTCCTCCAGTGCAGTCTTGGAGCTTTGTGCATCACAACAGAGTGGTATGGTGTTTTTTCCATTACTGTTGTCAAATTCTGAGGAATGTTTTGCATCAGAATGTTACTTTCCCAGCCGGTGAACATGTTCTTGGATGACACTTTTATTGCAAATCTCATATTCAGACATACTGTACTGTTGTTATTAATGCAACGTCCGCACAATATACTTGTTCACAATACCTGACAACTACAGACTACCTCATTGCCAGAAAACACAACTTTACAATGAGAGCTGACGAACGACTATTTATTCCTGGTGTGGCAACAGGGGTGCTTTACCAGCCAAACCTCTTGCGGCACGGTAGGGAAAGCCGGCTCACCATTGGTGTTACCTGGGCAATGGCGTTACGTCTCCTTCTGGTCAGCCAAACATCAAAAGTCACAACTAATTTTAAACACACTATAATCTTTAATAGAGAAAGTATTCTTTGCTCAGAAATGTGCTGTAAGAATAATATGTTGTGCTCATCCACAACCATCTTGTAGACATCTGCTTAAGTAGTTAGGCATTCCGACTACTGTTTTACGGTATATGTATTCCTTCAGGAAGTTTCTTGTAAATAATCTTCTACAGTTCAAAGTGAACAGTGGTGTACATAATTACACAGAAGAAGGAAAAATGACATTCATTACTCCACATCGAGGTTGTCTTTAGCACAAAAGGAGTGCACAGTGTTGCAACAAAATTTTTTGATCACTTACCCAGTGGTATAAAATGTGTGACAGAGAATAAAATAAAATTTGAAAACAAACTTGAGAAAGAGTCGTGTTGACTACTCCTTCTATTCCATGGAAGAATTTCTATTATTGTAATGTGTGAAAGGTGGTGAGTATGAATTACTAACTTACATATGTATATCTATGTTTTCTTTTTGTAAAAAAGTGACAGTTTAGAAATGTTCATAATCTAACCAAGTGTACAATTAATTTGTAAATGTAAAATGACTCATTCCACATCATTACAATTTATTGTGAAAATGTTCCAGAACATGACACCTCCTAACTTACTACTATATCACAGGTTTCTTCCTATTCTTTCATATATCCACTGAGGCTCTACTATGATGCTATGCAGCTAGCACACATGGGAGAATGGATGGGTTATCCACAGAATTGTGTGTGGTACATTTGGTAGTCCTCTGACTTGAAAAGGCAGAGATCCATGTTCGTGTCTCAGTCTGGCACAGTTTTACCAGCCTTATGTAATCACTCCAATTCATACTTTAGAAATACTGAGAGACTTGCTTCTAAACAAAAATCTTGCCAGTATGGTTACTTAATGCGCCCATCATTGTGTTTGTGCAACATTGTGTGCTTGAGTGAATGAACTCATGAGCCGAGAGTATTTCAGGGGCTTAATTTTGGCTGGAATCGTGTTTCTGCTATTTCCAAGGGGAATTTTTTTTAACTCAGTGGAAGAAGTCATAGTAGACACATATTAAATCACAACTTAACTATAATTTGCTACTGCACCACCTCAGTTGAATGTAACAATGTGTGACTAACGTGATGCAAAGGGCAGGGGGCATCGGATGAGGTAGTGTGTGTGTGTGTGTATGTGTGTGGTTTAAGATGTTTGTATTCTGGCACCTAAAATTTTAAAAATAAGCACTGGAGTATCTGGTATATCCCATTTGGACATCTAGCTATATACTCACACTAGAACACTGTAACAATGTTTCTACTAGTCCATTTGCTGAAATTTTCTTAATTTCCTTGCCAAACTTGTGGTAATCATATCCATATATTCCTAAGCATGACTAAATCAAACTTAGAAACAAGCATTACAACAAAAAATATATGGAGTCTGTTGAAAGTAAATTATACATATGGAAAAAAGTCAAATCAGTTATAAAAATTATGTGTTACTGCACATCACCTTATTTGCCAGGTTGACTTGACTGTTAGCACACCCCAGTCCTGAAGCTGATAGATTGAAAGACATTATCATGAAAGATGCAAGAGAACTTATTAGACTTAAGTTAGCAAATTATGTAAAAACATTAAAAGAGGGTAAGCTTCCATTATTTAGAGCAAATCTTTGTTGTTGTTGTTGGTGGTTGTGGCGGTGGTGGTGTGTGTGTGTGTGCACTTGCGCGTGTACATGCGTGTGTGTGTGTGTGTGTGTGTGTGTGTGTGTGTGTGTGTGTGTGTGTGTGTGTGTGTGTGTGTGCTTGTAGTAGTATTAGTAGCAGTAATAGTAGTAGTAGTAGTAGTTGTTGTTGTTGTTGTTGTCGCTGTTGTATCTTTGTTGGTCCTTTGATCATTTTGTACAATGATGTGGACAGGCCATTTTAAATAGGTATAAAATACACACTATTAGATAATATAATGTGGAAATGAACTTTTTTCTCAGTTACATTGTAAAACAAATCTATGTGTTCTGTTTCACATCTCATAAAAGATTTATCCATGTAATTTTGTTCACCCACAGGACCGGTTCGACAACATTATTCCACAAAAGTGACTTATCATTTGACGCCCCCCTTCTCCCTTGCACACTTAGACTGACATCAGTTTTCAGTACTTATTGTGATACACGCTGTATACAAATCTTGTACTTGGGTGTCCTTCTCAGCTTGGCACTCCAGGTGGCCATTACTAATTGTGATGCATCGTCTATAGGAAACTTACAAGTGTGGCATCTCTGGCTCCCTCCCAAACTTGGTACCCCAAGCGGCAACTTGAGTCAATTGAATCTCAAACTGGCCCGACTCACCAAATTGCTGGTCTTTGTCCAGGTTACAACAGCTTTTTGGTACTGAATTGCCTAAACAATCAAAACAGAGTAACAGGAACAGAAAGATTCTGGTATTAGCAACTTTTTCAACTCTTTCTCAAACATTCTGTATGTTCTCTTTACTTCTGCAGGCAATGCATTGTAGATTATTTTAGGTTTATGTAGCATGCTTTATTTGATATAGGGCTTTGCTATGTACATTTTGATGAAAATTATTACTACTTCTAGTTTCATAATTGTGAACTTGGCTGTTTAATACTGAAAATTCCCTTATTCCTGTGAGGTAACACATAAGGGCACAACCCCCCACCCTACCCATCCCCATGCACACACATGCTACTGTCATTCCAAAACATTTTAAGATATAAGTATATTTGCTCAACATTTTGTTCAGTTGGGCATCATTTTTTTCCCTATGTTAGCCAAATGCTTAGATACTTTGTGTGAGATGTTTGTTCAGTGCTACAATCCAATGATTATAGTATTACATGGCTTTCTGTTTTAAATCTTATATCTCTAAACCTTATCCACATCATTTTTTCTTGATTACCACTATGCAGTTGTGTGTCAACCATCATCCTGCTTCATCTGTTATCACAGTGACCTTCTGGTGTAAATCACATGCTTTGTGTTCTTTAATAGAAGTGCTAGTGCCATCTGTGAACAACACTAGCTTCTGTGGGACAAGTCGTGTGTAAATCATTTATAAAAATTATGAATATTGTAATGTGTAACTAACTTTCATGTATTCTGAAAAGTAATTTTAATTTTCATGATATATTTCTACCACCTGTTACACACCAGAAAGATACATCTTAAACCCAGTTGTAGGTCACTCCGCAGACACTATATTAATATAATTTCCTGAGAAGCATGTCATGATCTACCAGATCAGAGGCTATAGATAGGTGTAGAAATAGTTTGGAAGTTTAATTAATCTTAATTTACAGCGTTCAGCAATTGCTTCTAGAAGTCAGAGACAATTGTTCGTATATATCTGTATTTTCCTTACACCAATTTGAGGATTAACTAGTTTTTTTTTAAATTTTTATTCAAAAAGTTAGAGATAATCTTTGATGCACGACTCTTTCAGTTATTTTAGAAGATCTTGATAATCTGCTTTATACATTTTTGCATCTTGTATATCGTTCTTTATTGTGAAGTAGCTTTTTAATAACTGTTTTAGATTTTTTTGTTAATGTCATTATTCTGAATGATACATTGAATATATCAGTTAGCTGAGAGCCTATTTTGCTTGAACTTTGTTTAATGCCTCTATCCAAGATACCACCGGGACTATATGAAGTTTTATTTCTTACTTTTGTAGTTGTGTTTCTTACTTATGTTACAGTCCACTGGATACAGAGTAACTTGCCTTTTGTGATTATTTTCCAGATTTCAGCAAAGGCATGATTTTGGCAAGGAAGAGTGAGGGAATGAGTGAAACTAAGACAACAAAGACTGGTGACACTGAAAGGTTATCTCAAGTACTTTTTGAGAAAGTAAGAAGTGAAATTTCACATCCATGCTTTTCATGAGTTCATATAGAATGATTATCTTTTTGCATTAAATTCTATCTTATTTTCTTAGGTTCCAGTATCAAAAAGTGAACAAGAAGTCAAGCAATTAAAAACTGTCAAAACTGGAACCCTAACTATGACAATTAAACTACAATGCACTAAGGAAGAATTTTATTGTGCTCTTACAAATAAAGAGGTAATCAGTGGCATAATAATATTAAAATGTTTATATTACAAGGAAGGTAGATTCTGTCACAGCTGATATGTTTTCAGATGGTGGAAGCTTTCACTAAAAGTGGTGTTAAAATGGATGTAGAACCTGGTGGGACGTTTGAGTTACTCAGAGGAAATATAAGTGGACAATTCTTGGAGCTGGTAAGAAACTTTTACAATGTTATTACTTTATTTGTCCCAGATGGGTAATATGAGTCTTGTTTTCCTTGCATTCATTTGTATAGTGCTGTGAAAGATCTATCAGTTCCAATAAGAGCTGTCATTCAGTTTTGATGAAGTACCATACGTTTCATTAGATTAAATCCAAGGATGCTAATTACCAATAAAATTGGGCTATCAATTAGTTGTAAACAAACTGATAATAGTTCATGCTTTTATATGCAACATTCACTTATGTGGTAGGGTGTATTACACTTAAGGCACACTGATGTGTGGTACGTGGCAGTGGCCTTTCTGTGACATGGAAAGCTGGGCTACAACAGTTTTGTGTCAGAAGCAGATGTTGTCTGATGTTTATGCAAAGAACTGATAGAGCTGTCAGCAGTAGGAAGCTTAGAAATCATGATCACCACAGAGCGAACTGAACTGATGAAGTTCATGTAAATCTAAAATGCTCTTATAAAGAAGAACATGTGTATATATATACACACACACACACACACACACACACACACACACACACACACACACACACACACACACACACACACACACACATGCAGGTAAGCCTGTGCCCTTGAATGAATTCAGTGGGGGCGATAGTGTAGAGGAAGGGGAAACTGTTGGGTAGAGAGTGACGAAACACTGGGTTAATGGAGACTGAGGCCAGGAGGATAACTGGTGTGAAGGATGTGTTAGTGATTTGTGGTTTATCTTTTTATCTGAGGCAAATACTTGACATACTCCAAATAGTGCTGTAGGATACAGAGTTGTGTGTTCCCAGTGTGCCACAGCACATAATATGATGTAAATGCTACATGTTTGCAGTCCCACTGGATCATTGGCTGAGCTAATTAAATGTCTGACAGTATGTGGTGGTCAGAAAATTGTTTTGACATTGAGTTTTTCGCAGACTCTTTGCAATATCAGCTGTTGGTTGTCTTATGTATAAAGAGAGAACAGCCACAAAAATGCAGGATATTACCACAAACAAATTAAATTAAAAAATGTGTGCAATAGTGTCCGTATTAAAAGTGCCCAGCTCTTAAATGGGCCTCCAACGAATTACAGAGGCAAACCTTGATCACAAAACAAGAGGTTGTATTGTCAAAAAAATCCACCATCCCAATCTGATCAGCCAGAACATTATGACCACCTACCTAATAGCCAGTACGTCCATGTTTGGCATGGATAATAGCAGCGACACGCATGGCATGGAAGCAATGAGGCCTTGGTAGGTCACTGGAGGTAGTTGGCATCACATCTACACACACAAGTCACATAATTCCTGTAAATTCCGGGGAGAGGGGCAGTGAGTTCAATCACATCCCACATGTGTTCGATCGGGTTCACATCTGGCGAGTTGAGCACCCAGCACATTAATTGAAACTCATCACTGTATTCCTTGACCCATTCCATGACACTCCTGGCCTTGTGACATGATGCATTATCTTGTTGAAATATGCCGCTACCACCGGGAATCATGATCGTCACGAAGAAGTGTAAGTGGTGTGCAACCAGTGTACAATGCTTGTTGGCTATCATGGTGCCTTGCAGAACCTCCACTGGACCCATGGATTCGCATGTGAATATTCCCCAGAGTGTAATGGAGCTGCTGCTAGCTTGACTCTGTCCTGCCACACAGGTGTCAAGGAGCTGTTCCCCTGGAAGACGACAGCATGATGAAGAATGTATCGGGATTCATCAGAACATGCAATATTCTGCCACTGTGCCAGTGCCCAGTGTTGATGGTCAAGTGCCCCAGTCATAGATACCAATGTCAGGGTGTTAACATTGTCACATGGATGGGTCATCAGCTGTGAAGCCCCATTGTTAGGAGTGTTTGGTGCACTGTGTGTTAAGACACACTTGTACTTTGCCCAGCATTAAAGTATGATTTTAGTTCTGCCACAGTTCACTGCCTGTCCTGTTATGAGAGTCTGGCTAGCCTACGGCATCTGATATCTGTAATGGGGGGTGGCTGCCCAACCCCATGACGTCTGGATGTGCTTTCACCAGCTGTTGAAGAGACTCACCCCAACACTCCTCAAACACCTGAAAAATCATGCAGTTTCTAAAATGCTCATGCTGAATCTGCAGGTCAGCACAGTCTGCCCATGGTCAGACACAAATAGATTGTGTGTCTTCCCCATTCTGCACACGAGCAGCACAATCACTGATATTACATGCACTGTGCATGTGTCTGACTAGCAGCCATTCCTCACCAGGACAGGTTATATCAATAGTAGATCGGTGGTCATAATGTTGTGGCTGATTAGTGTAAGCCATTTTACCAATAGTATGCTTTTGTTGTATGACTACAGAAACTGTATCTTACTCCGTTTGTTTGTGTGGCCATCTTCCGCAGCAGCTGTTAACATCCATTATTATAGGTTATCTGTATTGGGCTGACTGTAGTGTAATTAAAAAAGAATTACACCAGACACACTTGGCTTTTATTTATAAAGCATCATCTGTGGCATTCTGTAAATTGGATACATACGTTTGTACATTTATGTTTTGATTCTTTTAAGTTAAAAACATTGTTTTCTTTATGAAGTTAGTCTGTAAGCTACTTACGGTATTTCTTTACACAGTCTGTACCTTCCCCTCTTGCTAGCAGTGGTTGATGTCGATAGGCTTCATTTCACATCTTCAGTTTTTGACATTTTGCATTATTTCCTGTGCTGCACTATTTATAATTGACTTTCTTAACTGTTTTTCATTCATCACTGCTACAGTGTTTATGCCTATTCGTTTGTTTTCGTTCATGTTGTGAGTGTTGCCAACCTATGATTTGTGTGTGTGTGTGTGTGTGTGTGTGTGTGTGTGTGTGTGTGTGTGAGAGAGAGAGAGAGAGAGAGAGAGAGAGAGTTAGTGAAATTGTCTTGTATGTAGACGTGAGAGGGGTGGTGTTTCTTTTTTTTCTTCTTCTTCTTTTTTTCCCAGGCTTCTAGAGCTAATAGCGGAACACAATTATTTTCAGTTCAATAATGAATTCTATTTAAGAAGTGAAGGATTAACAATGGGATATCCATTGTCCAGAACCATAGCAAACATATTTATGAACCATGTGGAACAAATTATATTTAACAAAATAGTGTCAAATAGGTATAACATCCTCTACTGGATTAGATATATGGATGATATCTTGTGCCTGATAGATGAACCAAACAATAAAATTGACCAGTTACACACAGACATAAATTCTGTTCATGATAAGATACATTTTACAATAGAGAAAGAGCAAAATAGACAGTTAAATTTCTGGGACATCACCATAGAGATTCAAAGCAACCAACACACATTTGCCGTATACCAAAAACCGACAACAACAGACACAGTTGTACACGAGTCATCACAACATACCAATTTTCAAAAGCGGGCAGCACTTAGATACATGCTCCACAGGCTAAACACTGCACCATTAGATATAGACAATTACAAAAAAGAAATGAATACTGTAATACAAATAGCCACAAATAATGGATACAAAGAGAACTTAGTAACAAAGCTGAATAATAAAATCAAGAAACAGAAAAGAACAAACACCCAACTGCCACCTACACATGGACAAAATCACACACAAAGAAATACACAAAATACAAGAATAGAAACTGCACAAAGTGTGAAAGAAAGAGAAAGTAAAAGATGGTACACAATGACATGCAACCACAAATACACACACAGGATATCCAATATTTTTTTTTAAAAAAAAAAAAAAAAAAAAAAAAAAAAAAAAAAAAAAAAAAAACAAGGCTTAAAAATAGTACACCAAACCAACAACTCAATTCAGAAATACTTCCCAAAAACAATAGGAAAAACTGATCTGTATCAGAAACCAGGAATATACCAACTGAAATGCAATACATGTGATGGAAGATACATAGGTCAAACGAGGACGTCATTTGACACCAGATAAAAAGAACATGTAGGAGCAAGGAAGTATAGGACAAATAATTCAACATTTGCAGAACACTTACACCAACACGAACATGAAATTACAACCAGAGACACAGACAAGGAAATCATAAGTATAAACAACAACAAAAAACACCTCCTCACCTTACAACAAAATTTCCACATCCAAAAAACCATAATAGTAAAAAAACAACTCATAAATGATCAGATCAACTTGGCAATCCACACACTCTTTAAATTGATTGACCACTTAATATAGCATTAAAAGTACAAATATAATCACAGGCTCCATTTAGCAATACCATTTCTCCCAGATCCATCCCATAATCTTCACATACACACAAAATCATTTCATAGGTTGGCAACACTTACAACGTGAACGAAAACAAACAAATAGGCATAAACACTGTAGCAGTGATGAATGAAAAACAGTTTAAAAAGTCAAAGCACCATGATGGGCAACAAGTATTGTACACTGGTTACACACCACTTACACTTCTTAATGACGATCATGATTCCCGATGGTAGCAGCATATTTCAACAAGATAATGCATCATGTCACAAGGCCAGGAGTGTGATGGAGTGGGTCAAGGAATACAGTGATGAGTTTCAATTAATGTGCTGGGTGCTCTACTCGCCAGATGTGAACCCGATCGAACACATGTGGGATGTGATTGAACTCACTGCCCCTCTTCCCGGAATTTACAGGAATTAGGTGACTTGTGTGTGTAGATGTGATGCCAACTACCTCCAGTGACCTACCAAGGCCTCATTGCTTCCATGCCATGCGTGTCGCTGCTATTATCCATGCCAAACATGGACGTACTGGCTATTAGGTAGGTGGTCATAATGTTCTGGCTGATCAGATTGGGATGGCGATTTCAAGTAATGAGTGTCCCCGACAATTTTGTGACAATACAACCTCATGTTTTGTGACCAAGGTTTGCCTCTGTAATTCGTTGGAGGCCCATCTAAGACGAGGTACTGGCAGAAGTAAAAGCTGTGAGGATGGGGCTTGAGTTGTGCTTGGGTAGCTCAGTTGGTAGAGCCCTTGCCCGTGCAAGGCAAAGGTTCCAAGTTCGAATCTCGGTCCAGCACACAGTTTTAATCTGCCACGAAGTTTCATATCAGCGCGCACTCCGCTACAGAGTGAAAATCTCTTTCTGGAAACATCCCCCCCTAGGCTGTGGCTAAGCCATGTCTCCACAATATCCTTTTTTTCAGGATGCTAGTTCTGCAAGGATCGCAGGAGAGCTTCTGTTAAGTTTGGAAGATAGGAGATGAGGTACTGGCAGAAGTACAAGCTGTGAGGACGGGACGTGATTCATGCTTGGGTAGCTCAGTTGGTAGAGCACTTGCCCGCGAAAGGCAAAGGTCCCGAGTTCGAGTCTCGGTCTGACACACAGTTTTAATCTGCCGGGAAGTTTCATATCAGTGCACACTCCGCTGCAGAGTGAAAATCTCATTCTGAATATGTTGTGTCTTTTGAAAATTGAGGGTGAGACCATTCGCAGAAAACTGGGTACTTTTAAGAACATTGTTTGCCATTTTGTCTGTGTGTATCTTGGATTGATTACAATACTATTTCCATCTGTGAAAAGAACTAATTCTTTTTGTTGTACACTACTGGCCATTAAAATTGCTACACCACGAAGATGACGTGCTAGAGACGCGAAATTTAAACGACAGGAAGAAGATGCTGTAATATGCAAATGATTAGCTTTCCAGAGCATTCACACAAGGTTGGCGCCGGTGGTGACACCTACAACGTGCTGACATGAGGGAAGTTTCCAACCGATTTTTCATACACAAACAGCAGTTGACCGGCGTTGCCTGGTGAAAGGTTGTTGTGATGCCTCATGTAAGGAGGAGAAATGTGTACCATCACGTTTCCGACTTTGATAAAGGTCAGATTGTAGCCTATCGCGATTGCGGTTTATCGTATCGTGACATTGCTGCTCGCGTTGGTCGAGATTCAGTGACTGTTAGCAGAATATGGAATCGGTGGGTTCAGGAGGGTAATACGGAATGCCTTGCTGGATCCCAATGGCCTCGTATCACTAGCAGTTGAGATGACAGGTATCTTATCTGCATGGCTGTAATGGATGATGCAGTCACATCTCGATCCCTGAGTCAACAGATGGGAATGTTTGCAAGACAACAACCATCTGCACGAACAGTTCAATGACGTTTGCAGCAGCATGGACTATCAGCTTGGAGACCATGACTGTGGTTACCCTTGACACTACATCATGGGCGAGCACCTGCGATGGTGTACTCAACGACGAACCAGGGTGCACGAATGGCAAAATGTCATTTTTTAAATTTGAATCCAGGTTCTGTTTACAGCATCATGATGGTCGCATCCATGTTTGGCCACATCGCGGTGAACGCACATTGGAAGCGAGTATTCGTCATCGCCATACTGGTGTATCACCCGGCGTGATGGTATGGGGTGCCACTGGTTACACGTCTCGGTCACCTCTTGTTCGCATTGACGGCACTTTGAACAGTGGACGTTACATTTAAGATGTGTTACGACCCGTGGCTCTCCCTTCATTCAATCCCAGTGAAACCCTACATTTCAGCAGGATAATGCATGACCGCATGTTGCAGGTCCTGTATGGGCCTTTCTGGATACAGAAGATGTTCGACTGCTGCCCTGGCCAGCAAATTCTCCAGATCTCTCACCAATTGAAAATGTCTGGTCAATGGTGGCCAAGCAACTGGCTCGTCACGATAACGCCGGTCACTACTCTTGATGAACTGTGGTATCGTGATGAAGCTGCATGGGGAGCTGTACCTGCACACATGACCCAAGCTCTGTTTGACTCAATGCCCAGGCATATCAAGGCTGTTATTACAGCCAGAGATGGTTGTTGTGGGTACTGATTTCTCAGGATCTATGCACCCAAATTGCGTGAAAATGTAATCACATGTCAGTTCTAGTATAATATATTTGTCCAATGAATGTCATCTGCATTTCTTCTTGGTGTAGCAATTTTAATGGCCAATAGTGTATATAGACAGAAAATTGTTTGCAGTATGAGGAACAATAGTGGACCTAAGATTGAGTCTTGAGGAACGCCATACATGATTTCTCCATAGTCAGAATTATGTCCCAGGACTATATTGGTTGAATTACTAAGTACAACTTTCTATATTCGTTTGGTTAAATATGGCATTATCCATTGGTTGGCTATACCATAAATCCCATAAAATATCAGTTTGTAAAGGAGAATACTTTGATTCACACAGACCAATCCCTTAGACAGGTCACAGAAAATACTGATCGGTGCTATTTTATTATTTAATGCTTGTAAAATTCGGTGAGTGAACATATAAACAGCTTTCTCAATAAAGCAACTCTTCTGAAAATCCAACTGTGATTTGCTGAAGATATTATTGTTGCTAAGATGAGATACTATTCTAGAATTAATTACCTTCTCAATGATTTTGGAAAATTGTGCCAGCAGGAAACAGGTCAGTAGTTTTGACATCTCTCATATTACCTTTCTTAAAGAGAGGTTTAACAATGGAGTATTTCAGTCTCACTGGAAAAATGCTTTGAGTCAGTGAAGCATTACATATTTCACATAAGATCGACCTTATAATACAGGAACAAATCTTTAGTATTTTATTGGAAACACCATCAAAACCAAATGAGCATTAATTTATGAGGGAATGTATAATTTTCTTAATTTCAGAAGGAGAAATTGGTGTTACATTTATATTATTTAATTTTGTGGGAGTTACTTTTCAAAGATACTGCTGTGAATTCTCTTGGACTTTTTGTCTCAATACTTCCTACTATATTCAAGAAAGATTACATATAATTACTACCTGTGACTCATGGTTTATAGCCCTTCTATTCGGTTTAGTACGGATGTTAATCAGTTCAGTGGCAGGTTGTCCTGTATCTCATTTCACTACATTCCATATTGCCTTAAGTCTGTTATCAGGATTACTTATTTTTGACATTACTTGCATGTTCCTTGATTTTTAATAACCTTTCTTAGTACTTTTGAGTAATTTTGTAGTGTGCAACTACTGCAGGTTCTCTACTTTTTATTGCCAACAGATAAATTTGCTTTCTTCTTTCACAGGATACTTTAATCCTTTAGTGATGCAAGGTTTTTTTCATGGCTGTTAATTGTCCTTTCTGATTAGCTTATGTGAAAAGCTATTTTCCAATAATGATATGAATGTATCATGAAATAGATTAAATTTTATGTTATCATTTGTTTCACTATAAATTCCATCTCATGTCATCTCTTGTAATCTCTTATTAAAAACTTTTGTCCTGGAGTCATTAATTATTCTATCTGATTTGCACTGAGAAGTATCCATACTGTAAGGAAATGATAGAGAATTAGTCAGTTTACAGGACATGACTCATACTCATGCAAATACACTTAAAACAAGGTTATTTTACAGGCTGTCAGTTTTTAAATAGAAATTTGTTCGTGAAATGAAAGGAAACATTCAGGAGGAATGATTTTAGGTTACATTTAAAACTTCCTTTGCTATGTATCAGAGGATTTATGTCACTGGGAAAATTATCAAAAATGTTTTGTTGCTGCAGATTGAACTACATTCTGAGCCACTGGTAGCTTTAATAACTGGTAATGTTGGCATTTTTCCTCTAGTGTTGTGGGTATGAATATCACTGTTCTTCTCAAATTGTGATGTATTATTTATTATGAATTTCATTAGTGAAAATATGCAGTTAAAATGCCTAACTACTTGAAGAGGAGCCTACATGATGACCATGGGTAAACACTGCATAATTATGATACTGTCCACTTTTGTGCAATCAATATTTACTTTGTAAGTGAGTTTCTCAGAGAATTATTCTATAAGACATTGTTGAGTGGCAATACACAAAACATGTCAGGAGATTGATTTGTATGTTTCCAATACTAAGAATTATACAAAGAGCAGAAATAGCCTGAACTTAATTGTTTGAAATGCTCAGCAGTATGCTTTTTCCAGTTCAAGTTTTCTTCAGCATGTACACCCGAAAATTTGGGGAATCCTAATTTGTTTACTGTCTCATGTTCATGTGCTATGTCAGTTATTTGAATGTCTCTGTTTCTTGTACAGAACTGAATGTGGTGTGTTTTTTCAAAATTTAGGGAGTGCCCATTTTCAGGGAATCACTTAATAATCCTTTGGAAAAAAAAATCGTTAACAGTCCATTCTGTGGCTCTCTTGCAATGGGCTTTATTATTGTAACACTGGTATTGTCTGTGAAAAGTATCAATTTTTCTTGTTGAATGTTAAGTGGAGCATCATTTACTCGTATAAGGAATAAGAGTGGATCCAAATTTGAACCCTGTGGGAGTCCTTTTCCGATTTCTCTAGAGTCACTAAAATTTTGTACCATTCCAGTTTGAATTTGTCAGCACAACTTTTTGCATATTGTTTGATAATTATGATTCAAACCAGTTGTGTGTAAAGCAACAATTTCCATAAAGCTTGATTTTTGTTAGAGTTACATTATCTACACAATCAAACGTCCTGAAAAGATCACAGAAAATTCAACTGGCAATATTTTGTTATATAATCCATGTAATATTTGATAAATGTATAAATAACATTTTCCAAAATAGGAAATTATATACTAAGTAAGTTTTTTCTATTCTTCCTTTTTTCAACTAACTCTACACAAAAGTGATGTCCCTCAGTAATCTGTGATATTTAACTTCTCCATACCTGTTTATGTAGTGTTTGGAGAGGCACAGGATGTATACCAGTTTAGAATTTTCCATAGCTTCTGTGCATACTAGAGCTCATCTATCTTTTTTTAACTCCCTACTGTTCTGATAAAACAAATTAATTTCATTTTTATGGAAACTGTTACATATATTGTGGTGGTATTCTGTTCTAATGTCTTTCAATACCTTTCATTTGTAAACCTAGCTCTAACCTCAAAAATGTGCCTCTCTGACTCCGGTAATCAAAGGGATTTTGCTTTATGTGTTTGTGGCACCCTTACAATTTCTGCTAGAGGCTAAGCTAATCTGTTTATCCATCACCTATTTAGGTGCAGGCCATGATTTGTGTGTCCCCATCTCTCCATTGCAGTAACAGGCTCAGCAGAGATATGAGACTTTGCTTCAGTCAAAATGAATCCACTCAGCTCTTTGTTTACATGCCTAACAGTCAAGATAGCTTAGGGCTGGTGATGGCATTGTTAAACCGCCACAAATCCTATATGAGCATATGCTATTGCTGCTCCTATTTCCTCTAGGTCATCTTTAACACTATACTCTAAGTTGGTAGCCCAGCTGTGTCCTGCTTCCCCCTACTGTAACTACCTGATCATCTCCATCAAAATCTCTGCACAAGGCTCTTACGTTCTCTCTCACCTGGCTATTTGTAGCACTGAGTTTTACAGTGCTTTTAACCTAGTATTCTACACCTAGCTTTTCATGCAGCATTTGGCCTACACCCTTCCTGTGAGAGCTACCTAGCAAGATGACTGTTTTTCTTTCTACTTGACTTTTCTAGTAACCTAGCATTATTCCTATGAGTCTACTGCACTCTACTTTGCGCCAAAAACTGGTTGAGGCTCTTCTCCTGTCAGATAACAAGTGAAACTTATTGATAACTGGATATGGAAATGTGACTTCTGATGATGTTTTCTCACCTGTTCCCAGCTCGCATTGTCTCCTTCCCCATCAGCCTTTCTAATTAAAAATTAACCATTTCTAATTCTGTCTGAAGGGCACAAATCTTTTTTCTACATTCTGCAATTTTCTTGTCTTGACTACATAATCTACAATTCAATGGGAGAGCCTCAATTGACACTTTACTGACTTCCCTGCTACAATCACTCCAGTGAAAACCAAGCCACAGTCCTGATGTGTCACTGCCATATTAACTAATCTACAGCAATGTCAACATTTGTCACATATGATGCCAATTTTACGGTAAACTAAAATGCACTACTACACACTTAAACTATAATAAAATAATAACTAGTGAAAACTTATCTTTTGATGAATTGTGCAGCGAACTTCTAGACATCAGGCAGATGTTAGGATTATTGGAAAATCTCATATAAAGATGTGAAACAAATACTAACAAAGAGATAGAGGGGCTGGCCAGTACTTACCTCAGCTCAGTACAGCCGATAGATACACAAAAAACAGAACCGAAAATTTACATTCCTAGCTTTCGGAACAAATGTTCCTTCATCAGGGAGGAGAGAGGGGAAAGAAAGGGAAGAAGGGAAAGTGGATTCAGTTACTCACAACCCAGGTCATGAAGCAACAGGGAAAGGAAAACAGGGAGGGTAGCAAGGATGGAGGCATGGTTGTCAGAGGGAAGCCAAAGATATTCTACTGTAGGTACTGTGCCAGCTTCAAACCAAAGAGGATGCATACAGAAGAAAAGAGGTATATAGTATAAAGATAAACACAACTATGTAGGATGAAAAGATGCATGAATGGCTAAAGAGGAAAGGGAAAGAGGAGAAGGCTGAAGAGTAAATGGGAGTGAGGTTGTTTAACGTAGGTTCAGTCCAGGGGGATGGCGGGATGAAAGGATGTGTTGGAGTGCAAGTTCCCATCTCCACAGTTCAGAGGGACTGGTGTTGGGTGGGAGACGCCAAATGGCACATACGGTGTAGCAGGTTCCTAGGTCCCTAGAATTATGCTGGAGGGCATGCTCTGCTACTGGGTATTGGACATCTCCTAAGCAGACAGTTCGTCTGTGTCCGTTCATGCGCTCAGCCAGTTTAGTTGTTGTCATACCGATGTAAAAGGCTGTGCAGTGCAGGCATGTCAGCTGATAAATGATGTGTGTAGTTTCACACGTGGCCCTGCCTTGAATGTGTATGTTTTACCAGTAGCAGGGCTGCAGTTGGTGGTTGTGGGGGGATGCATGGGGCAGGTTTTGCAGCGGGGTCGGTTACAGGGGTAGGAACCACTGGGTAGAGAAGGTAGTCTGGGAATATTGTAGGGTTTAACAAGGATGTTATGGAGGTTAGGGGGGCGACGAAAGGCAACTCTTGGTGGTGAGGGGAGAATTTTGTCAAGGAATGATCTCATTTCAGGGGTTGACTTGAGAAAGTCATATCCCTGGCGGAGTAATTTGTTGATATATTCGAGGCCAGGATAATATTGGGTGACAAGGGGGATGCTTCTGTGTGGTCTGGGGGTAGGAACATTGCTGTTGGACGGGGAGGAATGTATTGCTCGGGAGATCTGTTCATGGACAAAGTCTGCAGGATAGTTGTGGGAGACGAAAGCACTGGTCAGGTTATTGGTGTAATTGTTGAGGGATTCGTCACTGGAGCAGATACATTTGCCACGAATACCTAGGCTGTAGGGAAGGGAGCGTTTGATGTGGAATGTATGGCAGCTATCAAAGTGAAGGTACTGTTGTTTGTTTGTGGGTTTGATATGGACAGAGGTGTGGATGTGAGCTTCAACAAGATGAAGGTCAACACCCAGGAAGGTGGCTTGGGTTTTGGAGAAGGACCAGGTGAAATTCAGATTCGAAAAGTCAACCACTGAAATGAGATCATCCCTTGACAAAATTCTCCCCACACCACCCAGAGTTGCCTTTCGTCGCCCCCCTAACCGCCGTAACATCCTTGTTAAACCCTACAATATTCCCAGACTACCTTCTCTACCCAGCAGTTCCTACCCCTGTAACCGACCCCGCTGCAAAACCTGCCCCATGCATCCCCCCACAACCACCTACTCCAGTCCCGCTACTGGTAAAACATACACAATTCAAGGCAGGGCCACGTGTGAAACTACACGTCATTTATCAGCTGACATGCCTGCACTGCACAGCCTTTTACATCGGTATGACAACAACTAAACTGGTTGAGCGCATGAACGGACACAGACGAACTGTCCGCTTAGGAGATGTCCAATACCCAGTAGCAGAGCATGCCCTCCAGCATAATTCTAGGAACCTAGGAACCTGCTACACCGTGTGTGCCATTTGGCATCTCCCACCCAACACCAGTCCCTCTGAACTGTGGAGATGGGAACTTGCACTCCAAGACATCCTTTCATCCCGCCATCCCCTTGGACTGAACCTATGTTAAACAACCTCACTCCCATTTACTCTTCAGTCTTCTCCTCTTTCCTTTTCCTCTTTAGCCATTCACGCATCTTTTCATCCTACATAGTTGTGTTTATCTTTATACTATATACCTCTTTACTTCTGTATGCATCCTCTTTGGTTTGAAGCTGGCACAGTACCTACAGTAGAATATCTTTGGCTTCCCTCTGACAACCATGCCTCCATCCTTGCTACCCTCCCTGTTTTCCTTTCCCTGTTGCTTCATGACCTGGGTTGTGAGTAACTGAATCCACTTTCCCTTCTTCCCTTTCTTTCCCCCTCTCTCCTCCCCGATGAAGGAACATTTGTTCCGAAAGCTAGGAACGTAAATTTTTGGTTCTGTTTTTTGCGTGTATATCGGCTGTACTGAGCTGAGGTAAGTACTGGCCAGCCCCTCTATCTCTTTGTTAGTAGATGTTAGGATTAGCAGCTCATACTGGTGCCTGCAGTCAACATGTTACTGGTATGCTTAGTAAAAAATCTACAATGACAGTTTTCTTTCAGTATAATCAGTAACAGTCTTATTGTTTAACAATTCCAGACAACCACTAGCATCAGATTACTTTTTTACAGTAGTCAGTAACACTAAACAATTCTATAATATTAAGAAAATGCTGTATTCTTAATAGGTAGGATCAAAAATATGTTACTCATTTTTTATATGTTACAATGCACATTGAGTTTCCATTCCCCAATAAGTCACACAAGAATTGTTTTCTCTATCTGAAAGAAAGCTGTTTTCGCTATTTTAACAGTCAGACTACTGCTACTAACAGCTTCTTCATTAAGATTTTCTGGATACATTTCCAAAAAAGGCTGTGCATCTAAGCACCCTGAGACACGAGTATTTTTACTGTACTGAATAAAAGAAGGAAAAATCTGACTTTGTGAAGAGAGATAATAGTGTGGTACCCCACCCTCGGAGCAGGAAAGTTATAATTGGAAAAAAAAGGCTAGGAATCTTGAAACTGACCAAAAGAAAGTTACATCTCCCACCCACTCCCCCATCCACATCCCTCCCATCCCTAGATCCGTAATGCAAAGGGCTCATCCCAATGTCCCACAGAATGGAAGACATGGGTTATCATCTCTACAGTGTAGACAATGATGAATTCCCTTAATTCCTCCTCTATGACTGACTTTCTATAAACTATTAACAATATAAGGAAAAGATAGCTTGCTACTTACTGTAAATATGGCATGATTAGTTGTGAACAGGGACAACAAAAAGCCACTTACACATTAGCTTTCAGGCACAGCCTTTGTCAGAAAATGAAACACACACATATTCACTCAAACAAACAAGCACACCTTACACACATGACTGGCATCTCCAGTAGCTTGGACTGGAATGTCAGTGGCTCCCAGAGATAGCAGTCATGTGCGTGTGAGGTCTGCTTGGTTGTGTGAATGAAAGTGTGTGTGTTTCCTTTTCTCTCAAAGATTGTGGCCAGAATGTAATGTGTAAGTGTTTTATGTTGTTCTGTCTGCAACTTAATATGTCGTATTTACAATAAGTAGCAATCTGTCTTTTCCTTATGTTGATATTTCAGCCTGAAGTTTCTGTTGTTTGTTTTTACTATAAGCTATTAAAAGATGGGCCAATAGATCAACAGCATTATTTTAGGCCCCCTGTGTCATTTGTATTTGTATATTTATTGATCCTCTCAATCATTCAGTGTACAGAAGTGTACAACATGATATGGTACAAGTCAAACAAATGATATGAGAATGTATATAGACATAGCACTGTTTCCTATAGTGTACATACCACTGAAGATATATAAGTATTCATAATACACTCCTGGAAATGGAAAAAAGAACACATTGACACCGGTGTGTCAGACCCACCATACTTGCTTCGGACACTGCGATAGGGCTGTACAAGCAATGATCACACGCACGGCACAGCGGACACACCAGGAACTGCGGTGTTGGCCGTCGAATGGCGCTAGCTGCGCAGCATTTGTGCACCGCCGCCGTCAGTGTCAGCCAGTTTGCCGTGGCATACGGAGCTCCATCGCAGTCTTTAACACTGGTAGCATGCCGCGACAGCGTGGACGTGAACCGTATGTACAGTTGACGGACTTTGAGCGAGGGCGTATAGTGGGCATGCGGGAGGCCGGGTGGACGTACCGCCGAATTGCTCAACACGTGGGGCATGAGGTCTCCACAGTACATCGATGTTGTCGCCAGTGGTCGGCGGAAGGTGCACGTGCCTGTCGACCTGGGACCGGACCACAGCGACGCACGGATGCACGCCAAGACCGTAGGATCCTACGCAGTGCCGTAGGGGACCGCACCACCACTTCCCAGCAAATTAGGGACACTGTTGCTCCTGGGGTATCGGCGAGGACCATTCGCAACCGTCTCCATGAAGCTGGGCTGCGGTCCCGCACACCGTTAGGCCGTCTTCCGCTCACGCCCCAACATCGTGCAGCCCGCCTCCAGTGGTGTCGCGACAGGCGTGAATGGAGGGACGAATGGAGACGTGTCGTCTTCAGCGATGAGAGTCACTTCTGCCTTGGTGCCAATGATGGTCGTATGCGTGTTTGGCGCCGTGCAGGTGAGCGCCACAATCAGGACTGCATACGACCGAGGCACACAGGGCCAACACCCGGCATCATGGTGTGGGGAGCGATCTCCTACACTGGCCGTACACCACTGGTGATCGTCGAGGGGACACTGAATAGTGCACGGTACATCCAAACCGTCATCGAACCCATCATTCTACCATTCCTAGACCGGCAAGGGAACTTGCTGTTCCAACAGGACAATGCGCGTCCGCAATCCCGTGCCACCCAACGTGCTCTAGAAGGTGTAAGTCAACTACCCTGGCCAGCAAGATCTCCGGATCTGTCCCCCATTGAGCATGTTTGGGACTGGATGAAGCGTTGTCTCACGCGGTCTGCACGTCCAGCACGAACGCTGGTCCAACTGAGGCGCCAGGTGGAAATGGCATGGCAAGCCGTTCCACAGGACTACATCCAGCATCTCTACGATCCTCTCCATGGGAGAATAGCAGCCTGCATTGCTGCGAAAGGTGGATATACACTGTACTAGTGCCGACATTGTGCATGCTCTGTTGCCTGTGTCTATGTGCCTGTGGTTCTGTCAGTGTGATCATGTGATGTATCTGACCCCAGGAATGTGTCAATAAAGTTTCCCCTTCCTGGGACAATGAATTCACGGTGTTCTTATTTCAATTTCCAGGAGTGTATTACCAGAGTAAAAATAAGTTCAGATAATGCTCATCATAATCAAACAGCAAGAGTTCATTAATGGACAATCGGTTATTGAACAGTTTGATTTTGAAACATAATAAAAATATATAATTAAATTTATGATAGAACATATTCAAGGAAGTCTTGTATGCCGTAAAAGCAATGCTTTGTTAGGAGCACTCTTAAGATTTTTTAAAATTTTGTTGATTGTTGAATACTTTTTACTTCTTTCAGAAGATGGTTGTAGAGTTTGATTCCAACACATTATTGCTATACAGTTTAGTAGAATGGGAAACTAGTCTTAACAATTTTTTTGACCTTGTGTCATGTGACTGTCCAGATTCATGTGCAATCTATTGATGTTTTGTTTAATGAAACAGAGAAGTTCAAATATATGTTGACTAGGGAGAGGCAGTATGTTTAAATTTTGAAGAGTGGTTTACAAGTTTCTCCGTGCTTTTTGTACAGGATTATTCTGATTGCTTTTCTTTTTTTGCAGTATAAATAATTTCCTTGATTGAGTACTAAGACCCAAAAAAATAGTTCCATAGTGTAGTACTGAATGGAAAAGAGCATAATACATGCATGTTAATGTGCTGACATTTAGCTCTTCCCTCACTGAATGCAGGATAAAACAAACTTTGCTTAGCCTGGAACTAATCATGTCATTGTGGTTTTCCATGTGAATGCATCAGTGATGTCAATCCCTAAGAATTTTGTTTCATTGAGGAATGCTACATTATGCCACTTAGTGTTACTGTTAGAACCTGGGGAATTCTGTTCTGAATGGTGTGGAAGGCTAGGCATACTGTCTTTCTTGCATTTAGGAGTAGTATATTTGATGCAATCCATGAGTCTAGTTGGGTTGTATTTTTATTAACTGCTGACTGAAGAGACTCATCTGTATTTATATAAAGTAAGAATAATGAGAGACCTAGAACAGAGTTGTGTGGCACATCATAGTTTGTGAATTGTGTAGATGATTGTATCCCATTTAGGATTCCTGATTGACTGAGTTTACTTATATGAGCATACTGCACACGGTCTTTTCATAGCTGCTGAGCCAGCCATGGTACTTTTGCAAAAGTATGTTGTGATTTACGATGTCCAAAGCCTTTGTGAGATCAAAAAAGTCACTTATAGCTGGGCATTTTTGGTCAACAAGATGTAGAGTAGTATCAAGAAATTCATATATTGTGTCAGTAGTGTTTTTATTTTCATACTGAACAGAAGAAAGAATGTTATTTTTTCTAATAAATGATTTTAGTCTGGCAGCCATTACGTATTCAAATATTTATCGGAATACAGACAGTACTGCAACTGGATGGTAACTGCTATGATTTTATTTAGATTCCTTTTTATGTGGGGGGG
Organism: Schistocerca piceifrons; assembly: GCF_021461385.2. NCBI lineage: Eukaryota > Metazoa > Arthropoda > Insecta > Orthoptera > Acrididae > Schistocerca > Schistocerca piceifrons. The sequence continues at coordinate 323,294,898 of NC_060141.1, forward strand.
CAGACTTGTTATTTTAAGTTTTCTGATGCATCTGAAAATGAAGCATTTATTACATGAGATAATGGCTTACTAATAAGTTTGTTGCAATGGTGGAGAAGGGAGCAAGTGGTCATGTTTCTCCTGCTGATGATTTTTTTTCTTTATTTTACTGTGATTTACCTTTTTCACCTCTGCTCCCGATGTTGGTAATAAAAACATTGTGTTGGTGGAGGTATTGAGGACTGGTTGAGGGGGTCAATTAGTTTTTAGATGTTCTGTTAGTTTTTCTACTGTTTCAATAAAGTAAGAGTTAAATTCCTGAGCTACATCCTCCTGGTCACTAATCAGTTTTGCATTTACTTTAAGTTTAATGTTACTAACACTATTCCTATTCCTACCTGTTTTTGCATTAATAATTTGCCACATACATTTGCCTTTATTATATGAAAACTTCAGGAAGGTGTCATTGTGTAGTTTTTTAGCAGCATTCGCCATATTTCTAAATAGTCTTTTGTATGCAGTGAAGTACTTCTTATATTGTTCACTTTTGCTGAGGTTAGTCTTGCTGAGGGAGAAAAGCTCTATCTTCATCTTTGTTGAGGTTATAATACCTGTTGTAATCCAGTTGGAGGATATTCTGTCATTACATATATATTTTTCATTTTTAAATGGAAGTGGCAATTGAAATAGTAACATAAAATGTTTAAAAAGGTTTCGATGTTTTCATCTACTGTTTGAGAGTGGTATACAGTCTCCCAGTTTTCTCTCTGCACATGGTACAAAAAGTTAAGGACGTTACTTTGACAAAAAATTCTGCTTTGTATTGTCATGTTCTTGACTTGAAGTTTATTTCCAGAAGGACTGGCTGTATAACCAGTGGATTATGGTCAGAAAATCTTAGATTTACAGACCTAACAGAACAATTCATGTTGCTAACCACTTGCTCAAGATCACTTACACTTTGGATGGTTACCCTGGATGGGGATGTTTACTTCATATCAAGATTGTAACAGTTCATGAAAAGTTTAAAATTACACTGATCATCAACTTCTGTAAGTAAATTGATATTAAAATCACCACAGATTCAAGTTTCCTTTTCACCACTTTTTCTATAAATTTCTATAAAAGGAGCTCATGCTGCCCAAAGGAGATCTATAAACTGATATTATGTACACACTGATATCTTTGATTTCAACACCTGAGAATTCTGTCTTTTCTATAGAGTGAGAGTTGCATGTGCCCAATGATGAAGCCAACTCTCTCTCTCTTTTTACTAATTTGCAGCTTTCTCCAATAACTGAAGTTGTTAAGTCTGATCTTTCTTTAGGGCGGTATACCAAAAATTCTCCTCCTTTGCTGTAGGCCGCCTTGGCCTTAAGTTAGCACTTACTGTGGCTGATACTCTGGGTGTCATTGCTGTTGTTGGTAGCATTAGTGGTGATGGAGCTGTTGGAGTAATTGCTGTTGCTGTGGTAATTGTAGAAAACTTTGCTTTTGCTATCCTTCCTGATTTGTTCTGTGGTACTCTTTCTGTTGCTCCCCTTGATGGTGCCTCTTCGTCATCAGATTTCTGCAGAGCAACCACTTCTGCACAGGAGGGGGTCAGTGAAGAAGGTGTCCTGTTTCATTTATTAGATTCTGTTGCTGCTTCTTGTGCTGTTTCTGCCATTGTTGATGTCGGTCCCACACATGGAATTACACTGTTCACCTTCACTCTTCATGCCATGATTTCAATTATGATTTTATATACAAAGTTCTTTTCTTCATAATTTAGATGCACTCTGTGCCTGGTATGTTGGCAACAGTCCAGTTTGACTATATCAAGGATGCTGCATTTTCTGAACAAAGAATACATCTATTTTATTTGAATGTTATTTTTTCATGTTTCTTTGTTCAAACACGTGTGATGTATTAAGTCAGATCTGTGTGGCAATGTTGCTGGTCCAAAGCATATATCCGTACACATATGTTTACCATTTCATACCGACCACAGACTCTCACAAAGAACGTGAAAACCAATGATGTTATATGCGACTTGGTTGATAGACACCACATTAGACCCCCCCCCACCCCTTAGAGTGTGAAGCACAAACAGAAATATGAGGGCATTCATGTAAAGGAGGCACCCAGGGGGGAAGGAAGAGGGTGTTGAAACAGAAACAATACATTACATTAGTAAACGAAGACTTCGAGCCAGTGAGGGGGGCAGATGGTCCTGCCCGACTGGGCAAATCCTTGTACAGCAGTGGATGGATCCGAGGAGAGGACGGGTGGATTGTGAGGAGCCGGGATAGCAAACCTGAATGTGTGTTGCAGTACAAAGGACTTTTACTGTTGATGGGTCAGTACCAACAGGCAAGCGGACAGACAGGAGAAGATGAATGTGGATCAAGTTGTCACTGGGGAAGATGGCTCATTTGTAGAATACAAACATGTTATCATGATGCATAACAAAAAACACTTTATAACTGCAAATGAAATCAGTGTTGACATTATCTACCACTTCTTTAGAGGGGGTGACAGAATTCCACACAAATCATCGTCAGCTTCTGAGGCTGGCCCCTGATACGTCACTAAATCTTAACAGGGGAGAGGTTGGGTCTGCCTGTTGGAGGGGGAGTCATCACACATGTCACTCTGTAGGGTGATGTCACATGCACCTGTAGCTTTTCACATGACTGGGAGTAGGTAACATCACACTTGCAGGGATGGTCATCACTCACACGTGAACCGTTGGTAGAGAACTCATGCGAGGCAGGTGTAGCACAGGAGGTGGAGACTGACTGGTTGGGTTATTGAGCAGTTCTCCTAGCGACGATACCAGTTTGAGGCAGCAGATGGATACAGTTTGAGGTGTGTCGTTAATGAGTACTTTGAACGTGTTGTTACGCCATGAGATGACTCTGTGCAGGCCCAAGTATAGAGGGCTGTATGCCAGCCAGACAGTGTCATGGTGCACCATCATGTAAGTGCATGACGCCAACTCATTATGCAGGAATACGGGGGGAAGTGAGTGTGGCCGAGGAGGGGGCATGCGAATGTTACTGATTAGCTGCTTAACATGCCTGACGAATGTCGAGTCGCAGATTTGATCCGGCAGGAGTGAAGGCTTGATTAGTTCTGCTGGGAATGTGAGGGGTTGAGCATATAGTAGTTCTGCCAGAGACACACCAAAGTCTTCTTTGTACACAGCCCGAACGCCTAACATTACCCATGGGAGGGCGTCGGCCCACTCACCTCTGTGGCACATCGGTGAAGCTTTAAACGTTTGGTGCCAGCGTTCGATAAGCCCGTTGCTCTGAGGATGCTATGCTGTTGTCCTAAGTTGTTTCACCCAGCGCAGATCACAAAGCTGCCGGAAGAGGGTGGATTCGAACTGGCGCCCGTGGTCGGTGGTGATAGAAGCTGGGCAGCCGAAGTGCGAGATCCACATTAATAAAAGGGCTCGGGCCACCATATTGGTTGTCATAGTAGTGAGGGAAATTACCTCTACCCAGCAGGTAAACCTGTCAGTGGCGGACAGTATATAACGAAAGGGGCCCGAGAGGGATAAGGCCTGACAATATCAATGTGTATATGTTGAAATCTTCATTTTGCCATGTCGAAAGTACCCATGAGGGGCTGTGCGTGACATCCTACTTTTGCACGCTGACAAGCCACACATGCTCGCACCCAACTGCAATTTTGTTTTATCAGCCCAGTCCAGATGAAACATTTGGATACCAGACGTGCGGTGGCACATATGCCAGGGTGTGCCAAGTCATGAATATTATTAAAAATGCCCCAGTGGAGAGGTCCTGTTGAAATGTCTCACCAGATGGGTGACGAGAACCCAGGAAGAGCCCGTAACTCAAGTTTGAGTCCTGTTTTAGTGTCGGAGCGCAATGCGGCAAGTCAGTATCATCTGTTTGCAATTTAGGGAGTTCGCTGAGGGCCAGTTGTGAAGATAATACTGACACATGAGATGAAAATTCGGCGACGACACTGTCTGCCCCTCTGACGTAATGTATGTCGTTCGTAAAGTGACATATGAAGTCCATATTACAGGAATGTCTCAGGGATGAGTCCTTGCTGGGGTTGTGGAAATACCACAAGATGGAGACCTTTGATATCATCTTGGAAATATTTGATAGCAGTGTAAATAGCAAATAGTTCCCAGTCGAAGGTCGGCCATTTATGTTGGGAAGCGGATAGTTTGTGGGAGAAAAATCAGAGCGGCTGTACAACAGAACCCATGGATTGCTGCAGTTCTGCCCCCACTGCTGTATCACTTGCATCTGTCGTAAGCGAGATGGGAGCATCAGGATGGGATGAGCAAGTGTAACGGCTGTCTGTAAGGCTGATTTGAGGTTATCAAATGCCCCATCGCATATCTGGAGTCCAGGTGACCACCCGATACCATGAAGTGTTTTTGCCTATGGGAGCTTCCACTAGTGGGGCTTCTAAGTTAGCAGTGCTGGGGAGTGTCAAAGACGACCTGGGGTTACGAAAACCAGGGATTTACAATATACCTTGTCAATGTGGCATGTCCTACATTGGCCAGACGACAAGAACTGTGGAGATCAGGTGCAAAGAACATCAGAGGCACACTAGATTAAGACAGGTGACTAAGTCAGCCATTGCTGAACACTGTCTAGAACTAGATCATGCCATGAAGTATGAGGATACCAAGATTCTAGCACAAACACCCAGATTTTGGGACAGTGTTATAGGAGAATAGATAGAAATTAAAATGGTTGACGATCTTATGAACCGTGACACAGGGTACTAGCTAAGCAGAGCCTGGAATCCAGCTCTGAAATTGTTAAAGGAGCAATGGGGCCAGCTGCAACACTACACAAACAGAAGAACCAGAGACATGGGGATGGAAAACGAGCCCCTGACGGACTGCCAGGCGCACCAGACCGAAGATGGAACACCCAGAAGTGGGACTGGTGGGCGCGGACCGCTGAGGGAACATCCAGAGCCACAGCGGACGAAAAACGGAGCGGCAATGCTCCAACAGGTCGTGGTGAGTGGGCGCGGACTGCAGGGGGAACGCTTGGTACCCCAGACCGTAGATGAAACCCCCAGGAGCGGGTTTGGTGGGCGCGGACCGCAGAGGGAACACCTAGAACCGTAGCGGACGGAAAACGGAGCAGCAACGCTCCAGCAGGTCGCAGGGAATGGGCGCGGACCTCAGAGGAAGTGCCTGCAGCCATTGGTGGAGGGGGAAGGCCATAGGCATAAATACTGGACCAGGTCCACTCGAGGAGCAGTCTCAGGTCGCACCTGATGATGGTTATGAGCTACGTGACCGAAATATCGTGCAAGTACGACGCTTATATCCGGCAGAACACCCGACAACCCAAGCTGTCATAGTCACTGGTGTCTGAGCACATAGTTTTGTGCATGAAAAATGTTCTGTTGATTTGGGACACTGCCACACGACTGCTGATTCATGTACGATAATGAAAAGTTATTGTTCATACCTGACACCGGCACACATGGTTGCAGGAATGTAGAACCACTGTCCTGTTGAGCACAGCTAGTCGGTGTTTTTGGAAACTGCATCAAAATATTGTGAACACATGGTGGATAATTGGAAAATGATGCCGGAGCATCTGTTGGAAAACCTGATTGGCATGTGTGCGGTGTAGCGGGCAGCAAGTGATCCATTGTGTACTGCTCGACGGAAAAAGAGTTCGTTGTAGCACTGGCAAATAAGTTCGGGGTCACCAGTATGGGTTTAGTGTTATAGGATTGCCAGATCCAATGATGTACACTATACCACATGTAATAAGCACTACTTTATTGGTCCAAAGCGCGCGCGCGTGCACACACACGCACACGCACATATACATATATACAGGGTGAAATGAAATCCGTGCAGTGCGACAGCTCACATGCCAGCGATAAATGTCTCCCACAAAATTTCGTCCAGCAAGTACATATGGCAGAAAAAGGACGTTAAGTAGTGGCAATCTGGCAACACTTTAACCAAATGTATAGTAACTACATCTGTCAGCACACATTAGACATGCTGTACAGTTGGTGTAGTGTATAGTGTTTTGTGTTAACATACAGGAGGTCGATGGTTCGATCCTGGGTTGAGGTATATGTTTTTTATTTGGTAAATGTAGTCCAGGTGGTACTGTACCTGGCATCTTAATCGTCAACAGTGATTGCAGCAGGTCCTCTAGAAAACATTTGTACTTACGTACAACAACAAATGACAAGTAGATGTTGTGTTATTGTATGTGCTGTAATCTTTAGCATCTCGAAATTGATATTGTTTTTATAATTATTGTGTCCTATGACAGGTCAAATGTTTCAACTGCATATTTCTTATTTGTCTAACCACATATTTGTCATGTTCAGCATTACAAAATGTTGTAAATTTAGGATACATGTGTCTAAGAAATGGTGTATATTACAGTATGAAATGTCAGAATGAAACTAACAAATAAAAAAATGCGTCCTAACTTAGGATCGAACCCTCAACCTCCTGCATGTTAACCCAAAACTCTATCCACTGCATCAACTGCACAGCAGAACTGACATGTGCTGACAGAGTAATTACTGTACATGTAGTTGCAGTGTTGCCAGATTGCCACTCTTTAACATCCTTTTTCCGCCGGATGTACTTGCCGAAGGAAATTTTATGACAGACATTTTTTTTATCATTTTGCGCATGACCACAGACTCCCACAAAGAGCTTGAAAAACAAATATGTTATACATGACTTTGTTGATAGTCGCCACAATTGTATTACATTGTTTATTGCATTCTAAAAACATCTTTATTTCTGCTAGGCAGTTATCTGCTTCGTTTATTACAACATCGTTTGCACCTGCTATACACATGACATGATCTTTTTTTGTTAACATTTTGTCATGCATATTGACAGCAATAATATTTTTTGTTGTTGCTCCTGGCATAACAACACCTGTGTTCTTTGAAAAGTCTTGTCACATTTTTACCATGCCTGTCCATTAAAAATAATGCACTACCACGTTATGTGTGATGTACATTTTGGTAACACTGCCTTTCACATTCATAATTCATAATTATGTGCAATGGATGGTATGCACAGCTTCTCACTGCCAATGTTTTTTCCTAATGCTGAGTTTAGACATTTCACCATTCTGTTGCTACAATTAGTTTGAATGTTCATTTCCACTTGCTGGCATCGTTCAGTCTCTTCACCCATGAAAAGAGCTTGAAATTTGTTTTCAACCACATGAATTCATTGGTGGAGTAGAATACACATGCTCCTCCACGTGTCCACACAGAAAGAAATCCAGGGGATTTAGGTCAGGTGAACACGGTGGCCATACAACTGGACCTCCAAATCCAAGCCATTTCCCTGGAAATGTTCTGTCCAAATACTGTTGCACATTAATTCCAGAGTGTGGACATGCACCATCATGTTGGAACCATATCCTCTGCCAAACATGCAACAAGAAGATAGTTTGAGAGGAATACATCTCATATGATCAGTTGGCTGGAGATACTGTGTTTTCCTTACTGGCAGCACTCTCACTGGATGTAGATATAATGACACTTGTTGACAGTTCTGCAACTTCCATCAATACAGCTGGCATTTTTTTTTTTTTTTTTTTTTAATCAAACTCAAGTAAATCTTGTACATCAGATTTTATTTTTAAATAATCTTTTGTTATCTGAGCAGAACGTTTGTTATTTGCACTGATGGGTCTGAACATAGGAACAATGTTGATGGCCAGTAGATTTCCTGACAGTGTCTTTAGGAAGTTGCTTTCAATAAATTAATCCACCTACAGACACTGAAGCAGGTGTAGTGTGACTGAAAGAATGATTTATGCATCTGCTCTTATTTCCCAACTGCCCATCAGATCATTTGGCATATACCCAGTAGACACTGGTGCAAAACATGCAAGACAATGTTTACACTGTTGTGGTGGGGAAGAAAAAAATCAGTGTGCTAGGTGCTGGCTCAGAGAACAGAATGATAAGACTGGCAGCATTTATGCAGGAAATTACCTGGTTGCTGAGCAGAAAAGACTTGTGTCATTATGAGAAAGAGTGATTGGAGATAGAAAATAACAAACTACGACAGATAAAGCCTACTGTTGTGACATGATGGATGTTCCTCCAAACCGAAATAAGTGGCTTTACACAATTACGAGGCTTTACACAATTACGAGCAGGGACTGTCCTCTTAACACATGACTGCCTTGATCAACAGGAAGACCCCCCCCCTGTGTGCAGTGCTTTTTATGTACCAGTCTTAATGTTCCATGTTTTAATTTGCTATTTAGATAGTAACAGTTTGTTTGGGAAATGACCAACTCCTTTACGTTACAGAAAGATGAATGTGAAAAAAGGTTTCATATATTTGTGTATCACTTGCACTGGCACCCAAATTACTGCATATAGAAATGACCAACTCCTTTACGTTACATAAAGATGAATGTGAAAAAAGGTTTTATATATTTGTGTATCACTTGCACTGGCACCCAAATTACTGCATGTAGACTATCATAATATGAGTCAGAGTGGGTGATACTACTCATTAGTCAGTGATGGTCTAGACAAGTTTGCCTGAATAATAGTTTTACAACTTTGTTTGACACTGTCACTCATTTATTGAACTAAACTGTTTTCGAGTCCTGTATATTGAACTGTGTGGTTGTATCTTTATGCTTTTTTACTACATTTTCAAAAATTTGTTATTTTAACAATAACCCGTACTAATGTAAGCACGTCTTAATGAATTCATTGCCACATGCCCCAATTAAGAAATCAGCATCATTAGTATTGTGACTGGATGTGTGCATAGGGTGTCTCTGATTTAAAAACAGAAAGTTTTAATACCTCTCTGCTAATGGCGAAAAAAAGAGAGTTTATGTTAAAAATGGGAATGTTTTCCAGTTCCAAGTACAGTCCATAAACTATCCATAATAAATGCTTAATCTTCTGTGCAATTAACCATTCTCATCATTTTTATCATATTACCAGCATATTACTGTTATTAGTGTCACAAATATCTAAACCTGTAGCTAAATTAGTGCTCTTAAGAAAAAGTAGTAAGTTTAACTGTAATTGCATTTACAGTCATTTCTCTCTCTCCAACCACCAGTATACTCTAACTAGAATGTGAATTTATTTTCCTTGAAGAGTCTTGAGAAAAATAGCCAAATACAAGAGAATCTCATTAAGCCTCTTGTGAAGTGTTGAACTATGCTAGCCTCAGTTGACTGTTTATGCAAATCAATGGTCATGCAGATAAACATACTGTAACATAGTTTACTGTATTCCATATAATAAATTTGTGTTAGTTCTTCCTATGAATTAGCCCATGGTTTGTCTCTGTTTTACAGTTCATAATAAGCTCTTAATGAAAACAACTCAATTCTTCCTATATCAAAGATATTATTTAGTTTCTGGTTTTCCTTATATTGTTAATTTTACACCTATCAATTCAAAGCTGTAGTCCAAACAGGTACAGCCGTTCCAACCATTAAGTCCAGATGTGAAACTTCCTGGCAGATTAAAACTGTGTGCTGGACCAAGACTCGAACTCAGGACCTTTGCCTTTCGCAGGCAAGTGCTCTACCAACTGAGCTACCCAAGCACGACTCATGCTCCGTCCTCACAGCTTCACTTCTGCCAGTTTCATATCAGCGCACACTCCGCTGCAGAGTGAAAATCTCATTCTGGAAGTCCAGATGTGTCAGTATTCCTTTGTGGGTGCATAATAAATTGGACTGGAATGAAAAACCTGAATTTCATTGAAAGAATACCGGTCAACATGACTTATTATTGTTTTATCCTTAACCTATATACAAAAACAATTTCTTCCCCAGGAAACAAGTACATTCAGTCATTATTACACAGACCTACACTAGTACTCAATATATTGACTATACCGATTCATTTCTTGTCAACAATTGGTCCCGTATTAGATTTATAGAGAAATACTTGACTGTCTTGAAAATTCTTCATTTTCTCAGATAGTGAATGATAACTATTGTATTTCAGGCTTCAACATTAGTATACCAGGAACAAATATGACTTTGCTCTCTATTTTCCGGGACAGCAATAAATTATCCTCAGGATAATGTTTTTCTCTTCATTGCCACCTCATGAAAATGTTTTTCTCTTCCTTGCCACCGATACGCACTACAAATACTATGTTTAGTACTGTTATTTCTTACCTACACCAGATGAATGATACAGCTACCATGAAATGTGAAAATCTCCCTTGTATGTTGTGTTGCAGGTGTAGCAGGCTGCACATATGCTATGTCCTGTTAATAAAAGGCTACAGGCCTGCATTCCACTCATCTGATTGGCCACTTCTGCAGGAAACAGAGGTTGATTTTCTTCTCGGACATTGAAAGTGCCCTGTAATCATGATATCAGAAGCATTCTCGTATTCCCAAGAGTCTTAATGATGCATGCTTTATGAGAAACACATCAAGAAGTTCTCAAATGTCTTGAGCCATGCCTTTTCACCCCTACCTATAACCACATTGATGTACATACTAACAACAGGGAGCATAAATAAAATGCACCTTATGCAATATAATTTACTCATTACAGATCCCAATACAAAATCATTGAAAAGTATGAGCATGAGAAGAGTAGTAAGCTCATGACAGGTGTTAAATTTTGGCGTTCATTCAGTGATGTGATGTTTTTTATGATAATCACATCCCTCCACTTTGGTTCAGTCTGGAGAGCTCTGGCTCCATGTTAGGCACTAGAATTACACAAGATAGAAAATCTGAACATTAGGAAAACACAGAAACTGGTGGCAAAGTCCAAAGAACACAGAAACTGGTGGCAAAGTCCAAAGAGAAATGCACAGTGTCAAATCAAACACATTGTTTGCCAGTGTATACAGTGACCCTGTCTACTGTAGCTCTTCCCTACGTAAGGACAGCACATCATGCACTCGACCCCAGATGTGTTCTACTGCTTGTATTGTTTCTGTGCTTGTGTGTAACTTGAATGTGGACTAATAAACTCTTGTCTGTGTTGGCTGCACTACTACTTGTCTTACTCTATAACACAAATGGCAATGAGTTTGGTGTTCACTTCTGTGTGCTGCGTTTCTGTGGTTATCCTCTTGGTTCCCATGTCTATGGAGGCAGTGCTCAAGTCTCTCCTTGAGCAGGAACGAGCTCTTACAGCTGCTATTACAAATTTGTCAGCCACATTGACTTTGTAGGCTTCTATGCTGTCAGAGTACTCACCACCTTTTCCCCCTTATGATGATGTGGCTGAAGACTGGGAAACTTACAGCAAATGACTTTGACAATACTTTCTCACTTCTGGTGTCACTGGTACTTACATGTGCAAAGCTTTGTTTCTTTCTTGGCTTTCCTCTTGGATTTACCAGTTGTTGTGCCAGTTAGTCATATTCTAGGAACTGGCATCACTTTCATTCAGTGAAATGTGTATGTTGTTGTCCCATTATCACTGTAAACAAATGTATGTCATTGCAGCACATGTCAAGTTCTATTGTTGTGTGAAACAGCCCCATCAGTCCTGCTGGGCCTGGGTGGCTGAACTTCATGGCCTCAGTCACAAATGTCAATTCGTTCCTGATGCACATCTAGATTCCTGTGCTGATTCTGTGGTTTTTGATGCCACCATTCAGTTGGTTCCTGACAAGGAGATGTATCAGTGCTCACTACAGTGTGAAAATCTGTCTTTGACTGAAGTGTTAAAATATTGTCCAATCTATCAGTTTGTCTTGTGCTGCTGGCAATCAGATTGAGGCTTGGTGTGACACTGTCAGAGTTTCACCTTTTGCTGGGCATAAAGTGTCAGTTAGTTCTTGGGGGTAGTATGACATGGCAGTAGTAAAAATGTGGCCTCCATGCCACATTGGACAGCGATGTGCCAAACAAATACAATGACAGCCACAGAAATGGCAGTGCTCAGTGTTCCCATGTTTCATGCAACATGACAGGGCCACATGCCCTAAGTGCATGGTGACCTTCAACAACTATAGGAAAAAGGACATATAGCACCTGTGTGTCATTCCCAAACTTTTCCTGCAGATATGGACATGGATGTTCATTATGTGTCTCCATTGCTTGTTCATACTAACAGACTATTTATTGAAGTGTGAATGATGGACAAAGTGCTCTGACTTCAACTGGACACAGGTGCAGTTGTGACATTGCTGAACTCACAAATTTATGTGGACTTAGGATCTCTGACATTGTCTCCTGTTAACTCAAATTATTCGTGAATTATAGCAAGAAGCATATTCCAGTTTTGGAGAAATTATGGCTCCCATGTGTAAATTGGTGGTTGATTCATTGATATTTTTGGTGGTGGATGATGATGGTGGCGACAATTTGTTTGGTCTGGATGATTTCAATGCTTTTGGTTTTTCTTTGTGGGGGCAATGCACCTTGTTATCAACCAGATCCCTTACCATCAGTTAGATTCTCTGTGTTCTGGGTTCTCGTCTCTTTTATTGGATAGGTTAGGTTGTGCCACTAATTTTATGGTGCACATTGCTCTCGACACCTAAGGTACACCTGCATTTCTTCTTGGCATGCCTTGTTCTGGTAGCGCTGCGTGATCAAGTGAAATCTGCATTGGACAAACTGATGTCTTTGGGGTCAGCCAGCATTATGTCAAGTGAATGGTCATGATTGTAAAAAAACCAAAGGGTCAAATTCACTTCTGTGGAAACTTTAAAGTGTCCATTAATGCTCAGTCTATCTTCGACACCTAACCTTTGCCTCATCTGGACGAGCTATTCGCCAAACTCCTTGGGGCTCAATTTCACCCAAAATTGATGTATCTGAAGCCTATTTACAAATTGCATTGAATGAGCTGTCTAAATGGCTCCCTCTGATTAACACGCCCCCAATATCAGCACCTCCTGTTTGGTGTGGCTAGCACCTCTCCAGTTTTTCAGCTTTTTTTTGGAACAGTTGATGATGTCCATTCTGGGGTGCATCAATTATCTCGACAACTTCGTGATGGTGCATCTACTGACAAACACTTACACAGCTTATGCTCATTGTTCATGGTCTTACATATTGCTGGGTTGAAGTCCCACTTATTTCAGCCATTGATTGTCTGTTTGGAGTTTGAGATTTCCGGAATAGTAAAAAGCCTTTGTGTCATCATATTGCAGGTCATAGCTCTGCCTTGCCTACAAATGTCAATGAACTTCTGAGTGGTTTTAGGGGAAATTGCCTACTCCCATAAATTAAATTGGCCCTTCCTCTCCATGAAATATTCCAGAAGGATATCCGCTTTCAGTGGACACATGGCTGCAAGCATGCATTCACACTTTTTAAACCTAAATAACATTGTACTCCTTGTTTGACTACCTTCCATCCTGGCTACTGCCTGGTCTTGTGTACAGAAGCCTTCCAGCGTAGCCTTGGAACCATTTTTGCACATTGCTGTGAGGATGGTTCCGAACATTCAATAGCTTAACTCAGCACTACTTTCAAGTTGAGAAGGGACTGCTTGCTATCATCTGTGGCCTAAGTGTTGGGCTATGTTTCTCTCTTGCTGCAACTGTGAAATACATTTTCAGCTTACCACACAGTATGCCAATTCCAATGCACTGTCCTGACTTCCGATGAGGATTGAGCCTACTTTTGAATGGAATGAGCTCCTTTCTTTTCCACTTAGATGTTGAGGCACAACTTACATGGTTTCGTATTGCGGGCTCCCAGATTGCAGCTATTATTGCTGCCAATGCAGTTTTGAGCTGGCTTGTCCACTTTGTTCAGCATGGCTGGCTGAACAGGCCCCTGGGCAGGATGTCTTATCCTTTACATATCTGTTTTGCTCTCTGTCACCAGCTTTCAGTGTTTGTTGTTGTTGTTCTCTTAGCTACGGATGGGCTGTTGCTCAGCATTGTGATCATAGCCTCTGGCAATAAGTACGCCAGAGACATTGGGAGGTCTCACGTACCAAATTATTAGCCTGTCGGCAAGTGTTTTACCCCAAAATTGATGTACACATTGTACATTGTTTTGGCTTACTCTTACTGGTTTGCTCTCAGTGTGCTACACAACAAGTGGCACCATGAGCATTGATCTCTCCATGACCCACACCACAGCATCTGTGGGAATTTGTCCATGTTGCTTTTGCGGGATCCTTCCTCAGTTCTTACTGATTGTTGGTTTTTGATAACTTCTCTAAATTTGCAAAAATTGTTGGCTGTCATTTGATATCAGCCATGGCTACGATTCAGGCCATTTCCAAGACTTTTTCTACCGAAGGGTTGCTGTATACAATTGTAATGGGTAAAGGTGTCTCAGATCTTCAGTGATTTCTGTGCCATCAAGACATTCACCACGTAACTGCTCCTCCTTTCCACCCTCAATCTATCGGCAAGGTGGAACTTCTCGTCTGCACATTCGAGGTTCAAATGTGGAACTATGTCACAAACTCTTTGACAGACAACACCTGGAAGCACTTCTTGAGTTCCTACAGGTTTACACCAGTCGGGGCCCAGCAGAGATGCTCAGTGGTCACCCATCCCACACCTCCTCCTCCTGCTCATGCCGTTTCACCAAAGTCTGTTGACATGGCCCTTGTCACAGTTCACTTGTCTGCACTTCCACATCCAACTGGGCCAATGCCATGTCCCTGTATGCCTGAGCAAGCAGTGCCTTTGCTGTAAATGCAGTACTGCTATGTTGAGTTTCCAGACATCGAGAAGCTTCCTGTGCCATCACTCATCCTATCTTCTGGTACTTTGTGGGTTAGGTGGGGGGTGGGGTGGGGGGGGGGTGGGGGGGGGGGGGGCTCTGCTGTGTTTGCCCATGGCTGTCCACCACTTTTGCTCATGCTCACCAGTTCCAGTGCAGAATCTCCTTCTGCCTCTGCAGATGCCATGGATGTGTGATGGTCATCCCAATGTCTGCATCAGAGGAGCACCTTTCCTCAAGCATATTTGGATATGTGCTGTGGACGTAGGCACTGGCGTCCTAAATTGAACACTTCGCTATCTGCATCTATGCAGACTGGCAGTCAGAGGCCACCTATGACTTGTGCAAACGACATGGCACCCACTGTACCATGTACCGGAGCTCTTGCCTATATAAGAACAGCACAGTAGCTGCTTGTCCTCAGATGTGTTCTGCTGCTTGTATTGTATTTACGCTCATGTGTAACTTTAATGTGGATTAATAAACTCACCTTTGGTGGCCACACTGTTATTGGTGTCTTACATTATGAAACAAAGGAATAATTAGTGTATTTAAATGCAGTAGTACATCCACATCTACATCTGCATGATTACTCTGCAATTCCCACTTAAGTGCCTGGCAGAGAGTTCATCGAACCATTTTCACGCTACTTCTCTACCATCTTTCCGTTCGAGCTCTGATTTCTCGTATTTTATTATGATGATCATTTCTCCCTCCATAGGTGGGTATCAACAAAATATTTACGCATTCAGAAGAGAAAGTTGGTGATTGAAATTTCGTAAATAGATCTCTCCACAAAAGAAACCTAAATACATAGATAAATGGCATTTGCCTTGAAATCGTGTAATACAAGTTTATAACACTCCATTGTTTGATTGCATCGGCAACAGCTGGTGGAAATGTTAGAGATCACCTTAGTAGTAGTAGTAGTAGTAGTTTATTCATCCATAGGCATTGTACATTGCAGTGGGTTTCATCAGAAAATACATAAAATAAAAACAACAACAATAATACGGAGATGCACAGTACCCTACACAATATCACATACAAAATTGCACAAACAACTTTGATTAATTATATAACTGTATGAAAAAGATGGACTACATAGTTCTAACTCTTCTGTTCAAAATGGCTAGCACTTTATAAAAAATGATATTGACATATAGCACATGAATATAATTATTTGCAACAAGGTTATTGCAGGTGTTTTTTGCACTATAATTGCAGTTGCTCATTAAGAAATTGAATACTGCTTGCTTAAATGAAGACAATTTTTTATTTCTTTTGTCTATACTGGAAGTCTGTTGTTCAGTGTTGAATGTTTGTGTGTTTCTGTGCTGAAGCCCTGTTTACTATTTTTATATGAATGTCATTGCACATTATTGTATTCTAACAATGAAAATCTGAATAAGCTTTGAAATTGTCAGTGTACCTTTTTATATTCATTACACTTTTTTGTACATAGAAGCATGGTAAGGGTAGAATGTTTAGATGTTGAAATAACTGCTTTGAGGGTGTTAGCCTTCAATTTTTGGTAATTATTCCAACAGCTCATTTTGTACAGTGAACGCGGTTTTCAGGTTTATCTTTTTATGACCCTAGAAGGTGAGCCCATAGATAATAGCAGAATGGGGTAAACAAAATAGAATGTTCTTCTACATTCTCTTCTATACACACTAATTACATGCCATGCAAAGTAATCAGATTGTTTGTGAGATACAGGATGTGAGATTACCAGTCTAAGTTTTCTTATGTATCCACAGCTAAAACTATTGTGAGAGCTACCCTCACAGTTTCTTTATTTTGTATTCTGAGGTCTAGGTCATGATATAACTGATTTCCTGCAATGAATACAATTAGTTTTTGAAACATTTAATGTTAACATGTTCATTTGAAACCAGTTTTGTAAATATTCCATAACCCTGGTAGCAGTATCTGATTTATATCAGTTAGAACAACATTTTTGTCATCAGCAAACGGGGTTATGGGAGTACCATTGATTGGAATCTTGATATTGTTAACATAAATAAGAAATAAGAGAGGTACTAGAACACTGCCATGATGTACTCCAAATGGTACAGTCTGAATATCAGATCTGTAAACAACACTTTGTTCCTTAATGTATTTCAGCTACCAGTCTCCTATTATGGGATATGACAAATCATTGTTTTGCCACTCCTTGTTCACTGATATTTTTCTATCAAGATATCATGTTGGACAGTAATGAATGCCATCGATAAGACCGAGTTCGTTTCTCTTGTATTGTTCTTTCTGTCAAGTCCCAATACAATAGCTGATTGTGAAAACTATGTTGATTTATAGACAAGAATTTTTCAAGGTAATTTGTAATTCTGTGTTTCTTGATTGTCTCTATTACTTCTGAAAATACAGATAACAAAGCTTATGTTTCCATCTTCATATGTAATGCCCTTTTTATACAGTGGTTTTATTTTTGACATTTTCAGTCTTTGCATTCTGACATGCCAGTAGCACATTTAATTACAACTGCTCCAGGTATCTCGCCAATTCGGGAAGACATTTTATTCTTCATTATTTTTTATTACTTTAAGAACTTCTGATTTATTTGTGGGACAAAGCTCTATTGAATTAACTCTTTGTTCCTTTGGAACTGGTGTTGTGTTACTTGTACAATAGTTTTTACTCATGTTGACTGGAGTAGTTATGAAGTACTCATTTAAGTAATTTGCTAGAGTAAGGTTTATCATCTCTTCAAAATAATGCCATCTTGATTTCTGACATCTTTGTTTGTTTCTTTTTTTACTGCTTTCCATATTGCTTTTGATTTGTTTCCTGTCCCCATAATTACTTTGTAATTGTGGATTGTATTAGCATTTTTATCACTTCCCTGTAAATTTTCTTGTATGTGTGAACGTAGCCTGAGAAGTGTTAATCTTTGTTGTCTTTTTGGAGTGGATTGAGGTGTTTCAGAGTTTGAGAATATACTTTGATAGTTTCTGACAGTAGCGGATCAAATTGGATGTAAAGAGTCAATGGATGAAGCCATGAACCTTCTACAAAAAGCAGTGCAGAGAAAAATTAGCCTGATGTATGTACCCTACATCACAGCAAATGAGATTGAGAAGGTGATAAGCCAAATGAAAAACAAAAATTCCACTGGTGTGGACAATATATTTATCAAAGTACTGGAACATTGCCACAAATATATTCTTAAAGTTCTGTGTCACATATTTAATGAATCTCTAAATCAAGGTACTGTCCCTAATAGACTAAAATTTGCTGTTGTTAGACCACTCTTCAAAAAGGGTGATAAAGCAGATGTTTCTAACTACCGTCCAATTTCATTGTTAACAAATCTTTCAAAAATCCAAATCAGTTTGGATTCCAAAAGGGTGTTTCAACCGAACAAGCCATTTTCTCATTTGTCAACCAACTCCTTGAATCAATAAACAAGAAAATGTCACCATTTGGAATCTTTTGTGATCTGTCAAAAGCATTTGACTGTGTAGATCACAAGATTATACTAAGAAAGGCTGAGCATTATGGCTTAAAAGATAAAGTAGGGAAGTGGCTTGAGTCGTATCTAGATGACAGAAATCAGAAGGTAGTATTAAACAATTGTGCAAAGGTGCCTGCCAGCTCTGATTGGGGTGCATTAAAATGTGGAGTGCTGCAGGGCTCGGTGCTTGGTCTCTTACTTTTCTTAATCTTTGTAAATGACCTCCCATGGTGTGTGACCCAAGAAGCCCACTTCACCCTATTTGCAGATGACACAACCATTATGATTGACAAGGTACCCAACTGCAGTCTAGAGCATACTGCGACCACTATATTCCAAGAAGTTCTAGATTGGTTCACTGCAAATGGTCTGTCCCTCAATGTTAATAAGACTCATTTCATTCAGTTTCAAACAGTAAACAAAAAAATTGGAAATTGTTGAAATAAAATATGGAGACAAAGAAAAAGTGAAAGTTTTATCTTACAAATTTCTGGGTTTACATATTGATAACAAACTAAATTGGTCTGTCCACATCACTGACCGATGTAAAAGACTGAATTCAGCAGCATTTGTCATTCGCTCAATTGCATCCGTTTGTGACATGGAAACAATCAAAACTGCATATTTTGGTTATTTCCATTCACTTATGACGTATGGCATCATATTCTGGGGAAATCAACCACAAGCAAATAAAGTCTTAGTTGCACAGAAGAGAGTTATCAGGATTATGAGTAGAGTGCATCCTAGATCTTCTTGCAGAAATTTATTCAAAGAGCTGGGGATCCTCAGCATGCCTTGTCAATACATCTTGTCACTAATGTGCTTCGTGAACAAAAATTATGCAATTTACAAAATGAATAGTGCATACCATGACCACAATACAACAAGGAAACATGATTTTCACAAAGATTTAAAAAAATCTCAGCATGGTACAGAAAGGAGTTCATTATTCAAGTTTAAAGAGTGCAATAAGCTTGCAGTCATTGGGGATCTTACTAAATTCAAAACAGAGCTAAAACTTTATTTTTTGGATAATTCTATTCTTTACAGGAATTCTTTGATAATGTGTAATACTTCTTGAATTTATGTTTAATTTCGTGCATTTATAATAGAACTCATTATGTAGATTAGCATATCACATGTTGGCAGAATATTTTTTAGATGAATTACTTTAAATTTGTTTATGTAATCATCTACGTCATTACTGCACTATTATTTATGCAATCATCTATGTCATTACTGTACTATTATCTGTGTTGTTATCTGAATTCTTATGTGTAATTATTTGACATGTGGATGTCCATTTTCTTGTGTCTGCTTATATATGTTAAATTGGTTGCCTCATGATCATCTACATGTGGGTATTACCGTAATAACCTGACATGTTCTACATCCTAGTGATACATTTGCGTCAAGGATCCATGGAGGTCGAAAATAAATAAATAAATAAAAGTAGCTGATATCCATTGACTGTTGTTCCATAACATGATGATTTTTGTGAGTGTTTTTGGAAAAGACATTTAAACAGGGACATGAAAATATCAGAAAATGCATTTAATAATTCATCAGTTGTTGATTTTGCAAATCATTTTCTCAGGCTGCTTTTGCTAGTGCTAATAAAAATACTGTAGACTTGCCTTTTATGTTCCCACTTACGATTTACTGTCTTGGGTATAGAAGAATTTACATATGCTACTAGTGTGTTGTGATCTGAAAGACATAAATTTATATTTAGAGTCTTGGTGACACCTGTTTTGATATTTGTGAAGATATTATCGAATAGGGAAGATTATAACTGTGTTATTCTAGTGATGTCATTTAAAGAGTGGTTTCATATGAAATTTGCTGAGGGTACAAAGCTGTCGTTTTTCTTCACAGTGATCTTTCCTGATGTTTTGTCCTTGCAAATGTACAGTGACACAGAATTTTTCATGCTAGATATAGTTGCTCTTTGGTTTATGTTTCTGTTAGCTATTCCATGCTTTACATTCATGTTTGTACAACTGTAAGCTGTTATCAAGTATATACGGGAATATATATTTTGTTTTTTCCATTACCCACAAGGTTATTTTAAAATCCCAAATAAGAATAATTTCACTTCATTATTATAAAAAATGTAATGCTGCCTCCATTTTTTAAAATATATTTTTATCATCCAGTGGTGATCTATATGTTGGGATGATAATTAGTTTCTTACTCTTCTACTCAGGTTTTGTCTCTAAGGGACATGATTTGATATGTTTCAGTACTTATATGGTCTCTTGTTTTTACATTAAACTGTAATATTCTTGTGTATTGCATACGCCACCATTAAAAAACATTTGGGTTATAATGAGCTGCTAATTTAAATTTGCTCATATCCATAAGACTTCATTCATTAAACTTGCACCAGTGTTCAGATAAACAAATAAAAGAGACACCAGCAAAGTTCTTTAAAGCTACTTGTAAATCAAACACTTTGTTATTGAGGCACTATATATTCTGATGCGTTATCCTGAATGTTTTGAAGTATTTTTACTTTTGTCATTACCTGATAATGTGCTGCTTTTCTCTGATAGTTGTGACTATTTGTGTGACAGTTGAAAGGAAACTATAGCATAGTTTTCTTCATTTCTATATTTTACTTTCTTTGTGACATACTCTGTTGTGTTGGCTGTGCATTCACTGAGTGATTGTATAGAGCACTTTCTTTTTTTGAACCATTCACTGAATTCACTTAAGACCCAAATTTTTTTGGATTTTTCATCAGATCAGAGGGCAAAATTATACTTTCAAATTCATTATGCCATTCTCTCATCATTTTCATTATGCTCATTTTGACTTTTTTCAGCTTTTGTTTATCAATGAAGTTTTGGGTTCATTTAAGATCTCTGCCTTAGTAGATACTTTCTAACAGGCCTATTGAACCACAGTAGGCCTTTGCCATTCCTCACCTGGCATTGCACGCACCACGTATATTGTAAAACACTCTTTGATTTAACCCATTTCTATTCAACATTTTCAGCTGTAAAGACAAATGCCTGGTTAAAAAACAAAATACAACCACGTTCAGTTCCATATTGCTGCATTATGTTATTTTGTAGTACAAGCTTGGAAAGTGGTCACAATGCAAAAAAATGCCTTCATGGCAGCTGTAACAGCTACCTGGTATATTATTATGTGATAACTAGAAAAAGAGACGAAAAGCGTTTCTGAGATATTTAAGTACTGTAAGACTATAGAGCAAAAATTTTTAAAAGGGCACAGTGTGCTGATTAGTGGAATATTAGTATCTGTTCTGGAGTTTTAGAAGAAAAAGAATATTCAACTTCTGTTAGCACAAATGTGCCATGAGGCATATGTGTCTTCTGTACTGTTTCTTGTAGAAATAAAATATCAGCTTATGTGTACTTCAATAGCATTTGCTACATGTAGCTGGGTTTCAGGGACAGATAAAACAAATTGTGAACAGCTTGAAGATATAAATGGCAACTTGCAAATGTTTGGACATAGTTGCAAAATTTAATTTTTCTGGCATCAGTTTCTGAATCAAAATAGCCCGTGGTTTTTGTAGATGATGTAGGTTCACACATTACCTGCTATATGATTACTGGAAAAGTGGCAGTCATCCTCGCCTGTACCAAAGTCTACCCCCTTCGTGCCATGCACGTAGCAGAGGATAATACACACATCAAAAAAAGTTTTGCATCACCTCGGACCTGAGAGTTCTGGAACCTGCACAGAAAATTGGAATATAGGTCAACATAAACATCATTTCTGCCCTTTTTATTGCTCATTACAACCACACATTGCATGTTGTACCACCATACAGCAAGACCTTCAGAGGTGGTGGTCCAAATTGCTGTGCACACTGATACCTCTAATATCCAGTAGCACGTCCTCTTGCATTGACGCATGCCTGTATTCGTTGTGGCATACTATCCACAAGTTCATCAAGGCCCTATTTGTCCAGATTGTCCCACTCCTCACCAGCGATTCGGCGTAGATCCCTCAGAGTGGTTGGTGGGTTACGTCGTCCATAAACAACCCTTTGAAATCTATCCCAGGCATGTTTGATAGGGTTCATGTCTGGAGAATATGCTTGCCACTGTAGTTGAGAAATGTCATTATCCTGAAGGAAGTCATTCACAAGATGTGCACGATGGGGGTGCAAATTGTCGTCCATGAAGACGAATGCCTCGCCAATATGCTACTGATATGGTTACACTATAGGTCGGAGGATGGCATCTATATACCATACAGCCATTATGGTGCCTTCCATGACCACCAGCAGGGTACGTCGGCCCCAAATAATGCCACCTCAAAACATCAGGGAACCTCCACTTTGCTGCACTTGCTGGACAGTGTGTCTAAGGTGTTCAGCCTGGCCAGGTTGCCTCCAAACATGTCTCCGACGATTTTCTGGTTGAAAGCATACGCGACACTCATCGGTGAAGAGAATGTGATGCCACTCCTGCGTGGTCCATTTGGCATGTTGTTGGGCCCATCTGTACTGTGCTGCATAATGTCATGGTTGCAAAGATGGACTTCGCTATGGATGTCGGGAGTAAAGTTGCGCATGATGCAGCCTACTGTGCACAGTTTGAGTCGTAAGACGACGTCCTGTGGCTGCACAAAAAGCATTATTCAACATGGTGGCATTGCCGTCAGGGTTCCTCTGAGCCATAATCCATAGGTAGCAGTCATCCACTGCAGTAGTAGCCGTTGGGCAGTCTGGGCAAGGCATGTCATCGATAGCTCCTGTCTCTCTGTAAATCTCATGCATGTCCAAACAACATCGCTTTGGTTCACTCCGAGACATCTGGACACTTCCATTGTTGAGAGCCCTTCCTGGCACAAAGAAACAATGTGGACACAATTGAACTATGGTATTGACCATCTAGGCATGGTTGAACTACAGAAAACACGAGCCATGTACCTCCTTCTTGGTGGAATGATTGGAATTGATCAGCTGTCGGACCCCCTCGATCTAATAGGTGCTGCTCAAGCATGGTTGTTTACATCTTTGGGTGGGTTTAGTGACATCTCTGAACAGTCAAAGTGACTGTGTATGTGATACAATATCCACAGTCAATGTCTATCTTCAGGCGTTCTGGGAACCGGGGTGATGCAAAATTTTTTTTTGATGTGTGTATAAAATAGATTACACTGATGACAACTTGCAACACAAGCTCAATGTAGTCATTGTTAACAGATCTGTCACCACCCAAGGAACACATCTACTTATTTATTTAGATATTTTTTGCATGGAGTCATAAACAGATGGCTTTCACAAATGCCAAATACATTTACAGCATAGTATTTCAGGTAGTAATTAAACACAATCAATAATGCTTGTCAAAATGAATTACAATTTTTATGTAAATTAATACAACAGATATCCTTAATTTACCACATACTGTAACTCTATATTTTATAAAATTGTCTTGTTAATTTACAAAACCAAACATTTGAAACATCTTACGCACAGCTTGCATATGTATTATTTTACAGTACATCAGTGGGCTCTTAATCTTTACTGCTTTAAAACTCACAAAGTGAACACAGATACCTTTCAATTACGAATATATTAACTTCTGATTGTAATTTTTTTTATTACAGTTTTTCAGTGACTCTGGCAGCTTATTAGCCCATTAATGTATGGACTCCAGTCTGTCATTTTTAATGTAGTTCTTAGTCTGAAGTAATTATCTTTGAACCTGGTGCTGTGGTCATGAATATCACTACATTTAGTTACCTCAGTTTTCTGGGAGATAAAACAAGTGATTAATTTATAGAACTACAAGGAATACATGGTGAACTACTTGTGTTGTGTGAAAATCTTGCAGCAAGAATCTTTATAGCCCAGTCAATGTATAAACCTCGGCTGTCTTTTTTGAAGTAGCAGTAAGGTGTCTGTCTGCAGCACAACCCCATATTTCTATGCAGTATCTAAGTAAGGGGATAGATTGTCCCATGATATACAGTTTCCAGCGTGTGGGCGGGCACTGTTTCGACAACTGCCTAAAAAGATACAAACCATTGTTGACCTTGTTGCATACAGCATTAATATGGTTAATCCACTGAAGATTTGAGTCCAAATGGACACCTAAGAATTTGCAGCTGTTTGCTTCCTCTGCCATTATCCCACATGCCTCATTTACGTATGAGTGGTGTGAACTGCCAGTTGCTGCTAATATTACATCTGGGATTTACTTACATTGACCTTTTGCATGGAAATATACTCTAAGATAAAAATAAAAGAAAAAGAATAAATTAAAATAAACCACACACCATGAAGGAGTTATGCAAATTGGTCACAAGTTTATGTTCGTACAGGTATCAATGGAAAATGCAAAATTGTAAACTGATGGATGAATGTGTGATGCTGCAGAGCAATTTCACGTCACAGGCATAAAGTCTTTGTGAATTTCATTCCATGTACTCAGTTGGACAGTAAGTATGCTTCGCAGACAGGCACATCAACAATATATGCAGGTATCAGCATTTGACAGTGTACCTGTACTTGGGCTCAAAGAAGCTGGTTGGAGTAATCAGTGAATTGCTCGATATTTGAATAGGGACCACTATCTGATGATGATGCCAGGAATGGATGAACCATGGTTGAACACAGTGTCAAGAAAGAAGCGATCAACATAGAGAGATGACCGAGCAATTGTCAGAAGAGCACTCAGAGCTCTGGATTCATCACTGTCATCAATCTGATATTCAACTGGAGCTTAAGTAACCACAAGGACCATTAATAGTTGGCTAACAGAAAGGGGGCTGAGCTCATGGTGCATCTTGTGCTGACTACTGTTGACCTCTGCACACCAACAAGCCCATTTGGAGTCGTGTTGGGTACATTCGGCATGGAATCTCATTGACTGGAGTAGAATTGTCCTCAGCGGTGAGTCCAACTTTGAACTCAGCCCTGGTGACCAGTGAAGACGTGTCTGGAGACAATCCAGACAGCAGTGGAGTATCAATCTGACTGTCAACTGCCATACAGCACAACAACTAGGATGACAGTCTGGGTGCATTTCTTTTGATACCAAGACCCTTTTGGTTGCCATATGCATGCACCCTTAAAGCACAGCGGTACATCAACAACATTCTACGACCTGTTTTGTTGCCCTTCATGGCAAGACATCCTGGGCTTATGTTTAAACAACATAATGCCCTCCCACACATGCCTGCCTTCATGCTTACCAAACACTACCTTGGCCAGTGGGGTCATCAGATTTCTTCCCAGTTGTGAACGTTTGGAACATTATGGGCAGGGCCCTCTAACCAGCTCGGGATTTTGATGATCTAATGCACTGATTGGACAGATTTTGGCATGATAAGTCCCAGGAGGACATTGAATAGCTTTGTCAATCAATGCAAAGCTGAATAACTGCATGCATCAGGGCCAGAGGTGGACCACTGTGTTATTTACTTGCTCAGTTTGTGAACCTCTTTCTTCTGAATAAATCATACAATTTTTGTGAAATTGTAATTATTTTGTTATCTGTACATGTTACGACCGTGCTTCTTCTTCTTATTTTTATGTTCTTAGCTCAGATAGCTCATTATTTGCTGAAAATTCAAGTTACAATGTGCGAGTTAAAGGGTGTACAGATATATGTTAGAAATAGGAAAGGTCCACAAATTGAGGCATGAGGAACTCTTGTGTCACTGTTTCATTTGTCAATTTGAAAGGTAAAACCTTATCATAAATTTGATATATAAGTTTGGCACAATGTTTTTGATTCATCAGGTATGTGTCTAGATGTTTCATTGATGCATTGTTGATATTGTGTGCCCCGAAGTTGCCCATGTTTTTCTAAGTCAGAGGCTTTATTAAGGTATAGAAACATTCTGGCTGTGTGCTTTACTGTACACATATAATAGTGGTGGCCATGCTTAGGTTTTTCCTAAATCTAAGCTGTGATTCAGTAAGCACTTGAGAGAAAGGCTGTGAGTTGTGATAGGACAACTGTTTCAAATATTTTAACAAATAGAGCTGCCTTCTTTGAGGATGTTCACATTGAAACTGGTATCAATGACCATGGGGCAGCTGTAGCAACAATGAATACCAAAGTACAGAGAACAGCGAAAACAAATAGAAGGATTTATATGTTCATCAAACTAGATAAGGAGGTAGTAATGTCGCTTCTCAATAAGGAACCTGAAATGTTAAGCTCAGGAGAGGAGCATATAGAAGAACTGTAACTCAGGTTTAGATGAATGGTTGAGCAAGTACTTGATACATATGTCCTGAGCAGAACAGTTCATGATGCGAGGGACTGTCCATGGTATAAAGTCACTGTAAATAAACAGAGACTACTGGCTTGTTAATAGCTTTAAAAATGAATAGGGCTGTAAATAGTGGGATGCTGAATGAAATGTGTTTGACATTTGATAGGACAGTGCATGAAACCTTCCATGACTATCATGGGGAAATATTATCAAAGGATCCCTCACCAAAACCAAATAAATTCTGGTCATATGTAAAGGCTGTTAGTGATACCGAAATGTCCAGACATTCAGAGATGGGACAGGAACTGAAATTGAGGGTAGCAGAGGAAAATCAGAAACTTTGTTTTCGTATGTTCCTTTACAAATGAAAATCCAGTGGTATAGTCCCAATTTAATTCTTGTATCGCTATAAAGATGGCGATATAGATATTAGCATCACTGGTGTTAGCGGCCACATCCATCTACATGAAGGATAGCAGAAGTGAACTAAAAACTGCTGACTGGTATCCATGACATCCAGTTCTTGTAGAATCTTGGAACATATTCTGAGCTCAAACATAATGAAGTATGAGGGCTATCTAAAAAGTAAGAGACATTTTGAAATAAAAAATTAACAATATGGAAACCAAAATTTTATTATACACATTTAAAGATACACTCTTATGCTATTCTTCTACGTAATTGCCATTCAGACCGAGACACTTATTATACTGTGGCACAAGTTTTTCAGTACTGTCTCTGTACAAATCTGTCACTGTAATTGCAAACACTGGTTTATACTGGTGTTCAGTTCACGTCAGTACCAGAGTGATGTGTAGTGAACCATGTCTTCACTGTTGGGAAGAGAGGTGCTTGTTGCAAAAGTTCCATAACCATAAAACAACAATGTTCACAAATTTTGTCATTGATTTTCATCACTAGATCATCAGTGACAGGGCTAGGCCTACCACTATAGTCTACATTGTGAGCATTGGCACAGCTGTCTTTAAAATCAATGCATGATTGTCTCACTCAGCTTTCATTCATTATTATTTTTCTTTACACACCACAAAGGTCACAATAAATTTCAACTGTTTTGCAGTTTTTTGCTGACAAAAACCTACTCACAGAATGCACCTCACATGTGACAGGATTTTCTATTGCAGCTCTCATTTTAACACATCACCGAAAGGAAAGTGGCAGAGACACAAAACACATGCTACCAGTGCTGGGTGCATACTGAGTGTAGGAATGTTGTGATACCAAGATGTCAGTTTAGCCGTGCCCATTGCCTTGATGGGCCAAAACATCTTTTACTTTCTGGATTGCCCATGTATCTCAAATAGAATGGTTGGCACCAACCAGCAGAGATCCCACAAGCACCAATCACGTGAAACCCAATTTCTGCTTTTCTCACATGACATCCTAAGAGCCATGGATTAAGATAGTGAAGTGAATATATTTCTTGATTTCCAAAAAGCTTTCGACTCAGAATCACATGCTTATCATAAAAAGCATTATTGTATGGGGTATCAACTGAAATTTGTTACTGGATTGAGGATTTATTCATATGGAGTGGAAGCATGTTATATTGGATGGAGAAGCATCGACACATGTAGAAGTAAGTTGTAAGTTCAGGGGTGCTCCCAGGAAAGTGTATTGAGAACCTTGCTGTTTGTTTGATTAAATAGGCTCAGTTATAGGTAAAGCAGGTACAGGTTTTGGTTTATTAGTAGACTTCTAGAGAAGTGAAATTGGTCTACAAAGGAGGTAGCGTGTGGTGCCTGTACAAAATAAAACTAACAGGGGATACTCAATCTATATAGAGAAGGGCAGGATGAATGATCACAGGTTTGCCTGACCCATGAGAGAGTGTCACAGAGATACTGAAGAAACTTAACTGGAAGACACCTGGAGATGTTAAAATTGCAAGAAATGAATGCTTCAACATAAATGCAGGTGTTAACCAATACTGCAGGTTGCACTGTTGTGTTTTACCACAGATGGCACCTGTGCAATGCCCTTAATAAGTTGAAAGTGTCAGGCACAGTCAGAACAGTGTTCTGTGTAGTTGTGAGTGCGTTATATTGGAGCCAAGTGAGTTTGAATGTGGGCAAATTGTTGGTGAGGCATTGTATTGAAGATTGATACCGCGTAAAGGAAAGCAGAAAACATCATCTACTAAGTCATAATGCGGACAAAAGTGTGTTTTGAGTGATTGTGATGGGCGGTCATTGAAGAGGATTGTGACAAAAAATAAGAGGATGCCAGCTGCAAAAGTCACTGCAGAACCGCATGTCACACCCACAAACCCTGTCAGTACAAAAAAACATGAATGTAGCTCCATAAGCAGGGAATTTCAGAGCTAGCTGGGATTCCAAAACCGCTCATTGGTTATGCAAATGCTGGCAACACGAAAATATTGTGCTGGAGCCATAAAGCCTGGATTGTGGAGGAATGGAGGAAATTCATTTGGTTAAATGTGTCTTGTTTTACTACATTTCCAACATCTGGCTGAGTTTACATCCTAAGAGTGAACTATGGACAGTGTTCAGTGATGATTTTGGCAGCCACATCAAGGTATTCCTTGGGCTCATGGTTGCTGTGCAAGGTCACTTTATTGCCAAGGATTATGTGACCAGTTTGGCTGATCAAGGTCATCTCGTGATACAGTCTTTGTTCTCCAGTGGTGAAGCTGTATTCCAAGATGGCAGGGCCCCTGCTCACATAGCTTGCACCGCCCAGCACTGGTTTTGTGAAAGAAGGGTATGTGATCGCTCTCCACCTCAATCATCATTACCAGAACTTTCCATTATTTTGCAGGAAGAATGGTATAAAATTCATTTGAAAACCATACAGGACATGTATTTATCCATTTTGAGATGACTGGAAGCTGTTTTGAATGCCAACAACTTTCCTACACCATATTAGACATGGTAACATGTTATATTTTTGGTGTTTACATATTTTTATCCATCAATGTATGTGGATCTCATTTTTGATTTTCTCCTTTACTTGATACACCAGAATGAATTTTCATATTGCACCTTTTAGATGTCTACTGAAGTATGTGAAAGAAAATTCAAGATAGATTGGAAATGTATCAGTGATTTTGCTGTAACTTGATCACAATAAGAACAACAAATGGATAAAAAAGAACCTAAACATATATTTTCTTTTGAAGAACAGTTGCAAAAGGTGTTTGCATGATATATGTGCTATTCTGAAACAGTTATCCTATTAAACTGTTACATTATTGCAGGTACCCAAATCAAAGATTTTTCAGACATGGAGCATCAGCAGTTGGCCTTATGGTCATTTTTCATCTGTTCTAATTGAAATAGAACAACTTTTGCGTGACATCTGCACCATTCTGAAACAGTTATCCTATTAAACTCTTATATTATTGCAGGTACCCAACTCAAAGATTTATCAGACATGGAGAATCAGCAATTGGCCTGATGGTCATTTCTCAACTGTTCTAATTGAAATAGAACAACTTTTGGATGGCATAGAAGTAAAACTGACTCAAGAAAGTATTCCTGAAAGGTAAGCAGTGGCCTCTACATCACACTCCTGGTTTTCATATTGCTGAAGTGAAGTGTAGTTTATTGACAAAATTCTATAAGCCAGCTTTGTATTCCTTTGTGAATTTTATAAAACAGTCACAATGATGATGATATCAAAGTAGTTTTACTGTGAAGAGAATGTTAATAATGTTAAACATTCTTAAAAAGATTAATGTGGAGTGCTAAAGTCCCAAGGACATAAACGAAGGCACCACTTCTTACAAAGTTGTATCCGCTATGCAGCCTGAAAACGGCCCTTTGTTCTCATATACATAAAATATGTACTAATTTGCAAGTCTCTCAGCTCTGTCATTACTTTTAAGATATTATTTGTATAATGTCAGTCGCCGCAAGTGGAAGATGTGTTTTGTTAGTACTCCACAGTCCTCACAATTTTGACTGTGGAAAACTGAATCTCTGGTGTTCATCTGTGGCCTGTTAGTGTAGAAGTTATCACAGAGTAAGCTAAGTAAAAAGTCCATGCATTTTGCGCATTTCTTTTTTACATATGTAAGCCAGCTTGCACAGTTTCCTTCACGTGAGACTTCTTTTCCACATAGCGTCCAGTTCAAAGTTCTTGATTATAATATTTTGTTGTTTGTGTCACTATTGTGTTATTTTTCATAGATTGTGTCAAAAATTGTGTGTATTTTGATTGAATCCTGTTGTATATTTTTGAAAATTTGCAAGTACGTTGCAAATTCACACTACATCATTAGTTGTGAATTTAATTTGTGCCTCTAACAATAGCTGCACAAATATAAAGTCAGATCTTAATAATATTTCAGGGTTGTGCAGTGGAAAGTCGCTTTAAAAGTTCAGAAATGTAAAATTATGCGCTTCACAAAATGAAGAAAAAAGCACTATACAGTCAATGTCAATGTGTCATCCCAAGTGAAAGGTGTTCTTTTTTGGTGATCCACAATTATCGTGATTTTGACTGTGATAAACTGAAGTTGTGATGTTCATCTTTGGCATACAAATACAACAATTTGTAGGGATATGACATGGACCAATCACACAAGCTCGCTCTTACATGCAGCAGGTGGCAGACTTCGGCTCATTGGTAGAATACTAAGAAAATGCAGTCAGTCTACAAAGGCATAGTGTGTGTTATTTTCCTGTCATTCATCAGCATGACCGGCTGCGATTGTGAAAGCTTCATCCTTCATTGCTGGTGGCACCATCGGCTTTGGAGGATGAGCCTTTGTCTGTCCCAGCCAATCATGCTGATGAAATGCCAGAAAAATTATTAAACAACTGTCAGATAAAGATCATGAGACAAAAGCCAACGGGCAATAAATTCATCAAAATGGCACAAAAGCCTCAACAGTTTAGCTTACAAAGGAGGCTGGTTACAAAACACTCTTGCAGACCATCCTAGAATATTCCTAAAGTGTCTAAGAGCCATAACAGATTAGACTAACATGGGATATTGAATATTACGAAGATGGGCAGCACAAATGGTCACAGGCTTGTTCAGCGCATGGGAGAACATCATGGAGATGGTGATAAAACTGTTCTGACAAATGCTTAGAAGATACACACAAACTCTCCTGTCAAAGTCTGTTTACAAATTTTCTTTAATCTGATGAATCTAGGAATATAACACTTCATGTATTGGCCCCTTAGGGATCACACATACAAGATTAGAATAATTACAGTGCACACACAGACATTTAAGCAAGAATTCTTGCAGGGGTGCAAGTGGGTCACAGATTCCTAATTTCATATATTTTTCAATCATTCACTATGCAGTGAAGACAGGTGCCTTTTTTGTGGAAGAGAGGTGTAGGCAGTTGTATTAGTCACCACTGTGACACTTTGATGTACCTGATGTTTTGTAGCTCCTGTTCCACCCTTATGAGGCACTGCATTGAATGGTAAATTGTTCCTTTACTCCATGA
The DNA here is from genome assembly GCF_021461385.2 of Schistocerca piceifrons. Taxonomy (NCBI): domain Eukaryota; kingdom Metazoa; phylum Arthropoda; class Insecta; order Orthoptera; family Acrididae; genus Schistocerca; species Schistocerca piceifrons. The sequence goes on from NC_060141.1 coordinate 323,326,705, forward strand.
TCTATGTGCGGTTGATGAGTTAGACATAGTATGATTACTTTAGTGTAAGCACATGCCATCCAGTACTTGTTATTGGATAAAACTACAAATTGATGAAGGAAGGAAGATTAGAGTTTAATGTCCCATTGACAGTGTGGTTATTATAAATGTACAATTCCATGCAAGTACTTTTTGTTAACAAAGATAAAAATATTGTAAGCTTCCGTTAGTGGTCAAAAACAGACCATATAACACCTTGGTAAATGTAAAAAGTATTGGCCGCGTCGTTAAGATGTTATTGAAAGAGATGATTTGAATAATAGTTATGATAATAACAATAATAGTGTTGCACAAACTTAACAAGCACATATTTAGAAGATTGTCTGTGCAGGTACATTTTAAATATTAAAGCATAAAATGTTAATTTGAATGTATAATTCTAAACTGCTGGAAACAAGTTTTGCATCACCTTCAGAACTTCTGTAGTTTGTATTTTTTGGATCAGATACCTCTTCTTCAGAACCATTTCGACAACAGTAAATTTATACGTATGGTGATATGTGTATTGAAGAGAAAAGTGAGACCGCATTCCCAGTGCAGTTCAGTTGACCACACTGTGTCTCGAGTTGTGAATGGACCAATGCAGCATTTGTTCACTCTAATGCCCATTAACATGTCTCAAAGGATCATTTTAAGATTAGACCATGTGCACATTGTTACTTGAAAGATTGTCACCAAGGCAAGTTTCCTACAAATTTGCATACACAGGAGTAACATCATTTGAACATGCAGCTAGTGTTATGTCATACAAAATGTTGGAGATGTACCTTGTAATGGTTGCCTCTGTCTACAACATAGGACTCATAGGTACAACTAGGAGAATGCAACAGAACTGCATGGTGCCTTTTTGGAAACAATTCATAGTGCTGTGTTGAGCCAGAGGGCACACAGCTGTCTCCTCATAACTTTTGTCTCTAGGCATCCATTACAAACAACAGTATAAATTGGAGCAAGTTTGAGCACCATTGTCCCAACGTGTTGTGGAGAGATTACCAAGAATGATCCAAGTAAATGGTGATTGTTTACTGGATACTGTGCAATATTCCAGGCTGATTTGCTTCCACGGTGTTAAATATATGTTTGTGGCACATAGTAGTCACTGACATGTGGTGTATACTGCTTTCAGCTGTAAACTCTGTCAAATGATGACACTGTGTTGAAACTAGTAGCAGCAGAATAAAGTATAAAAGATATCTTTCATACATTTTGAAGCTGTGGAGCACAGTTGAAAGAAAGTTTAATAGATCTTAATTTCAAAAAAAGACTGTGTTTATTTTGGTTATTGTTCTGTTTTCATTTCACAGTGAAGTTATTTTTTGACAATATTATGAATAGATTACCACTCACCATAAAGTGGAGATGTCGACAGGCACAACACAATGAACGCTAAATAAGAAAGCTTCTGGCCCAAAGGCCTTTTTCTGAATTAGACAACACACACACATTCATGTAAACACATCTTATACACATATGACTCCTGTCTCTGGCTGCTGAGGCCAGACTCTGGCCAGTTTGGCCTCAGCAGTGTAATATGTTTGTGAGTTGCATTTGCATAAATGTGTGTCTGTATGTTGTCTAGTTCAGAAAAGGCCTTTTATCCAAGAGCTTACCTGTTAAAGAGATCTTTTTGTTGTGTCTGCCTGAATCTCAACATCTCCACAATATGGTGAGTAGCAATTATCCATTTCATAATACTGGCATTAGTCCATCCTAGATTTTACATTATTTGAAGTTATTTTTTGCTTCTGTAAAGCCTACACTTTATTTCTCTGCTTTCCTTCAATCAAAATCCTCACAGACATGCAGGAGGTACAAAACATTCGTGAGGAGTTTATTGACAATTGATTTGATAAAAGTTATAGAAAAATTTTTATTGAAAAAAATACTATTTCATTATTTTTATTGCCACAAGTTTGGCACATATTTTTGTCAAATTATCCATAGTCCCCTTTCATTTTTACTTCTAACTGTTTCGTAATGAAGCAGCTGATGTGGGTGCTCTTAATACATGCAGGTGGTAGCCCTCAATATTTATTGTATTGTGAAATATACCATAGATCCTTATATGTTAATTATTAAATTGTGGCATTAACTAAGTAACATATAGCTTCATATTTTTTAGTCACTTGGATACTATGAAGGACAACTGGAATCGCTACTACTGGGATGCTATGAGAGGAACTTTTGGGTTTGGTGCATTCCTTGCATGAATATGGTGAATTATGGTAAACAACTGTGGTGAAGAAATGCTATCTTACAGTACTGTGACCATATTTGACACTTGCGATTATTAATACAATTTTACTCTACTGTGATTTTGTATGTAACTGTGATACACTATTCTTTTGTCATTTTACCTTATGAGTAAGGTTAAGTATTATTGCATTTCCTATTAATTGGTCTTTTATCGTAACTTAATTTTGATAAACAGTATAACAATGTAGAAAAGACTATTTATTATTTGCAATAAAGGTGTTAATTAAAACATTCATCGTGCCTGTATCATATGTCGGACATATTCTATGATAGCGTGACAAAACCAGCACTGTGAAGCTGTTTAATTTGAAATTGACTTTCTCAATTTATGTATGTGGTGCATGAATTATATCTTTCAGAATTCTTTCTGTCCATGTTAGAACAGAAAGTGAAGCATTGCAGGCATCTCTCTTTCTATCTCCTTCTGTCTTATCCTCAATTCCCATCCTTCCCTCCATCTTTCTCTCCCACCAACTGTAATAAAACGGACATTTCATTGGGATAAAAGAGAAAAAACTGGCATAAAAGAGAAAAAAACTGGCAGTGAGGCAGTATGGAACTCATGAGAAAATTTTTACAGCAAATAAAATGGAAATTCCTACTGGCTGCAAGTAGTCAATCTAGACAAAAATGATGTCTTCCAGTTATTAATAGGGTATTTGACTCATAATTATTTTCAGCATACCAGAAACTATTTCTGTAAGAGCATCAACCTCCGTTTGTGAGATCATATCTTGTGATAAAATTAAGTAAGTCAATTAAAAAAGCTGCCATTTGTGAAGGGTGTAAATGTGACAATCTTTACATAAATAATTATAATGCAGGCAAATGGAAGAAGCGATAAATGAAAGTACAAAGTAAGCTGATAGCTCTATTAGAAGTATGAGAGGAATTATGTGGAACAAAGAATTTCTCAAGAAATGTAAGAAGTGAGTTACCAAGCACATTATGTAGCAACACCGTTGTGCAATGCAGAAGCCTTGGACATGAATAAAAGGGGAATAAAGCGAGGTGAGAGTAAGTGAAATGAGGTGCTTGAGAAGTCAAAGTGGTGCAACAAAAATGAAAATGATGGGAAATTAAAGTGTTAGGTACCTGAGTAACCCCTGCAACATAAGACTGGTGTGGGTATGTGAATAGAATGGCTGAGAAGAGAATGCCAAGGTAGACGCATGGAATGAAGACTGTCTTGTATTTAGAAAATGCAGTGCCTGATGGGCAGAGAACAGAAGCCACAACAAATAAGGTTGTTACAGAGTACAAGAAAATACTGCCAGCAGGGTGCAGTTGGGCATGTCAGGATGTAGACATGGAGTTCACATGATCTTATGTGAAGAAGATGCAAGGTGTGGCAAGACATTGGCAGTGGCTATATATGGTCACATTTGAGGCCTTGCAGGATAGTGGCTGAAAATGTCAACTTGGAATGGGAAGTGGGGCCTGTCACACAGTGTAAGGATGGAGGTGGCAGTGCCCAACAGAGTTCAGTTCAGAAAGTTGGTCCAAGAGGGGCCTCCATACAGGTCAGGCATGGGGCCTGGACTTGTAGTAGTGTATGCTGTGGCCCAGCTTGCACTCATACTTAACCACATCCTCCAGTGGAACTTGATATGTCAAAATAGAGTAATTTTCATTGAGACATTCATTTGCTTTCTGCTCAGTTGAGCATTACAGATTGCAATTGTTCAAATCTTGCCTTTTATTCACATATTCCTAGACAGAGCTCTATAATTCTTTCAAAACGTTGTTAGCCATCTTCACGTTAGCCAACTAAACGGACTTTCCTTAGTCTCTTACGTCATTAAGCATCTTTATAACTTACTGTACATGACAAGACAAAGAGCATGTTCAAGAACACCTGCTAGAACGTGGAAGACAGCGTTCGGAAGAATGAGAAGGCTGGGTCAGAGCAGTCAGAGTGTTATATCTCGTCTTACGCACACTTCGGATCTTAGTTGGTTGACAGGAGCATGGAGCACAATGCATTGTTAACATAAGTATAGAAAATTATCTTTTATTCTGAGTACTGATAACATCGAGAAAAGAATGAATAATTATCTTTCTGGTAACACTTGAGCGTACAAGTTCGTTGTTAATACAAATACACAATTTATGAATTATCCAGTCGGGCTTCAAACTGTGAATGATAATTACAAAGTCCATAAGCCCTGGTCAACAAGTACATGAGAACTCTGAATATCAAGTACAAGAACAAGTCACAAGTGAGCATGAAAGAAACCATTTTCATAGTTCAAATACATCCATTGCTGAATGTTGGAGTGAGGGACCCCTCGCAAATTATTGGCAGTGGCGTAACACCAGTGAAGCAGCAACCCTTGGCTGCCACAGCGTTTGTGGGAAGTACAGTGGTGATTAGCACAACACATACTTCAAACCCCCCTCCCCTCCCCAAATTTGCAGGTCTGATGGCAACGAGGATGACGGGGGAGGGGGGATAGAGGTAATGATGGGATTTTGAGGCAGCATATACTATTGCTGGGGCTTCCTTCTACACCTGACTATAATTAACCCACCCACTGTTCAATGTTTTGGAAGCAAGTGCAATGGGATGTTCTGTTTTGCCAATTTTGTGGGATAAACTGCCTCAATCCCATGTGACGAAGTATCTACTGCAATTACAGCTGGTTTAAGTGCATCATAGTGCATAAGGTAAGATTGACAAAGCAATGCTTTCTTTCAGTCTTTGAAAAGCTTTGCATGTTTCTTTATCCAGTGAAATAGAACACTTTTTTGACTTGGGTGGTGCAGAGATGTAGCAATTTGTGCTGCATTAGGAATAAACTTTATGTAATAAGTAAATTTTCCAATAACAGCTTACAGTTCACATACATTCTTAGGAAATGACAATTCATGAAGTGTTTGTAAATGTTTGGTTGAAGGATGAGTGCCATTGACATTGATGATAGGCCACCTCAGTTAAAACTTGGAAAAGATAGTCCAAATTTTGAAGGTGTTGTTCCAGTGTCTGTCCATTGATAATAATGTCATCAATATAATCAAAATAAGAAGGCACATTGGACATCACTCATATGAGTAACCATCTAAACAATGCAGGTGTGGAAGCACTTCCAAACAGCGGGTGTTGATATTGAAAAAGCTGACATTAGTATTCACAACAAAAATTTCCTTTGTTTCCTCATCCAGTTGTAATTGAAGATAGGCCTTCATGCATGAAATAGAGAGGGACTTTCTTGTAATTGAAGACCTTCGTGCATGAAACAGAGAGAGACTTTCTTGTCCTTTGCAGGCAGACCGGCTTCATCTGTCGTGTGTGGTGCCAAGAAGCAATCCTTCCGAATATGGGTGACTGGGTGACATAGAATTTCACACATGACTTTGCTTTGCATGCAGCTGTAGCAGATGAACTAGCATTGTGCTGGTGTAGCAAATGCTGTTTGTGTTTACTGCGATGAGTGTGCTGCGCTGAATATCAAGGGATAGGGCCGGGGTGTGAGCTGTTTGTCTGAAATGAAGTGACAACTGGAAAACTGGAATCCCACTCTAAGTCTTGTACCTCTATTGCACTAAGCCTGGGTTGCGATGCCCCAAAATTTCAGTCCCCAATCTCTGATCTGAAAGGTTATGAATAATAGTGTCAGGAAGCATTTTGCCCCAGAAGCGCCACAGACACAGTTGAATTTAGTTCCTAGTCATGCCCTGTAATTCTGCTGCCCATTCTTTATAAGCACAATCACTACAACTTTCTGTGTGAAAAAAAAAATTATATTGCGCAATAGCAACATGTATTTGACTTTTGAAAAATTCATCTCGCTTTGCTATAATGATGTCATAGAGCTGGGTTTGGGGCTCACCAAGGAGAAACAATTTCACTAGTAACCATGAAGTGAACAGTTTCACACATGAAAAGAAAAATGCATGACGTGATTCACCTTTTATTTTATATGCATGTGCATTGAAGTGTTGATATAGCTGTGTTACATATTTCTTTCAAGTCTCATGTTGCTCGTCGAACTGTCGGAAGGGTGGAGACAGCAGCTGAACTTCTACAGTTGTTGTTTCTTTTACCTTTTACTGTTGGGCTGTTTGAGCTGCCACAAGACATGAAAAGGCTGAGAGCAGTTCTGAAATTTATTGACTCTGTAACTGAGCAAGAGACGTTAGACATTGCTCAGCACTCTCCCTTAGGATCTAACTTAGGATTAGTTGCCATTCTTACTTAAATATTGTACACACACAGAATTCAATAAAAAGAATTATGAAGTGTAAAGATATTAAATATGTCTGCTGCTCAATTCCTGTGCTCCTGAATCCAACTTCCAGTCATCCCATCCTCGTTGCCAGATGTTATATCTTGTATTATGCACGTGTGGGATCTCAGTTGGTTGATGGGAGCATGAAGAATAATGCATTTATAGCAGAAACATAGACAATTAATTATCTTTTGTTCTAATTATTGATAACAGTTAAAAAAGAATGAATATATATCTTTCTGGTAGCAGTTGACTGTACAGGTTCCATGTTAAGAGAGATACACCAGTTCTGAATTATCCAGTCAGGCTTCACATTATGAATGATAATTACAAAGTCCGTAGGCTGTGATCAAGCATATAAGAATATTGAATAGCAAGTACAAGAACAAGTCACAAATGAGAATGATAGAAGCCATTAAATACATCTGCCCCTGCACCTCGGAGTGGAGGGTGCCGTGCAGATTATTGGCAGCAGCATAACAGCATCAAAGCAGTGTCCCTTGGCCATAGGGACTGTTGTGGGAATTGGTCGATACTGCACAGTGTAGGGACAAAGATGTGATGTGAAGACTGGAAAAGGTGAAGAAGTTTTTGCTCTAGGCAGACTCTGTCAGTGGTAGGAAACTGCACAAGATAATAATGATGATGATGACTATTTTTACCATGTTGTTAAAGTTGTTACTGATACCCTGACTCCTGTTTTCCATGTAAAGCAGAATGGGAATGATAGATTGGTACTCACTATAAAGATGACACGGTTGAGTTGCAGACTGCACAATGAAAAGCCAGTTACACATTGAACTTTCAGCCAAACTCTTCTTCAGAAAGGAAACACACACACACACACACACACACACACACACACACACACAGATCTATACCAATAATGAAAGCTGTGCAATGGTTGCAGCAGAGCTGGTATATGACATGCTTGCTTTCACAGGTGACCCATCCTCTGATGGGGTAAAACAGCCTGTGACACCACAGGAACAAGAAGTGCTGGGCAGGTCTTGGACCACAGGGATATGATCCCTATGCAAGGGGTTGGGATTGGGAGTAGCATAGTGATGGACTAGGATGTTGTGGAGATTGGGTGGGCAACAGAATACCATTTTAGGAGCAGTGGGAAGGATCTTGGATAGGTGTCCCTCATTGCAAGGTACGATGAGAGATAATCAAAGCCCTGAAGGAGAATGTTGTTCTATTATTCCAGTCCAGGGTCATATTGGGTGATGAAGGGGGATGCTCTTTCGTAGATAGTTCTCTGAGGTGGTTGGAGGATTCGGGGTATGTGGGGATATGGCACAGGAAATCTGTTTGCCAATCAGGTCTGGGTGACTGCCTTCTGTGAAGGCCTTTGCGAGACCTTCAGCATAATGGGCAAGGGCGATCTTGTCACTGCAGAATACCATCTCTGGGTGGTCAGGCTGTATAGAAGGAATTGTTTGGTGTGGAGGGGATGGCAGCTGTCAAAATGAAGGTATTGTTGGTGGATGGTGGGTTTAGTGTGGACAAAAGTGTGGATGGAGTGATTAGAGCACTGGAGATCAACATCCAGGAAGGTGGCACACTGGCTTTGAGAAGGACTACATAAAGCAGATGGGAGAGAAAGTGTTGAGTTGTGAAGGAATGAGGATAGTATGTCTTGGCCCTGAGTCCAGATCATGGAGAAATTGTCAAAGAACATGAATCAGACCAGGGATTTGGGGTTTTCGGAGGCTACGAAGGTTTCCTCTTGGTGACCCATAAGCAGGTCGGCAAGGAGGGTGCCATACAGGCGCCCGTGGTTGTGCCACTGATTTGTTTGTATACTTTACCTTCAAAGAAGAAGTAGTAGTGTGTTACGATGCAGTTGGTAAGGTATATGAGGTGTTTCCTTTCTGAAGAAGACTTTGGCCAAGAGCTCAATATGTACCTGTCTTTTCATTGTGTCTGTCTGCAACTCAACGTATCATCATTATGGTAAGTTGTAATCTTTTCTTTTTATAATATTGTTGGTATTCAAACCTAGACTTCCCGTAGAATGAGAAAAATGGTTTTATTCTGCGGATCACATAAAATCCTCCCTAATAAATGTGCAGTGACAGATTCAATGGCAATCTCAACACCTGTTGGGAGGGGGCATTAAGCCTCTGCTTACACTTTTTGAGATTAAATTTGCTTCAAATTATTCATTGGGATGAGGCTGTCAATCAGGAACCAAGAAAAATCGAAACATTTGTTATTTCAGCAATTATTTTTTTCATTTTCTTGGAAGATTGAAGCAGTTGGAAGATTACATAAACTCATATTTCATTTAAATATGTTTATCCGCTTCTTTTAAGAACATTTCTTTATAACCTTGAAGGCTGTTAGGTCTTTTTATCTGACATATTTGCAACTATCATTAGCATGTTTGCATTTTAATACTAGAAATCAACACTGTTTCACTCCAGCTCGAAAACCTACTGGTACGTCCTAGTGAAACGTGCACATGAAAATATGGCACAAAGTAACATCAACATTTGCATTTCTACTTCAATATCCACCTTGTGGTGCATGGCTGAGGTTACTTCAATCCCATTGTCACTATCACCTTTCTCTGTTCTAGTAGCAAATGGTGTGCTAGAAGAATTACTGTTGGTAAGGTTGCGTATGAACTCAAATCCTCTTAATTTTCTCTTCGTAGTGCTTTTGCAAGATATATGTAGGAAGAAGCAATATTTTGCATGACTTTTTAGGAGTGTATGCTCTTAGAATTTTAACGGTAATTGCCATTGGATTTTGATGAACACCTCCATTATGCTTTTGCATTTACTAAATGAACTTTTGAGAAATTACACTGTAAATCAAAAAATAATGGGTCTTTGTGACTATTCATCTGCAGTCCATTACATTTACATATTTTGAGGTTCCACTGCCTATCCCCGCTGTAAGTGTCAATTCTGTGCAGGTATTCATGCATTTTATTACAATTTTCAAGTATTCTCTACATAAAAAAGCATAATCCATAAACGTCTTGTATTTTGTTCGTTAGGTGACAGCAGAACTGTATCGAAGACTCCCAAAATTCAGTGAACATTGTGTCAATGTGGGCACCTATCTCCTTCTGAGTATTTTGCAGCTAGTAGGGTGTCACAAGATTGTTGTTTGTGCACTACAGGTTGACTCCTACAGAAGAGAACTTTGATCTCCAGACAGGTCATGCTATGTGAGCAGAAAACCTACTGCAAGATTCTGTAGCAGATTGACATCAGCACTGTAGGCCTAGAGTTGGACACATTGGTTTGATGATCCTTCTTGAAAGCTCAGGCGACTTCTGCATGTTTCCAATCAAAGGTGATCTCTTTACTGACTTTACATAAGATCATAACTTCTTAGGATTTCTTGTCAGATTGGCATACAGAATTTTATTTTTAAATTAACTGAATGCTTCACACATGGCTTTCCTCATGCTTAATTTGGCTTGTTGTTTGTCAACCAGTCTTCGGCTTAATTCCACTGTGAAACTTTTTTTGCATTTGGAGCAACTTCCCTTAAAACATGCCAGTGCAAGGCATGTTTTCCAATGCTCCTGAAAGTGATCCATTTATGCTGAACATTTCCAGTTTCAGAGATGTGTGTTTGATACTGACCACTTAGATAATCTGAAATCTTGTTACTGGCACACCTACTACACAGATTTCTCTTGAGTGACCCATAGTCAGCTAATATGACCTGGTCATATGACTCAAAATGTTCTGACCTGTTTGTAACTAGATCTAAGTCATTACCCTTAAGAATCAATTCTCTTACTAACTGTTCAAGGTAATTTTCAGATAACCCATTTAGAACAATATCACAGATGTCACATGACAGTCCCTTTCTCCGCCGAAACTGCAACCACTTGACTTACCCAGTCTGCCACTAAGCCGACTTCATCTCATAATACTACAACATAATGCTGTATTTCCAAAAGAACTGCCCGCTTTACAGGAGTATATATTTTACATGCGTGAACGTACGATATTAGGATGAAAGTTTTCATTCACCTTTGACACATGTTCAATGTGCCTTACACTGGACACATGACAAAAATCTAGACAATTTTCAGACTTGGTCCATAGTTTTGTGAGAATGATCGAAGTTGCTGTATTCCCTATTGTTGCCCTGGAGTTTGGCAGTTCACTCAGAGTTGTTGGAATGAGACAAACATTGCCAGTGACTTTCATAACCCTCCACATATTGTGAGATCAGGCTACCTTGTAAGCCACTGGTGCAATATGAAATTTGTATGCCCCTTGTGGCCAGTCCATTGCTGAGGCAGCTCACTGGTAGGAAGTGCTCTTACACGAGTGTGCTGGCTCTCAGTCCCTTTGAAAAATTAAATTATCAGCATTTTCTCACACTTTCATAAGCATTTAGCTCATATTTTGAAAGGATGTTGGTAACCACACTGTTGAGTGTGTTAAAAGCAGTCTCATCATCAGCATGAGTGAGCCGTACCAGCAAACATATGAACCAGTAATTCACAACTGGTGCCAGTATAAACATTTTGTTTTTATGCAGAAGTTATGATGCACCCCAATTTTCTTTCATCATTCATGTAAGAGATGTTGAATAGTCTTGCGAAATGAGATTAAGTTCCTCCTGCCGGTTGCTCAGGCGGGATGAAGTGACCCTCACGCATCTTTGGATTGGGTTGATTCAAATGGCTCTGAGCACTATGGGACTTAACTTCTGAGGTCATCAGTCCCCTAGAACTTAGAACTACTTAAACCTAACTAACCTAAGGACATCACACACATCCATGCCCGAGGCAGGATTCGAACCTGCGACCGTAGCGGTCACACGGTTCCAGACTGTAGCGCCTAGAACCGCTCGGCCACTCCGGCCGGCTTTGGATTGGGCACTGTCCTCTAACACACAGCTTTCTCTTATGGCAGGAGGATCCCCCATTTTGTGATGCTTGTGGTGTGCACATCTCTGTCCACTACATTTTAGCGGAATGCATTTTACACCGTGATGCAAGGGCAGAAGCAAAAATTGGTGGAGATCTGCCCTCTATTTTAGCTGATGATGAGACGAGTGTAGCTAGTACTTTAAAGTTTTGCGATATGTCTGGCCTCTGGTGTATTGCAGAGGTTTTAGTGTATTGCAGAGTGGCTGGCTCCTCCCTTTTTTCCCTTGCGGTCAGCCAGTCACTTCCATCTGCTATATTGTTTTAGCTCATTCTACCATTTTTTTTCCTGTGTTGTCCATGTTTTACTGCTGATGCCATGCTTTGTCCCATGCTTTGGTGTGGGTACGCACATAGTTTTCCAACATTTGTTACCTATGTTTTACGTTCTGTTTTATCTTAATGTTCTGGGTATTTTCTTGACACCCGTCTCAATCTGTTTTTGAGCGGGTGCTGAAGACTTTGCCCTCATGCACCCATTAAACCTCTCCATCCATCCATCCATCCATCCTAATCTTTTTGAGACACATTTTACATTCGAATTTCACTTTTGGTTTGAACCATCTTTCTGTTCCTAACATTAATGTCATTTGTACCGTATATGAGACTTGTTCTGGGACCTTTCCTGGATTCTCCTGCTGCTAACTAATATAAAAGGAAAGATTCATTTTTATGAAAAGAGTATATACTTTTGGGGCATGTGAAAGGGGATCTTTTCTTGAAAAAAATTATGGACATTTGCTGCACATACCCAGGAACCCTAATAACCACATCCTTTATGTAGCACATACTGTATCTATTTACACTAGCAACTATCTGCAGCCGGCTGCATCCAGTCTCAATAGGCAACTGGCAGTTCTTCTTCCACAACTTGGATGAGCCTTCCCGACAAGCATATCATGTGAACACTGGTCTCCTTCCCTTGCAAGCTTGCTTGTTCTCTCAGCTGCTCAATCAACCACCTATTGTTTGAACACCTAGCGATCAGCAAACATACCTTCTGTGTTGGTTCGAACCTTTCAGGACTATTGACTTCCAGTGCTGCTTAAAATGTATGGAAGAAATCCAGAATCTCTTATTAAGGTTTAAAGGGATATACTTGCAGGTCATTTATCATTTACATCCTCGACATAGATATTCATGACCCTGCCACTGTTTACCATTCACACTCAGGTGCGTGAAGTAGCCAGGATTATCAGAAGGTGCTGCAAAATAGGGAATATCAGTAAAGTTAGAGACACTGCATGTCACTGTAGGTGCCTCAACACCACCACGGCCTGGGACAGCATCCTAAAGTCTGCTGACTTACCGTGCAGCTTCTGTCTGTTCCTTAGCAACACAGGGGTAGGGGCTACTGTTCCCGAGCAACAGGAGTAGTCCCTACCCCTCTTTACCTGCATTCAGTTACACAACAAGAAATACACTAATAAACCAAACAGTCACTAAGTACAATTAAAATATTGCTGCTACATACTTCCTGGAAATTATTCACTTGTCAACATCTAGAACTTACTATGTACTTGCAGCATCTGCTAATTCAGGTTGAATAACGCAGCATGGTACTGTGCTCCAAAGTCAGATGACCAACCCTCACAAAATAAACAAAAAACTAGAAAAATGAAAAACACTACTTGTTGCAGACAATAAATAAACAGCTACTGACCATTTCCAAGAAGATGTCCACAATAAAATAACTAAACTAGGTGCTCTATAGAACTAAGGACACTCTCCACTGCTGCTGGCTTCTGTTCATGTCATTGACTGAAGTACAAAGCTATGAAGTCAGCTCATGTGACATAATAACATTTGGAAAATACATACCTAACTTATAAAAATTTTGAGAACATTGAAACTTCCTGGCAGATTAAAACTGTGTGCCCGACCGAGACTCGAACTCGGGACCTTTGCCTTTCGCGGGCAAGTGCTCTACCATCTGAGCTACCGAAGCATGACTCACGCCCGGTACTCACAGCTTTACTTCTGCCAGTACCTTGTCTCCTACCTTCCAAACTTTACAGAAGCTCTCCTGCGATCCGTGCAGAACTAGCACTCCTGAAAGAAAGGATATTGCGGAGACATGGCTTAGCCACAGCCTGGGGGATGTTTCCAGAATGAGATTTTCACTCTGCAGCGCACACTCCGCAATATCCTTTCTTTCAGGAGTGCTAGTTCTGCACGGATCGCAGGAGAGCTTCTGTAAAGTTTGGAAGGTAGGAGACGAGGTACTGGCAGAAGTAAAGCTGTGAGTACCGGGCGTGAGTCGTGCTTCGGTAGCTCAGATGGTAGAGCACTTGCCCGCGAAAGGCAAAGGTCCCGAGTTCGAGTCTCGGTTGGGCACACAGTTTTAATCTGCCAGGAAGTTTCATATCAGCGCACACTCCGCTGCAGAGTGAAAATCTCATTCTGGAAACATCCCCCAGGCTGTGGCTAAGCCATGTCTCCGCAATATCCTTTCTTTCAGGAGTGCTAGTTCTGCACGGATCGCAGGAGAGCTTCTGTAAAGTTTGGAAGGTAGGAGACGAGGTACTGGCAGAAGTAAAGCTGTGAGTACCGGGCGTGAGTCGTGCTTCGGTAGCTCAGATGGTAGAGCACTTGCCCGCGAAAGGCAAAGGTCCCGAGTTCGCGTCTCGGTCGGACACACAGTTTTAATCTGCCAGGAAGTTTCACATCACAGCTGCAAGGTAACTACAAGACATACAGAAAAATGAAAACTCTCCAAGTTTCAATTCAAAATAAGCACTTTAGTGGAGCTGAAGAGCACATTATTAGAATGCAAGTGTGTCAGAACACGGCATGTAATGGAGCGATGTACGTCTCCTTGAATTCACTAAATATGACCTGCAACTGCTATGAGTGGAAGGAGGTTTTTCACAGTTGCTGGTTTTCAGTGATGAAGTCCTTTTTCATGTATCTCAGACACATATCTGCAACAATGGCTTATGCGACAATTACAGCAAGAAAGTGAAGGCTTCATTTGAAACAAGACTGTGCTGCACCATAGAAATTTGTGATTAACTCAATGCTGAACTTAGCCAGTGTTGGACGGACATGCTTCCCATCAGGACTCTGCTCTTTTTCAGTGGCTTCCAAGGTCATCTGACTTATCTCCCTGAGTTTTTCTAATGGGGTTATGTCAAAGATCATGTGCCCTGCCTCCACTGCCACTGAATTGAAAAAATTGCAAGTAGGCTACAGGTAATTAGTGTAACCACTGATATTGACCATGACGTGTTGGGATATGTACGGCAAGAGGTTAACTGTCGTACTGTTTGCTGCTGCATAAACGGTTCCCATATTGAGCACCAGTAACGCGAGGCAACAACTCTGAGGCTCTATCCAGTGATACGAATTTATTTTCTGTCTTGTAGTTTACACGCAGTCGTCTTCTGCAGTCCCGGAAATACTTACGAATAACCCTGTTGAAAGGGCGCAAATACGCGTGTTGGTCAATGGGAGTTGGTGATATGCACCCTTACTGCTGATTTGAGTTTGCGAGTCGTGTGTGTTTGTGTTTATAGAAAATGTATAAGGCTGAAAACTGAACTGGAAACTAGGTTTAAGGAATTGTAAAACGAAATTAGGTTCTGTTTGGATTGGTGTGGTAATTTATGTTGGTGATATTGCGGGGGCGCCAGACGGTTGCTCGTGACATCAGAGCAGGTTGGCTCAGATTCTGCATAACAGTGTGGCGTGCTATGGAGCTCCAGGCGTGGCAAAGTTCTGTAATTATGGAACATGGTAACCAGGAAGACATACATATAAAACAGAATCGAATTTGACTCAGAAGCATCACGAGTGTCTGTTCTTGTTATTAATTGTAAGAAGTTATTGTCGATCAGAAGATAAATCAATTTGTAATTGGAATAATAAACCCTTGTTTGTGAATCTTACAGCGCCTGTTACTATGTAATAGTAGTCATTTCACAGGAGAAGTCTGGTGGAGGGCGAGCTCCCTCCGAAACGAGTAATAAGATCGCATCTAGAAGGAGAGAACCCTCGTACGTGGCGACCGAGGCTTTGTGAACCTATTAACGTTAACGGAGATGAAATCTGACGAAAAAAGGCCATGTACGACATTTCACAGACGAAGATAAAATAACCAGTCAAACGATATCCGTTGACAAGTACGCCGAAAATTCACAAAAGAAACTGGGTATAAACATGTGGTACTGATCTGCAAAGTGCAATTACAGTTGCAGTGATAGAAACGGATATCGGTACGGTGATAATAGTGTGTGCAGTTACGACACAAGAAACAGCAAGAATCAAATTAAGGTTGCCACTGGACGTGTTTTATTCTATTATACAGCGGAATACCAATATTTTACCAGTGAAAACTATAATTTTCATCATTCAAGAACAATTTAACCTTAGTAACAAAAATCAACGAGTTGTTGTTCAGCCATATAAACAAACAGTAGTAACGAGTTTATTCGTCGACATTGTGGCCGGTTTGCATGTAAGGACTGCTAAATATGAATCAAGCAATACTTCAGGATATTTCCAGGACGCCAGTTTTCCGTTGTCCACTTCAGCACGCAGTATCGCTTCCATCCAATAGCGGGCACGCATTCCAGTCTCTCACGAAGACACCTTGCAACGGTGCAGGACATAGTTTAAGAGTGTACATCACAGTCTGACACAGGGTTGCCAACAATAGAACTTTGTTCCCCGTACGTAAACAACTAAAAATCTCGTACTTTGGCTTTCAAACCTCGTACATTTCTCAAGCATTTAAAACGTTATAAAACCAAAAATAATACACATTAAATGAGTCTGAATTTAGCAGGTATTTGTTAATTTGAAAATTTTGAATTAAACAAATAAAATGTTACGGTGGTCATATTTTATAGACCTAAATCCTGGACACATTACTCGTCTCGGCTGTTTGGGCCAGGAACGCGGGGGGCGTTGAGGCGGTGAGATGAGAGACGTACTAGAATGCGTGAATGCGTAGCGTAATATCGATTAGCAACAAGGATTCGCAAAAGCGCATTATACATTGAGGTTAAATGAGAATGAACATTAGTAAATAATTTCACCACGAAGTATAACAATTGGCTGATTATTAGTTTATAAAATTACACACACCAATAAGTATAACAATTGGCTCATTATTAGCTTATAAAATTACACAGGTACATACATAATACATTATTGTTATTTAGACGATCTTTAAGGCACTTTAGTTGTGTTGTTAGCTGACTGCAATATATTCCCCTCTCATTGTCGAGAAAAACCTCTTCGTTGCTTTGGCAAATGTTTGGTGACGTTGAAGCGTTGTTCGTTCCTGGTCTGCCATTAGAGGTGCGACTTAGGCCATGAACCGCTACAAATCTCTCAACTGTGGCACCATCTAACCTACATTTGAATACAGCTATGAATTTTTTGTGGTATTTTCTAGTCTTAGTTTAAGTCACCAAATTTAATTTTAGGTACATCCTCAGCCTCACTGACATCCTTCTTATGTTGCCGTATAATTTTTCCCTAGTCATACGGCTATACAGGTCTTTTGTCGGTTCAAAATTGGCAAGTGTCCCGTTTACACTTTCCACTGTTGGCCGGTTTCCTACGTCTGTTTTTACTGAAAACTCGCTTGCAGTCAGCATTTGTATGAGGTAGGGACAGTGCAGTTAGGGGAAAAAGTGGCAGCTCAGGAAAATCTTCAGTTTTCAAAAAGATCCCAAAATTTATCTTTCTCACTTATTTCATTCAATCCTTCAGGATACCGAGCTTGTGCGTTTGGTAGCTGTCTCCATTGATAGTCTATTATTTGTTTTTTTGGTGATCATCTGGTGCAATTATAAGCGGAACCACTTCAATAAGAGGCATTAGTGTTGGGAAACGAATCCTGAAATTGTGAGGGAGCGCCAATTCCGGTTTGAAAACTGAAAGTCTGGTTTGACAAGGCAGGCTCCTCCGTGTTGTATTGTTGTTTTATTTCTGTGGCAGCAACCTTGTAAAAAGTTTTGTAACATGAGAAGAATTGTTCAATATCTGCAGGATGTCTGACCACATCTGGATGTTTTAAGAACTTGTACACTTTGAGGCCGAAATACAGTTCAGTGTTATGGAGTTGATGTCGCTGACTTTCAGGGTCTATTTCACCTTAGGTTTGGCCTTATGACATATTCGCGTTGTAAATAACGCAATAGGATTTCCTGGTAGAGTTCACATATTTTCTCAATTAGATTATGAATACCGGTAACTACTATGTCGCTTTGTAATTCCAGATTGAATTTGTTATATAAAGGGAGCGACCATTCAAGGAAACAAAGTTTGTAAAAAGGGTTGCTGAGTTTTTCAGAAATAAATACTGCCCAATTTCGTACATCGCCTTTGGCTTTATGTGAACGAATTGTGAAATCAATAATAGTCGTAGGGCTTGCCACTGCTCTGATATTCTTTCAGCCACTGCTAACAATGAAAGCCATATTGCTCCAGAATTTTGTGGAGCTCCACTCCACAAATGACTGGATGTTACGAAAATCAAACTGGCGTTTAAAGAGCTAGTTGCTCTACACTTTCAGGTGACTGTTTACATGCTTCGCTGGCATACAAATTGGCTGAGTGACAAACACATTTCACCAACACAATTCCTTTAAAATCCTCTTTTAATCTAGTTTTTACGGAGTCGTTTTCGCCCATCATGACGTTACACTCATCTGAGCCAAAGCCTATAACATTTTTCAATGGGACATAACAGCTGGTAAATGAATAGATAAGACATCTGTACAAGATTTCAGAAATGGCTGTGAGAATACCATCAGCATCGGTTCTTTCCTTAATAACTTTATGCTTCATATTTTTTGAGCTTCTTGATCAAAATAGCGTACCACAAAGCAAGCAGTTTTGACCGTTGAAATGTCGGTTGTCTCGTCTGTCACGACGGAAAATTTTTTTTTTTGTTGTTGTATCTTTGGGATAATTTTGCTTTATGACCTTCTCCAAGAACGTACTTTAACACTGCTGTTACTTTAGTTCGTTTGAGCTGTATTTACATATTTGGTTTATAATCCATCACAACTTCTTTTAATAAAGGTATCAAATGGTCAGCAAATGAAAATAGAATGTTATTCTCTGAAAAAAAAAAAAAGGTGAAAGTTTAGTTCCTGCACGTGCTTTTTCTTTATTGTATGGAGCTATACCTTTTTGGAATCCAAGCGATGTTAATGTTGGCGTTTTTACACATGAACTAGGTTTGTTATTTATGTTTTCTGGTAGTGGCGTGAGTTTTCAAATTAGATATTCCAGCTACCATCAATGTTCCTGGGCAAAATGCACACTTAGCTTTAGTTGAATCATTGGTGTCTAGCAAAAGCCAGCCCTTAAAGGCCAGATCCTTTAACCACTGATGTCTAAAATTTTGTGAGCGATGCTGCGATGATGTGTCACCTTCCTTTTTTCTTGTCCAGCCGCCTTTTTTGGGTAGCACAAACAACTGCACAAGAGAGACAATACTACACATACAGAACAGAGAAAAGTAGATGCTGCATACGGCGAGGCAGGCTATTGTTAGTGCCGAAAACACACCTGCGCTGAACTATTGATGCACTGTGAGCTCTGAGCGCCGCGAAGATCGCCTGATTTCGTTACAGAGTGTTGCATATGTGTTCACGTTCAAATGTGTGGCTACTTCATTATGAAATACCTACTGAAATAATACCACACCACACAGACTGCATATGTTGGCAGTGCTACGATTTCAGTTCGGTAATTGTCGGTAAACGTCGGAGGAAGCGGCCATGGCCGGCCGTTGTAGTCGAGCGGTTGTAGGCGCGTCAGTCCGGAACCGCGCTGCTGCTACGGTCGCAGGTTCGAATCCTTCCCCGGGCATGGATGTGTGTGATGTCCTTAGGTTAGTTAAGTTTAAGTAGTTCTAAGTCTAGGGGACTGATGACCTCAGATGTTAAGTCCCATAGTGCTTAGAGCCATTTGAAGCGGCCATCTATTCTTGGCGGAATAGTACTTTCGCTTTTGTGATAGAAACGACATACACGAAGAACAGAATTTGTTTCTTGCGGATTCCCGGATAACTAACCATAGAGTAGACTGCTTTTTCTTTTAAATGATGACATGTTTATTTAGGGATAGAATTGAAATTAGAAGTGAAACAAATGAGCCCCCGGCCACAATTATTTAAGTCTTGTGGCCAGGTTTCAACACTTCTAAGAGTGCCTTCATCAGAATTAAACAATTAAAATGGCCTATAACATAGTTACAAATTTATAGAAAAAGACATTTTTTATATAAAAAGTGTAAGTACTAACAATAAAAGAGGCAGTACTTACGTGTCACACATAGAATAATAAACAGGCCAAGAGGGATTTAGTCACAAAATATATAAAAAAGGAAAGCGTGAAAGCGAGCCACTATGTACTGCTTGTACCTGTACAGCCACAGGTTGCAACGGACTGAGGGGCCGGCGTTAACAAGTGCTGGCAGGTAACATGACATTGCATCGAGAGTGCCATCTGGTAGCCGCAGGTTCAAGTTGGCTACTTAACATTCAAGTGTAGACAGACGAAAAATATAAGGAATATTGTTCAGTACATACTGTAAAAAGTAATATTTTGTTTAACAGCGACAGATAAAGTAACAGTTTGTCTCCATCAGAGCTTGGCAGTACAGTTTGAAGCATACAAACGTCATTATAGAAAATACAGGAAGGGCTGAATGACACAGCTTGTAGAAGCGATATAACGCGAAATACAGCCAAGAAACAATTTAATAAATGAAAAATGATTACTTAACTTAGATGGAAAAGAACATTTTGGTAAACTGCACAGGGAGAGCCGAAATTAAATGTCAAGTAACGGTTTTATACCGTTGAAGAAATTTTTATTACGCAACTCTCTTCGAGAAAGATGTTTAAAAATCTCTAATTCTTCCAGAATGTCTAATTTACGTCCTTTCTTCTCGGTGTGCAAAATGTTGATATCGCAAATAGCTTTAGGCGCGTAACCAGTAATTATGAGGGTCACTCCAAAAGAAATGCAAACTATCTTTGTAAAAATACAGTTTTCGTTCTGCATGTGCAAAAATTGGGGAAACAATACTATTCGTAATTAATGAAACTGACGTTCATTTACAAACGCTGCAACGCCGTAATGATCCCAAAGAGACTACACTACCATAAAAAAAGCAGCCGAATAATACCTCAAATACACAGGACGTCCTGTACGACACCCCTTATACAGACATTGTAGTCAGATCAGCAGACATTAGTCGATGGCTTTTAACAATAACAACAGACTCCCACATTTATTGTTCAATAGTGGCAATACATCCACTCAATATTGCCCACAACCACAAAGAAAGAGTCGGGATGAGGAATCAATTAAGAGCAATCAACCCAGTAGTGTGTGTGTGATGATTTTATGTCAATATTAAGTAGAGGAATCAACGATATATTTCCTAAATTTACAATGGGCGGAGTTATGCACTCTGCGTTATTCCTCAAGGCATTTCAAGGTATGCTACCCAGCACTTGGCTGGACACAGTAAAATTAGATTCGTGGTCAGACATTTATCAGGAAACGCAACACAGTGGGGTATATTCAGGGTACATGATTTCAAGTCTTTTATTGATTTTGAAAGAGAATTCAAAGCTAAATACTGGAGTGAGGAAGCGCAAAAGAAACTTTGCTTGGAATAACTGGAGTTGAAACCATATATTATAACAGTGAATGGACGGGACACAGTTTTTCTAATGTCATCTAAATAAATTCAAATACCTCGATGATACAATTCGTGAGAAGCACTTATTGGAAGTTATTTTCAGCATTTTCAGCTGGCTATCGTGCAGAGTACAAGACAAGGTATTAGGGAAAGATTGGGGGAAAGTTAACAGCCTTTTAGAGTATTTGGAACAGCTGGATAGAATAGAGAGCGAGTCATTGGAACAATAATCGTACAAACACGATTACGGACAGTAAAAAAGCCCAAACGAACAGTCAATTTACAGAACAAAGAGAAAAAAGAAACGAATATAATAACCAATATAACAAAAGATCAAGATGTAGGTGGAGATATGATAATCGAAGTACTCTCGAAAGAGGTACATACGCTGGAGAATTTCATAATGACATGCAAATGGAAAACTAATAAAATTAGGGAGAGAGGTTCAATCTCCTGAATCTGTTGCAGTGAGCCAGTGTCATTGGAATCCCATATGATTAGGTAAGATGAAAGAAATATGATGAACGATTTATTAGATGAGAATCAATGTATACTTAAAAACTGATGTGAGCAAAGCTATGTGGCACAATAGTAGATATAATTATGGATCGGGCAGTGAAATTTGCGTTGTGGGCCAAAATTTTCTAATCTATTCAATTTGATGCGTGTTTTCCCGACGCTACCAGTCACACGAGTGAAGTTGACTGGAATTACAGAAAAAACAGTAAATCAGTAAAAGTAGAAATATTAATACAGTTTTTAATTGGCCCATATAAGTTTAGTTACTCATTGTTCCTTGTATCTGATTTAAACATCCATATCCTTTTGGAAATGGACTGTCTGCTAGATTCTAAAGTTATATCTGTTAGATTCTAAAGTTATTTTAGGCTTTTATAAAGAATCTGTAACTTTTCCATTTGGTGATGACCAGCAACTAGTATCATTACCATTCGATTCCATGGCAACTAGTCACATGAATGTAATACTTACAACAGAAACTGTGATACCTCAAACAGAGATACATGCAGGCCCTACATATATGAAAACAATATCAGTGGAAGATATATTAGATAATATTGATCAATAATTACGACTTAATACAAAGGAGAAAGCAGACATTACACAGTTACTTACTAGTCATACAGAGATATTTTCGTTGAAACTGGGAATGGTTTAAGATTTCACATGTACACATTGCAAAACTAATATCTCGATTATACTTGCAGGGAATTACACTGAAACTAACTAAACCTTAATTCGGTAGGACTGAAGTTCAATTTTTAGGAGATGTGGTAAAAAGACAAGGAATAAAACCACACCCATGTAAATTAGACATGATTAGATAATGTCAACAACCATCAAACATAAAGCGACTGCAAGCATATTTAGGGACGACAGGATTTTACAGAAAGTTTGTGAAAAAATCAGTATTAAATGCATGGCACTGAAAAAGTTATTGAAACAGTATTCAGTGTGGCAGTGGATAACCTAATGCACTGCTGAGTTCTTAGCTATCAGGGACAGCTTAGTGTCAGCACTATTACTGGTGCATCCCAGTTTCAGCCAACTATTTCATTTCTCAGCAGACGCCTCGGATTATGGCCTCGGGGCCAACTGTCCCAAAAAACATGATCGGATGTTGTAGTTAAACACAAACCTATAGTATCTGCAGCCTGTATGCTCTCACACACTGAAAGAAATTGTGGCATAACGGAAAAACGGATATTAGCAGTAGCATGGGCTTTTAAAAAAGTTTACACAGCTGCTAGCAGGACACAAGATAATCGCCCATAGCGATCGCACATCATTAATGCTACTCTCAAAAAGTAACTTGCTACATATTAGGTTAATTAGATGGTCATTATTCTTGCAGGAATTCAATTTTTCTATACGTTGCGTGAAAGGCAATGAAAATATAG
Source organism: Schistocerca piceifrons (assembly GCF_021461385.2). Lineage (NCBI taxonomy): Eukaryota > Metazoa > Arthropoda > Insecta > Orthoptera > Acrididae > Schistocerca > Schistocerca piceifrons. Next base: position 323,349,750 of record NC_060141.1, read on the forward strand.
TACCAGATGCATTGGCCCGGGTTCCAGTTGGTTTATGGCCACAAGAAGACATTAGCAAACGTGGAACTTTTGCAATATATTTTAAAGAAAGATACAGTTTAGACAGGGATGTTATAAATTTCAGTCATAATTTTCAAACAGAACAACGCAGAGATCAAGCAGATCGGTTATAAAATGAGGATAACAAGTTGAACACCAGTTGGAAGCTTCACAGAGTGATACTGTGCTGCAAAAGTCACACTTCAAGTAACTAGTTGCTCTGTATGCCCTTCAACTGTATTGAATTAATAACATGATATATGCATCTAAGTTGGTCACTGTGGCCTTAAGAAATCTATCATGCACATTAAGAAGTATTATTATTTTAAAAACGTGCGCCAACGAGTTAAAAATTTTACAGTAGTCTGAGACATCTTAGAAGGTGGAAATATAGATGATGAAAAAGCACACCTGACTTCATCCCATAATACCCGCTGAGTTATGGGATTTAGTAGCATTGCACTACTGAGATCTACTACCTCGTGGGCAGAGAAGTATGGCATTCATTTTCGTCGTCCTGGAATGCTAGTAAAAACTAGTTAAACTGTATCCATTGAAAAAAGTCACAATTCATAGCGTCGTACTGAAGCTGATACATCATTATTTAAAGCAAGTAGGGAAACTGAAATATTTACTGTTGGATAATGGCACACAACCTAAGGCAAGGCAGTTTACGGAGTTCCTAGCATGGGAAAAATCGATCATATCTTCATAGTGCACTATGGCCTGCAGGCTAACCACACTGAATGTGTGGTGCGTGAATTAGGGAATTTGTGTTAAACATACTGTGCCCGCACACACTCCAAGTGAATTGAGATGATGAGTGATTTTGAAAGAATACTGAACGAGCTCCCCCATTTGGTTACCAGGATGGCACCATACAGATTTTATGTGAGCAAATCGAAGGTGAACCTTTATTTAAGTATATTGACTGGCCTGAAGCGAATGCGTGGATTACTCCAGTATCACAATCAAATATCAAAGAGACATTCACTAGAGCAGGTAGCAAGAGAAAAAGAGATGCGAAAGGAGTGCCCCAATAGTGTATAAATTATGGGTCTTGGTATTAGAAAGCAAGCATAACAGAAGTGCAAAAAATGAAGGACAAACATTCAAATTCCAACATCTCTACAAAGGACCATATGTAACAACAAATATTCCTCACCTGAAAGTAACTGCGCTAAACAACAGAATTATGAGGAAAGAAAGAAGGATGTTAAATATGCAAGATTTAAAACCCTTGTAATCAGTGAGCGATAAATTCTTCATTATATTATGTAAAGTTTAAGGCAAAGTGGTATTCAACGAAACCCCACAATCATTTTTTAGGTTAGAGTATATGATGTCAAAGACAAGGGAGTAGTTATTGATAATCCCTAAGTGAAGCAGCGAAGAGATGAAATATGGAAATTAAATAGTAATCATGAGAGGAACTCTAATATGAGCTGAGTGGCTGGCAGCTATGAAAGTCATGGTTCATATCAAACCATGAGGCAGTGAGTAAAGGAGAATTAAATATTAAAGTTACAGTTACTAATAAAAGTGGTTATTAAGTGTCCAGTGGGTTGTTCTTTTAAGATTTGAAATTTCTACATTTCTTTTTTTTTACCTTTTGCATGAATGGAGTATATTGCTTAAGATTACATTGTCAGTTCAATCAATTTAGATTAAAGATACATGATATTAGTATTAAATGGGGCAGATGAAGGAAACTTTAGTGGATGAGAATGTGTAGCCCAAGTCAGGTCATCGGGAATGATATTTCCTGGTTTCTACCTGGAAGACAATTTAGCTCTGTTCAGATTTCATGGACGGAAGTTTTTGGTTAGAATAATAATGGTGAGAAATCTGATTAACCTAAGGAACCCACCCAATGTGTGATATAGGTCTGACAGCACACGGAAATGTACTAGAACAGTAAGAACACTATGAAATTACTGTACCTAAGAACCAGGATTTTAGTATATGAACAGTTGGGGGACATGAGAAGCAATAAGCTTATAGTGACCATGCAGCATGAATAGTGGTTTTATGAACAAATAGTTTCTCTCAGTTATAATGTAAGGTGTAATCAGAGGAAGAAGCATACGTTATGAATAAATTTCTAGTAATTAAGTAAGCTATGGGATGCACCCAGGTATTATCAATACATGTGTGAGAGACACAATCATGCAACCTTGATGGGCGGCAGATGTAAGGGGCCAAATGCACATGGTACTCAGTGGGAGTTGGTGATATGCACCCTTACTGCTGATTTGAGATTGCGAGGTCAAGTGAGTTTGTGTTTATAGAAAATATATAAGGCTGAGAACTAAACTGTGAAGGACTAGGTTTAAGTAATAACAGATGAAGGTAAAAGGAAAGTAGGTTCTGTTTGGATTGGTGTAGTAATTTGTGTTGGAGATATTCTGGGGCACCAGACAGCTGCTCGTGACGTCAGAGTGGGTGGGGTTCGAAGTTTGTATAGTGTGTCGTGCTATGAAGCTCCATCCATGGTGAAGTTCTGTGTTCACAGGACTTCGTAACCTGGGAGACATGTAGATAACACAAAACCAAATTTGACTTAGAAGAATCTTGAGAGGCTGTTCCTGTTATTGGTTGTAAGAAGTTACTGTCGATCAGAAGTTAAACCAATTTGTAATTGGAAGAATAAACCTTTGTTTGTGAACGTAATAGCGCCTGTTTTTATGGAATATTAGTCATTTCGCACGAGAAGTCTGGTTAGAAGGTGGAGGCGCTCTAAAATGATTAAGAAGATCGTATCAAGAAGGAGAGAACTCTCGCACTGTGTATTAACTAGGTACAGCTGCTGATAGAAACTGCAAGCTTGTCTGCTAATGGACCAGAGATTGTAGAAAACAACTAGACTGGACTGTCGCTGCATTTCCAAGACTCCAAGGAGCACAGAACAAGCTCTGAGCTAAATAAACATTTTGTGAATATTCTCTCCAGAAGGCACTGTTTGATGAACATTCCAGTTGCAGTATCACAAGGTTGAATAAATAAGATTTTGGAAACAATATTTCAGGGTTAAGCAGATTTTGGAAATGTTACCTGATTTTTTGCTGTATCTACATGGGTATAAAATAAGTGCAGAAATAGCGTTGTCATACAAAACTTGGTACAACTCATAGACTATAGGTGTAAGTTAAGAACACGGACTAATAAAAAAAATGTTTTACAGATTTTGGAACCCTGTACACTGGTGTTCATTCAGCTACTACTTGGAAACTTCACGATTATTATTGTGGCATCATTAATTGTATTACATACGGAATTGCTTGACCTTACACACTAAGGACAAGCTCACATTGAGAGTTACAGCTAAACACAACAGCGATCATGCAAGTTTTTAATATTCGAACAAGCGGACCCTGCTCCATAGGCAGGACAGATGATGAGTAAGAAAAGAAATTATGTACTACAAAACATGTTCAAACTTATTGGAGATTGTACATTAATCCCAAATAATTAACATTTATTTGAAAATACTCTGAAATGAGGTATAATTGATCCACTTTTCTTTTTTTTTGTGGCCTCCCATTGGTTTTGCTGGTCACAAGGCCTTGACTAACCTCAGTTCTTTACTGCAAATAATATTGATCAACCTTAATGCAAGGTACTTTGCTTCTGAGCAAAAACGTTTGATGACTGCTGTTCTAGATTCTCTGTTAAACTCGGAACCTTTTGTCAACTGCAAAGAGCTATGCAGGCTTACAAACGAAAACTACATGCTAGTGACGATCACAAGATCTGTAGGTGGTGAAGCATAAACTGTCACCTGCAGCCACAACAACCAAACTATTCGAGCAAGGGTCGCTGAATACCATCGAAGAATCAAAATCTGTTACCACTACAGACAACACAGTGGATGATACTATCGACTGTCAATAGGAACTGGCCTTATGAAGGAACAATGATGACTAGTGTTCGCTTTCCTGTGCCAATTTTCTGGTGGTTTAAAATACAGAGTGGAGAAAAGACAGACAAAGCAGCCCATGATAATACATCATATCAACATTGCGAGTCAACCATCAATTGGCCAGTACTTATATAGGGGGACGCCAGCTGAATGATGGATAATCCAGGACGAAGTGGAGAAGATGTTCAAGATGAAAGCACTGAACCATCAGAGAGTCCTCTTCTCTATGTGAAGACTGCAGCTGACGTATGGTACTTTTGTATCGACTGCCAATGGCTGGACAAAATCATGAAAGAAGATGTGTACTCATTGCCACACATTGATGACACCCTATACTACTTTAGGAGAGCAAAGTTTTCCTGAACTAAAAATGCACACTGGCTACTGACAAATCGAAGTTGATGAGTCTTATTGGGAAAAACTGCCTTCATAACTGCTGATGGTACCTATGAGTTTAAAGTTGTCATTTGGACTATGTAACACTCCAGCTACCTCCTAATGTATGATGGACAATCTGCTTTGACCCCTTAAATGGGTGGCATGTCTTTGCTGCTGGAATGATTCTGTCGTTTATTCGTTGACATTTAAAGAACATCAAATCCACCTGACAACTATGTTGAAGTGTGTTTAGACTACAGGCCTCCACCTGGATTCGAAAAAATGCCACTTTACTATCCAAGAAATACAAATTGTGGGACACCTAGTGTATGTCGATGAAGTCCGCCCTGATCCAGGGAAAATAAGAAATGTCACAGATTTTCTGGTTCTTGGGCATGTTCATGATGTGAGAAACTTTCTCTCATTATGCTCGTAGTACTGGTGATTCATAAAGTGATTTTGTGCCCACACATATTCCTTGCAAGAACTACTGCAGGGAGACGCCAAATATTCCAGAACAAGATGGAAAGAAGGTCTTTCATTGTCTTTAATGAAGACGACTACATCTTCTCCAGTCCTAGCATTGCATGACAAGAAAGCCCAGACAGAACTTCATACTAAAGCTGGTGATAACAGGATAGGCACAGTTCCAGTACATACTTTGAAAGTGCTGAAAAGGCATTAGCTTAGGCTTTCAGAGTAGTCTCCAAGATCGAGAGGGACTATCCTACAAGTTTCTAGCAGTTGTTAGGGCCAGACCATTCACCTCTGTGATGGGCCACCAGTGTCTATGGTGGATTAGTATCCTGAAGGATCCACAGAGTCGACCGATGAGATGGAGTCTACGGTTTCAGAGTTATGCTGATACGGTGATATACATAAATGGGCGTAAACACAAGGACGCCAACTGCCTTTCAGGGAATCCTTTGATGGAACACAGTGGGGTGGATGAAATCATCACTGTATTAAATGAGATGAACAGAGGGAAGTTCCAGTGTTGCTGAAAACCATAGAAGCCTTGAAGAAGGAGAAGCCAACCAAAGAGGAATTCCTGTTATTAAAGGGAACATTGTACAAGAGGAACTATGATGAGATGGAAGAGAAAGGGTTGCTCATCATCTCAACTCATCTAGGGCCTTCTATCCTAGAATGTTTCCTCGATGCTTCAAAGTCTGATCACTTGAGGTTTGTGAAGTCACTAGACAGAATTAGATGTGGGTGTCACTGGCCTGGTATCTGTCAATCTGTTACCCACTATGTGAGCCACTGTAAGGAATACAAGCAATAGTAGCATATGTCACGATTACCTCTGGGGTATCTGGCACCAATTCTGTCTGCGGCAGCACCATTTCACTGAACTGGTATCAATGTCTTGGGGAAGCTCACAAAGTCGATAAATGGGAATCGATGACTACCCCACTCACTATGCTGTCACCATAGCTGCACTAACTGCCAAAGCTACAGAAATCGGAAAGTTTCTTGTAGAAGTCATAATTCTGAAGGTCAGAGCACACCATATGATGGTCTCTGATCATGGAAAAGTTTTCTGGTCAGGACTAGTATCAGATGTAATTTCACATTGTGACATCATCCACAGGATGACAACTGCCTCATCACCCACAGCCAAAAGGTCTAACAGAACGCTTTAATAAGACACTTTAATAAGACACTGGCAGATATGTACACCACATGTGTAGATTTTGAGCAGAGAGATTGGGATACAGTGCTTCCCAATGTGATATTCATGTACAATATGTCAAAACAAGTTGCTATAGGTTTCAGACCTTTCTTTCTGCTGTACAACCACAAGACCAAAACGACAGTAAATATACTGCTCCTGTTTCAGCTCAACGATATTCATTATGGCTACTTGAAACACCTTATCGCCAGGATCAAAGAGGCAAGGCAGCTGGTTTACATATGAACCCTGGATGCCCCCAGAGAAGGACTGAGAGCACTGTAATACCAGGTGTTGGCCAACCCAGGAGAATTGTAATGGATTTTTACGCTTGTACGGAAAGATGGACTATCTGAAAAGTTACTAAACTGCTACTTTAGGCTGTATGGTACGCTTCCTTGCTTGTTACACATCATATATGAAGTCAAGGACTATCAGAGCTGGGATTTTATGTAATAGAAAATTAAGAATTATGTAACAAAAATTGGCGAAATATGTAAATAAAAATGTAATGAAACAGTTGTACGGAAAATCCAAAATTTATTTATTTTTGGTAGACAATATAAGATCACAGGCAGGTTAGTCAAATATCTATGTTAATTCTTAATCATTTCATTCTGCCACAAAGTACTGAAGTACAAGAGTCTCCTATTGAAGCATTAAAGTGGCACTGGAATGGGATCCACGATTAATTGCAATCTACTTTTTTCAAATTTCTGTTGCTATGTACTGTCTTCTGCCTGATATTATGTTTTTTTAAATAGAGGAAAATCACCCAACTTTGCAAGAAGCCAATGGTACATATTTATACACGGGGACTGTGGCTAGGAATAATATTGTCAGAGGGTTCTACAGTTTCACCGTTAGACAAGCGAGACAAAATAACAAGATTTAATTTTCAAGGTTCCTTACCCAGCACAGATTGCAATTTACTAAAAACTACACCACTCACTTCATCTGCTACAGCACCAAACTTCTGAAGCGCATCTTATGTTCTTCCCACAGCTTCTTGGAGAGGTGTACAGTATCTGAAGTCTCCATTTTCTAGATACTATTGGTAAACCAGCTGAAGTGACTTGTATGAAACTGAACTGAGCAATTTAGAACTACACTACGTGATCAAAAGCATCCGGACACCCCAAAAACATACGTTTTTCATATTAGGTGCGTTGTGCTGCCACCTAATACCAGGTACTCCATATTAGCGACCTCAGTAATCATTACGCATAGTGAGAGAGCAGAATGGGATGCTCCGCGGAACTCATGGACTTTGAACGTGGTCAGGTGATTGGGTGTCACTTGTGTCATACGTCTGTACGCGAGATTTTCACACTCCTAGGCACCCCTAAGTCCATTGTTTCCGATGTTATAGTGACGTGGAAACGTGAAGGGAGACGTACAGCACAATAGCGTACAGGCTATCCTCGTCTGCTGACTGACAGAGACTGCCGGCAGTTGAATTGGATCGTAATGTATAATAGGCAGATATCTATCCAGACCATTACACAGGAATTCCGCACTGCATCAGGATACACTGCAAGTAATATGACAGTTAGGCGGGAGCTGGGAAAACTTGGTTTTCATGGTCGAGCAGCTGCTCATAAGCCACACATCATGCTGGTAAATGCCAAACGATGCCTCGCTTGGTGTAAGGAGCGCAAACATTGGACGATTGAACAGTGTAAAAACGGTGTGTGGAGTGACGAATCACGGGAAGGAACTATTGACGTCAGCTGCATCGGGACTTCATGCGGAATCAGTGAAGACGAGTGAAAATGTGGGCCGGACCGGGACAGGAACCTGGGATCTGCTGTCTACTAGGTAGTTTTGTTAACCATTGTGTCAAAAAGACACAATGTTTGTCACAATTGCGCAGAGTATTAGATTAGATTAGATTAGATTAGATTAATACTAGTTCCATGGATCATGAATACGATATTTCGTAATGATGTGGAACGAGTCGAATTTTCCAATACATGACATAATTAGGTTAATTTAACAACATACTTAAGTTAATATAACAACTTTATTTTTTTGTGTTTTTTGTTTTTCTTTATTTTTTATTTTTATTTTTATTTTTTATTTTTATTTTATTTTTTTATTTTTTTTAATATTCTGTTTTTTTTCTTTTTTTTCTTAATTTATATCTAAAAATTCCTCTATGGAGTAGAAGGAGTTGTCATTCAGAAATTCTTTTAATTTCTTCTTAAATACTTGTTGGTTATCTGTCAGACTTTTGATACTATTTGGTAAGTGACCAAAGACTTTAGTGCCAGTATAATTCACCCCTTTCTGTGCCAAAGTTAGATTTAATCTTGAATAGTGAAGATCGTCCTTTCTCCTAGTATTGTAGTTATGCACACTGCTATTACTTTTGAATTGGGTTTGGTTGTTAATAACAAATTTCATAAGAGAGTATATATACTGAGAAGCTACTGTGAATATCCCTAGATCCTTAAATAAATGTCTGCAGGATGATCTTGGGTGGACTCCAGCTATTATTCTGATTACACGCTTTTGTGCAATAAATACTTTATTCCTCAGTGATGAATTACCCCAACATATGATGCCATATGAAAGCAATGAGTGAAAATAGGCGTAGTAAGCTAATTTACTAAGATGTTTATCACCAAAATTTGCAATGACCCTTATTGCATAAGTAGCTGAACTCAAACGTTTCAGCAGATCATCAATGTGTTTCTTCCAATTTAATCTCTCATCAATGGACATACCTAAAAATTTGGAATATTCTACCTTAGCTATATGCTTCTGATTAAGGTCCATATTTATTAATGGCGTCATACCATTCACTGTACGGAACTGTATGTACTGTGTCTTATCAAAATTCAGTGAGAGTCCGTTTACAAGGAACCACTTAGTAATTTTCTGAAAGACAGTATTGACAATTTCATCAGTTAATTCTTGTTTCTCAGGTGTGATTACTATACTTGTATCATCAGCAAAGAGAACTAACTTTGCCTCTTCATGAATATAGAATGGCAAGTCATTAATATATAATAAGAACAACAAAGGACCCAAGACTGACCCTTGTGGAACCCCATTCTTGATAGTTCCCCAGTTTGAGGAATGTGCTGATCTTTGCATGTTACGAGAACTACTTATTTCAACTTTCTGCACTCTTCCAGTTAGGTACGAATTAAACCATTTGTGCACTGTCCCACTCATGCCACAATACTTGAGCTTGTCTAGCAGAATTTCATGATTTACACAATCAAAAGCCTTTGAGAGATCACAAAAAATCCCAATGGGTGGTGTTCGGTTATTCAGATCATTCAAAATTTGACTGGTGAAAGCATATATGGCATTTTCTGTTGAAAAACCTTTCTGGAAACCAAACTGACATTTTGTTAGTACTTCATTTTTACAAATATGTGAAGCTGCTCTTGAATACATTACTTTCTCAAAAATTTTGGATAAAGCTGTTAGAAGGGAGATTGGACGGTAATTGTTGACATCAGATCTATCCCCCTTTTTATGCAGACCTTCCATCCCAACGTTCAAGAGGGCGTACATTTCGTTCCTTTTGGCCCTGCATGTGGCATGATGATATGAAGTACTATTGGGCCCATTAAATGACCGCTTCTGGTTCACATAGCTAGTAATTTGGACAGCACCTGTTACTTGTATTATGTGTTAAGGCCAAATATTCCAGAATAATCCCCCATTCGTATCTCTAGAAGGGCAATGCAAAAGGAGAGGTGACCAAGAGAATATGATTGAATAAGCAAAGGAAGGGTAACGTTGTACGAGTCAGAGTGTGGAATGTCAGAAGTCTGAACGAGGCAGGTAAACCAGAAAATCTGCAGATACAAATGTAGAGGCTCAATCTAGATACAGTGGGTGTCAGTGAAGTGAAATGGGAAGAAGACAAGGATTTATAGTCAGATGATTATAGGGTAATACAAAAGCAGCAGAAATTAGTATAACAGGAGTAGGATTAGTTATGAATGAGAAGGCAGGGCAGAAAGTAAGTTACTGTCAAAATTTCAGTGATGGGTTTGTTCTCATCAGAATCAACAGCAAACCAACACCAACAACAATAGTTCAGGTACACATGGCAACGTTGCTAGCAGAAGATGAAGAGATAGAGAAAGTGTATGAAGATACTGAATGTATTATTTAGTATGTAAAGGAAGATGAAAATGTATGAAGATACTGAATGTATTATTTAGTATGTAAAGGAAGATGAAAATCTAATAGTCATGGAGTATTGTAATTTAGATGTAGGGGAGGAAGTAGAAGAAAGGATTACAGGAGAATATGGGCTTGGTTGTAGGAATGAGAGAGGTAAAAGGCTAATTGAGCTCTGCATTAAATATGAGTTAGTAATATAGAATACTCTCTTCAAGAATCACAAGAGGAGGAGGTGTAGTTGTAAAAGGACAGGAATAGCGGGAAGATTCAAGTTACATTAAATCATAGTCAGGCAGAGATTCCAAAATCAGATACTGGATTAAGGCGTACCCAGAAGCAGATGTAGACTCAGATCACAATTTGCTAATGGCGAAGAGTAGGCTGACGTTTAAGAGGCTAGTAAGGAAGGATCAGTGTGCTAAGAAGTGAGACACGGAAATGCTAAGGCATGAAGGGATGCTACTTGACGTTCTCTGAGACTATAGATTCTGCAATAATGAACAGCTCAGTAGGCAGTTCAGTTGAAGAGGAATGGACACTGGAAAGAAAAAAAACGTAGGTAGAAGAAAGGTAAAAATACTTCCATTGATTGACAAAAGAAGAAAATACAAAAATGCTCAAAGAAATTCAGAAATATAAAAATTGAAGTCACTTACGAATGAAATGAACAGAAAGTGCAGGGAAGCTAAGGCGGTACGTCTGCATCAAAAATGTGAAAAAAATCGAAAAATGAATGATTATTGGAAAGACTGACTCTTCATATAGTAAAGTTAAAACAACCTCCGATGAAATTAAAAGCGTTAAGAATGCAAAGGTAATTGCTCTGTTAAATGGTGAGAAGAGAGCTGATAGGCGGAAAGGGTACATTAACGAGCTGTATGAGACGGAGAAATTGTCTGATGATGAGGTAGAAGAAGAAATAGTAGTCGACAGCAATGAGATAGGGGATCCTGCCAGAATTTAAAAGAGCTTCAGATTTTCAGAAAAAAACATCATTCACACAATTCCGAAGATACCAACAGCAAGAACAGACGCACAAACAGCTTCACAGCTCGTACATCCAAGTTGCTTACAATAATAATATACAGAAGAATGGAAAAGAACATTGCAGACTTGTTAGATGACGCTCTTTTTGGCTTTAGGAACGGTAAAGGCACCAGAGAGGTAAAGTCGACACGACGTAGTCCTGAAGTCTCAGAATGGCACTTACACCCAACGTCTCCAGTTATTTGTTGGTTTTATTCTAAACTCTGCCTTTCCCCATAGGTTTTACAGTCTGTGGCTGCCTCTAAGCTACATTCCGACTTTAACACCAGTCACCCTAACCCTTCTTCTTGTCAATGTTTTCCACATACTGCTCTCTTCCCCAGTTCTCTGGAGCACCTGCTTATTCCTTACCAGTACACCAACTTTCTCTGTAGCACCGCATCGGAAACGCTCCAGCTCTCTTATTCCACAGTCCATGGTTAACTTTCATACAATGTTGTGCTCCAGACATATATTCTCGGATGTTTTTTCCTTAAATTAAGGCCTATGTTTGATACTGTAGACAGTTTTAGTGAGAAATACCCTTTTCGCTTGTTCTATTCTGAGTCTTGTATTCTCCTTGATTCAACCGTTATGCGTTATTTTGCTTTGAAGATAGCAGAATTCCTCCGCCTTTTCTATCACGTGGTCCCCAGTTTTGATGTCAATTTTGTCGATAATCTTTCTGCGGCTCCTCATTATTTTCATATGTCTTTGAGTTACTCTGGCTTAATATTCTGCGCTCATTAAACTGTTAATTCCATTCAACAGGTCTGTGGTTCTTCTTCATGTTCACTGAGGTTAGTAATGTCATCAGCGAATCTCATCATTGATATCCTTTCACATAGAATTTTAATGCCACTCTTGAATATATCTTTAATTTCAGTCATTGCCTCTTTGCTGCACATGTTGAACAGTAGGGGTAAACCACTCCATAACTTACAAACATTCTTCTGGGAATTTCGAACATCTAGCACCATTTTACAACGTTGAACGTTATACTAGATGGAGAAATCCTATGACAGTGTCTTCATTTTAATTAAGTCTTGCTGCCATCAATGTGCAACATCAGAACTGCTTTTTTGATGCTTTTACTTTCCCTAAATCCGAAGCGATTGTCACTTGACAGGTCCATAATTTTGTTTGGATCCTTCTATGCATTATTCTCAGTCCATCTTCATAGCTGAGTGGTCGGCACAGCTAAATGCTTTGCTGGGGACACACGTTCGGTTACTGGTACTGCCAGGTACTTTTCCTTACTGGGTGGATTGGAACGGGGTGCACTTAGCCTCGTGAGGCCCACTTAGGAGGTACTCGACCGATTAGTGGCGGTTCCAAGATCAAGAAACCCGACAGCGGCTGGAAGAGTGGTGTGCTGACGAAACGCTCCTCCATACAACTTCCAATAACGCCACTGGCAGAGTATGACACAGCGGTTTGTCAGGCCTGTCCAGGACCAGAACGCGGAACTGTGCCTTACGTATCTACACAGGATGATTGAGGAGGAATGTCATAATTTGTGAGGTGACTCTATATGTGAAAATAGACCGAAAAAGTCCTATGAATATGTGTTCGATTTTCGACCGTTATGGAACTGGAGCGGGTTAAACACTGCACATCCATGAATGATTATGAAGACAAGCGTGTATATCACTTAGGCCTACCGAAATTCTGTGTAGGCGCTATGGTGGACAGGATAATGGGGGAACACAGGACTGATCCTTCTACAAGGGGTGTGGGTGTTCTCCAACAGATGCCAGCATTGTGACGTCGCATCGCGGCAACGGCTGTAAGCGTACCCAGTGTGCAATTGTGGGTCAGATCAGCGAACTGTCATGAGGCCGTGTGCATGTCGTACTTGAGTGTTGTTTAATTGATCAAGTTCTTTGTGTTCGATATTACGAACATGCCTCATACGTTCTCCTATTCAGAATAGGCAGACATGTTGTTTGTATACAGGTACTGTAACGGCAGTGCCCGTGCAGCTGTGACAGAATACCAGGGGGCGCTGATGACCTCGATGTTGAGCGCCCATAAACCCCAACACACACACACACACACACACACAGAATACCAGGGACGTTTTCTTGGTTGAGAAAGCCCCTCTATCAAGGTATTTCCCTGGGATTTTCAAACATTTCGTGAATCCGGAACACTACCCAGTGTACACGTAACATCAGAACATGTATCCATCAAGTCAGTTGAGGAAAGGGACGACATTATTGCAATCGTAAAAAAGAGTCTCATGGCGCATTAGCCATCAGCTCGATATTCCACAAACGTGAGTGTGGCATACGTTACATTCTGATCGCTTGTGCCCATTCCAAGTGCAGCCTGTGCGACATTTGCATCCAAGTGACTCAGTAATCAGACACCAATTTGGTGAATGATTGGCTATACACAGAGACATCGTACAATAGACTTTATTTACTGATGAGGCTACATTTACACGCAATGGTATCATGAACATCAGCAGTTCTCATAAATGGGCGATAGAGAACCCAAATGACACTAGGGAAACAAAACTCCGAATTAGGTTCTCTATGCACGTCTGTTGTCATATGATTGGTGACCTGGTGGCAGGGACTGTGTTCCTACCAAATCACATGACAGCTGCAGCATACGCATCTTTCCTTATAGAAGACATACGTATACTTTTGGCAGACGTGGCGTTAGAAGAATGAATCAAATGTACCTACAACATGATGGATTACCGATTCACCACCGTACCCGACAAGTATCCCACTATCTGAATAACACGATTCCACAATGGTAGATTGGCTGTGGCATGTCCATTAACTGGCCTGCCAGATCACCCGATCCAACGCCCTTAGACTTCTGTTTATGTCTCTGGATAAGGGTGATGTGTGCGCTACTAAGGTGAAGAGCTTGTTCGCATCACCCACGCTGTTGCCCACATTAAAGCCCGCCGAGATGATTTTCCGTGTGCAACACAACACATCCTCCAACGCACTGACAAATTCATTGAAATATGTGGAGGTCTTTTTGAACACCTCTTGTAGGATGGATCAGTCATCTGTCCCACCAGTATTCTGTCCACCACAGTGTCTACACAGGATTTTGGTAAGTAATATTAACAACTGTCTTCATAATCATTCATGGATGTGTTTAGTCCAGTTCGGTAACGGTCGGAAACTGGACACATGTACATGCGATTTTTTAGGTTTATTTTCACAGGTAGAATCACCTCACAAATTACATTACATTCCTCCTGAATCACCCTGTATAGTATCCTTGGCAGCAACTTGGTTTCAAGAGATGCTAAGCTGATAGTTATTGCTTTTATCTGCTTTTCTTATTTTAGGGATTATGTGGATAATATTCTTCTGATTCTTCGATGGCATTTGTTCAGTCTCAACAGGGTCATTAAATACAGTCATTGGGGTCCCAGGGCAAGTACCTTTAAGTGGGCCCTCCTCTCGCTTCTACATACCAACCGCCCCATCGAACCACATCCCCAGCTCAACAAGACATCAGGTCGTCCCTCACGGTCAACCACCCCTCCTACCCTTTACATACACACACTCTACATTACACCAGTTCTCACTTGAGTCAAAAAATTAAATAAGTAAAATAAAGATAAAAAGTCTACTTACTTTAATTATAAATATAATGTTAATGGTTTTACCTGATTTATCATACACGAAACAGTCATATGCCCCTGCGTAATTGCACATAACAAATACTACACACTACTCAAGCTACATTTTAATTAAATGCAAAATCAGACTGTTGCTTATGAGAATCTTTCCTTAACTAGGAAACAAAATTTTTTACTTCCTGAAAAAACATAAAAACTAATTTATTAAAACTGAATAATTTAAAAAAGTGAAATAATAATCCTATAATTAACTGCAAGACAAAACAATAACAAATAGTTAATTTGTAAGTAGTCAACACCATCATCATCAGTTTTCTGCTATATCAGCAGGTCCTTTGCCTCTCCATTTTCTGCGATCCATTACTCCTTTTTAAGGCTGCTCTATGTTGTACCGTCTATCACGTCATCCAGTATCTGAAATCTCTTCCTTCCTCGCTTCCTTTTCCCTTCTACATAATCTTCTAGAACTGTTTTTATCAGTTCGTCATTCTTTCTTAATATATGCCGAATCCAATTTCTTTTTCTTCTTTTTGTTACATCTAGTAACTGTCTTTTCTCTCCCACTCTCCTCAGTACCTCTTCATTTTTTACTCTGTTCATTCAACTTATTCTTTTCATCCTCCGCCGTGTCAACATCTCAAAAGCCTCCATACTTTCTCTGTCTTTCTTCCTCAAAGTCCGTGTTTCAGCGCCATACAAAAGAACACTCCATACAAGACATTTTACGAGTCTCTTCCTGAGTTCTCTGTCCAGACCGCTACAGAAAATTCTACTTTTCTTATAAAATGCCTCTTTTGCCATTGCTATGCTTGTTTTAATTTCTGTGGTGCACTTCCAGTCGGTGTCTATCCTGCTTCCAAGATAATTAAAATTTTGAACCTGTTCTAACACACTACTGGCCATTAAAATTGCTACACCAATAAGAAATGCAGATGATAAACGACTATTCATTGGACAAATATATTATACTAGAACTGACATGTGATTACATTTTCACGCAATTTGGGTGCATAGATCCTGAGAAATCAAGTACCCAGAACAACCACCTTGGCCGTAATAACGGCCTTGATACGCCTGGGCATTGAGACAAACAGAGCTTGGATGGCGTGTACAGGTACAGCTGCCCATGCAACACGATACCATAGTTCATCAAGAGTAGTGACTGGCGTATTGTGACGAGCCAGTTGCTCGGCCACCGTTGACCAGACGTTTTCAATTGGTTGGAGATCTGGAGAATGTGCTGGCCAGGGCATTTTCTGAATCCAGAAAGCCCCGTACAGGACCTGTAACATGCGGTCGTGCGTTATCCTGCTGAAATGTAGGGTGTCGCAGGGATCGAATGAAGGGTAGAGCCACGGGTCATAACACACCTGAAATGTAACGTCCATTGTTCAAAGTGCCGTCAATGTGAACAAGAGGTGACCGAGACGTGTAACCAATGGCACCCCATACCGTCAACGCCGGGTGATACGCCAGTATGGCGATGACGAATACACGCTTCCAATGTGCGTGCCCCGCGATGTCGCCAAACACGGATGCGACCATCATGATGCTGTAAACAGAACCTGGATTCATCCGAAAAAACGACGTTTTGCCATTCGGGCACCCAGGTTCGTCGTTGAGTACACCATCGCCGGCGCTCCTGTCTGTGATGCAGCGTCAAGGGTAACCGCAGCCATGGTCTCCGAACTGATAGTCAATGTTGCTGCAGACGTCGTCGAACTATTCGTGCAGATGGTTGTTGTCTTGCAAACGTCCCCATCTGTTGACTCAGGGATCGAGAAGTGCCTGCACGATCCGCTACAGCCATGCGGATAAGATGCCTGTCATCTCGAGTGCTAGTGATACGAAGCCGTTGGGATCCAGCACGGCGTTCCGTATTATCCTCCTGAACCCACCGATTTCATATTCTGCTAGCAGTCATTGGCTCTCGACCAACGTGAGCAGCAATGTCGCGATACGATGAACCACAGTCGCAATCGGCTGCAATCCGACCTTTATCAAAGTCAGAAACGTGATGTTACGCATTTCTCCTCCTTACGCGAGGCATTCAGCAGGCAACGCCGGTCAACTGCTGTTTGTGTATGAGAAATCGGTTGGAAACTTTCCTCATGTCAGCACGTTGTAGGTGTCGCCACCGGCGCCAACCTTGTGTGAATGCTCTGAAAAGCTAATTATTTGCATATCACATGTCGGTTAAATTTCGCATCTGTAGCACGTCATCTTCATGGTGTAGCAATTTTGATGGCCAGTAGTGTATTTCTCCATTCAGTATAATGTTTATTTGATTATATCCTCCTAGTGCCAATACTTTTGCTTTCTTTGTGTTACTTTTCATTCGATAATTTTTTCCGTTAGCTTCAATGGTGTCCATCAAATCCTATAATTCTCGAAGGACCATGTCATCCGCAAACCTCAAACATCCTACTCTTCGTCCTCCAATTTCCACTCCTTTGTCGTCTAATGAGCATTGGTCAGTCATATTTTCCGAGTAGAGGGTGAAATGGGTAAATGATAGACAGCATCCTTGCCGTACTCCTTTTCCTAGTCCGATCCAGTTTGTACTTTCTCCTCTCACTTTAACTGAGGCTTTTTGATTAAGATATAATGAGTCTACAAGTTTTCTGCTTTTCCAGTCCACTCTTTTTCCCTTATTATAGTTGCCAGCTTGTCCCAAACCACATTGTCAAATGCCTTTTCTAGATCTCTTCCTTTTTCAATAAAGCTTTCTCCCAAGATTCGTAGGAACCCTACTGCATCTCTGGAGCCTGTATTCCGTCTAAAGCCAAACTGCTCCTCGCCAGTATTCTCCTCCATTACTTTTTCAAGTCGCTTATTAATTATTCTTAACATAACTTTGGCTGCATGTGAAATGAGGTTGACTGTCCTATGCTCACTGCATTTCTTGGTTCCTTGTTTTTTCGGTAATGGAATCATTACTGTTGTCAGAAAGTCCTCAGGCCATTCACCACTGTCATATATTTTAATAAATACCTTCAATATTTCTCTTATTCCATCTTGGTTCAAGCATTTTAATATTTCCCCGGTATCGTATCTGTACCTACCGCTTTGCCATTTTTCATTGCTGCTATGATGGTTGGTCCTTTCTCGTCATCACTTACACTGCTGAGTGATTCAAGTTCCTGAGTTTCTGGTTTGCGATCTGTGTCATATAGCTCTTTTAGATATTCTTCCCATCTTTGGAGGACATCGTCACTATCTTTGTACACTACCTCTTTGTCTTTAGTCAAAATTTCCCTAGTAGCACTTCCTGCTCTGTTTTGATCCCATGTCATAGCCTTTACTCTGCTGTATAGTAAGTCGTATCTTCCTTTCCTCTCCAGTTCTTCAATTACATCACATTCCTCTTTTAGCAATTTTTCCTAGCGTGCTCTGTTTCTCTTCGCAGTTCATTATTTAACTTTCCGTACATCTTTCTTGCAACTTCAGTGTTCTTCTTTTTAAATTTTCTTCTCTCCTCCATCTTGGATATCATTTCTAGTGTGACCCATGGTTTTTTGCCCTTTTTCCTTTTACGTAGGCCGGCTGAGGTGGCCGAGCGGTTCTAGGCGCTACAGTCTACGGTCGCAGGTTCGAATCCTGCCTCGGGCGTGAATGTGTGTGATGTCCTTAGGTTAGTTAGGTTTAAGTAGTTCTAAGTTCTAGGGGACTGATGACCTCAGCAATTAAGTCCCATAGTTCTCAGGGCCATTTGAACCATTTGAACCCTTTACATATCCTATATTTTGCTGTCCTGCTTTAATGATTCCTTCTTTCAGCATATTCCAGTATTCGCTGGCATTATCAGGTGGTTCTTTGTCTAGTAATGTGTTTAGAAACTCCCGAGACAGCATTTCTGTAATTTGTTCTTTGTTGGGTCTTATCTTTTCTAGATCCCATGGTCGCTTTCTTCAGTTTTTTCATTCTTATTTCTATTTCTGTCATAAGTAAGTTGTGGTCACTATTAATATATGCATTTGGTAATGTGTGCACCTCCTTGATTCCTTTCCTGTATCTTTCTTCTACCAGTATAAAATCGATTTGGTTTCAGTATTTATCCCCTGGTGATTTCCAAGTGTAGAGCCTCCTCTTGTGGTTCTTGAACCATGTGTTTGCCGCTATCAGCTGCCTTTCCCTGCACAAGTCAATTAGCCATTCAACCCTATAATTTCTCTTTCCAAGACCATGACTGCGTACTATGTTTTCCTTTTTCCCTTTTCCCACAATGGCGTTCCAGTCTCCCATTACTATTTTGCAGCATTTTTTTTATTTTCATCCATTATTCTTTCTATTACATTGTACGTTTCCTCTACAATTTTGTCATCATGTACTGAAGTTGGCATATACACCTGGACAAACAGTAATCCTTTTTGTGTTCCATTCAGCCTTACACCAATACCCCGGTCATTTGCATAGTCCACATATTCCACACATTTAGCCAATTCCTTTGTCATCATCATTCCTACTTCTCCTGCTGAGTAATACAATACATATTGATCTGACTGTAACTCTCCACATCTGTTGACTCAGGGATCGAGAAGTGCCTGCACGATCCGTTACAGCCATGCGGATAAGATGCCTGTCATCTCGAGTGCTAGTGATACGAAGCCGTTGGGATCCAGCACGGCGTTCCGTATTATCCTCCTGAACCCACCGATTTCATATTCTGCTAACAGTCATTGGCTCTCGACCAACGTGAGCAGCAATGTCGCGATACGATGAACCACAGTCGCAATCGGCTGCAATCGGCTGCAATCCTCGTTTTCATTTTTTGCCTCCTTTCACGTTGTCCCCCCCGGAGATCCGATTGGGGGACTATTTTACCTCCGGATACTGATTTAACATGAGAGGGTGCCATTTTTGTGCATAAAATGGAGACTGCATTATGAAGGGAAGATAACGTGCGGTGGTATTCCGTTGCCTTCCGCAGATCTGGAGGCCGCCCCTAACATGAGATACAAACGCCTTTTGCAGCCGCCCGCTCCGGGTCAGACGCTGCATGAGAAGTATAGGTTGGAAAATGAAAGACCCCTAGCCCTCGAAACCTAACAGCGTCAGGGTCGTAAAAGAACAAGAGCTGGCCGAGGGTGGCCGATAGGAAAGATAAAAGTGAGGAGCCTGGCATAAGTAAGTGGAAGCAATGCCAGGACTCAGCTCGGGGCCCCGTGGTCGCCAGCCACTCACTAGGTGTAAGTCACTGAGGACAGAGATTAAAACTCAAGAAACAGCAAAAAAGTGGGAATTTAAGGAGATGCGACCTAGATAAACTGAAAGAGCCAGAGATTATACAGTTTCAGAGAGAGCATTAGGGAACGATTGACAAGAACAAGGGAAAGAAATACAGTAGAAGAAGAATGGGTAGATTTCAGAGATGAAATAGTGAAGCCAGAGGAGGATCAAGCAGTAAATGAAAAAAAGAATGCAAACGTCTCAAAAATGAGATCGACAGGAAGTACAAAATGGCTAATCAGGTATGGCTAGAGGACAAATGTAAGGATGTAGAGGCATGTTTCACAAGGAGTAAGATAGATACTGCCTCCAGGAAAATTGGAGAAAAGAGAACCACTTGTATGAATATCAAGAGCTCAGATGGAAAACCAGTTCTAAGCAAAGAAGAGAAAGCAGAAAGGTGGAAGGAGTATGTAGAGGTTCTACACGAGGGCGATGTACTTGAGGGCAATATTATGGAAATGGAAGAGGATGTAGGTGAAGGTGAAATGGGAGATATGATACTGCGTGAAGAATTTTACAGAGCATTGAAAGATTCAAGTCGAAACAAGGTCCCGTGAGTAGACAACATTGCATTAGAACTACCGATAGCTTTAGGAGAACCAGCCCCGACAAAACTTTAAAATCTGGTGAGCAAGATGTATGGACAGGCGAAATATCCTCAGACTTCAAGAAGAATATAATAATTCCAATCTCAAAGAACGGAGGTGTTGATAGGTGTGAAAATTACCGAACTATCAGTTTAATAGGTCACGGCTGCAAAACACTGACACGAATTCTTTACCGGCGAATGGAAAGCTGATAGAAGCCGACCTTGAGACCTTGGGGAAGATCAGTTTGGAATACACAGAAATGTTAGAATACGTGAGGCAATACTGACTCTACGACTTATCGTAGAAGATAGCTTAAGTAAAGGCAAACCTACGTTTCTAGCATTTGTAGACTTAGAGAAAGCTTTTGTCAATGTTGACTGGAATACTCTCTTTCAAATTCTGAAGGTGGCAGGGGTAAAATACAGGGAGCGAAAGGCTATTTGCAATTTGTACAGAAACCAGATGGAAGTTATAAGAGTTGGGGGGCATGAAAGGGAAGCAGTGGTTGGGAAGGGAGTGAGACAGGGTTGCAACCTATCCTCGATGTTATTGAATCTATACATTGAGCGAGCAGTAAAGGAATCAAAAGAAAAATTTGGAGTAGGAATTAAAATCCATGGAGCAGAAATAAAAACTTTGAGGTTCGTCGATGACATTGTAATTCTGTCACAGACAGAAAAGGACCTAGAAGAGCAGTTGAACGGAATGGACAGTGTCTTGAAAGGAGGTTATAAGATAAACATGAACAAAAGCAAAACGTGGATAATGGGATGTATTCTAACTAAATCAGGTGATGCTGAGGGATATAGATTAGGCAAAGGGACACTTAAAGTAGTAGATGAGTTCTGCTATTAGAGGAGCAAAATAACTGGTGATGGTCGAAGTAGGGAGGATATAAAATGTAGACTGACAATGGCAAGAAAAGCGTTTCTGAAGAAGAGAGATTTGTTAACATCGAGTATAGATTTTAGCGTCAGGAAGTCTTTTCTCAAAGTATTTGTATGGAATGTGGCCATGTATGGATGTGAAACGTGGACGATAAATAGTTTAGACAAGATGACAATAGAAGCTTTCGAAATGTGGTGCTACAGAAGAATGTTGAAGATTAGATTGGTAGATCATGTAACTAATGAGGAGGTACTGAATACAATTCGGAAGGAGAGAAATCTGTGACACAACTTGTCTAGAAGAAGGGATCGATTGGTAGGACATGTTGTGGAGCATCAAGGGATCACCCATTTAGTATTGGAGGGCAGCGTGGAGGGTAATAATCGTAGAGGGAAACCAAGAGATGAATACACTAAGCAGATTCAGAAGGATGTAGGGTGCAGTAGTTACTTGGAAATGGAGAAGCTGGCACAGGATAGAGTATCGTGGAGAGCTGCATCAAATCAGTCTCTGGAGTGAAGACCACAACAACAACATCAATTTTTCCCTATTTTTCGTTTGTCTCTTTCTGGTGGCAGCGGTCTCTCATCATCTGGGGCTCAGGTGCAATGCCCTGGTCGCCCAGACTAGTTACGCCCATGAGTCTCATAGATCATAATATTCATTGGAAACATTGTGTAATTGCCACTTGCCCCAACAACTGTACAAATTCCAAAGGAATGTTTTTGTCCCTTCAGCCTAGTTTGTTCCCAGTTCTTTCATAGCTTTAATATGGGATATGCTGCTTGGAATTACCTTAGCGCTCCGAATGTTGATTCCTTTGTTTTTTCTTTAGCCGAATGGTATTTAACTTTTCTGTATACTGAATACGTCTGTATGGCGACATTTCTTTTTCAATTCTTATGCATTCTTTCTGCTGTATTTTGGTTTAGTTGCCTGGCACGTCCTACTCGTTTCATTGCTGAGTGATGTATAATAAAGTATACCCATTTTTTCTTGAATGTTTCGCATTTCCTATATTTTGTCGACTAATCGAAATATTTCTTTGTTACTCATGGTTTCTCCAAAGTTATCTTCCTTGCAGTTATATCCATCTGTCCACCTTGTGTGATTCCCGTTATTAGGGATGTCCGTTCCTCTTCAGCTGAACTGCCTACTGTGGTAATCATTATCATAGGTGAGATAGACTCTCCAAAGACTAAATAAGTGTTGCTGTTGCTGCAGGCAATAAGAAGGCTAGCGAGCAGTGTGGAGTGCCAGGTGGCTCTTTTAAGCCTTGTCGATCAACAGCAGTTGATTCCAGGTAACACTTTCCTTGTACTGCCATATAGAGTACTGGGAACTTCACCTAACCAAACCAAACCAAACCACACCAACCCAATCAAAACAAACAACATAACATAACTTAACCTAACCTAACTATACTTAAACAAACCTAACCAAACCTAACAAAACCAAACAAATAAAACCTAACCAAACAAAACCTAACCAAACCAAACTAAACCCTAACCAACCCAACCCAAGACAACCCAGCCCAATCCAGCCTAACCCAACCTCACCTCACCTCACCTAAACACATCCAACCCAGCCCAACCCAAGCTAACCTGACCTAACCCAACTCAACACAACCCAGCCCAAACCCACCTCACCTCACCTCCCCTAACCTCACCCAACACAACACAACCCAATCCAACCCAACTCAATCCAACCCAACCCAATCCAACGCAACCCAAATCAAGCCAACATAACCAACTTAACCTTGCCCAACCCAACTCAACCCAACCCAACCTCACCTCACCTTACCTAGTTTCACCTAACCTAACCTAATCTGACCTCACCTAACCTTCAATCTTGCCTAACCTTTAATCTAACGTAACCTAACCTAACCCAACCTTTAAACTAAGTTAACCTAGCCTTTAACCTAACCTAACCTAACCTTTAACATAACCAAACCAAACCAAACATAGCCTAAACTAACCTAATCAGGTTCTGTAGCTGCCACCAGTTTACACTAACTGCGTTGCTATTGGGGGTCATTTTGGTATAGGAGGGAATATCCCTCACACACCCAGGGTTGGAAGCACTCAAGGTGAATCATGGACTGGTACGACAAGGGAGAGACTGAAGGGCATTCCCTTCCATTGCTCCTGGTGGCTATTGGTTCGGTACTGAAGCGCTGGTTGACAATGAGTTACCGACGTTGATGTCTCCTGCCTGTGGTGAGGAGTTGATTTTCGATTTTCATCGGAGCTCAGCTGGTGCCCCTCAGTTCCTCCTGCTGGTGTGGCATCGATTGGCACTAGTACAGTGGCTGGAGATGGTATCTGTGGAGGTGCAGAGGCAGTGGCAGTGCTAAGTGGGTGTGGTGGTAGTGGGTCTGTGCATTTTTCCAAGGTGCAAGCGATGTCCTGGTACCGGTGGTTTGCCGCGGCCTTGTTAGCTAAATTTAAAAGCAGGTGATGCGCTCTTTGTCGGCTGTGACAACGAACATTTGCCAATATTGCTTACAGACAACAACTGCTGGGTTCTACCACTGTGTTTGGCCAAAGATATTTGCAAGTACTTGAGGATCTGCACGGAAAAACAGGCGCCGTTGCGTTGGCTGAGTAGGTAATGCTTCCTGGAATATATACAGCAGCATCTGTGCTGCGTCCATGTAGGACCTCAGCTGCTTGCTGAATCTTCCGCCTCTAGGGACAGTTTCACACTGGAACGGCAAGAGTATGCTCTGAACTTCTTACCATACATCTGCGCTCTTTGACAAGGCCATTGGCAGGATGAGGGCGACTCCTTATACCAGAAGAGATCGGCCGCAGTTGCTAAGGACTTTTATTATAAATCTAAGTAGTGACCCAGTAAATTTGGATTTGTAGATCGAGACGCTACTTGTAGACCACAGGTGCAGATATGCATCAGCCAGTCGATAGTGATCTCAGACAATTTAGCCACATTAGTTTTAGGGACTCAGAACGAGATACGTGTCCACATCAGACGGAGGATTGCTTGTGGACTAGAAATATCTGATGACAACCACTGGTGCCGACCACTGACCGGGTGATAGTGGCGTTATTACATTTTGTTGTTGAAGACACACTATTTCTTCCTTCATGTCTTCTCGAACGCCAAATTTTATCGAGCGGGTCTTGCAGTAACAAGAAGCTGCCAATCACTTCGCTGTGATGTGTAGAATAATTTGTGGCACAACCTAACTATTAATATTCTCGATTTGTTAAAATTTCGTTTTTGTAGCCCTACAATTGTCGATGAATCTTCGCAGTATTCATTTACCAGAGTTTAACTTCCGATCTCTTTCCTAATATTGTTATTCAATACACATACCTTACGAATCCATTTATTGTTCTCAGTGACAACCTTGTTGCTCAGGAACCAATACCGACTTTGTGCGGAATACATCGGGCAGCATACACACCGATCTTATTATTAATTGGTTATCTACCTAAATTAGTATATTATGAACTCCCAATACATTAGTTGTATCAAGGGCACGATAAACTGGGCGTTGCTCACAAGCACTGACCGTAGTCGGCACCATTCAGAATGCTCGGTGTCGACTGTTCTCTGTTCGACTGTCAGGTTGCTGCCACTCTCAGCAACATCAAAGTTGATTCTCTGTAATTGCGTGAGAAGTGTTGTGAGTGTGAGTGGATAATCTGTTGTTTGTCTATATTGATATGTAAAGGGGAAACGTTATTAGCAAAAATCTCAAAACATTCTTGAGCGATTTACTTCAGATTTTTTCCGTGATACACTAATGAACATTCTCAAGGACATTGGCTGTATATATTTTTTAAAACAACAATGCACATGTATTGTGTTAAAACATAGAGCCAGAAGCAGTGATGCGACAGTGTGCGCTTTCCGTTTCTTTCTCACAGTCGGACTTAATTAAGATAGCATGGCATTTAAATCATTAGACAAATTGTTTCTATCACACATAGGCCTTCTGTTTCTCGTATAATTTTAAACAAAAACTGTATTTACAGCAATATGCTGTATGTTTTCTTCCTCACTGATGGTGTTAACAGAAAACCTGTATATTAGGAAAGTTGTGTTTATGGCTTATCAGGTTATGATCAGAATATTACTACGGAACCAGAATTGTTCGAAATCAGAGGGCGCTGTCGCCACTGCAAATGCCGCTCAACAGCCACTAGAATTTCTAAATAAACTGAATTCAGCTGCATTTCCGCCACGTAGTTTGGGGCTTAAAGTCGGGGTTCCTGTAATATGCTACACAGTACCCGTTTGCAGATTAATACTTCGAGAACTAATATCATTGAAGCTACTGTCCTTACAGGTTCAACGTCTAGATAGGTTGCTGTCATGCCACGTATACCAATGATCGCGAGCGATTTATCCATTCATTTTAAGCGACTAAAATTCCCAGTCAAAGTTTAGTTTGCAATAACATTAAAGGAGGCTCCACGTCAGACATTCAGATACGTTGGAATTGATTTACGATCAGAGCTTTTTTCGCATGATCTATTGTATGTTGTCCTTTCGCGAACTTGCAATTCAGGAAAGCGTTTAATACTCGTTGCCATTCAGTACCCAAAAAACTAATAATGTTGTGTATTCTTATGTTTCCCTAATGTAATGTTTACAAAAAAATTTAAAAAACTTAAAAACGATTTTGAGTGGGCTTGTGTCGCACGTCGCAAGCACCCTGCGAGTTGTGAAGTTACTTTTGCGATTTTCATTGCCCCTGTAGCTGCCGTTTTGGCTAGGCCTGCTACTTTTTGTGCTACCATTGACATTTGTTTTGCTTCTCCACATTCTTTCTTTATTGTTAGTAATTCCCCACGAATTTCCCCTATATGCGAAATTATTGCCTGAGTGTCCTTCTTACGCTGTTTGTCAGCTTCTTGCCTCTCCTTCTTACGCTGTTCATCATCTTCTTCCTTCTCCTTCTTGCGCTGTTTCTCAGCTTCTTCTTTCTCCTTCTTACGTTGTTCATCAGCTTCTTCTTTCATTGATCGTAGGAAGCTCTGTATTGGGTTTATGCCATCTTTTTCATCCTCTTCAAACATGGGCGATGTAACTCTGGACACCTGGGCGCTAGAGCTCTGACGTGACCGAGCTGGCCCCTGTTTGCTCTCGTTCGTTTGATTATAAACTTCTGCTACCGTCTCGACCTGTGTGTCTGTTTTTGTTTCATTCTCTACCTCACTATCATAATCACGGCCGCGACGTTGCTCTAAGATCGCGTCCAAATCATCGTCCTCATCAATGACCCTGTCGTTCTGTCCTGCTAAAAATGTGCCCACCTCAGCTCTGAACCTATCCCCGTCAGTAAATTGCTCATAATCCATTATGCTATCCTGATTTGTTTTAGCTTCGCTGGATGATAGTCGTGGCTTACTGCTCGTGATCATTCATGAAAAACAAATTTATCTAAAATACACAATAAAAATAATCTACTCCATATATTTTTCCACATAGACATAAAATTTCAACAACGCCGTTCCAACGCTATAATTACATGCACGATTTGTTGTGGTACAGAAACTGCACACAAACCTGACAAAGTGTGATGTGGTACGGACACCACATCAAAGAAACACATAAAACAATGAACAAACAAACAAATATATACGCTGAAAACAAAAACAATAATCATGCGCCGCTACTTAAAACTAATAACGGAACTACAAGAAAAAGAACTTGGGCATTAATCATTACAAAAAAGTAGAGAAAAAAATTTGAATATTCCTCCTAAGAATACTGTTTGCTTATCAGTGATTCACAGGAAAGATCCGAGGCTAAGGGTCGCCATTTTATGCGAGGTGCCGGGGCTAGCAGTGTATTTAACACTAAATTCTTCTAGAATCTTCATATGTAAATGATGCTCTAAACCCCCTTTTCTAACTCCGACTTTTGCTGTTGCACATGGATTAAGAAGAAACGTGAACTGACTGTAATCGACCCTGCAAGTGGAGTAGAAAAGAGTTTGGCACCTGCAATAATTTAATTTGATAGAAATTAACGAAATAAAGGGAAGTTTCATTAATGTAGTGAGAAATGAAAGGGTTGCTCTACCGATTAACAGAATGAAAGTTCTGTCCAAAATAACAATTTGATTTATTATGACTAAACTCAAAATAATAAACAAAACACATGAAACGTTTACAATACATCAAATTGGTACTCAAAGAAATGCTGTGAAGGTGAAGTTTTCGATAAACTAGATTGTGACATTTATGACGAAGTGGTATGTGGAGCCAATTCCTTGCAATTCAAATCTTAAGAGAAACACCCAGCCAACCCAACATTAATTGCTGCTACAGTAGTGAGAACTCAGACAATGAACATCCAAGACAGAGCCACATAAGAAAAGACAGGAACAGGCGCTCTCTGCTGAGCTCTGATTATCACAGAGCAAATTCCCTAATCTGCCGGTGCTGCGGACATACATTACCAAGCTGTCTTCTTAACTGCGAGAACACGATCTGGCGTGCCGGAAGCGATGGTTGGTTGCTTCGACGTCCCGTCCTGGTGATGATAATGTCGCGAGTATAGCCCGAAACAAACTGTCCTGGTCTGGTTGTTCCAGACTAAAGACTTCCTATCAATACAAATGCGCCTCTGAGGGAGACGAAGAAGGCTCGCCACACAATCACTGACGGTACAGTGATTGATTTTAACAAGCGAAGTCACATAGTAACTCCGATACAGTAAACTTTAGCCAAAACTGCTCAAGACGGACAACATAGGCCGCTTGTACGCAGAACGCTCAATTGCCAACTGTACTCGGAAAGTTACATTGAGGTTCAAACTTCAGCAACTTCGTCAAACAGTTACAATTAAATGAAAGTATATGAGACAGCCAACGGAAGGCAGACTGTCCAGAGCAGCAAGAGCTCAGTCTTGTAACCTACCCCAACCAAAAGGTGAGAGCCGACTACCTCAAGAGCACCCGTACAAACCGAACACCGAACATTCCCACCCCCACGACAGTGGCCGTGGTTAAACGTTCCATTCAGCAACTCGAAAAACTGGCGGAAAATTCCACTCTATTGCCGAAGCACTACCATTCCACCAATGGAGATTTTTGGCGACAATTTCTGCGCCGATTTTGCTACGTCACGGTGTTACGTCGTGAATCAGCAGAGCAGCGATTAGCAGTCCAACCACACTTTATTACATAGTCACAGAACATACAATAAAACAAGTCAAAGATACATTGTCCTAAGAGTAAACAAACAGTCTCTCACTTGCCCAAAGTACATCACTCTGTGACATCCTCCCCACCCTGGTCGACCTCCAAAGGTACGGCCAGCTGCACAGTACGACTAATGATGTGACCTTCTGGTGTCCGGAGTATTATCGTCCTTACCCTGCCGTCTCTTCCTGGCAGTACCTTTTATATCCTGGCCTTCTTCCACATATGTCGAGGATGAAGGTCCTCTTGGATCAGCACGATGTCGCCAGGGCGAAAGGGGATGACTCGTCCCGATGGGCGTTTAACTTCATGGTAGTTCCGGAGCTCCAATAGATATTCTTTAACCCAAAGGTTCCAAAAACTGTCACAGAGTTGCTGTCTCAGTCGGAATTCCTTTGTTAAAGTCGTGCTCGCTGAAGGCTCTGGTCCCGTCGGAATAGTCGTAAGTTTTTCTCCCATCAAAAAATGGGAAGGTGTGAGTGCATCACAATCATCATGTGGTGTGATGGGCCTGGAGTTCACCATGGCTTCAATACTGATCAAGGTGGTGTTTAGTTGTTCCTCAGTGAGCTTTGCGAGTCCCAATACCTTCCGTAGGCAACGCTTTATAGTGCCCACCATTCTTTCCCACCATCCTCCCCACCAAGCCACCCGGGAGACAATAAATTTTCAAGTAATACCGTGGTGGGCGAGGAACTGATAAGTTTTTGTGGTGGTTAATGCCTTCCAAAGTTGGGCTAGTTCCATATTCGTGGCGTGGAATGTTTTCGCGTTATCTGTATATATCGTGTGGGGTAGTCTGCGTCTTCCGGCGAATCGCTGAAGTGCCATAAGAAACTTGTCTGTTGACAAGTCTGTACAGAGTTCGAGGTGTACAGGAAGAGTGATATATGACTTGTGCGTTTCCTTCCCCACTTTGATGAATAGTGGGCCAGCAAAGTCTATTCCGGTTACAGCAAATGGTTTGCCAGGCAAAACTCGTTAAGGTGGCAGCGGTGCTTCGATCTGCTGCCCTCGTGGATTCTTCAAGATCTTGCATGCAAGGCATGAGTGTAGGATTCTTTTGATGGCCTGACGAGCTCTAAGGATCCAAAATTCGGTTCGCGGTTCGGATAGTACAGAACGAACACCAAAGTGATGAAGGCGGATGTGTGTCTCTCGAATAACCAATCGTGTGAAGTGGTGGGAACCGTCAAGGAGTACAGGATGTTTTTGATCCCTATTTAGGCTAGTGCACTGCAGTCGACCTCCTAGACGCATCAGTCCATCTTCTAGGAAAGGATTGTATCGTGCGATTTTTGACTCTCTTGGCAGTGGTAAGTTATTCTGAAGTGCATGTAATTCGCTGGGGAAGGAATCTCTCTGGCCCACTCGAATCCAATACATTTTGGCAGCTGATAATTCGGTGGCTGTAAGTTCTCCTGAAGATTTATTCTTCTGACGAATGTTGTGTAGGAAACGGAGAGTCCATGCTGTGATACGAATGAGCTTCCAGTATGAGCTGAATTTAAGTAAGTTCAAAAGGCTGGTTGGCGTTGATATCGACAAGACTTGGCTCTGTGTTTTCTTCCTGTTTTCTTCGGGAGGAAGTCGTATCATCGTTGGAGTATCGTTGTTTGGCCAGCATTCAGGAGGGCGTGTAAGCCAAGGCGGCTCATGCCACCAAATATCCAGAGAACTCATTTGGTAGCCGAGGAGTCCACGTGAGAGGTGGTCAGCGGGATTGTCTGGTCCTGGGCAGTGTTTCCATTGCGTGGGAGTCGTGTGTGTTTGTATCTCAGTTACCCGATTACAAACGAAGGTCTTCCATCTGTTAGGATCACAGCGAATCCAACTTAGTGTTATTTTAGAATCCGTCCACAATATCGCATGGGCAGTTTTAAAGTCTGTTGCGCGGCAAAAGTAACACAATAGTCTGGTCCCAACTACTGCCGCTAAAAGTTCGAGTCGAGGCAATGTCACCTTTTTAATAGGAGCAAGTCTGTTCTTGCTGCAGACTAAATGGGTTACGACGTCATCATCTAAGACGGTACGAATGTACAAAGCTGCTCCACATGCCTTTTCCGAGGCGTCACAGAATACGTGCAGCTGAGAGTCTCTTCCATGAGCTGTAGCTATCTATCTAGGGACACGTATATGTGACAATGAAGGTAAGCTAGATATCCAAGTGCGCCATCGTGCCCCTAAGTCCCAGGGCATAAGTTCATCCCAGCCAATTCCTCGGCACCATGTGTCCTGAAAGAGCAATTTCCCAACAAGAGAAACAGGGGAAAACAGTCCGAGTGTGTCATAGAATTTAGCCGTACATTGTAAAAGGAGTCGTTTGGTGGCTGGCTCTTCTGACGACCTTCTGATGATTTCGCTAGGATCGATACAGAAGTAGTCACCCGCAGTGTTCCAGTCTACGCCTAAAACTTGAGTCTGGGTGTGGAGTTCTCGCCCTTCTGCCCTCCAGATAGTGTGGAGTTGTTCACAGTTGGTAGCCCATTTTGATAAGGGGAGACTGATCAATTTCATTAGGGTTACAAGTTCATAGTATATAGTTATAACCAAATTATCACCTTCTACTGAGATCACAAAGTCGTCCATGTACGCAGTCTTGTTTATAAGTGGCGCTACGGTGGGAAATGCTGTCATACATTTGTCGGCAAGTTCTCTTAGTGTTGCAGAAAGTAAAAATGGGCTGCAGGTTAGGCCGAATGGGAGTCTGTTCAAACGGTATTCTATTAGTTCGTCCGTCGTTTGAAGATTTCCTGTTTTATCCTGGCTAATTTTGAACCAGAAAAATCTGGTCAAGTCTTTGTCCTTTTCGTTCAAGGTTAATTGAAGGAAAGCTTGTGTGATGTCCGCGACGACAGCCGTAGAATATAGTCTGAAACGCAGTAAAATTTCCAGAATCTCTGGTAATAGGTTCGGTCCTACTTCTAATACCTCATTCAGAGAAGGTGCATTGTTTTCGTGAGATGAGGCGTCAAAGACTATTCTCCACTTAGTGGTTCCGTATTTCTCCTTCCTCACTGCATGATGAGGGAGATAAAATAGCTCCTTTCCTGAGAGTGGAGTGGGAGCGACCTCTACTTGCCCCTTCGTAATGTAGTCTAGCATAAGATCGAAATACATTTGCTTAAAGGCCTATTGACGTTGAAATCTTTCCCTAAGGTGCCTGAATCGTTTTTCCGCGATCGGTCTGTTAATCGAAAGCACTGTATGTTGCCTTTTGGGAAGTGTAACCACTGGTCGATGATCCTTTATAGAGAAAGATGCTCTTAACTCTTCAAGAAGTCTCGTATCCTTGTTGTTCACTGGTAGATCCTGATCGGCAGTAATCCCTATAGTTTCCAAGTCCCAAAAGCGTCTGAAATCATTGTCCGAGTGTAGAGGAGATCGGTCAGTCTGAGCAAAATTTTCCAAGGTTGCATGCACATAGGCTTGTGACTTGTTACCACTAAGTATCCAGCCAAACAGAGAAGGAACTGACACTAAGGTTTCAGAGATGCGTATGGGCGAAATGTGCTTTACTATCTTCCAATAAAAATCGCCTCCTACAAGAATCTCCACGGGAAAATCGTCTGTTGAATCCGTTTTCGGATCTGCTAGCGTAATCTTATGGGCATCTGGTAAACTCTTGGTATGTTGTGTAACCGAAGGCTGGTGAGAAATAACGTGAGTGCTTTCGAAGACAGTAAGTGGCACTGAAGAATTCTGCAAAAGCCCCTTCATAATAAACTGAACAAGCCTGCGGTGGCCTGGGCGTGTAGGGTTTGATTCAAAGGAACAAACGGTTAGTTCTTGTCGGTCTACCGTTTGCAGTTTCAGATCATCAATCAGCGATTTTGCTATGAAGCTGGACTGACTACCTGCGTCCAGTAGACATCGCGTTGTCCTGCTCAATCCTGTAGGTCCTGAGACACATACTTGAGCTGTCTGAAGGTACGTGTATCCGTGGGGAGCGACAATACCTTTCCCATGGAAGTAACGTTTGTCTGACCCGCAGGACCCCTAATATCCTTTCGTTTCTCACAAATGGACTTATGATGCAGTCTTTTACAGTTAACACACCGAGCGTTTTCTTTCTTTTTGCAATTTGACACTTTGTGCCCACGTTGAAGACAAAGAAAACATCTGTTTGCTAGTTTCAATTTATCTATTCGATCATTAACGTGTACGACCTTCTTACAGTCTTGCGCCCAATGACCGCAAGATTCGCAAAAGACGCAGAATGGTTCCTTTACGCTGGTATCCTTCGGAGTCGATCTTTCAGATTTCGCGTGTACGTGAAGTGTGGACGCTGTGGGAAGGTTACCAGAAGTGCTGGAAAATTCACTGCGTATCTTCTGCGTGGTAAGCGCCCCGTCGACTTCCTCGTTCAGAAACTCCATCAGTTGCAAAATGTCCCCTTCGGATATTCCTGTACGCTTGGCGTGAATTATCCAGCGGCGGCATATGTCATCCGGAAAAGCGCGTAAAATTTTCGGGGCGAGGACTCGGCCGTATCCGTTCACGTCTTCCCCAAGTGCCCGGAGAGCTTGAATACGTCGCTGGCATTCAATGAATGTTGAATTAAGTTCCTCTGGGGTGGACAGCTTAATTGGTTTTATGGCTTCGAGATAATCTAGGTGGGCTTGAATTATTCGGTCCTTGTTGCCATAACGCGCTCTGAGAATCCTCTTCGTTTCTGCGTACGTCTCGGCCGTCACTGCAATACCGTCCACTAAATGCTTTGGTTCTCCCGAGAGATAGCCGCGAAGAAAAATGTGTTTATTAATTGTAGTTACCGTCGGATCGTTGTCAACCGACTGCTCAAACTGCTCCCAGAATCGTGCCCATGTCTCGATATCGCCTGAAAAAGGTTCAAGTTTGATCGGCGGAAGTTTTACTGAAGCTGTGGGAACACTCATTGTTACAGATTGTACCGGCGGATTGTCGGGAATCTTTATGTCTGCTACCGATTTCGCAAGCTGTTTCTCTATTTCGTGAGACAATCGAGAAATTGTGTTTCGCAGTGTCTATATAATCTTCGCATTTAAGAACATTTTCTTCGTATTCGGCATCGTCCAACAACTCGTGAATATCCTCATCTAATTTAATGAGGCGGTTCAGAACACTTCCCAATCTGTCATTGTAATATTTATAATCCGCGATTTCCGACGTGTCTGACAACCTTGCAACTTCCGCTACGAGTCGCGTAATGTTTGCTCTTTCTCTCATACGTTTTCTCTTTATAGAGTGTAACTGTGCTTCTGGTTTGTGGTCTGGCATGTCCACTCCGTCCGATTACTCGAAAGTTTGAAGCAGGGTCGGCTAGGGATCAGCTGGTCCTAGTAAGGCGTTATCTTTGGATCGCTAGTCGAAGTAGTTCAATTGATGGTCGCTAGATGGCAGCACTAGCCATAAACACTCTACCGGAGTAGCGTAGAATCTGATAATTCGTTAAAGCGCTAATCGAACAGCTACAATAGCAGTACACAGCGGCAATAATGTAATCAGTTGCCTTTACAAATGACACTACAAAACATGTTGCGTGGTAATTCAATTGAACTTAGCTGTGTATGCAGGCGGTTATCATCGAAGAGCTTGTTGAGTGGTGTAACAAATCGTTGCAGTGAGCCCCCTCGTAGTATTGCCGCGTGACGTGCGTCCAGAATTCGTGTTTCACAACGGCAATCGTGGAAATTGTCTCGGGCAAAGTCTATCCCGGGTTTCGGCACCCAATTGTTACGTCGTGAATCAGTAGAGCAGCGATTAGCAGTCCAACCACACTTTATTACATAGTCACAGAACATACAATAAAACAAGTCAAAGATACATTGTCCTAAGAGTAAACAAACAGTCTCTCACTTGCCCAAAGTACATCACTCTGTGACACACGGAGCTATGCCCTGAGCAAGCCAATCACAGTTACGACTTTGCAGAAAACGCGTGAATTTGCCCGCCATTACTGCCTCGGAACACAAGTCATTCCCACGCCTCGCTGGTAGCCCGCCAGAATGTTTTTTCACTAAGTTTCTGCGAAGTAACGGAATCTCTAGCCCAGCCACTCCTTCAGGCCCCTGTGGGCATGTTGCTCCCGTTCTGATGATAATGTCGGCGTCTGGAAAGCATCCACTCGACTCCCTCACACTCGTCGGCTTAACCCTTTCAAGCTCACCAGAACCCGCCTGTCACCGGACCACCCGGCTGACGAGAGCCGCTGTGTGGGAAGTCCGCATGTGAAGGAATAGCAACTTTTCACCGCATGCAATTAGAGAGGAAATTATTCAGAGTAAGATAGAAATATGAGATGGGCTCATACCACCTCTCATAGCCCCTACGCGCCGGCCGGAGTGGCCGTGCGGTTCTGGGCGCTACAGTCTGGAGCCGAGCGACTGCTACGGTCGCAGGTTCGAATCCTGCCTCGGGCATGGATGTGTGTGATGTCTTTAGGTTAGTTAGGTTTAATTAGTTCTAAGTTCTAGGCGACTGATGACCTCAGAAGTTAAGTCGCATAGTGCTCAGAGCCATAGCCCCTAAGCCATTTTAGATTGTAATTGGTGAGCGCTTGGCTCACTTAGGAGCAAGGTAGTGAGTCAATCGCCCAAGAACAATCTTTCAAACTGACTCCACATGCCGCACTCCATAAAAAAAAAACCACTGCAACAGAAGATGCAGCTCATAGAGGGAAGATTATTTATGATGTGGCCACATCACCTTCTTAATATGGAAATCTAACACTCACATCACACATCCATACCCAGGGAGCCCCTTCCAAACACCGATTCACACAGACATTCACACTCTAAATATGGTCTGGGCATGTGAGCCAAATCTGGAGCAGTTTATTCTTTACAATCAGAGTTGAAGTGCTCCGCAATTAAATGCCCAAGATGTTACAATTTCAATCATTAAACTAGCCTGAACTCAATCACACATGATACTATTTAAGTTAACAATCCCTTCGAGAGCTTTCAGAATCTAATTACAACCCCGATTCATTCTGTCTCCCTGCAGCAAGAATAACCTTTACAAAATGTTCCCTGAAATGATGGTCCATTCATAATGACAGTGGTGGTATCTGCTTCAGTTTATGGGGACTTCAGGCACACTGTTTGCATACACACAACAATAAATACAGAATACAAAAAAAAACATGGCGTAGAGAACAATACAGTAATTTGTGCGCCCTACTCTATTACTTACATAAGAACTGCAGTGCAAAACACAAACACATACAATGTATAATATACATTACAAAAACAACACTAGAGAAAGAAATTTAAGAAAAAACAAGGTTCATGGGGTGTCAAGTTGTGCTTGCACATTGCACAATGTTCACGACTGTGCTGAGAATGAGGTACTAAATCAAATTGTTAGAAATATTCGAAGCACTTCATAAATTCGTTGGTTTCTCTGAGGGGGTTGGTCTATTGAGTCATATGCATTGATGCACATAGTTCCATGTCTTGAGCATATGAGGGGGCTTTTGGGATGGGGCCACTGTACTGACATCACGTAGTGCTAAATGTCGGGTGTTGTTGCTACGTTGTTGCCACAGCAATAGGGTGTGCTGGAGCATCTGCAGTACTCTGTTGAGATTGGAGCAAGACCCATGCATATGATCACGGCTGTACCGTAGGAAGACATAGTGATAGGTTCTTCTCACGTTGATTAATTGTCTCTGAGATCTACTAGTTCGGTTGCATCACCAGTCCATATCTCTTCTCTCCCTGGACAGTACTTTACGTTTCCCAATATTGCAGTTCGGCGAGGGATGATGTCACGTGAAGTGACTCCACAAGTGTGTGAGGTCATCCATACAGGATCGAACTAGGAGCGACGATTGCTATAACTGCTCTCTAAGTGAGAGGAGAAGTTAGAAATGAGACAATTCATTTGTTAGAGTTTGTGGCACGATACTGCTTTGTGTATGCAGATCGGCCAATGCTAGTGAGTTGTAAAAACTCAAACAGGTGATTATATAGCTTCCCTTTCTGTCCTGAGGCACGTGAGGTGCAGGTTCTGACACGATATGTGATCTTCTTCGTGTACTCACGACAACGTGGTCTGCCGCAGGGAATCCCTCCAAACGGCTACCGCGTCCGGAGAGCTAGCTGGCTGTTGCATGCTGGTCACGTGTCAGTGTCAACGGCCAGCCTCACTTTCGCTTGTGGCCCGGCGAGGGTTGTCCCCCGCTAATGCCTCAGGTATATGGCCCAGTGACTGACAGCTTGTAGCACCGGACACTCCCACGCCCCTCCCGTCAGGTGGTGCGCTGACGCTCCCTTTCTTGCAGGTAGCCGATGACCTCTTGTTTTTGCTCTGGCTGGCCTCTGCATACCCACGATACCCGTCATCTGTGCAATTCTGACAAAAATCTTACACCTAAATTTTTACCATGACCTATGTTATAATAAATCTACATAACGATACATTGATGGTCTGTCATTTCAGACACTCTTATTTTAATTTTATAGTTATTAATCTATGGCTATCATTATAACAAAATCTTGGTGTATCTAATCTAGACATGGAAATAATTTATCTTGATATTTGTATAGAGACCGATCTCACTACTGCACATGGTGTGTGACAACTGATGCTATGTATCGGATGAACAACTAAATGTGCGTGCCCGCACTAATATTACTATTACTTATATAGAGCGACAGTAGACATGCTCAAGAGTTAACTACCATTTGCCAACGATCTACATTCTATGTCTTTTGAATAAATTATGTTATTATGCAAGTGGAAATTTTACTGAGCTATAAAGAACATGCAACTATTCTACGTTCGTAGCATCCCAACAGGCGCGCGCCAAACGTTCCTACTTGCAGTAGAAAACTCCCACAATATTAACGATCTAGTTATTGCTAAATCCTAAATTTTAACGTATCCTAGTATATGGTATTTTTTTTACCTTGTACAATACTCTTACATGAATCCTGTTACGCTGAGATGTCTCGTTGCTCGCCTCTATTGACGACGATAGTAATGTGCGCGCCGTACGACACGGCCTCCGAGTTCTCACTGAAACTCCAGAGACTGGGTTAGCCATGACTATACAAGATAATAAATTTATAGTTGCAACTTCTTTTTCTATATGATACTGTTTTTAGTGATCAAAGGGCACCTTTCCAGAGGCAATGTAATATGACCAAGCCAGGACTGGTTCCTGTTGAGGATTCAGTCGCCCACCGCACGCCAGCTACACAGTATGTCACGAATCTCCAAGTATAATTGCTTGGTTATTCATCTGTGACAGTCACGAGCAGCACACTAAATCCCCAACCAGCACATTGGCATGATAGGCTTTATGCCCGCATTTCCACCGTCTAGGGCACCATTGGAGTCAAACGCTCACAGGTTCACCCCGACTTGCAAGACAACGATGCTGGCGCATCACTGTAAAAACTATACTGCCCATATTCATCCTCGAAATCACGCAATATACCACAATCTTGCAGTGCACTGACGTGTGCCTGCAAGCATTGGTATGAACGTCTCACGAACTGGTTGTGGCAGCTATGGAGCGTATCACGACATCCCAGAATGCTTCTAGGAGCACGTTCTTGTATGCTCCCGTTTGTGCGACATCTCCTCACTCATCATTATCCCTCAACATGGACACCAGACAGGAAAGGACAAAAACATTGCTCATGGAATAGTAGTGCCTCCTACTCCATCGACATTGGAAGTCACGAACAAAAAAAAAAAAAAAAAAACTATTAATGCATCGATTATTGTTCCCCGAAGAAAGGTTCATATATTTGCCTATTCTACTATGTACACCACTTAAACTACTATTATTCCATTAACTTCTTTGTACGAGAGATGTGGTGGAGTCCTATGGACTAGCGCCAATCCCTTGTTAGACTCCCCCTCCTCTGACGTGCATTAGAATTTGCAGGTCTAATTTCAATCTCCTGGTTCTCCTGTTGTCCTTGATTTCGCTCTCTCCAATTACGGTCGCTTTGCCGTTCGTTATTCCTCCTGTCCCCGCTTCCTTGTCTAGCATGACCCTGTTCCCTGACGTTCTGGTTTCCGTGTCTCTGGTTTCCAAAACCTTGGTTAGCGTAATCTTGATTTCCGTAACCCTGGTTTCCTAAATGACCAGTGCGATTATGCCATCTGTTGCCGTCCTCCCTTGCTGGTCGTTAATATTTGTTACTCTGCCCCTTCTTCCTGTCCTTTGCGTCTTGTTTGTCAAAGACAACTTCGAGTTCACGCAATAGACTCTTGAATGCTTCTATGTCGGATCCACACTTCCCGACAAGTGTTTGTTGGTACCTAAGTGGCAATTTGGAAAAACAAAATTTGATGACTTCTCCCTTGCTATATGGACTATCTAAAAATTGATTCTTCTTGAGTAAATCATCAAAAAATTTGGTTGCGCTCCTTTGCCCGGACACTTCCAGTTCAGGACAAAATATTATTTCCTCTTTAATCCTGCCTTGCATTTCCTTTGACCAGTAGATCCGCAGGAACGCATCAACAAATTCCTGATAAGTCTGACACGTCGCTGCCACACCCCGCATCATTTCCGTGGCTTGGCCTTCGATGTGTCCACACATGAACTCTAATTTTGCCAGGGTTGGCCATGATGACGGTAATGATTTTGTAAACTGCATCACCCAGCTCTTGGGATGCATCGACCCTCCATTATCTCTGAACTTTTTGAATTTTAGTATCGACAGGAAGTGGTTGTGATCAAAATCCTGTCCGATCCTCGCACTGGTGTTGTCACTCGTTTCCGATACTTGCACGTCTACTGAGTGTCCTGTTCTATCTTGCTGATAACTGTGATATGCTACCTCTGTATCACAGTGGAAGTGGCATTCAGCATTCACTCTTCTAAGTGGGCTACAATTATTGGAGCTATTACTCGCTGTTTCTGCGTATGCATTGTTAGTTTCGTACTCTGTCACTGGGCTAGAGCACGGCGAGCTTTTTCTTGGAGACACAGTTCTGTGTACTCCATCATTGGTATCCGAACGCGTAGTGCTCGTGTGCCCGTTTTGCTATCCGACTCTCTACTTCTTTCATTCGTTTCTTGATGTTCGTAACCGCGATATTACCTTGAGTTTTTAAGAACGCAAGGGATTTTGAGTGGGTTTGTGTCGCACGTCGCAAGCGCCCTGCTAGTTGAGAAGTTACTTTTGCGATTTTCATTGCCCCTGTAGCTGCCGTTTTGGCTAGGCCTGCTACTTTTTGTGCTACCATTGACATTTGTTTTGCTTCTCCACATTCTTTCTTTATTGTTAGCAATTCCCCACGAATTTCCCCTATATGCGAAATTATTGCCTGAGTGTCCTTCTTACGCTGTTCGTCAGCTTCTTCCTTCTCCTTCATACGCTGTTCATCATCTCCTTCCTTCTCCTTCTTACGCTGTTTCTCAGCTTCTTCTTTCTCCTTCTTACGTTGTTCATCAGCTTCTTCTTTCATTGATCGTAGGAAGCTCAGTATTGGGTTTATGTCATCTTTTCGATCCTCTTCAAACATGGGCGATGTAACTCTGGACACCTGGGCGCTAGAGGTCTGACGTGTGAAGGAATAGCAACTTTTCACCCCATGCAATTAGAGAAGAAAATCGAATTACTCAGAGTAAGATAGAAATATGAGAGGGGTTCATGCCACCTCTCAACATTAACAGGACTTTCTTATTGTAAATGTGTTTTTGCGACTTCGTTACAGCGACGTCATTTTTGAAAGGACTTTACTCATGAAATACGATCTTTCAATGGTGGTAATCTTCGAATGTCATCTATCAAATACTTCAGATTAAAAACAAAAATTGATATGTTGAACAACACAGCTATAAGAGTAACTGCTGCGGAATATGTTGTACATAGAACGCCGAGCTGATAAGTTCTTCAAGAGCATGACAATTACTGAGGAAAAACTCAAACCCAGTAGTTTACTTCTTAGTATTCGTTTTGATTTAATGCAAACCTTTCCACTGCCATAACATCTTTTGCAGAATGTATTTTATCATCGGCGGCTGTGGGTAAATGTGTTTTGTATCCATAACATGAAGAACAACGTATCTGTAATGCTTGTATACCATGAAAGCATTGCGAAGAAAGGAGCAAATGAACTCTATTCCTTCCTATTTGATTATATGAAAGAATATGTACCAGAAAATGACAAAGAGCAATAAGAATGATACTACCACCATAGTGCACTTGTTGGGCCTGTTAGTCCACACATCAGGGTTCTGAAACGGTTTTTCCCATTGATGTTTAGGCTGTCCTGCAAAGCAGATCTGTAAGGCAGGTTTATACTATTCCAACACAACATACCTGTCGTGTAGTGCAGCCTACATCTCAGGGACTGGAAAACTGTTTCTTGCCTCTGATGTGTAGGCTGCCCTTTAAAGGGTGACGGAAAAAGGTGGCAGGGGTTTTACTTTATAATATGTATAGATAGATATTAGTTTAATACCATCAATGTATGGCGCTCGCCACAAATGTAGTGACGAAATATTTCGTGACCAGTTTCCTCCACCTTCTCAGTCACTTATATTTTTCGTAGATATGGACTGCGCAAAATAAAAATAAATCACATACCTATACATAGAACTATGTATGTTGATAAAATGTAAATATTTCTGTCATTGACAAAATGACAAAGCGCACAATGCATGCCATCAAGAGTGATTGGGTTTAGAGGAGGTATTGTACAGGACATTTTTAATAATTGTGCAGTCACGATACTTTAACCAGAGGAAGTATTCTCGAGGCGACCGGCTGGAACTCCATTTACCCGATGGATTGTCGGGCGGGATGCTGATTTGGCCCGCAGAGCACGAACGGCGCAGCCTGGGGGAGCCGCACACAGCGGGGAGCGGCAAAAAGTAATAAACTGCGGCGCAGCCAGCCAGAGCAAACACGACGCACGCTCCGTGAGCGGCATCCTCGTGGAAGAGCAGTGAGTGGCCGACTTTCGCCCGCCACTGCACAGCTCCCGCGAGCCACCACCTTTATTGCCTTCTGTCGTTGCCAGAGGTACAGAAATACGTATTTTATCAAACAATTCGGATTTATTCCCCTGAGAATCACTCTTACCACCGTACGAGATTCTTTCCCAACAGGTTCATACTAGCTATTCTACTCATGATGCTGTTTCTATGCAGTGTTTTTACCCCTGAATCTCCCACGTGGTCGTTTTACTTACAAAGAGGTTACAAAAGTCATGGGATACCTCCCAATATCGCGTCGGACGGCTTTTGGACCGGTGTAGTGCAATAACTCGACGCATTATGGACTTAACCAGTCGTTGGAAGTCCCCTGCAGAAATATTGACCTATGATGCCTCTATAGCCGTCCATAACTGCGAAAGTGTTGCCGATGCAGATTTTTGTGCACGGATTGACCTCTCGATTATGTCCCATAAATGTTTGATGGGAGTCATATTGGGCGATCTCGGTAGCCAAATCACTCGCTCGAATTGTCCAGAGTGTTCTTCTAACCAGTCGCAAACAATTGTGGACAGATGACGTGGCGCATTGTCATCCATTAAACGTGAAGTCCATGAATGGCTGCAAATGGTCTCCAGGTAGCCCAACATAACCATTCCTCTCAGTAATTGGCTCACCTGAACCAGAGGACCCAGTCCATTCTATGTAAACGCAATCCACACCAGCTTGCACAGTTTCTTGTTGACAACTTGGGTCCATGGTTTCGTGGGGTCTGCGCCACACTCGAACCATACCATCACCTCTTACCAGTTGAAACAGGGGCTCATCTGACCAGCACACGGTTTTTCAGGCTTCTAGGGTCCAACCGATATGCTCATGAGCTCTCTAGAG
Organism: Schistocerca piceifrons; assembly: GCF_021461385.2. NCBI lineage: Eukaryota > Metazoa > Arthropoda > Insecta > Orthoptera > Acrididae > Schistocerca > Schistocerca piceifrons. Next base: position 323,392,249 of record NC_060141.1, read on the forward strand.
GCACTGCAGCGATGTCGCGCTGTTAGCAAAAACACTCGCGTCGGTCGTTTGCTGCCGTAGCCCATTAACGCCAAACTTCACCGCACTCTACTGACGGATACGTTCGTTGTACGTCCCACATTGATTTCTGTGTTTATTTTATGAGGTGTTCCTTGTCTGTTAACGCTGACTACTCTACGCAAACGCCGCTGCTCTCGGTTGTTCAGTGAAGGTCATCAGCATCTACGTTGTCCGTGGTGAGGCGTAATACCTGAAGTTTGGTATCCTGAGCACACTCTTGACACTGTGGAACTCGGCATATCGAGTTCTTTAACGATTTTCGGTATGGAATGTTCCACGTGTCTAGCTCCTACTACCATTCCACGTTCAAAGTCTATTAATTCCCACCGTGTGCCGTAGTCACGTCGGAAACCTTTTCACATGAGTGAGTACTAATGTCAGCTCTGCCAGTACATTGCCCTTTTATACCTTGCTGACGCAATACTACTGCCATCTGCGTATCCGCATATCGCTATATCATTGTTTTGTCACCCCAGTGTACGTTCGATCAGATATTCTACAAAAAGATCAGTCGCGACATGAGTTTGATGTTCCGTTCCTTTAGGTCCTGCGACACAAATAAAACGAAAAAGCGAATAGGATTTATTCGCAGATTTTCTGTTTACCCACCGTTTTAGTGTTAAGCAGTAACTACAAAATATTTCAAAGATGCATCTTCTAGAAGTTATAGTTAAAGATAATCGTTAATAATAAAACTCGTTAGTAAAGAGAGCGCTGTTTTTTCTTAATCTAAGTATCCAGGCCTTATGGAGCCGAGTGAAAATCTTCTGGCTGATTAGAATGAGCAATGGTGTGTTTGAGGAACCTTTAACTGAATAAGGGTAAGTCATCGCCCTGCTGAAGAGGGGCAGCAGCCTTTTCAGTAGTTGCAGGGGCAACAGTCTGGATGATTGACTGATCTAGCCCTGTAACACTAACCAAAACAGCCTTGCTGTTGTGGTGCTGCGAACGGCTGAAAGCAAGGGGAAACTGCAGCCGTAATTTTTCCCGAGGGCATGCAGCTTTACTGTATGCTTAAATGATGATGGCGTCCTCTTGGGTAAAATATTCCCGAAGTAAAATAGTCCCCCATTCGGATCTCCGGGCGGGGACTACTCAAGAGGATGTCGTTATCAGGAGAAAGAAAACTGGCGTTCTACGGATCGGAGCGTGGAATGTCAGATCCCTTAATCGGGCAGGTAGGTTAGAAAATTTAAAAAGGGAATTAGATATGGTGGGAACTAGTGAAGTTCGGTGGCAGGAGGAACAAGACTTTTGGTCAGGTGAATACAGGGTTATAAATACAAAATCAAATAGGGGTAAAGCAGGAGTAGGTTTAATAATGAATAAAAAATAGGAGTGCGGGTAAGCTACAACAAACAGCATAGTGAACGCATTATTGTGGCCAAGATAGACACGAAGCCCACGCCTACTACAGAAGTACAAGTTTTTATGCCAACTAGCTCTGCAGATGATGAAGAAATTGATGAAATGTATGATGAGATTAAAGAAATTATTCAGGTAGTGAAAGGAGACGAAAATTTAATAGTCATGGGAGACTGGAATTCGACAGTAGGAAAAGGAAGAGAAGGAAACGTAGTAGGTGAATGTGGATTGGGGCTAAGAAATTAAGTAGGAAGCCGCCTGGTAGAATTTTGCACAGAGCATAACTTAATCATAGCTAACACTTGGTTCAAGAATCATGAAAGTAGGTTGTATACATGGAAGAACCCAGGAGATACTAAAAGGTTTCAGATAGATTATATAATGGTATGACAGAGATTTAGGAACCAGGTTTTAAATTGTAAGACATTTCCATTGACTCTGATCACAATCTATTGGTTATGAACTGTAGATTAAAACTGAAGAAACTGCAAAAATGTGGGAATTTAAGGAGAAGGGACCTGGATACACTGAAAGAACCAGAGGTTGAACAGAGTTTCAGGGAAAGCATAAGGGAACAATTGATAGGAATGGGGGCAAGAAATACAGAAGAAGAAGAATGGGTAGCTCTGAGCGATGAAGTAGTGAACGCAGCAGACGATCAAGTAAGTAAAAAGACGAGGGCTAGTAGAAATCCTTGGGTAACAGAAGAGAAACTGAATTTAACTGATGAAAGGAGAAAATATAAAACTGCAGTAAATGAAGCAGGCAAAAAGGAATACAAACGTCTCAAAAATGAGATCGACAGGAAGTGCAAAATGGCTAAGCAGGGATGGCTAGAGAACAAATTTAAGGATGTAGAGGCTTATCTCACGAGGGGTAAGATAGATACTGCCTACAGAAAAATTAAAGAGACCCTTGGAGAAAAGAGAACCACTTGCATGAATATCAAGAGCTCTGATGGAAACCCAGTTCTAAGCACAAAGAACGGAAAGTAGAAATGTGGAAGGAGTATACAGAGGGTCTATACAGGGGCGATGTTCTTGAGGACAATATTATGGAAATGGAAGAGGATGTAGATGAAGATGAAACTGGAGATACGATACTGCGTGAAGATTTTGACAGAGCACTGAAAGACCTAAGTCGAAACAAGGCCACGGGAGTAGACAACATTCCATTAGAGCTACTGACAGCCTTTGGAGAGCCAGTCCTGACAAAACTTTACCATCTGGTGAGCAAGATGTATGAGACAGGCGAAATTCCGTCAGACTTCAAGAAGAATATAATAATTCCAATCTCAAAGAAAGCAGGTGTTGACAGATGTGTAAAATTACCGAACTATCAGTTTAATAAGTCACAGCTGCAAAATTTTAACGCGAATTCTTTACAGACGAATGGAAAAACTGGTAGAAGCCGACCTCGGGGAAGATTAGTTTGGATTCCGTAGAAATGCTGGAACACGTGAGGCAATACTGACCCTACGACTTATCTTAGAAGAAAGATTAAGGAAAGGCAAACCTCCGTTTCTAGCATTTGTAGACTTAGAGAAAGCTTTTGACAATGTTGACTGGAATACTCTCTTTCAAGTTCTGAAGGTGGCAGGGGTAAAATACAGGGAGCGAAAGGCTATTTACAATTTGTACAGAAAGCAGATGGGAGTTATAAAAGTCGAGGAACATGAAAGGGAAGCAGTGGTTGGGAAGGGAGTGAGACAGGTTTGTAGCCTCTCCCCGATGCTATTCAATCTGTACATTGAGCAAGCAGTAAAGGAAAAAAAAGAAAAGTTCGGAGTAGGTATTAAAATCCATGGAGAAGAAATAAAAACTTTGAGGTTCGTCGATGACATTGTAATTCTGTCAGAGACAGCAAAGGACCTGGAAGAGCAGTTGAACAGAATGGACAGTGTCTTGAAAGGAGGGTATAAGATGAACATCAACAAAAGCAAAACGAGGATAATGGAAAGTAGTTGAATTAAGTCGGGTGATGCTGAGGGAATTAGATTAGGAAATGAAACGCTTAAAGTAGTAAAGGAGTTTTGCTTTTTGGGGAGCAAAATAACTGATGATTGTCGAAGTAGAGAGGATATAAAATGTAGACTGGCAATGGCAGGGAAAGCGTTTCTGAAGAAAAGAAATTTGTTGACATCGAGTATAGATTTGAGTGTAAGGAAGTCGTTTCTGAAAATATTTGTCTGGAGTGTAGCCATGTATGGAAGTGAAACATTGACGATAAATAGTTTAAGACAGGAAGAGAATAGAAGCTTTCGAAATGTGGTGCTACAGAAGAATGCTGAAGATTAGTTGGGTATATCAGATAACTAATGAGGAGGTATTGAATAGAATTGGGGAGAAGAGGAGTTTGTGGCACAACTTGACTAGAAGAAGGGATCGGTTGGTAGGACATGTTCTGAGGCATCAAGGGATCACCAATTTAGTATTGGAGGGCAGCGTGGAGGGTAAAAATCGCAGAGGGAGACCAAGAGACGAATACACTAAGCAGATTCAGAAGGATGTAGGCTGCAGTACGTACTGGGAGATGAAGAAGCTTGCACAGGATAGAGTAGCATGGAGAGTTGCATCAAACCAGTCTCAGGACTGAAGACCACAACAACAACATCGCTTAAGTCATGGGGCTTCATATCCGAAGACAGCATTTCGACTTATGCCAAGAAGAAACAGTCAGCCGTATCTGACAGTGCCATCTCTGTCCATTTTCATGATGGGCATAATATTTATTGCTTACCAGTGACAACGCCTGAAGTGTGACTCAGTTTAGCAGAAATCTGTCTCAATCTAGATTCGGTCAATTCGTTTGTCCTATTTATATCTTTGTAATCTATGAGAATATAATTATGGTTGGTGTGTAAATATGTATATATTTAATTGTATATATTTAGCATGCTTTTGAGACGAGTAAACAATTAAAATATTACAGCTAATTTCACATTGAGGTTTCTTGTTACTGTGGTGGTTATGATTCTGGTGATGTTGCCGGTGGAAACTGCAGTTCTGTAGCTGATGCTCGTGATGCTGATATTCGGACATGCGGATGTAGTTAGTAGAGAGCTGGAGTGGTAACGACGGGGTCGCAGCAGAGACACTAGCGGCTTCCAATGGAATGGGATAGTGAGAATAGTGAATGACAGGGTGTTAACATCAGGCGAGTGGCGTGTGTAAGAAGGAAACCAGAGAAAGCTGGGTTTGATGCTAGTGAGGGTAAGGATATCGGCAGAATGGCGAGGAAATGTGTTTCTGTGCGTTTGAACAAGACATAAGCTTTATTTGAGGCATGTGTAATGTAGACATTAAAGTCAAAAATGGAGCTGGCAGTGGGAGGAAAGACGTTTTGATGTGGGAATGCTGGTGTGGGTAGACGATTTGGTGGGTAACAGAAAATGGTTTTCATCTTCTACCCTGATAGGGGAGTCACTCTATCGGACAGGATTTTCAGCCGGATGTAATGGGCGTGTGAGTTCAGGTTTAAGAGATTGTGGTTTTCAGTTGTATTTCTGGAAAAAAAGTGGTATGGGACTGATTACATGATTTGTATATAGGAGGGGACTGGGGATTGGGCCAATATTTAAAGGAGTGGGACTCCTTGCTGGCTGCTTTGTGAAGTTTTGGAAAAGGTGATCATCTATAAAAACGGTGAGCTGCAGAGACAGCTTTGCATGGTTTAACTTAATGCTTTTTGGGCTGTATTAGAACACAATTGCGTAGGGAGCTTATTAGCTGTGGATGAGAATTTTGAAAAGACGTTGACGAGGTATGTTCGACTGTAGTTATTTCTGACCTGGAGTGCTTCGCGGGTGTTTATGTCGGGACAGAAACTTATTTCTGGTTCTGTGTCGAGATCAGTTTCTCAGAAGTTGGCTCTGAAAGTCGGTGGAGGGCATGATTGCGAATGTGGGTTGGGTACATGAATAATGGGTGTATGTTGGCCAAAGGTAACAGTTACAAACTTCTTGGTACATGGAAGTTTCTAGGTGTGACAGCATCCTTGGGAGGAATGTTTCAGATGATATTTAGGTTGGATAATACTTATTTGTCTCGGAACTGATGGTTTGGGGTATGGAGATTTTAGGATCTGGGCGGGTATACGTATATGAAATAGTTGGATATGTCTTTGTAAGATTAGTGTACATCGGTTCTGTTCCGATGGAATTAATTCGTACCTAGTGACGTCAAGGATCGAAATGTGGTCCACAGGTTGACGCTTCGAACATTTTTCACCAGCCTTTGAACTCTATGGCAGTTGTGGAATTGTGGATGGGAACTTACTTGGGTTCTGGGAAGTCCAGCGACGGTGCGAGAGGCAGTGACTGTTCCACTCCGTTGAAACGCGTTTACACCGGCGGAAAAAAATCGAAACACCTAGAAGGATTTATGCGACATAAACGTAAGATTGTAGGCGTGTTTCTACATCTGAAAGATGGTGTCTAAGTATCGCGCCAGTAGCACGAGAGTGGGGTTAGTAGCACCGCAATGAGGATGAAAATCAGGTTTGCTTTAAACACATGCTGTAACGGTTGGGAGCGTTAGAAAGCTTTGAGATTGCTTGTGGTGAGTAATGTTAGTCAAGAATGTCTTTAAGGCTACAAGGATGCCATTATTAACACCTCATTGAGTTGGACCGAGATTATGTAATTGGGTTAGGAGAATCTGAGTGTATCTTCTGTTATATTGCAGAAAGACTTGGCAGGAACGTAGCTCCGAATATGGTAGCTGGCAGCCGTGGTCACGAAAATGTGCAGTCGCAAGAAGACGGGGCTCTGGACCGTCACGTAGAACTACTCAGGGGGAAGATCACCATATTCGGAGTTTTGTTCTTGCACTTCGTATGGCATCTGCAGCAGCAATTCCAGCAGCGGTTGCCACCACAGGGAGACAACGAACTGTTAGAAATCAGCTATTCAAGGATAGAGATGGCCTGCAGGTTGCATTCCAGTGACCCCAAACCACCTCCATTTGCGACTTCAGTGGTGTCAAGAGACGCCTCATTGGAGGGTAGGATGGAGATCTGTTGCGTTTGTAATGAAGGTTGGTTCTGTCTCGGTACCAGAGATGGCCGTGTGTTGGTTAGGGGTGTTGCGAATGCAGGAGGACGCTGTAGATTATTTTCAATCAGAAAGATACCCAAAAATTAGTAATAAAATTATATTCATTAAATATGAAGAAATACTCAGCCTAAATGATGATTCTTCTTGTGAAATGGCCAGCACAATTAGACGTTTGAAATTATTACAAGTCCTCCAAAATATTAAAGTACTGTCACTGTGTTGCGGGCAACGGTCTTGGCGCAGTGGATACACCGGTTCCCGTGAGATCACCGAAGTTAAGCGCTGTCGGGCGTGGTCGGTACTTGGATGGGTGACCATCCAGGCTGCCATGCGCTGTTTCCATTTTTCGGGGTGCACTCAGCCTCGTGATGCCAATTGGCGAGCTACTCGACCGAATAGTAGTGGCTTCGGTCAAGAATACCACCACCACCGGGAGAGCAGTGTGCTGACCCCACACCCCTCCTATCCGCATCCTCCATTGAGGATGTGAGGATAACACGGCGGTCGGATGGTACTGGTACGCCACTCGTGGCCTGAAGACGGAGTGAGTCACTGTGTCTCTTATGCCTATGTAGAGTCCAGACCTGACCTACGATGCCTGTGGAGCTTGGGTCTCGGAGACGGCGGACGAACACTGCAGCACGTAGACTCGTCGGTGAATGGGAGACTGTACACGCCTCGGCGCACTGAAGAGGACTGTCTGCCATAGCTCAGTGTTCCGATATTTAACGAGACATCGACCAATCGCTATCCACACACATGATGCCCATGGGTTGACAGCTGCACCCCTGGCGGACCTTGGTATGATTTGTACTGCCAATCCATATAGATGATGCGTTACGAGTCTCTCTAACTCGGTTTATCGATTGTGGTGCGGCACTGTCTGGAGTCGTGAGTACCGTCACCACAAGGAGGAGGCCAGTTGAGGGCCTGGAACCAACCTACCTGCGTGCTAGACACACTGGACCTACATTTGGCGTTATATTCCGGGTGACGATTTCGTATAATAGCAAGGGCTCTCTCGTGGTAATCCCACACACTATGTCTGCATATTTGTACATCAGTCTGGTGATTCGACCTGTTGTGCTGCCATTCGTGACCAACATTCCGGGGGGGTGGTTTTCAACAGGACAACGCTCTCTCATGTATCGCTGTTGTAACCACAGCATGCTCTACAGAGTGTCGACATGTGGCCTCGGCCTGCTCGATCACCAGATCTGTTTCCAGTCGAGCACATGCAGGACATCATCGGACGGCAGCTCCAGCATTATCCACGAACAGCGTTAACCTTCTCTGTATTGGGCGTACTAAGAGTCCAACAGGCCTGGAACTCCATTCTCACAAACTAACATCCAGTACCTGTACAACAAAAGCACGCAGGTTTGCATGCTTGCATTCAACATTCTGGCGGTTGCACCGGTTATTATTGTGTCAGCATTTCACATTTGCAATGTCTTATCTCGCGCTTACGATTACAATGTTAGTCACTTAAGTATTGTACCTAGTCAAATGGATTCCCGAAATCTGATTCCTCAAAATCAAGCAATTTCATAGCTGACATGGAATAAGCCCAAAAGAGTTGCCATTTTAATACCTAAGCACATGGAACTGAAAGGACTGCAAACCATTCCTGTCACATCTGATGTTTGAGCTTAACTTATATCGATGCGAAGGCCTCTGGAGATGGAGAGCTGCCCAAATTTAACAAGGATCGAGGAAACTGTAATTTTATTTGAGAAATCTACGATTTTAAAAGTTGTTCTCTTCCATCTATACACACACACATTATTATTAGTGTGACTGCTTAGAGATTTGTGAAAGAGGAGTACTCAAATCAAGACACAATGAATGTGTATGCAATCAGTTGCCGACTCTGCAAAAGAAGATATGAATGTGGAACTATAAATAATTTGTAAAGTAAATATAAAATGACTGAATGTAAATTAGTAGCTAACCATTCTATGTCGGCACCGCCAGTATATTTAACGCAATTAAAATTATTGTTGAATATATGTAAATGTTGTAACCAAAGACAAGCACTCGCTTACTACATCACTGAAAAAAATTTAATAACACGTTCTATAGTCCAGCGCCATACAATAAAATGTAGTGGTATATCGGTTGGAAAAGTCTAATCGACTCGTACGTTATGTTTAGTGGTGGAAGCTGTAAACGTAGCACTGTCATATTTACCGGGAGAGAATGAGAGCAGGGGCGTATGTTAACTGGTTGAAAATTAGAGCACGCACGAAAACTTTACTGAATCATGACCAGGGTACAGATTAGCTGGCTGTTTTTCAAGGAGTTTCTTGCGGGGTGGGGGAGTGGCCATGTACGTAAAAAAAAATATTCCATTTGAGTCCATAGAGATATCACGCACTGCACTGAACAGAGATATGAATGTTGTGCAGGGTCTGTTGAATTTAGTGAAACTAAATTTCTAATTGTTGTTGTTCATAGGTCCCCTAACTCTGACTTCAGAGCATTTCTGCTCCAGATAGAGAGGGTTCTTGATTCACTTTATAGGAAGTACCAGAAATTAGTTATATATGGTGACTTCAAGATAAATTTTGTATATGATGGTGCAAGAAAATGGATGTTGCTAGATCTCCTAAATTCATATGATCTGATGCAGACGGTGTTTTTTCCAACTAGGGTGCAGGGGAACAGTAGCACAGACCATGACGCACAAATTTTAACACTAAAAGACTTTTGTATTCAAACAAACATCACATATATGTAGGAAAGTTAATCGAACAGAGATAGAGAGTTTTTTAAAAATCGTTAAGGAACAAGAGTAGTACGATGTTTATAGTGCCGATAACATAGGTGAAAAATATAATGCTTCCTTAACACATTCTTTATGCTCCCAGAGGGTTGATTTCCATTAGAACGTTCTAAACTGGGTACTAGCAGCAAAAGGCAGCCTGGGTGGCTGACTAGTGGGATAAGGATGTCATGTATCACGAAGCGGAAATTATATCAAAACGCTAGAAGTAGTCACAATCAAGCTACAGTAGCCGATTACAAACAGTACTGTAAGGTGCTTAAAAATGTTATTAGGAAGTCAAAGAGTATGTGGTATGCAAATAGAATAATTAATTCAAAGGTCAGCAGCACAAGGTCGACGGTATACAGTCAGTTCGTAGTAAAAATATTTCTATTACTGATGTATCAGATATATGTACAGTATTTAGCAATCATTTTCTGAGCATTGCTGGTGAATTAAACAAAAATTTAGTCTCCACAGGGAATCATATAACTACCTTGGCAAATGCCTTTCCGAGATTGATGTCTGAAATACTCCTCTGTGATACAGACAAGGGGGAGATTGAGCCAATAATTAAATCGCTCAAGACTAAAGAATCTCATGGATATGATGGAGTGTCTAGCAGAATATTAAAGTAATGTGCTGCATATATTAGCCTCGTATTTAGCCATATTTGTAATTTTTCCTTTGGGAATGGTCAGTTTCCTGCATGGTTAAAGTACTCAGTAGTAAAGCCGCTTCATAAAAAAGGAGAAAGAATAATGTAGACAATTTTAGACCTATTTCTATGCCAACAGTGTTTGCTAAAGTTATTGAAAAGGCTGCATATGTAAGAATAATTGATCATTATATGGCACACGATTTGCTATCAAATGTACAGTTCGGCTTTAGAAGTCGTCTAACAACTGAAAATGCTATATTCTCTTTTCTCTGTGAGGTACTGGATGGGTTAAACGAAAGGTTTCGAACGCTAGGGATATTTTTTGATTTGACTAAGGTGTCTGATTATGTTGATCACAAAATATTGCTCTAGAAGTTGGACCATTACGGAATACGGGTAGTAGCTCACAATTGGTTCACCTCTTACTTTAGCAACAGACAGCAACAGGTCGTTATTCACAGTGTTGAGAATGGCTGTGATGTGGGGTCTGAGTGGGGTACGGTCAAGTGGGGGGTGCCCCAGGGATCAGTGTAGGGGCCACTCCTGTTCCTTATTTATGTAAATGATATGCCCTCTAGTACTACGGATACTCAAAAATATTTCTGTTTGCTGATGACACTAGCTTGGTAGTAAAGGATGTTGTGAGCAACACTGGCTATTTTTCAGATAGTGCAGTTCATGACAAAAGTTCATGGCTTGTAGAAAATAAACTAACGTTAAATCACAGTAAGACTCAGTTTTTACAGTTTCTGTCACAATTCAACAAAACCTGACGATTTAATTTCACAGAATGGGAATGTCATTAGTGAAACTGAACAGTTCAAATTTCTAAGTGTTCAGATAGATACACTACTGGCCATTAGAATTGCTACACCACGAAGATGACGTGGTACAGAAGCGAAATTTAACCGACAGGAAGAAGATGCTGTGATATGCAAATGATTAGCTTTTCAGAACATTTACACAGGGTTGGCGCCGGTGGTGACACCTACAACGTGCTGACATGAGGAAAGTTTCCAGCCGATTTCTCATACACAAACTGCAGTTGATCAGCGTTGCCTGGTGAAACGATGTTGTGATGCATCGTGTAAGGAGGAGAAATGCGTACCATCACGTTTCCGACTTTGATAAAGGTCGGATTGTAGCCTATCGCGATTGCAGTTTATCGTATCGCGACATTGCTGCTCGCGTTGGTCGAGATCCGATGACTGTTAGCAGAATATGGAATCAGTGGGTTCAGGAGGCTAATATGGAACGCCGTGCTGGAAACCAACGGCCTCGTATCACTAGCAGCCGAAATGACAGGCATCTTATCCACATGGCTGTAACGGATCGTGCGCCACGTCTCGATCCCTGAGTCAACAGATGGGGACGTTTGCAAGACAACAACCATCTGCACGAACAGTTCGACGACGTCTGCAGCAGCATGGACTATCAACTCAGAGGCCATGGCTGCGGTTACCCTTGACGCTGCATCACAGACAGGAGCGCCTGCGATGGTGTACTCAGCTACGAACCTGGGTGCACGAATGGCAAAACGTCATTTTTTTCGGATGAATCCAGGTTCAGTTTACAGCATCATGATGGTCGCATTCGTGTGTATCGACATCGCGGTGTACGCACATTGGAAGCGTGATACTGGCGTATCACCCGGCGTGATGGTATGCGGTGCCGTTGGTTACACGTCTCGGCCACCTCTTGTTCGCACTGACAGCACTTTGAACAGTGGACGTTACATTTCAGATGTGTTACGACCCGTGGCTCTACCCTTCATTCGATCCCTGCGAAACCCTACATTTCAGCAGGATAATGCACGACCGCATGTTGCAGGTCCTGTACGGGCCTTTCAGGATACAGAAAATGTTTCACTGCTGCCCTGGCGAGCACATTCTCCAGATATCTCACCCATTGAAAACGTCTAGTGAATGGTGGCCGAGCAACTGGCTCGTCACAATACGCCAGTCACTACTTTTGATGAACTGTGGTATCGTGTTGAAGCTGCATGGGCAGCTGTACCTGCACACGCCATCCAAGCTCTGTTTGCCTCAATGCCCAGGTGTATCAAGGCCGTTATTACAGCCAGAGGTGGTTGTTCTGGGTACTGATTTCTCAGGATCTATGCACCCAAATTGTGTGAAAATGTAATCACATGTCAGTTCTAGTATAATAGATTTGTCCAATGAATACCCGTTTATCATCTGCATTTGTTGTTGGTGTAGCAATTTTAATGGCCAGTAGTATAGTAAACTGTCATGGAAAGCCCACATTTTGGATCTTGTTCAAAGACTTAATGCTGCCATTTTTACTATTCGAACGGTATCTGAAGTGAGTGATCGATCGATACAAAAATTAGTCTACTTTGCTTATCTTCATTCGCTTATGTCGTATGGTATTATATTTTCGGGTAACTCTTCCCATTGAAAAAGGATATTTTTGACTCAGAAACGGGCGGATCGGGCAATAAGTGGTGTAAGTTCACGATACTCTTGTCGACCCCTGTTCACGAGACTGGGTATTTTGATATTGACCCCATAATATTTGTATTCCTTACTGTCATTTCTTGGTAACAACATATAAGGTCTCAGGCAAATCCAACACCTTCCATGAAAACCCTGACATGATAAGCAAATTCAGCAGTATGTCACATAGCTCCGAATATATCGTGACATTATATTAACCAAAGTAATACGAGTAACGAGTGAACAAATGGAATACCACAGACTAACACAAGAATGCCTAAATGCATGTCATACCTTCCCACCGTGAGACAGACGCAGTTCCGAGGGGAGAAACGAGAACAGAAGCCGAAAGCAGAACCGTGTTAAGCTAGAAGGCCCTACGGTAAGGGATGGAGACCCACGGTGCCAGCCAACCGTCAGGACCACCCCCAGCCCATGTTAAAAGATAGAGCCCTCCAGAAGCACAGTATAGATCTTATGATAACACTAAAAGGGCCACACCAGCTGCAAGTTTTAGCATGAGACTTTTTCGCGTCTCTGTTACGTTGCAAACGTTAAAAACATTGCCCCACCACGAAAAGTATCACGTTTCTCATTGGATCGACAGAATTTTTGTAGGCAGAGCTTAAGGTTGACATTGAGACCCTGATTGGTCAGATGAAATCACAGCAAGATTTTTTTTTTAAAAATCAGATTCGGTAAATTGTAGTAAGGAGAAGTTAGGAGGGAGCTGCTTCCGAGACAGTGAGGTGTGTGGAGCTGTGCCGCCCGCCGCCCCCTGACACTGTCTAACCAACGACAAGGTAATGAACGCACGCGATGCCGCATAACAGCGCATAAAGCTTCACTCAGAACAGCAGAAGTCTCATCTGTTACACCCCCTTTTTACGTAATACTAGTGTCGGTCGTCAGTTCAATCTCATCGTGTTCGCATTTGCTACGTGTAGTTAAAATTGGAAACGTGATGATTATTCTGTTACATAATTATTGAGAAGCAATATCAGCCACTGTAATTTACGACAAGTTAGATAGGTAATTAAAGATAATTGAGGGTCACTGTAGACCATTTTGATAGTTTTCTCTTTTATGAAACTTAACTTAAATCTAGATTATAGATGTGATATGGCATAGGTCATCCTTCGATCCATTGTAGAACTTGGAAACCCATTCAGGGAATATTCGTTTTTGTTGAACGCAGTGTATTAAAACATTTCCTTTTATCAATAATGCAATTTATAAACAATGTTTTGAGAGTAGAATAAAATTTCCAATGGTAAAGTTAACTGCTTTTTCGACGTTATTTTACCAGCTAACTAAAAATAGGAAAGCCTTGAACCCCTTCCACTACATTTAGTTAGTATTAAGATTCTTTTACAGGGAGTGCAGTGGAACTGACGTTGAAATCATTAAGTATTTGGTTATATCATCGCTAGTCTCACTGAACTCTTCTGAACTCTACATGTCATGTGTGGTCTGGCGTCTCGTTACCAGCAACAGGTCCCAGGTTCAAACTAGTCAATTCCCTAAAAAACACACTCAGAGCGTCGTTGGGCGAAAGTGGTAGGGAGACACGACATAGAACATCAGACACCACGCAGAATGTTAGAGAATGGCGACCCTGCCAGGATGGTAAAATACCGTGATTGAAGGTCGACCACATGCCTAACTAGGTCAGAAAAATATCCTGTTGAAAAATTTTCGTAATAAAAATTTTTTTTGGAAGATACAAACAATCGAAAACAGTAGCTACAGCGATAGATAGTAAGAAAGTATTCAATAGAAAAAGTGAGACATTCTAGCAGAGACAATAGCATAATTAAGTTTTGAATTTTAATATTGTTAGAATTAAGTTTTCTCTCCAATTTAAGCGCACAGGTGGCGGATACATCGTTGACAAGTTGGTTCTGATCCAACAAGTAAGTGAATGGAATATCAGTATTGGGTATAATAAGTGTCAAGTCGTGTGAACAAAAAGACGCGTGAGATCATATGAGCGCATGTTGACGCGAAGTAGGGCGCGTGAATTGCTTTTAAAACAGAAAATACGGGATTCGGTAAGATTAGCAATGGCGGATCGAGACCTTGACCGAATTGAGGTAGAGAGCCAACATGAAGATGGACAGTGAATAGAGGACAGTACAACAGACGATGCAGTATCGCGAGAAATAGGATAGATAACGCACCACAACGAGGATAATGTACGCCAAGGCACAGAAAAGCTAGGTCAGCATACGACAGAGGAGCAGGAAAGTAGAGAGACAGCCGATGAGGATTCTAACTTGCGTCTTGAATACGTAGAACCCATAGTAAAAGTAATCAGAGCTCCCTCCCACAGAGTACAAGGAATTCGATCAAAAACGTGTCACTGCACAGTTCAATGCAATCGGTTGCAAACCAACAATTGGGCGAAAACACAGAGCGTAGGACGTCGGAAGGAAACGCAATAGAACCCACCAATCTGGCAGAATTATTACAATTAATGACGGAAACCATGACAAGACAAAATAAAGAAATTACGAACCAAATTAAAATTCAGAATGCCGAAACGACGTAACAAATTGCAGAAACCACGAGACAAATGCGTGAGATTAAAGAACAAAACAAAAAGATTCAGTTAACCTAAGTCATATTGAAGACGAGGCAAAAGAATCTCGAGAAGTGATAGGAAACTTGATAACAGGTCACAATCAATTGAGAACAGACATTGACAAGGTACAAGTGGACGTACAAACATTGCGTAATGACACTCAGGGCGAGATCAAAACATTACGTAACAGCTCCCAGGAGAAATCAAGAAACTAGAGAAACAGATAAACGTAATAACTAGACAAGCAGCAGGCACAGCTCGTGAAATTGTTGAAAACAGTGTGTTACACAAACGTATCACAAAAGCAGTGCTGAAAAGATATGGTAACCGCATAGTCAAAATAGAAGCGCAAACGAAGCAACAATTTCAGAAATTGCGAACAGAGTTGTTGAAAACCATTGAAGAGCGTAGTGAACAGGATCGAACAAGCACTGAGTCTGCAACCACATCTGTATCTTTAACAGCACCGGAAAAACAAGCAATTAACGAAGATATCATGCATTTTCGATTCTAATCACAGGCAGCAAATAACATACGTGAAGTCAGACAGCCTGCACCGCAACAAACACGTTTCGAAATTCTTGATGAACAAACGGCACCACAAACACATGCAGAACCACAAATGTATGTTTCAAGACAGTCTGGATCGTGCAATGAAGCGGCAAGGTTAGCCAGACAAGATACCGAACCAATACGTGACAATGGAAAGCCAGGTCGCGAAGAGTACAGTCCAATGCATTCAGCTACACGTTCAAACCGATGGAAGAAAACTATTGCGTACCACTCCAACGATACTACGCAAGGGTACGCGAAAGTTACAGTGGACAATATCCAATGGATCTACCACAACCGGAAAGAACGACGGGAGAAATGATCAGATACAAAAGTGGTGAAGAATCGCGAATTTCATAAGGAACTACGACGAAGTGCGACAATGATCATTTCCTCACAGTCAGAAAATTTCAACACTTTCGAGAAGGAAACTCATTACATTGACGAACTTTTATTGATCAATTCCGAGTAGGATTACCAGAACACTGGACGCTAGAACACAAATTAGACTTTATATGTGCACACATGTCAGGGACAGTCGCAGAAACCATGCAGAATGTTGCAGCGACATGCCGATCGTACGAAGATTTCAGAGAGAAGTTTCTCTCACGATATTGGTCCAGCGAAGCACAGAACAGAGTGAAGTACGAATTATTACAGAACCCATATTTTGAAAATTCAGGAAAGAACAGTCCCGTGAAATTTTTCGAAGTAATGGCAAAGAAAAATCAATGCTTAGATGCACCATACAGTGACGGATAGTTGACTAAATTATGTTCGATGAAGGTACAATTGAAATACCAGCAATCGCTAGTAGGTCGCGGAGGCAATGACGTCGAAGCATTTAAAGGTATTCTAAGGGAACTAGAGTTCATATTTTCGGAAGATGACGCAAGAAAAAGACGAAGGACACGTAAAAACGAAAGCAAAAAGCAGTGGAATCCACAAGACACAGTACGAAGAAACAATAATTACGAACCACTTGATAACTTCGCACCAAGAAATGACAATAGATTTCAACAAAGAACCGGTTATGGATTTAGAAGAGAATATGGCAATAACTATAATTCACCCAGGAACGGCAACAACTATTACAGAGGGAATGACGACAACCGGAACGGGTATTGGAGAACCAATAGACCGACAAATTATCAACAAAGAAACCAATATCAACAAGCTGAACAAGAAAAGAGAATACAGATAGAAGAGGTGGAGGTAAGACCACCAAACCCCGATAAACGTTCGAATTGACAGCTAAGCGCCCATGCCAAAGAGAATGACGCACCGACCCAGGACAATTGCAGCACCTTGAACAGAGAAGTAAATACCTTATCACGAGAAGAGAAGAAGGAAGAAACAAATCCGCAGAGACCAGATGAAAACGAAGACAGGAAAATAACAATATCGTGTTGGGACGAAATTAATTTGGGGAATACTGACGAGGAAGATGAATTACCAGATGCATGCACAACGAATGTAGGGGAAAGGACGAAGTAATGAGTATTGCAGAGCTATTTGAGATGGAAACCAGGGAAAGCGAATTCAATGAGGATAATGCGCGGTCGACAGAAGTTGAAAATAAGTTACTAGTGGGCACACAACCCAACGTATATAATGAAGGAAGTTATGAAGCGATAATTAGAGCATTTAGATGCGATTATGTGGAAGTAGCGGCGAAGAAGGAGAAGATAGACGAGGATGAGGAAAAAGTAGAGGATGTTGAAGAAAGCGTAAATGAAGGAAGAAATAGAGAAGAGGAAATAAAAGAGAGAGAAGTAGCAGTCGAAGCTTATCCTACAGAAAGTTCGAATTCACAAGGGAAATTCCTGAAAAGACTCATGTATGATTCAGTGGAGGATTCGTTGATGCAAGAAGAAGAAGAACAGAACCAACCCTTTCAAATTCAACCAATTGTGAAGGCCATGGTAAAGCACATCCCAGTCAATATTGTAATTGATAGCGGAAGTGAACTAACCGCGATCTCAGAAAATTTATTCGTGCAGTGTAATGCCAATGAGGAATTGCCAGTTCTGAAAACACGTAAGATTAAAGTAAGTGGTCCTATTAGAAACAATGCTGTGGAAGTTACGAGACAAACAAGGTTAACTCTTTCGTGTCAAGGTCAAAAGATCGAAGCCAACTTCGTGATTATACCTAAACTAACTGTAGATTTGATTATAGGTGCAGATTTTTTAAATGAGAGACGAGCGATAATAGATATGGGGAAAGGTAGCGTAACATTCGGGAATGTCACACTTCTCTTTGAGCAAAAGCTAAAATTAGAAGAAATACCAGTTATAAACGAACAATTAAGAATGATGCGAAATAAAGAGGATGAAGAATTAGAATGGTATGCACAAAAGAGGGAATCACTTCAACTCATGTTAGAAGTCCATAAAGAAACCGACGAAAAATTGCACGAAGTTCAAGGTATTTCGGAACACAGTAAAAGAGAATTAGAGGGTATTTTACGAGATAAAGCAGAGGTATTTTTACCTAAGACTGGCAGTATTAAACACTTTCAGTACAAGTTTGAAGTAAAACAGCACAAACCATTTAGAGTGCCACCCTATACAATCCCATTAAGCTACAGGAATAAAGTATTCCAGGAGATATCTAAAATGTTAGATGATGATATTGTTGGACCAACTACCTCCACATATAACAGCCCACTCCATATTCTACAAAAACGAGATGGGAGCATCAGGTTAGTGCTTGATTCCAGACAGATCAACACAATCATAATCACTGAGACAGATTGTCCAGAAAAATTAGAGGAATTGATACAAAACTTCCATGGTGCTAAGATATTTTCATCAATTGATTTACGGAGTAGTTTCTGGCAAATAGAATTGGTCCCAGAATGTAGAAAATTTACAGCATTTATCGTATTCGGTAGATGTTACCAATTTAAACGATTGCCATTTGGTTTAAACATATCATCAGCAGCATTTATTAGGGGATTTACTACTATACTCAGTCCTGAAATTTTACAAAAAATTACTTGTTATGTTGATGATGTGATTATAGCAGAACCGTCTTGGGAACATCACAACAACACATTAAATCTGTTTTTACAGATCATGAAAGAGCATGGGGTCACAGTAAATATAACAAAATCCAAATTTGGAAGGCGAGAGGTCAAATTTCTAGGACACATAATTTCAGAGAAAGGGGTAATGCCCGACCCAGAAAAACTAACGGCAATCAAATAATTCTATACTCCATATAATAAGAAAACTCTCAGAGGATTTCTAGGTCTCACCGGATCCTATAAAAAATTTATTTGGATCGACTCTCTCGCAAAACCACACCTATGTGCATTGACTGGAAAAAACACACCATGGGTATGGGATCAACAAGCCAATGAAGAATTTTTAAAAGTGAAAAACGCACTAACAACAGCACCGATTTTAGCACATCCTGATCTAACACAAAATTTTTGTATGGCCACTGATAGCGCGAAAACAGGTTTAGGAGTTGTTTTATTCCAAGAATACGAACAGGCAGGGCTAAGATCATATAGAACAATTGCATTTGCCAGTTGTGTACTCACAAAAAGCGTGAAAAACTATTCAATCACGGAGCTGGAAGCATTGGCCATTGTATGGGGCTTTCAACGTTTTCGATACTTCCTATTCGGAAGAAAAACAAAAGTATACACTGACCACAAAGCATTAGAATTTCTGTTATCCGCCAAACTAACTCATGGGAGGTTAGCCAGATGGATGTTAATATTACAAGAATTTGACTTCACTATTACACACATACCACGACCAGCGAATGTATTAGCAGATGCTTTATCACGATGTCCACAGGGTGCATCCAATAATATAGGTTTGGAAGCAGCAGAAGACAAGTTTACAATGTACTATATGAAACAAGTACCTTTCGAAAACTACATTACGACAGCATTGAAAAACATAGGCAAGGAACAGGACAAGGATACCGAAATACTAGGAATCAAACACAAGTGGAGAAGTAAGGATTTTCCAGACATTCGACAGCACTATCTCGTAAAAAACAATGTTTTATTTTTTAGACAAAATGTTGCAACGAATGAATGGTTAATTTATATCCCAGATGAACTAATTAATAAGTACATATGGTATACACATTTAAGTAATGGCCACTTTGGACCAAAGAAATGCTTTTTAAAAATAAAACAAACAAGCCATTTTCCTAACATAGAAATACGAATTAGAACAGTATTAGTCAAATGCAAAAAATGTATGAGGGCTAAACGTGTCACTTTCCAAACCAAACCACCTATGTTTCCAATAATCCCTAAAAAATTAAAACAAATAGCTGCAACAGATTTGATGGGGCCCCTCCCATGGACAAAAAATGGATATATTTTCATATTTATCGTTTTGGAACTTACTTCTAAATATGTTACCTTGACACCATTAAAACGGGCAACAGGTCTTACTATAAGTAAAGCATTTAGACAAGATTTTCTCAGACAAGTAGGTCGAGTGGAACAAATAATTTCGGATAATGACCCACAGTACAAATCAGTGCAATGTCAGAACACGTTAAAACAACACAAAATAAAACCCATCTTCATATCTAAGTACAAACCTAGCGTAAATCCAGCAGAAAGATCTATGAAGGACATAGGCACTTTATGCCGATTATATGCAGGCAAAAGACACAACACTCAGTATATATACCTTAAAGATTTTCAAGAAGTAATAAATGAAATGCCACATAGCACTACACTACTACCTCCAGTTACTGTACTTAAAAATATTGAGCCCCAAACATAACCAGAGAAAAGTTAGATTTCCTATTGTACCACGTCAACAGCACAAACAAGTCATAGCAACAGCACTCTCCAACATCAGAAAGGCAGCCATTAAAAGAAAAGAAAGAGGAGATAGAACAGCATTTAAAAGAACATTCTCAGTAGGCCAGAAAGTATTTGTAAAAACACACAATCTCTCCAGCAAACAGAAACACAAAATACATAAGCTTTACACTGCATACAAAGGACCTGTCATAATTAGCCGAATTGCTCATGATAATGCTGTGGAACTAATGAACCCAAAAACAGGCAAAACCTTAGGACTTCACCATGTGAGCCATAACAAAAAGTTTGAAGATTAATTTTATTACTGGTAAATAATCAGCACAATATTTCAAGTTTATGTTGCAGATAAGATCATCAGGAGAAAGAAGAATGAAGAGAGAGGAAGGTGGGAGAATGAAAGTAGTTTCAATAAAAACAAAAACAAAAATAACAACAATAGTACCATAGATTAAGGTGAAGGGATAGAGGATAGATAGTCTAGCAGCATGAAATACTAAAATGTTATACACCACGACACTACACAAAAATGAAAAAACGAATTTGGGGATTCTTGTAGAAGTTAAGACTCAAAATATCTTAGAATTGTAACATGGAAAGGGCGTCAAAATTTGTAAAGCTTTTTAAAAAGGCATAAAACAATGTAGGTACTATACATATGTTAGATGAATATAAGTAAAACTTTTTGTAAGAACCATTGTAAAAAACTCCAGCAAGGACCAGATACAACAACCCACAAGTTGCAACGAGAGAAGTATCAAGAAAGGAAAGGACGTAATTAGCAAGACATGATTCCTACAAGGCAGAAGCGTTGAGAGAAGGGAAAGGACAGCGAGACCAACAGAGGGCCCTTGTAGCCAAAGTGGGCAGTAAATCTGCCGCTAAGCAGAACCCTGCTGGGATAGAACACGGAAGGCCAAGAGGGCCTTGGTACGCCCCGACTCAGCGGAGCGAGCAAAAACCGGCCCGACAAGAAGATGGCAAGGGCAAGCCACCACTGGCAAAAAAAATGTGTAAAAGTCACACTACTGCTATTAAACAGCACACTGATGCACGAAACTGAAGAAAACTTCCACTAAGTAAAACTGACACGTCCAAACAATTTATCAAACTGTTACTAAGAGGAGAACTTCAAAGCGACTAGTTATCAATAAATATTCCCATATCCTGCCCAGAGAAGAACCAAGAATCAAGTAAGAAGCAGAGAAAAAGAAGGAAGAACAGAAGTTGAAGATTTGCAAGATTGTGACCAAGAAAGAAGATGGGTGAAGAATAGACGACATACCTTCCCAAATCGCTATCCTATTGTAATCTAGTCATCTGCGAAGTATCACAATGAAAAACGACCGCTTTCAGCGACACATAACGATGACTTTCGATGACTTTCACGCATACAAAGCCAGTAAACCACCAGATTCTGCACTCACAGAGCCATTCGATTAGGGGACCTCCACAACAGCAACACACCGTTGCAAAGCCAACAAGGAATGACGATCGAAGCTGTACATCAAATACTTGCCCACATCCATCTCTCTCAAGTCCATCACCTTTGTGCAAAAACATTCGCCAACCTCATGCTTAAACATTCATAGGATTGTGTGAATGTGTGAAATCAAATTATGTGATGTAGGAATTGTGCAAAAGAAATGTGTGAAAAGCTAAATAAGTTAAGCACACCAGACAGCTAATAAACTACAAAATAACAGTCATTGACTATGGACTTAGGTAAAAAATAGACTATCGATAAAAATAAGTCATTAGTTCTGAAATGGACAGTATATAAAGAACAAAAGTATGGCATAATAAACACTAAAACTATATGCCACTTATTTTCTCCTAATAAAAATAAAAGAATAACTATATTTTACTTATTATCTCCTTATAAAAACAAAGAATAAAAAATTATCTTGTTGGATGTTTTCCCTTTTTTTAACATTTGTACCATTTGTTAGGATAATATCTCAATACTTGTGTATGTATATTTCTTTGCCAAAGCAATTCTTGGAAATAATTATTATTTGTTAGTGTAACAATGTTGAAATGAGTGTCTAGAAACAAAAACATTTTACTTGTACATGATATTTAGAAAATGTGCTAGGAATAGATTTTACTTAATTACTATATTTATAAAAAAAATATTTCTAAGAAAATCGATGTGAAAGACTGCTCACTTTTGATAACAAACTTCTTAAAAACAAACTTCACACTTAAATAAAGAAAGAAAATAATTAAAAATTAATAATAATTATAGTAGCATAAAAATATTCTTCTCTTGTCAATATAAACATATTTTTGAGAATAATGTGGAAGAATATTGAAATATAAATTAGTAATACAAACTAGCATAGAACCAGAATAATGTGGCTGAACAGTAGGCAACAAAATTTAGATAAAGGAATTATTTTTGACTGACTTAGACAGCGATTCAATCATTGCCTAACTTCAGTGCAAAAATTAATTTCGAAGGGTGGTGATATGTAAGGCGTCAGGCAAATCCAACACCTTCCATGAAAACGCTGAGATGATAAGCAAATCCAGCAGTATGTCACATAGCTCCGAATAAATCGTGACATTAAATTAACCAAAGTAATACGAGTAACGAGTGAACAAATAGAATACCACAGACTAACACAAGAATGCCTAAATGCATGTCATACCTTCTCACCGTGAGACAGACGCAGTTCTGAGGGCAGAAATGAGAACAGAAGCCGAGAGAAGAACTGTGTTAAGCTAGAAGGCCCTACGATAAGGGATGGAGACCCACGTGGCCAGCCAACCGCCAGGACCACCCCCCAGCCCATGTTAAAAGATAGAGCCCTCCAGAAGCACAGTATAGATCTTACGATAACACTAAAAGGGCCACACCAGCTGCAAGCTTTAGCGTGAGACTTTTTCGCGTCTCTGTTACGTTGCAAACGTTAAAAACATTGCCCCACCACGAAAAGTATCACGTTTCTCATTGGATAGACAGAATTTTTGTAGGCAGAGCTTAAGATTGACATTGAGACCCTGATTGGTCAGATGAAAACACAGCCAGATAGTTTTTTTTAAACCAACTTCGGTAAATTGTAGTAAGGAGAAGTTAGGAGGGAGTTGCTTCCGAGACGGCGAGGTGCTTGGAGCTGTGCCGCCCGCCGCCCCCTGACACTGTCTAACCAACGACAAGGTAATGAACGCACGCGATGCCGCATAACAGCGCATAAAGCTTCACTCAGAACAGCAGAAGTCTCATCTGTTACACCCCCTTTTTACGTAATACTAGTGTCGATCGTCAATTCAATCTCATGGTATTCACATTTGCTACATGAAGTTAAAATCTGAAACGGGATGATTTTTCTGTTATATAATTATTGAGAAGCAATATCAGCCACTGTAATTTACGACAAGTTAGATAAGTAATTAAAGATAATTGAGGGTCACTGTAGACCATTTTGATAGTTTTCTCTTTTATGAAACTTAACTTAAATCTAGATTATAGATGTGATATGGCATAGGTCATCCTTCGATCGTGTAAATAAATAAAAAAACAAAGAGAGCTTATAAACGCAGTGTGCTCAAAATTAACGAAAAGAAGACGAAATGTGTACTCTAAAAGGCAACTAAGTTAGCTAATAACCTTAATCCAGACGAATAACTGTCAGACTCTGGGAGTGTTTAGGTTGTCCGAGTGTTTCATTGAGGGTCTACATCGTCTTGTGGTACAACAACAAATGACATTTAGGCAAGCTTTGTTTAGCAATGGAACACAAACAGGGTACCTCGTCAATGCGTATTTTGGCGCAAGTTCTTAATAATCCACAGCCGACCCCAGGGGAACGGAAATTGTGAATATAGCTCACCAATTTGTAATACGTAAAATGTGAATTATGTCGAACGTTTTCTTCAAACATGCATAAATACAATTAATTTTATAGCGATAATACATTATTTCATGTGCTTTAGAAACTAGAAGTTATACGCACATAACAAAGCACAGTTTATGATATTCAGTTCGAAACGGATGACTGTTAATTTTCCGCAGAATAGACAGCAATGCGGGACCTCTGAAGCGCAGGGACGTAGCATGTACTGTATGGATAAACCATCCTTATTCACAGTAAATACGATATTGTTATCGATCCAGTGATACAGCAGGAAACCTATCGACGTCTTCGTTTACATAAATAAAAGTTCATATAAAAACTGTGTTCATAAAAATTAATTATTTCACGGCTAAATATCCATCTTCCATGTGTTTAAAATAACGTTGAAGTTTCAACACAAAATTCTGTGAAAACGATTCTGTTAATGTTGCTAAATATGTATTAGCGATTGTCTGTCATATGCAAATTCTTTGCTTTGTTATATTATCTTTGTTGTTCTTTACTGGTAGAAACTTGGCATGAAGTGGTCGTAAGTGAAGGGAGAGCCATTGCAGGAGGCAGCAGAAGGCAGATGTATTATTTGTTTCCTTGTTCAAACTGCGCCGTCATAATATGCGAAATGTTGCAGAATACGAACGTGGAAAAGTCCAGATACTTTACTTCATTTAGTACTTCGAGAATCACCCGAGTTTTGAAGTCCTTCCATCAGTTAATTTTCTGCACACTGGAAGAAAATCTCTGAAGCCACCATCAAGATAATTACGTAAGTAAAGCTTGATATTTTTATATGTGGATTTGCTTTTCAGTGAAAATTGCCTAAAAATGACGACTGACGTCCAATCTGAGGACAAGTCACTGAATAAGCAGCACTGAACAGGCACATAAAAATATGCAGGAATAAAGGAAAACCTTTAACTCACCCTAATTAGAATCGGGTGAGTTAAATTGACGAAATGTCTGCGAATTTAAAATTTGTAAGATACAAATTATTATTCTCTTAGAATAAATGGCTTGGCTTCGTCTTTTCGTGACCGTGAAGATTTATGATCAAATGAGAGGCAGTTTTTAATCAGTTATTACGATTCATAGTTATTTCGCTGAGAAGGCCGCAATGGCGGCTAAATATTACCCAAACCGGTTGTTGGCTCTCATGACCCACATATCCATTTGGGAACCTGTCAACAACACATTAAAGGGATTAATGTTGAGAAACAATGAAACAAGAGTCATTACTTGAACGAAATGAATGATACATTCATCTTAACAGACTAAGGGCAGGTGGAGGAAAAGTAACGAAGGATGTGACAGGAGAAGAAAGACCGACAAAAGTTAGAGATCGCATCACAAAGATATAGTCATTTACACACCTTCCTCCAGATTTTAAAACACTATAGAATCATATTTTATACATGATTTTTAATTTATATGTGGCCCTTGACGAAAGAGACACCTCTGGTGGTACAACAGGTGTAAAGGAATTATATTACGAGAAGTCAAGACTTCAGCCGCCTACACGCAGTGAAATAAATCAGTGGCAAAGGTAAAATATTTGTGACGGACTGGGAATCAAATCCGGAAATTATGCTTCACTAGAGCAGTTGCCTTAACCGCCTCGGTCATCCCGACAAGTCCCACGTCCAACCCACATTCTCAACTGTCACGTGCAAGTGGTGCCCTCATCCATTAGCCCCTCTCCTCGTAGTATTCGCCAAGTCCCACAGGGTTTCGGAAGACATGGTACATCTGCACTGAAATTAAGTAGAGCCGTACTAGCTCATGTATGTATTGATACGTGGCGTCCGACAGAACAGAAAGAACTGGTAGAAGATAGCTCTAGGTAATTTCAGTGCGGCTGCACCACATCATCCGAACGCCTGAGGGACTTTGCGAATGCTATGAGCCGGGGGCTAATGGATGGGTCGCTACTTGTATATGACAGTTTGGGAATTTGGGTCGGATGACAAGCGTGTCCGGATGACCGAGGTGGTTAAGGCAACTGCTCTAGGAGCATCCGGGTTCGAGTCCAAGTCCAGCAAAAATTTTCAACCTTCACCGCCGATTTATTTCAATGCCTGTTGGTGGCTGAAGTCCAGATATCTCGTAGTAACTCCTGCCTTTGTCATTAATGGCTCAGTGCATAATTAATTCATTATATTTGGTAAAAGTAATTTTACTAGCACAAGGAAAATGATAGTAGTAACTAGAAGCAGCAGTTCACAGAAACCGAGAAAACTTTGAGTTAGCTTGGAGTGGTTGATGGTTCCTCGCAGCGGGCTGAAACTGACCCGGGATCTGAAGTTGGAGCGGGCGCTCTTACGGCCGGGCGGCCGCCCGCTTCCTCCGCCGCGCCGGACAGCAGTTAAGTGCCCCCTGACACAGACGGGCCGCGATCGGCCCCGCGAGAAGCACTCTCCGGCGTCCGCGCGGCTTTTAGGAGAGCCCAGCCCACGTCAGTCCGCCACACTCGACGGAGGAAGCTCGCCGAGATCCCAAGGGATGACAGGTTTCTACACACAAGTTAGTGTAGATCTACATCTACATGGATACTCTGCAAATCACATTAAAGTGCCTGGAAGAGGGTTCATCGAACCACCTTCACAATTCTCTATTATTCCAATCTCGTATAGAGCGCGGAAAGAATGAACACCTGTATCTTTCCGTACGAGCTCTGATTTCCCTTATTTTATCGTGGTGATCGTTTCTCCCTAAGTAGGTCGATGTCAACAAAATATTTTCGCATTCGGAGGAGAAAGTTGGCGATTGGAATTTCGTGAGAAGATTCCGTCGCAACGAAAAACGCCTTTCTTTTAATGATTTCCAGCCCAAATCCTGTATCATTTCCGTGACACTCTCTACCATATTTGGCGATAATACAAAACGTGCTGCCTTTCTTTGAACTTTTTCGATGCACTTCGTCAGTCCTACCTGGTAAGAATCCCACACCGCGCAGCGGTATTTTAAAAGAGGACGGACAAGCGTAGTGTAGGCAGTCTCCTTAGTAGGTCTGCTACATTTTCTAAGTGTCCTGCCAATAAAACGCAGTCTTTAGTTAGCCTTCCCCACAACATTTTCTGTGTGTCCCTTCCAATTTAAGTTGTTCGTAATTGTAATACCTAGGTATTTAGTTGAATTTACGGCTTTTAGATTAGACTGATTTACCGTGTAACCGAAGTTTAACCTGTTCCTTTTAGCACTCATGTGGATGACCTCACACTTTTCGTTATTTAGGGTCAACTGCCACTTTTTGCACCATTCATATATTTTTTTCTAAATCGTTTTGCAATTTGTTTTGATCTTTTGATGACTTTACTAGTCGATAAACGACAGCGTCATCTGCAAACAACCGAAGACGGCTGTTCAGATTTTATCCCAAATCGTTTATAGATAAGGAACAGCAAAGAGCCTATAACACTACCTTGGGGAACGCCTGAAATCACTTCTGTTTAACTCGATGACTTCCCGTCAATTACTACGAACTATGACCTCTCTGACAGGAAATCGCAGATCCAGTCACATACTGGGACGATATTCCATAAGCACGCAATTTAATTTTCACTGTGAGCCGCTTGTGTCGTACAGTGTCAAAAGCCTTCCGGAAATCCAGGAATACGGAATCCATCTGAAATCCCTTGTCAATAGCACTCAACACTTCATGTGAATAAAGAACTAGTTGTGTTTCACAGGAACGATGTTTTCTAAACCCATGTTGACTGTGTGTCAATAGACCGTTTCCTTCGAGGTAATTCATTATGTTCGAACACAATATATGTTCTAAAATCCTGCTGCATATCGACGTTAACGATATGAACCTGTAATTTAGTGGATTACTCCTAATACCTTTCTTGAATACTGGTGTGACCTGTGCAACTTTCCAGTCTTTGGGTGCGGATCTTTGTCGAGCGAACGGCTGTATATGATTGTTAAGTATGGAGCTAATGCATCAGCATACTCGGAAAGGAACCTAAATGGTATACAGTCTGGACCAGAAAACTTACTTTTATTAAGTGAGCTGTGTTGCTTCACTACTCCGAGGATATTTACTTCTGCGTTACTCATGTTGGCACCTGTTCTCGATTCGAATTCTGAAATATTTACTTCGTCTTCTTTTGTGAAGGCATTTCGGAAGGCTGTGTTTAGTAACTCTGCTTTGGCAGCACTGTCTTCGATAGTATCTTCATTGCTACCGTGCAGGGAAGGCATTGATTGTTTCTTGCCGCTAACATACTTCACATACGACCAGAATCGCTTTGGATTTTCTGCCAGGTTTCGAGACAAAGTTCCGTTCTACAAACTGTTATAAGCATCTCGCATTGAACTCCGTGCTAAATTTCCAGCTTCTGTAAAGGATCGCCAATCTTGGGGATTTTGCGCCTGTTTAAATTTGGCATGTTTTTTTCGTTGTATCTGCAACAGCGTTCTAACCCGTTTTGTGTACCAAGGAGGATCAACTCCGTCGGTTGTTAATTTATTTAATATAAATCTCTCGATATCTGCCGATACCATTTCTTTGAATTTAAGCCACATCTGGTCTACACTTATATTATTAATTTGGAATGAGTGGAGATTGTCTCTCAGGAAGGCGTCAAGTGAATTTTTATCTGATTTTTTGAATAGGTAGATTTTTCGCTTATTTTTCGAGGATTTGGGGATTACAATATTCAATCTCGCTACGACAACCCTGTGTTCACTAATCTCTATATCGGTTTTGATGCGTATTAGACGTCATGGAGGAGTATCACAGTTGTTGAAGCCAAGTTCTTTGGTAACCTGATACATAGCTGTTTGGCATTGTAGTGTTGACAATACGAGGATTTTGATTCAAGAGTGCGTGCCTTGTCATACAGCCAGTCAGTTGCTGAGTTCAACTGGAGGCCATCAGGAATTAGAGGTGTGGCTTCGTGTGAAATAGAATTGAATATGAAATATCTACAGCATATACATATACATAGACACTCCGCAAGTAACCATACAATGTGTGGCGGAGGGTACCGTGTACCACTACTGTATATGCGTTCTCTTTCACAGGTGAACTACTCTTTTCTAAAATTCTCCCACTAAACCGACGTCGACCATTCGCCTTACCTATCACAGTTCTCACAAGCTCTTTCCATTGCATATCGCTTTGCAACCTTACGCCCAGATATTTAAACGACTTGACTTTGTCAAGCGGGACGCTAGTAATACTGTAACCGAACATTACAGGTTTGTTCTTCCCGCTCATCTGCATTAACTAATGTGAGATAAATGTGGATGATGAGTGAAGTAGGGAAAATATGGAGAGAGAGAGAGAGAGAGAGAGAGAGAGAGAGAGAGAGAAAGTATTAATTAGTGATACTAATGAAAAGATAATGATAAGGAATTACTGAAGAAGTAGTATTCTTATTTTAGGTGGCTCTAGTGGTTAAAACTAACAATCTTGCATGAAGACTAAGATACATTATACATGAGAAATTGGGGTGAAAGGGATGGGAGGGAAACAGGATGGGAAAGAGATAGCAAGGAAATAATGACTTCCCGCCGCACAAAAAGTTGTTGCAATGCAGTGGTGAGAGTTGAAAATATGGGCCAGGCAGGGACTCTAATCTGGATGCTCCGCATCTCTAGAACGGGTGTCTTAATTGCCTCAGCCACCTGGACACTCTTTCTATCGGATCTAAATTCCCAACTTCTCGCTCGCTTCATTTTGACATCTGTCGCAGAGTTGAGCAAACTTTGCAATACCCTCGTCATAGAAGACAACCCCCTGGGCTTACCAAGAATTTTCTGCGCTGGACTGTAGCTCGTTGTCGGTGCCCAAATGTTGTCTTGTAGCCAGCGGTCCATCTGAGCATAGACGAAAATCAGAAGGACCCAAGTCCGGGCTGCGTGGTGGGTGATCAAACACTTCCCATCGAAAAAGCTGCAGGGACGTCCTCTTGCCCCTGCAGTGTGTGGCCGAGAACTGGCATGAAGAAGGAAATGCCTGACAGCTATGTTATGTGGGTCTGCATGAAAGCAGAGGAATCTCCCCGCAGGCGTCCAGACTTGGTGGGAGACAATATTTTCTAAACATCCTCAGCCACTCATTGTGCGCTCAGAACTGAGAAGACCGCCGTGACGCTCTCTACGGGCATACTAGACATTGCCCAATACATCTGTGCAAAGCTTCGTCGAATTTTCACTGTGGCTTCCATTTCGCGACAGATCATTCCTTGCTTTCCGAATAGCCCTCGTAGATATCAGTCGCAGATGTGCGACTGAACAGACACCACTCGTATCTATAAGATGCGCCAATTGTCATATACGATTTTTCAGTTTGCTTAGTTACTTGCATATTCCATGGTTCGTTGGATCGTAATTGCGACCTCTCGTTATGATGCGGAGTGAATCAGTTTTACTGTTCTAGTACACTTTCTGCTTTCTCATTGAAAAAGAGGACAGCGTCATGAGGAACTACTTGATTGTTCAAAATGGTTCAAATGGCTCTGAGCACTATGGGACTCAACTGCTGTGGTCATTAGTCCCCTAGAACTTAGAACTACTTAAACCTAACTAACCTAAGGACATCACACACATCCATGCCCGAGGCAGGATTCGAACCTGCGACCGTAGCAGTCGCACGGTTCCGGACTGCGCGCCTAGAACCGCGAGACCACCGCGGCTGGCTACTTGATTGTCTGAGGGTGTTTTCTTTATATACTTCCAGAGATTTATAATTCACTATGTCTAGTCTCTTTTTCCCTCTAGAAATTCTTATAAGCAGTAGGAGTTGTCTAGCACACGTGTTTTCAGTTTATGTTGAAAAATTTTAGTATCTATTTGTTTCTTTACATCACTGAGTAGACGGTGAAACATTTTTGTGGCTGGATGCATCACGGCTTAGTGTGTCACATTAATGCGGAGAGATGTATAGAATAAATGATTTTATCCTTCTAGTATTGGATTTATAAATATCACTATTGTATTCGAAATGTGAATGCTATTTGACAACAAACTTCATAAGGGAGTAGATCTACTATGAGGTTATTGCCAGTGTGCCCAGCTGTTTAA
Organism: Schistocerca piceifrons; assembly: GCF_021461385.2. Classification (NCBI taxonomy): domain Eukaryota; kingdom Metazoa; phylum Arthropoda; class Insecta; order Orthoptera; family Acrididae; genus Schistocerca; species Schistocerca piceifrons. Next base: position 323,423,464 of record NC_060141.1, read on the forward strand.
GGAGCTTCAAACGTATTTTCACTCTGCAGCAGAGTGTGCGCTGATCTGTAACTTCCAGATCAAAACAGTATGTTGGACTGGGACTCGAATCTGGAACCTTTGCGTTTCGTGGGCAAATTCTCTATCCAGTGACTCTCCATGCACCTTTCACGACCCGACGTCACGCTCCTCTGCATAGTGAAAACGCGTTGTGGAGATAATCCCTTGGACATGGACTAAACCAAATGTCCGCATCGTCCTTTCTTTCGCGAGTGATAGTCCCACAAGACACGCAGGACAACTGTGAGCTTTAGAAAGCTGGAGAGAGGTACTGCTGTAAGTAAAACGCGGGTAGTGAATGTTGCCTGGAGGGCTCATCCGACTGAGGCTTTTTCAGCGAAAGACAGAGGTTCAGGGCTCGAGATCCGGTCCGCATACAGTTTTAAACTGCGACGAAATTTCTTTAGAGGTGTCTGGAGCTTCTACACAGGTTATTATCCTTATCAAACGCTTCTGCGCAGCAAACACTTCCTCCTCAGTGACGAATTATCCCAGAATACGATCCCATAAGACACTATTGGATGAAAATAGGGAACGTAAGGCAACTTTCGTCATTTTTATATCCAAAATCTTATATTACATGAACGCAAAAGATCCGTCAATAACAATAAGACGCTCTGCCTTTCTTCAAACCTGAGCTGTATTGATACTTCTTTTTGTGTGGTGGTCTAAGCTGAGGGTTGTGTTTGCGAAGATCGTTCGGAGGGGGCGAAGCTGCCTTTCCCACCCCGCTAGCTGGATACGTTCTTGTGCGGAGGGGATTCGGGAAACTGAAACGGACAGCTAATTTTATTTTAATGATTTCAGTTATTATTATTCCAATTTTTTTAATCATTTCGTTCTTTTTTTCACCAAGACATACTTCGGGATCTATCTGCCATTATGTATTAATTCCTGAAGTACGAGGGCGTGCTGAAAAGTAATGCCTCCGAAACTTTTATGTGAGAACTCGTAAAATTTTTAAATAAAAGAAACGTTAACATTATACATCTTTATTCTTCATGGCTACATACTTATTTCAAAACGTAGGCACCCTGGTGACGAACATATTTCTCTCAACAAAAGACCAGTTTGTTGATACCGTCACTCCTTGTAGGAGTCTCACCGTCACCTTACCTTGCACCACTTCATCATTAACAAAGTGAAGTCTTAGAAGGTGTTATTTATGTTTTAGAAACAGATGAAAATCGGATGGAGCCAATTCCGGACTGTGTGGAGGATGATGACGACGTCGGAATGTTGCAAATGTCGCAGCGCTCGTGTGTGATCTGTCATAGTCTTGCTGGAGGGGAGGGTGCCCCATGTGTGGACGAACTCTTCGAATTGGGAACTCGATTAGAGCACGCTATTTCTCTCACACAGGCATAGTTACGTTACGCACCGCCATGTTACACCGTACAATTCGGAGCCCACTAGCGGCAGAGAGCTGCAAACATGTAGACGTTAAGAATAAACGTGGAGAATGTTACTAACAACAGATTCGTATGAGGTGGGAGATTGCTGGTATTTTCATGGATTTTGCGTAGGATGGAACTTGGAAGATTCACAGTGATTGGCTAACGAGTATCCGGTGGTGACAGAACCAGCAAATGTTTTTTAAAAGGAGAGGAACTCTTCATCTTATTGTTCCAGATAAGGAACACTCGGTCTTTTCCTCTGTACGTCCAGAAGGTGAAGCTTTGGCTGATGATCGTTTTCCGACTCTGTCTCAGAGCAGATCACAGATGCTGCGGCTAAACTTGTAACTTTCATATACCACTGCAGCAATTATCTGCATCTGAGTTTTAGAACAATCATGTGCATGAACAACATTTGCGCACGCGAAGTTATTTGTTTGGAGTTAGTCTCCTGCTTTTCTGAATTAATTCACTCACAGAGCTAGTTGAACTCGACACGCACCTATGGAAGCGTACTGCTGCGGGATCTTTCCTTTAATCTGTTACCTAATCTAGCAATAATTGGTGGTTTACGTGGACAGAGCTCATTGTATGACATTATTAACATTTACTTTCCAAATTCGCCCACCTGTGTTAAGATATTATACAGTATGTTCAATAATCTATGTAGATTATTGTGCACTTAATGATTTCTTGTATTATATACTCGATTTTTGGAGGCAGGTCCATGCTTTTCAGCAGTAAAAAAGACCTTTAGTCTGATTCCATAGTGCGATGAAATCCAAATGGTTCAAATGGCTCCGAGCACTATGGGACTCAACTGCCGAGGTCATTAGTCCCCTACAACTCAGAACTAGTTAAACCTAACTAACCTAAGGACATCACACACATCCATGCCCGAGGCAGGATTCGAACCTGCGACCGTAGCGGTCTCGCCGTTCCAGACTGCAGCGCCAGAACCGCGCGGCCACTTCGGCCGGCCGATGAAATCCTTTCTCACTATTTCTATGCGAGCTACGACACTCATATTTCATGCTTAATTGGGCTACTCCTATTCAGGTTCAGATATTCGATAATATCTTTTTTGGGACTTTGTTTTAACCCTATCAGTACCATACATTTTCCATAACGCGATTCACCATAGAAAATTAAAAACAAAATACATAAACTGTTGTTGAATTACTTTTTAAAGAGTAAGGTCCAGAACCTGAAAATACCTTTTAGTACTCTCTTAGCAATATCGATGGACTTCCAACATGTCCTACCGGCTTTATGGCCACCACAAAAAATTTTTTTAATTCAAATTTGATTCATTGTTGTTGACTGAACCTGGAAATACTGAATACGATCTATTACTGATTTTTAAATTTTTGGGTTAAGGTTAACCGAAAAATTTAAAATATGTATGGAATCTCGTACAAGAATTCATTAAAAACAATAGATATTTTTTTCAAAATTATGAAATATAAAGTAACTGACTAGATTACAATACTTTCAAAAGGTGGTCATAAAGTACCCCACCCCTTGGTTTTGAGAGTGTTAATATTCCGCATGATCTTATGAGCAGTGTATAGGTGACTGGGTTCAGATCTTGATAACTTCACAGGATACTTAAAGCTCAATCGTAGTCTCTCACAGTAAGCATAGAAGTGGCAGTCTTAAACATCTGAATACCTGACAATGTGTTAATTCTACATTTCAGTTCTTTTACAGCAGTAGGTATCTACAGTTCGCCTCCTTAGCTGTGGTCGGCGAGCCTGACTTCAATGCAGAGGACCCGTGTTCAATTCCTGGTACTGCCAGGGATGCTTCCGTGGCGAGAAGGCTGCAATGGGATCAACTCAGCGTTGTGATGCCGGCTGATGAGCTACTTGAATGGGAAAAGCGGCACTAATGTCGGATACTGTATCCAAATGACGCCACATGTCACAGAATGACATGGCGGCCGGTCGGCTAGTAACTTCTTTGTTTCCTTCCGGCTTCAAAGGAATCGAAATGAAATAAATAAATTATTTCTGTCCGTCATCGCCTTCCCTAACATCAGATTAGAAGCACAACACCTTTCAAATCGCCGGCCTGTGTGGCCGACCGGTTCTACGCGCTTCAGTCTGGAACCGCGCGACCGCTATGTTCGCAGGTTCGAATCCTGCCTCGGTCATGGATGTGTGTGATGTCCTTAGGTTAGTTAGGTTGAAGTAGTTCTAAGTTCTAGGGGACTGATGACCTCAGATGTTTAAATCCCGTAGTGCTCAGAGACATTTGAACCACATTTTCTCTCTCTCTGTCTCTTTGTATAGGGACTGGGCAGAAACGCTATAGAGACTTCGAAACGTGCTCTAAACACCTCTGGAAAGTCTCTGTGTTACCGACTTTGTGCAGTTCTCTGGCCTTGATCACCATGTTTGATTTTTAATAACAATCTTTCCAGGTTCACTCGTATACACTGAGGTGACAAAAGTCATGGGATATCTCATAACACTAGGTCAGACCTCCTTTTGTGTGGCCTAGTGCATAAGCTCAACTTGGCATGGACTCAAGTTATCGGAAGTCCCCTGCAGAAATATAGAGCCATGCCGCCTATATAGCGTTTCATAATTACGAAAGTGTTGTCGGTGCAGGATTTTGTGCACGAACTGATGTCTCAGTTACGTCCCTTGAATGTTTGATGTGATTCATGTCGGGAAATTTGCGTGGCCAAATTACTCGCATGAATGTCCAGAACGTTCCCCAAACCAGTCGCGAACAGTTGTGGCCCAGTGACATAGTGCATTGTCATCATAAAATTTTCATAGTTGTTTGGGTAGATGGAATCCATGAATGGATTTAAGTGGTCACCAAGTAGTAGAACATAAAGAACATAAGAATTTCTGCTCAGTGCTCGGTTCAGTTGGACCAGAAGATCTAGTCCATTTCATGATAACATAGCCCACACCGTTATGGAGACATCACCAACTTGCACAGTGTCTTGTGGACAACTGGAGTCCATGGCTTCGTGTGATATGCGCCACACTCGAACGCTACTATCAGCTCTTACTAACTGAAATTGGGACTCAACTGACCAGCCTTCTCGGGTCCATCCGACATGAGCCCAGGAGAGGTGGCCCAGACGATCTCGTGCTGCGATCAGAGACACTCGCGTCGGTTGTTCACTACCGTACCCCATTAACGCCAGATTTCGCCGCACCGTCCTGAGGGATACGTTTGCTCAGAGTTTCCTCAGTCTATAATAATTCCGAAGTGTAATATAAAAGCGTTATGTGTAGAAAACTTATTAGTGTAATATTCAAAGTAAAAAGTTATGTCAGTACAATATTGGTACTAGATGAATAATATGTCTGGAAATAAACGAAAGGTAACTGAATGGGAAATGTAAATAAAGTTTGACGCAGCTCCCAGAGGAAGCAGACATACGACTTTAGTAGAAGAGATAAAATGTTTGTCAGATGTCATAAATTTGCCGTAAATAATACTGAAGCGACAAAAAGTGGTATAGGCACGCGTATTCAAATACAAGATATGGAAACAGGCAGAAGACGGCGCTGCGGTCGGCAACGCCTGTATAAGACAACAAGTGTCTGGCGCAGTTGTTAGATCGATTACTGCTGCCACAATGGCAGGTTATCAGGATTTAAGTGACTCTGGTGTTATAGTCGGCGCACGAGCGATGGAACACAGCATTTCAGAGATAGCGATGAAGTGGAAATTTTTCCGTACGACCATTTCACGAGCGTAATGTGAATATCAGGAATCCTGTAAAGCATCAAATCTCCGACATCGCTGAGGCCGCAAAAAGATCCTGCAAGAACGGGACCAACGACGACTGAAGAGAATCGTTCAACGTGACAGAAGTGCAACCCTTCCACAAATTGCTGCAGATCTGTGTTGGATCATCAACAAGTGTCAGCGTGCGAACCATTCAACGAAACATTATCGATATGGGCTTTAGGAACCGAATACCCATTCGTGTATCCTTGATGACTGCACAACACAAAGCTCTATGCTTCGCCTGGGCCCATCAACACCGACAATGGACTTTTGATGACTGGAAACATGTTGCCTGATCGGACGTATCAAGCAGATGGACGTGCACTGGTATAGAGACAACATCATGAATCCATGGACCCAGCATGTCAGCAGGGTACTGTTCAAGCTGGTGGAGGCTCTGTAATCACGTGGGTCGTGTGCAGTTGGAGTGATATAGGATCCCTGATACGTCTATATACGACTCTGATAGGTGACCCGTACGTAAGCATCCTCTCTGATCACCTGCATCCATTCATGCCTTTTGCGCATCCCGACCGACTTACGCAATTCCATCAGGTCAGTGCGACACCCCTCACGTCCAGAATTGCCACAGAGTGGGTCCGTGAATATTATTATGAGTTTAAACACTTCCGCTGACCACAAACTCCCCAGACATGAAATTTATTGTGCATATCTGGGTGTCTTGCAACGTGTTGTGCGGGAGAGATCTCCCCCTCCCCCACCCTCCCCCCCCCACCCCACCCTAGGAACCCTTACGGATTTATGCAGAATTCATGGTGGAAGTTCCTTCCAGCACTACTTCAGACGTCATTGGAGTCCACGCCACGTCGTGTTGCGGCACTTCCGCGTGCTCACGGGGGTCTGACACGATATTAGGCAGGTGTACCAGTTTCTTTGGCTCTTCAGTATATGTTTTTGCTTGAAGATGTCAGGATTCCAAGTTCAATTACAAGTTAGTGACTTAGGGGTGTCGAGGAAAGCTTGATTTATGTTGGTCAGTGTGAGCATTGGTGTAACCTGCATTACACATCGTAGCTGACGCCTTTGCCGCGACCTTCTCGTTTGCGAAATCTGATCCTGGCGACGAATAAACAGTCGTTCTTGGCGCACGTAATACGGCGTGCAGGGAGCGAGTTTCTCGCAGTGGGGGCGTGAATATTCATCAGCGCCGCGCGAGTGTCATTACCGCGCCTAATGAGCTCGCACCCTCACCTCAGAGAAAGGTCTCAGCTGGTTAGCCGCGCAGCTGCAGCTGGCGACACGCTTAATTACGGCGGCTTTTTTTCGCTGTGCCACCGTACTGTTGACTTCTACTGCCACCCATTGTCCTCCTGGATGCTACACAAGTTATTTTAAAGCTGAATCAGAGCTACACTTCCGCTTCAGATTTGCACCTGCACGTCGGATAATCAACATTTCTTAACCTTGTACGAGTTGCAAACGTCAATACGAATATGTAAGTTGAAATTTACAAAACTTTATCCCATTTAATATCATTGATTAGCTAAACCAGTGTGACCACCTACTTAGAAGCGTGCTGGTCAACTTATGGAACGAGATTGAGAAGTGATGCTGCGTACCATGGATTCGAGAAGTACATGACAAGTTTGTCAGATGTATGTGGTACCAGATGCCTACGCACAGGCCTCACACATTTCTATTAATTTACGGGCGGTTGATTTGTGGACGCGGAGCTGGCGCTAGATAGCGTCCCAGATGGTTTTCATCGCACTGAGATAAATCGAATTTGATGGCCAAGCCATCAACGTGAGTTTACTGTCACGTACCTCAAACCATTGATGGACGTTTCTGGCCTTGCGACACAAACAGTTGTCTCTCTAGAAGATGGCATCGTTGTTGATGAAGACATCAACCATAAGAGGTCACAGGTGGTCCCTAATAATGTTCAGGTATTCCACAGCTGTCATGGTGTGTCGGCCGAAGTGGCCGTGCGGTTAAAGGCGCTGCAGTCTGGAACCGCAAGACCGCTACGGTCGCAGGTTCGAATCCTGCCTCGGGTATGGATGTTTGTGATGTCCTTAGGTTAGTTAGGTTTAACTAGTTCTAAGTTCTAGGGGACTAATGACCACAGCAGTTGAGTCCCATAGTGCTCAGAGCCATTTTGAGCTGTCATGGTGCCTTCGATTATTACCGCAGGACGCATTAAAGACCGACGCATGTCTCCCATTATACACTACTGGCCATTAAAATTGCTACACCACGAAGATGACGTGCTACAGACGCGAAATTTAACCGACAGGAAGAAGATGCTGTGATATGCAAACGATTAGCTTTTCAGAGCATTCACACAAGGTTGGCGCCAGGGGTGACACCTACAACGTGCTGACATGAGGAAAATTTCCAACCGATTTCTCATACACAAACAGCAGTTGACCGGCGTTGCCTGGTGAATCGTTGTTGTGATGCCTCGTGTAAGGAGGAGAAATGAGTACCATCACGTTACCGACTTTGATAAAAGTCGGATTGTAGCCTATCACGATTGCAGTTTATCGTATCGCGACATTGCTGCTCGCGTTGGTCGAGATCCAATGACTATTAGCAGAATATGGAATCGGTGGGTTCAGGAGGGTAATATGGAACGCCGTGCTGGATCCCAACGGCCTCGTATCACTAACAGTCGAGATGACAAGCATCTTATCCGCATGGCTGTAACGGATCATGCAGCCACGTCTCGATCCCCGAGTCAACAGATGGGGACGTTTGCAAGACAACAACCATCTGCACGAACAGATCGACGACGTCTGCAGCAGCATGGACTATCAGCTCGGAGACCGTGGCTGCGGTTACCCTTGACGCTGCATCACAGACAGGAGCGCCTGCGATGGTGTACTCAACGACGAACCTGGGTGCACGAATGGCAAAACGTCATTTTTTCGGATGAATCGAGGTGCTGTTTACAGCATCATGATGGTCGCATCCGTGTTTGGCGACATCGCGGTGAACGCACATTGGAAGCGTGTATTCGTCATCCCATACTGGTGTATCACCCAGCGTGATTGTACGGGGTGCCATTGGTTACACGTCTCGGTCTCCTCCTGTTCGCATTGACGGCACTTTGAATAGTGGACGTTACATTTCAGATGTGTTACGACCTGTGGCTCTACCCTTCGTTCGATCCCTGCGAAACCCTACATTTCAGCAGGATAATGCACGACCGCATGTTGCAGGTCCTGTACTGGCCTTTCTGGATACAGAGAATGTTCGACTGCTGCCATGGCCAGCACATTCTCCAGATCTCTGACCAATTGGAAACGTCTGGTCAATGGTGGCCGAGCAACTGGCTCGTCACAATACGCCAGTCACTACTCTTGATGAACTGTGGTATCGTGTTGAAGCTGCATGGGCAGCTGTACCTGTACACGCCATCCAAGCTCTGTTTGACTCAATGCCCAGGCGTATCAAGGCCGTTATTACGGGCAGAGGTGATTCTTGTGGGTACTAATTTCTCAGGATCTATGCACCAAAACTGCGTGAAAATGTAATCACATGTCAGTTCTAGTACAATATATTTGTCCAATGAATACCCGTTTATCATCTGCATTTCTTCTTGGTGTAGAAATTTTGATGGCCAGCAGTGTATAATACTGCTCCTACTGTCTGTGTCCGTGGCGCGTTGCATGTTTCGAGCAGCCGTTCGCCTGAAAGTCGGTGTATCTGAACACGAACATCCTCCTGGTTTAACAATAAACGGAATTCATGGGAGCAGGCGACAAGATTCCATTGATCCGCGATCCAATATCGATAATGCCGTGTCCACTGTAATCATAGCTGACGATAAGAATGAACATGAACAGTCACAACGGCAACAAATTTCTTGTTTTTTTATGGGGTCACCGGTTTCGGTCTGTTTTAGACCATATTCAAAGTTACCACTGAAATGTGGGCATCCAGTAAAATTTGAAGGACATACACCTGATATAACAAATAATAAAACAAAAAATTGTACCCAGAGTGCTAGACGGCGGCTGTGAAAGAATCAGGGGCTATGGCTCCACGAACGCTAACTGCTAAGGAGAACAGTGCATCTGTTGCTTAAGCACGCGATGTTCCGTCCACTGTACAACAAATTTCATCAGCGGTAGCCAGTCAGGCATTCAGGACGTAAAATATTTGTTACAATAAATTATATCCAGAATGGTTACATGAAAACTAATAACAGATAAAGAAGTAGATACCTTATATTATACAAATTAACTGCTATAAACACCATTAAGTCAATCTGTGATAAAAATATGTATAATATAGATAACCAATCATAATCTGTTGTGAAAACGTCAGTAGTCATCTGTGGGGATTTATCGCAAACTCTTAGACTGTATGCTAGCAATGATGGCGGTGAACCGACGCTTGTGGTTCCCTTGGAGACGGCGTGGTCACACCGATATGCGCCATCCAGCATCCATGATCTGATAGCTGCAACATAGGCTGGATGTCGAATGACAGGCAGGTCGGCATGTGGAAATGTACGCAAGTGATTGCGTATTGCTCTTAGTTCGTAGTGCCAGTGAAAATACTGCTTGATCGAAGCCGTTATTTATCGTCGAAGCGGCATGGAGGTAACGATGTGCACGTTTCACAGGAGCCGATTTCAAAGCTGCGACAGTGATTAGTTATCACCAGCTATAAGCATGCAAGTAAGGCGACTGTCGTCATATGTGTCGGATTCGCTAGCTGACACTAACTAAGTAGCTAACAAAGATAACAAGTAGAGTATAATCCCTAAAGCATAGAAAGGGATAATAATACGTACGTTACATCAAACGAGGTATGGCCCAAAATCTCATAGAGCCATAGAGATAGTCAGAGACATAAAACAGTGAGCATAAGAGAAATGAAGTTAAAAAGCCGTGAACATAGTTGTTTAGAATCGTTCCATGAAGTAGTCGTACAAAACGTCAGGTCAGATGTACAGAAATATTCAGTAAAAATAGACGTACAAAATATCAAACGTACAGAAATATAGGTTACAACACTACGAAAAGGCTTAATTTCTGACAAAATTAATAAGTCGTTCAAGAACACCAATTTGACATTAGCCTTTACTACTATAAGCTTCTGCAGAATAGGCTGAAACGTACAAATGGAAACTGCAATTACGCCTATCTCAATTTCGCTGCTTATAAAATATTATGTAAAGACTACGACAAAGAGTACATTGGACAGACAGGTAGAAACTTCACTATTAGTTACCAAAACATACTTCAGATACACCTCGTAATGAATCAGTATTTGGCCAACACTTAACACTTCACAATCACTCAGAAGGATGTATAACGAATAACTTAGAAATTCCTCACAGCGCACCTGAAGGACTGTTATTAATATACGAGAAGAGATAGCAATTTATGCTCACTACAAAAATAAACCCTCATACATACTCAGTGAGCAACTAGACTTCAGAGAAAAGTATTTCTATGAAGACTTTTTGAAGACTTACTATAGACAGTACCGTCTCTCCCGTTCCTTTTTTATTCTTTCTTTTACTTTTTATGGAATGTCTCTGTACAGTGGACGGAGCATCGCGTGTTTAAGCAGCAACTGCTTTGCTCTCCTTAGCAGTTAGTGTTCGTAGAGACATAGACCCTGTTCCTTTCACCGCCGCCGTCTACTATCCTGGGTATAAATTTTTCTTTTATTATTTGTTATTTCAGATGGATGTTACATATTTCTATATCCTTCTAATTTTATTGGATGCACACATGTCAGCGGTAGGTTTGAAGATGGTCTAAAACACACCGAAAAAAGACCCATTAAAAACGTTTTTATTGCACTTATGACTGTTCATGTTGACTCTTAAGCAATAAAAAAAGCCGCCGTTCTCCAAGAGACATGTTATCAAAAATAACAGGTGATGATGTAGTGCCGGCCGGAGTGGCCGAGCGGTTCTAGGCGCTACAGTCTGGAACCGCGTGACCGCCACGGTCACAGGTTCGAATCCTGCCTCGGGCATGGAAGTGTGTGATGTCCTTAGGTTAGTTATGTTTAAGTAGTTCTAAGTTCTAGGGGACTGATGACCTCAGCAGTTGAGTCCCATAGTGCTCAAAGCCATTTGAACCATTTTAATGATGTTGTTGGGTAAACATGGGAACACGTTGGGACCCTCTGTTGCGGAACACCATATTCAACACTGGTCCAAAACACCTATGCCTGCGCCAACACCGTACTCTGTAGGCAGATCTGCCACAGATCGCCGCCTATGTTGCTTTAGAGAGCGGCCAAGCCTCCGATCCCTATGTTCTGTGATGAGTTGTGAACGTCCAATTTCTTTTCGCCTACTCGTGGTTTCAGCATTCTACACCCACTTTCCACATTAGCAAGTGAACAACTGACCAGCTTCGCCGTTTTCGAGATCCGAGCTGCCGGCACTGGACGACTACAATCTGGCTTTTGCCAAAGTTGCTTATGTCGGCGGACTTCTGCGTTTGCGCCACATATCGTAGCTAGAATGATTCCACGTTCCTCTTTGTTCCGCTCATGTACTTCTCCTACCTCGTCAAGTGCCCTCAGCGCCACCAGGTAGCATATAACCCCGCGGTGGCCGTAGTCATAATGTTTTGGCTTATCACTGTGTACACCGACGGAAAAAAGCCACAACACCAAGAAAGAGTTGTTCGACATAAAAGAAAGTTGGCAGGCATGTTTCTACATACGAAAAATTTCGTGTCAGTCTCGTACGAACAGCGCCAGTAGCGCTAGCAAATCAGCTTTGCTGTAAATACCCGCTGTAATGGTCGTTGGCGTTAGTTACCTTTGAGATTGGACGTGGTGAGTTGATGTTAGTGAAGAATGCATTTAAGGTGGCAAAGACGCCATTATTAGTACCTGACTGAGTTTGAACGAGGTAGTGTTATAGGACTATGAGAAACTGGATGTATCTTCTGCTATATTGCAGAAAGCCTTGGCAGGAATATAACCACTGTACATGACTGCTGGCAGCAGTGGTCACGAGAAATTACGGTCGCAAGAAAACGGTACTCCGCACGAAAAAGTGGCACTACCCAGAGGGACGGCTATCGTGTTCGGAATATGGCTCTGGCGCATCGTACTGCAACTACAGCAGCAATCTGGGCAGCAGTTAGAACTACAGTGACAATTTGGAAATTTGTGGTAAGGTCTTATGGGACCAAGCTGCTTAGGTCATCGGTCCCTATGCTTACACACTGCTCAATCTAACTTAAACTAACTTACGCTAAGGACGACACATGCACCCATGCCAGAGGGAGGACTCGAACCTCCGACAGGGACAGTCGCGCGGGCCGTGACAAGACGCCCCTGACCGCACGGCTACCCCGTGCGGCGACCTACAGTGGCACATAGAACTGTTACAGATAGGTTACTTAAAGGAGAGCTCCGAGACAGACGCTCCGTAGCGTGCACTCCACTGACCGCAAACTACCACCATTGGCGACTTCAGTGGTATCAATTGAAAGCTCACTGGAGGGCAGGGTGGAGGAATGGTGCGTTTTCTGACGACAGCTGGTTCTACCTCGGTGCCAGTGATGACGGTGGGTTGCTTAGGAGGATGGAGGTCAGTTGAGGGCCTGAAATCAACGTGGTTATCCCACGCACCCTGACTGCAAATTTCTACGTCTATCTGGTGATTCGACCTGTTGCACTGTCATTCATGAACAGCTTTCCAGAGGGCGTTTTCGAGCAGAAATCCGCTCGCCCACATACCACTGTTGTAACCCAACGGGTGCAGAGTGTCGACGTGTTGCCTTGGACTAGTCGATCACCAGATTAGTCTCCAGTCGAACCTGTATGGGACATCATCGGACGATAACCCCAGCGTCGTCCACAAACAGCATTAACTGCTCCTGTATTGATCGATCAATTCCAACAGGCGTGGAACTCCATCCCACAAACTGACACTCGGTGCCTATACAGCACAATGAATGCAGCTTTGTATGCTTGCATTCAACATTCTGGTGGTTACAGCGGTTATTAAAGTACCTGCACTTCACATTTGCAGTGGTTTATTTCACGCTTACATTAACCTGTGATCTTGCAATGTTAATCACTTAAATATGTTACCTAGACAAATGTATTCCGGGAATTTCAGTACTCTATATTTATTATTTTTTGGTGCTGCGATTTTTTTCCGTCAGCGCACGCACACACACACACACACACACACACACACTAAATCGGCAGACTCTGCATGGGTACAAAGAACCACCAAAACAAACACTTTTCTCTAATGTCATGATTATGTGTGATCATTTTCTAATCCAGTAGAGAACGTAATCGCTCTCAGCACTTGCGCAATTGCACATAACCCGAGGACGAATTAGACGAGTGTAAGAAACGTCTTGTATGAGCAACTGTTAATCCGTTTGATTTACAGCATGTGCACAACCCGGGACCAGGTGTTTATCCGTTAAAACCACAGTTTCCGGAGTGGTACCCGGAACAGTGTCAGGTTTTAAAACTCCAGGAGTTTAGAAGAGCAATACCTGGAATGCCATTTTCTGATCACATTTCGATTTTTTTGTCCTTAAAATTCTATAGAAATACTCTTGCTCTACATATAAATATTTACATGTTGGTAGATTTGTTGCTTTTAGTTTGTTACAAACTCTTTTTTGTTCCCATTACCTGTTAATGGCAGCCGCGCGGTATTTGGCATCTTGTCACCGTCCGTGTGGCTCTCCCCGTCGGAGATTAGAGTTCCGGCATGGGTGTGTGTGTGTTGTCCATAGCGTAAGTTAGTTTAAGTTAGATTAAGTAGTGTGTAAGCTTAGCGACCGATGACCTCTGCAGTTTGGTCCCATAAGACCTTACCACAAATTTGCAAAAATTATTAATGGCAATAGATTTCAATAGAATACAAACATCCAGTAATCAGGAAAGGTTTTACTCTTAATGCCTAAACACACACACACACACACACACACACACACACACACACACGCACACACACACACACACACACACACACACACATACACAAACGTAATTTTACAAGGTATGGTACATAGGACATCCGCAAATAGACGCTTGATCAGATAATTTGAAAAGATCCGCTTCAGTTGTGCAGATGATTATTCAAACCACTATCTGTTTTGGGATGTTGAATTATCATATTCCCAGGTGTATAAAATTATTGTATTTGGTAAGGCATAGCATGCGGTCGGGCCAGGCTGAAACCGGTCGTGGTTTGAATAACCATTAGTACAACTGAAGCGGATCTCTGTAAATTAATAAAACGTAATCATAATTTGATAATTTGCTACAATACACCTTCTTTGTTTACTCTGTTTCACTTTTATCTTCTGAATTACCCTTTTTAATACTGTCCAACTCTCAGAACACAATTCTCCTCACTAACTTGCACGTTTGTCTTTATGGTTACACTCTTCAGAGAGGGCTTGGGAGGGACCCTGGGTTCTCCATCTGCTCTGTTTCTTTCAGTAGTGGTCGAATAAAAGTCATGGAACAGTGGATGGTTCTTTTGCTCGCCACATCGATGCGAAGACGTCGCCTCCCGCCTCGCTGCCGTCGATGCCCACTACGACCACTACTGTAGGTTTGGTTCACAAATGTCAAAATTTGGCCTTACGTTGCCTATTCACCTGGAAAAACGTTTGTTTTGGCCTAGACTCAGGTTAATTTCTTCTAGCTGCTTTATCTGAATGTTTTCGTAATACTCTGTCAGAATCGTGAGAAATTTGGATGGCTGGAAGTATCATTTACCAAGTTTTTCTCCGAAGAATTTACAGAAATACCACCTCCATTGACTTCATTCCTTCAACTTCTGGAGTAAAATATTTCGACCTACTGAATATAGCACTTTCTCTGTTTTACCTATATTTTTTTCTTTGTCTCTATGGATACGTACACGTTAATTTTCTACTTCTTTTGGCGCTCAGGGCTGATGAGTTCATACTCTACAGAAAAACACGAAAACTATTCACATCCTTGAAAATAGCACTACTCTGGCGATTTGGGCTGCACAGTCTCTTTTGCATATATGTTTAATATTACGTCTACTTCCGATGCTCATGGCCGCATAGATGTATACATGCGATATCCTGCTTACGGCGATCTCTAAATTCCATGAGGACAACACTATACGAACTAAACTTTAACTAGACAACAAGGAAACCACTGAATGGAATGTGAGTATACTACCGATTAGCATGCTTAAAATAGTTCATGTGGACAGAAATGTTACGTGCAGTACCTCTGACCGTGTATTGTGTGCCTCTAATCCACAAAATCCAAGTTACATCTACATCTACATCTACATCTACGTCCATACTCCGCAAGCCACCTGACGGTGTGTGGCGGAGGGTACCTTCAGTACCTCTATCGGTTCTCCCTTCTATTCCAGTCTCGTATTGTTCGTGGAAAGAAGGACTGTCGGTATGCCTCTGTGTGGGCTCTAATCTCTCTGGTTTTATCCTCATGGTCTCTTCGCGAGATATACGTAGGAGGGAGCAATATACTGCTTGACTCTTCGGTGAAGGTATGTTCTCGAAACTTCAATAAAAGCCCGTACCGAGCTACTGATCGTCTCTCCTGCAGAGTCTTCCACTGGAGTTTATCTATCATCTCCGTAACGCTTTCGCGATTACTAAATGATCCTGTAACGAAGCGCGCTGCTCTCCGTTGGATCTTCTCTATCTCTTCTATCAACCCTATCTGGTACGGATCCCACACTGCTGAGCAGTATTCAAGCAGTGGGCGAACAAGCGTACTGTAACCTACTTCCTTTGTTTTCGGATTGCATTTCCTTAGGATTCTTCCGATGAATCTCAGTCTGGCATCTGCTTTACCGACGATCAACATTATATGATCATTCCATTTTAAATCACTCCTAATGCGTACTCCCAGATAATTTATGGTATTAACTGCTTCCAGTTGCTGACCTGCTATTTTGTAGCTAAATGATAAAGGATCTATCTTTCTGTATATTCGCAGCACATTACACTTGTCTACATTGAGATTCAATTGCCATTCCCTGCACCATGCGTCAATTCGCTGCAGATCCTCCTGCATTTCAATACAATTTTCCATTGTTACAACCTCTCGGTACACCACAGCATCATCTGCAAAAAGTCTCAGTGAACTTCCGATGTCATCCACCAGGTCATTTATGTATATTGTGAATAGCAACGGTCCTATGACACTCCCCTGCGGCACACCTGAAATCACTCTTACTTCGGAAGACTTCTCTCCATTGAGAATAACATGCTGCGTCCTGTTATCTAGGAACTCCTCAATCCAATCACACAATTGGTCTGATAGTCCATATGCTCTTACTTTGTTCATTAAACGACTGTGGGGTACTGTATCGAACGCCTTGCGGAAGTCAAGAAACACGGCATCTACCTGTGAACCCGTGTCTATGGCCCTCTGAGTCTCGTGGACGAATAGCGCGAGCTGGGTTTCACATGACCGTCTTTTTCGAAACCCATGCTGATTCCTACAGAGTAGATTTCTAGTCTCCAGAAAAGTCATTATACTCGAACACAATACGTGTTCCAAAATTCTGCAACTGATCGACGTTAGAGATATAGGTCTATAGTTCTGCACATCTGCTCGACGTCCCTTCTTGAAAACGGGGATGACCTGTGCCCTTTTCCAATCCTTTGGAACGCTACGCTCTTCTAGAGACCTACGGTACACCGCTGCAAGAAGGGGGGCAAGTTCCTTCGCGTACTCTGTGTAAAACTGAACTGGTATCCCATCAGGTCCAGCGGCCTTTCCTCTTTTGAGCGATTTTAATTGTTTCTCTATCCCTCTGTCGTCTATTTCGATATCTACCATTTTGTCATCTGTGCGACAATCTAGAGAAGGAACTACAGTGCAATCTTCCTCTGTGAAACAACTTTGGAAAAAGACATTTAGTATTTCGGCCTTTAGTCTGTCATCCTCTGTTTCAGTACCATTTTGGTCACAGAGTGTCTGGACATTTTGTTTTGATCCACCTACCGCTTTGACATAAGACCAAAATTTCTTAGGATTTTCTGCCAAGTCAGTACATAGAACTTTACTTTCGAATTCATTGAACGCCTCTCGCATAGCCCTCCTCACACTACATTTCGCTTCGCGTAATTTTTGTTTGTCTGCAAGGCTTTGGCTATGTTTATGTTTGCTGTGAAGTTCCCTTTGCTTCCGCAGCAGTTTTCTAACTCGGTTGTTGTACCACGGTGGCTCTTTCCCATCTCTTACGATCTTGCTTGGCACATACTCATCTAACGCATAATGTACGACGGTTTTGAACTTCGTCCACTGATCCTCAACACTATCTGTACTTGAGACAAAACTTTTGTGTTGAGCCAACAGGTACTCTGAAATCTGCTTTTTGTCACTTTTTCTAAACAGAAAAATCTTCCTACCCTTTTTAATATTCCTATTTACGGCTGAAATCATCGATGCCGTAACCGCTTTATGATCGCTGATTCCCTGTTCTGCGTTAACTTTTTCAAATAGTTCCGGTCTGTTTGTCACCAGAAGGTCTAATATGTTATCCCCACGAGTCGGTTCTCTGTTTAACTGCTCAAGGTAGTTTTCAGATAAAGCACTTAAAAAAATTTCACAGGATTCTTTGTCCCTGCCACCCGTTATGAACGTTTGAGTCTCCCAGTCTATATCTGGCAAATTAAAATCTCCACCCAGAACTATAACATGGTGGGGAAATCTACTCGAAATATTTTCCAAATTATCCTTCAGGTGCTCAGCCACAACAGCTGTTGAGCCAGGGGGCCTATAGAGACATCCAATTACCATGTCTGAGCCTGCTTTAACCGTGACCTTCACCCAAATCATTTCACATTTCGGATCTCCGTCAATTTCCTTCGATACTATTGCACTTCTTATCGCTATAAACACGCCTCCCCCTTCACTGTTCAGCCTGTCTCTACGGTATACATTCCAATCTGAGTTTAGGATTTCATTACTGTTTACGTCTGGTTTCAGCCAACTTTCTGTCCCTAGTACTATATGGGCATTGTGACCGTTTATTAATGAGAGCAGTTCTGGGACCTTTCTATAGACGCTCCTGCAGTTTACTATTAGCACATTAATTTTGTTATTCCCTGTTGCATTTTCCCTACTCCTACCTTGCCGCGTCTCAGGAGGCGTCTTGTCGGGCCTAGGGAGGGGATTCTCTAACCTAAAAAACCCCCATGTGCACTCCACACGTACTCCGCTACCCTTGTAGCCGCTTCCGGCGTGTAGTGCACGCCTGACCTATTCAGGGGGACCCTACATTTCTCCACCCGATAGCGGAGGTCGAGAAATTTGCACCCCAGATCTCCGCAGAATCGTCTGAGCCTCTGGTTTAAGCCTTCCACTCGGCTCCAAACCAGAGGACCGCGATCGGTTCTGGGAACGATACTACAAATTGTTAGCTCTGATTCCACCCCGCGAGCGAGGCTTTCCGCCTTCACCAATTCCGCCAACCGCCTGTACGAACTGAGGATGACCTCTGAACCCAGACGGCAGGAGTCATTGGTGCCGACATGAGCAACAATTTGCAGTCGGGTGCACCCTGTGCTCTCTATCGCCGCCGGTAGGGCTTCCTCCACATCTCGGATGAGGCCCCCCGGCAAGCAGACAGAGTGAACACTGGCCTTCTTCCCCGACCTTCCCGCTATTTCCCTAAGGGGCTCCATCACCCGCCTAACGTTGGAGCTCCCAATAACTAATAAACCCCTCCCCCCCTGTGCCTGCTCGGACCTTGCTGAAGGAGCAGCCACATGTCCACTCACAGGCAGAGCGGGCGATGCCACACGGCCAGCCTCCACATTGACCCTCCGCCTCGTGCGCCGCGAACGCCGCTGAACCCGCCACTCCCCTTGGGGAGAGGGTGGCCCAACCGCGCCCGGTACCGGCGAAGATGTCTCGACAGCAGGGACAGTGTGTGAAGCATGTAACACCTGGGGTGTACCCTGCGACGCACCAGACTCCCCACTGCCGCTACACTCCGAGGCAGCAGCCTGAAGACGGCTGACCGCGGCCATCAACGCGCTCAGCTGTTCGCGAACAGTGGCCAGCTCCTCCTGCGTCCGTACACAGCAGTCACACATCCTATCCATCCTAAGGAATCAATTTACTGAAGAGAGTTGTTCAACCTTTAACTAGCTCATTATATTAGTGTTTCGCCGAGAGGAGTGGCCGCGTGGTTAGGGGCGCCATGTCACGGACTGCGCCCCCCCCCCCTCCCCCCCGGGCATCATGGATGGGTGTGTGTGTGTAGTTCTTAGCATAGGTTAGTGTAAGTAGAGTGTAGGTCTAGGGACCGATGATCTCTGCAGTTTGGTCCCTTAAGAACTCACGCACATTAGTGTTTCCCGGCGATAGCTTGCAGAGTGTTGATAAATCATATACGCATACAGGTAGCACAAAATGCACTTTAGCGTTGTTAAGTGTAATTCAAGTCAAAGCAAAAGGACATTTGTTCCATGGAGAGCAGCCTTGTTGCAGCGCAAGTACGTTTTTCGTCATGCTAGCTCAAATTATCCTCAAGGTCATTTTTTGAGGAAATTTGTGGTAAGGTCTTACGGGACCAAACTGCTGAGGTCATCGGTCCCTAAGCTTACGCACTACGTAATCTAACTTTAGCTTACGCTAAGGACAACACACACACACACCCATGCCAGAGGGAGGACTCAAACATCCGACGGGGGGATCCGCGCGGACCGTGACAAGGCGCCTAAGACCGCGCGGCTATCCCGCGCGATATTTTTTGAGGAACAAGGTTCTGTTGCAAATGGCCCTTGTGAAATCTATTGCCGAAGTAGCCACGTTCCAGCTGATTGAAGCACTCGTTCAAATTGGTTTACTTCCACGCTGCGCCTGAAGCACTGGCTATTAACTGCTACAAACTGGTCAACAGAGCTGGACAACTGTGGTGCAGTAGTTTAGCTTTTGTTCCACGGTGCCCGCGGGCGTGGTGACGGGGAGGGGGCGAGGTACTAATCAAGGCTTGTTTGCTGGCGGCTGAGCAATCAGGCCGCCTCTGTGCGCCGCTGTTTGCAAACTGACCCGGCCTGCAACACGACCGCTACAGCAGGCGGCGGGGTACGGCGCCGCACTTGTTAGCGTATGCAGTTCCGCCGTAGCCTCCGTCAAACTGTCGATCGTTAGCTTCTGGTTTTACGTGGCTTACTACCCTATTCTCATGTTCCCGACATTGAATACACAGTGTAAACTGTATAATTGTTACACTTTTACACCGAATAATTGTTCTCTGCATTAAACGCTTCCTGTTTTCATCAGTGTTCCCACTGGTTTGATGCTGCCCGCCATGACTTAGTCTCCTTTGCAAACACTGCACTCCACTCGACGTACTCAGTTACATATTGGTTATATTCTTTGTGAGTTAACAAGCACTGCGCTCTCATTTAAATATATGGCCAAAAGAGTCAGCCTACAGGAATTGTGTGACGAACCCGGTTGTCGAGGACCGCGTGCCACAAAGGGCGCATATTCAACACGAGACGGGGAAACTCACAGGCGTCTATTGTCTATTAAGGCATAAGCGCTGTAGTGTGCGAGTGAGACAGATGAGAACCTATGGCCAAAGAGGCATAGCAGTTTTAAATATGGCGGACCTAAGATCGGCCATAAAGAGAAACATTTATGAAAATTATTTAATTCTGTAGCCGTGCAGGGAATGAAGCCACAGTAATTTTAATCTGCCATCCTCCATAAAGTTTCATGGTGATCCCAATAAAACTTGAATGTTATCCACATCTATAATAGTTTAGGATTTACTATCAAAGTGAAATTAACAAGTTTTGTAACAAAGACCTGAATGCTAAAATCTGAACGCTTTGGTCGATAAAAAAAAAAATGGCTCTGAGCACTATGGGACTCAACTTCTGAGGTCATTAGTCCCCTAGAACTTAGAACTAGTTAAACCTAACTAACGTAAGGACATCACACACATCTATGCCCGAGGCAGGATTCGAACCTGCGACCGTAGCGGTCTCGCGGTTCCAGACTGCAGCGCCTAGAACCGCACGGCCACATCGGCCGGCTCTTAACGATCGACGTTTCATGTAGATGCGCATCATTAAAATGACAAATATTCTAAATATCAACTTTGTAACTTTATTTGTCTGAAAGATATAGTAAATTTAAATTATCACTATTTTCAGTTAAGCATCAGATCATTTCCTTCACACAAAACACATTCAACGATGACAGCATGACACCTTATTGAATCATTAGGTAATAGAATAATTGTTGTAAAGTTTAGTGCATAATACTTACTTTTGTTCTTTGTTTATTTATCAGAAAGTACATTGGTGCAAGGCTACTGGCCGTGACATTCAAAGTTAAGAAGGAAATTGTATTGGTTTTATCTAAAAGAGTTGAACGTTTATTATGTAATGGATATTATTGTTACTTTATTTATAACGTGAAAGTGGTCAAGCTTTGATTATTTAAATGAGTTAAAATGTAAAATAATGTAGAATAAAAAAATATGTGTGAAATCTTATGGGAATTAACTGCTAAGGTCATCAGTCCCTAAGCTTACACACTACTTAACCTAAACTATCCTAAGGACAACACACACACCCATGCCCGAGAGAGGGCTCGAACCTCCGCCGGGACCAGCCGTAATGTATAACAAGCTGTAGCCAATTAGATGGATGGCTTCAGGAAAGGGATCTGACCTAGTCAGCTGAGCGAGGATATTCGGTGCTTGGGAAATGCGGCCGGGACGGGCAGAGGGCAGTTCTGGTCTAAACACCAAAGAGAACAGTTCGGCTGGAGAAACCAAAGGGTACAGTTCAGATTGAGACGCGAATGAGGACAGTCGGTCTTTAGGCAGCTAGGAAGTGACACGACATAGAAAATTTCGTGATGTGTGGTATCGCGGGACTTACTCTCTGAGTGCCGGTCGGAGTGGCCGAGCGGTTCTAGGCGCTACAGTCTGAAACCGCGCGATCGCTACGGTCGCAGGTTCGAATCTTGCCTTGGGCATGGATGTGTTTGATGTCCTTAGGTTAGTTAGGTTTAAGCAGTTCTAAGTCCTAGGGGACTGATGACCTCAGAAGGTGAGTACCATAGTGCTCAGAGCCATTTGAACCAACTCTCTGAGTAGTGAGCAGCCGCGCGCCTGTTGTGAGCTCTAACTTTTCGCATAGTCAATGAGGTGGACATGGTCAACGAGGTGGAGTATTGGACTGGTAATTCGCGATGAGATTGTGAATGATCGAACTGTGTCAAATGGATATGCGCTCGAGTGTAACAATTATTCCAAACACGACCACTTTCACTATTTGTTTGCTTTCGGATTAAACATTATTCTAACCAAATGGCAACTGTGTGGCCTACATCATTTATGGGTAGTTAATTTAGTTCCCGATATTATTATTACTGTTATTACATGTTACGTTAACTTTGTATTTCGCAAACTTGCCATCAGCCAGACAATTTAACCAAACTGTCACAAGTGTCTAATTTAGGGCGTGTAAGCCGACACGTGCAGTTCAACCCCTAGACGAGTTTTAGCCAAGACATTTCGACGAAGAGGAACTGCAGGTGAAGCCAAATATCTTTGGAATGTTAGCTCGCGTCCTCCCTCTGTCTTCCCTTGGCGCTACGGCTCCCTCAAGTACAATGGAAGTTATTCACTGGTATCTTTAAAGTTATCCTCTCATCGCGTGCCTTTTTCATGTCAATGTTCTCTACATGTTCCTCCCCTTGCCGATTCAGTGTACAGCACTACAGACTGAAATATTTCTATTGTCTTCTTTTCTGAAACTTCGGGGCCGATTAGAACTTTTTGCTGGACAGACATGCTTTGCATGGGCAAGTGCGCCACCGACTGTGCTATCCAAGCACGACTCACGACCCTTTCTTACAGCTTTACTTCCGTCAGTAACCCGTCTCCTACCTTGCAAAGTTCACAGTTTTCCTACGAAACTTGCAAGACTAGCTGGAAGAGAGGATTTTGCGGAGACATGGCTTAGTTATAGCCTGGGGGGGGGGGGGGGGGGGGGGGAGAGGGGGTGTTTCAGGCACACTCCGCTGCACAGTGGAAATTTCATTCTCTTCTTTTCTATTTTTCTCACAGCCCTCGATTCTCTTCCATACAGGGTTGTCCTCTACACATATATTTTCGAAAAGTTTTTTTTCCGCAAATTGTGACCTGTACACGGTATTCCAAAATGATTTTTAAAACTGTATCACTTATACTTCAGAAATTTGATATTGCCGAAACTGCTCGCACTCCCCCCTCCCAGCAGATGACACTACGTGTAAAATATTTGATAGAAACCTAGTCTGGCACCCAGGTCCATCAGAGGAACCACACTGCTTACCGGAGCACACCATCATCACGTCTGACAATCACAGTGACACGCGAGGTTCAAGGAATTTGAGGTGTCAGGAAGAGGACGAGCTCTGGCCGTCTGAGAACGAGTAATGCAGATATGGATCGGATGCAACAGGCATTTATGTGCACACAGTGATGTCTCATAAATGGCTAATAAAGCTTTAAGTGTGTGTCAACATTATGCTGCAAACTGCACCTTTCCAACAGTCTCCATATCTGAAGTGTACATCATCCACATATACATCTGGCGGATGAGTAATCAGGCAGCAGTAGAATCTTTCTGCAGTCAGCTGAAAAGGCAGGTTCTCTAAATTTTCTTAGTAGTGTTGCTCGAAAAGGAAGATGCATTGACTGCAGGGATTCCCATTTTAGTTCCCAAAACATCTCCGTATCATCTGCATGTTATTCGAACCTGCCAGTAACAAATGTAGCAGCCCGCCTCTAAATTGCTTCAATGTCTTCCTTCAATCTAACCTGTTGTTGACCCCAAACACTCAAGTAGTGCTCAAGAGCAGGTCAAACTAGTGTCCTCTGTGTGATATCCTTTACAAATTAACCATGTTTTCCTAAATTCTCCCAATAAACCGAAGTCAACCATTCACCATCCCTATACAATCCTCACATGCTCGTTCCATTTCATATTGCTTTGGAACGTTACGTCCAGATATTTATACGATGTGATTGTGTCAAGCAGGACACAACTAAAGCTGTAGCCGAACATTACAGACTTTTTTTTCCTGCTCATTGGCATTGACTTATACATTTTTACATTTAGAACTAGCTGCCATTCATCGCACCAACCAGAAATTTTGTCTAAGCCACCTTGCATCCTCCTACAGTCGCTCATTTCGACGTCGTGAGAGGTCGACACGTGGTCTAGGGGGAGGATTCATAATCAAAAACGTCTTCGGTCCCGGGTTCGATCCCCGCAACTGCCTAAATTTTGATAAATAATCAGCATTGGCGGCCGAAGACTTCCGGCATAAGAAGTCAGCCTCATTCTGCCAACGGCCTTGTCAGCGAGGGTGGAGGAGCGGATAGAGGTTCAGGGCACTCTCTTGTCCTAGGGGTGGGAAATTGCCCCTAAAGGCGGAAGAATCAGCAATGACCAACGACATGAGGATGCAGAAGGCAATGGAAACCACTGCATTAAAGACACGTAACGTGTATCCACAGGACATGTGGATTGTAATTGAAGAAGTGTCATGATGATCTCTCCATTGGCAAAAGATTCCGGAATAGTCCCCCATTCGGATCTCCGGGAGGGGACTGCCAAGGGGGAGGTTACCATGAGAAAAAGATTGAATAATCTACGAAAGGATAACGTTCTACGAGTCGGGGCGAGGCATGTCAGAAGCTTGAACGTGGTAGGGAAACTAAAAAATCTGAAAAGGGAAATGCAAAGGCTCAATCTAGATATAGTAGGGGTCAGTGAAGTGAAATGGAAGGAAAAAAATGATTTCTGGTCAGATGAGTATCGGGTAATATCAACAGCAGCAGAAAATGGTATAACAGGTATAGGATTCGTTATGAATAGGAAGGTAGGGCAGAGGGTGTGTTACTGTGAACAGTTCAGTGATCGGGTTGTTCTAATCAGAATCGACAGCAGACCAACACCGACAGCAATAGTTCAGGTATACATGCCGACGTCGCAAGCTGAAGATGAACAGATAGAGAAAGTGTATGAGGATATTGAAAGGGTAATGCAGTACGTAAAGGGGGACGAAAATCTAAAAGTCATGGGAGACTGGAATGCAGTTGTAGGGGAAGGAGTAGAAGAAAAGGTTACAGGATAATATGGGCTTGGGACAAGGAATGAAAGAGGAGAAAGACTAATTGAGTTCTGTAACATGTTTCAGCTAGTAATAGCGAATACCCTGTTCAAGAATCACAATAGGAGGA
The DNA here is from genome assembly GCF_021461385.2 of Schistocerca piceifrons. Classification (NCBI taxonomy): domain Eukaryota; kingdom Metazoa; phylum Arthropoda; class Insecta; order Orthoptera; family Acrididae; genus Schistocerca; species Schistocerca piceifrons. The sequence continues at coordinate 323,448,892 of NC_060141.1, forward strand.
GGTATACTTGGAAAAGGCCGGGAGATACGGGAAGATTTCAATTAGATTACATCATGGTCAGACAGAGATTCCGAAATCAGATACTGGATTGTAAGGCGTACCCAGGAGCAGATATAGACTCAGATCACAATATAGTAGTGATGAAGAGTAGGCTGAAGTTCAAGACATTAGTCAGGAAGAATCAATACGCAAAGAAGTGGGATACGGAAGTACTAAGGAATGACGAGATACGTTTGAAGTTCTCTAACGCTATAGATACAGCAATAAGGAATAGCGCAGTAGGCAGTACAGTTGAAGAGGAATGGACATCTCTAAAAAGGGCCATCACAGAAGTTGGGAAGGAAAACATAGGTACAAAGAAGACAGCTGCGAAGAAACCATGGGTAACAGAAGAAATATTTCAGTTGATTGATGAAAGGAGGAAGTACAAACATGTTCCGGGAAAATCATGAATACAGAGATACAAGTCGCTGAGGAATGAAATAAATAGGAAGTGCAGGGAAGCTAAGACGAAATGGCTGCAGGAAAAATGTGAAGACATCGAAAAAGATATGATTGTCGGAAGGACAGACTCAGCATACAGGAAAGTCAAAACAAACTTTAGTGACATTAAAAGCAACGGTGGTAACATTAAGAGTGCAACGGGAATTCCACTGTTAAATGCTGAGGAGAGAGCAGATAGGTGGAAAGAATACATTGAAAGCCTCTATGAGGGTGAAGATTTGTCTGATGTGATAGAAGAAGAAACAAGAGTCGATTTAAAAGAGATAGGGGGGCCAGTATTAGAATCGGAATTTAAAAGAGCTTTGGAGGACTTACGGTCAAATAAGGCAGAAGGGATAGATAACATTCCATCAGAATTTCTAAAATCATTGGGGGAAGTGGCAGCAAAACGACTATTCACGTTGGTGTGTAGAATATATGAGTCTGGCGATATACCATCTGACTTTCGGAAAAGCATCATCCACACAATTCCGAAGACGGCAAGAGCTGACAAGTGCGAGAATTATCGCACAATCAGCTTAACAGCTCATGCATCGAAGCTGCTTACAAGAATAATATACAGAAGAATGGAAAAGAAAATTGAGAATGCGCTAGGTGACGATCAGTTTGGCTTTAGGAAAAGTAAAGGGACGAGAGAGGCAATTCTGACGTTACGGCTAATAATGGAAGCAAGGCTAAAGAAAAATCAAGACACTTTCATAGGATTTGTCGACCTGGAAAAAGCGTTCGACAATATAAAATGGTGCAAGCTGTTCGAGATTCTGAAAAAAGTAGGGGTAAGCTATAGGGAGAGACGGGTCATATACAATATGTACAACAACCAAGAGGGAATAATAAGAGTGGATGATCAAGAACGAAGTGCTCGTATTAAGAAGGGTGTAAGACAAGGCTGTAGCCTTTCGTCCCTACTCTTCAATCTGTACATCGAGGAAGCAATGATGGAAATAAAAGAATGGTTCAGGAGTGGAATTAAAATACAAGGTGAAAGGATATCAATGATACGATTCGTTGATGACATTGCTATCCTGAGTGAAAGTGAAGAAGAATTAAATGATCTGCTGAGCGGAATAAACAGTCTAATGAGTATACAGTATGGTTTGAGAGTAAATCGGAGAAAGACGAAGGTAATGAGAAGTAGTAGAAATGAGAACAGCGAGAAACTTAACATCAGGATTGATGGTCACGAAGTCAATGAAGTTAAGGAATTCTGCTACCTAGGCAGTAAAATAACCAACGACGGACGGAGCAAGGAGGACATCAAAAGCAGACTCGCTATGGAAAAAAAGGCATTTGTGGCCAAGAGAAGTCTACTAATATCAAATACCGGCCTTAATTTGAGGAAGAAATTTCTGAGGATGTACGTCTGGAGTACAGCATTGTATGGTAGTGAAACATGGACTGTGGGAAAACCGGAACAGAAGAGAATCGAAGCATTTGAGATGTGGTGCTATAGACGAATGTTGAAAATTAGGTGGACTGATAAAGTAAGGAATGAGGAGGTTCTACGCAGAATCGGAGAGGAAAGGAATATGTGGGAAACACTGATAAGGAGAAGGGACAGGATGATAGGACATCTGCTAAGACATGAGGGAATGACTTCCATGGTACTAGAAGGAGCTGTAGAGGGTAAAAACTATAGAGGAAGACAGAGATTGGAATACGCCAAGCAAATAATTGAGGACGTAGGTTGCAAGTGCTACTCTGAGATGAAGAGGTTAGCACAGGAAAGGAATTTGTGGCGGGCCGCATCAAACCAGTCAGTAGACTGATGACCAAAAAGAAGTGAGGTGGCACGCCACTCTCACTTTAACAACACTGTCAGTCAGATTGTTGCAGATATTTTCGGTCATGATCTCGGTGTTCCCCAGCATTGCATTTGGTATGTATGGTTTATGGCTTTTTTACGTGAGGAAATTGCGGGCAGAATGTTCATATAACTGTATTTATAGCCTGTAGAGAACTTGTACCCGAGGGACCGTAGTGCAGGAAACGGAGAACAGGGGGAGAGATAGATTGTGGGCCAAAATGTTGAATCCAGCGACCTGGCTGTGCGAGTGATTCTGGGAAGCAGCACTCTGTGGATTGTACTTGCAGAGGGACGTCAGGTCGCAGCACCACTCTCTTTCCTCTTAGGTTTGGACCTCGGGCTGTAGAACTCCACACATCCCACTTAGGGTCAGAACATTAGAGCTCTGGCTTGCAAAACATTTTACCTAGGCCAGGCAACAGTCCCTAGCAAAGGTGGTCAGTTGGCAGAAAGCAGGTGGAGGAAGCTATTTGAGAGAGACGGCTGTGATCTGAGCTTTTGTGCAAACGGTGGGAAGATCATAATACTCCAAGCCTTTTCATGTTAGAAGCTGGGACAATATGAACAGAATGGCTGGTGCAAGTGTTTAGTGGAGGCATGACTAAATCGCCTGATGCCAGGAAGTCGCCAGGTTCATTTAGTGAGTGGCGAAACATGTATTTCAGAGGAAGCTCAACAGCTTTATTTCAGAAATTGGAAGTAGTCATCCTGTAAAGATTAGATCTCTCTGTAAATGAGGGACTGTGGTCCCATCTAGGTAGATGTTTTTTGACGAAACGAGGCCATGCTTGCCGTGAGAACGACGCCTCCCTAGTCTAAAGTCGTCTTTTTTCCGGACAAGAGAGATTCCGAGTCGCTGATTGGCTCCTCTCAGGACATGCAAAGCAGAGGCTTGTTCCCCAGAGTGGGAAGACTTGTGCTGTATCTGGATTGGCTACCAGGCCAACAGAACAGTCGAGAAGGGAGATTCAATGAGTAGAGGAGAGTTCGATTGGTTTGTACAATGTGGAGGCGGTTTCGTTTTTGCTGATTTGGCTCCTGTACTGAGGCTTGGTGGAAAGTGGTTATGACTCTTTGCCTCCTTCATCTTCTAGTTCTCCCCTGTGGAAAATTTCACGTCTTTCCTTTGTGGATGAGACTTATAGTCTGTAGCTTATGGTGGACTAAGAGCCAGTGGTAGTTTTGAGCTGTACCGACAGTGGAATCGCATCTCAGACATATTTTGTATCGACAGGGTTAATTTATTCGTCCTGAATCGGCCGTCTGACGTTTGACAATTCCAGCATGCGTCGTTGTGCCTGTGCCAGTTAAATTGATTTGGCCAGACCAGCAATCGGATGCACCCCACATTGAATTCTGCTGGGATTTCAGGGCTCTGATAGGGAAGCTTCCCACGTTCCAATAATCAAAATGCCAGTTCACGTAGTTTGAAAGTTTTCGTGGGTGTATCAGAACAATGCAGTTGCCGCAGCATGTCGCCCCTCGCCTATTGCACACCGTTTTCTGCTGCCATGTGAATTAAGGTAAAACGGTAAGGTATCAGTTTCCAGATTTGTGTTTGTTACTTCTTTTTGTAAGATTTATCAGCTCGTCGTAGTTATAAATTGATTTATAAAAACCTGTCATTTTTGTAAGCTTAAATGTGCCATTTCTCTCATTCATACTGCCTCCACTATTCACGGATTTTGTTTCATTGTTGTGATACATGGGTACATCAGGAATTCAAGGTTGAATATTAGGAAATTACACAGATCAAAAAACGTTTTGCATCACCCCGATCCCCAGAATTCCTGAAGACACGTTGATTGTGGACACTGTATCACAGACACAGTCTCTTTGACTGTTCAGACATGTCACTAAACCCACCCAAAGATGTATACAATCATGCGTGAGCAACGCCTTTTACACATGAGGGGGGGGGGGGGGTGTCCGACAGCCGATCAGTTCGAGTCTGTTGTGGACTGGCAAGAGCGCCAATACACTATGAGAGGAAGCCTAAAGGCACGCGTTTAAGCTCACACAGGCTGGCGTGAGGTCTGGAACAGGTCAGGGATATGAGACTAGCAAAAATAGTACGTATCTGTTGGAATACTTAACTTTAATCCATAATTGGTGAACATCGCTCTTGACGGTACATGTTTTACAGCATCAATAGTAACTGGTAATGGCGCCTTGCTAGGTCGTAGCAAATGACGTAGCTGAAGGCTATGTGCTAACTATCGTCTCGGCAAATGAGAGCGTAATTTGTCAGTGAACCCTCGCTAGCAAAGTCGGCTGTACAACTGGGGCGAGTGCTAGGAAGTCTCTCTAGACGTGCCGTATGGCGGCGCTCGGTCTGCAATCACTGATAGTGGGGACACGCGGGTCCGACTTATACTAACGGACCGCGGCCGATTTAACGGCTACCACCTAGCAAGTGTGGTGTCTGGCGGTGACACCACATTCCTCCCTTGTGGCATAAGGCTTCCGCCCACCGTGGGGAGGACCCCATGTTGACGTATGCGACGAGGTGGGGAGCCTAACAACAGGCGAGGCTGTGCCACCCGCACCCTGCCATTCGAACCGAGGGGAGCTAGGAAACGCCTGAAAACCAGCTCCAGGGTGCACGCCAACATGCGGTGTATGCGCCCGTAGAGAGACGGGAGGGGCCGAAGGGTCGACCTCCATCGGGCCGGGGCACCCGACGGGCGAGGACGACACATGGTCCGGAACGGGCAAGAGGTCCATGGAGGAGGACAACTGGTCACGGGAAGCGATCGGCGGCGCGTGACCCAGGAAGGCGCCCGGCGGTTGCAGCGACGCGTCCACTGCGGGCGTCGCCGGGGGGAGAACAGGCGGCGGCGGCGGCGGCGGCGGCGGCGGCGCGTCGCCATGGGGCAAAGTGGAAGGCATCGTGGGTAACACCTGGGGCTGAGGCGAGCCAGTAGATGGGTCCCCAGGGCGCTGACCGGACGGCACCGTCGCTGAAAGCAGACGGGGAGCGGCGGATCCCGTGCGACGACAGAGGCGCAGCTGATTGAGATGCCGACGCACACCAGAGGCCCCCAAAACCAGATACATAGCGCGGCCGAGGCAGCGAAGACTGCGCCCTGCGAGCCAACGCCGTGAACCTCGATAGTTGCGGTAGTAGACAACGTCACCTGGGGCAAAAGCAGGTGTCTGCCGCTGCACAGGAACCTGATGCAGCGGATGTTGCAAAGACATCAAGGTTCGATGAGGGCGACTGTGGAGCAACTTAGCCGGCGAGCGACCATCTCGGGGCTGAGAGCGATACGACGGACAAAAAGAGCAATAACGCGACCTCCCGAGAATGCGACTCTTTCAGCTTCAACATCAATGACTTGAAAGTCCTGACCAAACGTTCAGCGGCACCGTTTGACTGTGGCGAAAACGGCGCGGACGTCAGATGTTGAATACCACTGGCCTTGCAGAATGACTGAAATTCTGCGGACATGAATTGTGGGCCATTGTCGGAAACAATAGTCTGTGGAAGACCTTCAATGCAAAAGATAGCGGATAACGCTTGGATGGTGGCAGATGACGTCGTGGAAGACATCCGGACAACAAAAGGAAAATTACTGAATGAATCGACAACAACCAACCATCGAGCATTCCAGAACGGACCAGCAAAATCGATGTGTAAGCGTTGCCAAGGGGAAGTGGCTTTTGGCCATGAAAAGAATCTCTGCGGTGGTGCTGATTGTTGTTCGGCACACACCATGCAAGAAGAGCACATTTGTGTAATCGCAGCATCGATTCCGAACCAAGTACAGTGCTGACGAGCAAGTTGTTTCGTTCGCACTATACCCCAATGTCCTTGGTGGAGAAGCCGTAAGACAGAGGACTATAACGAACGTGGGACCACGACCCTGGACTGATCATTATCAGAACGCAACAGCAACACCACGTCGTACAAAAAGTCTCTCCTTGTGAGCAAAAAATCGGCGAACCAACGGATCCTCGATCCGTGACTTTGACAAGGGCCATTGCGTAGCAACAAAACGCAAAACGGTAGCAAGGACAGGGTCAGCAGCCGTGGCTGTAGCTACACGACGAAAATCAATCGGAAACGATTCGTACACGTCATCGGTTTCCGCATCAATGAACATGCAAGCAAGTTCGGAAGAATCGAATGCTCTATCCTCAGCAACAGGCAAACGGGGCAACGCATCGGCGTTTCCCTGCTTAGCAGTGGACTGATACAAGATATCGTAGCGGTACTGCGAGAGGAAAATAGACCAGCGAAGGAATTTCTGCGCTGTACGTGGAGGTACAGGCTTGTTCGGATGAAAAAGTGACGTCAAAGGTTTGTGGTCTGTGATGATAGTAAAGTGACGACCATACAAGAAATCATGAAACTTAGTAACACCAAATACGAGAGCCAATTCTTCTTTCTCTATCTGCGAATAATTTCTTTGTGCAGACGAGAGCAATTTAGACACAAATGCAATAGGGTGATCGTGCGAACCATCTTTGTGCGCAAGCACAGCACCAATCCCGAAATCCGATGTATCTACCATCAACAAAAGGGGTTTCTAGGGATCGAATGGCGTAAGGCAAGTATTGGAAAGCAACGCCGATTTGAACTGGCGAAAGGCGCGTTCGCATTCCGTCGTCCAGACGAACGGAACACCTTTACGGCATAAGCGATGAAGCGGAGCTGAGATGGAAGAGGCGTGGCGCACATAGCGATGATAATAATTTATTTTTCCCAGCACACTCTGTAGCTGCATCAAATTCTGCGGCGAAGGCAAGTCTTGTATGGCACGGAGGTGCTCTGGACTGGGATGTATGCCTTGGGCATTGAGGACATGTCCCAGATAGGGTAAGTCACGAGCAAAAAACACACATTTGTCCTTCCGCAAGCGAAGACCATTTTGTCGCAAGACCTGAAATAATGTTCTGAGATTGGCTTAATGTTCTTCTTCCGTCTTTCCGCAGATCACAATATCGTCGATATAGTTTGCTGCAGTAGGGACCGACGCACAAACAGTTTGTAGATATTGCTGAAACAATGCAGGGGTGGATGCACACCCGAATGGCAGTCGTTTGAATCGATACAAACCAAGATGTCTGTTAACCACTAAAACGCGCTGGGATTCTTCGTCCACCGGTATTTGCAAGTACGCATCTGCTAGGTCCAACTTTGAAAAATATTTACCCGGGCACAGTTTGTCAAAAAGATCTTCCGGGCGGGGTAAAGGAAAAGTTGCAATCACTAGTTGTGGATTCACTGTTGCCTTGAAGTCCACACAAAGTCTCCATTTTCCGGAAGGTTTCGGCAAAATTACTAAGGGTGATGCCCAGAGAGAAGCCTGCACACGTTCAATTACACCTTGTGATTCCAAATCGTGTAATGTTTTCGCGACCTCATCACGCAATGCGTGGGGAACATTGCGCGCTCTGAAAAATTTCGGTTGTGCATTGACTTTCAGTTCCAAATGTGCTTTATAGTTCTTAGCGCAACCGAGGCCCGGTGCAAAAATGTCTGCAAATTCTTCACATAGACGAGAAACACTGTCTGAAGGCACAGTCTGGTTCACTGATAGGACCTGATTGACTATAGACAAGTTAAACAACTGAAATAAATCGAAACCAAACAAGTTCACTGCAGAAGAAGAATGAAGGACGTACAATGACACAAGTTTTGTTTGTCCCTTGTATGTTGCAAGAAGGCTGCACTGTCCTAACACAGGGAGCCCCTGACCTGAATATGTAGTTAGCCTAACATTTGCGGCACGCAACGGATGTGTGCCCAGCTGTTTGTACATGACGTGATTGATCAATGAAACTGCAGCTCCGGTATCGAGCTGGAATGGTATCACTTTACCGTTAATGTTCAAGTCTACAAAAAGTTTATTGTCCTGCTGACGACAAGAGCGACTGTCTCATGCAACGTGAACTGACACTGGTACAGAATCACTTGCGACTTGACGGGAGTTCCAGCGATGTCGACGCACACTATTTGTGGGACGAACACAGTCACTGTGAGAGAGAGTAGCACTGGGCGGAGTGGAATGAACTACATGAATTTCCATGGGCGAAGTGTCGCGAGCCTGAATATCCTTGGTTCGATTCCGATTCCAGCGTGAAGCAAAGGGCCTGGAATGGTTGTGAGTGTCCGATAGGAGCTTTTTCTGGCAAACACTTTGAACATGTCCTTTTTTATTACAGAAAAAGCAAATAGCCTGGCGTGATAGGCAATTCTCACACTAATGTTTAGTAGCACACCGTGGGCATGATTTCACTGCATTTGCTTGCCGGCGCGGGACACGTGGCTGAGAGCCAGGCGGCTTTGGCGCGGCCGGGCGTGAGGACTGTTTACTGTGCCGTGCAGCTCGCCCGGCGGGCTGGTTAACCTGACACACGGGTGGCGAAGTTTCAAATGATTCCTGAGCAAAGTCAAATGTGTCCTGCTGATCCAATATGTCCATCACTTGGTGAAGGGAGGGATTGACTAGTTTCAAAATCTGTTCCCTTATACGAACATCAGAAACGTTCTGTGCAATTGCACCACGCACCATAGTATCTGAATAAGGGAGTCCACATTCACACTCAAAAGCACAATCCCTAGTAAGGCCTTGCAAGGTTGCAACCCACTCCCGATTAGTTCGACCTGCCGTACATTTTGTACGAAAGAAGGTATACCTTTTTGCAACGACATTGACTGATTCTTTGAAATATGCATCTAATGCAGACAAAATTTCGTCATAGGACAGAGTTGCTACGTCGCGGCGGGGAAATAATTTCACTATCATACGATACGTATTCACGCCTACGGAGGAAAGGAGAAAAGGCTGCCGCTCATTACCTTGAATTCTGTAGGCGGCGAGATGGAATCCAAATTGGCGTGACCACTCCGTCCAGCTTTCTAGTGCAGCATCAAACGGACGAAAAGGTGGTGCAACTGCATGGTGTGGCTGCGTGAGCGGTGGAGTGGCGGCTGCCGCATCGTTTTGCATTGCACGTTGACCCTGGACAAGCTGTCCAAGGGCATCCAGTAAGGCCTGCGTCTGATGATTCTGTAAGCGATAAAATTCGGACAGTACATCTGGAGATTGTAGCGAAGCCATTACACAAGTAAATCAGTACAATATAGTTACGAACGCAGAATTCTCGTCGCCAACTGTTGTGGACTGGCAAGAGCACCAATCCACTGTGAGAGGAAGCCGAAAGGCACACATTTAAGCTCACGCAGGCTGGCGTGAGGTCTGGAACAGGTCAAGGATATGAGACTAGCAAAAATAGTACGTATCTGTTGGAATACTTAACTTTAATCCATAATTGGTGAACATCGCTCTTGACGGTACATGTTTTACAGCATCAATAGTAACTGGTAATGGCGCCTTGCTAGGTCGTAGCAAATGACGTAGCTGAAGGCTATGTGCTAACTATCGTCTCGGCAAATGAGAGCGTAATTTGTCAGTGAACCCTCGCTAGCAAAGTCGGCTGTACAACTGGGGCGAGTGCTAGGAAGTCTCTCTAGACGTGCCGTATGGCGGCGCTCGGTCTGCAATCACTGACAGTGGCGACACGCGGGTCCGACGTATACTAACGGACCGCGGCCGATTTAAAGGCTACCACCTAGCAAGTGTGGTGTCTGGCGGTGACACCACAGAGTCATTCCACCAGGAAGGAGGTACACGGCTGTTGTCTGTAGTTCAACCACGCCTGGACGCTCAATACCGCCGTTCGAGCGCGTCCGCATTGTTACTTTGTGCCAGGAAGGGCTCTAAACAAGGGAAGTGTCCAAGTGTCTCAGAGTGAATCAAAGCGATGTTGATCTGACATGGAGGATATACTGAGAGACAGAAACTGTCGATGACATGCCTCGCTCAGGCCGCCCAAGGGCTACTACTGCAGTGGATGACCGCTACCTACGGATTATGGCAGGCAGGGAGCCTGACAGCAACGCCACCATATTGTTTCGTGCAGCCACAGGACGTCGTGTTACGACGCAAACGGTGCGCAATAGGCTGCTTGATGTGCAACTTCACTCCCGACGTCCATGGCGAGGTCCATCTTTGCAACCACGACACCACGCAGAGAGATATAGATGAGCCCAACAACATGCCGAATGGGCCGCACAGGTAGCGTTCTCGCTTCCCACGCCCGGGTTCCCGGGTTCGATTCCCGGCGGGGTCAGGGATTTTCTCTGCCTCGTGATGACTGGGTGTTGTGTGATGTCCTTAGTTTAGTTAGGTTTAACTAGTTCTAAGTTCTAGGGGACTGATGACCATAGCTGTTAAGTCCCATAGTGCTCAGAGCCATTTTTGGACCGCACAGGATTGGCATCACGCTCTCTTCACCGATGAGTATCGCATATGCTTTCAACCAGACAGTCGTCGGACACGTGCTTGGAGGCAACCCGGTCAGGCTGAACTCCTTAGACATAGTGTCCAGCGCGTGCAGCAAGGTGGAGGTTCCCTGCTGTTTTTGGGGTGGCGTTTTGTAGAGCCGACGTACGCCGCTAGTGGTCATGGAAGGCACCGTAACGGCTGTACGATACGTGAATGCCATCCTCCGACCGATAGTACAACCATATCGGTAGCATACTGGCGAGGTATTCGTCTACATGGACGACAATTCGCGCCCCCATCGTGCACATCTAGTGACTGACTTCCTTTAGAATAACGACATCGCTCGTTTAGACTGGCCAGCATGTTCTCCAGACATGTACCCTATGGAACATGCCTCGTAGATTGAAAAGGGCTGTTTATGGACGACGTGACCCACCAACCACTCTGAGGGATCTACGCCGAATCGTCGTTGAGGAGTGGCACAACGAGGACCAACAGTGCCTTGATGAACTTGTGGATACTATGCCACGACGAATACAGGTATCCATCAATGCAAGAGGACGTGCTACTGGGTATTAGAGGTACCGGTGTGTACAGTAATCAGGACTACCACCACTGAAGGTCTCGCAGTATGGTGGTACAACATGCAATGTGTGGTTGTAATGAGCAATAAAAAGGGCGGAAATGATGTTTTTATTGATCTCAATTCCAGTTTTCTGTACAGGTTACGGAACTCTTGGAACCGAGGTGATGCAAAACTTTGTTTGATGTGTGTAGTTGAACTGATTATTAATTTGAGTTCTGAAAGTGACCACAGTCATGGGCAATGAAAGTGCCTGGAGTAAATTCACTAATTTCGTATGTAAAAATTAAGGGTGTAGCTCATGATTTGAAGGTTATTGAGAAGGTATTACTTTTCTTTATGCAAAGATCATAATATTTAGCAACACTCAGACATATATTTATGATTAAAGCAAGCAATGGCTTGCAGTCTCACTGCACCGTATACAACAGCATTATCAAAAAAAGCTGCAGATTGCTGTTCACCCTGCCTGTCACATTATTTATGTGCACAGAAAATAATAGCAGTCCTGTCACACTTCCCTGGGGCATTCCTGAAGATACGTTTGTCTCTGATGAACACTCGTCATCAAGGACAAGGGACTAGGTTCTGTTACTGAAGAAGTTCAAATGGTTCAAATGGCTCTGAGCACTATGGGACTTAACATCTGAGGTCATCAGTCCCCTAGAACTTAGAACTACTTAAACCTAACTAACATAAGGACATCATCACACACATCCATGCCCGAGGCAGGATCCGAACCTGCGACCGGAGCAGTCTCGCGGTTCCGGACTGAAGCACCTAGAACCGCACGACCACCGCGGCCGCTACTTAAGAAGTCTTCGGGCTACTCATGTATCTGTGAACTTATTCCGTATGCTCGCATCTTCATTAAGTTTGCAGTGGGGCCCCATTCAAATACTTTTCGGAAATCTAGGAATATAAAATCTGCATCTTGTCCTACATAAATGGTTGACAATATAATGTGAGAAAACGGCAAGCTGAGTTTAGCAAGAGCGATGTTTTCCAAAACCGTTCTGATTCATAGATATAATCTTTTCGGTCTCTAGGAAATTTATAATATTTTAACTTGTAACACATTCTGTATTTGATACGAGCAGACTTCTTAAAGCGACGAATGTCACGTTTTTTAAAATTCTTTTTACTCTGTCGATCAGTGGTTTTGTTCTGTTTTAGGAGGCAAAAACAACTGAGGTCGTAAGTGCTCATGGCACGTCCTTAGAACACTAATACGAAAAAGTAGTTAAAAGCATCTGCACGTTAAGCCTAATCGACGCTAGGAAAGAGAGTTAAGAACAAGGACTTTCTCTTGGAGAAAGGTCAACAAAATACCCCATAGAGACATCAGAGGTCACGAATTATAGTTTAAATGTCCTTCGCCATATTGCTACGACGGATACAAAATAAAACGCGATCGACATCCCGAGCGTCGTTCGCTAAAACGGCCTATAACTCATGGCGAAGTATACTAGGCAGTAAGTGCAGTAAGTGGATAGAAAAAGGGCAATCGATCGGGAAATGGCGAACCATCAAAGTTTGATGACAGTGAGCACATAGTGGTGGGGGATCACCATCTAACAAACGACGATGGCTAAAACGACAGTGTCCAATACGTAACCTAACTAAAATGACCTTCTCGCGGCGAGAGGGCTGAGAGGAGGTCAGCGAAGCCGCTGGAGGGGTTTAATTCCCCTGAGCTTGTTCCCATGAAGGAAAGAGGAGTGATGTTGCCAGAGTGACACCACCTGTGACAGACGGCAACACGGAGATCATCCGAAGCAATGGAAGAGTTAGTTGACCGCGGCAGGAGGACTGCAGCCTTGGCAGCTGCGTTAGCAGCCTCGTTTCCCGTCAGACTGACGTTACCAGGAATTCACATAAATCTCACAGTGTCCCTCTCAAGAGCGAGCAAGTGGAATCTTTCTTGGACCCATTGCATTAAGGGATGGACAGCCTACTGCTCACAGAAACACTGAAGAGCACTGAGAGAATCGGAGCATATGTGAGCAGTGTTCCGGAAGCCTGTACCGAAAATGGTCGGTGCTAGTGACGAAGGTACACCCAACACCATGGACAGTGTTAGAGCCATCAGTACACGAAGGTGCTATTCCTGAGTTACGTGCGAGGGTCGAGAAAATTACGACGATAGATCGAATCTGGAGTAATTTCCTTCGGAAGCGAATGAAGTCCAAAAAGAACACGAATGTTGAAGGGTTCACACGCGTCGCGAACGTGGCAGGAAGCGTGAAGTTAAGCTACCGGAGCAATAGCTGAAAGCGAACTCCGGGAGGTAACAGAGAAGAAGGACGCGTCCCATACTGACGGTCAAGGAGTCACCGAGAAAGGAAACACAGGATGGGTGGTGAGGCATGGTAAATAAACGGCATGCATATGGCAGGTATGACAGCGGTAGTTCGGTAGCTTCTGCACAGAGAATCTCAACCAGGATAGTGTAAAAGGTGCCAGTGGCCAAACGCATTTCACGGTCGTGGATTGTTTTAAGACGGCGTAAAATGGACGGATGTGCAGATGAATAAACAAAACACCCATAGTTCAGTTTAGAACGGACAAGGGATCGGTACAAACGGAGGAGAGTGGTCCGATCCGCTCCCCAGGAACTACCGCTGAGGACACGTAGGACAGTAAGGGCCCAGGTAAAGCAGGCGGCCGGGTAAGGCACGTGGGAGGACCAAGAAAGTTTATCAAGCATGAGCCCCAGAAATTTTGTAGTTTCAACGAGCGGAAGAGCAACAGGCCCAAGATGTAAAGACAGTGGAAGAAACCCAATGCTTTATTTTTCTCCCAATTCGTTTAGTTCGTCTGCTACGTGATCCAGTTTCGATCTTAAGTATGTTGCTTATCTCTCTCAGGTACTCTTCATTGATTTAGTTTTCATTCGGTTTACTCCCAGTCCATATTCTGTACTCATGACACTGTTCATTCCGTAACAGGTCCTGCAATTCTTTCTCACTTTGAGCGAGGATAGCAATGTCATTAGCGAACCTTATCATTAATAGCGTTTCGCACTCAGTTTGAATCCCACTCCGCAACTTTTATTTCCGTCATTTCTCGTCTTCGTTGTATAGAATGAGTCTAATGGCGAAAGATTATATCATTGTCTTATTCCGCTCCTAATCCGAGCACTTCGTTTTAGGTGTCCCATTACTATTATTCCCTCTTCATTCTTGTGCATTTTATATACGACTGGTCGTTCCCTATTGATTATAACTATTTTCTGAGAATTCCTAAAATCTGACAACATCAAAGCCTTTTCTACATTACCAAATTCTATGTCGTGATTGTTCTCAAGTCATGCTTCTTATATCAAGAGCAACGTCAGGATAGCTTCTCTGGTGCTTTTGAAAAGCTAAAGCCCCTACTACTGGCTCTGTCTGGCCATTCAGCAACGACCAGCCGCCGTGTCATTTTCTGCAGATGCGGTATGGAAGGGCATGAAGTAAATACACCATTCTCCGACCATTGTGAGCTTCCCAGACCTTGGAGGCACTACTCCTCGTTCAAGTAGCTCCTCAACTGACACCACGAGTCTGAATGTACCTTGTTCCACTACTGCCGCCAAGGAAAGATCGCTGACAGTACCGGGAATGAGCCCACGTCATGGACATAGCAGTTAGATATGCTGACAACTTGGCTATAGAATTGGGCTCTCTGGTGCATTACTTTTTACTAAATCCAAAATGATCGTCGTCTAACACATACATGATTTTCTCTTCTATTCTTCTATACATTATTATTGTGAGCAACTGCAACTGTGGCCCATGAATTGTTAAGCTGGTTGTGCAATAGTTCTCACACTTATCTGTCCTTGCTTTCTTTGGGTTGGGCACTAATTTTTTTTTCGGATGTCTCATGTTATGTCTCCAACCTCAAACATTCCACGAACCATCTCGATAAGTAATTTTATTGCTACTTTCCTCAATGATTTTAGAAATTCTGAAGAAATGCTATTCATCCATTCGCTCTTTATCTGACCGGCAGTGATCGAAAGATCTGTTAAAATTTGATTGTAATAGTGTATCCCCTATGTCTTCCATACAGACACCCATTTCTTTACCTATCGCGCTATCAGATAATTCTCCCTCTCTTAGAACCATTCAAGGCACCTGTCCGCTCTCACCTCTCGATTTAACAGTGTAATCCCCACTGCACTTTTAATGTTACCGTCTTTGCTTTTAATTTCACCGTGGGTTGTTTGACTTTTTTATGTGATGAATCTGTACTTCCAACGATCATTTCTTTATCGAGTTCTTCATTTTTCCTGCAAACATTTCGATAATGACTTCATCCTTTCGTTGATCAACTGAAGGACTTCTACTGGTACCCAAGATTTCTTCGCAGTTACCTTCCTTACTTTCTGTACAACGTCTGTGATTGCCCACTTTAGAAATGACCATTCCTCGTAAACTGTATTACCTGCTGTGGTATTTACATCGCACTGTACACAGTTTTAATGAACTTCGAACCCATCTCATCATTCTTCAGTACTGCAGGCAGGCTCATCTTTCCTCATTGATTCTTAATAACGATTTTCTTAAACTTCACCCTACTCTGCATCACAACAAAATTGTGATCTGAATCTAAATCAGCTCTTACGTATGTCTTTTTCTGATCTCTGTCTCACTATGATGTAATCCAGTTGGAATCTTCTCGTGTCTCCAGGCCATTTCCTAGTATACCTTCTCCTCTTCTGATTTTTGAACAATATATTCGCTGTTACTAGCAGAAATTTGTTACAGTTGTCGTTAAGCTTTCTCATTTTGTCGTTTCTAGCATTATGCCCATATTCTAGTGTAACATTGTCTTCTATTCGTTTCCTTACAACAGCGTTCGAATAACTCATTATTATTATACGAGTAATTTCATCTCCATTTACATACTGAATAACACGTCCAATATGTTCCTCAGTTTCTGTCTTTTCATCAACTGCTAGTGACAGAGGGATATACATCGAGCTATTGTTGTTGGTGTTGGTTTGCTGTCAATTCTGCAGAGAACAGTCCTACCGCCGAACTGTTCACAGTAACTCATTCTCTGCCCTACTTTCCTGTTCATGACGAATCACACACCCATTCCATCATTCTCTGCTGCTGTTGATATTATCCTATGTTCATCTCACCATAAATTCTTATCTTCTTTCCGTTTCACTTCGCCGACGCACACTCTTGTATCTAGACAGTGTGTTTGCATGTCCCTTTGCAATTTTCTAGCTTTCCACCAAGAATCAGAATTTTGACATTCCACGCTACGACTCACAGAATGTTACCCATTCATTAGTTTGGTGTTCCATGGTTCATTTGTAAGATTAATCGTAATGATGTTGAACAAGTCATTTTACCTTAAAAGTACATATTCGTATGTTGATGCTGACCACTTACACGGATGTGAATTAGTGATCCTACTCACCACCTTTCACACATTGCTCTCAAAAAACAAATAAAAAAAGAAACAACGAATGAAGCATCACGAAGGAGTTATCCGAGTGGGGCGGAATCGGTAACGTGATGTACACATACAGACAAACAAATGATTGCAGTTTCAGAAAAATTGGGTGATTTGGTCAAGAGAAAGAGCTTCACAAATCGATCAAGTCAATAACGCATTGGTCGAGCCCTGGCCCAGGCAGTTTTGCGCCTTGGCGTTGATTGACGGAGTTGTTGGATGTCCTCGTGAGGGATATCGTGCCAAATCTGTTCAATTGACGCGTTAGAGCTCGAAACTCCCGAGATGGAAGCGCCATGTTCCAAAAGATACCAATTCGGAGATATCCGGCGGCATTGCTGGCCAAGGCAGGGTTTGGCAAGCATGAAGACAAGCAGCAGAACCTCTCGCCTTGTGTGAGTGTGGGGGCATTGTCTTGCTGAACTGTAAGCCCAGGATGGTTTGCCGTGAAGGGCAACAAAACGGGGCGTAGAGCACCATCGATGTATCGATGCGCTGTAAGGGTGCCGTGGATAACAACCAAAGGGATATTGCTATGAAAAGAAATGGCACCACAGACCATCACTCTTGGTTGTAGGGCTGTATGGCGGGTGACACACAGGTTGTAATCCCACCACTGTCCGAGCGTCTCGAGGCGCGTCTTCGGCCTGGAATCTCATTGACTGGAGTAGAATTGTCTTGACTGATGGCTTCCGAAATTAACCCTATCGACCATCGGAGATAATGGCCTCTCGCACAGTGTGAGAGTTTCTTCTGCTTGTCTTCGTGCTTGCCAGACCCTACATTGGCCAGAAAGGTCGCAGAATCTGTCCTCAAATGAGACCATTTGGTGCATTATGGGCAGGACACTCCAAACAACTCGCGAATTTGACGAGCTAAAGCGCCAACTGAACAGAATTTGGCAAGATATTCCTCAGGAGGAGATTCAACAACTCTATCATCAACGCCAAGCCGAATAACTACTGGGATAACCAACGTGTTTCTGACTTGCTAAATTTGTGAAGCATTTTCTCTTGAATAAATCATAGAATTTTTCTGAATTTGTAGTCATTAGTTTGTCTATCATGTACATTACGTGTACCAATTTCCGTTACATTCGGATAATTCCTTTGTGGTGCTTCGTTTTTTCTTTTTGTCTTAGAGTATATACAAATATTAATTCTGCTACAAAAGAGAAATTTTTGTCAAGGAGAAACTTTTGTTTGAAAACTTAAACTTTGAAGTCTGTCAGCCATTTTACATCACTCAACAAGAAATATGGTGACATCATTGTGCTTGTGCTAAAATCCATCTTAATGTGGAAAATGAATGTAACTTTGTCTTCTGATATTGCACTCTTAATTATGCACTTTTGAAATGTAGTGGGTTATTTACTGCAAACTATATGAAGGAATAGATGTACTATGAAACAGTAGCGTAAATATCTAATTCCTTCAACAGATGTCCACGAGATGATCGTAGAAAGAAAGCAGGGAAGATTAGAGTGTACAGTCCTGTCGACAACGAGTTCATTCGAGACGGAGGGAAAGCTCGGATTAGAGAAGGTTGGCGTTTCAAAAGGACCATCCTGGCACTTTCCTTTAGCGATTTAGGGGAAAATCCTAAATCTGGATGGCAGGACAGAGATATGAACTGTCATCCTCCCGAATGCAAGTCCACTGTGTTAAATATTGCACCACTTCGCTCAGCGAGATGATCATGGTGTGAACTGTTGCACCATGGTTTCCGTTGCACTTGGTGTGGCCAAGTTAACAAGAGATGCAGTCACCTGTTGATGCAAGAAGCGTCAAGGAAGCAGAAAAGCCGGCCGGTTTGGCCGAGCGGTTCTAGGCACTTCAGTCTGGAACCGCGCGACCGCTACGGTCGCAGGTTCGAATCCTGCCTCTGGCATGGATGTATGTGATGTCCTTAGGTTAGTTAGATTTAAGTAGTTCTAAGTTCTAGGGGACTGATGACCTCAGATGT
Organism: Schistocerca piceifrons; assembly: GCF_021461385.2. Classification (NCBI taxonomy): domain Eukaryota; kingdom Metazoa; phylum Arthropoda; class Insecta; order Orthoptera; family Acrididae; genus Schistocerca; species Schistocerca piceifrons. Next base: position 323,467,511 of record NC_060141.1, read on the forward strand.
TAAGTCCCATAGTGCTCAGAGCCATTTGAACCAATTTTGAAGAAGAACAGTGGAAGACCATTTAATTGTTTTTTGATAAGAGTGGCCAGAGCTGATGCACCAGGAGTTGCTGCCCAGGCCATGCCATACATTAAGTTACCATACATCTAGATCTCACTGCCATTGGCGGGATCAAGCATCGCAGACACAACAGAAGTACGAATCCAGCCGACTGCTACGGTCGCAGGTTAGAATCCTGCCTCGGGCATGGATGTGTGTGATGTGCTTAGGTTAGTTAGGTTTAAGTCGTTCTAAGTTCTAAAGGACTGATGACCTCAGATGTTAAGTCCCATAGTGCTCAGAGCCATTTGAACCATTTGAACGAATTCAGGCTGGAGTAATACCGAACATGGTTGCCACATGACCTATCCTTGCATTGGGCAGCTTCCTGGAGCATGTGTGTTTTAAAACATTGGTGGGTCAGACCGTCAAATTTACTGCCCATTTTAGCTAATTAGCCACCAGCTACCAGATGTACTCAACGCTAGTCATTGTCCTGAAATCGGTCGTTTGGGTGCCGCTGCAAGAAGCGGTGTTTAATAAGCTTGCGGACTGCCTGCTGCACCTGAGCTGGAATCTGGGAGTTGCCAGCTGACTTTCATCGATTACTTGGGGTCCTTGGCTGACGCCTGAGCCGGACTATCTGCTTGCCCTGTGCGGGCACATCTACTGCTGCTGTCTACGCTGGAGTCAGCAGTTCAGCTCTAACTGCTCCGGTGTACCATCACCTGGCAGCGTAGTCATGTTGCCTGGAGGCCCCAACAGCTGCTTGCTACCCAGGCTGGAGCCCTGTCTCTGTGTTTCCTCGCTGTCGCAATGCTGATGGCATGCTGTCCGCCACAACCTGCTGACGCCATGAGCTGGGTGTGCCTGCGCAGACTGAGTGCTGAGTTCAGCACCCTTGATGTGCACCTGGACCGGCGTCTGATGATGACCGATAGCTACTCTCTTGATTTATCAGTGGCTTTCCACTTCTTTCCTACCTGCCATCCCACTATAAACCCAATGAGGTGGAGAGCTGACTGCCATAGTGACAACTAGAACAACTATTCCACCCAATATAGAGATCAAAACACACACACACACACACACACACACACACACAAACCACTACATATTGCTGCCACATGTGTTTCAGCATCTGCAGTTGGTGTCAGAAGAGAAAACGAATGTCGCTTCTGACTACATACTAGCACAGAAGTCGCGAACTGGATTTGGGACGACGTCAACCACTGCAGTATATTTTGTGATCACCACAGAAGAGTGAATGCAAGGACTATTCTGATTTCTCCTTCTCGTGCTGTATTGGTAAATGTGATGCCAGGACACATCAAATGTCAGGAAATTGAGGGCTTGGTTTGTTAACTCAGTGGAATGTATGAGCTTGGGAGAATACTATGGAAGGCTAAGCCGCCATGTGTCCAGAAAGATGCATGAAATGCATTTTACTGGATTTCAGAACACCTTGTGCAGAATACGCACCAATTAAATGTCATATGTGTGGTAGGTATGGTCAATGAGTATGGATGGCTGATGACTAGATAAAAGTAGTCGTAGTAGTATTTCATTGTTACAATGGGCTATACAGTTATTTTATTATGTGTTCCTGTTTTTTTCTTCCTTTTTGTGTGTATCGATACAGACTCCACAATGGGTGAGTCAGGAGCACAGATTATTACCACTCAGGAAGCAGTTCAGTCTTTTTTACAGTAGGTAGCCCAGTTAAAGGCAGATAATACGGAACTTTATATACAGTTTAATGCTGTAAGGGAGAACAGGGCTTCGTCCAGTTTGACTGCTCCAATGTTATATTGTTGAGCTAGCTCTGGGCTAGTTAATCCTTTTTGCGTCAAGGCAGGAGAGGAAGTGCTGGTATTTGTAGATAATATTTTGACGGCAGTAAAGATGGGTTTCTGGAGAGATGAGCAGCTGCTGCCGATGATTAAGTTGTATGATTGTTGTTGTTGTTGTGGTCTTCAGTCCTGAGACTGGTTTGATGCAGCCCTCCACGCTGCCCTCCAATGCTAACTTTGTGCTCCCTTCATGCCTAAGAACATGCCCTACCAACCGGTCCCTTCTTCTAGTCAAATTGTGCTACAAACTCCTCTTCTCCCCTATTCTATTCAATACCTCCTCATTAGTTACGTGATCTACCCATCTAATCTTCAGCATTCTTCTGTAGCACCACATTTCGAAAGCTTCTATTCTCTTCTTGTCCAAACTATTTATCGTCCATGTTTCACTTCCATACATGGCTACACTCCATACAAATACTTTCAGAAACGACTTCCTGATACTTAAATCTATACTCGATGTTAACAAATTTCTCTTCTTCAGAAATGCTTTCCTTCCCATTGCCAGTCTACATTTTCTATCCTCTCTACTTCGACAATCATCAGTTATTTTGCTCCACAAATAGCAAACTCCTTTACTGCTTTCAGTGTCTCATTTCCTAATCTAATACCCTCAACATCACCCAACTTAATTCGACTACATTCCATGATCCTCGTTTTGATTTTGTTGATGTTCATCTTATATCCTCCTTTCAAGACACTGTCCATTCCGTTCAACTGCTCTTCCAAGTCCTATGCTCTCTCTGACAGAATTACAATGTCATCGGCGAACCTCAAAGTTTTTCTTTCTTCTCCATGGATTCTAATACCTACTCCGAATTTTCCTTTCGTTTCCTTTACTGCTTACTCAATATACAGATTAAATAACATCGGGGAGAGACTACAACCCTGTCGCACTCCCTTCCCAACCACTGCTTCCCTTTCATACCCCTCGACTCTTATAACTGCCATCTGGTTTCTGTACAAATTGTAAATAGCCTTTCGCTCCCTGTATTTTACCCCTGCCACCTTCAGAATATGAAAGAGAGTATTCCAGTCAACATTGTCAAAAGCTTTCTCTAAGTCTACAAATGCTAGAAACGTAGGTTTGCCTTTCCGTAATCTTTCTTCAAAGATAAGGCGTAAGGTTAGTATTGCCTCCGTGTTCCAACATTTCTACGGAATCTAAACTGATCTTCCCCGAGGTCGACTTCTACCAGTTTTTCCATTCGTCTGTAAAGAATTCGCGTTAGTATTTTGCAGCTGTGACTTATTAGTATTTTGCAGCTGTTACTTATTAAACTGATAGTTCGGTAATTTTCACAACTGTCAACACCTGGTTTCTTTGGGATTGGAATTACTATATTCTTCTTGAAGTCTGAGGGTATTTCGCCTGTCTCATACACCTTGCTCACCAGATGGTAGAGTTTTGTCACGACCGGCTCTCGCAAGGCCGTCAGTAGTTCTAATGGAATGTTGTCTACTCCCGGGGCCTTGTTTCGACTTAGGTCTTTCAGTGCTATGTCAAACTCGTAACGTAGTATCTTATCTCCCATTTCATCTTCATCTACATCCTCTTCCATTTCCATAATATTGTCCTCAAGTACATCGCCCTTGTATAAACCCTCTATATACTCCTTCCACCTTTCTGCCTTCCCTTCTTTCCTTAGAACTGGGTTAGCATCTGAGCTCTTGATATTCATACAAGTGGTTCTCTTCTCTCCAAAGGTCTCTTTAATTTTCCTATAGGCAGTATCTATCTTACCCCTAGTGAGATAAGCCTCTAGATCCTTACATTTGTCCTGTAGCCATCCCTGCTTAGCCATTTTGCACTTCCTGTCGGTATCATTTTTGTGACGTTTGTATTCATTTTGCCTGCTTCATTTACTGCAATTTTATATTTTCTTCTTTCATCAACTAAATTCAATATTTCATCTGTTACCCAAGGGTTTCTACTAGCCTTCGTGTTTTTACCTATTTGATCCTCTGCTGCCTTCACTATTTCATCCCTCAAAGCTACCCATTCTTCTTCTTCTGTATTTCTTCCCCCCATTCCTGTCAATGGTTCCCTTATGCTCTCCCTGAAAATCTGTACAACCTCTGGTTCTTTCAGTTCATCCAGGCCCCATCTCCTTAAATTCCGACCTTTTGCAGTTTCTTCAGTTTTAATCTACAGTTCATAACCAATAGATTGTGGTCAGAGTCCACATCTGCCCCTGGAAATGTCTTACAATTTAAAACCTGGTTCCTAAATCTCTGTCTTACCATTATATAACCTATCTGATACCGTTTAGTATCTCCAGGGTTCTTCCATGTATACAACCTTCTTTCATGATTCTTGAACCAAGTGTTAACTACGATTAATTTATGCTCTGTGCAAAATTCTACCAGACGGCTTCGTCTTTCATTTCTTACCCCCAATCCGTATGCACCTACTATGTTTCCTTCTCTCTCTTTTCCTACTCTCTAATTCCAGTCACCCATGACTATTAAATTTTCGTCTCCCTTCACTACCTGAATAATTTCTTTAATCTGATCAGACATTTCATCAATTTCTTCATCATCTGCAGAGCTAGTTGGCATATAAACTTGTACTACTGTAGTAGGTGTGGGCTTCATGTCTATCTTGGCCACAATAATGCGTTCACTATGCTGTTTGTAGTCGCTTACCCGCACTCCTATTTTTTTTATTCATTATTAAACCTACTCCTGCATTACCCCTATTTGATTTTGTATTTATAACCCTGTATTCACTTGACCAAAAGTCTTGTTCCTCCTGCCACCGAACTTCACTAATTCCCACTATATCTAACTTTAACCTATCCATTTCCCTTTTTAAATTTTCTAATCTACCTGCCCGATTAAGGGATCTGACATTCCACTCTCCGATCCGTAGAACGCCAGTTTTCTTTCTCCTGATAACGACGTCCTCCTGAGTACCATAAATATTTTAGGAATGCTCTGAAATTAGATGAACTCAAGAAGGAACTGTTACAACGTTGTAAGAAGCTGAATAGCTCCATATTCTTTCGTGGATAGTTAAATGGTGTTTCACGAAGGCAGAACGAGCCCATTTATAGTTTTGTGGCGTCAGTGAGCTGAGGATACGATGGGGCAAGGCTAAAGACTGCAAAAGTACCTGTACAATCCTGACTTGTTGTTACGGGGAACTCTGTCTATTGCGTCATCTAAAAAGCAATCTGACCAAAGAGTCAGCTCTAAATATATAAGGGGGTGGGGGGTGGGGGTGGGCGGGGGGAGGGGAATTCACTCGCTGTAATGAGAGACTTGTTGATTTACGCTCGATTTCCTCTGCAAGAAAGATGCCTGGGGCAAGATTAAGTTGACAATAACCAACCGTCTGCAAAATAGTTTAACAGGCAACGATCTCACAATCTTATTCCATGTTTGTGTATAAGATAATAATTTCAGTTTACTAATGAATGGCAGATAATGATGGGAATCATGATCCACCCTTAAGAGTAAGTGCTGAATTAGATCTGCACAACAGATTATATAAGCGCCTCAAAAGTTCGTGAATCTTAAGTTGGAGTATTCAAAACTGTTTTATTTGAAAATGTAGATCATCATAGAGGGCTTGTCAACTACATTAGCAAAAGCGTGATTTGCACAACTCTGAATTTATTATAAATTTTAAGTCCACAAACTAGGAAAAAGGCATAACTCGAAATTAAGTGGTGCACAGTTAATCATTGATTATGTTTCGTTGTTAAAAAACTCACACCAGAAACCTGCAAAAACGTCAGATCCAATAATTTCGCTTTTCGCCTCTCTGTTCTAGAAAAAAAACAAACAACTCAATCACTGTCATACTGATGTCCCACCAAAGGCATCAATCAGTGGTGTTTTTAGTTGTTAGTGCGGTATTTATAGCTGTGGAAAAATAATTAAGAGAAAAAAGTATTTTCATTCCCTGGCAGCAGCCTGCTGGCCAGCTTCAAACTACAATTTTTTATACACCTGTTTTCAAGTTTTTCAGTATGGCTGAGACATGTCTATCTCGCAGAACGTTTTTTTCTGCTTCTCTGATTTCTTCACTGCAGAGCTTAAGGTTTCAGGGCACCTTTCTCTAACAAAGCAAAGGCCGTAAAACGAACCTTTCTGCAGCTGCGTCTCAGCTTTTTCTTTGTGTGTCTGCCGCCTTGGCTCATATTATAGAGTCATTGGCTTTGATGTACGTGCTCTACTGTGTTGCTTCCGGTCCTCCGTCTCCATACGGACAACGCGTATGGCCGCAGCCGCTTTTCCCTACGTTGACCGCTTGCCATTTCTCGGAAGTCCTTGTTCCTTATCGGCGGAGTTCCAAAGAATGGTTCAAATGGCTCTAAGGACTATGGGACTTAACATCGTCATCAGTCCCCTAGACTTAGAACTATTTACACCTAACTAACCTAAGGACATCACACACACCCATGCCCGAGGCAGGATACGAATCTGCGACCGTAGCAGCAGCGCGGATGCGGACTGAAGCGCCTAGAACCGCTCGGCCACACCGGTCGTCGGCGGGGTTCCTTTCACTTCTGGAAGTCCAGTCCCATGAACTGCAGTAAGGCCACAGCTGGAAAGTTGACGAAAAGAAATAACTATAGTAGCATCCACTAGGTTAACTGTAGTACAGTCAGAAAAGAAAATGAAACTACCCATTACTATCGATGTTATAGCTTTACCCAGTACGAAAAATTTGTTTGCACAATCTGCATAACTTAAATTATGTTAAATCGAATCTGCATATCGAAGTGAATGAAAAGGGACCAGCTAAATGAGCCTGATGCGTTCCATCATCACCCCCTGCCCCCATGCCCCAACATTTTGCTCAGGAGATGTCGCTCTGTGAAAAAATTTCCGATAGTGGGATATAAACTAGCAAAATTTAAATTATCTTCTCCTGGTCTTATCAAAAAGTTTAGCTAGATGATCCACCATGTTATCGCCTGAAGTTTGAGTAGGAGACAAACAGCAAGAAAACGAAACACGGGTCTCAATATACAATTATCCATGGGCAAACCACCTGATTTAGGCACACTGAAGGCTGGTCGTGTTGTTGAATGCTATTACTTGATGTTGCAATTCTTTAATTACGGTATGGTTTCTATGAGAAAACGTAATCCAGAATATTACAGACAAAGCAAAAGTATGCCCAGCTTGACAAAACATTCATTCCTTTAAAGATGGAAAATGGAAATTTTATTCACAGTATTCGATGGTGTTTCTGCCATTGTTGAAAGGGTGCTTCCTTAATTAATCTTTATTTAAATGACAAAGCAAAAGCTTGGCAGAAGGTCCAATCACACGAATTATTTACGTTGATGAATACATATTGCTCACAACAATATTCATATATGAAAAGACTAGCCGCGCGGGGTAGCCGCGCTGGGTAGCCGCGCGGTTTGAGGTTCTTTGTCACGGTCCGCGCGACTTCCCCCGTCAGAGGTTCGAGTCCTCCCTCGGGCATTGGTATGTGTGTTATCCGTAGCGTAACTTAGATTAAGTAGTGTGTAAGCTTAGGGACTGATTATAAAGGCACATTTGCATGCCGAGCGTGAGTTTCCTCGGAAACGCGAGATATTAATTAAATAAATAATCAGTGACAAATAAATAAAGCCTATGGCACACAACTGCAGCGCTGTGTCGCTGATAAAACAAAAGCACAATTACGTTACTCGTATGTTTGATTAAGAAGGGAGAGCTCTGGTTGAAGTGGTGCGGAGAAGCACGTATTTTAGTTTATTGTCTGGCACACCGCCATATTTCATGTTATAGAAAATTACTGCGAGTTGCAACCATACTAGGCACTCGATTCTGAAAAGAATTTATATTTATAAAAGTAAGTAGGATTATGAACTGTAGGCTTATTCATTGAATATATCTGATTTAACTAACTGTGTAATTTTTTTGTTTAGTAGACAATCACCTCTGTACGACGTTTTGGCATGGCTGGCAAATTATTGTAATATTGAGATTTAGATTATGAGTCCGCACCTACCGCAGCAGTCTTTGGAAACGATTTAATTACGAAGTCCGATTATTTCAGTTTTATTTCACGGTCAACTACGAGTAACATTGCCTTTACGAATAAGCCATTGTCAAGCGTCTGATACCGAATAATTAAAACCTGACGACTCATAGGAGAGACAATCATACAGATAAAATAATTAATATTTTATTTTAATTCATTTTATTTATTTTATATTGGCGACTGCGTGTCGGACTTGTTATTTTGTCATTTGTTACATTGTTCTCTTTGTTTCATGTGAAAAATCAACTTTCTGGACCTGGACTTGACTATATGAGAAATAACAAAAATCAGAAGATATTTGCCAATTATAAAATTTTGCGGGAAGACGCAAAGAAGCTTCCAGCAAAATAAGGTAAGACGCAGCATCTTTGCATTAGCAGGCTTGCTTTTCAGTAAAATTCTGTAGTGTTTCTTTTCCACATAACAGTTTCAGTGATAAATTCCATTCTCAGTATTTTTCCTTAAACAATAACGTATGCAACAATACCAATACACGAGTGTACAATATGGCCGACTTCTGTACGATACATAATAACATGGCCAGCAGCCATTACCAATAATCTCAAATTCAGTTTATATTTTTAAATTAACAGACAGCCATTGTTGCTACGACCGATTCATGCTCAACTGCATTTTATTTTAAAATCAGTGTCAAATATTTTCTTGAAACATATATCACGTGTGGCATGGTAATAACTAGAAAACAATACGCAAAAATGGAACAGCAAAGACGTACTATTCAGACGCAATCTGACTCGGACGAGAGACAAATGTTAGAAAATGACTTTACGACAGCAACCGGTAGTGACGATTCATCAAACATTGACGCAAGTGTTGACGAAAATTTTGACAATAGGCCTTCTACCACAAAAATTTCAAAGTCTCAATCAGAGCCCATGTTAATGCATGACGTCACGTCTAATGACGCGGCGGGGGCAGAGACCTTGCAAACGGCAAACATTGCCGACATGTTACAAATGCTAATGAAACAAAACGCCGAAAATATGGCAACCTTAAAGACACAAAATGAACAGTTAAAGACACAAAATGACGGAATCAAATCTGATCTCATAGCACTCAAGACAGCTAATGACACTTTATGTAAGCGTGTGGACCTTATAGACGCCACACTGACCAAACAGATGACTGAACTCAGTACTAAATTTTCCCAGCTTAATACCAGACAAGAAAAGACTACAACTGACGTAGCACTTTTACAGACACAAGTAAAAAACCTTAATGTCACGTGTGAAGTTCTTACTGAACAAATTCAGACATATCCTTCAGTACATGACAACCTTAAAAAACGAATTACTGACGTACAGAATAAATTTGACAATGTTGAACAACACCTGACTGACATCTTACAATCTGATGCCACAGCTCATTTTCAAAATATTAATAAAGAATTTCATGATTGGGTAGTGAACAAAGACAAACATTTTGATAGATGCTTACGTGAAAATTTACCAACAATTGTGCACGACTCCGTAGCGCAATACATTGCTAATAACAAACAGCTGATCAGTGACGCAGTACAATCCGTCACTGCACCCATGGGACAATTCACCGATCGACCACAGTCTGAATGTAACGAAAATATTAGTCAAAATGCACAGTTCAGGAACCAATATACATTCGAGTATGACACACACATACCGCACACGACAAACACACAAGAACAAAACACACCACAACTACAACACATACCACGATGTGCAAACACAAACACAAGCTATTATCATGGTAAACCACAGCAACATTATCGTAATTACTCGCCAGCTGGACATAGCAGTAATTACAGTGGGACAAATCCATATCATAATGCAAAGGAAGACGAAAGCTTAATGAAACACAGGCAATTTCAGATTTTTATCCCAGAAAAACGAACCATTCATCCGGTGATTTTTCTCAAATCTTTTAGTAACGCATTTCCACGCACTTGGAGTGACCGGAAAAAGATTTCATATATTGTCGGTTACATCCAAGGCGATGCAGCTGTCTGGGCATACAGTCAAGCTGACGTATGTACCACGTACAGTGTGTTTGAGCGTGCTTTTCTGAACAAATTCTGGTCGCAATCCGTTCAGGAGCGACTCAGAAGACAAATTTTAGAACCTGAAACTTTTAACAGTAAAAATGGTAACTTACGCAGATATTTTGAAAAATACTTGAACATGGGACACTTTTTAGACGAACCAGTCGCAACGCGAGATATACTCCGTGCGTTGAAGGCCAAATTGCCTTTCAACATTAAAGAAAAACTCCTACATATCCCGGATGACGATTCAGATTATTTTTTAACAGCTTTAGATTCGGTTGACATGTTACTTGAAGATCAGCGCTTCGCGCGGCAAAACAGCAGCCACAATGTTTACACTAGTGGTATGCAAAACATGCAGGCTTGCCAACACAATTCTGGCGCGCCCACAGTTGGATACGCGGTACAACAAAAACAGCAAACTCACATGCCGTCTCAGTACGGAAATCAAAATTAACACCCGTATTCCAATACAAACAATAGTTACAACAGTAATAACATTTCATGCGGCAATCCATACAAAAGGCACCGCGGTAATAACTACAACGGTAACAACGGATACAAAGGTAATAACAAAAACACAAACAGAAATAGAAATAATAATAACTACGAGCCAAGACAGCATCAAGGTTGGACTCGTAACGATCAGTACTTTCATTCAAACTCTGCTTTACCACAGCAGCCACCAGGTCAAAATTGGAGCATACCTTACGACCGACAGGTAAGTTATAATGCGCAACAGCAACAACAACCGCAAAAGTTTGGAGATCATAATAGGCAATATCCGAATGTGAATATAATAGAAATGACACCTGATGCACAACCTCAATCTGTGTCAGTACCTAGTACAAATGCTAATCCAACAAACTAGAAACAGTCACTACTTTGCCCCAGGTCGTGGCTGAAGAATCCTTGGGGGGCGGCTTCAATGTTAATCAGTTATTTGACACCACACTTGAACAACAGAATAATGATATGCCGAGTAATTCTAAACAAAAACTACCTGTTTTATTTATAAGATACAACCACAATAACAATATATGAGATGAACTTTTACAAGACAGTACACAATGTCGTTTAAACACAAATGAAATTGTTTTAGCATCCACTACTGGTGTAGTAGGTGGGATTCCAACTACTATTATCCTAGATACAGGTGCAGCTGTGAGCGTTTTATCTTTTAATTTTTATAAAAAGATGTGTGAATTCGAACCTGTGCCTGAGTTTCCTGCCCAAAACTGTAAAATAACTACTGCACTAGGTAATAAGTCATGTAGGGTTACGAAGCAAGTTTTTGTAAACGTTAAGATAGGTAATGGAACCGTACAATGGCCATTCCTGGTTGTACAAAACCTTGTGACTAACTGCATATTAGGAATAGATATTATGAGCGAGAAGGACTGCATTATAGACTTCTCCAAAGGTAAATGTATTTTAAATGATAAAAGCAGGGTAATTATTATTGATTTGGACAGGAGAACTCTAAAGCATGACAAACACTGTACAGGGTACAAGGTTCAGTTAGTACTTGACAAAGACATTCAAGACATGCAAACACACTCATCTGACGCAGCGCTAATGGACTTGAAAACATTGCTTGATCATAAGATAAGTGAAGCTACAGCTCTCAGTGTACATGAACGTATAAAACTACAGGAAGGGTTATCCAAATACTTACAAGTTTTTACCAAACGATTAGGTGTTATCAACACGTATGTGTACAAGATTGAAGTTAAGCCTCACAAGATCTTCTACCATAAGACATATAACGTACCGTTATCTCAACGACCTGCTGTGTGGCAAGAATTAAAACAAATGTTAGACTGGAAGGTCATTGAACCATCCACCTCACCTTACTGTAGTCCTCTACTTGTTGTCAAAAAATCAAATGGAAGCATTAGGTTAGTGTTAGACGCACGAGCTATTAATGAAATAATTTTACCGGTTCACACAAAACCTGAAAATTTAGAAGAGCAATTACAGAAATTTCTAGATGCAAAATATTTTTCCACAATAGATCTCGCTAATTCGTTTTGGCAGGTGGGTATCACTCCTGGTTCTCGGAAATAAACTGCATTTATGTTCGGGGGGCGAACCTATCAGTTTTGTGTTCTACCCTTCGGACTGAATGTCAGCTCTGGGGTATTCATTACAGCCCTGGATACCGTGCTTGGCGACGATTTAGTTGAGACAGTCACACACTATGTAGATGATATACTGATAGCTACACAATCCTGGAATGAACACGTTGACACACTTCAAAGAATTTTAGAAAAATTTGCACAAGCTGGAGTCACAGCCAATCTTAGAAAATCAAAGTTTGGTTGCAGTGAGATAAAGTATTTAGGACATATCATTAATTCACAGGGCATACGTCCGGATCCCAGTAAATTAGATGCTATCAGAAACTTTCCTAGCCCTCGAACTAAAAAGCAGTTAAAATCATTCCTTGGGCTATGTTCATTTTTCAGACGTTTTTTGCCACAACCACTTTTGAACAGTAAACATCTGCTAAATCTACTCAGAAAGAATCAAGTTTGGATCTGGTCGGAACAGTGCCAGAATGACTTTAATACAATTAAACATGCTTTAGTGAATGCTAACATATTGAGCCATCCAGATTTCAATTTAGATTTTTGTATGACTTGTGACGCTTCACGTACTGGCTTGGGCTGTTGCTTATTTCAAGTTGTAAAGAATAAACAGGAGGAACAGATAAGAATTATTGGGTTTGCGAGTCGCACTCTAACTGAATGTGAGCGTACATACTCCACTACTGAGTTAGAAACACTTTCCATAGTATGGGCATTCAAGAAATTCAATTATTATTTATTTGGAAAACATACAGTAATTTACACCGATCACCAGGCCCTGACATTTTTGTTAACTTGTAAACTTGTACATCCTAGACTATCACGATGGGCAGTTACACTTCAGAACTACTCTTTTGAAATTAAGTACATAAGAGGTAAGGACAACACCATTGCAGACACTTTGTCTAGACGTCCACAAGGTATGAATGATACCAACAGTGACTTAGAAAATATAAATGACTACAGGATTCTCTTAATGCAAGACAAGCAGTATCACCAATATTATATTGATATGTGCAGAAACATGGCTGAATTACAAAAATCTGACCCTCACTGGTATAAGATAATAACATTACTGGTAGAAAAACACAATCATCCTTCGACTAAGTATTACAAGTTACACAATGATGTGTTATTTTATCGACGACATCCAAATGCTACTAACTGGTGTGTATGCATTCCCAAAGAGTCTGAACGTAATTTAATTTGGCACACACACTTAGTTTGGGGTCATTATGGGACAATAAAGTGTTTAGCGAAGCTCAGTACATACTGTTATTTTAGCAATATGAGAAGAAAAATTTACAGGGAACTGAAAACATGTGTCATCTGTCAAAAATCAAAACCTCAGAATTTATCCACAAAAACAGATTTACATTCTATTTTACCTAGTAAACCCCTGGAAATTCTGTGTACTGACATCAGTGGACCGCATCCAGCTAGCTCTGGAGGCGTCAAATATATCTTAGCTTTTTACGATATATTTTCTAAACATGTTAAACTTTATGCTTTAAAATCCGCCACTGCAAGTGCTATAATACGAAGATTCTCAAGTGATTACCTGACGCACGTAGGAAAACCTAAAGCAATTCTATCAGATAATGCAGCATACTACTCTGGGTACAAATGGAGAAATTTCTTGAAGGACAATAACATTAAAAGTATATTTATTTCGAGGTTTAGTCCACAATGTAACGCGACTGAGAGACTTTTCCGAGAATTAAATCGTTTCATGAGGACCTATATTTCATCAAAACATACTAATTGGGTGTCCTACCTAAGTCTTTTCGAAGACGTACACAATAACTTAAATATTTACGATACAAATTACACACCTAACGAGATCATGTTCAATTGCAAACAGAACGATCAGTGGATAGAACCGTTACCTAAGTTGTCAGACAAGGAAATCACACCTGAACAGAAAATAAAAGAAGTATTGACTACATTGACACATCACGCACAAATACGAAACAAACATCACAGAAACATAATAAAAAGAAAACAAAAATTCGAGGTAGGAATGCTTGTACTACTTCGTACTCATCATAAATCTGTAGCACTCAAACGACGCAACGCTAAGTGGCGTCTGCTATATGAAGGACCGTATATAATTGTTAACATACCGCATCCTGGTGCGTATCTGTTACAACATCGTAGAACTAACAAAATTATTGGGCTATACGCACACCGAGATCTTAGAGCATTTCATGCTGAATAATGTCAAAGTCATACCCATCAAAATATTGCTAAGCAACTCGAAAAACTCTGTTGCTACAACACAGATAATAAATAGTATAGAAATTTTCATTTCAGCGTTCCAGAGTCGCAGTGGAAGACAGAAGAACTTTTCTTTCAACGCCGCGGCTCCACCGAGAAGACTGAATATTAAAGTAAAATTTATGATTACGTAGCAGTGAATGACATATTAATTTTTCACGGAACATTTGTTATTGTAGGTACCACTGACTTGGTATGACACCTGACGAACTGACAGACGTCATCTGTGAAGCGATCTTTTACTTTGAGAAATAGATTAGACGCACATCTCTCAACACGAAAAGCATCTATCAGTAGTCAAGGCCACACAGACACTCTACACACACGCACAAAACGCGAGGAATCGAACATTTTCTCTCTCTTACTATTTTGAATATTTATTGAGTAGTGAAAACGCCTGGTCTTGCCTACTGATGTAATGAATGTTGTGTCTAACCTATCTTAATTTCAGATGACATCACAAAAAACATCGATAATATCCCAGCAAAACCGCTAAAGAGGATGTAAATATCTGCAATTCATGTAATCAAATGTGACACAATGTAATAACCTATAGCTATGTAATGATGATGTAAACATGTTTATGTGCAACTGTATTATCTTTATGCTAAGAAAATATGTGACGTGTGTATGTATAATTACTTTTTTTTTTTTAACTGATGTATCATGTAAATGTTACTATGTAAAATTTTGAACAAAACGAGTGCCAAAAAGACATTGCATAGTGAACCTCTGTTCACGGACATTAACGAACATTACTAACTCTGCAACTACGCAGAAACCTATGTGAAGGAAACGGTTAATGCCATTCATTATGCATCGTACCTATGTAAACGCGATGAACGATTCCCTTGATTAATAACTACGAACATTTAGGTGAGCTATATTCAGCAAAAAACTGAAAATGTGAATTGCATAATTCGTGCATCGTCTAGTGACATTACAACAGTACCTAACTTCAAGATGTTAACTGGATTAAATGGACACAAAGTGCCTGACCAGAAAACAACACGACGGGTGGAAGAATTTTGGTTGGAACTTCAGGGAATGAAATGTTCTCGAAATGTGACGGACACTCTTACCTGGACGGTCCAAGGATCGACGCCAGCTATGTGCCGTCCGAGGTTCTGCAACCAAGCTTCCACGGAATGTAAAAAACGAACTGCACGTGGACCAATTACTCGACGGGTCACGTCTGATCTGTAATAAGCAATGCTTTTACTCACAACGAACTGCATCACAACGACTATAATGGAAATAGGAAATGGACACGCTTATGTATTAATCACGTTGTTATACAACGATGTTACTCTGATCAAAAAAACTTTACCACGACGATACTAACCTGTAAAAAATTATTGTGCAGCAGATGAATATGAACTGCGATAACGACACGATGTGTATAGGTCAACGCACCTGAAACATACGGACATTTTTCTTTGAAGTATTTCAAAACAATACTATGTAACTAAGAACATTCAACACTCTAAGTTGTATTGTGTTATAACGAATATTGTAAATTTAAAACTAAGTTACCTGTCATAGAATGTAGCCTTCATATGTAATCTTGGTTGAATATTTTCTTTGTGCAACGACTGAGAAACGCGCGCACACGAACAATATGAACTGCAATACTGTGCCGCGTGATCTGACTGTACGAGATAACGGCAGTCACACAGACGCTTCTGCGCATGCGCGCACTCTATCTGCCAACATAAGAACTTTTACGGCGCACCCGCGTCATTCAAAGTTGTATATAATGTGTATAATGTGTATAATGTAGGTCATGTAAATAGTTGTAGACAACTTAGATTTTCTTGTGCCTTTAGGTGAATTGCTCGCCTGCAGGTGTGTCCTTTCGCCTCGCAATTCAGGGGGCAATATAAAGGCACATTTGCATGCCGAGCGTGAGTTTCCTCGGAAACGCGAGATATTAATTAAATAAATAATCAGTGACAAATAAATAAAACCTATGGCACACAACTGCAGCGCTGTGTCGCTGATAAAACAAAAGCACAATTACGTTACTCGTATGTTTGATTAAGAAGGGAGAGCTCTGGTTGAAGTGGTGCGGAGAAGCACGTATTTTAGTTTATTGTCTGGCACACCGCCATATTTCATGTTATAGAAAATTACTGCGAGTTGCAACCATACTAGGCACTCGATTCTGAAAAGAATTTATATTTATAAAAGTAAGTAGGATTATGAACTGTAGGCTTATTCATTGAATATATCTGATTTAACTAACTGTGTAATTTTTTTGTTTAGTAGACAATCACCTCTGTACGACGTTTTGGCATGGCTGGCAAATTATTGTAATATTGAGATTTAGATTATGAGTCCGCACCTACCGCAGCAATCTTTGGAAACGATTTAATTACGAAGTCCGATTATTTCAGTTTTATTTCACGGTCAACTACGAGTAACATTGCCTTTACGAAAAAGCCATTGTCAAGCGTCTGATACCGAATAATTAAAACCTGACGACTCATAGGAGAGACAATCATACAGATAAAATAATTAATATTTTATTTTAATTCATTTTATTTATTTTATATGATGACCTGAGCAGTTTGGTCCCATAAGATCTAACCACAAATTTCCAAAATATGAAAAAACTGTTTGATCAAACGTACCTCTAGTATTAATGTTCGTTAAGGAAATATTGCGAAAAGTAATGTTGCATAATGCTATGATAATAAAAAGAACATCACATGACCGTACTAGTTACATGAAACAGAAATATGTACATGAGCATGTGTACAACGGGGTCAGTTTGATCTTCCATTGCAAATAAAAAACATCAGTATAAAGTGGTGCAGCTAACTAGTCACTGAGTAAAAATTAAAAATCTTTAACACGAGTAAGGAGAAGTAGAGTGGAAGCCGCCTTTAAGTGTTGCATCAATGGCCGGGATCCGGTAGCCACCAATGTGGCACAATATGGGTCACATAAACAGAAGACAGTATGGCCGACCGTGGCAGTAAAGTGGACCACGCAGCAGAACCGGGTAGCCAGTGGGGTGCTGTCACCACACCAGTGTAGGTCTCTTGTTATGGTTGATGTCACTGGGTGCAAGATTTCAATGAAATAAATACGCACAGGACACGCATAAATAAGTCTCGATTTCGAGGCAGGGAGCACTTCTCGTCGCCGGAAAGCAGCGGCACCACCGCGACCCCAGAGCAGTGCTGGACAGTGAGATGACTGCCGCCAGCACTGAGTCCTTTACGGGACTTGCTGCCGCAGCCCAGCGGACAAGCCCTCCGAGCACACTCCTGCCTCCGACGCTGAGTTCCACAGAGCCAGCCACCGTCCGACTCCCGTCAAACGGCCCACGCTCTTCAGTAACAAGCAAAAATATCGTGCAAAATCAGTCGTTTGTGTCTGTTAAAAGTGTTGCATGCAGGCTTACATATGTCTTTATGATAATACTCATGAATACGATCATCATTCACACTTTAATTACCACTGAACACTATTAGAACATTCAAGTAATATAAGTAACTTTTATGATATTTAAATTCCTTGAATGTACTAACGGCGCTCAGTGGTAATTAAAGTATAAATGGTAAGCCTATCCATCATCTGTGGTCCATGAGTATTATCATAAAATATTTCAAGTTTCTGTAAATTTTTCTGTCGATGTACAGTGTACAATGAACCCGAAGAAGACAATTAAAGAATAAAGATGCAAATGCATGACATAAAAATTTAAAAAAAAGAAACCACTGCCAAGCGAGTGGAAACTTCCGTCCCCCATCCCACTCCCAACCTTTAAAGTTTATGAATACATGCCTTCCAGGAGAGCTGTCTGTGTATCCTCAACCTCTGATATTCGATGTCTTTCACTTCCTTGTATCGCGATGGTATATCGCTCTTAACAGGACTGCGTGTGATAAATTAATTGTATGTCTTTTGAAAATGAACCAGCTTGTTGGCTGTGAGGCAGCATTCCCGGCAATCAGTTATTTGATTTATTGGTCAGATCGTTACCTGAACTTTTAAGAACTATGCTTGTATTACTTGTACCATCATAACATAAAACAGTTTTGGAACTATCTGGTACAGTCATTTGTTGGATACATAAATACACTAAGCTTCGGGTCTTAAGAATACCTATAAATTACACGCTACTATTGCAGACACCTACCTTCTGTTTCCTATCATGTGACAGTGTAAAGCATCTTTCTGCTCGCTATCAGGGATGTAAGAGTGAAATCAACTATATAACTTTCTTCCTGCAAGTATATCACCGGCACAGAAAAAATTTGCTAGCGCATTATGCGCAACTATTCGCTTGCACAGCATTGTATGGTAGTGAAACATGAACTGTGAGGTAACAGGCGAAGAAGAGACTCGAATAATTTGAGATGTGGTGCTACAGGAGATTATTGTAAATTAGATGGACTGATGAGGAATGAGGAGGTTCTCCGCAGAATTGTCGAGGAAAGCAGTATATGGGAAACACTGACAAGGAGAGGAGACAGGATGATAGGACATCAGGTACTAGAGGGAACTGAAGAGGGTAAAAGCTGTAGGCAGAGACTGGAATACATCCAGCAAATAATTGAGGAGGTAAGTTGCAAGTTCTACTCCAAGATAGCAGGTTCGTAGGAGAGGAATGCGTGGCGGGGCCACATCAAACCAGTCACAAGATTAATGACTCAAAAAAGGCATTGCAGACCTCTGGTTTTTGCATTCGTGTACTTAAGTCCTGAGTTAACAGTCAAGGAGGATTCACTGTCCACCATTATACCTACTCACATGATGAAACAGAAAAGAGGGTATTTGGTACGCACATCACCTCCAACAAGTGGTTAAGATACACAGTGCGTCCCGCCCACTTCGGAGTTTGCTGCCCCGAGACACGTCTCTGGCGTCTCCTTTCGAGTTAGCTGCTCGCCCCGAAGAGAGGGACCGGATGCTTCAGGCAGGCAGGTCCACACAAATGCAGTTACAAAGTTACCGACAAGGAGCAGGCTATAGCGGACACACTGTCCAATAGCAGAGACTACGATAGATCTACAAGCGGCAAAAGGGACTGAGAGAAAACAACCACGTTGATTCTCTTTTGGTGCGCTGTATACTCTTCTTCGGCAAGGCAACAGATGAGAATTGGTTTTTTCGTGGTTTCGTGGTTCATATTTCCTGTTTCTGACACGGAAATGTGGTACCACCACAGCATTTCCTTAGATGTGTCTGCGAAACTTGTATCACTGCAGGACCGGTTAGCGGGTTTCGGTACACAGACAGTAGTGACCGGAACCGTAGAATGGCAGTTGACATATGAGTAGTTTTGGCTTGTAGAAAGGTGAAAGGTGACGACAGGGGTTAATAAGTACAATAGAAAGCACTGCATGCAACATTGTACAGGCGAATATTGTTACACGTAATTTATCAAGCGGTGGAAAAATATGAGGAGAGGTATGTGTGTGAACTTTGCTGCTATGTACAATGCCAAATATCTCAATACTAGTAATGAAAAAGCACGTTGACTATAAATAACATAAAAGATTTCGTGAAAAAGCTAAGCTGATTGTGGATTGATACACTGATGAGCCACAACATTATGACCACCTATCTAAAGGCCGGTATGTCCCCCTTCGGCGACGCGTCGTTGCATGGAAGGGATGTATGGCTCGTCGGCTGCGGTGGCCCATGGTTAAGAGTGCTCGGTGGACCGTGTATTCAGACTCATTTGTACTCTGCCCAGTTCCACCGCAGTTCGCCGCCTGTCCTGTTTTACCAGTGTGTTCTGCGTACGACGCCCGACATCTGTGATGAGGGGTGTCCTCCCAACTCCACGACATCTGGATGTGGTTTCATCTTATTTTTGCTACGTGTAGAAGAAACTCACCGCAGCACTTCATGAACACCTGACAAGTCGTGCAGTTTCCGAAACGCTCGTGCCGAGCCTACGGACCATTACAATCTGCCTTCGGTCAAACTCAAATCGCGCGCCTTCCCCACTCTACATACGGACAGTGCGCTCACTGATACTACATGTACGGCGCGTGTGCCTGACTAGCAGTCTTTCCTCGCCAGGTGACACTACTGTTGCCTGGTCGTCTTTATATTGATAGTAGCTCGATGGTCACAATGTTCTGGCTGATCCGTGTATAAACTTTCAACAGAAAATAACCACAAAAAATTTGTGATTCGCTAATTAAAGAGCCAAAACTAAACAGAATACATTAAAAATACAAATCTTAACTGGGACAAAATTTGAAACAATTTATACCTCAAATTCCTCATCAGTGGCGTGAATTGTTCTTGATACAAGATAGTTCATGAGATAATCGCAACAAAGACAAACTAAATATAATACGTTTGACGCCCAGTAACCAATGAAAAAATTGTAAAGTTGTAGTTATCCTAGTATGTTTGTATGTGAAGAAAATTTGAGCTGCTTGTGGATTCAAAATAAATTGACGACAGTGCAAAGAACAAAACCGTCTAACGGTGCCACAGGCAGTATAAAATCGAGAAGAAATGTTTCATTCTAGCAATAAGTATGATGAACTATATCGCATAATAGGGAATAGTGTCCATTTATCTGTAAGTTCTGAAGAGTAAAAGAAGGTGGGCAGAGAAAAGAAAGAAAAACTCTTTGCTTGCTTTACATAAATGAAATCATAAGTTCATAACCCATCTCAACCTAACCGTCTTCCGATAAATTGTAGTACTTATAATTTCTATCCTTTATACAAATGTTTAGTCAAACAACAGTAACAAAGAACAAAATCCAACGATGAAAGACATTGACACAAACAAGCGAGAAATGACAAGCGAAAGCTTACGTAGTTTTTTCGGAATGAAAAGCGTCATCGTCCAGTTCAGTGACTGAAATTCGCTTATTCTCCTGCAAGCGATGGTGCTTCCTCCCTGTTCGTATTCTTCCAGCTCCTTTTCGATGAAACTGTAGAGTACCTTGAGCCTTGGCAGTCGTTTCCTCCATTTGGGACTGATGATTTAAAAGAAATTTGCTCTCCGTTCCATCGATTCCTGTCAGTTGAGGAAGAAGGTCTCATGGAGCAAGAGGGAGGGGGGGGGTTATAGTCTATTGTTTTTTAGACCTACTTTCTTGACCTCTTCTAACGATATTAGTATTTTAGCGTATTGCAATTGTGTATGGACATTGCTTGAAGGTGTGTCGCATACTAGTGGTGCGTTAATCGACAGCTACAACGAAGCGAATCCACATTCAGGATGCCCCAACTGAGTGGCGACCACCAAGGCTGTTCAATGCTACGGCCTCTCAGTTTCCATCTGGCAGAAGCTGGGTGTGGATTCCTGACTAGCATTTAGGTTTCTCATGGTGTCGGAAAATCGATTATGGTGAGTGATTGGTACCTCTCAAAAGGCTACGGCCAAGTTTATTCCCCATTGTTGTCTAATTCGAGACATGTGCTCCATCTCTAATTATCACGTCGTAGACGACAGTTTCCATCTGGCAGAAGCTGGGTGTGGATTCCTGACTAGCATTTAGGTTTCTCATGGTGTCGGAAAATCGATTATGGTGAGTGATTGGTACCTCTCAAAAGGCTACGGCCGAGTTTATTCCCCATTGTTGTCTAATTCGAGACATGTGCTCCATCTCTAATTATCACGTCGTAGACGACATGTTAAGCCCTAATTTTATTTCTTCCTTTTTGAGGTGAACCATCTCCAATCAAGCGTTTGTACTAGCGGGTCTTCTAATGCCTCTCTGTCTACTTCATCCCTCAGAGCTATCATGACTTGAACTGTTGAGTTCTTGGCTTCAGGGAAAGATTGTCAAAATCAGGTAGGAAATAACTATTCGCATATATATATATATATATATATATATATATATATATATATATATATATATATATGTGTGTGTGTGTGTGTGTGTGTGTGTGTGTGTGTGCGTGTGTGTATAAAAGGCCAGGGTATTTCAAAAAGATTCGTCTGATTTAAGAAGACTTTACCTTCTGTACAAAAAGTATTGAGATTTGGAGTAAATGTTAACTTATAGATACCACTACAAAGTTTTTTTTTATTTTCAAGGGGAGTTTATAAATTCAATAGCATTTTCTCACAAGAATTGCACCCGCTGAATCGGAGAACGAAAATGCCTGTTGTTGTTGTTGTGTTAAGGCCATGTCAATTAGACAGGCATTGAGTAATGAAAGAGCTGGCTAATGGGCTACTTCCTTTAGGGAGAGCCCTACCAGCGACCACACGAAATGGCACCTTACATTTGACACGAAGGTAAAGTCTTATTTCTAATTAGAAATTTAAAATCAGCCCGAAGTCTCCATCTTCATTCGTGTAAAAGATATAGTATTGTATAACCAAACGCGAACAATTGTGGCCTGTGACATGTCGCATTGGCATCCGTCAAAAGTCCATCATTGTTTGGGAACATGAAGTCCACGAATGGCTGAAAATAGTCTCCAAGTACCCGAACAGAACCATTTCCAATCAATGGTCTGTTCAGTTGGACCAGAAGACCCAGTCCATTCAATGTAAACACAGACCACACCATTATGGAGCCACTACCAGTTCGCATAGTGCGTTGTTGATGACTTGGATCCATGGCTTCGAGTAATCTGCACCACATTCGAACCCTACCATCAGGTCTGACCAAACAAAATGGGGACACATCTGACCAGACCACGGTTTTCCAATCATTTAGGGACCAACCGATATGGCCACGAACCCGCGCAGCAAACACTCCCGCCGGTCATATGCTGCCGTAGTTAATTACCACCATATTTCGTCGCACTATCCTAACGGATGCGTTCGTCGTGCGTTCCACATTGATTTCTGCGGTTATTTCACGCAGTGTTGCTTGTCTGTTAGCACTGACAACTCAACGCAAACGCCGCTGCTCTCGGTCGTTAAATGAAGACTGTCGGTCACTGTGTTGTCCGTGGTGAGAGCTAATGCCTGAAATTTGGTATTCTCGAGACACTCTTGACACTGTGAATCTAGGAATATTGAATCCCCTAACGACTTCGCCGGCCGGAGTGATCGAGCGGTTCTAGGCGCTTCAGTTCGGACCCGCGCGACTGCTACGATCGCATGTTCGAATCCTGCCTCTGGTATGGATGTGTGTGATGTCGTTAGGTGTAAGTAGTTCTAAGTTCTAGGGGACTGATGACCTCAGATGTTAAGTCCCATAGTGCTCAGAGCCATTTGAACCATTTGAACCCTAACGATTTCCGGAATATAATTTCCCATGCGTCAGGCTCCAACTATCATTCCTCGTTCAAAGTTGAAACATCCCCTTAGAAAAATTATACATGACTGTGCTTAAACTGACACAATATTTTTAGCGCAACGCAATCTGACTTTCAGAAATCCCTACAAAAGAATCCCCTGACTAACATTAACCTATACCTTTCACAAATCACTTATCTCACAAAAATCTTCATTACTCGAACTACTGCCATATAGCGAGCGCCACTACTGCCAGGTAAATAAAAGATTTAAACTACGGAAGGCACTAACTACTGATAGGCATAGTTAGCAAATGAAAGATTTTAATAGAGAACAAACAATGTATTTACTTTAATAGTCATAATATATATAGCAGTTCATGGCATCCATTCGTACAAATGTACTGTTTTTGATGGACACACCTCGAGATTATCCATTCTCAAAAATCCGCCATCTCACTTCCCCACATCCACCACTGCTGGCGGCCCGCCTCCAACTGCGCAACGCTACGTGCTGTTCACATCCAGCTGCCCAACACTACAATGGCAGACAACAATGCAAACTAGCCACAGACTGCACACAGCATAGCCAGTGATTTTCATACAGAGCGCTACGTAACATTGCCAATAAGAAAACATAAACAGCCTACTGACGTAGCCCCCATGCTCCCCACAAAAAATTTTACTAATTGTTTTGGGCAGTGGCCAATAATGATTTGATAAAATTTTTCATAATTACAATAACAAAGATATCAAATGCACACACTTATTGATACAATGTTGGTCAAAAGCTAAAATTTTCTCACAGTCCATAAAGACAGTCCTGATCATTCATCACCGTAAAATTGCAGTGTTTTTCTCAAAGGCTGAGCAGTAAAAGAAAATGCACATGGAAGTAGCGGATTTCCATGCAGTCTTGTAAAAGTAATGTTGTCCTCCCAACGGAAAGACAGTGCTGACTCTCGACATGCAGACAGGTAATGGGCCACAACAGAGGAAACCCACAGCAGAGTCAGTCGAAGTTTTAAAGAATACTGGTAGGTAGTTGATCACAGAGCAGACCCACTGTAGTCCTAGTAGAGATTATGGTATTGATGGGCCACCAGAGGTGCAGACCCACTGCAGTCCTTGTAGAAATAATGGTGTTGGTGAGTCATCAAAGGTGTAGTAGACCCACTGTAGTCCTTGTAGACATTGCTAGCCGCCATCCGTTGCGACAGTGCAGGTGCACAATCACCATCGAAGAGTCTTGCAGAGAATATAGCAAGTTCATAAACCACCACTTGTGCACTCACAAAGTTTCTGGAATTGTCCTTAGAACCAGCAATGATGTTAATCAGACCCTTGCTGAATTATTAACACACGTCCAAACACTAACAGTCCCAACTTCTCACATGTTTTGCATATACTACGACCATCAGAAATTTGATGAACTGGTGTCAATTACAATTTTATAACATGAGAAAACAATAACAAAGGTACAAAATACACTCCTGGAAATGGAAAAAAGAACACATTGACACCGGTGTGTCAGACCCACCATACTTGCTCCGGACACTGCAAGAGGGCTGTACAAGCAATGATCACACGCACGGCACAGCGGACACACCAGGAACCGCGGTGTTGGCCGTCGAATGGCGCTAGCTGCGCAGCATTTGTGCACCGCCGCCGTCAGTGTCAGCCAGTTTGCCGTGGCATACGGAGCTCCATCGCAGTCTTTAACACTGGTAGCATGCCGCGACAGCGTGGACGTGAACCGTATGTGCAGTTGACGGACTTTGAGCGAGGGCGTATAGTGGGCATGCGGGAGGCCGGGTGGACGTACCGCCGAATTGCTCAACACGTGGGGCGTGAGGTCTCCACAGTACATCGATGTTGTCGCCAGTGGTCGGCGGAAGGTGCACGTGCCCGTCGACCTAGGACCGGACCACAGCGACGCACGGATGCACGCCAAGACCGTAGGATCCTACGCAGTGCCGTAGGGGACCGCACCACCACTTCCCAGCAAATTAGGGACACTGTTGCTCCTGGGATATCGGTGAGGACCATTCGCAACCGTCTCCATGAAGCTGGGCTACGGTTCCGCACACCGTTAGGCCGTCTTCCGCTTACGCCCCAACATCGTGCAGCCCGCCTCCAGTGGTGTCGCGACAGGCGTGAATGGAGGGACGAATGGAGACGTGTCGTCTTCAGCGATGAGAGTCGCTTCTGCCTTGGTGCCAATGATGGTCGTATGCGTGTTTGGCGCCGTGCAGGTGAGCTCCACAATCAGGACTGCATACGACCGAGGCACACAGGGCCAACACCCGGCATCATGGTGTGGGGAGCGATCTCCTACACTGGCCGTACACCACTGGTGATCGTCGAGGGGACACTGAATAGTGCACAGTACATCCAAACCGTCATCGAACCCATCGTTCTAACATTCCTAGACCGGCAAGGGAACTTGCTGTTCCAACAGGACAATGCACGTCCGCATGTATCCCGTGCCACCCAACGTGCTCTAGAAGGTGTAAGTCAACTACCCTGGCCAGCAAGATCTCCGGATCTGTCCCCCATTGAGCATGTTTGGGACTGGATGAAGCGTCGTCTCACGCGGTCTGCACGTCCAGCACGAACGCTGGTCCAACTGAGGCGCCAGGTGGAAATGGCATGGCAAGCCGTTCCACAGGACTACATCTAGCATCTCTACGATCGTCTCCATGGGAGAATAGCAGCCTGCATTGCTGCGAAAGGTGGATATACACTGTACTAGTGCCGACATTGTGCATGCTCTGTTGCCTGTGTCTATGTGCCTGTGGTTCTGTCAGTGTGATCATGTGATGTATCTGACCCCAGGAATGTGTCAATAAAGTTTCCCCTTCGTGGGACAATGAATTCACGGTGTTCTTATTTCAATTTCCAGGAGTGTACATTATTAAAGAACATAACAATACAGATAACATTTGTAGTACAGTCTTTACAAAAGATTCGAAATAACATATACATCAGTGTTACAGGAATTATGACATGAGTACATACATAAAAGATGAGAATAACTTTCGAAACCTCAGCGTCACACATGAGCATTAAAACAGAACAGAATAAATAACTTCTAAACACCTTTACAAAGAAAATAACATATTATCAGAAAAATTCTACAACATAACTCTTATTAGCTAATCACATTAAGACAGGAAAAACTCAAATTCACATAGTGTAATAACACAAAAATACAGGACAGGGTTTGTTTTCAGTATGACATTCCATATATCTTTCCTCTTATTTCAACATTTGTTTCCACCAAAAAAATTCTATCCAACCATGCTTTCTGTATTTATATGTTCACACATTTCTTACCTCATTATTTATTTTCCATTATCTTACCTCATCATTTATTTCCAAGAAGATCCTACCTAAACCTGTTGTCCCTAAACCCTACTTTTTTTTGTTCATATCCTCTTTCAAAATACTTCTTTGGCCAAACCATTTTCTTATAGCTTCTCAATGCATTTCTTCCAATTCATCACAGCTTGTTCTCTTATATAGCCTACCCCATCTTAAGCTAACTTAAATCTACTGAGCTCAGATACAAACTAAGGGACGAGGCATTGCAGCAGCACATAACAAATTTACACAAACAGCAATACCAAAAAAATGCAAACAGGCAAAGCAAGCAGCATAAATTAGCAAAGCAAATGCAATATTACAACCAATATAAGGCAATGTGCAGCAAACAAGAAAAATAAATCAGTAGTAAAACTGGCTTAACACAAGGTAAAATTCAGTAGAACTATGCCTGGCAAACAACAGCAGCAAATGCTATGACCTATACCTAAACATGACAAAGCTCAAGCAGAAAAAATATTACGCTAAAGATGGCCATGTCTAATACCTATGTCACATCTTAACACTAGAGTGATGATTCACAAAAACTTACTCTGCAAGAAAGTTACCAAGTTATTAAAAAATTATTTATGCAATTTCTGTGAAGGGAAATGTCTATTTGTGCTCTCTTTTCTATGAAAGTACATCATAAAATTTTTCTTTACTTGGTCTGTAGACAGAAAATAGTGATATTAGTACATCTATTAAATTTTATTTTAACCAGTGCTGCAGCACAGCTAGAAACTTGATATTAAACAAAATGAGCAAATATATATATAAAGCAACATATGAAACGTCATTCACTAGGCAAATGGCATCTCCAAAGGCAAAAAAAATTCTCTCAACTAGAAAGACAATAGATGTAAAATGTTTCTCATCATTTCATTAGGCATTTTAGTAAATATCATAAATTAAGAACTCCACAGTGTAATCATATGTTTTCAAGTTTGAGCGTGTCGTATTTGCGATGCTTTCTACAAAGGAATGTCAATAGCGAGGATAATGGCCCCTTTTTTTTCTCCACCTGTGCCTCTGAAAGGCACACACTAGTGGCTTTTTTCCAGGTGACTGTCGTGCAGCTGGGTGCCCATGGCTCACTACGTGAAGATGGTCACTTAACTTTCTTAGTGAAATATTTACAACACCAGTTTGCATTACAGTGACAGTCTCATATTAAAAATTTCACAGGTCAAGAATTTGTGTTGCAAATGTGTAGAAACAAAATCCTATGAATATAACAGTATGCAAAAAATTTTCGCCTGCATTGTGATACATTCACGCATTTACACACATTTCATAACTCTTAAAGTACGATTCTTGGTTTCCAACATCCTTTTTCACAAGTCAGAGTCCCTAACCACTACTCATTATTCCTTACCTTATTACACATATACATATTCGTTGACACTTTTTCAATATCTCATCTTAATAAATATGTAGCATAATCAAATTCCTCATATAACATCAGCTTATTGATCATAAACATACCTCAACAGCATAATACACATCGTCGTCATAAAAATAACATCATAACAACTCAGTCAAATCTCAAAAACGTCGTGGCTTTCTGCAATAATGTCAAAACCTAAAAAAAATTCTCTGCCTATGTCAATAGTGCCATCTACCTCAAACGTACTTTAAAATCATGCTCCCTTACCAAATACATCATTCAAAGCTCTCATAGTATCACAATGGTTCTAAAAACATATGAACAGTTCACAAAGTACAGACAAAATACAATTTCATAAGTGTGAGGTTACCCCACTGTGTAATTGCGTAAACATGTGTCACTGATGTAGTAAAAAAAAGTTTATCTCTCAGTTAAATGATCAGATAGCTGTGTAATTTGTGTGTTAGAGAAATATTGTACCGATGTGTAAAGTTGTATAAGCAAATACCATATTAGCTAGGGCTCCTTGTGCTTGCCAAACACATGGTACACAAAGTAAGCGTGTACCCCCCTGAGGATTAACGTAATTATACCCTCAGGTGTTACAGATTACAGCAATGGAATGAAATGTATCACAGAAAACCTTTGTATCATTGTAATTCAAAAATCTTTAAAAATAAATGTTTTAAGTACAAAATTAATCACTCAAATGCGTGTATTTTAGCGCTAAACTGTGCGTCTTGTTGTAAGATAATCTGTGTGGAAGTGTAATAGTTATCGTCCTCCAAAAGCTAAGTTCCGCAAAAGTCAATGTACCTACTTCATGATAAATAAAAGTGAAATGCTTAGCGTATAGATATCTTAGTTATTACGCTTATTGCCGTGGTGAAGTAAGTACTGTGCTGTAACGTATTGTTGTCCTACAGAAAAGGCTGTCTCCTTGTAGCTATACCACGAAAGTTACTACTAAAACATGTTTTACTTTACAGAAGAATTCAGAAAAACTGTGCAGATATAAAACAGATACACCGCAAAAGCAACATTGTAAATTGTCACTCATTAGAAGCGTCGTGATAAAATCGTGTAGCTGTCACATAAACTAACCACTGTTTCATCTGGTATCTCACAGAAAGTACTTTATATCCAGAATGTATTTTCAAGTAAACCAAAATGTTGCATTAAAATCTCATTAGCAGAACTGGTAAATGTTCTAAGTATGTGAGCCTTATAGTTGTTATGTAATCGTGCAACTAACAAGCAAGAATGTACACACACAATAACACTGTGTCGTCTGTTCACAATAACAATGCATTCGTAATTTCTGTTTAAATAAGTTCTCTTGGTTCTTGACTGGATATTTAACTTCAAACATTGTTGCATGTTAACAGATTCTAAGTCTGACAAAGCATACTAGCAATGTAAAGTGAAAAGTTTTATGGCAAAGACAAAGTTAAAAAGCAGATTATCTTTCAATAATCGGGTTTACATGTGAAATGTGGGGCAATATTTTACTATTCCTAGTGGACAGAGTTTAAACTTCAAAGCAATTATCATGTTGTATACGTCGGTAAGGAATGCTAAAATTTTTTTCACGGTTAGCGTCTGTTATTTTTCGCGGAGCCAGCCGGCGCACGTGGCTGCCTGCGGTACAAGTCATTGTCTGTCTCTTTGTTGGCGCGCGTCGTCATTAGGATTAGGAGACCTAACTTCTACAAATTTCACCTTGACGAGAAGACCTTGCCCTGTTTGAAGCTCGCCAGTTCTGATGGAATTCAGGTCTGCCGTTTTGTCGGTAGTTTACATAGTTTCTAGTTTGTCGGTAATGTGGTGGAGAATTTCTCCCTGAATTATCACTGCATGGTGGACCGTTGCGTCTGAATTTATTCTGTCTCCCGTGATAATAATAGTTCTGGTTGCCATATTGCCTGTTTCTATGATTGTCTGTGTCATATTCATTACTACGGAAATGCGGTCTTTCTCTGTAACTATTACTCTGCCAGTGGTTGTCATATGGGAGGTGTCTGTTTTGTTCACGATTTGCGTTGTAAGAATAGCTTTGTCGTGTCCAGTTATTATTTGTTTCATCGCAGAATTGTGACGGATGTGACCTGTAATTGTTGTGTTGCTGTTTTCGCGACCCGCGATTGTCAGTGTCAATTTCCAGTTCTTGTAAGAGTCCCTGAAAAGCTTCAATGTCGTCTTTGCAATGTCCTGCCAAAATAATATGTCTTAAATGTTCAGGTAATTTGATTAAGCAAATGGGGATGAGTTCTGAGGGGCTGTATGGGTTTGACAGGTACTGATTCTTGTGAAACATGTCTTCAAAATATTTCACAAGACTGGAAAATTCAGATTGTTCGAAATGTTTCATCATTATGATGCTATGTTTTACTCGGTCTTGTGTAGCTTGAGACCAATATGCTGAGAGGAAGGCATGGTAAAATTCTCCTTCACTGTGACAATCGTGAATGACCGATCGCATTCTTACAGCTGGTTCATTCTCTAAATAGCCACACATAAATTCTAATCTGTGCTCTAAGGACCAGTTGGGAGGAAAACGATGAGAGAATTGATGGAGCCACGCTTGTGGATGAATGTCGTTGCCAGAATTCTTAAATGTTTTAAATTTACGTGTAGTAATGAACAGCTTGTAGTCAAAATCATTATGTCGGCGAGTCGCATATCGGTCACTGTTACGTCGTTTCGGCGGTTCCATTTCAAAATTCGGTGCACCTTGCCAATTTCTTTCATAATTTCCGAAATGCGCTGTGTTATTATTTTGTGGCTGTTCCGTATTTCTATGTCCCTCTTCCCATACTGGAGCGCGAGTGTCCTCTGAAGTATGTAATTCTTGTATTACTTGTGCCAACTGATCTTGTACTTCCCGGATTTCTCTTTTGTACTGTGTATTGATTTGATTTTGATTTTGTTTGAATTTTCTAATTTGTTCATACTCTTCAGTGTCCGTGAAGGCTACAGGTCTTGTGTCATTCAGATCATCATCTACCTTTGTAAATAAGTTAGTGAACTGATCTGAAAGTTCGGCTACTTTATCCGATAGTGAAATTATTTCCTCTGTGTGTTTTTCTGAACCAAGTTTCAGAGTGTCCATTTGTGTTGAAATCGTATCTACTGTGTCCTTTAAGTTTTCCTGAGTTTTTGCAAGTTGCGTAACCGAATCGGTAGATGCAACTGAGTCAATTTTAGTTTGCAAGGTGTCGTGATTTTCATGAACAATAGTTTGCAGTTCTTTTATGGCTGCTTCGTGATTCTGTAATGCATTTTCATGACGCGAAAAAATAGGTTGGAAATGCTCACAAATTTGTGTTTTTACGTCATTACAGGCTTATTGACATTTCGATTCAATGTTATGTATCTCAGTAGTTAAATCTTCACGTGTTTGTTCAAGTGTGGTGTCTAACTTCCGAAGATTTTGTTCCATTGTGTCTAACTGTTGCTGTGTTTGTCACTGGTGTTGTTCCATTGTGTCTAACTTTTGAAGATTTTGTTCCATTGTGTCTAACTTTTGAAGCTTTTGCTGTGTTTGTCTCTGATTTTGTTCCACTGTGTCTAACTTTCGAAGATTTTGTTCCATTGTGTCTAACTTTTGAAGCTTTTGCTGTGTTTGTCCCATTTGTTGTATTAATTGTAATAACAATGCACTGGTGTCTGAAACATGTTCCTCAGTGCTTTTCGGCAGTGAATTTGCACCGGCAACATTCACATTTTGACAAGCAGAAAATGTGTCTTGACTTATTTGGGAAAACGGTGAGGACGCAAAACCTGAATCTACAGTATTTGCAAGATTGTGTCCTGTCATTTCAGATTCCTGAGGCGAGCTGTTGCCGATCGATCGATCGATAATGCTTCCCTGTTCACTAATTGTTTCACTACCTACACCATTATTTGCAGGCCGCTCCATTTCCCTATGCACAATTACCAAATTACTACTTTGAACATTAGTTAATTCATTACTCGGCGGCGCTAACACACTGCTTTCGTCTTCACTGTCATTTCTCAGTTTACTTTGGAGGCTAGTATTACGTTTTTCACACGCCATTATTGTCACAATATTTCACATGACAACAAAGAAAAGCACAATTTGAAGAGCAAAATAAGAAAACACATTAACATAGCACTGAAAATAATATCTAGTTAATTGCAAGCGCAGCTGCGAAATACTTGGTGCAAATCTACATGCATGCCACAACAACAATGAAAGACTGCAACTACAAAGGAGATTCTCTCTACAATTACGCGCTAGCAATAAACAATAGCTACGCTAATTACACAAACTACAAGAAAAAATCAGAAGATTCCAGTGAGGTATCCTCGACTAAGGGTCGACATATGAAACATCCCCTTAGAAAAATTATACATGACTGTGCTTAAACTGACACACAATATTTTTAGCGCAACGCAATCTGACTTTCAAAAATCCCAACAAAAGAATGGCCTTGACTAACATTAACCTACACGTTTCACAAATCACTTACCTCACAAAAATCTTCGTTACTCGAACTACTGCAATACAGCGAGCGCCACTACTGCCAGCTAAATAAAAGATTCAAACTACGGAAGGCACAAACTACTGATAGGCACAGTTAGCAAATCAAAGATTTTAATAGAGAACAAACAATGTATTTACCTTAATAGTCATAATATATATAGCAGTTCATGACATCCATTCGTACAAATGTACTGTTTCTGATGGACACACCTCCAGATTATCCATTCTCAAAAATCCGCCATCTCACTTCCCCACATCCACCACTGCTGGCGGCCCGCCTCCAACTGCGCAACGCTACGCGCTGTTCACATCCAGCTGCCCAACACTACAATGGCAGACAACAATGCAAACTAGCCACAGACTGCACACAGCACAGCCAGTGATTTTCATACAGAGCGCTACGAAACGTTGCCAATAAGAAAACATAAACAGCCTACTTACAAAGTCTATTAATTCCCGTCGTGCGGCCATAACACAGTCGGAGTCCGCCTCCTTATCTGGGTGGTAACGTGCTCGTCTCCCATGCAACCGGGCCCGGGTTCGACTCTTCGCCAGGTGGGCGATTTTCTCCGCTCGGAGACTGGTTGTTGTGTCGTCCTCGTCATCATTTCATTCTCATCACCGGGCCGGGTCGCCCAATGTGGCGCCGACTGAAATAAGATTTGCACTTGGCCGCCGAACTTCCCCGGAAGAGGCCTGCCGGCCAACGATGCCATAAGCTCATTTCATTTCAACTCCGTCGGAAACCTTTTCACATGAATTATCTGTGTACAAACGACAGCTCCGCCAATGCACTGCCCTTTTATACCTTATGTACGCGATACTGCGGCCATGTGTGTACGTGCGAATCACTATCCCATGATTTTGGTCACGTAATTGTATTTGGGATATTTATATGTTTTCTTCAACATCGAATGCAACAACTGTGATTACAACGCTAATAAAGATCATAATTTTTTTTGCACGAGTTAGTTCTTTGTACGACAAATAAACTGCTTACCTCCTGAGTGTTTCCGCAAATACCATCTTCGTTCCTCCTTTACGAAAATTAGTTGAAATCTGTGAGATTATACCCTAGAGTAGACTACACTGTTCTTTGTCAACTGGATAAGAGGTGGTAGCAACCGAGCAACTGATTGCATGAATTCGCTGGGCTTGGTAGTGGAGCTTCGTCGATGTTAAGGAGTCTGGAGCTACGCCACAGGCCTGTAGGCAGGTCGCTACTTTGACGGCTCAGGTCGGCCCAGCGAGTCGTTTGGATGCTAATGGCATGTAAATCTGCGGCCTGCTCACTGCTAACACTGGCGCACAGCGGGACCAGCGACAGTTGGTCTTTGGCACTGCGACTGACGCTGTGGAAAGGCAGTTATATGCTGGTTACCCTTTACACATTTACGTGATTCTCCTGTCGCTAATATTTTTTTTTTTTTGAGCCATCAGTCTTCTGACTGGTTTGATGCGGCCCGCCAAGAATCATCTCCAATGTCAACCTATTCATTTCAGAGTAGCACTTGCAACTTACGTCCTCAATTATTTGCTGGATGTATTCCAATCTCTGCCTTCCTCTACAGTTTTTGCAATCTACAGGTCTTTCTAATATCATGGAAGTCATTCGCTGATGTCTTAACAGATGTCATATCATCCTGTACCTTCCACTTGTCAGTGTTTTCCACATAACCCTTTCCTCTTCGATTCTGAGCGGAACCTCCTCATTTCTTATCTTATCAGTTCATCTAATCTTCAACATTCGTCTGTAGCACCATATCTCAAATACTTCGATTCTCTTCTCTTCCGCTTTTCGCACAGTCCATGTTTCACTACCATCCAATGCTGTGCTCGAAACGTACATTCTCAGAAATTTCTTCCACAAATAAGGCCTGTGTTTGATACTAGTAGACTTCTCTTGGCGAGGAATGCCCTTTTTTCCAGTTCAAGTCTGCTTTTGATGTCCTCCTCACTCCGTCCGTCGTTGGATACTTTGCTGTCTATGTAGCAGAATTCTTTAACTTGATCTTCTTCGTGACCACTACTTCGTGACTGTCGCTATTGAAAGTAGAATATCGTAAACAGTTTTATGTTGATGCAGTCATCTGATTAACTCTGAAGACGTACGGAGGGAAGTGTGCAACGCTAAGACGCTGGACGTGTATTCGATAGGATAATGGTTCGAATACCCTTCTGGACGTACAGATATAGATTTCCCATGGTTTCCCTAAATCGCCTAAGGCAAATTCCGACATTTTTCTTTTGAAAGGACACGTACTATTTCCTACCCTATCTTTCCCCAATAAGAGCTTGTGGTCCATATCTAATTCTGTGTTCGTCGAGTGCGCCGGCCGCTGTGGCCGAGCGGTGCTAGGCGCTTCAGTCTGGAACCACGCGACCGCTGCGGTCGCAGGTTCGAATCTTGCCTCGGGCATGGATGTGTGTGATGTCCTTAGGTTAGTTAGGTTTAAGTAGTTCTAAGTTCTAGGAGACTGATGACCTCAGATGTTAAGTGCTCAGGGCCATTTGAACCATTTTTGTTCGTCGAGTGGACCTTAAAATCGAACCTTTAGCCTTGAGACCATATCGTTTTTGGTCGTTAACAAGTTAGTGATTATTCATAATTTATATTAGTCTCTACAGATAAAGATGATATCACGTACTAAAGAGGAAAAAGGAAAGAATGGTTATAAGGCAATTTCGTGTCAGTTGAACGCTGAAAAATAACATTTTCAATCCGACCATCTCAGATTACTTTCAAATTTTGTGTATCCAGTGATGCAGGTAAGAGATGGGAAACTACCAATTTGCAGAGATATTTGACAATTGTGAAGAAAGTTACAGCTCTGCAAAGTTTGGAAATTGTAATTTACAGCCGGCCGCGGTGGTCTAGCGGTTCTGGCGCTGCAATCCGGAACCGCGTGACCGCTACGGTCGCAGGTTCGAATCCTGCCTCGGGCATGGGTGTGTGTGATGTCCTTAGGTTAGTTAGGTTTAAGTATTTCTAAGTTCTAGGGGACTTATGACCTAAGATGTTGAGTCCCATAGTGCTCAGAGCCATTTGAACCATTTTGTAATTTACAAGGAGCTGTCTGAACATTAATGAGTATACTTCTAGTTCTAATCCAGGTGCACCAACGAACCTTGTATAATTGAAAAGCTAATGAGTAGAACTTTGTTCTGATACACAACATGGCGGGTTTCTATGAATTTTAACATTCAAGGTCATTGACTTTAATCTTTGAACTTGAATAGCTCAAAACACACCGTCTTCAAACTTTTTTAAAAAAAAATATTGTATTGCTCAAATATAAAGTTGGTAAATATCAAGATGGTCCCACAAATTTATTTTGTCAGCATTAGCACACAACGAAATTACAGAAGGTATCCCATAAATGTGAAACACAAATGATTGAAAATGCAGTTCATAAGTAATGTACAGGAATATGGTTTATATTATTTTAGTGATATTATGAACCATTTACAATGGAGCTTCAATGAAAAAGCAATAATGAGTGGTTACAGCTCGTTTCACAAGTCTCAAACTAAATAACAAGTTAATGTTCACCAGATCTTATGCAGGGAGAGTGTGTGATCTTCCAGTTGGTGTCACTGGATCAAGTCTTGTGAGAATGTCAAATATTTTGATAACCCAAAAGACTATATGGATGTAAGAAGATGTACTTCACCTGTTTCTTCATAAGTTAGTAAGACATGTACGACCCATCAATGACGTCCATACATACAGGCAACAAATCTATGTGTGTCCGTTAATATTATGTCATTCACCATAACAGTCATTGAGTCTTCTTTTTTCACTAAAGAAGCAGAATGTGTCTTTGTTTTAGTACACTTTTGTCAACAGCTTGGCAATGTCTTAATCAAGATGGGAAGCTGACATATAGTGGATTCACATGAAGGAATATTTCCTTTGCACCACATTAACAACTGTCGTTGCGTCAAAAGATGGTTTTCGTGAGTTGCTTGACGCTGACAAGTGTGGATAATCTCTTTACAATCCCTACAACGCCATCACAATTTCCTTTACCATATGCTACAGCAAAAAAAAAAAAAAAAAAAAAAAAAAAAAAATGCCATTCGAGTGTAACATGAAAATCTTTCCGATGGTAGGACGGAGTAATGAAATTCTTTCTGTTTTTGTACTGGGCTGCACATCCAGCTGGAAAGTGACATTTTAATAAATTGATGAAATTGTACCGGCAAAAATAAACACAGCAAGTATCACGTAGAAGGCAGATATTTTCGCATGTGACGCATGGCGTATTTCATTACTATTTGAGACACTGTAGTATGCTATAACGAGTAAATCATAGCCTGTGAATTATTTCAAGGAAATACCAGTACTTCAATCTAAAAGATGAATGAGTAATTCTTTGCAAAATCACAAACACCAAGATATTCATTTACTCTGGGTTCTTTAGGGAGTTTAAGGATCTGTGACCACTCTTACGTAACACACGAGTTTGATATGAGATGTAAAATCGATGCAGGCACCTCAGTAAAATCGTCAGTTGATCTTATTAGGGTAGATAGTCGTACAGTATCGGCCGGCTGAAGTTTTTTGACTGATCTATGGAACTGTGGCGTTTAATCGAAATAATATTATATTCTCTCACTTGATGACATATTCTGTGAACTGAACAGCCTAATAATTTTTATTTTTTATTTATAGTACTTAATTGCATCGAAAGAGACACAATTACAAGGTTTGTAGACTGTGTCTTGCAGTATCGGCCATTGTCCGGTTGTCAGTGATACATTGCAATGATACTTATTGAGTAATAATAGAACACATCAGCAAGGGAATTGATTGTAAGTATTTCAGCTCAGATCATAAATGTTTATCTCTCTGTTTTGTAGAAATCGCAAATAAAATACAAATATGTCCTCATAAACACATCCATCATGTGCCAGCCTCTGCACTTGGTACATAGCACTAATTCTTCTTTAAATGAATTTAAACACATAATACACTTTTCAGTCTCTTCTATTGACCCATTGTTTCCAGTAAATTACAGTTTTATTCACCGCTTCGTAATTGGCTTTTCATGGGCACCCTTCGTGTGTTTATTTTATTTTGGGACGATTGACTTAGGTTCAGCTTTTTTAAACACTTTTTATTACTGCTTTTAATCTCTTCAGTGGCTATCTTTTTTTTTTTTACTAATTGTTGAAAACGCCTCATCTGCCGCTCTCGTCGTCTTTTCATTGGACATAACCTTGCTCACAACCATTCATGTACCTTTCATTTCATTTTTCCTCTTTCTTTCTAAGATTTTTCGCCACTTTGATCTGAAAAGAAGCAAGAAGAAGAAAATATAATTTTAAATTGGAAATTACTTCTGCCCGATACTGCAAGACAATCGAGTGGGCGAAACTGCATGAGATACACGCAGTAGGAACTAGTCATATTATACTTTTTTTTATAGAAATTATCATGGAATGGTTGTTAGATGTAATTCCTTATATATCATAGGTAAGCGAAAATAGCAACGGAATTTAACACTTACCTTAAAAACGGATGCCACACGCCTCAAAGAATCTTCCGTGTGCTAAGAGCGGCAGCCACACCATGAAGCACTCAGAGTAGACAAAGTACTGAAGATAGGAAGAACATATCGGACTCCAGTGCGCATGAATACACGACTTGACTCTACCTACTTGCGTCTCACATATAAAACAATGCAGCCGCAATCAAAACTGCATAAAATTGTGTCTTCCAATGGCATCTCCGTGTCCTAGAAAACTTACGTTGAACTATGTTCGTTTATTGGGCAGAGAACTGTTCCTCTGACCATAAAAGTGAGGATCATCTTGTCACACCTTTCATTTGTTTTCTTCGCTCTTGGTATTTCCTCTTCCAGTTCCATCTGAGCAGAATTCATACTATAAAGTTTAAAGTAACTAACTACGATGGTTGACTGAAAAGTAATACCTCCACGTTCGTAACTCTTCAATAGTTAGCAGCATTGGTATGCGGCAGGTACTGGCTTGTTCCCTAGCCTCTTCTTTACAGCTCTAGTTGACGGGAAGCCTTAGCATTGAACGGTTGTGTTGTTACAGTGTAAAGTATGGAACCCTGCTCAGACGGTCGGTCACCCTAAAGGAGATTCATCAGAAAATGAAAGCAGGTTTATGGTGATTGTGTTGATGTGAGTACTGTGCGTCTTCATTCTCGTAACGCCAGAGGAGTTCCTGGCAAATTTAAAGTCTGTGCACTTTCATTTCAGAAGTCAGCATCCGGGGTACTCATCATGCATAGATCTTCCGATAGCCAAGCAAAGCAATAATGTGACCCACACGCTCTTTTGAAATGGCGATTGTGCTTGCAGTTTCTCTCTAAGTGATACGACGATCGTCTTGAATCAATCTGTCAACATTTTGCTTGTGAAATCCAGTGGTTGCTGTCATAGGACGTCCAATTCTTTGTTTGCACGCAGGTCACCTATTCCTGCCTCAAGGTCTTTAAACATACTCGCCCAGGGATGCATAATACTCTCATCAATACAACCACCATAAACTGCTTTCATTCTCTGATGAATCTCCTTTGGGGTGACACCTCCTCCTGTCAAGACTTCAATTACTGTACGTTGCTTAAATCGCATTGATCGACCGTCTGCGCAGGGTTCCATACTTTACACTGTAACAACACAACCGTTGAATGCTAAGGCTTCCCGCCAACTGGAGTTGTAGAGAAGAGGCTACGGAACAAGTTAGTACCTGCCACATACCAATGCTGCCAACTATTGAAGATTTACGAAGGTGGAGGCATTACTTTTCAGTCAGTCCTCGTACATATAATTTGAGTGAAACAAAACTTTGTTGTTGCAAGCGTTCACATTCACTGCGTTTTCACAGGTGTCACGTATTTCATACCGTCAGGATCTGTCCCAATGCTGAAGTTAGTTTGTGCTTTTTCACTATTGTATTTATTGACACGAGTATTGTTCGAGGGATCGTGCAGACGATGATTCCTTGACCGTGATATGTAATACATTGCCAGTATTGTTCTGTGCTTACTTAAAGCTGTAATCCGCCAAAATCTGCACGCAATATAGAATGGATATTCAACGAGTGGAGCTTTTTGATTTGCTGTTACATGGGTGGCAGTGTAACCCAGCATCAAAATTCATTAGGTCGATGATTGACAACCGGTGGCTATGAAACTTAAGATTGGTAATGCTGTTCCACAGAAGAATCTATGTAATAACTAATGAATGTTTCCACGAATTCTACTAGTGACACTGGCAACTAGATGAATGTTTTGAAGTTTGCTCATTGGTGGAAATTTTATCATTTACAATTTAGAATTTATTTCCTTTATTCCAGCCTATAGCCACAAAACATTTTTGCCTTCAGATTAGCAATTTCGGTCATAGTTGACCATCTTCAGATCAGTAATCATCTGGGCTTTCCGCGTGGTATATGTCATATTTTATGCTATGAGATCAAGATGCTGCTGTTTTCGATTATATAACTGTATAACTGCTCCAGCTACAGTTTAACAACTACTGTAGCTCTACCAACATCAAAGGAGCAAACTTACATAGTAGTGACAACAACTAAGACAGCGATACCATATCAAAATCAAGACCACCTGAAGTTCACTATGTGATCAAAAGTATCCGGACACCTAGCTGAAAATGTCTTACAAGCTCGCAGCGCCCTCCATCGGTAATGCTGGAATTCAGTATGGTGTTGGCCCCCCTTTAGCCTTGATGACAGCTTCCACACTCGCAGGTATACCTTCAGTCAGGTGCTAGAAGCTTTCTTGGGGTATGGCAGCCCTTCTTCACGGACTGCTGCACTGAGAAGAGGTATCGATGTCGGTCGCTGAGGCCTGGCACGAAGTCGGCGTTCCGAAACATCCCAAAGGTTTTCTGTAGGTTTCAGGTCAGAACTCTGTGCTGGCCAGTCCATTACAGGGATCAAGGCCATGCATTATGAACAGGTGCTCGATCCTGTTGAAAGATGCAATCGCTATCCCCGAATTGCTCTTCAGCAGTGGGAAGCAAAAAGGTGCTTAAAACATCAATGTAGGCCTGTGCTGTGATAGTGCCACGCAAAACAACAAGGGGTGCAAGCCCCCTCCATGAGAAATACTACCACATCGGAACACCACCGCCTCCAAATTTTACTGTTGGCACTACACACGCTGGCAGATGAAGTTCACCGGGCATCCGCCATACCCACGCCCTGCCATCGGATCGCCACGTTGTGTACCGTGATTTGTCGCTCCACACAACGTTTTTCCACTGTTCAATTGTCCAGTTTTTACGCTCCGTACACCAAGCGAGGCGTCGTTTGGCATTTACCGCCGTGATGTGTGACTTATGTG
Organism: Schistocerca piceifrons; assembly: GCF_021461385.2. Taxonomy (NCBI): domain Eukaryota; kingdom Metazoa; phylum Arthropoda; class Insecta; order Orthoptera; family Acrididae; genus Schistocerca; species Schistocerca piceifrons. The sequence continues at coordinate 323,508,637 of NC_060141.1, forward strand.
CAGCCGCTCGGCCTTGAAATCCGTTTTCTCACCTCCCGCCTAAGTGTCATAGTACTTGCAGTGGATCCTGATGCAGTTTGGAATTCCTGTGTGATGGTCTGGATAGGTGTCTGTCAATTACGCATCAAGACCCTCTTCAACTGTCGGCGGTCTCCGTCAGTCGACAGACGAGGTCCGCCTGTACGCTTTTGTGCCGTACGTGTCCCTTCACGTTTCCACTTCACTATCATATCGGAAACAGTGGACCTATGGACGTTTAGGAGTGTGGAAATTTCGCCTACAGACGTATGGCACAAGTGACACCCAATCACCTGATCACACTTGAAGTCCGTGAGATTCGCGGAGCGCCCCATTCTGCTCTCTCACGATGTCTAATGAGTACTGAGGTCGTTGATATGGAGTACCTGTCAGTAGGAGGCAGCACAATGCATCTAATATGAAAAAAGTATGTTTTGGGGGGTGTCCGGATACTTTTGATCACATAGTGAATGTAGCAAAGCATAATTCTATAATACGTTAAGTTACCTATTTCCAAATTCTGAGATATTGTACCCAACTATGTACTTCCACAGATAACTGAAGATGGCAATCACGCCGAAATAGGCCCATGTTAATAAAAAATGTAATAGAACACAGCAGCGTCTTGGTCTCGTAGCATAATATATAATCTTCAGATCTATTTACAACATCCTAATATAATATCATATTAGGATATGTTTTAAACAGGTCTGAAGATAGTCACTGCTGACCGAAATCGATAATGTGAGCCAAATTTTATTTTGTTTTCGTAAACTGGAATAAAAGAAACAAATTCTGCGCTTCTTAGGTCACTATTTTGTGTTCGTGACTATTTCACAGCTTGTGATCCCTATTAAGCACTACAACGATCGGACCCGTGATGCGTAAAATGTTTCATATATGTTTCTGCACGAGACCGAGTAGTTGACTGAGTTTCCTTTTTCTCGATCAGATAGGCAATGGCCGTTTTGGTCACGACTATAGCATATAGTGTGAAGTAAAGCGGGCAACCTTGGCGAACCCTTGGGCCAAATGGGAAAGTGTCCATTAAGTGGAATTTTGTAAGATACCCCCTGTTATAATACCACGAAGAATGGCTGTGAAATTGTCTCCGTATCCAATGTGCATGAGCAAATCCACCAAGAAATCATAGCTGACGCGTTCGAAAGTATCGATAGAATACTTCGGCGAGAAACTGCTCATTGTTGTTATTGTTCCAGTATCATCTGCAGGAGCAATTACTAACGAATTTCAATCGATCGCGTAATTTTAAAAAAATTACATTGAGCACCGTAATGGGACGGAGCTTACTCACATGAATTCCTACAGCCGGGGTTAGGAAGAAGGACTATAATGCATCTTTCAACCTTGCGGTCACACTAACACCTCGCCATATGCCATAAGTATTTCTGCCACCAGCCCATCAGACCTTGGGGATTTTTCTTTAGCTGCACGAAAAGTGGTTTTCCGTATTTCTTCTAAGGTAGAGAGAGCTTTTAGACCGTGACTGTTCACCTCCTGCACATGCCGTCGCGGAACGCCTAACAATGTGTTACAGTTCTGGCCATCGATTTAGTGACTGGCAAATATATTGCTATGGTGGGAGTAGCCGCAGTCCAGAACCCCTCGCTGTAAGTTTATTCAGTGACGGACGTCATTCACGATTTCAGTGATCCGCTTTGTGTCGCGCGACGTGGAGTGCACAACACATGGAATAAGGATACACGTCCCTCTGTTGCTAAGTACTTCGCTTGGGACTGCGCTAAGACTCCACTGAAGTGTTGTCGCCAAAGCTCAGTAGTTCTGAACTTGAAAAATTTTATTTTTGCGTAGTCGACAGCGTCGATGACAATGGTTCCTCGGTATTCTCTCTGATACACTGACAATAAAATTCATTAAACCTATGTTTCAGAGCCGTTTCTGTCTGACGTAACGCTCGACAGCAGATTGAAGTCTGGGTTCTGCATGGTTTGGCCACCATGTCAAGGCATTAGAAAAACCACGCCAGTGCGCAAGGATTTTTCCCCACCTCTGTGTTATTTCTGTTTTGAGGTCAGAGTCCTGTAGGATACTAATATTTATTTTATAATAGCAGGAACCACGAGAAGCTGGCTGACGTTGACGAAACAGGCATATATGCACAGCGATCAGTGAAGCTGACGGGGAGTATGTGATCACTCATTACCTGTGGCTGAAGAGCAGGAGAGACCTATCGAGCCCACTTGACGGTTAGTGAGAGAAGCAGGTGAAAGCGAAGCTGTTTTCGAATATAATTATCCAAATACCGAACATCTGAAAGCCGCTAGCACGGGTTTTAAATTCGGAATATTTATTAAAATTCTGCTCTGGTCTTAGACTGGAGAACGCAAATCGAATCTCATCCAATGATCAGAGGGCACTGTTTGCTCTAACAAGATGTTCTGTAGAGAAAATCTGCGAGAGAGCGGATCTTCTGGTCGCTAGCAATCCCGTTAACATTTATGGTGGGTATGTTGTATGTCCGACTCTGTATCGGAAGACGATGGCTACCCGACGGCCTTGTGTCGGCTTCTGCCCATGAGGGTGTATAGACTGGAATCGCGAAGATTCTTCCGTGTCCATATTTTCGTCAGGGGAATCATGACCGCGACTGTTTCAAAATGGGTAACCCTCAACTATCCTGAAGTCTTCAGCGCGAATCTTTTTGTTGTCAGGTGAAAGAATCCAGTAGCCTCCCTTCCATTTCCCCCCCTCCCTATGCTTTTGCTCTCCTATTGCTCCGCTCTTCAGTGTGTAATTCAACTTCAGGAACGTGAGGAATGTCCGTCGAGGCAGGAGGGCTGCTGCTAGTACAGTATCTATTTCCTCATCTACCGGCCTGTGTGGCCGAGCGGTTATACGCGCTTCAGTCTGGAACCGCGCGACCTCTACGGTCGCAGGTTCGAATCCTGCCTCGGGCATTGATGTGTGTGATGTCCTTAGGTTAGTTATGTTTAAGTACTTCTAAGTTCTAGGGGACTGACGACCTCAGATGTTAAGTCCCATAGTGCTCAGAGCCATTTCCTTATCTGGTGCACCACCCTCAACGGCACAAATAACGGTATCCGAGACTGGGCACAAACGAGGGTTGGACGAGTTTAGGGTATAAAGCCGAACCATCGCAGCATTCGTCGTAAGTGAAGATGGGAAACAATGAAAGCCCTGATTTTTACTGATCTACATCTACATCTACATCTATATTTATACTCCGCAAGCCACCCAACGGTGTGTGGCGGAGGGCACTTTACGTGCCACTGTCATTACCTCCCTTTCCTGTTCCAGTCGCGTATGGTTCGCGGGAAGAACGGCTGTCTGAAAGCCTCCGTGCGCGCTCTAATCTCTCTAGGTATAAGTAGGGGGAAGCAATATATTCGATACCTCATCCAGAAACGCACCCTCTCGAAACCTGGACAGCAAGCTACTCCGCGATGCAGAGCGCCTCTCTTGCAGAGTCTGCCACTTGAGTTTGTTAAACATCTCTGTAACGCTATCACGCTTACCAAATAACCCTGTGACGAAACGCGCCGCTCTTCTGTGGATCTTCTCTATCTCCTCCGTCAACCCGATCTGGTACGGATCCCACACTGATGAGCAATACCCAAGTATAGGTCGAAGGAGTGTTTTGTAAGCCACCTCCTTTGTTGATGGATTCCATTTTCTAAGGACTCTCCCAATGAATCTCAACCTGGTACCCGCCTTACCAACAATTAATTTTATATGATCATTCCACTTCAAATCGTTCCGCACGCATACTCCCAGATATTTTACAGAAGTAACTGCTACCAGTGTTTGTTCCGTTATCATATAATCATACAATAAAGGATCCTTCTTTCTATGTATTCGCAATACATTACATTTGTCTATGTTAAGGGTCAGTTGCTACTCCCTGCACCAAGTGCCTATCCGCTGCAGATTTTCCTGCATTTCGCTACAATTTTCTAATGTTGCAACTTCTCTGTATACTACAGCATCATCCGCGAAAAGCCGCATGGAACTTCCGACACTATCTACTAGGTCATTTATATATATTGTGAAAAGCAATGGTCCCATAACACTCCCCTGTGGCACGCCAGAGGTTACTTTAACGTCTGTAGACGTCTCTCCATTGAGAACAACATGCTGTGTTCTGTTTGCTAAAAACTCTTCAATCCAGCCACACAGCTGGTCTGATATTCCGTAGGCTCTTACTTTGTTTATCAGGCGACAGTGCGGAACTGTATCGAACGCCTTCCGGAAGTCAAGAAAAATAGTATCTACCTGGGATCCTGTATCTAATATTTTCTGGGTCTCATGAACAAATAAAGCGAGATCCCGTGTGATGAAAGCCATAACTGGTGATGCGATAGTGGAAGGAATAGGAGTTGGTTTGGATGACAAAGGGATCAGCTATTACAGTCAGTTGTTGTGGTGGCAGCCTTGTTCGGTTCTAGAGATCAGGAAATCACGTCACGTGACGTCATGTGGAGGAGGAGGGCATTTCTCCGGCGTGTACGGTGCGGCGCTCAGGCAGCAGCAGCCGGCCGAGACACAAGCAGCAATAGGGAAGTAACAGATTTAGTGAGTTTTACGAGTTCCTAACCAGGAGCGAAGTTTATAATATCATCTGTGTGCTCTAATAGTTTATTTTCTTGAGTTTCTGCGTGCTTATGTAATATCTAGTAGCCACAGTTCTCGCGTTTTCGCTTGCGTCGGAAAGTAAACCGATTTTGTGACATATTGCAAGTTCCTAATCAGCGGCGAATTATTTAGTTTCACCCGAGTGCTTCGGTAGTTAAGTTTTTGAATCTCTGCGTATTAATCTAATTTATTAGTCATAGTTCCTACGTTTTCGTCAGGGTCTACAGTAGAGTTGCGCAGCACGTGCCTATAGTCCGTATATCTGCATAGTTTAGCTTTCCACGGTCTTCAGTGTGGACAGGGACTGCGATTGTTGTGTGCAAATGCGAGCCGAGTTGGTGACACTTCGCTCTCAGTTTCAGGCTGTGATGGCTTCGGTTACACAGCTTGCAGCTGCAGTGGATGGGCACAAGTGTTATGGGCCGGCCGTGGGGGTCCAACGGACGTCCAGCACGTCAGAGTCCTCCGATCGGTCCTCACCGGTGGCCAGCCCAGTTACTGCCTGCACTGAGGTTGATCCCTCACCTATGGTCGAGTGGGAGGTCGCCCAGGGGCATAGAAGGCGGCGAAAGACATCCCAGGCGGCTGCACGTAAGGCCTCCCCGGTTTGTATGACAAACAGGTTCCAGGTGCTGTCTGTGACTGACACTGTCGCTGAGCCAGATGCTGTCGCCTGTCCTGTTTCAGAGGAAATCTCTCAGGCTGCAGGATCCGGACAATCATAGGGGGTGGGATTATTGATAGTTGGGAGCTCCAACACCTTAGGCGCGTTATGGGGCCCTTTAGGGACATGGATGCCAAGAAGGGAAAGAAAATCAATGCGCACTCCGTGTATGCACGGGTGGAGTCATTCCAGATGAGGAACGGGTCCTCCTAGATGCCATGAAGAGCACAGGGTGCAGCCAGCTGCAGGGGGTTGCTCATGTCGCTACCAATGATATGTGTCACTTTGGATCAGAAGAGATACTCTCTTGTTTCGAGCTGCTAATCGAAGTGGTAAAGGCAGCCAGTCTTGCTTGCAAGATGAAAGCAGAGCTGACCATTTGCAGCATAGTCTACAGGACCGATTGCGGACCTCTGCTACAGAGCTGAGCAGGGAGTCTGAATCAGAGGCTCAGACGGTTCTGCGACCGTCTAGGCTGCACATTCCTCGACTTGCGCCGAAGGATGTTTGGGTTTCGGGTTCCGCTGAATAGGTCAGGTGTCCACCATACGCAGGAGGCGGCTACACGGATAGCAGCGACTGTGTGGCGACGACTGGCCGGTTTTTTTAAGGTTAGAGGTTCTCGGGAAAGAACAAGAAGGACTTCAGTCACAAAGGATGCAAGCCGAACACAGGAAGAACGTAGATACAGGAACCATCGGTATAACAGTTGTAAATTGTCGTAGCTTAAATGAAAAATATACATTTTCAAAAAAGCAGATAAAAATTCACGTGACGCCTTCCTGAAAGACAATCTCCATTCCTTCCAAATTAATAACATAAGTGTACACCAGATGTGGATTGAACTCAAAGAAATACACTCCTGGAAATTGAAATAAGAACACCGTGAATTCATTGTCCCACGAAGGGGAAACTTTATTGACACATTCCTGGGGTCAGATACATCACATGATCACACTGACAGAACCACAGGCACATAGACACAGGCAACAGAGCATGCACAATGTCGGCACTAGTACAGTGTATATCCACCTTTCGCAGCAATGCAGGCTGCTATTCTCCCATGGAGACAATCGTAGAGATGCTAGATGTAGTCCTGTGGAACGGCTTGCCATGCCATTTCCACCTGGCGCCTCAGTTGGACCAGCGTTCGTGCTGGACGTGCAGACCGCGTGAGACGACGCTTCATCCAGTCCCAAACATGCTCAATGGGGGACAGATCCGGAGATCTTGCTGGCCAGGGTAGTTGACTTACACCTTCTAGAGCACGTTGGGTGGCACGGGATACATGCGGACGTGCATTGTCCTGTTGGAACAGCAAGTTCCCTTGCCGGTCTAGGAATGGTAGAACGATGGGTTCGATGACGGTTTGGATGTACCGTGCACTATTCAGTGTCCCCTCGACGATCACCAGTGGTGTACGGCCAGTGTAGGAGATCGCTCCCCACACCATGATGCCGGGTGTTGGCCCTGTGTGCCTCGGTCGTATGCAGTCCTGATTGTGGCGCTCACCTGCACGGCGCCAAACACGCATACGACCATCATTGGCACCAAGGCAGAAGCGACTCTGATCGCTGAAGACGACACGTCTCCATTCGTCCCTCCATTCACGCCTGTCGCGACACCACTGGAGGCGGGCTGCACGATGTTGGGGCGTGAGCAGAAGACGGCCTAACGGTGTGCGGAACCGTAGCCCAGCTTCATGGAGACGGTTGCGAATGGTCCTCGCCGATACCCCAGGAGCAACAGTGTCCCTAATTTGCTGGGAAGTGGCGGTGCGGTCCCCTACGGCACTGCGTAGGATCCTACGGTCTTGGCGTGCATCCGTGCGTCGCTGCGGTCCGGTCCCAGGTCGACGGGCACGTGCACCTTCCGCCGACCACTGGCGACAACATTGATGTACTGTGGAGACCTCACGCCCCACGTGTTGAGCAATTCGGCGGTAGGTCCACCCGGCCTCCCGCATGCCCACTATACGCCCTCGCTCAAAGTCCGTCAACTGCACATACGGTTCACGTCCACGCTGTCGCGGCATGCTACCAGTGTTAAAGACTGCGATGGAGCTCCGTATGCCACGGCAAACTGGCTGACACTGACGGCGGCGGTGCACAAATGCTGCGCAGCTAGCGCCATTCGACGGCCAACACCGCGGTTCCTGGTGTGTCCGCTGTGTCGTGCGTGTGATCATTGCTTGTACAGCCCTCTCGCAGTGTCCGGAGCAAGTATGGTGGGTCTGACACACCGGTGTCAATGTGTTCTTTTTTCCATTTCCAGGAGTGTAGTATCGGCAGTAACTGAGAGATTTATACCAAATAAATTAACAAACGACGGAGGCGATCTTCCTTGGTACATAAAATGGGTCAGAACACTGTTGCAGAGACAACTAAGCAAACATGTCAAATTTAAACACACAAAATCCTCAAGGTTGGCGATCTTTTACAGAAGCATCAAAATTTAGCGCGGACTTCAATGCGAGATGCTTGTAACAGTTTCCACACCGAAACTTTGTCTCGAATCCTGGCAGAAAATCAAAAGAGATTCTGATCGTATGTGAAGTATGTTAGCGGCAAGAAACAATCAATGTCTTCTCTGTGCGATAACAATGGAGTTACTATCGAAGACAGTGCTGCCAAAGCAGAATTGCTAAACACAGCCTTCCGAAATGCCCTCACAAAAGAAGACGAAATAAATACTCCAGAATTCTGATCAAGAAGAGCTGCCAACGTAACGTAGAAGTAAACGTCCTCGGAGTAGTGAAGCAACTTAAATCACTTAATAAAAGCATGTCTTCTGGTCCAGACTGTATACCAATTAGGTTCCTTGCAGAATATGCTGATGCATTAGCTCCATACTTAACAATCATATACAACCGTTCGCTCGACGAAAGATCCGTACCCAAAGACTGGAAAGTTGCACAGGTCACACCAATATTCAAGAAAGGTAGTAGGAGTAATCCACTTAATTACAGGCCCATATCATTAACTGGAAAGTTGCACAGGTCACACCAATATTCAAGAAGGGTAGTAAGACTTATCCACTTAATTACAGGCCCACATCATTAACGTCGATATGCAGCAGGATTCTGGAACATCTATTGTCGCCGGCCGGAGTGGCCAAGTGGTTAAAGGCGCTACAGTCTGGAGCCGCGCGACTGCTACGGTCGCAGGTTCGAATCTTGCCTCGGGCATGGATGTGTGTGATGTCCTTAGGTTAGTTAGCTTTAAGTAGTTCTAAGTTCTAGGGGACTGATGACCTTAGAAGTTAAGTCCCATAGTGCTCAGAGCCATTTGAAACATATATTGTCTTCGAACATAAAGAATGACCTCGAAGAAAACGCTCTATTGCCACGCAGTCGACATGGGTTTAGAAAACATCGTTCTTGCGAACCACAGCTAGCTCTTTTTTCGCATGAAGTGTTGAGTGCTGTTGACAAGGTATTTCTGATCGATTCCGTATTTCTGAATTTCCCGAAGGCGTTTGACACTGTACCACACAAACTGCTTGTAGTAAAATTGCGTGCATATGGAATATCGTATCAGTTGTGTGACTGGATTTGTGACTTCATGTCAGAGAGGTCACAGTTCGTAGCAATTGACGGAAAGTCATCGAGTAAAACAGAAGTGATTTCTAGGGTTCCCAAGGTAGTGTTATAGGCTCTTTGCTGTTCCTTATCTATATAAGCGATTTGGGAGACAATCTAAGCAGTCGTCTTAGGTTGTTTGCATATGAGGCTGCCGTTAATCAACTAATAAAAGCATCCGAAGATCAAAACAAATTACAAAAAGATTTAGAAAGGATATGTGAATGGTGCGAAAATTGGCAGTTGACCAAAAATAACGAAAAGTGTGAGGATATCCACATGAGTGCCACAACGAATTCGTTTACCTTCGGTTACACGATAAATCAGTCAAATCTAAAGGCTGTAAATTCAACTAAATACCTATGAATTACAATTACGAACAACTTAAATTGGAAGGAACACATAGAAAATGTTGTGTGGAAGGCTAACCAAAGACTGTATTTTATTGGCAGGACACTTAGAAAATGTGACAGATCTACTAAGGTCACTGTCTGCACTACGCTTGTCCATCCTCTTTTAGAATACTGCTGCGTGGTGTGGGATCCTTACCAGATAGGATTGACGGAGTACATCGAAAATATTCAAAGCAGGGCAGCACGTGTTGTATCATCGTGAAATATGGGAGAGGGTGTCACTGAAATGAAACAGGATTTGGGATGGACATCATGAAAAGGAAGGCGTTTTTCGTTGCGACGGAATCTTCTCACGAAATTCTAATCACCAGCTTTCTCCTCCGAATTTGAAAATATTTTGTTGACACCGACCTATATAGGGAACGATCAACACGATAAAATAAGGGAAATCAGAGCTCGTATGGAAAAATATAGGTCGTAAGACGTGTATATTTATATTGTCTGTTGTCAAACCACGATTTATGAAAGATGTTTATATTTTATTAATAGGATTAAGTAGGAATAATTAATATTTGTCATTTTGGAAAAAAATGTGGTGGCAGGGAATGTCTGCACCAAAGTATTGTTGACGGGAGAGACCGCACATTGATGTAGTTTTAAAAAGGGCGGGAGAAACCACGAATGGATACATTTTAAGAAAAGTTCGGGAAAGACCGCGCATTGATACATTTTTTAATGGTAGCAGGGATTGTCTGCACCAGAAAGCATTGTTGGTGGGAGAGATCGCACTTTAGCGTTCGTAGGAAGTCAGTAGTAGGCGAGATGTGAAGTGAATCGGTAGCAGGTCTGAAGCGAGAGGTTGAGAGGAGCGGTGTGCCTGCCAGCCACCAGCTATGATTTACAAGAGATTATAAACGGATGTACAGAGACATGAGCTAACTATTATCATAAGAAGAACTAAGATTATTGAATTTTTTTTTTGAGAAACTCTAGGCTACTGAAGGTATGTTTGCGCAATGCTAGTTGTAAGATTATTGTAAAAAGAAAGTCCCATTTGAACGTTTGTAAAATCATTTCATTACAAGCAGTAAAAATTTGAAGAAACGTTTTCAGAATATAATTAGTTTTTGCCAGCAATGTTGCATTACTGATTATAATCCATCCCAAAAGCCATCAACCTAAAACTTTACAAAATTTTATTGTTGTCAAGAAAAGGTTTAACTATGAATTACGTAACTTCAGTCAAATTAATTAAAGAATAACGTCAGCTTTGCTATTAAAGAATAACGTCAGCTTTGGTAATAAATACAGCCACTTATAATGACAGCCCACCAGCAGCTAATAGAGTATAGTAAAACAGAGTAAGTATACTCATGTCGCAGTTCGACGTAGCAGTCAGTTGGCGATCCAGTAACAGTAAAAAAGGTAAGGAACAGTTTTGGGTTATTGCAGGTAACGACTGAGGGCCACGACGACGACACATTCTATGTTCGTCGAAATAATCAGCAAATCGCTTTTAATAAGCAGCATTTAAATTTGTATGCGAAGATTGCACTTATTATTATTGAGAAAGAGAATTAATTTCAAAGGGAAGATTTCATTTGCTATTATTAAGCAAGAGATAGAAATCCTAAGGGAAGGTTTCATAGGTTATTGTAGAAGGGAAGGTTGCGTAACAAAAGAGATTTAGAGAAGATGGGAAGGTTTCAAAGTTTTCGTTCTTTCCTCGCGCTGTACGAGATTGGAATAATAGAGAATTTTGAAGGTGGTTCGATGAACCCGCTGCCAGACACTTAAATGTGATTTGTAGAGTATCCATGTAGATAGAGATGTAGATGCTGCGCCTATGTGGTGCCGCCGGATGCGGGAGCGAGTAAACTGCCTCGCTTTGTGTGTCGCTCGCTACAATAGCCTCCACCGTCTGTATTTATTACCATTGCTATGGTTGCAGACATGATGGACTTTCGCAGCCGAATGGTCGGGGTACGTCATCCCTTCGCCATGCTGCCAGAGACTGTATCAGTGTCACTGGTGTCTGCGAATCTTACGATTAGGACCGTAGGAACCAAGCATTTCGGCATCATGTTAGACGAAAAAGAGAACTTCCTACCTGAAGTTAAAATACTAGCCCCAGTCCTCAGTCATAATGAAGAAATCATGAAAATAGCCCGAAATCGATTTAGATTGCCTTTACAGCTAACTATATGTTGTCTATATGTCAACTGTGGCACTGCTTAGTTTGTCGGCATGTCTATCAGAATGACCATCTGCTATCGACATAACCTGTCAGTCCTCTGTCGTAGTCAAGGTTGTCTGTTGATAATGGAAACGTCACAATTAACAACTGCGTCAGCGTAGTGCCAGAGACAAATACATAAATAAATAATTCAAGTACAATAACTGCATTCATTAGAACAATCAGTGGAATATAGAACTCTGGATAGCTAAATACAAACAGACTTCCTGGGACAAGTAACGTGCAGTAACTAAGCCCGCAAAACGACACAGAGAGCAGGGAGTGCAGGTCTGATTGTTCCTCTTACAAGTCCGTATCTGCCTACTTAAATTCCGAGATGACTTCCTGTGGGTCCTCTGTACTGGCGGCGATACCTCTCACAGATGACTGTCGTAGACGGTAGCTCGCTGGCTTCTTAGCGCGACCTCAAACCGGCCGTGAATTGAAGTGCCGTGAACTCGCTATGGACTGACTGAAGACGTCCGGTGGAGTTTGTTACATTATCACGCAGGTGAGTACACTGAATCTCTTGAGTGGTTGCCGCCCGCCGGGACGACGCCCTGCTTGCTCGTTGGTTCTCCATATAACGTGATGTGATGTGACGGGTGACTGGCTTGAGGGCGTGCCAAAGTAGTTCCGTACGCTAGCATGCGTTCTTGATGCAGCCGTCACTGTAAGCCGCGCCGAACGGCTGCGCCTGCTGCTTATGCAACCGGTGACACAGGGATTTCACCTAGCGGGCACCGGAGGACATCACACCAGAATATATCACGATTTTCGTTGGCAGCATCATAGCGCACGGAAATAGCGTTAGGGTTCATATACTGGTGGTGGCAGCAATTGGAAAGGTGCTACGATGGCCTTCACGGTAGTTTTAGGAATGTGGCCATTTGACCGTATTGTTAGATATACAGGAGATGGCTCCGTTTATGTCACGGTGAGAAGGTCCTATGACATGTTAGAAATACGAAAGAAGTTAATGAGAGAGCCGTAGGAAACGTGGGATAGCAGTGACACTGGAAAACTTGTTTACGAAATATGTATTAAAAACGACGAAAGATTTGTGATGGGCGATATTCAAGGACTGATCCCCTTTGTACACAACGTGCCAGTAAATGATTGAAAAACGAAATAGTTATGTATGAGACTGTCTACAGCTTGAATTGCCAGATCATATCATCATGGAATGTGTGATCCACAGATAATCAATAGATGAAGAAAGGGGAACATCGAGGGACAAAAGCATACATGACAGTCAGAGATGGGAGACTGTGCTGAAGAAAATGAGTCAGAACATGTCATCACACGATTGAAAACTGCATCTGTCAGGGAGACAGGGAAATTTAACATATCGAAGCTAGATGCGTAACTGACGGGAAAGGAGGAGAGGAAAGAAGACAGGAACTGATAGAAAGTGGTAAAAATACGTTTGAAGATACAACGAGAGGCCATACAAGACCACTAACACGAGAACATCTCGCGGTTCTGTGGGTGTTTATAATATGTAGCACGAGGGGAACAGATTAGAGATTATAATGATATCTTGCAACAGTAGTTATGTAAGTCAGTTGAACATTGTAGAAAGACCTAAAGCACATTAATTCACTAAACAGTATGCATAGTTAATAGAAATTTATTGAGGCGAGTGAGTGATTTGAATAAAGAGAGGTGACTTCTTTTGTGGGACGCGCCATGCTACCGCCAGAAACAAACTGAAGCAACCACATTTTGTTCTACGAACTGTTAAGTCACCTGAAAAATATTTTTTGGTAGTATCACATCCTTCCCCATGAACCATGGACCTTGCCGTTGGTGGGGAGGCTTGCGTGCCTCAGCGATACAGATAGCCGTACCGTAGGTGCAACCACGACGGAGGGGTATCTGTTGAGAGGCCAGACAAACGTGTGGTTCCTGAAGAGGGGCAGCAGCCTTTTCAGTAGTTGCAGGGGCAACAGTCTGGATGATTGACTGACCTGGCCTTGCAACATTAACCAAAACGACCTTGCTGTGCTGGTACTGCGAACGGCTGAAAGCAAGGGGAAACTACAGCCGTAATTTTTCCCGAGGGCATGCAGCTTTACTGTATGGATAAATGATGATAGCGTCCTCTTGGGTAAAATATTTCGGAGGTAAAATAGTCCCCCATTCGGATCTCCGGGAGGGGACCACTCAAGAGGATGTCATTATCAGGAAGAAGAAAACTGGCGTTCTAGGGATCGGAGCGTGGAATGTCAGATCCCTTAACCGGGCAGGTAGATTAGAAAATTTAAAAAGGGAAATGGATAGGTTAAAGTTGGATATAGTGGGAATTAGTGAAGTTCGGTGGCAGGAGGAACAAGACTTTTGGTCAGGTGAATACAGGGTTATAAACACAAAATCAAATAGGGGTAATGCAGGAGTAGGTTTAATAATGAATAAAAAAATAGGAGTGCGGGTAAGCTACTACAAAAAGCATAGTGAACGCATTATTGTTGCCAAGACAGACACGAAGCCCACGCCTACTACAGTAGTACAAGTTGATATGCCAACTAGCTCTGCAGAAGATGAAGAAATTGAAGAAATGTATGATGAGATAAAATAAATTATTCAGGTAGTGAAGGGAGACGAAAATTTAATAGTCATGGGTGACTGGAATTCGAAAGTACGAAAAGGGAGGGAAGGAAACACACTAGGTGAATATGGATTGGGGCTAAGAAATGAAAGAGGAAGCAGCCTGGTAGAGTTTTGCAGAGAGCATAACTTAATCATAGCTAACACTTGGTTCAAGAATCATGAAAGAAGGTTGTATACATGGAAGAATCCTGGAGATACTAGAAGGTATCAGATAGATTATATAATGGTAAGACAGAGATTTAGGAACCAGGTTTTAAATTGTAAGACATTTCCAGGGGCAGATGTGGACTCTGACCACAATCAGTTGGTTATGAACTGTAGATGAAAACTGAAGAAACTGCAAAAAGGCGGGAATTTATGGAGATGGGACCTGGATAAACTGAAAGAACCAGAGGTTTGTACAGAGATTCAGGGAGAGCATAAGGAAACAATTGACAGGAATGGGAGAAAGAAATACAGCAGAAGAAGAATGGGTAGCTCTGAGGGATGAAGTAGTGAAGGCAGCAGTGGATCAAGTAGGTAAAAATACAAGGGCTAGTAGAAATCCTTGGGTAACAGAAGAAATATTGAACTTAATTGATGAAAGGAGAAAATACAAAAATGTAGCAAGTGAAACAGGCACAAAGGAATACAAACGTCTCAAAAATGAGATCGACAGGAAGTGCAGAATGGCTAAGCAGGGATGGCTAGAGGACAAATGTAAGGATGAAGAGGCTTATCTCACTAGGGGTAAGATAGATACTGCCTACAGGAAAATTACAGAGACCTTTGGAGAGAAGAGAGCCACTTGTATGAATATCAAGAGCTCAGATGGAAACCCAGTTCTAAGCAAAGATGGTAAAACAGAAAGGTGGAAGGAGTATATAGAGGGTTTATACAAGGGCGATGTACTTGAGGACAATATTATGGAAATTGAAGAGGATGTAGATGAAGATGAAATGGGAGATACGATACTGCGTGAAGAGTTTGACAGAGCACTGAAAGACCTGAGTCGAAACAAGGCCCCGGTAGTAGACAACATTCCATTAGATCTACTGATGGCCTTGGGAGAGCCAGTCCTGACAAAACTCTACCATCTGGTGAGCAAGATGTATGAGACAGGCGAAATTCCCTTAGACTTCAAGAAGAATATAATAATTCCAATCTCAAAGAAGCAGGCGTTGATAGATGTGAAAATTACCGAACTATCAGTTTAATAAGTCATGGCTGCAAAAGAGTAACGCGAATTCTTTACAGACGAATGGAAAAACTGGTAGAAGCCGACCTCGGGGAAGATCAGTTTGGATTCCTTAGAAATATTGGAACACGTGAGGCAATATTGACCTTACGACTTATTTTAGAAGAAAGATTAAGGAAAGGCAAACCTACGTTTCTAGCATTTGTAGACTTAGAGAAAGCTTTTGACAATGTTGACTGGAATACTCTCTTTCAAATTCTAAAGGTGGCAGGTGTAAAATACAGGGAGCGAAAGGCTATTTACAATTTGTACTGGAACCAGATGGCAGTTATAATAGTCGAGGGGCATGACAGGGAAGCAGTGGTTGGGAAGGGAGTTAGACAGGGTTATAGCCTCTCCCCGATGTTATTCAATCTGTATATTGAGCAAGCACAAAAGGAAACAAAAGAAAAATTTGGAGTAGGTATTAAAATCCACGGAGAAGAAATAAAAACTTTGAGGTTCGCCGATGACATTGTAATTCTATCACAGACAGCAAAGGACTTGGAAGAGCAGTTGAACGGAATGGACAGTGTCTTGAAAGGAGGATATAAGATGAACATCAACAAAAACAAATCGAGGCTAATGGAATGTAGTCGAATTAAGTCCGGTGATGCTGAGGGAGTTAGATTAGGAAATGAGACACTTAAAGAAGTAAAGGAGTTTTGCTATTTGTGGAGCAAAATAACTGATGATGGTCGAAGTAGAGAAGATATAAAATGTAGACTGGCAATGGCAAGGAAAGCGTTTCTGAAGAAAAAAAATTTGTTAACATCAAGTATAGATTTAAGTGTCAGGAAGTCGTTTCTGAAAGTATTTGTATGGAGTGTAGCCATGTATGGAAGTGAAACATGGACGATAAATAGTTTGGACAAGAAGAGAATAGAAGCTTTCGAAATGTGGTGCTACAGAAGAATGCTGAAGAATAGATGGGTAGATCACATAACTAATGATGAAGTATTGAATAGAGTTGGGGAGAAGTGGAGTATGTGGCACAACTTGAAAAAAGAAGGACCGGTTAGTAGGACATGTTCTGAGGCATCAAGGGATAACAAATTTAGCATTGGAGGGCAGCGTGGAGGGTAAAAGACCAAGAGATGAATGGACTAAGCAGATTCAGAAGGATGTGGGTTACAGTAAGTACTGGGAGATGAAGAAGCTTGGACAGGATAGGGTAGCATGGAGAGCTGCATCAAACCAGTCTCAGGACTGAAGATCACAACAACAGTATCACATCGAGTGAGCAACTCGCAGGCGATGTGGAGTAAGTTTGCTCTGAGTTTACACGTTTCTTGCACTGATAACATGTGGTACAAATGTACGGCTGATAAAAAAATTCTATATTAGCGATAAGGATTGAAAGTAATTTACCACCGCGACTGCACATTTGTAAATGGGATTAAAAATGGACAGATCAGATGATGAGAAAATTTTTATGATGGTTACTAGGTTATTAGAAGTTAGGTATTAGATATAACTAGTTAATGTAGATTAACATTTTTTATGTATCAGGGAAGCAGTAATGGACAATGTGGTGAATTGGAGAAATACAGTTGTGACTGATCAGGGACTTATCTGGGCCTGCTGATACCAGAACGCCCTAGAGACAAGAAGTGTAATTGAAAAGTAGGTGTAGTTTTTATTTAGTTTCATATAACAGTTTATAATCATATCTTGCAGTAGATCAGTAACATATTGAGCTGTAATTTATGTAAAAACAAATGGCCGGAAGACCGGTGTTTATTATATCTCTTAAAAAAATAATGTATACTATTTATTTAGAGGAAACACTCTCCAAGTAAATTTGTTTGTCCTTTGATTTATCGTGATATGTTACTGATTTTTAGTGAAGTTAGTTATTACGTTTAGCTTTCAACAAAATACAAAAGAGATATAATAAGCAAAATAATGAATTTCGTAGGTTGCCAATTACGTATTATATCTGGTTTTATCGAGCGCCAGGCTCCCTACAAATTACTGTAAATGCAATAGCGTAGTATTACTCAGTTCCAGTTCACTATCACAGAAAATAGACAAGTTTTAATAAAATTATTTCACTGGATTACTTCATTTAATCTCACTGAATATTTTTACATAATTTCTTCCGCTCCGGCTGTCAGACATTGTGCTGTGAAAAAATATTTTTAAATGTACCGCGTAATGGCGGCTAATTGTTAACAATCAGAGATCGCTGTTACTCGCTCCGCAGCAGCTGGAAACATGCTAAATAATTTTCATTAAATATTCTTTTCATAAGATAAATGTGGCGTAGGTTCTTGAAATAACACACGGAGATCACTTTATACTAATATATTCTTACTAGGACACAGTTTACACCATTAAATATTTGCAATTACGTTACGACAGAAACAAATGCTAGCGACCACAATAGCTTGCGTACCTTATTCCAGCTAATACCAGAACGAACAGAACAAAACAGACTACACTCCTGGAAATTGAAATAAGAACACCGTGAATTCATTGTCCCAGGAAGGGGAAACTTTATTGACACATTCCTGGGGTCAGATACATCACATGATCACACTGACAGAACCACAGGCACATAGACACAGGCAACAGAGCATGCACAATGTCGGCACTAGTACAGCGTATATCCACCTTTCGCAGCAATGCAGGCTGCTATTCTCCCATGGAGACGATCGTAGAGATGCTGGATGTAGTCCTGTGGAACGGCTTGCCATGCCATTTCCACCTGGCGCCTCAGTTGGACCAGCGTTCGTGCTGGACGTGCAGACCGCGTGAGACGACGCTTCATCCAGTCCCAAACATGCTCAATGGGGGACAGATCCGGAGATCTTGCTGGCCAGGGTAGTTGACTTACACCTTCTAGAGCACGTTGGGTGGCACGGGATACATGCGGACGTGCATTGTCCTGTTGGAACAGCAAGTTCCCTTGCCGGTCTAAGAATGGTAGAACGATGGGTTCGATGACGGTTTGGATGTACCGTGCACTATTCAGTGTCCCCTCGACGATCAGCAGTGGTGTACGGCCAGTGTAGGAGATCGCTCCCCACACCATGATGCCGGGTGTTGGCCCTGTGTGCCTCGGTCGTATGCAGTCCTGATTGTGGCGCTCACCTGCACGGCGCCAAACACGCATACGACCATCATTGGCACCAAGGCAGAAGCGACTCTCATCGCTGAAGACGACACGTCTGCATTCGTCCCTCCATTCACGCCTGTCGCGACACCACTGGAGGCGGGCTGCACGATGTTGGGGCGTGAGCGGAAGACGGCCTAACGGTGTGCGGGACCGTAGCCCAGCTTCATGGAGGCGGTTGCGAATGGTCCTCGCCGATACCCCAGGAGCAACAGTGTCCCTAATTTGCTGGGAAGTGGCGGTGCGGTCCCCTACGGCACTGCGTAGGATCCTACGGTCTTGGCGTGCATCCGTGCGTCGCTGCGGTCCGGTCCCAGGTCTACGGGCACGTGCACCTTCCGCCGACCACTGGCGACAACATCGATGTACTGTGGAGACCTCACGCCCCACGTGTTGAGCAATTCGGCGGTACGTCCACCCGGCCTCCCGCATGCCCACTATACGCCCTCGCTCAAAGTCCGTCAACTGCACATACGGTTCACGTCCACGCTGTCGCGGCATGCTACCAGTGTTAAAGACTGCGATGGAGCTCCGTATGCCACGGCAAACTGGCTGACACTGACGGCGGCGGTGCACAAATGCTGCGCAGCTAGCGCCATTCGACGGCCAACACCGCGGGTCCTGGTGTGTCCGCTGTGCCTTGCGTGTGATCATTGCTTGTACAGCTCTCTCGCAGTGTCCGGAGCAAGTATGGTGGGTCTGACACACCGGTGTCAATGTGTTCTTTTTTCCATTTCCAGGAGTGTAGATAGAAGAACGCGCATTGCATTGTATTTTATACTCTTGCAAAGATAATCACATTATAATCTCATACAATAAAAATAATGTCTTTTCTGCATTTATAGATCTATATTGTTTATTTTTACAGTTAGTGTTATTACCTTTCGCAGATAAATCAACGGTTGCAATTAATTTTGAGTCACATACAGTCATTTTTATTTATGTTCCACCTCGATAATGGTGAATATTGCAAAAGGGACACTACACGGCCCCCTGGGCTACAAAGAACACACTACTTAATGTTTGGTTCTTGTAGACCACGAGTGTCACTTTTCTTTCGTTCGTTGGTCACTTTCAGTTCACTTTACCGTGTATTAGGTCATGGGTACACATTCATTTTGAGTCTTTTTACATAACATGACTGGGGACAGTTACAATATAACAAGCTCTTCCATTTGGACGAAGGCCGCAGGGAAACCCCAGAAAAACCTCGGCAGAGCTGATAGATTTAACCCTTTGTGTTACTTACGTAAGTTGGTTCTATATGTTTTGGTATTAGAAGTATTTACATCAAATATAAAATTTTCTGAAAAAGAAACAAACATATAGTTTTTATATAAAAGTGTTCACCAAATTTTTTTATATTGTGTTGGTAATATTTTGAGTTATTTTTTATTTTTGTCAGCGCATTTCTCGTCGTGTGGTGTGGATGACGCTGTATGTAGCTACCGCGATTCCTCGTGCCCGTTGCCATGGAGCGTCGACTGGAAACTGTTGTCTTCTTTCTTGTCCGTAGCCGGCGGTCAGGATGTGGAGTACGGAACGACGTTATTTTGTCTGCGTGGTGCGTCTGCATTGTTGCGCACCGCTCGCTAAAGTTTTCAACACGGGAGAGGATGCTGATTCGTGCAAATCACGAAACAAATGCACATTATGTTATAGAACGGATTTTGTAAGATGTTATGGCTGTGGGTAAGAATTGATTAGTCAAAATTATTGCATCATCGAGACACAGGCTCAGTTATTTGGTATTTTCGTGTTCGTTTGCACGTACTGGTGCTGAATGATGCAGGAGATATGATGCTGAAGTAAGCACTGCACATCCCTGTTGTCATCACTTCGTATGGAATATTTATGTTTCACAATTTTTATTTGACGGCATTCCACCGTAGTTGCCATTGCAGTAACGTCCTACTACGTGGTCCGTGACGTTATATTAATTGTTGGCGCACAGGAGGTAGCGTCCAAACTAAAAATGTTGTCTGTACAGTTTCGAACACACACCGATCACAGTTTTGTGTTTTCGGTCACTGCACACAGATATGTTTTGTTAATGTTTGTACCTCGCGTTTTTTTTTCAGTTGTACAGCACATAAGTGTTCACTGCCCAAGTTGATCACTAATACAGTTCTCAAAGTTCACACTTTGGCTTTCTTTTTAGTAATAGGTGTGCCACTGTCACGAACAAGAACGTAGTTTCGCTGACCATATCGTGTAATATCCGTTACTGGCATGTATATTGCACGAAGACAATTGTTTGCTGTAGGGGAATGTTGATATTTTCCGCACCGCCGAACGAACAGCCCCTGGTGGATGATAAGCAATTCCACGTGCTGCATTCCTATAGTACATATCGGTTTTCCGAAATAGCCTCTTGGTATCTGCACGTCTTTCAATCTATCTCTCGACAGAATTATTCAAGGCAGCACGAACGCAAAGAAGTTCCCTCTGCACGCTGTTAAATTTTGCAGAGTATGAGGTTCAGTACCTTAGCCATGTGCCTCGCTTACAATAGGATTATAAGACTTTTATCTTTCCTTGTGTTTGATGCAGTGGACTATCGATCTGTGATAAATTTGAAGCTAAGTATGCTTATTCCGCAGGCAGTATGGATAAAAAACGTCTCCGACAGAAATTTTAGTAAAGACTTTTCAGACACAGGGCTTAAACCAGGGATGTCCAACCTCTGAGCTTATCTAGGCCACACTGGAACGCTAACAATAACCGCAGAGGAGGAGGAAGAGGGACATTGTGAGGTATAGTTAACTCATTTAAGTAATTTAGAGTTTATTAATTTATGGTTCTTCGTTCTAAAAAGATAAGGTGCAATCCGACGTATTATATATGAGATTTCATTAATAATTTTACATATAAGTCATAATAATTACAAGCAATTACCATGAATAACAGGCCTATGAGGCGTCATTGAAATTATGGATAACGGCTGACCTCCACTTGCGGTCTCTCATCTACGCTGGTAATAATGCAGCACTATCTGTTATTAGTTCGCACCGGCTGGCTGTACTTCTAGGACGGTGATGTCCTACATCTACCGCTGCTGTGAGGACGGGGCGTGTGTCGTGCTTGTGTAGCTCAGTTGGGAAAGCACTTGCGCGCAAAAGGCAAAGGTCCCGAGTTCGAGTCTCGGTCCGGCACACAGTTTTAATCTGCCAGGAAGTTTCATATCAGCGCACAATCCGCTGCAGAGTGAAAATCTCATTCTGGAAACATCCCCCAGGCAGTGGCTAAGCCATGTCTCCACAATTTCCTTTCTATCAGGAGCGCTAGTTCTGCTAAGTTCGCAGGAGAGCTTCTGTAAAGTTTGGAAGGTAGGAGACGAGGTATTGGCAGAAGTAAAGCTGTGAAGACGGGGCGTGAGTCATGCTTGGGTAGCTCAGATGGTAGAGCACTTGCCCTCGAAAGGCAAAGGTCCAGAGTTCGAGTCTCGGTCCGGCACACAGTTTTAATCTGCCAGCAAGTTTCATCTGCCGCAGGTACGGATCAGAGACATGGGCCATGTTGTTACCAACAGACAGTACAGAACGACCATCTCATACAGAACTTTATCTACTGTGTGTGGTGTGTGGAGGGTACGCGCTTCTTGGCCGCTGCGGGGTGACGAAAGGCGAGGAAAGCAGCGTCACCCGTCACTTGCAGAACTAACAGATTTTGATTTGTACCGACCTTCTGCCATGTTAGAAATTGCACACGAAAGTAAAAATATTTCATGAAAGTTTATTATAGACATGTTCACGTTTAAACTTGGTTCTTTTTTGTGGCAATGGATATGGTTTCAAATTAAACCTGTTATAACAGAATTACGATACTGTTAGATAGCAAACATTGGCAGTAATTGCAATTCACAGCGGGCCCCTGTGGGCGAGCGGTTCTAGGCACTTCAGTCCGGAACCGCGCTGCTGCTATGGTCGCAGGTTCGAATCCTGCCTCGGGCATGGATGTGTGTGATGTCCTTAGCCTAGTTAGGTTTAAGTACTAAGTCTAGGGGACTGATGACCTCAAATGTTAAGTCCCATAGTGCTCAGAGCCATATGAACCATTTGCAATTCAGATGAAGGTTTCTAACTTCTACCGACTACGCAGAAAAATATTCTTTATGCAAATAAACAGAAATAACAGGTCATTTCCGGGTATTTTTATAAATTAATTTCATTTTACGGCCACGAATGTCTTTCTCCAAGGCTCCAAAAATATGGAAGTCGCATGAGAGAGAACTGGACTGTGTGGAGAACGTGTAAGGGCTACCCAGCGAAACTTCTGCAGCGTCGTCGAAACAACCTTGGAAACATCTGAGAAAGCAGAATGATGTTAACCGTCAACATCCCTTGGCGTTTGGACTTTATGACGTGCTTCAGTTTCTCCAAAATGTCCATTTGGACAGCTGGATCCCGGAAGAAAGACATTCATGACTGTGGATTGGCTTCGGAAGAAAAAAATTCGTAGGAAACTGCAAACATTTTTCCAGGAAGATACTGACCGCCTTCTGTTGCAGGATAAATATATTAACAATAACGGCGATGACCTAAAATAATAAACAGTTTACTAACTTCTTTATATCTGTCTAGTTTTCATTTGATATCTCCTTATATTATTTGTTTGCCTCAAAGGAGAAGATCACAGAAGTGTTGAATAACATGGATTGACAGACCTTTGAAGAAAGACGCCAATTATCCTGCGGAAACCTGCTCACAGGGATTTAGGGACCTGTAGAAGAAACTAGAGATATTCCTTGTCATTCTGCATATTCCACCCGTAGGGTACGTGAAGACAAGACTATACTGAATACGGCACGCACAGGGATGATTCCAGCAGCACTCCTTACATGATTGCCGGCACTTGGATGGGCGACCATCCGGGCCGCCATGCGCTGTTGCCAGTTTTCGGGGTGCACTCAGCCTCGTGACGCCAATTGAGGAGCTGCTCGAACGAATAGTAGCGGCTCTGGTCAAAGAAAACCATCCTAACGACCGGGAGAGCGGTGAGCTGACCACACGCCCCTCCTATCCGCATCCTCATCTGAGGACGACACGGCGGTCCCGATGCGCTACTTGTGGCCTGCCCTTACGCGATTGGAATGGGAAGAAATCCTAACATGTTGTACCTTTCTAAGTTCTATTTGCAATGCATTTCATAGTAGTTTCTAGATATGGATGTTAGGTACAATTAAATTTTATCGGAATTACCACCTGCTTAGTTTCTTGTATTCCACCAGTGAAACGCCAAACAAATCAGAGATTCTTATTTACAAGTTAAAACATAAAAGACGTTTACTCAGGCAGAAATTTCTGTAAAAGTAATTCTTTTGCTTTATCATAATGAAAAATCTGCTGCTGTAAAGTTTCAGTCCAGTTATTATATTAGAAACTTAACCTAGTGTGTTATGTGACTTATTAATCAAAACCATTGAAGGAAGAACTGATATTCACCAGAAACGGCAAGTTAAGAGGAAATAGGCAATAGAAAATACAGATTCCATTTCTTTTTGGTATACTCAGGAATCAGCGCCTTGTAGCATGCACAGAGTTTTTAGTAGTTTTCATGATGTTTGAATATGTGAGGTTTGATAGTAAAACTGGTATTGTTCATTACCAGTGCGTAAAGGGAAATAATTTTCTCTGGATCAGCAATAACGAACAGGCATTCTGCAATCGTTACAGGAAATTTTTGGCCGACGGCGCTAACGCTGCTAGTGGACGACTGGAGCTCTCGCACGGCGCTAAACAGTGTCGTAAAACTTTTTCGAAAGCGTTTGACGTTTCGTACTTAATTTACTTGTGTTAATAAGTTCCAGTTTTTTCAAAAAGTTGCTATTGTTCAAAAGTGTGCGCAGTACTAGAAGGTAATTTTTCACTTGAGTGAAGCTTTTTCCTGTATTCCTTAGAATGATCCCTATAATGGTCTACAGTCCACTCAACCTATAAACTACAGAGTGGACCCCAGTGCTTCACAACTGTATCTATTATCAAGTACTTACTCCTCTTGTTTTATGTAGTACAGTTTTCAAAATTTTTTCCCTATGTAGCCTGATGTTTCATTAGCGCAATAAAAGAAATTTTGATCTGCTTTGGTTGCATCTTACTCAGCGTTCAACATTCTCCGTCATGAAACACTCGCCTGGCTGCCCCATCTGTGCAGTCCTTTTTCTGGAACGCATTGCCAAAAGGCTCAGCCTCTTATGACGCATTCGTATTCGCTATTGCAGGGGCGATCTGCTAACATTTGGAAATTTTCCTCCGCGTGAGTGATAGGTTTGAATCTTTATATAGGTATCTGTCGACTTTCATAGCTTCCCTGAATATTGGGTAGTGTAAATATTCATTCTCATTTTCCCATAATGTAAAAAGAGGAACTTTTAACTGCATTTGCACATTGGTGTAGATCATTGAGTCTATGTTATATAGGAGGTACAAATGCTTTTATACTAGTATTCATTATTGTCATTAGTCTATGTTGCGAAAGTGTTGACTTCATAATGAAACGAAGAATTCTAATTTCATGGGGAAATTTTCCATTTAGAGTGCGATGCTTACAGGACTGAGTGAACAAAAAATCTTATCTATCAGAGGACAGAGATACTTATAGTTGGATTTCAGTGGTATTAGTAAGTGAGATAATAAAAGGTGCAAGTTGCCAGACATCTGGACTTTCAATCGTGTCCACAGTTTTTCGTAGGATTGATAGCTTGTATTGAAAGTTTTTATCATTAGGACGAAGGAGCCGCGCGACTGTTACGGTCGCAGGTTCGAATCCTGCCTCGGGCATGGATGTGTGTGATGTCCTTAGGTTAGTTAGGTTTAGGTAGTTCTAAGTTCTAGGGGACTGATGACCACAGATGTTAAGTCCCATAGTGCTCAGAGCCATTTGAACCATTTCATTAGGGTCCCATAGTGCTCAGAGCCATTTGAACCATTTCATTAGGGTGAAACGACCAGTGGAATGTAGGGCTCATAGACATTTTTATATACTCCTATCAACAAATGTAATTTAGAAGAAAGTTAGCGATGACCAGCGAAGATGTGTCTGGAGACGCCCCATACAATTGTAGGATACCATAGCTGATTGTCGCTCGCCATACGTCCCGACAACCAGGAGCGATCGTCTGGGGTGCCTTTCGTAGCAGGACCACTTTGGTGGTCATCTGTGACATGCTTACAGCACAGCGGTACGGTTCGTCGGCGATATTCTACGCCTCGTTTTGTTGCCCTTTATGGCAACCCAACCTGGGATTACATTACAACAAAATAATGCGCTCCTGAAGACAGCGAAGGTTTCTACTGCTTGTCTTAGTGCTCGCCAAACCCTACCTTGGGCAGCAAGGTCGCCGGATCTCTCTCCAATAGAGAGCGTTTGAAGCTTTGTCGTCGGAGTCCTCCAACCAGCTTGGGATGTTGACAATTTAGCCCGCCGATCGGGCAGAGTCTGGCATGCTATGCCTCAAGAGGACATCCAACAATTCTGTCAATATTGCCAACATGAATAACTGCTTGCATAAGGGTCAGAGGTGCAGCAACGCGTTATTGACTTGCGCAATTTGTTAAGCTCTTTCCCCTGGATAAATCATCCAAGTCTTCTGAAATAGTAATAATTCATTTATGTGTAAATGCTCATTGCATCTGCCGATTTCCGTCACATTCGGATAACTCCTGCATGGTGCGTCTTTTTTTTCTTTGTCTTAGAGTGACGTGTGTCTTTGCTCCTATTATATCGACATTTTGTTTCTTTCCGTTTTCATAGTTCTTCTCTTAGACGATGAATAGGTGATCATTCAAAAGACACACAGTTTAACATACGAATGGTTCATACCACTGTATTTGGGATGAGCGATTTATATTCTGCGCATTGACAAGAAAGATCGACTATGGAAAACATTCGTGTAGTTGTACGTTTATGTACAGTAATAGGATGGAGTGCCATGAACAATATACTACGAACCCGACAGGTGAAGTGTGAGCGTGGGGTTGGGAAGGTGCGTTTAAAGGTCACTTTTTTGTGTTTTCCTTGAATACCTCGGAAACCGTGGCTTCCAGCGAAAGTGAATTCCACTACAATATTAACTACATTAAATTTTCTACAGAAAAGATCCTATTCATTTTTTTGTGATTAATAGTTTTCCAGTTGCAGAGTTTGGACGACTATATATTATTAAAAATCGTGTTTTAATGGTATAAAATTTAATGTTTATTGTTAAGAGAATTAGGTTAGGAATTACTGGCGACATTGTATACAGACACACCCATGGATGTTTATCTGTCACAAAGTGCATTAACATTACATGGAACACAATGGCTCTGAGCTCTATGGGACTTAACATCTATGGTCATCAGTCCCCTAGAACTTAGAACTACTTAAACCTAAGTAACCTAAGGACATCACACAACACCCAGTCATCACGAGGCAGAGAAAATCCCTGACCCCACCGGGAATCGAACCCGGGTGTGGACATGGAACACAAATATGAGTTACTAATACTACTAATCCAAGAAACGCATATGGACGGAATCTACGAAAATCTCTGCACACTCGTGTACACTGCTAGAGGAGAAACAGTCGTCCTGTGCAGTAGCTCTAGCGTTCGTCCGGGAGAGGCGACTTCCCCCACCATGAGCAGTTTTGCTTTACAGTTTATAGGCAGACTATACATCCCCAGCATTTTTTGTTCATTTTTCTTACGTGTACAGACAAAATAACTTTGTTAAGATCGTGTTCATAGAGTGGAGCTATTTTTAGTTTACTAAGGGAGCATTTATTTGCAGTTGTTAAGCGACATGTTGAGTAAAAGAGCTTGACAGCTGGACCTGTCAACTGGCTACCATACAGAAGAGTCTGCCCCGAATGTAACACGCTCTCGACATGTGACAACTTCAGTTTCAATTTCTCCACTACCAACTACCCACTTTTCACAAGAAGGTTATCAAATACATTACCACAACTTCAGCTCTCCCAACATCTATAAAGGCGCAGGAGCTTAAATTGGCGTCCTCTGTAGCAGAAGTAGGCCACCTAGATGTTATCAAACTTCAGATATCTCACATAAGTCACGCAATGAATTACAACAGATCACTGTTCAGACTGGAAAATGGTCAGTCCTGTTCTGCCAGACATACTGGCACCCACCTTGCAAGATATACTGTGGATGAGTGGTAAATGCCTCCACTCAGTGCAGCCCACTCCACAAATGCCACCAATTCTGGAAGGGAAGAAATTTATGCAGTTGACCAGTAACACAATTATGGTGAGAGAAATGCAATAACTTCATGGCCATTCACTGATTCACCGCCAGGTGACAACTAAAGCGTAGTTATATGGCTTTACAATACACTTTCATGATAAACAGCAGCAAGGTGTCATATTTACCAATCCAGTCCCTTTCTCATCAACAATACATAGTTCACTGATAACATCACACTTAGAAATTAAACACTTCTCAGATACAGTTTATAGGAATAATTTTTACACAAATGCGCGGTTAACACGATGTAGTGGGGGTCAGGATAGTGCTGAGTGTTTATGATCTCGAGACAGGCCACGATGACGTTGCAGTATGGTAGACAATACGGTAAAATGGAAAATGGGCGTTTGGAGTCACTGGCCGGGAGGCCCCCTGCGGGGCAGATCCAGCCGCCTTGGTGCAGGTCTTATTACATTCGACGCCACATTGGGCGAC
The DNA here is from genome assembly GCF_021461385.2 of Schistocerca piceifrons. Classification (NCBI taxonomy): domain Eukaryota; kingdom Metazoa; phylum Arthropoda; class Insecta; order Orthoptera; family Acrididae; genus Schistocerca; species Schistocerca piceifrons. The sequence goes on from NC_060141.1 coordinate 323,536,755, forward strand.
CTGCGCGCCGTATGAGGATGAAATGACGATGAAGACAACACAACACCCAGTCCCTGAGCGGAGAAAATCCCCCACCCAGCTGGAAATCGAACCCGGGCCCGTGGGACGGCAATCCGTCACGCTGACCAATCAGCTATCGGGGCGGACAGACAGGGCGGTGAGCATGGAGAACTAGCTCCTCAGCCATGGTGGACAAGCTATAATAAAAAAAAAATTCGTGATAACTATGATTCAGAATACTGTTACCATCTAAACCGGAGCCGCGTTGTTATCAGGTGGTCGAGTGGAGAGCAGGATTGAGTGATCCTACAGATGTGACGGGGCGCTAGTGAAACATTATTCAATTAATAGTCATTTATTGGCGAGAGTTTTACAATCACTCCTTCCTCGCGGCGCTGTCTAACAACGACCATGCTGAGTTAGCACTGTTTGGAAGCACGAGGTGGCACGTTAGAGCCCGGCGAGGAACTCGCTGAGCAGAGGTCCTGCCTTGGCTGTAGCCGGTACTGCGGCCTCGCCGCAGGAGGATTTGGCGGCCGTGCGTCGCCGCAGCCTGGCGTGGGTGTAGACGTCTGACAAAGCCTCAGCGCTGTCGATGAGTCAAGTTGCCTTTAGGCTCGGCCCCAGGAATCTGCATGTCGCTTTTGTCGGTTGTCGAGATGACGTTTAGGCGGAAGAGTCCGCAACAACACGACGGACAGCTCCAGTGGCAGTCTCTGCATACATCCGGTAAGGCCGTACATGTACTGGCCCAGTAGCGGCGACACAGGCGCCCAGCGCCTAAGCTGATCAGCTTGCACTCGGGCAGATCGGTTCTCTATCCATGGAACACAAAGATCGACCTGGCCTGCAGCCTGAGTCAGTCACCCTTGTGACTGGCAGGACTGACGCTTGCAGATAAAAAGTCCGCTCCACTGCCAGACGGCTGTGGATTCGAAGCAGTGGACTCTCAAGAAAACGTGGCTCTGGACACCTCGTGGCACTACCGAGAAGGAAGACCATCGTGTACGGCGTGTGGCTCTGGTGCATCGTACTGCATCTGCAGCAGCCATCTGAGCAGCAGTTCGCACAATAGTGACAAAGAAATGTTATGAATCGGTTACATCAAAGATAGCTCCGAGCCAGACGTCCTCTAGCACGCATTCCACTGACCCCAAACCACCACCATTTGCACTTAAGTGGTGTCAAGCGAGAGCTAACTGCAGGGCCGGGTTGAGGCCTGTTGTGTATTCTGTTGAAAGCTGGTTCTCCTTCGGTGCCAGTGATGGCCGTAAGTTGGTTAGAAGGAGGCCAGTTTTGAGCCTGTAACCAACCTGTCTGCGTGCTAGACACACTGGATCTACACCTGGAGTTACTATCAGGGGTACGATTTAGTATGACAGCAGGAGCACTATCGTGGTTACCCCATGCTCCCTAATTACCGATCTGTGTATCAGTCTGATGATTAGACCTTTTGCGCTGCCATTCATGAACAGAATTTCAGGGGATGATTTCCAACATGATAAAGCTCGCCCACATACCGCTGTAACCCAACATACTCTAGACAGTGTCCACATATTGCCTAGGTCTAGTCTATCACCAGATCTGTCTCTAATCGAGCATATATGAGACTTCAGTGGTCGACAACTCCAGCGTCATCCACAAAACAGCGTTAACCGCCCTTGCATTGACCGACCAAGTGCCACGGAAATTGAACTACAACCCACAAAGTGACATCCGGCACCATTGCAGCACAATGCACGCACGTTTGTATTCTTGCATTCAGCATTCTGGCGGTTACATCGGTTATTAGTACGCCAGCATTTCGTATTTTCAATGGCCTATCTTGCCCTTACATTAACTTGTAACCTTGTAATGGTAATCACTTGCATATGTTATCTGGACAATAATAAACAAATGTATTCCAGAAAATTCATTGTTCTACATTAATAATTTCTTGCGTTGCGGTTTTTTCCCGTCATGTAAGTGATCATAATATCAAAGAAAGTAGAAAGTTTGTCTTTCGTCAGAATCATTGTACGCCTCTCATTACTAAGTAGAGACAGTAATGGGTGGCTGCCTGAGACGTGTCACGTGCCTCGGCAGTAGCGCTTCCAGCAGAGGAGCTGCCTATACTGCTGCTAGAAGTGGTTGTGGGGGGTGGGGGGTGGGGGGAGGGGGGCGCACTAGTCCGGCGGCTGTGTCGCCGCTCAAGTGCTAATGGCTTCCGTCCTCCCGAGAGACGTCGGCCCGTCATCCCGCTGCTCCAGCAGCCGCTGACCTTTAGAGGGCCGGAGTGCAGCGCTGCCGGGCCATCAGTCTGTGCAGTAGCGCCACCAAGCAGCCCGTGCGGCACATTCACCACACTGAAAGTCGCCGGTTAAACGACCTCTTGCAATTTTTCAATAAATTTCGTTCAGGGACTCCCGAACTTGTCCTTTCCGATATTTTGAATTGATGTTTCTGTAACAGGTATACGCGTAGATAAACAGGAAGTTCGGAAATGCCCGTTGCAAATTTCTAGGACTATTAGGGGGGAGTGAGTGCACAATACACTACTGGCCATTAAAATTGCTACACTATGAAGATGACGTGCTACAGACGCGAAATTTAACCGACAGGAAGAAGATGCTGTGATACGCAAATGATTAGCTTTTCAGAGCATTCACACAAGCTTGGTGCCGGTGGCGACACCTACAACGTGCTGACATGAGGAAAGTTTCCAACCGATTTCTCATACACAAACAGCAGTTGACCGGCTTGCCAGGTGAAACGTTGTTGTGATGCCTCGTGTAAGGACGAGAAATGCGTACCACCACGTTTCCGACTTTGATAAAGGTCGGATTGTAGCCTATCGCGATTGCGGTTTATCGTATAGCGACATTGCTGTTCGCGTTGGTCGAGATCCAATGACTGTTAGCAGAATATGGAATCGGTGGGTTCAGGAGGCTAATACGGAACGCCGTGCTGGATCCCAACGTCCTCCTATCACTAGCAGTCGAGATGACAGGCATCTTATCCGTATGGCTGCAACGGATCGTGCAGCCACGTCTCGATCCCTGAGTCAACAGATGGGGACGTTTGCAAGACAACAACCATCTGCACGAACAGTTCGACGACGTTTCCAGCAGCATGCACTATCAGCTCGGAAACCTTGGCTGCCGTTTCCCTTGACGCTGCATCACAGACAGGAGCTCCTGGGATGGTGTACTCAACGACGAACCTGGGTGCACGAATGGCAAAACGTCATTTTTTCGGATGAATCCAGGTTCTGTTTACAGCATCATGATGGTTGTATCCGTGTTTGGCGACATCGCGGTGAACGCACATTGGAAGCGTGTATTCGTCATTGCCATACTGGCGTATCACCCGGAGTGATGGTATGGGGTGCCATTGGTTACACGTCTCGGTCACCTCTTGTTCGCATTGACGGCACTTTCAACAGTGGACGTTACATTTCAGATGTGTTACGACGTGTGGCTCTACCCTTCATTCGATCCCTGCGAAACCCTACATTTTAGCAAGATTATGCACGACCGCATGTTGCAGATCCTGTACGGGCCTTTCTGGATACAGATTCTGGCCAGCCCATTCTCCAGATCCCTCACCAATTGAAAACGTCTGGTCAATGGTGGCCTAGCAACTGGCTCGTCACAATACGCCAGTCACTACTCTTGATGAACTGTGGTATCGTGTTGAAGCTGCATGGGCAGCTGTACCTGTACACGCCATCCAAGCTCTATTTGACTCAATGCCCAGGCGTATCACGGCCGTTATTATGGCCGGAGGTGGTTGTTCTGGGTACTGATTCCTCAGGATGTATGCACCCAAATTGCGTGAAAATGTAATCACAACGCCGCTGTTTTATTCGCACGAAGTAATGGCCGCTATCGACAGGGGATCTCAAGTTGATTCCGTGTTTCCAGATTTCCGGAAAGCTTATGACACCGTTCGTCACAAGCGACTTGTAATCAAATTGCGAGCCTATGGGGTATCGTCTCAGTTGTGCGACTGGATTCGTGATTTCCTGTCAGGAAGATCGCAGTTCGTAGTAATAGACGGCAAATCATCGACTAAAACGAAGTGGTATCAGGTGTGCCCCAGGGAAGCGTCCTGGGACCTCTGCTGTTCCTGATCTATATAAATGACCTGGGTGACAATATGAACAGTTCTCTTAGGTTGTTCGCAGATGATGCTATAATTTACCGTCTAGTAAGGTCATCCGAAGACCAGTTTCAGTTGCAAAGCGATTTAGAAAAGATTGCTGTATGGTGTGGCAGGTGGCAGTTGACGCTAAACAACGAAAAGTGTGAGGTGATCCACATGAGTTCCAAAATAAATCCGTTGGAATTCGATAACTCGATAAATAGCACAGTTCTCAAGGCTGTCAATTCAACTAAGTACCTGGGTGTTAAAATTACGAACAACTTCAGATGGAAAGACCACATAGATAATATTGTGGGGAAGGCGGGCCAAAGGTTGCGTTTCATTGGCAGGACACTTAGAAGATGCAACAAGTCCACTAAAGAGACAGCTTACACTACATTCGTTCGTCTTCTGTTAGAATATTGCTGCGCGGTGTGGGATCCTTACCAGATGGGATTGACGGAGGACATCGAAAGGGTGCAAAAAAGGGCAGCTCGTTTTGTATTATCACGTAATAGGGGAGAGAGTGTGGCAGATATGATACGCGAATTGGGATGGAAGTGATTAAAGCAAAGACGTTTTTCGCCGCGGCGAGATCTACACTCCTGGAAATGGAAAAAAGAACACATTGACACCGGTGTGTCAGACCCACCATACTTGCTCCGGACACTGCGAGAGGGCTGTACAAGCAATGATCACACGCACGGCACAGCGGACACACCACGAACCGCGGTGTTGGCCGTCGAATGGCGCTAGCTGCGCAGCATTTGTGCACCGCCGCCGTCAGTGTCAGCCAGTTTGCCGTGGCATACGGAGCTCCATCGCAGTCTTTAATACTGGTAGCATGCCGCGACAGCGTGGACGTGAACCGTATGTGCAGTTGACGGACTTTGAGCGAGGGCGTATAGTGGGCATGTGGGACGCCGGGTGGACGTACCGCCGAATTGCTCAACACGTGGGGCGTGAGGTCTCCACAGTACATCGATGTTGTCGCCAGTGGTCGGCGGAAGGTGCACGTGCCCGTCGACCTGGGACCGGACCGCAGCGACGCACGGATGCACGCCAAGACCGTAGGATCCTACGCAGTGCCGTAGGGGACCGCACCGCCACTTCCCAGCAAATTAGGGACACTGTTGCTCCTGGGGTATCGGCGAGGACCATTTGCAACCGTCTCCATGAAGCTGGGCTACGGTCCCGCACACCGTTAGGCCGTCTTCCGCTCATGCCCCAACATCGTGCAGCCCGCCTCCAGTGGTGTCGCGACAGGCGTGAATGGAGGGACGAATGGAGACGTGTCGTCTTCAGCGATGAGAGTCGCTTCTGCCTTGGTGCCAATGATAGTCGTATGCGTGTTTGGCGGCGTGCAGGTGAGCGCCACAATCAGGACTGCATACGACCGAGGCACACAGGGCCAACACCCGGCATCATGGTGTGGGGAGCGATCTCCTACACTGGCCGTACAGCACTGGTGATCGTCGAGGGACACTGAATAGTGCACGGTACATCCAAACCGTCATCGAACCCATCGTTCTACCATTCCTAGACCGGCAAGGGAACTTGCTGTTCCAACAGGACAATGCACGTCCGCGTGTATCCCGTGCCACCCAACGTGCTCTAGAAGGTGTAAGTCAACTACCCTGGCCAGCAAGATCTCCGGATCTGTCCCCCATTGAGCATGTTTGGGACTGGATGAAGCGTCGTCTCACGCGGTCTGCACGTCCAGCACGAACGCTGGTCCAACTGAGGCGCCAGGTGGAAATGGCATGGCAAGCCGTTCCACAGGACTACATCCAGCATCTCTACGATCGTCTCCATGGGAGAATAGCAGCCTGCATTGCTGCGAAAGGTGGATATACACTGTACTAGTGCCGACATTGTGCATGCTCTGTTGCTTGTGTCTATGTGCCTGTGGTTCTGTCAGTGTGATCATGTGATGTATCTGACCCCAGGAATGTGTCAATAAAGTTTCCGCTTCGTGGGACAATCAATTCACGGTGTTCTTATTTCAATTTCCAGGAGTGTATTTACGAAATTTCAGTCACCAACTTTCTCTTCCGAATGCGAAAATATTTTGTTGACCGCAGCCTACATAGGTAGGAATGATCATCAAAATAAAATAAGAGAAATCAGAGCTCGAACAGAAAGGTTTAGGTGTTCGTTTTTCCCGCGCGCTGTTCGGGAGTGGAATGGTAGAGAGATAGTATGATTGTGGTTCGATGAACCCTCTGCCAAGCATTTAAATGTGAATTGCAGAGTAGTCATGTAGATGTAGATGTAGATGTCAGTTGAAGTATAATATATTTGTCCAATGAATACCCGTTTATCATCGGCATTTCTTCTTGATGTAGCAATTTTAATGACCAGTAGTGTATTTTGAATAGGGACCTATATCCGGAAACGCACCGTTTCCGTCCTACGACGATTTCAGTTCAGATGTGTAACGTGTCCACGTCTGTTTTCAATCAAGCTAACTGGTGCTACATACTTGATCTTCCTACAAAACATATTGTACCCGTTCTTGGAAGTTGTGCCACTGAATGTCCGTTACTAAATGTGGTTTCTGTATGATGGTTCACCACCTCATTTGTCACAAGCGGTTCGGAGACATCTCAACAGATGATATGGTGAAAAATGGACAGGCCGATATGGTCCAGCCACGTGGCCGCTTCCATCCTAGTCCTATGGACTACTTCTTGTGGGGTCGAGTTCTAACGCTGTAGTAGATACTGAAGAGACACCAGGTGGGACGTGGAGTGTGTACCAGAACAAGCTTCGTAGGTACAGTGTCTGAAAGAATCCTGGTGGTCGTCACAAAGCGCCGCTGTTTTAATGCTTCAGTACTCGTCTGTATGTACAGTATAATACGTTCTTTTTGTTTTGTAGTAAACACATAATGTTTAATTGTTAATACAAACGAATGTGCTTAAGTGATACATGGAAGTTTCTCCACACATCCTTCCGAATTGTTACTAATAATCGTACTGCGTCACGCCTAATTCATTTCCTCTACAAGACGTGGATGAGTTAAACATCTGAATAATAACGGCCGTAAAACGGAAACGGTACTCAGTCCCCACTACAAGCCATCGAAGCTATTAACGGGAATTTCCGAACACTCTGTATACATTGTGTATCTTTGAGATGTCTGACAGGGAAATAGCAGGTTGACCTCATACTTCAAGGACAAAAAAGCTTACTTGCAAGATATCAATCCCAGGAATGGAGCCCACTCGAAAATTTGGTCCATAATTCTGATAATACGTAGATAAGATCTGAACGAACAGCTTTTAAACGTGGGCACTCACCGGTTGTCACTCTCTCCGCCCCACTCCAGGCCCCGGTGTCTGAGCACGACGTATTGTCCAGAGAAGTGAGTGAGAGATTTGTGAACTACTGTTTTGACCGTGGTAAATTGCTTTATTCATTGCTTCAAAGTACGCGATTTCTGCACTGTAACTGGTGCCAGATATATGTTTCCTTTGAACATTCTTACGTTGTGATTCACAAATGCTATGTAAATGAATGAAGGGAACGAGTGTGTCAGTAAAAAAAATTTAAACATCGTTATTGTGCGTTATTTGCTCTGGATTTTAAAGCTGCCAATATTACAGTGAAGAGCTTTTGCAGGAGATATATTATTCTTCGAAGTAAATGGTGTGATAAAAGTGTAAATTGAAATTCATTAACTTCATTTTATAATAATAGTTAAGCTGCTTAGGTTTACTCATTTTGATTCTGGAGGGAGTATGTAACTGCGGAATATGAATATGGGAATAATGTTAAAGTTGATCGTATATGTGCATGACATGTTACATACTCATATTACTTACTATTTTTCGCGTAGAATAACATGTGGTCTCGAACAAAATTCGAAACGCTTTGATCGGTTATGTCCACCTTTCCCTATTCTCTTGGCTCTCCTTCACAATTTCACGAATAGGATAGCTCTCGGTGTCGCTACATTGTACACCACTTCGCGCTCGGGAATTATGCAGCTGCAGTGAGGCGGGGCGAATGACAGACAAACAATCCGCGCTAATGTTTAAACGCTGTACTTTCAGAAGAGTTGGAAAAGAAAACTGTGAATGTGTTAGATGACGATCCGTTTGGCTTTAGGAAAGCTAAAGGCACGAGAGAGGCAATTCTGACGTTGCGATTGATAATCGAAGCAAGACTACATAAAAACCAAGACAAGTTCATAGGATTTGTCGATCTGGAAAAAGAGTTCGACAGTGTAAAATGGTGTAAAATATTCGAAATTCTGAGAAAAATAGGGGTAAGCTGTAGGGAGAGACGGGTAATATACAACATGACCAAGAGGGAATAATAAGAGTGGTCGACCAAGAACGAAGCGCTCGAATTAAAAAGGGTCTAAGACAGGAATGTAGTCTTTCGTTCCTACTGTTCAATGATGAAATGCTGGAAATTCAAATTCAAAGGTGAAAGGACTAAAATTCAAGGTGAAAGGATATCAACGGTACAATTCACTGATGACATTTCTATCCTGAGTGAAAGTGAATAAGAATTACGTGATCTGCTAAATTGAATTCTTATTCACTTTCACTCAGGACAGAATAAGAATTACGTGATCTGCTAAATGGATCCTCCCCCCATGAACCATAGACATTGCCGTTGGTGGGGAGGCTTGCGTGCCTCAGCGATACAGAGAGCCGTACCGTAGGCGCTACCACAATGGAGGGGTATCTGCTAAGAGGCCAGACAAACGTATGGTTCCTGAAGAGGGGCAGCAGCCTTTTCAGTAGTTGCAGGGGCAACAGTCTGGATGATTGACTGATCTGACCTTGTAACACTAACCAAAACGGCCGAACGGCTGAAAGCAAGGGGAAACTACGGCCGTAATTTTTTTCCCGAGGGCATGCAGCTTTACTGTATGGATAAATGATGATGGCGTCCTCTTGGGTAAAATATTCCGGAGGTAAAATAGTCCCCCATTCGGATCTCCGGGCGGGGACTACTCAGGAGGACGTCGTTATCAGGAGAAAGAAAACTGGCGTTCTACGGATCGGAGCGTGGATTGTCAGATCCCTTAATCGGCCAGGTAGGTTAGAAAATTTAAGAAGGGAAATGGATAGGTTAAAGTTAGATATAGTGGGAAATAGTGAAGTTCGGTGGCAGGTGGAACAAGACTTTTGGTCAAGTGAATACAGGGTTATAAATACAAAATCAAATAGGGGTAACGCAGGAGTAGGTTTAATAATGAATAAAGCAATAGGAATGCGGGTAAGCTACTAGAAACAGTACAGCGAACGCATTGTTGTGGCCAAATTAGACACGAAGCCCACGCCTACGACAGTAGTACAAGTCTATATGCCAACTAGCTCTGCAGATGACGAAGAAATTGAAGAAATGTATGAAGAGATAAAAGAAATTATTCAGATAGTGAAGGGAGACGAAAATTTAATAGTCATGGGTGACTGGAATTCGATAGTAGGAAAAGGAAGAGAAGGAAACGTAGTAGGTGAATATGGATTAGGGTTAAGAAATGAAAGAGGAAGTCGCCTGCTGGAATTTTGCACAGAGCACAATTTAATCATTGCTAACACTTGGTTCAAGAATCATAAAAGAACGTTGTATACATGGAAGAAGCCTGGAGATACTGACAGGTTTCAGGTAGATTATATAATGGTAAGACAGAGATTTAGGAACCAGGTTTTAAATTGTAAGACATTTCCAGGGGCAGATGTGGACTCTGACGACAATCTCTTGGTTATGAACTGCAGACTAAAACTGAAGAAACTGCAAAAAGGTGGGAATTTAAGGAGATGGGACCTGGATAAACCGAAAAAACCAGATGTTGTACAGGGTTTCAGAGAGAGCATAAGGGAACAATTGACAGGAATGGGGGAAAGAAATACAGTAGAAGAAGAATGGGTAGCTTTGAGGGATGAAGTAGTGAAGGCAGCAGAGGATCAAGTAGGTAAAAAGACGAGGGCTAGTAGAAATCCTTAGGTGACAGAAGAAATATTGAATTTAATTGACGGAAGGAGAAAATATAAAAATGCAGTAAATGAAGCAGGCAAAAAGGAATACAAACGTCTCAAAAATGAGATTGACAAGAAGTGCAAAATGGCCTAAGCAGGGATGGCTAGAGGACAAATGTAAGGATGTAGAGGCTTATCTCACTAGGGGTAAGATAGATACTGCCTACAGGAAAATTAAAGAGACCTTTGGAGAAAAGAGAACCATTTGTATGAATATGAAGAGCTGAGATGGAAACCCAGTTCTAAGCAAAGAAGGGGAAACAGAGAGGTGGAAGGAGTATATAGAGGGTCTATACAAGGGCGATGTACTTCAGGACAATATTATGGAAATGCAAGAGGATGTAGATGAAGATGAAATGGGAGATACGATAATGCATGAAGAGTTTGACAGAGCACTGAAAGACCTAAGTCGAAACAAGGCCCCAGGAGTAGACAACATTCCATTAGAACTACTGACAGCCTTGGGAGAGCCAGTTCTGACAAAACTCTACCACTGGTGAGCAAAATGTATGAGACAGGCGAAATACCCTCAGACTTCAAGATGAATATAATAATTCCAATCGCAAAGAAAGCAGACGTTGATAGATGTGAAAATTACCGAACTATCAGTTTAATAAGTCACGGCTGCAAAATAGTAACGCGAATTCTTTACAGACGAATGGAAAAACTGGTAGAAGCCGACCTCAGGGAATATCAGTTTGGATTCCGTAGAAATATGGGAACGCGTGAGGCAATACTGACCCTACGACTTATTTTAGAAGCTAGATCAAGAAACGTCAAACCTACGTTTCTAGCATTTGTAGACTTAGAGTAAGCTTTTGACAATGTTGACTGAAATACTCTCTTTCATATTCTGAAGGTGGCAGGTGTAAAATACAGGGAGCGAAAGGCTATTTACAATTGTACAGAAAGCAGATGGCTGTTATAAGAGTCGAGGGACATGAAAGGGAAGCAGTGGTTGGGAACGGAGTGAGACAGGGTTATAGCCTCTCCCTGATGTTGTTCAATCTGTATATTGAACAAGCAGTAAAAGAAAGAAAAGAAAAATTCGGAGTAGGTATTAAAATCCATGGAGAAGAAATAAAAACTTTAAGCTTCGCCGATGACATCGTAATTCTGTCAGAGACAGCAAGGAACTTGGAAGAGCAGTTGAACGGAATGGACAGTGTCTTGAAAGGAGGATATAAGATGAACATCAACAAAAGCAAAACGAGGCTAATGGAATGTAGTCGAATTAAGTCGGGTGATGTTGAGGGAATTAGTTTAGGAAATGAGTCACTTAAAGTAGTAAAGGAGTTTTACAATTTGGGGAGCGAAATAACTGATGATGGTCGAAGTAGAGAGGATATAAAGTGTAGACTGGCAATAGCAAGGAAAGCGTTTCTGAAGAAGAGAAATTTGTTAACATCGTGTATAGATTTAAATGTCAGGAAGTCGTTTCTGAAAGTATTTGTATGGAGCGTAGCCATGTATGGAAGTGAAACATGGACGATAAATAGTTTAGACAAGAAGAGGATAGAAGCTCTCGAAATGTGGTGCTATAGAAGAATGCTGAAGATTAGATGGGTAGATCACATAACTAATGAGGAGGTATTGAACAGAATTGGGGAGAAGAGGAGTTTGTGGCACAAGTTGACTAGAAGAAGGGATCGGTTGGTAGGACATGTTCTGAGGCATCAAGGGATCACCAATTTAGTACTGGAGGGCAGCGTGGAGGCTAAAAACCGTAGAGGGAGACCAAGAGATGAATACACTAAGCAGATTCAGAAGGATGTAGGCTGCAGTACGTACTGGGAGATGAAGCAGCTTGCACAGGATAGAGTAGCATGGAGAGCTGCACGAAACCAGTCTCAGGACTGAAGACCACAACAACAACAACGCTAAATGGATTAACAGTCTAATGAGTACAGAATATGGACTCGGAGTAAATCGAAGAAACACTAAAGTAACGAGAAGTAGCAGAAATGAGAACAGTGGGAAACTTTACATCAGAATTGATGCCCCCGGACTAGCTGAAGTTAATGAATTCTACTATGCAGGCCGTGACGTAACCAATGACGGAAGGACATCAAATATAGACTAGCACTGTCCAAAAGGGCATTCCTGGCCAAGAAAAGTCTACTAGTGTCAAACATAGGCCTTAATTTGAGGAAGGAATGTGTGAGAATGTACGTCTGGAGCAAACATTGTATGGTAGTGAAACACAGACTGTGGGAAAACCGGAACAGAAGAGAATCGAAGGGTTTGAGATGTGGTGCTACGGACGAATGCTGAAAATTAGGTGGACTGATAAGGTAAGGAATGAGGAGGTTTTGCGCAGAATCGGAGAGGAAAGGAATTTTGGGGAAAACACTGACAAGGAGAAGAGCAGTATGATAGGACGTCTGTTAAGACGTCAGCGAATGACTTCCAAGCCAGTAGAGGGAGCTGTAGATGGCAAAAACTGTAGAGGAAGGCAGAGATTGGAATACATCCAGGAAATAATTGATGATGTAGGATGCAAGTACTACAATGAGATGAAGAGCTTGGCACAGGAGAGGAATTCGTGCCGAGCCGCATGATACCGATCACAAGGCTGATGACTCAAAAAAAAAAAAAAAAAAAACCGTTCAGAAGGTTACAACTACGCGCTATCAGAATTATGCCACAAATTTTCCCTCGGGATCGTTTACTGGACTGATGCCTTGCAAGTGTGCTTTTTTCCTCCTTAGAATACGAGGTCAAATTGGCGATGTTTCCTTGTGTGACGTTTGGTGGATGCTTTCTGTCAACAGTTTCCGGGCGATTAGGAGACCACTCATGCGAATACCTTTATTAAAGTCCACACTTGTTTGCGTGCGCTTGGGACTGCTAGACGATTACATGAGTTAGATGTGGCGGCAGCAGTATTGCTGAGATAAGTCCATTTATTGGAGTTATTAGAGGTATCTGTTCACATGCAATGTTTCCTATTAAATCATACGTGTGGTGCATTCGACGGCTCAGTATTTCGATAGTTTCGTGTGCTAAACATGCTATGAGTTGCAGAAGTGACCTTGTATCAGTTCACGTGGAGTTGGAGAAATTTCATGTCTGTTTTAATTTTGTAGGCTTGAATCACATAAGAGAATCGTATTCTTGTTTAATCGAAAATATTGTGCAGTCAGTTGAATCACTCTCTCCTTCAATTTAGTTTATTCTGTGATTTTCTTGAAGTAGTTTGTAGAATTTATGTGATTGCTTCAATTCGGAAATGTGTCTTAGGGATGCGAAATGGCTTGTGCATTATGTTCAATTCAGTTGAAACCAGTTGTATAATCTAACTGCGCATGCTGTTTCTCATGTCCAATTTTCCTAACTCAGTTACCGAATATTCGAGTGCGTAGTGGCATATTCTTTGTCTATCACCATTATTTTGTTGTGAGGTTGATTTGTGTGATTCTACGACTACGTAATTACGAGATTGCAGAGATATAAATTCAGTGGTGTGGGAGCATACTATCAGCCGATCCACTGAAGTATAAACTTTGGGCAGCGTTAATCTACAGATTTTATTTGAACACGACACAGTCCGAGCCATTTCTTCCGTTTTATGCGGATTTCCAAACTACTAAACTTTATAATAAAGTGATCATTGTAGGAAGTCATAATAACGTGCCTTGGTTGTGGTGAATAATTGTGTAATTGGTATTTTAGTTTTCCTGATATTGATTGAAACTTAAATATGGTACGAGAAAATATAATTAAAAAAAATTCATCCCTCAAAATACTGTATTTCAGAGTCAACTCAAAACACTTCGCAGGAAAATGTTTTGATAAGGTGATGTTTATAGGCGTTGGAATAAAGAATGATCATTCCATGAAAGCAACATTGAGTGTGTGTGTGTGTGTGTGTGTGTGTGTGTGTGTGTGTGTGTATGTTCGAGAGAGAGAGAGAGAGCACCATTTGGTTAACGTGTAAGCACTGTGTATAAGACGTCATCGAATCCCTTTATGATAGTCGTTCTCTTCACTCTGCTTTCTTGCTGTTACATTTACCTTTCACTTAGTAGATGACACTGCGAGACAGAAATAAATTTTTCAACACGGAACGTGACTTAAGGAGAATATGCAAACACACTTTTTCTATGTGAACCACGTGCACATTACCGCAGCACTTTCTGTGCTAACAATGTAATGACGTTCAAAATATGCAGATCGCTGCCCGGCAATCTTTACGCCCTCACGAAGTTACGTGACCTGTGAGGCAATGTACGTTTTGTCAGCAAAAGTTCTATTCCACACATCTGCATTTTTACTCCGTGTGTATTGCTCTGTTTAACTTGTTGTCTATCACTCACTGGTGGTACAAATTGCCCTGTCATTACATTAAGGGTGGAGAAAAACAGTGTTACGAAATTGTAAACCTGGATAGCTGATGCCAGTAGGAACCAAAATTAGTAATGCTGTGTAGGTCGACAACGCACAGTTTTTTAACTACGGTAACTTGACGCCACGCGCTCTGATTGGGCGCGGAATGCCCTGTTGTCGGATGCTCTGGACAACTCACGACCGCGAATGCTTTGCCTACTGGAGATCGCGATGTATCCAAGGCGGCCCGCACGCTCGATGGTAGAGCGCCAGCCTTCCACTCTGGGGGCCTGGAGCGAATCCGCTGGGGTCCTAACACATCCACTGTAGTTTCACGATGAGACCTACCGGGAACAAACCCGTCAACAGCTGTTAGTTCACGTACAGAAAGACTTTTACAAATTGTGTTGGCCCTAAAAAGGGCCTTATTTTTTTTTTTAGATAGGACACTGTTTACTTAAAGCAGGTGTTCGAACTGGCGACCCTCTGACGCGACACAAGCATGGTAACGTCGAACGGTGTTTTACCGAACTCCTTCAAAGATTACTAGCATTGGCCTGATGTGACTGGCGGAATGTTGAATGCAATCCATTGATTCCTCTTCGTTTCCAAGTGGTTCGCTACTGGATGGGTGAACTAGAACCTTGAAGAATCCACACAGGTGGCGTGAAGTTTGGTGATCGCGGGGGCTATATCCTACGAACACCTCTGCCAATTACCCGGCCGTCGAAGAGTTCATTTAAATGTGTGTACACAGCACTAGCGTTATGTGCGGGCACCCCATCATGCTGCAATCACATACGCCGTATGTCCAGCGGAACATCTTCCAGCAGGCTGGGTAGAGTTTCTTGCAAAAAGGGAAGGTAATTTGCCCCAGTAAGTAGACGAGGTAGATGGACCGGCCCAATCAGATGGTCACCTACAATTCCTGGCCACATGTTGAGCGAAAATCGTTCCTGGTGTCGGTGGACGTACGTGACGTGAGAATTTCCCCTTGCCCCGTAATGAACGTTTCGAATGTTGTAAAGGCCATCTCGATGAAAGGTGCATTCGTCGGTAAACAACACAATGGCGGGGAAGTAGGGATCTCGTGCAACACGTCGCAGAAACCACCGGCAAAACTCTAGCCTGTGTTCATAGTCCGCCACAGGATTTATGGAATGAGATTTTCACTCTGCAGTGGAGTGTGCGCTGATATGAAACTTCCTGGCAGATTAAAACTGTGTGCCGGACCGAGACTCGAACTCGGGACCTTTGCCTTTCGCGGGCAAGTGCTCTACCAACTGAGCTACCCAAGCACGACTCACGGCCCATCCTCAAAGCTTTACTTATGCTAGTTTGGAAGGTAGGAGGCGAGGTACTGGCAGAAGTAAAGCTTTGAGGACGGGACGTGAGTCGTGCTTGGGTAGCTCAGTTGGTAGAACACTTGCCAGCGAAAGGCAAAGGTCCTGAATTCGAGTCTCGGTCCGGCACATAGGTTTAATCTACCAGGAAGTTACAGGATTCATCTCTTGGACAGAGTGGAAACTAAATGGATGCTGGCCGCCATCCCTCGAAACCTCCCAGGCTAACCGATGAGTGACCCCCATGTCGTGTCCAACCGCTCGAGTACTTGTCGTAGGTGCTTCCTCGAAGCGCTCGAGAACAGTCTCTTGAAATACAGCATCCCGTCGTGTTCGAGGTCTTCCAACACCACAATATCCCGCTAACGAGCCTATTTCGCCAAGTCACCGGTGAATTGCTGTAAATGTTTGTTGATGTGGGTCGCGTCTTGCTGGATACCGTTCCTCATACAACCGTCGAGCTTCATGCGCATTATCGTCGGCTAGTCCATAAACAAAACCGTACCTTGTTATTCTTAAAACGAATACTGTGCCGCCATGCTTACTGTATGACTAAATCGCAGGTGACGTATGTGTGCTCCGAAGCGAATCTTACGTATGAATGCCTCTGACGTGAGGTAGAGACAAACAGCAAGACCTATTTGACAGGTGTCCGTATCACGTTGGGGCAGTGACTGGGCGAGGGACGTGTGTATGTGTGAATCGATAACCATAGTGCTGTCCGTCAACCGACGAACGGCAACAGCGTAATCCCACAGCCAATCGCAGTGCATGGCACCAAGATTCCGGAGTTAAAAAATGGTGCCTTTTGGACCTGCACAACAGTAGTAATTTTGGTTCCTACTGGCATCAGCTACCCAGGGTTAAAATTTCGTGACAATTTTTCTCCACACTGTATATAGGTGATGTATTGTGTTACAAATGGAGTTGCGGTATCTTAATCCAACACTTAACAACAAGAAAGGGCATCTCACTTATTTACTGCATTTCATATATCTTTTGGCATATTAAACATAATCGTTACTTTCTTCGCCTAGAGGGATAATTGCCAGAATCCTCGCAAATTGCACCTTTTAACCCATTGCGACTATTGATCTAGATGCAAATAGATAATATCCATATCGTACTGAAAGGAATTTGTGTGGAAAGAAGTATGTAGGGCACCCAGAATTCATGAATCTCTTGCAGCCAATAAATTATTTAATCGTAATGTGGAAAAGATAAAAGAAATAAAATTTACAATTCTACGGAAGTTCCCTCTGGTCCCGGCGGATGTTCGAGTCCTCCCTCGGGCATGGGTGTGTGTGTTGTTTGTCCCTAGGATAATTTAGGTTAAGTAGTGTGTAAGCTTAGTGACTGATAACCTTAGCAGTTAAGCCTTATAAGATTACACACGCATTCGAACATTCGGAAGCTCCCTTTTCCCTGCAACGAAGGCATTGTTTAAATTTTTCCAAAGACAGAGAGGTAAAGTTAATTTTCCCCTGTCAGTAGATGTGTGTGCGTGTTCGTGACAGATTACTTCTCAAGTTGCAGCGATTGGCAAATGTGTTGCAAGTTGGTACATTGTTTATAATGGCAACAATATTCCGTTCCATTGATTACAAGAAGAAATCAAAGACAGACGCAAGCAAGTGCATGAGTTCATGTATCTAAGTTGCTGACAAGGACAGTATTCAGATGGATGGAGAAGAAAATTGAGGATCTGCAGATGAGATCAGTTTGGCTATGCGAAAGGTAAGAACACCAAAGACGTTACGTCCGTTTCCTTCATAATGGAGGAAATACGTAAGAAAAGTCCTCACACATTCATAGGATTTGTCAACCTATCATTGGAAAATAAAGTATAAGCTGTAAAGAAAGGTGGAAAATGTTCAGTATGTACATAAAAGTGGAAGACCATGAAAGGAGTACAGGGATTAAAGGAGACATATGGTGGGGATGCATTGTTTCTCCCGTGCATTTCAACTTGAGCATCGAAGAAGTAATAACGAAAATAAAAGCAGGGTTTATTAGTCGAATTAAAATTAAGGGCTAAAAGACATTAATAATAAGATTCGCTGATGACGTTACTATCCTGAGTGAAGGTGGGGAAGGAACACGGCAGCTTGTTTAATCGAAGAATCAGTCTAACGAGCGCAGAATATGGGCTGAGAGTCAACGAAAGAAAGACGCAAGTATGAGGTGTAGCAGAAATGACGTTAGCAATAAACTTAACACAAAAACTTATTATCACTACGGAGGCGAAGTGAAAGAATTCTGCTCCCTTGAAAACATCACAAACGAAGCAAGGAGGATATAAGACGCAGATTGATACAGGCAGTGAGGGCTTGCCATGCTAGTATCAAAGACCTGAGTTTGAGAGAGAAATTCCTGAGAATGTATGTCTGGATCACTGTATGGCAGTGGTTTATAGAAGGATGCTAAAAATTAAGAATGTGGTCCTTCGCAGGATCAATCAGGAAAGCAACTGATTAGAAGAGGGAAAGGACGATGCTATAACGACACAGTAAATTCAAGACATGAATACTAACCTTAATTTCACTTTCTTTTCGTTTCCATTTTATTATATAATTTACGTTGAAACATTTCAATATATGTGCCAATGTTTTATGAAGGGAACAACCAGTGCCGTCTCTTAGTGGCGTGTGGAACTATTTCAGATTTTGTCGTGGCTTTGCGAAATAACAATTGCTGCCTTTACTTTTCTGTGAAACGTTTTTGATTATTTTATTAAATGGTTAGAATAATATGAAAGTAGTACAATGTGCAGTGTAAAGTACATTATTCATTTATAAGCAGTGTGGTTAGCATTTGAGAGAGAGAGAGAGAGAGAGAGAGAGAGAGAGAGAGAGAGAGAGAGAACTGTACTACATAAATCAATAACCCTGTTTTTGTTGTTGGACAAGTGAGAGAATTTTTTCATTGTTATGCCAGTGCGAAATTGATGTGAACATTACCAGTGCACCGAACTTCTGTAAAGTTAAGTACACCTAATATTTTTTAAAGGCAGCTAGATATCTGAATTTCGGTTTGCCTACAAATGAATATATTAAAATTATTGAAATCAAATTCATTTTTAAAGAATTACTGTTCCCACGCTACCATAATCGTTCCTTAGCACTAGACTGACTACAAAACATCTCCATTATTATACTGATAATTAATTTTTGCATTTTTATATTTTTGTGCATGTGTTTGTATATAGTTTCGTAATACTGTTTTGTTACGTAATTCATTATGCTAATGAAGTGTTGTTAGAACTCGCTGAAATCGTTGATATCACCTCGGTTAACCTTAGCAGATCGTATTTCCTAATTTGAACCATTACTTTTAAAACACACTTTGAAACAGAGTGTTTTCTGTTACGTGTGACATCATTTATTTCGTTTGTAACAAAACGTTGGGACTCCAAACCATATTACTTGTTAGGAAATGTGATTGACATTATAAAACACGTCCGCCGCGTTACATAAAGTGCGTGCCAAGATAATTTCCATGGGCTTGAGGCAGACGTAGAGGGTAAGAATTGTTCAGGAGGAGAAAGATTGGAACACATTCAACAAATATTCGCGGACGTTGGTTGCGAGAGCTTCTTGAAGTTGAAGAGGTGCCACAGGAGTGAAGGAAATGACGAATTGCATCACACGAGACTGACTGTTGACACAAGAAGACCTAAGGAGATAAATAAAAATTTTTTGCAACCAAGTAGAAATACCGCCACTGACTTGCGGCAGCGAGGCAGAGACATCGACAGAGACGAGCGTGGAATTTAAAAGGGGGAGCGTAGGTTTTAGGGAAGTGTGAGCGGCTGCTGAGGGTCAGAAAGGAAGGGGAACATGATACACGAACAGGCCCAAGGAATTCGAAAACAAATAGTCCAACAATTCTGCGTGATTATAAACGTAAGAAATCGAAACCAATAACGAACTGTTGGTGAAATTTTAGTCTCTGGACGAAGTAGACAGGTTTGTATAAGTTGCGAGGTGCCGGGGCTAGCAGTGTATTTAACACTAAATTCTTCTAGAATCTACATATGTAAATGATGCTCTAAGCCCCCCCTAGTCTAACTCCGACTTTTGCTGTTGCACAAGGATTAAAAAAAAAATACGCGAACTGACTCTAATCAACCCTGCCAGTGGAGTAGAAGAGAGTTTGGCACCTGCAGTAATTTAATTTGATAAATAAATTAAATAAACGAAGGTTTCATTAACGTAGTGAGGAATGATAGGGTTGCTCTACCGATTAACAGAATGAAAGTTCTGTCCAAAATAACAATATGATTTATTAAGACTAAACACAAAATAATAAACAAAAACACATGAAACATTTACAATACATCAAATTGGCTCAAATTGGATACTCAAACAAACGCTGTGAATGTGAAGTTGTCCCTAAACTAGATTGTGAGGATTATGACGAAGTGGTATGTGGAGCCAATTCCTTGCAACTCAAATCTTAAGAGAAAACACATAGCCAACCCAACATTAATTGCTGCTACCCAAGACAGAACAAAGTTAGAAAAAGACGAACAGGCGCGCTCTGCTGAGCTCTGATTATCACCTAGGAAAATCCCTGTCTGCCGGTGCTGCGGACATACCTTACCAATCTGTCTTCTTAACTGCAAGAACACGATTTGGAATACTGGAGGCGATGGCTGGTTGCTTCGACGTCCTCGACCGAAAGGCGAGAGCCGACTACCTAGAGCACCTGTACAAGCCGAACACACAACATTCCCGCCCCCACGACAGTGGCCGTGGTTAAACGTTCCAATCAGCAACTCGAAAACTGGCGGAAAATTCCACTCTATTACCGGAGCACTACCATTCCACCAATGGAGATTCTTGGCGCCAATTTCTGCGCTGATTTTGCTGCGTCACGGAGCTATGCCCTGAGCAAGCCAATCACAGTTACTATTTTGCAGAAAGCGCGGGATTTTTCCCGCCACAACTGCGTGGGTACACAAGTCATTCCCACGCCTCGCTGGTAGCCCGCCAGAAAGTGTTTTCGCTAAGTTTCTGCGAAGTAACAGAACCTCTAGCCCAGCCGCTACTTCAGACCCCTCCGGGCATGTCTTTTGACCATATCGGCGTCTGCAAAGCATTCACTCGACTTCCTCACACCCGTCGGCTTAATCCTTTCCAGATCAGCAGAGCCCGCATGTCACCGGACCACCCGGGTGACGAGAGACGCTGCGTGGGAAGTCCGCGTGTGAAGGAATAGCGACTTTTCACTGCATGCAATTAGAGAGAAAAATCGTAAGATAGAAATATGAGAGGGGGCTCATGCCACCTCTCAAAGTGATCTAGCAATCATAATTTGGGTTTCCCGTGATTTTACTAGATCATTCTAGGCAAATGTCAGGATGATTCCTATTTACAGATCTTGGCTGAAATCTCCTCTTTCCATGTTCTGTAAAAATGTAAATTAAAGCACAACCTCATAAGGTTCATTATTATTATTTTCAATGTTATATTCAATTTCAAAGTTCAGCTGTTTTCTTTTCCTTTCGACATATTTTAAGAATGTTTTGAGGTTTTAGTTGGCATTGCGGAATATCTGCATAACTGAGTAAAAATTAAGGAAACTGATCCAGAAGAATGATTACATTGAATATACACTAGAAACATAAGCATTAAATTCTCTACTTACAACTGTCGTTTGGAATATAAACATTACTGTAGCAGTAATATAACAGTTATATAACTGGGACAAAAACGCAGTGTAAAATGTGTAGCCGTACGTAAAAAAATTAATGCCATTCATATCAAAGTTTTAGATTTTCATCTAAACTGCAGTCTGATCTCGTGGTACCGATGGCTCTTGGGTGTTGATCTCACATTCTAACACTTGCTGATACGAAAAAACAACGTTAACTCGGCAACTTGGAGACGTTAAGGTGAGGTTAAACATTAATTACACTAAAGCCATCACAATGTATGATGGTTCTCTGGACATTAAAAAAGGCGGGATATGGTTCTTTATAGGGTGTGTGATCATCATGGACGACAGTGCATGCCCCGCAACATGGTCACATTCTGGCCGCAGAGTTGCTAAGGAGTTCCATTCCTCTTCCAGCGCGGTTGACAACGGCTTGACGGTCGGTGGTTCATGGTGACGTGATGCAATACGCCCCCCCAACACATCCCACACGTGCTCGATGGGATTTAAGTTCGGGGAACGAGCAGACCATTCCATTCGCCAAAAGTCCTCTCGTTCCAAGAGGTCCTCCACCTGCTCTGTTCGATGCAGCCGCGCGTTGTCATTTATAAAAACTAGTCTAGGATCGAATGCACTCTTCAAAAGACGCACGTGGGGAAGGAGCACAGTGTCACAATAACGTTGACCGGTGACTGTACCTGTTCAGATATTTGAAAGTCAGTACGCCAGTGCAACTTTATGCCTCCCCTTACCACAACACATGGACCACCAGAACAAATATATTCAACAATGGTGGACGTACCTTCATGTGGCGAGAGGTGTGAACCAGTAATATATCCACGAACACTGTCGAACATGATCGTTTTGATGGTCCAGGTGTTACAGAGTGGAGAATTGTAATCTTGCATGAGCGTACTGATCTCCAAATCTTTGAACAGCGTGCACTCTTTGCTCAACGTTAATGTGACACTGCGCTCCTCCTCCACCTGCTTCTTTCCACGTCTCCATTCGTCCTCGACTTCAGTTTTATAAACGGCAATGCACTGCAGTAGCGAACAGCGCAGGTGAAGGAGCTTTTGGAACGAGAGGGTGGCTAATGGATTGGGTGCCCATTGCCCCAACTTGGGGGTGATGATGTTTGGTTTGTGCGGCGCTCAACTGCGCGGTCATCAGAGCCCGTACAAAGTCCCAATTTTTACACAGTCCAATCCAGCAATTGTCACGAATGATGATGATGATGATGAAATGATGACGACAGCACGAACACCCAGTCCCCGGGCAGAGAAAATCCCCTACCCGGCAGGAAATCGAACCAAGAACCCCGTGATCCAGAGGCAGCAACGCTAGGCACTAGACCACGAGCTGCGGAAGTTTTCCCTCGACTTAAATCCCATCGAGTTCGTGTGGGTTGTGTTGGGGAGACGTACTGTAGAACGTCCACATGCACCACGTACTTACGTTTTGCATACTAGTGCGTTACGTAGATGTAATCTGCTCACTGTTGAAAACTCATATGTAACAGAAACAAAGTAATCCAATTAGTCTTCAGCGTCCCAGATGATGTCATTGCAGTAGGTATCAAAACTGACTGAAAGAA
Organism: Schistocerca piceifrons; assembly: GCF_021461385.2. NCBI lineage: Eukaryota > Metazoa > Arthropoda > Insecta > Orthoptera > Acrididae > Schistocerca > Schistocerca piceifrons. The sequence goes on from NC_060141.1 coordinate 323,559,812, forward strand.
ATAATTTTCAAAGTATATTGACATTGCTTTAGGTATCTTCTTCTAGAAGTGGCTGTTGCGACGTGGTCGATGGGGTTTATCTCGAAATGAAGACAAATGACTGTAAATAACTTCTTCGAATATTGTATTCTTCCTGCATCCTGCATGTGTGTAAACTGAACCGTGGCTGTACTGAAAACTAAGATCGGACACAAATATTCATTTCAATACACTTTATTGTTTTCACTTGCAAACTTGGACCATGACTTGCGTCTTGCTTCGTTCAATGGTCAGATAATACCTGAGGAACGCTGCCCTTAAAATATTACTACCTCAACAACAAGAACTGCTAAAACAATGTTTAGAACCACCCGGACAACTTTTTCTTTTTCTTTCCTTTTTTTAAATCAGAAAGACTTTTGGTCACAAGAAATTTCTACATACTGACACCTAGGTGGTGAAGGTAAATGTAGGCCGGCATTTTCAATGCAACTTAGTAGAAAGAATGATAGAAGATTAGCGTTTCACATCCTGCCGATGAAGAGGTCAACAGACGCGAGGCAAGAGCTCGGGTTGGGGGAAGAACCAAGAGTGACATCTGCCTTGACTTTGCAAAGGAACTATCCCGCTATTTGTCTTAACCGAGAAAATTGCTGGAAACACAAATCTGGTTGAAGGAATGCGGATTTGAACCAGCTCCACCCTATCTAGTGTCCTACCACTGCGCCGCCTAACCTATTGGAATTCGATAGGGGTGCATTGTGTCTCCAATCGCGAACAGGACAATATGTCTTCCGAAACTTCGTGGCATATTAAAGCTGTGTGCCATATCGGGACTCGAACCCGAGACCTTTGCTTATCGCGGGCAAGAGCTTCATCAACTGACAACCCGAGCACGATTCATGACCAGTCCTCGCGGTTTTACTTCCACCAGCGCCTCATTTCCTACCTATGATATTTCAGAGAAGTTCCCGTGCGTAACTTGCGGGGCTAGTACTTCAGGAAGAAAGGGTAGCTCAGTTGGTAGAGAACTTACTCGATCCGACACACAATTCTAATCTGCGAGGAAGCTTCATGCCAGCACACTCTCCGCAGCGGCATGAAATATCATTCTGCAAGTGTGGCTTGTGTACTGTACGTCGCCCACTCCGTCAGCTTGACTCGAAGGACCATTTCAAGCTTGGACTGAGAGCGCACTGTCACTAAAGGACTGTCAGCATGGGCAGCTACCCACTGTATTAGAGTAGAAAATAGTGATGTCATTCGAACACTCAATCCTTGTCGTGAAACACTAAACATCGAATATCAGCTCCTTAGTGGTAGCCCGGGTTCGACAAAACAATCTATGACCACTATCCACAAATTATAGACTGTCAACCAAAAGTATGCGAACATACCAATATGGCAGAAGTGATCACTAGGTATCACGAAGGGCTGATCCGACGGCATAACACGAGGCACGGAGTATTGTATTGCCCACCTAGAAGCAGTAACGGCAGGATTGGTCAGTCACAAGAGCTCAGTGACGTCGAATGTGAAGTTGCCACTGGTTGTCACCTGTGTAACAAATCCTTCATGGACATTTCAATCCATCTAAAGTTGCTCAAGTCTTCTGTTGGTGATACTGTGAAGTGAAAACGCGGGGGAACAACCAAGTGGGTCATTTATATTTTAGCCGGCCGCTGTGGCCGAGCGGCTCTAGGCGCTTCAGTCCGGAACCGCGCTGCTGCTACGGTCGCAGATTATAATCCTGTCTGGGGCATGGGTGTGTGTGATGTCCTTAGGTTAGTTAGATTTAAGTAGTTCTAAGTCTAGGGGACTGATGACCTCAGATGTTGAGTACTATAGTGCTTAGAGTCATTTGAACCATTTGAAGATATGTTTTGGGTTGGTAGCTTGAAGAGATATCCGACACCTGTAGTCGCTGTTGAGTGTAATTTGAGGGCTGTGCAGTATCGGGACTGGATCGCCTGTAACTACTGCCCAGCCTTGCATTCAACATTTCGCTGATGAGTTCATGGTTTTTGAGACAAGAATACACGAGCACATCGCGCACACCTAGTCAAAATTTTAAAGAAGTCGGGAACCAACTGAATGGAATGTCCTGCGATATCCGTCGTCGTGAATCTGTTGGACCATGCATACGATTATAGGAAGATCGCATTTCTTGGTCACATGAACACTCCTCACACTCTGAATTGCCTCTGCAATACCACCGTCGAAGAGTGGGTTAGGACGGAGTGGCAAGGTATCGACCATCTTGTGGACAACGTTCCAAGGTGAATCCTACCGTCTCATACTGCATGGAGTGGAGAATTACGGCATTATATGTAACCCAGCACCAGATTTTTATTTTTCAGATGAGCAGAAATGTGTACTTTTGAACAGACTGCTTATTTTGCTTATTTTTTTTGGTTTTTAAATAACAGTAAAGCTTTTTTAGTTTCACGAGCCTTTACCTTTCTCTCCATGTTCCCCTTTAATCCCAATGATTCACATTGTAAATCGCAATCTACTGCTGGGTAGCATCTAATGAAGCGCTGCTCCACTCCAGTTTCTGTTAGAGTAGCCTGCCCCTTACCACCAAAAATATAACTTTTCTGCAAAAAAGAAGGACCGAACGATATCCAATATTGGACCCTCCCAAGCAAATGATAATTTTAAAACGACTGAGAGATTTCTTGTGCAAGTCTCGCGGTCCGCTGCCCGAATGTTGTTTATGGTGGATAATACCATGGCCTAGGGATAGCATTAAAATGTCTTCTGTCCCAATTTGGATTCCAGCTACGGCTTAAACTTCGTCAGCAATGGCGGCCGAAGACTTCTGGTAATAGCAATTATAAATAACATTCCTTCGGAATTTCTAAAGTAATTCGAGAAAGTGACAACGACTATTCAGGTTGGTGTGTGGAACCTATGAGACTGGAGACATACTATCAGACATTTGGTAAAATAACGTCAACACAATTCCGAAGATAGCAAGGACAGATAAGTGCGAGAAGTGTTGCAAAGTAAGCTTAACAGTTCTTGCATCTACGTTACTGACAAGTGTGGTATACAAAAAAAAAAAAAAAAAAAAAAAAAAAAAAAAAAAAAAAAAAAAAAAAATGAAGATTGGGGATCTGGTAGACGACCTGTTTGGTTTTTGGGAAGTTAATGAACGAAGGAGGCAGTTCTGACGTCGCGTCTGATAACTGAAGCAAGACTTAAGGAAAATCAGGATACTTTCACAGGGTTTGTCGACCAAGGAAAATGATTCAAGCTGAACAAATGAGTTAAAACTCGTGACACGGTCGGGACTTGAACACGGGACTCCTTGCTTATTAGGCAGGAATGCTCACCATTACACTACTGCAGCAACTCTATGGGTGACATTGCCCAATTCAAATGCCCTCTTCAACACAAACTTCATATCTTCAGATTATTTTCTCCCTAAATCATCACTACTGTCAGGGCTCTCTGGCATTGGAATAGCACCCCAGCGCTGGTCATTATCGGGAAATCCTGGACCTCACGAGATCGTATAGATCCTATAATTAAATTTTCCTCGAGATATTTAAGTCTCGTCTTTAACTACGATCTTCCATCTTTATTTTCTGTCAGTTGGCTGCAAAGCGGGTTGACTGTACCACGGACGGCTCCAATGGGGAGAGGGGGAACGATACAAAAGCAAAGGAAGAACATGATTACTAGTCATTTATCTGAGGACTGGAATGTCTCTTTCCCTACAGCTGTTTGTCTAGAGTGGCTAACGCAATCTCTGCTGCTAGATCAATGGGTCGAAATCAATAGAGTCTTGGATATACTGGTAGGAGCACTCTCTAACACTTCATAAACAGTACCTGCTATGTGTGTGTGCGTGCGTGTGCGTGTGTGTGTGTGTGTGTGTGTGTGTGTGTGTGTGTGTGTGTGTGTGTGTGTGCAGTCTACCTTGTTTGTGTCCTCAAGACTTCTTCTACCAGTGTATATGTATGTGTCCATCAACATCCTCATCTCGCCTTGTGGATCATCGTCAGTGTCGTGGCAGTTACCTCATCGCTTGCATCTCCATCACCTCCAATGCAATCGTCTTGCTGCTCCTTTGCCTACCCTCCCCCTCCCACAACCTCTTCCTCACCCAACAGGTCTCCCAGCTGTCACTACTTGGACACCATACGACAAAGAGATTTAAGTACATCATTCACAGCACCCAACATAAAATAATTACTTCAATTAATATGCAATATCTTCCATGACAATAACAAAATTTCCTGATGGCCCCATCTCCTTTGTAGTCACTCTAGCAACCCGTTGTGCCACTTTTCTGTCTACAGTTTACTATCCTGAACTGTGGAAAACTTAAAAATCCTACTTTTCTTCAAAGCACACAATCCTCCAGTTTACTATCCTGAACACTGGAAAACTTAAAAATCCTACTTTTCTTCAAACCATACAATCCTCCTAATGATACCTCCTCCTACTGATCCAGCTGCTGCACCTCAGTGTTCAGGAACGTTTTCGAATCCAACCTCTCTCGATGCATACATCAACACCTGAACCAACACCAGTGTGACTTCTGACCCAACTTTTCCTAGTATGACAGCTTTTGTACCTCACTCATCGCCAATTCCACCAGCTCAACACACCTTCAACCTAGAGGAAGTCTATGATCATGTGTGGCATTATGGACTCCTTTTCAAACACCAGACTCCGCTTCCAGTTACCTATGTCCTCCCTCTCTTAATCACCCTGCCATTGTCACTATTAACAACACCAATTTCCATACCTTCCGTACCACTGCAGTTGTGCCCCCAAGGTTTCTTCCTCTTTCATATCCTTTACCTCCTCTACACTGCAAACATGACCAAAGCACTTCCGCCAGTCCACTTCTTTTCAGTATGCTACTGGTATCCTTTTTCAGACCGTCTACCCTAAACTCCTGGAATCCTAATGATCCTTCCAAATCCACCTTAGTGTACATCTACATCTACATCTACATCTACATTTATACTCTACAGGCCACCCAACGATGTGTGGCGGAGGGCACTTTACGTGCCATTGTCATTACCTCCCTTTCCTGTTCCATTCGCTATATTTCGCGGGAGAACGACTGCCGGACAGCCTCCGTGCGCGCTCGAATCTCTCTAATTTTACATTCGTGATCTCCTCGGGAGGTATAAGTAGGGGGCAGCAATATATTCGATACCTCATCCAGAAACGCACCCTCTCTAAATCTGGACAGCAAGCTACACCGCGCCTCTCTTGCAGAGTCTGCCACTTGAGTTTGCTAAACATCTCCGTAACGCTATCACGCTTACCAAATAACCCTGTGACGAAACGCGCCGCTCTTCTTGGGATCTTATCTATCTCCTCTGTCAACCCGACCTGGTACAGACCCCACAATGATGAGCAATACTCAAGTATAGGTCGAACGAGTGTTTTGTAAGCCACCTCATTTGTTGATGGACTACATTTTCTAAGAACTCCCCCAATGAATCTCAACCTGGCACCCGCCTTACCAACAATTAATTTTATATGACCATCCACTTCAGATCATTCCGTACGCATACTCCCAGATATTTTACAGAATTAACGGCTACCAGTGTTTGTCCGCTATCATATAATCATACAATAAATGATTCTTCTTTCTATGTATTCGCAATACATTACATTCGTCTATGTTAAAGGTCAGTTGCCACTCCCTGCACCAAGTGCCTATCCGCTGCAGATCTTCCTGCATTTCGCTGCAATTTTCTAATGCTGCAACTTCTCTGTATACTAGAGCATCATCCGCGAAAAGCCGCATGGAACTTCCGACACTATCTACTAGGTCATTTATATATATTGTGAAAAGCAATGGTCCCATAACACTCCCCTGTGGCACGCCAGCGGTTACTTTGACGTCTGTAGATGTCTCTCTATTGAGAACGAGATGCTGTGTTCTGTTTTCTAAAAACTCTTCAATCCAGCCACACAGCTGGTCTTATATTCCGTAGGCTCTTACTTTATCAGGCGACAGTGCAGAACTGTATCGAACGCCTTCCGAAAGTCAAGGAAAATGGCATTTACCTGGGAGCCTGCATCTAATATTTTCTGGGTCTCATGAACAAATAAAGCGAGTTCGGTCTCACACGATCGCTGTTTCCGGAATCCATGTTGATTCCTACAGAGTAGATTCTGGGTTTCCAGAAATGACATGATAAGCGAGCAAAAAACTTGTTCTAAAATTCAACAACAGATCGACGTCAGAGATATAGGCCTATAGTTTTGCGCATCTGCTCGACGACCCTTCTTGAAAACGGGAACTACCTGTGCTCTTTTCCAATCATTTGGAACCTTCAGTTCCTCTAGAGACTTGCGGTACACGGCTGTTAGAAGGGGGGGGGGGGGGGGAGCAAGTTCTTTCACGTACTCTGTGTAGAATCTAATTGGTATCCCGTCAGGTCCAGTGGACTTTCCTCTGTTGAGTGATTTCAGTTGCTTTTCTATTCCTTGGACACTAATTTCGATGTCAGCCATTTTTTCGTTCGTGCGAGGATTTAGAGAAGGAACTGCAGTGCGGTCTTCCTCTGTGAAACAGCTTTGGAAAAAGGTGTTTAGTATTTCAGCGTTACGGGTGTCATGCTATGTTTCAATGCCATCATCATCCTAGAGTGTCTGGATTTGCTGTTTCGATCCACTTAACGTAAGATCAGAACTTCCTTGGATTTTCTGTCAAGTCGGTAAATATAATTTTACTTTCGAATTCCCTCCTTACGCTAACTTTGACATCGTTTAGCTTCTGTTTGTCTGAGAGGTTCTGGCTGCGTATAAATTTGCAGTGAAGCTCTCTTTACTTTCGCAGTAGTTTCCTAACTTTGATGTTGAACCACGGTGGGTTTCAGTTAGCTAATACACCAAAATATATCGGAGTAAGCATCAGTCACAAACTAATATGGAAAGCTCATCTAATAAATGTCCAACAGGAAATCCGCAATAGACTAGTGACGTTACGGTATCACACCGACCGCCGGAGCTTGAACTCCCCCCTGTGACCGGCACTAAAAACAGCGTTCCGCAGGAGAGCAGCGGTTGTCCCCCAGCGGCGAAAGAGGGCGCTGTTGTGGATGACGCGAAGCAGTTTGGCGCTCGTCAAGGAGAAGCTGGAGTGGATTCCAGTCCAGTCCAGGAAGGAGTAAACAGACCCTGCACATTGGCGTGAGGGGAACTGAGGACGTGTGCGGACATTGACTGTGGGGGTCCTGTTTGTGCATGTGTGATGGCAAATGATCGGTACAGAGGATAGGGCAGAATGGTGTTGGAGTAAGTTGGAGTGAAAAGTATCATTTGCTTCAGACAGTATTCTGCTCGCTTGGAATGAAATATTGTGTCTGCTGCAAGCACTCAGCCTAGCACTGTGTCTGAACATTTTGTCCTAGGTGCTGAGGGTTTTGTGAAATCGTCTGTTGCGGTTGTTCACTGTTCTGAATTTGTAGGGCTTTCTTGCCGCTAGTGTTGTGCTGTATCTGTTTATACACGCATGGAAGAAGGAACCTTGCACTGCAATGGAAAAAAAAAAATTAAGCCTTTACGATACTTGTCAGTTGTGCCGAAGCAGTGACTTGGTGGTCGGAATTTCTCCACAAATGTGTTAACTGGTTAGGTTGTTATTCTGATTGAGCTTTCTAGTTAAGTTATCGAGCTGTTGTCTTTTCATGTGTCAGTTATTGTCTACTTACAGTTGTTTATCCCTTGGCGTACGGTACATACAAAGTTATACCTGTACATGTATTTGTGTCCTTTGTGGTTGGGTGAAGTTAAAGAAATTAACCTGTGTTGCTAATATTGTAGAATTCCCCTGTGGAGAAGTCTGACAAAGGAAATTGTGATTTTGCGTCCTCCTAGCACATGACTTGACTTGGGCGGTTAGGGCTTATTTGATGTGTTTGTTGTTTGGCCAATCAGCGGTTAGGTGTACTTAGAAACATTGCCTCAGGTCGATGTGTAGGCGACGAATGAAATTCTACCAAATCGCTATTGTAGGTTTGCCGCATGTGTATTTGTAATGACCTTTTTTTTGGTATTAGTAGCCATTTGTAACAGGCTAAAGAAAGACGTTTGAGGTCGAGTTGTCAATATACATTGATATTGTCCTAAAGAAAGCTGTTGGGTACCAAACAGTATAGTACTGTCGTTGAACTGTTACTGGGTGCCATGTAATTTTTTTTTTGTTTAGATTGACGCCAATGTTGGTTTCGAAGAAAGAAAACAAGTGACTGGTATTTCATTAGTATTCTGGATGTTCATTGATATTAAGTATTTTATTCCGTATTTTTAAATTACTGTAGCTATTTGAAATTTGATATTAGTAGTAGTGTATTGTTCATGTCTCACGCCTTCATGGATGGCAAGGTTGACAAAAGAAAACAACTGAAAATTGTGTGAGCATGTATTCTCTCAACCCACCACCAACCATACCCAATGCAACCCGTCCTTGATACACTGTTAGTAGCAGAGCGTGGTTGTGGGTTGGTGAAAGGAACATACATCATCAACAAAAATCCTTTAATGGCGCGTAGTTGAGATTCGAGTTGTGACTACTTTGCTTATTTCGGGGGTACTGGCTTTGTGTGATTTAGTTTCTTTGCATCGGCAGCTGCTACTTGTTTCATATTGTCTTCCAGAATATCAGGAAGGAAGGTGGCCGATATTGCAGAACTACGTAAGGACAAGCTGGTGATCCGGGGCGCGGAAGTAAGCGGGAGTGTGTGGTCGAGCTGATGTAGCGCTACGCAATGCGGCGGGCCTGCTGGGGGGTGACGCAGCAGCTACAGCAGGACGAGGTGAGGAGTACTGCGTCTTGTGTTTGTACTGATTTGGTTCAAATGGCTCTGAACACTGTGAGACTTAACATCTGAGGTCATCCCAGTCCCCTAGAACTTAGAACCACTTAAACCTAACTAACCTAAGGACATCACACACATCCATGCCCGAGGCAAGATTCGAACCCGCGGCTATAGCAGCAGCGCGGTTCCGGACTGAAGCGCCTAAAACCGCTCGGCCACAGCGGCCGGCCTACTGCTTTGGCCGAGCTCTGTTCTCTAGTGACTTTCTTAGAGGGCGCAGAGCTATCTCGGGCGCAGTTAGGTAGGTTTACGGGCTCCAACACTACATTACGGTAATAGACTTTTAGATTTGCGCAGCGGCGGCATCCTGGAATTGGTTTGTGCTCCATTGAAAGTAGAAGTGGATGAGCTGGTAGTTAGGATACAGGCATTAGGGGACAAAGTAGTCAAATGGTTACGTAATGACCTAGAACGGCAGGCGAATGAGTCTTTAAAGAGAGTGCAGGAAGCGGAGAAGATTATTCACAAAAGGCTGACACCTCCGGAATGTTAAACAGCGAAGCATGGAGAGTTTGTGCTCTAGAGGGGATTGGTTAAAATGTTTGCCAGATTACCAGATTCATTGCTCACGCTGTTGCAGGACGGAGGAGAGTTATGTCAGTTCAGTGGAGAGAACCGACTGTAATCTGAACTATCTTTTGATGTTGCAAGATCGGGCAGAGGAAATGGGGTTAGCTAGTAAGCATTTGTGCCAGTTGTTGACTCCCATATTTTCTGGTAGGTGGTAAACTGACGTTTGTGGAATTTGGGTGGGGGATTGCAGAGAAGTTCTTGTCGCTTCGCGTTCGTCATGAATTGGTCACGATGAGGTATTTCTCTGCACAAGGGGAAAATGAACTGTTAAACGCTACGTAATTACGGTGAGTGACGCAGTGCGTAGTCTACTTTTGAAGTACACTGAGCGGGAGGTAGTTAATATTATAGAGGATATCAATCCGAATGATGGATTGCGGTTCACCTTCTGCAGTAGGCCGACCTCCTTCCAGAAACTATCTGATTTTATTAGCCGGGGTCAGGCAATAAGACAGGCAAACAGAAAACGGCTACGTTTCGATTATGAAGGTCGGGAGTGGCGGAGACGAGGAAAACCAGAAAGTAGGAAAGGTGAGGTCAAGGCCCGCTGTTACAGGTGTCAGTAAGCGGGACATCTAGCGAGGGATTGCACTTTCTTTCGCGACGGCGGAGGTTCTGAAGCCAGAGGAGAGCCGCGGCTACAAGAATGAAATTTTTTTAAGCGAATCGTAGCCGCGGCTGGGCGCGAAGTGCCATTTGCTGCGCTAGTTTCAATGAGCAGCCGCAGTACGCCTTGCTGGACTCAGGTAGTTGGTGCAGACGAATGTCAGCCCTGATATAAAAATAAGAAGCAAATCTATAAGTTAATGATAAAGGTGGCGAACTTACACAAAATGGCCTTGTTGAGTGGTGTCTGGATGAGCGTTAGAATATAGGATTTCACTTGAAAGGTAATGTTGAGTGGCGCAAGGTCTTGTTGTAGCGATTACCCTCGGATTTATCTATCGGGTAGTCTTATTCCCTATTGGAGGTAGGAAAGTTTTGCTTCGGGTCCGAAAGGGAGTGTCCATCCCTTTTCCTTTTGTCACTGCCACTCTGGGGAGCAAACTGGTTCGCGATTTGCCGCTAGAGGAGGGGTGAGGGTGATATCTTCATACACCAGAATTTGGAGCCTTAGCAAGGAAGCAGGATTAGAAAAGTGTGGGGAGTTTCGTGATGTATTGTAATCGCTGAATGATGATGATTGGTTTGTGGGACGCTCAACTGCGTGGTCATCAGCGCCCGTACAAAGTCCGAATTTTTACACAGTCCAATTTCTTTTCACAATCCAATCTAGTCACTCTCACAAATGACTACGACGATGACGATGACAACACACACCCAGTCCCTGGGCAGAGAAAATCCCCAACCCGACCGGGATCGAATCCGGGAACCTGTGACCCAGAGGCAGCAACGCTAGCCCCTAGACCACGAGCTGCGGACGTAATCGCCTGGGAGTGGGTACGTGGAGAATAATATGGAAGAGAAATAACTGACAAGATCCCGGTGAGGCGGCCCCCGTACCGACTATCTCTACCCTGGACAATTGAAAACCTAGATCGATAAGATGATGGAGGCAGGTGTAATTAGATCATCCAAGTCACCTTACGTATGCCCCATTTTTATGGTGCGTATGGGGCAAAAGGGAGCCGGGGGAGAGGGGAGGGTCTGGCCAGTTGTTGACTATAGAGAGCTCAACAAGAAGGTAGTGCACCAATCCATTCCTTTACCCGATCTCCAGTCCTGTTTTGGATGATTTTATGTGGCAAGGGTGTTTGCCCCTCTCGACGTTAACCAAATATGCTATCAATTTCCTTTGGCCGAGGCGTCCAAGACAGTGGCCGCTTTTGTGTTCAGGCCAGTGAGCGCTTTTATTACGGATTGGTATCTTCATGCATTCAGTCGATTGCCTTTCGGTCTGTCACTGGGGCCACTGTGCTTTTCCTGAAACTGAACAGAGTATTCTCAGAACTTAAATTTCAGTTTAAATACACCTACGAGGGTTGGAACTTAAACAGTGGCAACTATTTATTCACAACAGATACAAAAGTGTTACATGTTTGCACCTGTTACTGTCCTTCAAAGTAGTCACCAGCATTGTGTAGTGGAAGGCGTAGTACACCGTTAGCAGAGCCTGTTCTGTTGATGGTGCGAATGGAGTAGTCTAAAGTTATGGTGTTTCTCATGAACGACTGTGATGTTACCCTAACGCATTACGTTCCTCCACTGCAGATCATCAATGCACAGTATTACTGATCGTTTTTGGAGGATCACCTGCGACCAGCCTTGCCGAAGAAGGGGCGACACATTCTGCGCAACCCACCCATCATTTAACACGACAATTCGCGGGCGTATACAGCGCAAGCTGTGGCTGCTTTGTTCGGTTGATGAGGCTGGGATGTACTGTTCCATCCACCAACTCCCTTGACTTAAGTCCTTGTGACTTTTATTCCAAAGATGAAGGAACCACTTCGTGGCACTCGCTTCAGAACTGTTCCAGAGATTCGACAGGCAGTAGAGCGCTCCATTCGCACCATCAACAGAACAGGCTCTGCTAACAGTATACTTCGCCTTCCACATCGCTGTCAACGGGTTCCGCACAACGCTGGTGACTACTATGAAGAGGCGCCACTACACAGATAACCATCAAGCCTTTAGAAATCTTATTTGGAACCTTTGGTCCGTGCAGAATACCTTTACTTCGGCGCCGTTTCGAGTGCTCTGTTTGGAAACAGGAGTATGGTACACCACAACCAACCATACTACCCGAACCCGCTAGGAAATATGACCCCAAATCGTTCCCCTCCCTGGCCACACCATGGGAGGAATGCCAGGCTACTGATGGCAGTGAAGCTTATTTGCCCCGGTACCTCATATGTACGAGAATTGATGGGGAATCTTTCATGTCCATAAAGCCTCAGTGGAGCATTTGGAGGACAAGTTCATGGAGGTGGAGGGCTTGTCCAAAATGTACTCTGGGTCAGTCTTGAGGAAAACAGCATCCTCTGCCCAGTTACGTGCATTAATCGCTTGTGACATGTTGGGGATGTTTCTGTTACCGTCACGCCCCATAAGAACTTAAATATGGTCCAGGGTTTATATTGCACAGGGACCTTCTTTGCACTCTGAGGACGAGCTGCGCGCCAATTTAGAGCGGCGAGGTGATCATTTAGTCCGGCATGTGCATCCGGTTCCAAGGGATAATCAGGTTGCCACTGGTGCCTTAAACTTGGCCTTCGATGGTGATACATTGCCTGAGAATGTCAAGGTGATAGTCTACTGCTGTGACATCAAGCCATGTATCCCTCCCCCGATGTGGTGCTTCAAGTGCTGGAAGTTCAGCCATATGCCTTCCTGCTGTACTTCTAGCGTCACATGCCGAGATTGTGGACGTCCATCACATCCCAATACTCCATGTGCCCCGCCTCCCATCTGTGTCAACTGCGGAGAGCATCATTCACTTTGCTCGCCCGACTGCAGGATTTTACAGAAAGTGTTGAAAATCATGGAATATAAGACGCTGGACCGACTGACCTACACTGAGGCTAAGAGGAAATTTGAGCGACTACATCCTGTGGCTATGACCTCCTCTCACGCCGCCGCTACGAGATCGGTTGTCGCCCCCACCATTTCCTCGCATTTCTGTCGCCTATCAGAACCAGCAGACTACACCTACCCCCTTGATGGTGGTGGGCACTTTCCTCGCTGTTGCTCCCGCACCACCTGATTTGGGAGCAACACCTCCCCCAACCATCGATGCTATCAGTCCCCACTTCCAAACAAGAAAAGCGTAAGTCTTCTTTGGCTCCTCTCTCTAGGGAGGGGTCCCTTGGGTCACTCCCTTTCCAGGTTTCTGCCTGTGGGAAAGATGACAACCGCCAGTGGCCGAAGAGCCCAAAAGCAGCTGGACATAGGACAGACACAATGGATATAGACTGCTCAGGCAATAAGTCGGTGGCAGCAAGTGACCCTGAGGCGTAAACTGCCTCATTGAATGTTCTATGCCTTTCCAGTCTCACAATGACATCATCCTCCAGTGGAATTGCGATGGTTTTTTCCACCGCCCTCCACAGCTATAAAGGATACTACAGGAACCATAGCGACTATAATCGAGTGTCAGGTGGAGTTTCCGTTTATGTCCTAAGCTCAGTCTGTAGTGAAACTGTGCCCCTTCAAACCGCTCTTGAAGCTGTGGCTGTCAGAATGAGACGACGCAGGAAATGACGGTTTGCAATGTATATCTTCCTCCAGGTGGTGCAGTACCGCTGAATGTATTAGCTGCACCAATTGTTCAACTCCCTAAACCTTTCCTACTTTTGGGAGATTTTAACGCCCATAACCCTTTGTGGGGTGGCACCCTGCTTACTGACTGAGGCAGAGATGTCGAAACTTTACTGGCTCAGTTCGACCTCTGCCTCTGCCTCTTAAATACTGGGGCCACTACACATTTCAGCGTGGCTAATGGTAGCTACTCGGCCACTGATTCATCAATTTGCAGCCCAGGACTTCTCCTATCTATGCACTGGAGAGTACATGACGACCTGTGTGGTAGTGACCACTTCCCTATCTTCCTGTCACTGCCCCAGCGTCAGGCCCACGGACGTCTGCCCAGATGGGCTTTAAACAAGGCGGACTGGGAAACATTCACTTCTGCTGTCACCGTAGAATCTCCCCCACACGGTAACATCGATGTGATGGTTGAGTCGGTGACTACAACAATCGTTTCTGTGGCAGAAAACACGATTCCTCGCTCTTTAGGGCGCCCCCGGCGAAAAGCAGACACTTGGTGGTCGCCGGAAGTCGCTGAAGCAATTAAGGAGCGTCGGCGTGCTCTACAGCGGCATAAGCGGCACCCTTCCCTGGAGCACCTCATAGCCTTTAAACGGCTCCGTGCCAGCATTCGCAAACTTATCAAACGACGAATGCTGGAGTGTTGGTAAAGATTTGTCTCGACCATTGGGTGGTATACGTTACCTTCCCAAGTCTGGGCAAAGATCAAACGTGTTTTCGGATACCAGAACCCGATAAGTGTTACTGGCATTAACATCAATGCCGTGTTATCTACCGACGCAAACGTGATTGCCGAGCACTTTTCTCTTGTTTGACTTGTTCTTCAACCTCTGAGTCGGAGAATTGCCCCCCCCCCCCCCCCCCCCCCCCACAGTTATTCGCACTCTCAAACGGCGGCTGGAAGGGAAAGTCCTCTCGTTTACTACACGCCACGGTGAATCCTATAACGCCCCATTGGCAGAGTGGGAGCTCCTCAGTGCCTTTGCACATTGCCCCAACACGGCTCCTGGGCCAGATCGGATCCACAGTCATATGATTAAACGTTTCTCACCTGACAACAAGTGACATGTCCTCGTCATCTTCAACCGGATCTGGTGCGATGGCATCTTTCCACCGCAATGGCAGGAGAGCATCATCATTCCGATGCCAAAACCGGTAGAAACCCGCTTGATGTGGATAGCTATCGGTCCATCAGCCTCACCAACGTTCTTTGTGAGCTGCTGGAACGTATGGTGTGTCAGCGGCTGGGTTGGGTCCTGGAGTCATGTGGTCTACTATCTCCATGTTAGGGCGACTTCCGCCAGGGTCGCTCTACCACTGATAATCTTGTATCCCTCGAGTTTGCCATCCGAACACCCTTTTCCAGACGCCAACACCTGGTTGCTGTTTTTTTTTTATTTACGAAAAGCGTATGACACCACCTGGCGACATAATATCCTTGCTACATTTTACGAGTGGGGTCTCTGAGGCCCGCTCCCAATTTTCATCCAAAATTTCCTGTAGCTTCGTACTTTCCATGTCCAAGTTGGTGCCTCTCATAATTACCTGCCATATCCAGGAGAATGTGTCTCTCTATTTTTAGTGGTCATTAATGGTCTAGCAGCAGCTGTGAGGCCGTCCGTCTCACCTTCTCTATGTGCAGACGACTTCTGCGTTTCGTACTGCCCCACCACTACTGGTGTTGCTGAGCGGAGCCTACAGGGAGCCATCCACAAGGTGCAGTTATGGGCTCTAGCCCACGATTTCCAGTTTTCGGCCGGAAAGTCGTGTGTTATGCACTTCTGTCGGCGTCGTACTGTTCATTCAGAGTGAGAACCTTAATGACGATCCACTCACTGTAGTGGAGACATATTGATTCTTAGGACTGGTTTTCGACGCCCGATTGACTTGGCTTCCTCACCTTCGTGAGCTTCAGCGGAAGTGCTGGGAGAACCTCAATGCCCTCCGTTGCCTGAGCAACGCCAACCGGGGTGCAGATCGCTCTAAGCTGCTGCAGCTCTACAGAGCCCTTCTTCAATCCCGCCTTGACTGTGGGAGTGTGATGTATGGTTCTGCGATACCCTTAGCGTTGCGTTTACTCGACCCAGTGCACCACCGTGGCGTTCACCTAGCGACAGTAGCTTTTAGGACGAGTCCGGTGACGAGTGTCCTTGGAGGCCGAAGTCCCTCCATTGTAGGTTAGGCATGTACAACTGCTGGCCAGTTACGTTGCACACGTTTGTAGTTATCCTGTGCATCTGAATCACTGTCTCCTTTTCCCGCTCACGTCGGTTCATCTCCTGCATTGGCGGCCCAGGTCAGGGCTTCCAATTGCAGTTCATGTCCGATCCCTTCTTTCCGAACTAGAGTCCTTGCCTTTACCACCTATAATTCAGGTCCATTCACGTACACCTCCATGGTGTACACCTAGGCGACGGATTCACCTGGACCTTTCACATGGCCCAAAGGACTCAGTTGACCCTGCAGCTGTCCACCGCTACTTCCTCTCGATTGTTGACATGTACCGAGGGCTTGATATAATAAGGTCATATCTGTGTCAATGTGGAATTAGAGGACTTGTAATGCAGGGTGTTTATGAATGAATATCGGGGGTTTAACGCTTTATAATATTTGTTATATTGAACTTATAGTTATAAATGATATGTCAAATAAAGAGCAACTCAAACAGTTGTGTTTGGCACCAGTGTGCTCTCACCTCACTGGCATAGCGAAATACGCGATTGGTTGAACTTCACTGTACCCAGACGCTGGATAGGCCGCAAGGAGCCCAATGACTGGGCTCGCTTTGCATGGCCTCCACGTTCACTCTACCTAACGCCATGCGATTTTTTCCTTTGGGACTTCATCAATAATCGTGTGTACGTACCTCCGCTACCAGCAGACCTCCCTGAATTAAGAAACCGGACTGAAGCAGCTGTTGCATCAATCACTTAAGACACACTTATAAACGTTTGGGAAAAACTCGGCTACAGACTTTGTGTGCCGTGTGACAAATGTTACTCACATTGAACATTTATACGGTTCTTTGTTAAACTGTTTTAGTTGCTCTTTCATTTGACATATAATTTATAACTGTAAGTTTAATATAATAAATATTATAAAGCGTTAAAACCCCGATATTCATTTATAAACACCCTGTATTAACACGTCTCTGTGTGATTAAGTGTATGAGTATCGGCGAATGTAACTGATCTCAGTTATTTGTTCCAGGAAATACTCGGTGCAAGTGTACGAGTATTCTCTATTATAATCTGAATCAATGAAATTAAATTTGTAACGTAATCTGTGTGGGAGGGAAAGCTCCCTTTGTAGATCAGTATGCCTTAATCATTACAACAGAAGGTGCTGATATTATGGTTTCTAATTTACAAGTAATTTTAAGGAGTGTAGTCTTGCGTAAGGAGTTGATTTCCTACATTTTAGCCATTGTCTGTAGCTTTATTTGCACAGATTACTGTTGCCTTCTGATCTGTGTTGACAGGGTAGCTTTGGCAGTGGACTAAGTGTTCCTGCTGCCTAGGCCCGGAGCAGGGACGTGTTTACTTCCCGCTGCGGTGGCACTTCAGTCGTCACAGCAATCTAGCATCTCTATCAGCCGCATAATGGTGGCTCAAGTTGATGGTTTGATGTGTGCCACGGCAGAATGTTACCGATTAATCAAGAACCAGTAGTATGTCCTATTTGGTGAATTCACTAAGCTCATGAAGGTTAAAGTGTGCCTGCAAGCCCGAAGTTCATCCTTGCTATACCTGCTCTTTAACTAGTCTTTGAAACCTGGCACGCTTTTTACTACTACAGGAGCACATAAAGCTTAAGATCTCTTACTTATTATTTAGAACTATTGAACTTTTCCCTTGGCCTACAGTCATTAGCTAACTCCACTCATTGTGAAACTTCCCTGCTTGTTGCCTGTTGGCTGTGACAGCCGCCTGCTGTATTTCTCAGCATATCTTGTATTTTGGGCTATTGTATTTTTATAAAGGGTCATTGTCAACATTACTGATGGTGTGTACCTGTTGCGAGTCACTTTCAAATTGTATGCATTCTCAGTTTTACCTGTATTTTGCGGGATTCTGTATTTTATTGCTTAAGGGATTTTTATTAAGGTTTGTAAATTAAGGGCTTTCCAGCAGCCACAATCAGTGCCCTGACTTTTTACTCTTTCTGTATTTGGGAACCCACTTGTGCAACTTGTTACTCATGCTTGGAAGTTGTTAATATATTTAGTGGTTGTCACTGTAATTCATGTTACTGATTAAATTGTTTGTTGAACCTACTTGCACGCCTAGTTGGTGTGACTTTCTTCTATTTGGGAACTGTATACTCCCGGTTTCAAGCCCTGCTCTTAGTGATATAATTAGTTAAAGTTTGTTTTTAGTGAATTGAGTCTGTTACTTTTTTTCTAAGTTAGGATTTTTGATTATTTTAACAAGTTTTTAAAAAATTGTCATTATAATATTGTTGTTACACAATAAAATGTGTTCCACAAAACAACAAATGACGAAAAATTTCGGTACACCTTCCACGTGTTTTTTCTTGAAGTTATCCCAACCCTAGTCGTGAGGTATCACTAAGTATCATTTGATTGCTGTTTCCGCTGCCTTATATATGTCTTCAGGAACATCGGGCCAAAGTAGGACAAAGAATGTAAAAAAATTGAAAAACTCCTGTAATCAATGTAGCAAAATCTAGAAAAATGGGTAAGATAATTTTCAGTGTTACATCCGACCATTTGTAGGAAACAATTCATCACTTTTGTTGGACTCTTGGCCTAGATATTGTGACAGCTCGCCCTTTAGCAGAGTGACGAAAAAAATTTGGGTTTCACCCAGGATTAATAGTGTGATTCCGCCTCTCGATAAAAAGAAAATTCGGCATGCTAAGCATTTTTCAGCAAGTTGTCAGACAGTTAATTTCCAATAACTGTCATTTCAGGTTTATCAATGCAACAGTTTTGTCAAACTTCAGCTATTCCTGCATTGTCATTCTGCATCACAACATTTTACGAGTTTTATCAAGTATGCCAGGTGCACAGCGCAATATACAGAACAACGCCAGTTCTTACTCAGTTCAAGTTCTATCCAAATACAACTAGTAATGACTGAAGTGCCTGAATGCATTAATTTTTCTTTTATCAGGCGTGCCTGGAATAGGAAAAATGTTTTTCTTCAAACAGTAGACACTTCGCATTTTGTCGCAACCGCTGGGAGTACATTATTCAAAACTTATAACTATGCAATAGGCATAGTTATAAAATATTTGAGGTTGTGGTTATTACTGCAACTAAGGTAATGTGCATCAACAATAACACACGTCTTGATGGAAATACATTTATTAAACACTATATAACTGGACACAGTAAAGCAGAAATATGAGTGTTGCAACACGTGAGAAAGCTGGCATCAGACACCTCCAGAGAAAGTCGTTCACAGATAAAACACTTTTCACCTGTCGATAGTACCCACAGAGCCCCTCCCCCTCCCTCCCCTCCCCTCCCCCAAAATCCCCTCCCCCCCCCTTCCCATAGAAGTGCAGAGCATTGTGAAAAGGTTGTCCCAAGGCCCTGTGCTGGTGTGTAGGAGACTGGCTGCAGTAAGATGTAATAGTTTTATGCCAGCGGGGTAATTGAATATGACATCCAGCTCTGGAGGTGGTAGACACATCAGCTTGTGTCAGTTGAATGTCTTCATGTTTGTGCGCTGAAAGGAGGCCTGAGGGCGCATTGTCAACAGGCGATTGTGGAGCCAATGCCTCAGAGGACTCTTCCTGGATCCAAACGGATTTTACATGCTGTACCAATATTGTTTGAGATTTACCATTTAGGACATTGTGCATATTATTGTTGCTACATGTGAGCACTTTATGTGGTCCTGAGTAGGGGCAGTGAAGAGCTGCAAGTATGCAAGTATGCATAAATACCATGGACTCCAAAGTGGAGTGCACGATATCAGACGAAATGGTATGACCCTTAATGATGATGCTGCTGCTAAGGTGCGACTTTTCATGATTCATCTTGCCGCCATTCGAATCCAAGGCCACCTAAATGTGCTCAACGTGCTGCTGATGCTCGCTGACAGATAATGAGAATATCCTCCAGGTATGCATAGGCAAAGGGGAATTTAAACGACACGAAATAGATAAAATATCTCTACCTTTCAACGGCGTTTTTAAGGCTGTAAGGCATGAACTTGTACTCAAAGAGCCCAAACAGCATGATAGCAGTCTTAGGTATGTCAGGAGGGTCCATGGTACTTTGGTGGCACGCCTTATGGCAGTCAAGCACTGAAAACATTTTGGCCCCATTTAGCAGCAGTGTAAAGTTCTGGATGTGGGAATAGGGTAGTCATCGATGATTGTGTGAGAATTTAGCTTTCTATAAGCAGCACACATACAGAATGTACAATCTTTCTTTAATATGAGGTGTATTGGTGAGGAACAGTTGCTATCCCTCACTGAGTAAGCCTTTGACGATGTCTTCAATGTAGCATAGCTTGAAAGCATTAAAGCACTGAGCCTTGTGTCAAACCAGAACCACGTCCATGGTATTTATTTTGTGACTAGTGTTACTGGTGATAGCACCTAAGCAACAGGTGAGGTGGGAGGGGCAGTTGGATGGCATGAGTTGTGGGTTGCTGGTAGCTGATAAAACATAGCGTCAATGGGAGATGGGCTGTTGGCCCATGAGAGGGGAGGATGGGTCCAGCGGCAGTGCTAGTGGTGTGTCAACTGATATCAGGAGGTCCTGGGCGAGGTGCTGCAATGACAGGTGGTTAGTGTGGCAGAACATCAGCAGAAAGGATGATGCTATAATCACTGTGCACATCATGCAGAAGCAGGTGTGTTGGTTGGGCCTTGTGTAGTGGTCTCCAGTTGTTGCTCTGAACAGAGGGGTGGTGTGTTGGCCCATGTTAGAATGGTCAGGTCAGGTCAGGTCGAGATTTTACTCAGAAGCCTGGGTGTCGGTAGAGAGGCGACTGAAATCCGCCAATACACATGATACTTTGTGGACATCGCCACAGTGCATGACAGTAGCTCCGAGTTCTGTGTGCAAAGAGCTGCTGTCAGAACACTTGTGCGAGAGCTCAGTGCATCGTCACGACGTCAGAGGCCAGTGATGTGCATTCCATGAGAGTTACCAGTTGTGGCACCTGAGGAACAGGCATCAGGTGCGGCATATGGCTGTCATCACAGGAGAGCAAAGCACATGAAGAGTGGCGAAGTGTGGTAGCTTGAAGATCAGGCGAGAGGTCATAGTGGTGGAGGAAGCGAACCCTTCGACTGGTTCATCGATTTCTACCATAAAAAAGTCGATGGAAACAGCCTATTTTGAGCAAAACAGAGTGCTATGCCAACAGAGCTGTGAACATCTGTTTGCAATGGCGTGAGGTAACGTAGCTAGAGAAGGACAGGGATGACACCGACATCCACGCCTGTGTCCGTGAGGAAGTTAGTGTGTGGACACAATATCATGCATGTAGAAGTGATGAGCGTGTGCCTGAGGCAGATGCTGTGTGATCTGGGTGCTGGTTGGCGGTGTGTAGCACCATTGCGCGTAAATGTGTCTGCTTTTGGCGTTTGGGTGACTACAGAGAGGCCTGAAGTTACTAGCAGCGGCGCCAAATGTTGTGTGAACCCAACAGCGCAGATTGGTAGGGAGGTGAGGCAGGGAGGCGGTGTCGATGGACGGACTGGGTCATTATTGAGCGCTTAAGGGTCCGCCAGGCACAGCTTTAGCTGAAGTCAGTGCGCTTTGGGTCGTTGACACTGGCAGCGCAGGCTGGAGGCCACCAGGTGGCAGGGGCGTAGCAATGGGGGACTGGCCCAGGTGGGCGCGGCTGTGGCCACACAAGGGACAGGGTAGTGGGGAAGACACTGCCCCCACCACTGTGCACAGCAACGGCACTTGAGGCATGCCCTGGTGGTGCCGAATAATAGTGAAAACTAGGTCAGTGAAACGGAGGCATGACTCCAGAGGGGCTGTGTCTGCGAAAGCAATAGCAGCTGTTGCTCTTATGGCAGTCTGACAAGTCAAAGGATCCAGAGAACAATGACAGGCATAACTGCATTGTCAATTTGTGAGTGAAGGTGGAGCCAGATGTGGAACAGTGTGCTCGCCTAATACTTTGACATGAATAATGTGATTTATGGCCTCTGAGGGAGAAGGGGAGAGGCAATTTTTAGCTGACATACATTTGCAGTCCTCATGTGGCGAAAGCATTAGGTCATTAATGAGATCAATGTGGTCATGCAGATAACTTATTAAGCAAATGAACCTCATCCTATCACCTGAGATAACAAAAATCGAGGATGTTGTACACTAGGGCAAACCACATCTTAGGATAGTCTTTTTGCAGGGATGGCAGTTTGGGAATCCTCAGAGGGGTAGTATTATGAGTGGGCAATGAACCAGCCAACATGCACTGAGGGAGGGGAGTCATACTGGCCTGTGATTGAGCAGTGCAAGGATCGTTATCAGACTGGTGACAGAAGCAGCAGAAACCTGTCCTGGCTTGTTGTCAGACACATGTTGAAGTCTGCTATTAGCAGAAATGTGTGCGGTCGAAACAGGTGCGTCAGCACTCGGGGCTGTGGTGCGCTGAGCAGGTAGCAGTGCCATACTTGGAGACAGTTGGCGCGAACGAGGCAGGCATGAGCAAGAAAGGGAGGCAATGGTCTGTAGCAGCAGGAGTGGGCATGAGTGTGGCGGGCACAAAGGATGCTGCGACGCCATGGCCCAGTGCATTTGAAGCTGGTGCGAGCAGAGTATGGGCGCTGTAGGTCGCTGTGATAGGAGCCAGTACAGAAGGCATCTGGGTGACAGAAGCCGCCAGCTTCCCCAAAAATCACTGTGGGTTGGAGGCGAGATACTCGGAGATGGGGCTGTCCGATGGGGCGGATGCGAGTTGCGTCGCTGCTAAAGCGGGCATAGAGCAGATTTAGAAGAGGCGAAATGCAACGCCTGGTGAGAATTCAGGCGAACCGATTCGGCAGAGGCGACCGGCATTGCTGCGTAAGCATGTGAAAACGGAACCGTGTGTTCGCAGGCTGTCGCTGAAGGGGGGCGGGTGTCGTCGACGCGAACTGTGAGAACACTGCAGAATGAGGAGCCGAGTGGCACGACGAAGCACGCTGTGGACTCACCAAATGGGACGTGTAGCTACAATATTGTCCATGAGCCAGCGATCTGGTGTGGAGCTGTTGCGTGGCGACGTCATTTCCAGGGACGAGGTCAGTAGGCAGGCCGCTCGGCGCAGCCTGGCCGGTATGCAGGGCGGCCGGCGAGGTCGGTCATATTGTGCTGGGTGAGGCTGGCTCAGTGGCGTTGGAAACCTGTGAAACGAAGTCACGTGGTTGCGTCTCAGCCGTGAGTGACGAGGCAGGTAAGATAGCGGATTCACAGTCAAACTTCATTGTAGGTAGGAGAAATCCAAACGTGAAGGAATAATGCGGTCCATGTTGGAAGTGAACAATGGGAATCGAAGCTCGCGAAACAAAGGTGATGAACATTCACAGATTATTAATATTACTAATGGTTGTCAGAGTCACCAATGGGGCTGTTATGATAACACACATGTCGATGGAAATACATTTATTAAACACTGAATAACTAGACACAGTACAGCAGAAGATAGGAGTGCTGCATCCAGTGGCGCATATAAAACTTTTGCACCCCTAGGCACACCATATTATATGCCCCCCCCAAAAAAAACACTTGTTTTAAATAATAACTATTACCCTATCACATCACGATTGCTGTTTTGGGTGGGAGCAATGTGAGTGTGGAAAAATCATATTTGTTTTATAATCTAATAGTTAAACGTTTAAAGCATTAGGGTCTGTGTAGCTAGATGATGCATAATAAGTGTGCACAATACCTTTAATCCACGTAAGGGTTGAACAGTTTTGTGCAGCAGCTACTGCTTTCACCATAGGTGTTTCTAAAGTTATTAGCAAAGCCTTTACGTATTTATCGACAGAACTGAACTACGTTATTTATTAACACTTTTTCATCTGAGCGTACTATCCGATAACGTATATTTCCGCAATAACTATACATTTCAGCAGACGTCAAGAATATGCGTCAGTTGCAATATACTACAGTATCAGTATGACTTGACTGTACAGCGCCGAACGGCCTGGTTCATTCGGGTATTGTTTAGTATTGTCAGGCGCCTTCGGTCACGTCTGCAAGTAAACGCGGTTTACTTCCGCGTTCTGCCATCGGCAGTTGTAAAATAAACAGGTAATACGCAGTTTGTAAATCCAATAATTGTGCACTAAGTTATAATAAAAATCACATTGTAATCTTAGATTTTTAAAACTAATATAAATAAATAAACAAACTCACCAGTCAGCAAAGTTTGCGTCTGGCTCTGACGGCAGAAAACCCGTTGATCATATCTTCACAGTTCAGACGGTTGTCACATAGGAGGTCGACTTCGATGTGAAGAATGGACAAGGTGTTCAACCTCTCCCCAGACAACGTAGAACGTAGGTACGATTTCAGTCTTTTACAAGCCGAAAAGGAGCGTTCTGCTGAGCAATTTGTTAAGTGCTATAAATAGAAATATTCTAAGAGCAATTTCAACATTCGGAAACACGGCTGTAACTTCTCTTTTCGTAAAAATTTACTCATCTCGACTGGTATATAACTAATGTCAGAAGATTTCAAAAGTTCCGCGAAATGTACACATTCACTAGGGAAGGAATGCTCTAGATCTGTGTCATATGATGCTTGGAGTTTTCCTGCGTGTTCAGCAATATCGTCAGATGAACTGTTCTTAAGGTTACTGAAAACTGTGGAAGAGTCCAACAGTGTTCTATAGCTTTCCTTCCTCCTCGCTAAATAAGGGTAGAAGTTGTCGAGTACTGGGAGAAATATTTCGACTCTAAATTTTTCCCTTCCTGTCAACAAAATTTCTTCAGAGTCCACTTCTTCGTCATCATGAAGTTTGCGTTTTTGTGATCTTTTATAGGTGCATTCATAGTCTACATCAGTCACAATCTCCATGGATTTATTTTCATGTTAATCGAAAGTGCCACGAATAGATGCAATAAATCCTACAAGTGATTCATATAATTTATGCACTATTTTAGTATCAATATTTACACTTTGCAATTTCAGATTTACATCATTAAATCTCTGGAGTATGTCCTTCCAAACTGTCATTATGAATATTGTTTCTGGTCTACTGAATTGATTCAAATAACCTATGCCGCGCGGGGTAACCGTGCGGTCTGGGGCACCTTGCCACGGTTCGCGCGGTTCCTCCCGTCGGAGGTTCGAGTCCTACCTTGGGCATAGGTGTGTGTGTGTTGTCCTTAGCATAAGTTAGTTTAAGTTAGATTAAGTAGTGTGTAAGCCTAGGGACCGATGACCTCAGCAGTTTGGTCCCATAGAACTTACCACAAATTTCCAATTTCCAATAAAACTGGAGCCTCATTTCGCACAAGTGGTCTTTCAAACGTATTATTGGCAATATGTGTGAGGGCATTGATAACGCCCTCTCAGTTTTCGTATAAATTTACACACGCTTCCTCTCTTGCTGACCAACGTGTTTTTTATAAACTTTTTACCGTTTTGCTTCTTGGTTTCATGAAAGAAAGAAGTTTATTCCAGCGCTGTGTAGAAGCAGAGAAAAAATTATAAAGATTTTGCACTGTATTGAAAAATGAACATGCTTCCTGACAACAGCTTCCAGCACTGCTCCCGACTAAATTCAAAGAATGTGCTGCACAAGGCACATAATGCACTTTCGGATTTCGTTCTTTAACGCGTGTCTGCAAACCAGTGTAGGTTTCTGACATATTGCTTGCGATGTCATATGATTGGCCTCTATAGTCAGTAATTTGAAGACAGGACTTTTAGTACTGCCTCTTCTAAGTTTTCAGACTTGTGTCCTGCGTTTGGTAAAAACAGAAAGAAACGTTCAACTGGTTCACCATTCTCGTTCACATATCTTAATATGAAAGATAGTTGATCAATACGTGAAATGTCCACAGTAGAATCAAGTATTATAGAGAAATATTTGGCCTGCTTTATTTCACTTACGATAATTGTTTTTATTTCATCAGAAAGAAGCTATTATTTAATCACAGATTGTTGAAGAAAGGTAACTTTTATGTCCCTACCCTGGATTTCCATATTGTTCAATGTTCTCTGTAAGAAAAGGATCAAACTTAGCTGCAAGTTCAAGAAACACCATAAATTGACTATTATGTAATGAATGGAATTTTCAACGTGTCCACGTAGGTGAAGTCAATGACTTGTTAACTTCTTCGCTACTGCAAACACCATTTTCAATACACTGGGCCAGTACACTTTTTCCGTCTCAAGATATGACTCGAAATGGTTATCTATTGTTCCAAGTAACTTTTTGCTTGGCAAGAGTGATAACTCAGAATTTTTGTGGTCAAGTGAATTCTCATGATGAGATAAAATATTAAAAATATTTTTCCAAACAGCAATGTCATTAGTAGCAATTACAGCCTTACCTCCGAACAATTTACATGGTGCACAAAAAACAGCACCGGTGCTACATGAGTATACTAGAAAATCACGCAAAGTTGATTTACCATCTAAAAGTTTACGGTAAAATACATTTTTCTTCAAATATCTGGTTTTATCGCCTATTGATCTTCTTGAATTAGAAAAATCACCATTACAATTTTGATCCAAAGAAGAGCGGCGCGTTTCGTCACAGGGTTATTTGGTAGGCGTGATAGCGTTATGGAGATGTTTAGCAAACTCAAGTGGCAGACTCTGCAAGAGAGGCGCTCTGCGTCGCGGTGTAGCTTGCTGTCCAGATTTAGAGAGGGTGCGTTCTTGGATGAGGTAGCGAATATATTGCTTCCCCCTACTTATACCTCCCGAGGAGATCACGAATGTAAAATCAGAGAGATTCGAGCGCGCATAGAGGCTTTCCGGCAGTCGTTCTTCCCGCGAACCATGCGCGACTGGAACAGGAAAGGGAGGAGGTAATGACAGTGGCATGCAAAGTGCACTCCGCCACACACCGTTGGGTGGTTTGCGGAGTATAAATGTAGATGTAGATTAATGCCACCTTGTAAGAGAATGTCAATTGTTGATTCGTTGACACACCATTCTGCAGGATCATCACTAACGAGGTTATTCTTTTTGTAATGTCTGACTCGACACTTAGTTTTTCGCGAAACTCAAAATAGGAACAATTTGCTTTTCTTCATTTTTAACATTTTTAACTCGAAATAGGAACAATTTGCTTTTCTTAATTTTTAACTTTTTATTTACATCTTCTACAACAGCTGTAGTGCCAGAAATATCATCCATATTACTTGAACTCGAAGTCGAACCAGCAACATTTTTTGCGAAAAATATATCTACTCTGCCATGCGTTTTTAGAACATTGGCTTCTCGTTCTCGCCTTTCCTTTGATATTTTTCGAAATGCCGCCCCAGTTAATTTTGCACATTTGCTTTTTTCGCTGTTATTCATGTTAAGGCACTTCCAAAATTTTCAGCCAAGAGTCAAAACAAAAGAAAAAAATGTAAAGGGAACGAAAGAAAAACTGTATTCAGTTCCAATTGTCGTACACCACACATGAGCACAAAGCTTTTTACTTTAAACATGGCACATGGGCACAAAGATTTTTTCCTTAAACACATAGCGATGAGCTCGACCTAACAGTGCTGCGAAAGAACGACAATGCAGAATAATTTAATTTCATTGTTGCCTGTTTCTCTGTTGTCAGTGAACAGTAGAAGCACACCTGCCGGCTGGAATTCGTCTAATATAGAAAATGGCACAGTCCCTTTTTCGGCTTCTGTTTCCCGCGTCGCCAGAATTTTAGCTGGGACGCAAATACGTTCTGAATATTCTTGATACTGTCTTGCTAATTTGAAAAGCAAATAATTTTTGGAATTTTTTGCAGTGAGGTGTGCTGGATCGACTCATTTCACACTTATTCTTATAACATTTTAGCAGTTTCCGTGGGCAGAAAATACAGACTACAAAGTTTAAGTAGTTTTGTTGGTAGTTGATGTGGCGTGCTATGATTTGTTTGAACACCGCTGTATGTCTACACACAAACGCACCTTTTGTTCCAACATAAAATAAGAATAACCTTTCCTAGAACAAAGAAGCTTAGTTAAGAAGTTTAATATAAAATTTGCAATGCCACATACTATTCAATTGCACAGAGTGGGAACTTTGATATCGTGCAGACTGCAGCAGAATAAATGAGATAAGCGAAAGTTGGTTTCTTCTTCTTTTTTCGCCAAAAAGAGTTACTAAGTAAATAAATAAAATTTTT
The DNA here is from genome assembly GCF_021461385.2 of Schistocerca piceifrons. Taxonomy (NCBI): domain Eukaryota; kingdom Metazoa; phylum Arthropoda; class Insecta; order Orthoptera; family Acrididae; genus Schistocerca; species Schistocerca piceifrons. Next base: position 323,587,788 of record NC_060141.1, read on the forward strand.
AAACTATTGTGAAGTGTATTTCACACATTATTAGATATTCGCTTATGTCCTTTTCGTATAAGCATGTGTTTAAAAATTGTAAAACATTCCCAGTATCGACATGTTTTGTTAAAGAGGTGTCGTTAAATCAAACCTCAGATATTGAAGACCACAGAGCTTTCACATTAATTACAGTAATGGAGGGTTGACCTGGTACTTCCCTGTAATTTCTACAAGAAATTTAAGTTGATTTGGTTTTTAGATTCTGAGGCCCGCACATGTTACAGTATTTAAGAAACTGCTGATTAATTTATCACAGATTTTCAAGGGGCCCAGTATTTTCACGGGGGAAATATGGTAGGATTAAGTGGCAGCCGACAACATTCTCGGTATAATAACGTTTCAAACATTGTATTGTAGATTGCCGTCCTGACATCCCACTTCAAAATATTTTGAACAGTCATGAAGAAGATATCAGACAGAAACCCAGTGTTAAATTTCGAATCAGACACCAAGTAAACTATGTATATTTCCAAGCTTTATTGTCGAATTTCGTTCTTAAGGCTTATTTAAACTAGCAAGTTGTTTAAAAATATTAAAAATTGTTGTCATTCGTAAGCGCAGTTATTTTAAAACGTAAATGGTTGAAATGAGTACAGAGCAAAAAATACCGCCCCCTTAAGGTGCCAGTGTAGGTCCGTGCCTAGTGGGCCTATATGTAAATCCGCCACTGGCTACAACACAGGAGACAGCTAGCTTCGGATTTCTCCAAAGAAAGTCGTTCACAGATGAAACACACTTTTCACTTATCCATAGTTGCCACAAGGTCAACAAATTAATGTCCCGAGTGATGGAAGACGTCTGTTACGTAACATCATACACTGCCTTGAGTTTCTTTTCTCTGCTAGTCATTTGTGTAACAATTATATTTGCAACAGTTAAAATGTCGAAACGAACTACGAGTTACTCAAAAACTGATATTTTTTGTATGGTTAAAGTGCTTAAAATACGCGTGTGTGCACTTTGTGCTTTGCACTGTATGGTGCTACGTTCGCTTGTCATGGCTGTGTGTGCTTATTCGTCGATCCTCGAGCTAGGCAGAAATCGCTGTTGTATGCGGTTCTTTGTGCGTCACCAACATTTGCCGTGCGGTTAGCAGCTAAAATTTTGACAGTGCATTTTTTCCTGTGTGAGAAATTTTAGTGCGAGATTCGACATGTTGGATTGGACCACCATTAACAAACATGACTCCAATAATCCTATTGTTTCCTCTCCATTTTCCAATTCTAGTACACTGCCGCGCCTCTACCAACATGTCCCACAGACCCTACAATGGCATACCCTCCACATCCTCTCCCAGCAAAAATTAAACCATTTTCTTTCCCCAGACCATGTAATCGGCCCCACAATTTACCCATCCTACCAACTATAAATGTACTCCACACAATCAGTCTCATAAGGGCTCACTTTCACTTCTCTCTCCATCCTTCCCTGCTTCTTTCCCCCTTCCTTCTTCTCTTCCTACCTCCTGTTTCCTCTGATCTTATCGACACCTCCAACTACTATTTCCTTCCTGTCTCCCAACATCCTTTACATCTACACCATTCATCAGTCATCTATCATTATATCCACACCCTTCTATCAACCGCAACGCCCAACTTTATGCCCCTTCAACATCAGGCGACCTTTTCCTGAGTAGGTCCTTCACGTTTTAGTGACAGAGAAGTAGATCTTTATAACATAATTGTTTTACATCCTGTTTTAAATTTATCCTTACTGTTCTTGTTTTATCTTTTTACTATTCCTGTTTTAAATTGAAAAGGAAGGAAGTACTGTTTTTTATATATAAATCCTTGCATTAATTTCACCTGTAAAAATTGTGTGAATTGAGTTGTAAATATCTCTCAATTTAGTGTTTTTCTGTTTTTATACTTAGTTACTGTTTCCTTGGCCAAAGAGCTGTTTGGATGTACCACTTACAGCCTGCCCATGGTGGTCATGCCCTCTGTTTGTTGGCACAACTTCAAATTTGTAAATTCATGAAACAGAAGGCAACAAGAATGCCAAATAGACAGAGTGATTTGACAATGCTCTACATCAATCATCTGATTTTCTCATTTTTCTGCAGTTCTGAAGATGGTCATCACTGATCGAAATCGGTAGTCAAAGGACCGAAAATTATTAATCATTGACAGAAATAACAGAAATTTATTCTAAACGTTTATTTGCGACTATGTAGCAGGTTGTGAAATCACACTTGACGGATGAAGCAAAGAGAGCAGTCTAGAACAGGCGAAGTGGGAATTCCAGGTCAAAAGAAATCTACTGGTATCAAATACAGACGGAAATTTTAGGGTGTAATTTCTGAGAATGTTTGTTTTAAGCACAGATTGTATCGTAGTGAAGCCTGGACTGTGGGGAAACTGTAAAACAAAATAACAGAAGCGTCTGAGCTGTGGTGTTAGAGCAAGATGTTGAGAATTATGTGAATTGTCAAGTAATGAGGATGTTCTCCACATAATCAACGAAGCGAGGAACATGTGGAGCACACTGACGAGAAGAATGGACAGGATGACACAACATTTGTTAAGGCATAGAGATTATCTTCCAGAGTTCTAGAGAGCCGTAGGAGATTAAAATAATAATAATTATAATAATAATGATAATAATAACACATTGAAGTGGAAACGTCACACGTTACTCATTATCAATTGATCATGAGTCGAAGCTATGATTTTAATCATTGTTTCTGCAAAATACCGTTCACGCAGCTGTTGAATGATAACCATTATGCTGTGATGAAACTTCAGGTCGTCATGTAGGATACGCCACAGTTGGAGCGTGAACGTCACAAAGATGGCTCACGATGCATAGGGACGTTTTGCGACTGAGGAAGAATCTCCATTCTCACCATGTTTGTACTCTGATTTGTCTGAAAAGAGCCAGTTGACCTTTTCTTTACAACACTGTAAGAAGCGAATGATTAGCTAATAGAATCAGAGAAAGCTCCATGTTGCACATCATTAAACCATTGACGTAAAAGACGGAGGATGTAATCAACTGAGCCGGTCGGAGTGGCCGAGCGGTTCTAGGCGCTTCACTCTGGAACCGCGCGACCGCTACGGTCGCAAGTTCGAATCCTGCCTCGGGCATGGATGTGTGTGATGTCCTTAGGTTAGTTAGGTTTAAGTAGTTCTAAGTTCTAGGGGACTGATGACCTCAGATGTTAAGTCCCATAGTGCTCAGAGCCAATTGAACCATTTTTTGTAATCGACTGAACAATGTTTCTAAAATACTCCTCAAAAGCGAAAGCACGAAGATTTCAGTGCGCCAAAGCTTTTGAAACCACCCACTCTGAACTACTTGCAGGTGCAGGTGGAAGATCGACAGCCGGCAGTTTCCCAAATAGCACAAGCGTCAGAAACAAGAGCACAGGAAGACAGTATTACCACCAAATTGAATGAAAACTTTACGAACAAAAAGTCAGAAGTTGAAAATATTTTTAATAACCATTTTCAAAATGTTGTGGATATAGTAGGATCCAGGTGTTCATTAGAAGATGTTAGGCTGTTGATGGAAGAGGCCACACCTATGCAATTTGATACAATTGAAATCTCACCCACTTCTATCTTTGAAATTAGGAAAATAATAAACTTGCTTAAAAGCAAAAACTCACATGGAATTGATGGCATTTCCAGCAAAATACTAAAAGCTTGTTCTCGACAAATAAGTAAGATACTCAGCCACCTGTGTAATAGCTCTCTGGAACAGGGCATTTTCCATGATAGGCTGAAATATGCTATTGTTATATCTTTGCATAAAGAAGGGGATAGATCTGATGTCAACAATTACTGTCCAGTCTCCCTTCTAACAGCTTTATCCAAAATTTTCGAGAAAGTAATGTATTCAAGAGTAGCTTCACATATCTGTAAAAATGAAGTACTAAAAAAATGTCAATTTGGTTTCCAGAAAGGTTTTTCAACAGAAAATGCCATATATGCTTTCACCAATCAAATTTTGAATGATATTAATAACCGAACACCATCCATTGGGATTTTTTGTGATCTCTCAAAGGCTTTTGATTGTGTAAATCATGAAATTCTGCTAGACAAGCTCAAGTATTGTGGCATGAGTGGGACAGTGCACAAATGGTTTAATTCATACCAAACTGGAAGAGTGCACAATGCTGAAATAAGCAGTTCTCATAATATGCAAAGATCAGCACATTCCTCAAACTGGGGAACTATCAAGAATGGGGTTCCACAAGGGTCGGTCTTGGGTCCTTTGTTGTTCTTAATATATATTAATGACTTGCCATTCTATATTCATGAAGAGGCAAAGTTAGTTCTCTTTGCTGATGATTCAAGTATAGTTATCACACCTGACAAACAAGAATTAACTGATGAAATTGTCAATAATGTCTTTCAGAAAATTACTAAATAGTTCCTTCTAAATGGACTCTCACTGAATTTTGATAAGACACAGTACATACAATTCCGTACAGTAAATGGTATGATGCCATTAATAAATATAGACCTTAATCAGTAGCATACAGCTAAGGTAGAATAGTCAAAATTTTTAGGTGTGTCAATTGATGAGAGATTAAATTGGAAGAAACACATTGATGATCTGCTGAAACGTTTGAGTTCAGCTACTTATGCAATAAGGGTCATTGCAAATTTTGGTGATAAACATCTTAGTAAATTAGCTTACTACGCCTATTTTCACCCATTGCTTGCATATGGCGTCATATTTTGGGGTAATTCATCACTGAAGACTAAAGTATTTATTGCACAAAAGCATGTAATCAGAATAATAGCTGGAGTCCACCCAAGATCATCCTGCAGACATTTATTTAAGGATCTAGGGATATTCACAGTAGCTTCTCAGTATATATACTCTCTTATGAAATTTGTTATTAACAACTAAACCCAATTCAGAAGTAATAGCAGTGTGCATAACTACAATACTAGGAGAAAGGATGATCTTCGCTATTCAAGATTAAATCTAACTTTGGCACAGAAAGGGGTTAATTATACTACCACTTAAGTCTTTGGCCACTTACCAAATAGTATCAAAAGTCTGACAGATAACCAACAAGTATTTAAGAAGAAATTAAAAGAATTTCTGAATGACAACTCCTTCTACTCCATACAGGAATTTTTAGATATAAATTAAGAAAAAAACAAACAAACAAAAATTATAAAAAACTTAAAAGAAACAAAAAATAAAGAAGTTGTTATATTAACTTAATTATGTTGTTAAATAACTTATTTATGTCATGTATTGGAAAATTTGACTCGTTCCACATCATTACGAAATATCGTATTCATGATCCATGGAACTAGTATTAATCTAATCTAACATAACCTTCTAGCGCCACCCTGCGGTATTGTGTATGACATTAGAGAAGAGTCTAGACATGAGTACTATAAGCTTGTTCTTTCATGGACCTGAAAAGAAGAAAAACATTTAATTCAAAAAATTTTCGATAAGAATGTAGAAATTATTAGTCTGTCATTCACACATTAAATCACTGTATATGTTTACGTTACTGTAGTGTACAGGTAGTTTAGAATAAACTACTGTGGTTCATTGTACTATAATGCTTTATTCGCCTGATTGGTAGGTGCATGTGTGGGAATCTAAGAAAATTTCTTTTTAATTGCATTTATTTTATAAATGTGTTTGCCTCCATCTTGTTCCTCCAGTGACTATCGTAAATCAGTCATTTCTGATCTTTCTCTTACTAAAACAGATGAATAGTGTCTCATGTGCTTGAAAAAACGTTGCACGAAAAATCACATATTGTTATCAGAAAGAGCCAAATCAGGTACTTAACTACAATCGATGGAAATCATTCGCCGAGTTCTCCTAGTCTCGTGAACTCAATGTCGACGACTTATGGCTTATGACATACTGACAGCGGATTGTACTTCCCTTAGTCTGCTAACATCGCAAAACTAAAAACAACGTAAAGTTAAAATCGAATCCAACTAACAGATTTCAAATGTAAGATAGAAACACACTTAAAAACATAGAGGATACATTTACAGACAGAAAGATTTGTACAAAAAATCCTCAAGCCCCCAGAGTGAGACATGAATCAAATGTCCATAAAGAAAATTATTCTGTCTGCCTGATAGTGAATATCAGAACAGCTCCCACATACCTAATAGCAAAACAAATGCAGTCACAACTCACCCAATACGAAAACTAGAAAATGATAGAACACTACGAAATACCTGTCAGCTAGTAGAACACATAAGAGACATTAGAATTCCTGGCATGGCAACACTGTTGTCCTTTGATGTAGAAATTATGTAAAACGGCATCTGTGTTAAGGAAACCATAAAACTAATTGGAGAAAACCTGAAAAGACAAAACTAGTTACCTCATGAATACACAGATGAAACAATAAAATTGTTACAGTTAATAACACAACAAGATTTTGAATTCAATCAACAATACTAGAAACATGAAGGCTTACCCATGGGTTTCTCTTTTTCAGAAACATTAGCCAATATTTTCGTGAATCATACAGAAGAATTAATATTTGAAGACGTAATAACAAAGGAAGCAACAACATTATCTACTTGTACAGGTTCACAGTGGCATAATATGCATGGTAGATGAACCTAAAAATACAATATATGAACTACACAAAGATATTAAAACTGTACACAAAAACATAAAGTTCACAGCAGAGAACAAGAAAACTCACTCATCTTTCTAGACATAAGCATAAGAAAAGACAACAAACACATATTTGACATATATAGAAGACCCACAACAAATAACACATTCTGAAATGCAACCTCAAACCACATGCAGATTCAGAAACAGGCTGCAATCAAATGCATGCTAAATAGACTGAATAGCATCCCACTAAACACTAATGATTATCAAAAAGAGCTGGCCATTATAAAACAAATAGTATTAAAAATGAACACAAAGAAACAATGTTAGACGAACTAACCAGAAAAATAGAAACAATGAAAAAAATACTATCCAAACCACACCAACACACACAACCCGCACTACCACAAAAAATGGCATACAATGACGAACCATAACAAATTCACACATAGAATAGGTAGCATATTAAAACAACAAAGCATAAACATTTCTCACAAAACAAAGAACTCAATGCAAAAGCGTATTCCAAAACTGAAACAGCAACCTGGTATCTAATAGTTCAGTGGAATGACTGGCAGGACATTCAACACAAGGCAGAAAGAACACATCAGAGCATTGAAATACCGTACAAACGAGTCAACATTTGCAGATCATCTGAAAGAGGAGCACCACAGACCAAGCAATATTGAAAAAGATACGAACATCCTAAGAATCAATAAAGACAGACACCTCTTCCCTTTACAAGATAATTTTCCACGTACACAAACCATTAACACAAATAAACAGTTGCTCAGTGGCTAAATAAATACTGGAGACCAGTTACTATGTGAAATAATTGGAAAGTAGCTTGAAAAAGAAGAGCCTTTTCCATCTGTCATCCTCACCCGCCCAACCCCCCCTCTCCCACGACTTCATTTCACTTCTTGCTACTCACTTTTTCCTACAACACACTCTCCATCACCCTGCTATGCACTTATGTCCACTCATCTTTGCTTCTACCTCCCCCACCTATTAAAAGAATACACTCCATCACTGTTCCTTCATTACTCTTACACGGTGTATAAATACATAGCAACATAATTAGAGTAAAACACATACAATTAACTGAAAAACGTATAGGTCACAGGGAAACTAATGGCAACATGGTGGCAACACTAGAAATCACAATACACACTTAGATGCATAAAACAATAAACTGTTAACAGTGGTGTAGACTAAAATTATCAGTGTATAAAGAAGAAAGACACCAAAGACGTGTAGCACGAGGCATTTCCTGACGTAAGCGAAGAACCAAGCGGAAGTGACCGTAAGTAAAAACAAAAAATTGTTAACGAACTGTATCTCGATCTTAAAAACAAACAAAATTGTAAATAACCTTAATTACAGATACAGATAATGCATTACTTCAATAAAGTAAATTCATCTGGGGAGAGTAACATGCGTTTTCTTTTAGTTGTAGCCAAGGAACGAAAATACCCTCAGGAAGAACAAAGCAACTGCGGACAATATGGTCATACAAATGAAAAATATAACAAGGAATTCTAGAAGAATACTGTGGCTTTTCTCAGTACATGATTAATAAGTCAAGTACTGCAGAAATTTTATAAGAAGTGATATCAACGCGTAAGCTTCGTGAAAGTGCAACATATTTTCCCTGTCCTGCTCAAGACGTAACGTGCACCTAAAAATCCTACCGTTCGGAGAGACATAGTTAACGACGTGCTGTTAACCTAAATTTCTATTGTTAAATGGATAATGCAGGTGTTTCAGGAAAGGAGGTAGGCAGGGATACTTAAGTCAACTTAAAATGAAAACAGTCGTAGTTTGTGTCCTTGTTAGTAATTGTTGGTTCAAATCTTTGATGACCTGCAGAACAACTCGTCGACGCAATGACAATAGGACATTGTACCTCAGGAAGAAATGTTCTGGTATTAGGTATTTTTTGGTTAAATTATGGCGTCCTAGTGCCGTAACCTTACTACTGGAACAAAAGAAGGAAGTTTAAAGCTTATCGTAGATCAAAATTGAGCTCGTCTGAAACGACACGAGCTCCATATAGACTGGAACAGACTTTTTTTTGCGTCATCAGTCTTCTGACGCGTTTGATGGAGCTCGCCACGAACTTCACTCCTGTGTCAACCTCTTCATCTCGGAGGAGCACTTGCAACCTACGTCCTCAATTACTTGCTGGATGCATTTCAATCTCTGTCTTCTGCAGTTTTTGCCCAGCTCCCTCTAGTACCATGGAAGTTATTCCCGGATGTCTTAACAAGTGGCTTACCAACGTTTCCCTTCTCCTTGTCAGTGTTTTCCACATATTTCTTTCCTCTACGATTCTGCGCAGAACCTCCTCATTTCTTACCTTATCAGTCCACCTAATTTTTAACATTCGTCTGTAACACCACATCTCAAATGCTTCGTTTCTCTGTTGTTATGGTTCTCCAACAATCCATCTTCCACATTCATACAATGCTGTGCTCCAAATGTACATTCTCAGAAATGTCTTCTTCAAATTAAGATCTATGCTTGATACCAGTAGACTTCTCCTGGCAGGAATACCCTTTTTGCCAGTGATAGTCTGCTTTTGATGTCATTCTTATTCAGTACGTCATTCGTTATTTTGCTGCCTAGGTAGCAGAATTCCATAACTTCATCTACTTTGTAGTCATCAATCCTTATGTTAAATTTCTCGCTGTTCTCATTTCTGATACTTCTCATTACTTTCATCTTTCTCTGATTTATTCTCAATCCATATTCTGCACTCATTACACAGTTCATTACGTTCAGCAGATCATGTAGTCCTTCTTCACTTTCACGTAGGATAGCAATGTCATCAGCGAGTTATATCATTGATATCCTTTCCCCTTGAAGTTTTATTCCACCTCTGAACCTTTCTTTTGTTTCTATCATTGCTCCTTCCATGTACAGATTGAACAGTAGGGGCGAAAGGATACATCCCTGCCTTACACCATTTTTATCTGAGCACTTCGTCCTTTGTCGTCCTTTCTTATTATACCCTCTTGGCTCTTGTACATATTGTGTATTATCCGTCTCTCCCTATAGCTCACTCCTATTGTTCTCAGATTTTAGAACATCTTGCACAGTTTTACGTTCTGGAACGCTTTTGTCAATTCGACAAATCCTGTGAACGTGTCTTGATTTTTATTTAGTCTTGTTTCCATTATTAACCACAACAGCAGAATTGTCTCTATCGTGCGTTTACCTTTTATAAAGCCAAACTGATCGTCATTCAGCGAATCCTCAATTTTTTTCCATTCTTCTGTATATTATTCTTGTCAGCAACTAGGATGAATGTGCTGTTAAGCTGACTGTGCGGTAATTGTCGCACTTGTCAGCTCTGACAGTCTTGTGTAGATGATATTCTTCCGGAAGTGAGATGGTATGTCGCCAGACTCATATATTCTGCAAACCAACGTGAATTACTTTGTTGCAAGTTCCCCCAATGATTTTAAGAATTGTAATGGAAAGTTATCTATCCTTTCTGTCTTATTTTATCCTACAAAGCACTTTTAAATTCTGTTTCTAATACTGGATCCCCTATCTCTTCTAAATCGACTCCTGTTTCTTCTTCTATCACGTCAGACAAATCTTCCCTCTCATAGAGGTCTTGAAACTTCCCCTTTGAACAATTTATATAGGACTGTGCTTAACCTGACACACAATACTTTGTTAGCGCAACGCAATCTGACTTTCAAAATTCCCTACAAAAGAATGGCCCTGACTAACATTAAACTATACCTTTCACAAATCACTTACCTCACAAAAATCTTCGCTGCTCAAGCTACTGCAATACAGCAAGCGCCACTACTGCCAGCTAAATAAAAGATTCAAACTACTAAAGGCACTAACTACTGATAGGGATAGTTAGCAAATGAAAGATATTAATAGAGAACAAACAATGTATTTACCTTAATATCATCACAAGTCATAATATATATATCAGTTCATGACAAATTGCAAACCTCCGCCATCTCTCTCCCCACATCCACCACTGCTGGCGGCTCACCTCCAACTGCGCAACGCTACGCGCTGTTAACATCCAGCTGCCGCTGCCCAACACTACAATGGCAGACAACAATGCAAACTAGCCACAGACTGCACACAGCACAGCCAGTGATTTTCATATTGAGCGCTACGTAACGTTGCCAATAAGAAAACATAAACAGCCTACTTACATAGAGAAAACATAAACAGCCTACTTACAGTCTTCAGTGTATTCTTTCCACCTATCCGCTCTCTCCTCTGCATTTAACAGTGGAATTCCCGTTGTACTCTTAATGTTGCTACCCTTGCTTTTAACTGGTTTTAACTTTCCGATGTGCTGAGTCAATCCTTCCGACAATCATTTCTCTTTCGATTTCTTCACATTTTCCGCGCAGCCATTTCATCATCGCTTCCATGCACTTCCTATTTATTTCATTCCACAGCGTCTTGTATATCTAAATTTCCCTGAACATTTTTGTACTTCCTTCTTTCATCGATCAGCTGAAGTATTTCTTATGTTACCCCTGATTTCTTCGCAGTTACCTTCTTTGTACCTGTGTTTTCCTTTGCAATGTCTGTGGTTGCCCTTTTTAGAGATTCCTCTTCAACTGTACTGTCTATTGATCTATTCCTTATAGCCTTGTCTACAGCCTTAGAGAACTTCAAGCGTGTCTTGTCATTCCTTAGTATGAGGGTTATACGGAAAGTAAGGAACGATCGATCGCGAAACGGAAAATACAGTGAAAATCTGATGAATCTTGCCACAGATGCGTTGGGCATTGGGTGTAGTACGCCCGTCGCTAGCATCATGTCGCTGTTTTCAGTTCTGAGCACACAGTGAGAACGTAAAGATGACTAGAAATTAGAGTCTTCCGCCAAGTATGGGGGCTTGGCTAAAGATTTTGCCTGAAGCTATGCAATCCACATAACATAACTTTCATGCAGTTTGCTCTACACGACAACACGACAATTCTCGGCCGCACTCTGCAGGGGCAATCAAGATGCTCCTGCAGCGCTTTCGATGGGAAGTGTTTGATCACCCACAATACAGCCCGTAATTGGCTACCCCTGAGGTTCATCTCTGCTCAAATGAACCGTTGGCAATGAAGACAATTTTTGACACAGACAACGAGCTGCAACCCAGAGTAGAAAATTGTCGAAAACCACTGGTGGCTGTCTTCTATAACGAGGGAACTGAAAAGATGGTAAATGCTACGACAGATGTCTAAGTTTGAGCGGCGAGTGTGTAGAGAAGTAGCTGGAAGGTGCAGCTAACCGCTGCAAATAAAACAGTTTTGATTTTCATTGTGGTTTCCATTTCGCGACCTATCATTCCTTACTTTCCGAGTAGCCCTCGTACTTCCGTACCCTACTTCTTTGCGTTTTGATTCTTCCTGACTACTCTATTAAACTTCAGCCCACTCATATGACATAAGCTGTGTTATTTTTAGAACCATTCCGAATTTGCCTTGATTTGTTTATGGAAATCATTGCGAACTCATAAGAGTTTGGGAGGACGAGTGTTTCATCATTCGAGTCCGAATGTCTTAACCAATACGCAGCTTCACTCGGTAGCAATGCAGGAAACAAAATCTCCAGTCATTATCCTCCAAACTATTTTGTTTCAGTAGTTCATCCTGAGTCGACTACTTTAGGTAACAACACCTTATCGCGCGCTCCACTTGGACGAGTACAAATGGTGCCACAAGCCAATACAACGGCAAGAAATCGGATAAACATTCCTCACCCAAGCAGCGTCTCTTGGAAGGGTTCCACGTGACCTACTTCCGTGGGGCTGCTCCAGCAGCTAGTCGCCTGGAAACGAAAAGCTCCTCAGAGCTGTCGCCAGATCAGTGGAGGTCGAGACATCCAGTGTCACTTCCTTTCTGTAAATATATATTTATTCGTGTTAAGTCCAATGGCCATTTGAAATCTTTTCACCCAATTAAAAAAAGGTGTAATTACATAACTAGGAGAAAGGTTTCAGCGTCCTCAAAGACTTTTTAAGAAGGATGACAACTGAAGTGATAGGTAACACAGCATGACTTTTCGATGTCTACGGAGAACCAAACGACGAACTTTATTATTACTTTTTATTTCATCCTATTTTGTATGTATGAACAGTTAGTGAAATAACTCTGTAAACGATGCATCTGTGCTCTTACTTTTAATTTATGTATTTACGTGAGTATCGACTCCTAAGGCGTCGTATACAATCGCTGGACTAATTTCGTTCGTCTGATATTTTTGTAATTCGGACATTTTGTTATCATTTGGGTGTTTCGTGTCTCACTCTCGTAAGGCACGGACGCTATTTTGCTGTGCTCAGTGCAAATATTATTATGTAAGTGACACTTAGGCTTAACATTGTATGAAGTTATTCCGCCTTTATTTCTAACAGAAACCATGTCACTTCTATATGATTTTTAATTTGTTTGACGTTTTCAGAGGATCAGGGCTGGAACAGGGGCATCGACTGCACGTTGTTGGTGGACGTTTATAACGGAACACTTGTGTTCAGTCACTACTTTTCATTGCGTCTTACATTATATGTCCTGGCGCGGTCATTTTATTTCTATCTCGCATGATTTTCACGCAAGCTATGCAAAGAATGATTCGGTCATTAGTCTACTAACAATGACACCGATGTGTAGCCTACACCCGTCGGACACGGGCTCCACGAACACTTAAAAGTTCTTTATGGTGGTTAAATTCCCTTATATGTTGCATTCTTAGCTTCACGCGAACTCGGTACGACGCATTGACTGCATTACCGCGCTCTGTACGTACTGCGGACTACAATATGCGCAACCACCGGCTGCTGATACGTAACCTTTTTTCTAATTTATATTAAATAACTGAAATTCCTGTTTTTGAATCTATTTAAGGATAGTAACGTGTCATTCTGACGCCAAACGGGGCGCCACAGAAAATTTCTATTGTACTAATCTGTACTTTGTTCTGTGTTTCATGTACCGTATTTCGAGACCCGAAATGATGAAAAATTGTTCTAATTAGAAGAATCCAGACTAAAACGATGAAGCTGAGCAACACATTTGTAAAAAAAGTAAGGAACATCAATGCACTTAGTCTGTTCATACGATTCACTGCTTTAAGTAATCGCTCAGTGTTAATTTCCGTTATAAAGTCAATCTTCATGGTTGCCAAAAGTTGTTATTTCAGTTTGCTAATCATTTTTAATGTCAATTTTGGACTTATTTCTATTGTAAATGCTGAAATACGGAAAATTTCCCAAAATGAATACCGGTGATGAAGTATAAAGACAAACGCAAGTCGATGGCGGATCGATTCCGAAACGGACGTTTCGGAAATCCGAGTCGCGAATGTTTCCACCCTCTGAGTCGGAGAATATGCAACCGGGAACAAGTGAAGCAACTGCTGATATTGAGTAACCGATTACATCATTCAGTGACTTATACCAAAAGCTGACAAATATGTTGGACGATGTTGCTACGAAACAAAATGCCGACTTGGCTGCAAATACGTCAAGAAACGTAAGTGCTGAATTGAATTCAAAATTGGAACGCTTAACGAGAAATATTCAAGAGAAATTTGATAACGTGACAAGAAACTTAAATAATGAATTAAATTTAAAATTTTGTGAGCAGAGCACTGAATTAGATTCGGAGGTTCAAGATTTGTCCAAAAATATGCACACGCAATTTGGTACTGTGGTGATAGACTTGAACGGTCAATTAAATGCGAATCTCATGCAGATCAGAACCGAGATGACGAGCCTCACGGAGGCATAGCGTGAGATTCCTGATTAAGTTAAAATATTGGTTTAAGATGTAAAATAGGTAGTTCAGAGATAGTCAGCTGTGGAAACAAAAATATCAAATTTGATAAAGCAATTTAACGATCTTTTCCTTTAATAAGTTCGTAAGCTGCAGGAAAATCTCGCTGCTCTAGGTGAAAAATTACATAAAGTTTTTGAGCAACGGGTTTCTTGACACAATATGGGCATATTTCAGAAAGCGGAGAAGGAAATAACGTGCTACAGTTCAAGCTGTCGATGGAGAAGTATTGTTCAAATCTGAAATATCAGGCAAATCTCTTCACAATTGAAGTTAGTCAGATGCAAAATATTTTAACAAACGAATTGCCTGTCGACGACTTTTAAAGCGGAAAATCTGATAGATACAAGAGTCACAGCGCGTGACAATATTTTCACCGCTGTTTTTGCATGATAATCCGGCGGGGCGAGAGAAAAGACTGTAACTTGACCGCAACATATTGGACCTTACAATCTGTATGGTCATTCCCCAATGGAACCTGTGGGGGCGGCAACGACTTTATCCGCAATTTTGTTGGAAGAAGAATTACTGAAACACTGTCAACCTGAGATTTTTATTCCTAAAAGAAATTCCCAGACCCCGTCGTATAAGAAGCTTTCGAGGAGTTGCCTACATCATGGACAGATCGCCAGGCAATACAAATCGCGGCAGCCTATATGCAAGGCCTCAGCAACCATCGTTCTAGATACGATCAGTTCGAGCAACCGTTCATGACCAAGTATTGGTCACCGCACACACAAGCCCTCCTACGACGGGAAGTTTTCAGTCCTGAAAGGTCCCCACCCTAAGGAAAAGAGCCTTCGAAAATATTTCGAGTGGTACATTAATAAAAAGTGATAATGGGATAATCCCATCGCACTCAAGGATGTGATCGGCACATTACTGGTGGTCATATGGGAAAAGTTATTTCACGTACCGGAAGATAACATTTAGGGTTCTATTTTGTCGTCGATGCTTTAGACTTAATGCATGACGACACGTGACACTCGAACCGAAACGGTGGGGCGCCAGCAGTGCACTCCTGCAGCCATAACAGTGGCTGGAGTGGCGCTGCTCGCAACGGTGCAACCCCTCCCACGCGAGACGCGCAGCAAACGGTAAACAGAAATCAGCAGGCGGATTCCAGAGTCTAAACCGGAGTAATAGTTTCCATCCTGGTTACCAGAGCAGTAGGAATGGGTCACATACTGAGCAGTAATCACCGGGGTAGAACCATGGTAACCAGTGGAGACAAAACTGTCCACCGAATAATAATCTACCGAAAGGAAATCACGGCTGGAATCAACCTGTTTCCGAGCCGAGACCACAAACAGAATGGTCACAAACCCCACGAAATGAGACAATACGGGTTGCGGAATGCGTTGATGAGCGACCTTCTCAAACGGACAATCCGTCAAACTAAATGCGGTCTCATCGTTCTTCCTGATTGTCCGCGGGTATTAATGGAGTCTTGTAATCCGGCGAACATGCTACGTAAAATGACAATCGAGATATCCCTGATGACTGTGTAGCCATACGGTGTCATGTAGGGAAGTCTGAGCAGAGCAGGTGAAGTCGGCGGTATTGCAGTCACCTTAGTGATTGACACCGGAACTAGTATGAGTGTGATAGCCAGTCACTTCCTAAAAAGAATTTTTGAAACAACTAAGGTTCCAATTTTGCCGGTACAGATGGCGTTGTGTCGGAATCTACTCGCACCCTTATGAAAAGAGTAAAGAAGCGGTATTGGTTTTAATAGAATCTGAGAACGGAGCAGTTGAGTGCACGTTCTTATTGGTTAAAGGGTCTAACGGTATAGCTCGCGCCGGATACGGTGGCCGATGCGCTGGCCGAGTTCATTTGTTTGTTCCGTAGGCTAGGCCGACAGTGTCTGAAAGTTTTCGGGTGGTCAACGGTGTCAGAATAGAGGCGCGCGCCCTGCAACCTTTCTCAAACGATTTTACAGGAAGTATTGTCCGCCCCGATGGCTGAGTGGTCAGCGTGACGGATTGCCGACCTACGGGCCCGGGTTAGATTCTCGGCTGGGTCGGAGATTTTCTCCTTCGCCTTTTCATTCCCATCCGGCGCGCAGGTCGTCCAATGTGGCGTCGAATGTAATAAGACCTGCACCAAGGCGGTCGGACCTGCCCCGCAAGGGGCCTCCCGGACAATGACGCCAAACGCTCATTTCCATTTGCACAGAATGTACAAGGTAAAAAATTTCATTTTTTCTTTACTCACAGCTTTGTATGTCAGGTGCATGATGATTTTCCCATCATTTCGCTAATGGCCTAGCTATTGTGACGTTTGCGTGGAAGTATGACAGTTCGCGAAATTCGGAAACGTGTGCAATGAAAAATAGAGGTCGCTATGATTTTGCGTTTTATGCGTATTACGTAATATGTTGCTAAGTAGCTAACATATTGAATTTTTCTTTAGACTTAGGTAGAGGTATCCATCTGTCACCAATCTCGAGAAAACTGATCTGATGTAGCCACAACGTGGTAGCACACAAGCAAGCAAGCTTCAGATTCATGCTCAACAGATTGAACAGAACACCCATAAGCAAACTGAATTACACACAGGAGCTAAATACAATAAAACAGGGAGCGTAAGGAAATGGTTACAAGACCCACATGATGGAGGATTTAAAACAAATTTGTAAACAGAAAATGAACGAAAGCTCAACACACACACAAAATCCTACACAACACAGAGCAACACAACGTACAAAAAATGACACATGCATGTGCAGCAGTACAACAACACACATACAAAACAAGATCGTATATACTCACTTAAAATAACAAAGTTGTCCACATAATAGGCAGTTTATTGAAGAAACAGCGTCTTCAAATAGGATACAGGACAGACAACACAACACAGAAAAGACTCGGAACACGGTAAACACCCACAGATAAATTCAACAGATCAGGAATATATGAACTCGCATGTAATACTTGTCAGTCAGTATACATAGGACAAACATGCAGGAACTTTAAAACAAGATACTCGGAACACCTCAGAGCCCTAAAAAGTAAGAGCACATTTAACACATTTGCTGACCACTTAGTAGTCTATAACCACCACATAATTACAATAGAAACACATTGGAAAATATCGAAATCCAGCCGCAGCCTATACCAAACATTGACAATTCAAGAGAACTTTCACATACAGAAGGCAATAGCAGAAGGCAAAACAGTTTTAAATTAAAGCACTAAACTCTGTAAAGGCACATTATTTAACACATTAAAGGAACTTTACAGAAACGGCAACACAAACAGCTAAAGGAACCTACTCACACACACACACACACACACACACACACACACACACACACACACACACAGAAAGAGAAAACGTAAACAAAATTCAAATTTGGCGCCAAACTCTTTCGGGAAAAAACGAACGCCGACGAGGTTAGTAAACACAACACAGTGCTCACCGCATCTTGCGAAGTAAAAAGGAGTTTATAAGGAAATAAATTACATTAATATGTGTTTGCAGTGAGCTTGGAATCCAAAACAAGGAACAGTCAGAAGAAAACATGATTAGTAACAAATATACACGCAAATCATTTTGACATGCCAAAAATCAAGTTTGTAAAAATCAAGGGCTGTGCAAGTGCCGATGAAATTTGCATTTAAATCGTTTGGTTTGCAGATGACAAACCACCAGTGCAGGACACAATAGAGTTGGTGCTGCAAAACCACGTAATGTAAAATCGCGGTAAGGAGCAAAACGAACAAAAACTTCCTTTACGCCTCACTTTGTTAAAACAATTATAACCTAAAATGCTTACACTTTTTACTGTTTTTCAGTAAACAAAAAACCCACTGATGATGGCACAGAGGTGCTGAAACATGTTTGGGTAAAAAGAAAAAGCAGTGTGTTTGCAAAAAGGCGGAACCCATATCCTACAAAGTGCGTTGATTTTGTCACTCTGTTTGAGGAGCTAATGAACGATCATTCACATCTTTCCACAGGGCTCACACCAAATGAAATTATGCTAAGCAAAGTCGAGAAAAATGATTGGCTGGCTCTGATTCCACTCGCCCGAGATGCGACATATCATGGGAAGAGAAAAAACACCAAGCGCTTGTGACCTTGTATGCCAGCACTGTGACGCGCGTGAGACCACATGATAAAAAGATAGTCCGAACCCAGCCGTTTGACCTAGACGATACGGTGCTACTTAGGTCTCATCCTAAGCCATCTCTTCTAAAGGTAAAGAAAAATGAAATGGCAGTTATTATATAATGGCTTGTACCGAATAATGAAAATTCCACATGATGGATGCTTCCACTTAGCGCATCCGAACTTGTGTAAAGTCAAAGGGCTTTATCACCACCGGAAGCTAAAGAAATTTATAAGTAGAATTTTGTTTTTATTATTGTATATAGCTATATCTGCTCTTTTTTGATTCGCGTTGCATTTTTATCTTGTAGTTTGTACACGTGAGTATGTCAATGTAGCGTACTTAAAAGGAATTGACATTTGGTCTATTAATGCGTGAATGATAGAGCTTGTCACTGGAAATACTGAATGCAAATGCATTCAAATGTTGTTTCACATTTTGAGGATTGTGTCCACTATACACTAGTTAGTCCTTCTGCACTACAAATTTTAGTAACGTAAGTAAATTCAAGCCAATAATATTTAACTTCTCATTTGTCTAATGTTTTCTTTTATGTAATGTAAACAGTAATCTAGAATTCAGTAATTGAGAATTAAGATCCTCTCGTTAAATGTGTCACTAGTGAGTGAAATATCACTGTAGTTACTGTATGAGGATGACTTTTGTGCCTAAAGCGCATCTAATAATAACAATCGTAACCAATCATTACATAGATTACAAAGCGTAGCAAACATGGATTTAGCTCTAGTCGCTATTCGATAACTTTCTGTGAGACACAGATCGCTAGAAGCAAATGGTCCAAATTTTTTTAAAATTCATGAACTGAATATTTCAGTGAAGGTAATTCTTAATTGCCTAATTAGTAAATCAGTTTTAAACTATATGTTTCCTGTGTTTGCTGTAATGTATTAGATGACATGTTTTTCTCATGTGTATTAGAATATATGCTTTAACTATAAGTACGTATATTTTGTCTATGTCCTGAACGTGTTGCGGAACATGAGTTATGTTAAAAGTGCGTCATGTGGGGTTAACTTGTGTCGTACTGCCGTGTTGGCATTTGCGTTCGCGAGCCTTGTTGCTTTTGTAGCTGTGGTCGTTTTGCTTTGCTTTCTGTCAAGTCCATGTTTAGGAGACTAATTGTCCCAATCTTTTATCTCATTTGTTAGACCTTGGACCATTTGCAAGTGTCCGGTTGACTGATAAATTCCGAACTTGGGAAAATACGAGGTCTGTTCAAAACATTCCAGAACATTCGTACTTTCGAGCCAGTGGTGTTTTGGAGCGAAATGTGGTTGGCATTCCTGCACACGCCTGTGTTTAATGTGTAACAGCCGGAAGTTTCATGGTTTTCTGACTTATTTGTTGTTCAATGTTGTATTGAGTAGAACATTGTGTCGCACACTTCGCGAATTTCTGGATGGCAGAGCTAGAGGAGCAGCGGATACGCATTAAATTTTGCTTGCAACTCAAGATGACCTTTACAGAGGCACAACAAATCATGTAGGAAGTCTACAGTGATGAGTGTTTAAGCCGTACTCGGTGATACTGAAGTTAAATGTGACCCTCGTTCAGGACGCCTATTGTATGTAATACGGTCTGAATTTCTTAAGGTATATGAACACTTAACGTTTATATCAACTTATGTAATGAACTGAAATACTTTGCGGAATGAAAATACGGCAAACCATTGGACCACGGCTTTTACCCTAAATGTGGTCGAAGACTTTAAAGTATACTGTGTTTCACATACTTTAAAGCCTTCGAGGGGCCCATGTATTATTACTTTTTATTTCATCCTATTTTGTGTGTATGAACCGTTTGTGAAATACCTGTGAAAACAATGCACCTATACTGTTACTTCATATTTACGCATTTACGTGAGTGTATCGACCGCTAAAACCTCATATCTAATCGCTGTACTAATTTCGTTCGTCTGATATTTTTGTACTTTGGATGTTCTGTTATCACTTGTGAGTTCTGTCTTTCGTTGTCCGCTCTCGTAAGGTCCAGACGCTATTCTACTGTGCTCATTGTAAGTATTATTATGTAGATGATATTTAGGTTTTCTTAATTAGGTATGAAGTTAAAGTTATTCTGCCTTTTATATCTAACAAAAAGCATGTCACTTTTATATGATTTTCAATTTGTATGATGTGGTTTCGTTAATGACCGAACACTTTTCGTGTTCAACCATTGTTTTTCATTGCGTCTTACGCTCTACGTCCCTCAGGTACTTGGAGCGGTCTTTTTATGTGTATCTCGCAGGATTTTCACGCACACTATGCTAATAATGATTCGGTCATTCGTTTACTAACAGTGACACCGTTGTGCGGCCACAGCAGTCGGACACAGGCCCCACGTACATTTAAAAGTTTTTGGTTTTTAATTTGTCTTACACGTTGCATTCTCCGCTTCATCCGAACTCTGTATGAAGCATTGGCTGTATTACCCCGCCGAGCCGTACGTACTGCGGACGTCAATATGCGCAACCACCATCTGGTGACACCTACACTTTTTTAAATGTATACTAAATCATTGAAATTTATGTCCTTGAATTTATTTAAGGGTAGTAACGCGTCAGTACAGATAATGCTGGAAGGAATCAGTTTTGTGCCGTTTTTCACCCAATCAAATATTTAATGTACTATCTATTCTTTTGTGTTGCTCCCAAGCAACAAGTCTTAAGAAAATGAAAATGATTCACACACAAAGTGATCACTTTATAAAGATTTCTGGGAGCCTGCCTATCTAAACGAAGCACGTTGGTTGCAAAATACATGAAAAGTTTCTGTAGCGTACCAAACGAAGGGGATTGTAATTCTGAAACGTGTGGTAGAACTTTTCAGGTGTGATTATTCATAGGTTTTGTACCTTTTCCTTCAATTAGTATTATCTATGTTACCTAAAATCTAAATCTGTATGTATGTGATTATCGTACATGTATATTTTTTGTTGTAAGAGCGTTGTACCCAAAATAGGATCAGTATCTGTTTAAAAGCAAGGAGCGAACAGTTGACAGAAGAGGTATGGGGTAGTGAGTGAAGAGAGAGCGAGAGAGAGAGAGAGAGAGAGAGAGAGAGAGAGAGAGAGAGACAGAATGGAATGGTATATTTATGGGCATCGAATGTATGAAATTATTTCAACGACTCAGAGATTAACAGTCAATGAAAAAAGGTGTATAAAGTCTAGGAAATAATATGATTCCGGGTAATTATAGTTGTTGAGATTCAGCAAGTTTTTTACAAGTGCGGAAGAAGTGATATGTGAGGTATGAATGACGAAAGAATGGTGTCCTTTATCGACTAGGATAATGCATGATTGGATTGATAACTTACTGACTTTTTATGAAGGCGTATCACTTTTCACTGGTTTACGTGTCTTGTGTTTAATGTGGAATCCTGCCCCGAAATTATGCATCGGGTTGCAGTCAAATGTCAAAATCAGAGGCTGTGAACAAATTGAAAATATAATTCAGCCTGTATATTCACTCATGCAGTGTTCCGAGTCCTTTTGTGCTTTTTAGAAAAGCTGTTTGATTTAAGCCAGTTCGTAGCACAAAAGCATAAGTTTTTATTGTAGTGTATATTTGCGTAAGGTCAGAAAAAAGCATTACACCACCTTAGCAAAATTAATGAAGGCAGAGACTGCAGCATCACTCGCTGTTTTCATACTATGTCACGAAAAAGACGACCCTTCTTCGCAAATACCCTTGGGAATTTGCTTGAGCACAGACGTTTCGTAAATAATAATTAGAATTAATAACTGCCATGATACCTTACCTTATAGCTAGAGGTAGTTAAGAAATAAGAATATTTTGAAACAAATTATAAATTAATTAACGCTACGCAATATTACCACGAAGGGAACTACTAACATGTCCATCATGTATTTCTTAAGACAATGTTGAATATTTGTAACAGCTTAAAACTTTTTTACAATGAAGTTATGAACATTAGCTGCTTACAGGCGTTGATTCGAACCCAGGATCTCTTGCTTGCATAGCAGACGCTCTATCCTATTGAGCCACCAGCGACACACAGGACAGTGTGACTGCAGCACCCTCCCCGTGAGCCCCACATTTCCAACTTACTGTTCACACACTATATTTGTAGCGCCCCTGCCCACTACACTCATTACTCGCGGCAGTCAATCTGCCGATTCCCATAAGAATTTGAGGAATTTGAGTGCATCTGCACCGAAGAAGACCATTGGCCGGTGAGCCTTATCTACCGGGTGATCAAAAAGTCAGTATAAATTTGAAAACTGAATAAATCACGGAATAAAGTAGATAGAGAAGTACAAATTGACACACATGCTGGAATGACATGGGATTTTATTAGAACCACCAAAATACAAACGTTCAAAAATGTCCGACAGATGGCGCTTCATCTGATCAGAATAGCAATAATTAGCATAACAAAGTAAGACAAAGCAAAGATGATGTTCTTTACAGGAAATGCTCAATATGTCCACCACCATTCGTCAACAATAGCTGTAGTCGACGAATAATGTTGTGAAGAGCACTGTAAAGCATGTCCGGAGTTATGGTGAGGCATTGGCGTCTGATGCTGTCTTTCAGCATCCCTAGAGATGTCGGTCGATCACGATACACTTGCGACTTCAGGTAACCCCAGAGCCAGTAGTCGCACGGACTGAGGTCTGGGGACCTGGGAGGCCAAGCATGACGAAAGTGGCGGCTGAGTACACGATCATCACCAAACGACGCGCGCAAGAGATCTTTCACGCGTCTAGCAATACGGGGTGGAGCGCCATCCTGCATAAACGTCGTACGTTCCAGCAGGTGTTTATCAGCCAGGATGGAGATGATGCGATTCTGTAACATATCGGCGTACCTCTCACCCGTCACGGTAGCAGTTTTGCTGTCCAGCTCCATCTGTCGGACATTTTCTGAACTTTGTTTTTTTTGTGCTAATGAAACCCCATGTCATTCCAAGCATGTGTGTCCATTTTTACCTCTCTATCTACATTATTCCGTGGTTTATTAAGTTTTCAAATTTATACTGACTTTTTGATCACCCTGTATATGAAAAGGTATCTGTTCTTTCGGACAAGATGGCATCTGTTCTTTCGGACATGTCCGAAAGAATAGATACTATCTTCATATAGATAAGGCTTTCTCGTCAATGATCTTCAGTGCGGATGCCTGGTCGGGGCACACATTTTCAACTGTCCCTGTTGATATTTACCAATGCCTGTAAGCAGCTAAAGGTCTGGATTTCGTTGTAATTTCATTCTTCGAGAGCTGCAAGCTATCCGCAAGAACAGATACCATTTTCATGTAGATAAGGCTTACCGGCCAATGACATTATTCAGTGTTGATGCTGTGAAATTGCTCAAAATCTTACGGAAACCGGTAGATTGACTGCCACGAGTAATGAGTATAGAGGGCAGGGGCACTACAAATGTTGTGTGTGGACAGTATGTTGGAAGTGTCGGTATCACGGGGAGCATGCCAGAGATAAGTCCCTACAGTCGCGCGATCGTCTATGTCCTCGGTGACTCAGTCGGACAGGGCACACATTTTCAACTGCCCCCATTGATATCTATCAACGCCTGTAAGTAAGTAATGGTCTGGATTTCATTGTAATTTCATTCTTCGACGGATGCAAGGCATGTCCGAAGGAACAGATGCCATCATAATATTTAAATTTTTTTTGTCCTGCCATCTTCAGCTGCCTGTAATATGTTTTTAAGGGACACTTTCGATCCATCTGTATTTCACTTGATGAAACTAAATTTTATCATTCCATACGCGCTTCACATTCATTTTCTGCGCCGGCCGGTGTGGCCGTGCGGTTAAAGGCGCTTCAGTCTGGAACCGCGTGACCGCTACGGTCGCAGGTTCGAATCCTGCCTCGGGCATGGATGTGTGTGATGTCCTTAGGTTTAATTAGTTCTAAGTTCTAGGCGACTGATGACCTCAGAAGTTAAGTCGCATAGTGCTCAGAGCCATTTTTTCATTTTCTGCAAAGCAGCATCAGTGTTTGAAATATGTAGATGTTTATGTATACTTTTTTTTTTACATAACAGATTGTAATTCCTGTTTAGAAACTGGCATCTTCTGAGTTACCACAACGCTATAACAGTCCAAATTTTTATTTACAAGATTTGTAGCTGCTGCTCTACATGAGTGCTCGCTTTGCCGGTTTTGTAGCTGCTGTTCTGCTTCCAGTCTTTCGAATTACACTTACACAGCACTGAGAATATAAACACACATTTCCTCGTGCTTTGTTTTGGATATTGTTGTTTTGAATGCTACTGCCAACTACTGAGTGTTGTTAGTAGCTGTGGAATGTGTACTGTTGACGTATGTGACCTTTGTGGATGATGTCAGTTGGTATATTTCGAGGTGTGGGTTGAGCAATTTATCATACCCCCTGAGATGCTACAGATTCTATTCCCAGCAACCCATAGTGATAGAAAACTTCCCATAAGATCATGAGCATTAAAAGAAAACAAGGTCGAGTAACAAATAGCGGTTTATTTAATGATATTAGTAGGCGTTTCCCAATTAAAAATGAAAGTATGGATATGGCACCCAACACAGAAATCTTGATAGGGGAATCCATCGATCTATGAAAAGGAACTAAGGGTCACTATCACAATATGATTTATCGTTAAAAGCCATCAAAAATGTTTCATCCACTGAATCAGGAATGCAATCAATTATTAACAGAAAAAGGAACTGTAAATTGGTACGACACCCTTGGAACAGGTGGATGGATACACGATAGAAACGATATACACTGACCAGCCGAAAAATTACGACCACTGCGTACCGCGACGGTAGCTGCCGCCGGGTGGCGTTGCGGGCACTTGTGCGGTAACAGAAGCATGCTAAGTGGAGCAGACACGGACGTGGGATCACCCTAGCGAAGATATGGGTTGTAAACCCATTGAGATAATCGACTTTGACATTGGGCAGATTATTATTACGCCGGGACTGAGAACGAGTACCACTAAAACGGCGAAGTTGGTTGAATATTCACGGGCTACTGTTGTGAGCATCTTCACAGGACGTGGGGTTCGATGGCCAGTCTTCTTTGTAAAGTAGGATAGATGGTGAACTTCGGCATCTCTGCTGAAAGAGCACAATGTTGGTGCGCGCACTAGTGTTACGGAGCACACTGTTCATTGTAGACTGTTGAACTTGGAGCCCGGCAGCAGACCACCCCTACGGATTGACATGTTGAGCCGGTATCGTCTGTTACGACTGCAGTGGAGACGGGACCGTGGGGATTCGACAGTCAATCAATATAAACGTGTCGGCTTTTCGAATGAAACAGACTTTTGTTACGCTACGTAGATGGTCGTCTCCACAAACGCCACCTTCGAGGTGAACAGCGGCTCGAAATGTGCAGCTGTGGACGAAAGCTGGTGATTATGTTATGGGAGACACTCTCCTTCGGTTGCACGGGACCTGTGGTAGTAATCGAAGGTACGCTGACAGCTGCGAACCACCTGCATCCCTTCATTCTTCATGTCTTCCCCGACGGCGAGGTGATCTTTCACCTGTACAATTACCTGTGTCTCAGTGTGTCATTTTTGACGTGGGCTACAACAGATATGCTGAACTGAGGAATAGAGCTGGCGAGCCACAGGAATGCAGAGCTGCATCAGGCCACCTTCGGGTTGACAACAGATGCAGTGGAGAAAGTAGACTAATCACTGCAATTATCAGCTGCGAACTAGCTAATTTTGGTTACATTAACTGATAACTCAATGTTGTGCACCATCGCTGCATGATTAATAAAAAAAAATGGCTCTGAGCACTATGGGACTTAACAACCGTGGTCATCAGTCCCCTAGAACTTAGAACTACTTAAACCTAACTAACCTAAGGACATCACACACATCCATGCCCGAGGCAGGATTCGAACCTGCGACCGTAGCGGTCACGCGGTTCCAGACTGAAGTGCCTAGAACCGCACGGCCACACGGGCCGGCCATGATTAATCCCTTGTAAGTGAATTACTATTCTTATATGCAGTAAAAATTACAATTCACTGCACTGCACTGCAACGTTTGATTTACAATCGTAAGGCAAAACATTATGACCACTGGCAACGGTGAAGCTGGATGCCTCCTGGTACCGATGGGGACACGTGATGCGATAGCAAAAGAATGTAAGTGTAGTAGACACGGACGGGGGATCACCCTAGAGAAGAAATGGGCTGTAAATGAGGAAATCCATTGAGACAGTCGACTTCTACAAAGGGCAGATTATTATTATGCCGGGCCTGAGAACGAGTATGACGAAAACGGTGAACCTCGTCGAATGTTCAAGTGCTGCTGTTGTGAGCATCTATGGAAAGAGGTAGGTCAGTGGAACTACCACTAGGCGCTAAATGATTGGACGTCCACGACTCTTCACAGAACGTGAGGTTCTGAGGCTTGTTTGCTCTGTGAAGTAGGATAGATGGTGAACTGTGGCATCTCTGCTGAAAGAGCACAATGTTGGTGCACGCACAAGTGTTACGGAGCACACCGTTCATCGTAGACTGTTGAACATGGAGCCCCGCAGCAGACCGCCTCTACGTATTCGCATGTTGACCCGACATCATCAATTACTGCAGTAGGCACCGGACCATCAGGATTCGACAGTCGATCAATGGAAACGTGTCGGATCTTCGAATGAAACAGATTTTTGCCACCATCGAGGTGAATGGTGATTCAAAACGTGCAGCGCGCTATGGACACAAGTTGGTGGGAACAGTATAATGCTTTGGGAGACATTCTCCTGCGCCTCATGGGATCTACTATAGTAATCGAAGACACGCTGACAGATACGATCACCCTAGCTTGATGTCTTCCCCGACGGCGAGGTCTGCAGTATAATTATCGGTGTCGCTGAGTGAGAAACGTACTGTAGTGGTTTGAGGAGGATTAAAGTGAACTCACGTTGATGTCTCGACGACCAAATTCGCCTGATGTATATCCTATGGAACTCACGTGGGTCGCTATTGGGCACCATCACCGCGTATACAAATAAGCGGCTTGTTATTTACGCGAATTAACGTGGTCTGTGCGTAGAGATCTAAGGCCATATGCCTCCACAAACCGGCCAACAAGCTGCCGGATCCTTGATACGCAGAATCAGTGATGTATTTCGCTCCAAAGACGGACAAACTATTAAGCAGTTGGTCATATGTTTTGGCTCATCAGTGTATGACTGCATTTAGTAGCACATTTTTGTGTCATCGATTTTGCTAAACAGAATTCATGCACGTTCAATAGCCAGATCGTACTCTACCGTATAACACACATCTATAAGACACGAATCAGAAACCAAAATTCCGTAATGCTATTCTGTCGAATCTATCAGGAACAACATGAGGTTGTGGAGCGAACGCACTCAGCATATCAGCAGTAGTGCTGCTTTACAGCGTGGCTGAATACTGTTCGCCAGTCTGGTTCAGAAATGCACACGTAGCTAAAGTGGACGTCCAGCCAAAAGGAGACAACGTGGATAATCAGTGGAACAACATAGCAAACACAGAGCCCCCTGAAATTAGGCGATCGCAGTTAGCTGTGAGATTATACAGAAAAATCCAAGACAACCCAGAACTCCCTCTACATCAAGACCTAGCCACTACAAACAGACTTCAGTCCAGGCCTTCTTTATTGAAAATCGGCCAAGAACTGCAAGGCTTCGATTCGGAGACAGTTTGGAAAGGACTATTTGCTGTAAGTAGACTTAAGAACCGATATTTGGTGGACGAACCGAAAAAGAAGATCGATGGATGCGGACTGCCATGGAAATTTTGGACAGCTTTGAACCACGTTAGGAAGAGTGTTGTTAGGTGTAAGCAGCTAATGAACAAATGGGGCCTGTCAGACAGTCTCGCACAGTGAGTGTAGGGAAATCCAGACAATGGACCATTTACATTTGTTAGAGGTGCATAGCTACGACAGTGAGCTGACGAACATACACAGACTTCCAGACTTACCCATAGAGTGTCTCAAGAACATTTGTAATACTGTGTAGTATTACAAGAACGCCATCGCTCAGCCAGAATATTATGACCACCTACTTAGTAGCAGTACGTCCACTTTTGCCATGTAAAACAGTGGCGACGTCGTTGCACAGCAGCAATGAAGACGTGGTAGGTAGCTGTAGGGAGTTAGCACCACATTTGCACGCACAAGTCACCTATTTCCAATAAATTGCGGGGAGGGGGACGATGAGTTTTGATGCCATGCTCAGTCACATCCCACATGTGCTCCATCGGGTTCAGATCTGGCGAGTTGGGGGGAGGGCTGCACGTCAATTGGATCTCGTCACTGTTTATCTCGAAGCACTCCATCACATTTCTGGCCTTGTGGCATCGCGCACTATCTTGTTGAAAAATGCCACTGCTGTCGGGAAACATGATCATTACGAAGGGTTGTACATGGCCTGTAACCAGGGTACGATACTGCTTAGCCCTCGTGGTGCCTCGCACGAGCTCGAGCTCCACAGGATCCATGAATGCCCACGTGAATTATCCCACGACCATAATGGAGCTGCCATCAGCTTGTCTCTGTCCCGCGGTACAGGTGTCAAAGAGCTGTTGGAACCTGGAAGAAGGCGGATTTGCGTGCGCCAACGTCCAGTGCCGATGTTAACGTCCCTATTTCAGTCGCAGCTGCCGATGTCGTGGTGTTAACATTGGGCAGCGCCGAGTGGCTGCGCAGTTAGAGGCATCATGTCACGAATTGCGCCGCCTCTCCGCCGGATGTTTGAATCCTCCCTCGAGCATGTGTGTGCTTTTTGTTCTTAGTTTAAGTTAGTTTGAGTTAGTTTAAGTAGAGTGTATGTCTAGCGACCGATGTCCTCAGCAGTTTGGTCCCTTAAGAATTCACACACATTTGAAAATTTGTTAAAATTGGCACATCCAAGGGTCGTCGGCTGCGGAGGAATTTTCGGTGCACTGTGTGTTTAGACACGCTTATATTGCCCAGAATTAAAGTTTCGTGTTAGTTCCTCCACAGGTTGCCTACTGTCTTGTGTCACCAATCTGCCCTGCCTATGAAGTATGACATCTGTAAAGAGGGGTGGCCACCCAACCCAACGACATCTCGAAGTGGTTTCAGCTTGGTTTCGTCACATGTTGAAAACACCCACCACATCAATCCTCTAACACCCGACAAGATGAGCAGTTTACGAAATTGTGGTGCTGAGCCTCCAGGCCATCGACATGTGCCCCCAGTCAAACTCAGATCGCGTGCCCTCCCCATTCCACACACGGACAGTACGCTCATTGATACTAAAAGCATCGTGCTTGTGTCTCATTAGCAGTCGTTCCTCGTCACGTGAGGCTACCATCGCCTAGGAAATTTTTTTGGAAATTTGTGGTAAGGTCTTATGGGACCAAACTGCTGAGGTAACCGGTCCCTAAGCTTACTCTCTATTTAATCTAACTTAAACTAACTTACACCAAGGACGACGGCCGGCCGGGGTGGCCAAGCGGTTCTAGGCGCTACAGTCTGGAACCGCGCTACCGCTACGGTCGCAGGTTCGAATCGTGCCTCGGGCATGGATGTGTGTGATGTCCTTAGGTTAGTTAGGTTTAAGAAGTTCTAAGTTCTAGGGGACTGATGACCTCAGAAGTTAAGTCCCATAGTGCTCAGAGCCACCAAGGACGACACACACACCTCCGACAGGGGGAGCCGCGCGGACCCATCGCCTATGGCGGTGGTCATATCGTTTTGGCTGATAAGTATATTGTAGCTCAGTATAGAACTACTGGAAGGTTTTAGTTAATACTTTATATGATGAATGCCTTTCTAAATGTCTAACGAATAAACAGAGATGGAATACGTCTCCATGAATATAGAAGCAACCAACGAACGACGGAAAACACATAAATGACGGACTTCTTTTGTAGGAGCGAACGTTCGAATACGACTCGCACTGTGTGTGCTGCTTGATGCGGCCACAGTAAGGGTTATTTCTCGCAGCGGCCGACTGCGCCTCGCCTCGCACCCCCGGGCTGCCTGGCCGGGCGAGGCGTCGTTAGCGGCTCGGCCTTTCAGCCGGTGGCCCCATTGTCAGCGTCGCGCCCTGGGCGTCGGCGTCCTATCTGCTTCCCCCCTGTTGTGTCAGCTCCTTCCCTTACCGGCAATGTGCCCCCCTTCATTTCTTTGCTCTACAAAGGGATTCTCCGTCCTGCGCCGCGGATCAGTCTTCCCGCATCTCAATGTTTCACAAGCGCACCGTGAAGGAAACAGTCCTTTAATCCATGCCACTGTTAAGAGGAAAGCATATGACAGTATCGAGAAATACGGAATCCTATGCTGAAGTTAATGTGAATTAAAGAGAACGGTTTTTCTCTCTGATCCGTTTCTAATCGGAATTAATGTATGATTTTTGTTCCACATGCAGAAAACGAATTTCGAAAGTATGTCAATGTAACACTTTGTGTGAGATCCCTGTAACATTAGAATCGTATATTCTAGACAGGTACCTGTATTTTCAATTTGATATAGTTATGTTACAGCAGGGATAGCCAAGCATTCGTCGCTTGAGCCGGGCTGTGGCATGAGTGTTATAGCTCTCCCGCCTGGCTGCACACTTCCTCCACTACCACACTCTGCTGTCTGAGCATGAGGAAAGAGAGGAGAAGACTTTGTTTTATAGTTCACATTTCTCAACCTAGGTCACAATCGAAACAAATTCTCAGTACTCTTCAACTATTTTTAGCGTACTGAAGACGGAATTTTTATCTAGTACAAATTGTCAGCATATGGGCACAAACAATTTCGTAGATTTCCGTTCTCAGGTAGCCACATAATTGTAACTTATTCAGTTTTACAATCGCAAAAACATTTGTCACATACATCTTGACCAATATACGAGGGTTGGAACTTAAATAGTGGCAACTACTTATTCGCAACCGATACAAAAGAGTTACATGTTTGCACCTGTTACTGTCCTTCAAAGTAGTCACCAGCGTTGTGTAGAACCAGTTGCCAGCGATGTGCAAGGCGTAGTATACCGTTAGCAGAGCCCGTTCTGTTGATGGTGCGAACGGAGCAGTCTACTGCCTGTCGAATCTCTGGAACAGTTCTGAAGCGAATGCCACGAAGTGGTTCCTTCATCTTCTGAATCAAATCAAAGTCACAAGGACTTAAGTCCGGGGAGTATGGTGGATGGGACAGTACTTCCCAGTCCCATCGACCCAATAGAGCAGCCACAGCTTGCGCTGTAAGCGCCCGCGTATTGTCGTCCAAAATGAGGGGTGGGCTGCGCAGAAAGTGTCGCCGCTTCTTTTGCAAAGCTGGTCGCAGGTGATGCTCCAAAACCGAACAGTAATACTGTGCATTGACGGTGTTGTGGAGGAACGCAATGCTTTAGGATAACACCATCACAGTCCTACACGAGAATCATCGTAACTGTAGACCGCTCCATTCGCACCATCAACAGAACAGGCTCAGCTAACGGTATACTACGCCTTCAACATCGCTGGCAACGGGTTCTACACAACGCTGGTGACTACTTTGAAGGACAGTACGAGGTGGAAACATGCAACTCTTTTGTATCGGTTGTGAATAAATATTTAAGTTCCAACCCTCGTATTTTATCACATTTGCAACATCGTTATGGAAACCAGGAACTCTTCCTGAAGAAAGCAACTTAGAACTACTGGACAGTTTTACAGTAAAAGAACTTTCTCCTTAAACGCGATTACACTGCAGATCTTTGAATTACATCTGGACATGGCACAGGGATGCTTTCAACTGAAACAGCTGACGGTCTCGAAAACGGACTTAAGACCGACAATGTCCTCAGGACGTTTCAGGACGTTTAGTAAACAATCCTTGTAATTTTTTTATGGCCACAATAAATTCTTCAAACCTCGCTTTTTCTTTAACGCCACTGATGTTAGGGAACTGGACTCTGTTTGTCAGAATTTGTCCTTTGTACAACGCGATTTTCTTTTCAAATGCACACCTTGCAAGTCTTACTGTGGGCATTGTGTAGCAAGTGCACTTAAAATGCGAGGTCTGCAATCCGTTACGGATGTTTTGTTTTTTGTTCCTGTACTCCTTTTTCCTTCATAAATTAAGCAATAGCGAATTTTAAATCGAAAAATCGTAACTGTCCTGCCCCTTGACTTAACTAACGTACTTCGCAAAAATTTATTGCGTCTCCATACTCTTTGTTTATTTACATCGAAAACTGTTGCAACTGGCAGTGGAATAATGCATGCGACTTGAGAAATTTAACTATTTGTACCATCAATTCCATCGCGTGCACCATGTCCGCATATTTACTGCAAAGCACTTTTTGATGTACAGAGCAATGAATCCTATCTTTCAATTAGTTTAATTTTCTGTTGTCTCATCATTAATTTCTTCAAATTGTTTCTGCATGGTGTAGTGTCATTCTGCAGCAAACGTATGATACCCGTCGATTAAGAAACTGCATAAGCGATATTGAGAGTTCTCATCCTTCTCTTCTGTCATTCCCTTTAACGTTTTAAGGCTTGTGACAATAGAGCTCCAGACTGCCTCTTTTTGCGAAGAAACTAGACCTATGAACTACCGGTACCTTCATACTACGAACAAACAGCGGAAGTTAAACAGCACTGACACGACGATTCTGCCAAATTGAAGAACATCATGTCGATCAAATACTGCACCGTAATACTAACTAATACGTCATATTGTACCAAACCAAGGCAGCCGAGCCTCGGCCCGCAGTTGGCACACCGTCGCCGTATGTGCGGTACAGATTACATAGAATGGCTGCATCCACTAAAGTTGCGTGTAAGCAGAAAAGTGGGTGCTATGATGCAGTACGCACTCAGTGAGATGGAAAACACTTTGTGGCGTGGCAAATGTGCTATATATCTCTGCTCCGCAGCATATTACAGCTCTCACGTTTTCTCGTCGTGACAGGGTAATGGTGGTCTTCCGGGTACGCAGCCAAGTTGTTCCTTCCATTCTACGCACTATTTCGACGAATACCCAGTCGTCGTCTTCAAGTAGTACAAGTTTTGCACTTGCGTTGCTCGCTTCCTGGACTCCAACCAGACAATGAACTACTGTAGACCTCGCGCCATTACTTAAAGCTGAACTTGACTCCCGACACCCACTTTAGCTTTCTTAGTCCGCAATGATATTCCGCGAAACGCACATTCTTTTAGCGTGTCCTAGCATTGTTGACGTCCGGTGAGATCTTATTAAACTGAATGCTGGACGACAAGCTTAGGGCATAACAAAATACTGATACACAGTCATACATACACACAACAGTAACAGGGCAGCGGAGGCCTCGGTGCAATTTTGATACCAAATTAATTAAATTGATCAATTAATCACACCCAGCCCCGGCCACACCCACCCATCCCCGCTACCGACCACGCCAACCCCCACCCCCGGATGAAATCACATGTTTTTCTCATGTTTCCGTCCCCTCCCCCACCCCTCCCCCTCAACATACCCTATTGGCGGAAATTTTGAATTTTGGCGGGAATTTCAAATTTTGGTAGGAATTTTGAATTTTGGCGGGAATTTCTTTGCCCCAGGGTTGTGCTGATATCCCACCCCATCCAACACCTGGGAATTGACAGGAAACTGAAATTGGCAGTACCCTTTCTGGGGCTCGAACCCTGGTCCTCCTCAGCAGAAAGCCGAAGTGTACCTCCATAACGCAATTAAACCATCAGAGCACTCCTAAGGTTAAAATGTTCTGCGCTTAAAACACGCAAGGTAACATGGCGGCGAGTGAGTGACGTGCGTTAGCTTGGCTCGCAAGTTTACGTGAAATCTGGAGGTGTTTTAAGCAGTTAGGCTAGTCTACATATACTAAAGCTGTATATCTACTGCCGAGTGTCGTATTTTACATTACATTCTGAGCACCAATTACAAGGAATCGCACTTAAAATGGAAAATCGCCGAACAACGCGCAGTGCAGCGAACGGCCAGGCCGGCTACAGCGCAGGGGTGGAGTCCACACCGGGAGCTGCGGCCGCCCCGCCCGTCATCGCTGACATCGCCGCACTCGTCAAGGCTAAGATGAGGTGAGTGCCGCGCTGCAGGCTAAGGAGACGCTCGGGCTCGTTGTTCAAACCATCACTGATGCCGTCACTGCAGCAGTGACGGACAAAATACAGAAAACTCTGGCGGCGAATGCGAGCGAGATCCGTGGACTGGGCACATCGTTAAAAGCAAGTGAGGAGAAAGTACGACTGCTCGAACAGAAATTGATCGAGAAGACGGACGAGCTCGAACAATATCAGAGACGCAATAATCTCAGACTGTTCGGCAATCCAGAGAGCAGCAGAGAGAACACAGATGAACTTGTGATAAACCTTGTCTAAGAAAAGCTAGGCGTGCAGGTGACTCTGAGTGACATTGACAGAAGTCATAGAGTGGGTCGTAGGTCGCCAGGTTCTACAAAACCAAGACCTATAATCGTGAAATTTATGTCATATAGGAAAAGATCTGAAGTCTTTAGAGCAAAGAAGAATCTCGCGAAGTCGGGTCTGACAGTACGCAAGAATCTAACCTCTGAAAGACTAAACATTCTGAAGAGCGCGATTTCGAAATTTGGGCTACAGAACGTATGGACAAATGACGGCAGGATAATGGTTGAGACCGAAAACGGAAAGAAAACAATTTACAGTAAATGAACTCGAAAGCCTGTGCTTTAGAAGCTAAATCATGTTTAGTCTTGCTGCCACTAACCTGTATGTTTATATTTTTTACACTGTCAACTATATCTTAACTAGTGTATTATCAAATTGTTCGTTTCTCTACAGAATTATTTTTTTGTCTCTAATTATTTTTTCTCGTGTAGTTTTGTTATTATTTGTATTATCAACTTTTCGTTTCTCCACATAACTGTTTTCATCTTTAATTGTTTTTCTCATGTAGTTTTGTTAATTATCACATAAGGTGGTCTCATTTCCATCCTTAATTGGCAACCCACCATCATACTTTGGTTGTTATCCTCATAAGTGCAATTAATATCACGCTCTGCCGTTCCGTGCAGGTTACTCCCGTTGTGTTTAGCGAAATTCCTTCCACTGCCAGTCCACGGCTACTTCCAGAACCGTTGCAGACCTCGCTGACCTTGGCCGCAGACCCCGTTGCCCCCCCGGGGACCCACCCCATCACCTTCTCGGCCGCTCTCACTGCACAGAACTGGGAGGACATTCCCTCACCCCCCCCCCCCCCCCCCTTCAACAAGCCTTCCGCATTCCTCATGCCAGACCCTCTTGTCACTGCTAACCACGAGCCGCAAACATCGATCGGCAGCCTCCCCGGGCAATCAACACCCGAACGCACCGAGCTGCGTATTGCACATGCAAATGTCCAGTCTCTGCCAGCTCACTTCGACGAATTCAAATATCTATTTCAAACTGCTGATATACACATAATACTTTTGTCAGAGGCTTGGCTCAAACCAAGTATTCCCACAACTTCCGTAAACCTAGATAGCTATATATTTCTCAGGCACGACAGATGCAACAGACGAGGGGGCGGAGTAGGGGCGTACATACGCTCTGGTTTGTCACCTACAGTACTACACACATCTGACAACAAAGTAGATAAACAAGAGGAATATATGTTAATAGAGATCAAATCCCTTAACAGAAAGTGCTTAATGTGTGTCCTTTACAAACCTCCTAAAGTAGGCGGTTTCGCCTGCTTCGAAACTGCCCTCTCTAGTCTCGAATCGCCATATGAACATGTAATTATAGGAGGAGACACTAACATTAATTTTCTGCGCAATAGTCCTTCCACTGGGAAATTCAAGAGAATGCTTTCTTCCTCAAATATGACGCTACTTCAGCTGGCACCTACTCATCACACGACTACCAGTCACACCTTCATAGATATATTCGCAACAAAATCTCCAAACAGAATAATCCGCACCTCTCAAATATCTGCGCTCGGCATGTCTGCCCATGACATCATTTTCATGACGTATTCACTAGAATGTCCTAGAAAGAAACAAAAACTGTCTACACACCGAGACCTCAAACGCATAAA
The DNA here is from genome assembly GCF_021461385.2 of Schistocerca piceifrons. Classification (NCBI taxonomy): domain Eukaryota; kingdom Metazoa; phylum Arthropoda; class Insecta; order Orthoptera; family Acrididae; genus Schistocerca; species Schistocerca piceifrons. The sequence continues at coordinate 323,624,361 of NC_060141.1, forward strand.
TTTGCCTGAACTCGAAACTGAGGCACAAGAAATAGTTTGGGGGATGACCTCTACTCCCCTCATGGACATAAACGACAAACTTCAGGATTTCACTAACAAAATTACTCAACTATATGACAAATATGCTCCAATAAAGACCAGAAAAGTAAAAAGGCAACCTGCACCTTGGCTGACTGATGAACTAAAAGAGCTCATGAATCTAAGAGACGCTGCACATCGAGCATACAAGATACACCCTACACCTGAAAATCATACTGTTTACAAGCAGAAACGAAACAAAGTCAGTCAAGCGGTGAGAAATGCTAAGCTCAGGCATGCCGGTACATTAGCTGACAATAGAGGTAGACCAGCTATCCTGTGGAAAAATCTCCGTAGTCTCGGTTTAGGCAAAATAAAAGTTTCAGAAAATCCCATGGTCCCAGCTGAAGAACTAAACAGTTTCTTCACATTACCTACAACCACAATTGAACCGCAAAAAAAAAAAAAAAAAAAAAAAAAAGAGAACCATTGATTACTTCATGGGGATGAATGACTGTAGTAAAGAAAAATTCTATCTACAGCACGTCACTTGCAGTACTGTCAAGAAAGCCATAACGCGGATTAGATCAGCATCTACTGGACATGATGGCATCACTATCCAGATGCTAAAACTTATTATTGACCAACTACTGCCCTCTATAACAGACGTTTTCAACAATTCATTAATCACAAGTGGTTTCCCTGAGGCCTGGAAACTGGGACAAATTAAGCCACTGCCTAAAAAGGACATCGCCACAGCACCCTCCGACTACCGCCCCATCTGCCTTCTTCCTGCACTGTCAAAGGCCTTAGAATATATAGTTCATGACCAGCTCACCAACTACCTAATTACTAACAACCTACTAGACGAATACCAATCTGGTTTCCGTAAACATCGAAGCACAACATCCGCACTGATAAAGGTGACAGATGACCTGAAACTTGCCATGGACAGACAAGAAGCGACTATCATTTGCTTCTTAGATTTCAGCAAAGCATTTGATACTGTCGACTTCGACATCTTACTAGCCAAACTTAGCGGTCTAAATTTCTCACCAAGTGCAGTGCAATGGTTTCGCTCATACATGACGTCTCGTCAGCAACGCGTCCTGTCTGGGAATATAAAATCACAATGGCGGCAGGTAGTGTCAGGCGTTCCCCAAAGCTCAGTATTAGGTCCTATACTCTTCTCTCTGTATGTCAATGATGTGCCATCGGTTCTGACCTATTGCAAATATCATATGTATGCTGATGACCTTCAGTTGTATCTAAGTACGAAACCAAGCAATCTCAAGAAAGCTATTGAAAATTTCAATACTGACCTCGATGCACTGTCAAAATGGGTACAGGACATGGGTCTAAAACTAAACCCATCTAAAACCCAAGCGGTACTTGTTGGTCACTCTAAGCTCATTAGCCCAAAACATCGGGAATCCGTACCATCTCTTATCGTAAATGGAACAAATATTAACTTCTCTCCCTCAGCAAAGAGTTTGGGAGTAATAATAGATGAAAATCTAAATTGGACAGAGCACGTAACTGCAGTGTGCAAAAAAGCATCAGCATCCCTTCATGTCCTACAAAAATATAAAAAACTCTTCCCTTTCGATCTGAAAAAGAAATTAGTACAAATGCTTATACTCCCAATCATTGAATACAGTGATATTATCCTACAAGGCCTCTCTCAGGAAAATTAGCGACGTCTAGAACTGGTCATGAATGCCTGCGTCCGTTATATCTGTGACGTTCGACTTTTTGATCACATTTCACCAGCATATGCAAAATTGTCTTGGCTGCGTGCAGACAAACGCAGAGATTTCCATACACTCTGTCTCATCTACTGCCTTATAAATGTACACAGTCCCTCATATCTCTCCTCGTCCCTAACGCTCATGTCGGAACAACATGACAGAAACACACGTTCCCATTATAATAAAATCCTCTGTTTCCACTGCATCGCTCAGTCACCTTCTCCAAGTCCTTTACAGTAGCAGGAACCCGACTATGGAATAACCTTCCTCGTTATGTTAGGGAACTTAAAAACATGTCCGGCTTCAAAAAACAGTTAATGACGTATCTACTTAAGCAACAGAAATGCCTTCCTCTGTACATGAATGCACTTCACCTCATTACTTCCCTCTTTCCCCATCCTTAAATCTCCCTTCCCCAAAACTCGCTGTACTAGTAAACATCTACTTTACACACCAAGATATTAATGTACATCTGCACAAATCTTCATTACTATTGCCAATTTTTCTCATGTTTATCATTATTATTTGATTTTTTACTGTTATTATTATTGCTTTTATCATAATATGTATGTATAGCACCTGTTGTAAAATACTGCCAGCATTTACTTTATTAGGTCTTAGTCACTACTCTTTATTCATATTGTCACTAGAGTAATCTAATTTTCTCATTTAAACTATTGTCATGATGTAACTCTGATGAGTGAAATGCTGAATGTGTGGAACAATGGTCCGATGTAAGAGAGGGCCGATGGCCCTAATCTGATTAGGTTAAATAAATAAATAATGTTAGATCGTTGCGATTTCCGACCTATTAGTCTTGTGGTTGGTTGTTGTTTTGGGGAAGGAGACCAGACAGCGAGGTCATCGGTCTCATCGGATTAGGGAAGGACGGGGAAGGAAGTCGGCCGTGCCCTTTGAAAGGAACCATCCCGGCATTTGCCTGGAGCGGTTTAGGGAAATCACGGAAAACCTAAATCAGGATGGCCGGACGCGGGATTGAACCGTCGTCCTCCCGAATGCGAGTCCAGTGTCTAACCACTGCGCCACCTCGCTCGGTATATTAGTCTTATGGAATGCAACACTGTTACTATCCAAATGTAAGAAATATATTTCCAGTGTATGACATACATTGTTCTTGCAGGTTTCTCTACAATAAACTGTGGTGATAAAATGTAAATTGAAAAGCTACTACCTTAAAACATCGATTCCCAGTGATACATGCACAATATAGCTTTCCACAGGTGTATAGCCCCCACTATCCACATCCGATGACGGTTTAGAAATTATGCTATGCTCGCATCAGTCCTATAAAAATGATCATTAGTTACGGAGAAAAATAAACGCGTAACAGCGGTGTCTGGCATGCGAAATTACACTTCATGCCGCCACTAACTCCATAAACAGGACATCTGTCAAGCATACGTATACACGGGGATTGTAGTATCTCACAAACACCTTTCGCTAACTTAGAATCACCGCAGTTATGAAAATGAAGATCCGATCTTACGCCCATGATACGTCAAGGGAATGGAGCACGTTGCACAAATCTTTGTTTGTCTAGAGGAATGGACCATCGGTATGGGAAAGATACCATTGATATAGGGCGACGTGCTGTAATACACACTGCAGCTGATATCGAAAACGAATACCGTCTATGTGCCGGCATCGAGCATATGCGGCGATCCTATTAAATATACAAGTATTTATCCATTGGACCCGCTGTCAAGTGATCGACGTCACTGATGATCGAGAGGTTTGCTGTTAACGATCGCAACAGTGCTCTAAGCCACACACAGAACACGCAATTGTATACGAGTCGAACGCATGTTATGACACACAACCGATGCATCCTGACAGAACAACGGAAAAAATTGAGCAAATGACCACAGTGACACATCCCTCTCTCTCTTATGCAAGTTCGTTTAGAGGCAAATGGTTCTCTTTTTTCCAGGAAAGCATCAAAGACAGCAGTCAACTCGCGCGTGTCACTATTACATCAACAGACATACATTAGAATGTTGCCTCAACGAAAAGTAAAATATTGTATCCCCGGTTCACGGTGCTTCCATCTCACCGTTTTCCTGTATTCCTCTTGCTGTGGTATACTCGTTCCCATGTACAGTCGGGCTCAAAAGTATCCGAACGACCTGAATTGCATTTCGCCTGATTCGCGCAACCCACATAACGCAGCTGCCTAGCGGGTCCTCTAATCGCTCCTTGGTACAGTCGTTTGACTATTGAAAATGGCTGCAACAAGTCACCACTAGAAAACTCGGCTCTGTATCGCAATAATTCAAGATGTAAAGTAATACCACGATACTACAAATATCAGGGAACACCTTATAACAGATAAGACTGTCGTTAAGGCTTGTAAGCTCACATTTATTGCAATAAATGACATACCTGAAATGTTACCACTCTCATTATTACGTCGGATGGGTAATCCACGTAGTAAGTTCGTCGTATTCATGATTTCCTCTTCAAAGTAACATACCGTACTTGTTATTTAGCACCAAATGATATTAAAAATTTAAGTTATTCACGAGCAGCTAGTTGAGAATATGTGTAAACTTCAAATGACACGACGAACCGTCTCGTTCTGCATTTGGATTCAAACCCAGGTCATGCACACTAAGATTTCGTGACTGACGGAAACTAACAGTCATTCCTCACTAGGTATACAGAGAGTGATATACCTCGATTCTAGACAGTATCAGTTAACAAATATCAACGTTAAATTACATAACGTAAACATTTTTAACGGACGCGAATTCCTACCCAGCATCTATTGTCCCTGTTAACGAACTATGAGACATGTCAAATGTTGCTTCTTCACAAGTAACTTACTTGAAATACCGTGATGTAAAGCTTTGTGTTAGACAGGGATTCGAACCCAGAACCTAATCGGATATTTATCGAAGCACAATCAACTGTGACATATCGGATTTTCTCGGGAGTAGCTAGATGTTTTAATTGAAATGACGAGGCGAAACATTAATTTTTTCCTTCCCAGGACTCCATCCCAGAACCTATCGCTGTTATTTATTAGAGAAAACGAACGTTAAATATGGGTTTGTTGCATCAGCAGTGACATGTGAGCATGTTTGAACTAGAAATAATATGACGAAGAGTTCAATGCTAATTGGGAATCGAACCTCACACATATCGTTGTTGACTACACACAAAGAGACGTCAGCTACAGAATTTTTCTCGACCAGCAGCTCGGAATAACATCCTTGAACTTAGAGTGATCTCTCAAATAGTTCTGTGTCTCACTGGGAGTCAAAAACGTCAGATATCGTTAGTGTTGACAACGTATGAAAATGCATTAAAAATCGAAATTATTATCCACCAGCAGATAGGTGTTCTCATGCTAGAGCTTGATAATACATAATGAAAACTTAAGCGCCGGGCCAGCATTCGAACACATTCATGCACAATATGTGGAGATGTTGAGGAATCTGCAGTTTTGAACAAACAACAAATTGTAGTCGAGCTGTATTGTTACAAAGGGAACAAACTCCGCGTTAAGGGCGATCTGAGTTGCATTCCAAGTTCAGAACCAATTTTATCGACATACAGAAGCTCGAATAAAAGATGGAATAAGGGTCCTGTGACCCTAAATAGCGTTTGTTTCGTCACTATAAATAAATAACTAGTATAAGAAAGGTTACTGGTGACAGGGTTCCCACATTTCGCCACTCCTGACCTTATTGTGGTGCAACCTAACGACTACTTGGGAGAGAAGGAATATCATGTTTAATGTGAATTTCAGACCACAATGCCACTATACCTTCTTCACTTGGTGTAGCCAGAGGAGAATAGAATCTGTCTCTCCCTATTAAAAATCATGGGCAGAAGTTGGAATATAACCCAGACCATCAGAATAGGAACCTATTATCAATCCAACAGACCACCAAATCATCTTCTGTATGACTCATTTTTCTTTCATAACACCGTTGCGGCACACTCGATGAGAATTCTGACACACAGGCTACCTGTAGTGGTTTCCAGCATGTTCAGTACATTCATTTACTTGGTTGACCGAATCACCATGAACTAGCTGCCTCGGCTACCCAGTGCATACATTCGTCTCTATTTTGTAATCACCGAAATAAAATCATATAACTGCCACCTACACAGAACTGCCAACAGTGTAGGATGCAGAAATTTAAATAGGAAATGTTCCTTTCCACTTGAGCTACTCTGTTGCGCTATCTGTTTGTTGAAAACGTCGTGCAGTGCAAAACAAAAGCTTTAACTGTTTGTCTCTCAGAAGTGTACACCCGGCCATATGCATTATCTCACAACACTGTGGAATGCGGAAGTTCTGGAGGAACTATTGTTGACTTCTGGAGGTGCTGTAGGTAGATGACAGTTAGTAGCGTCACGGTAAGTGTCACGCACTGTAGGTAAGAGGTCGCCAGTTCCATTTCATTCACTGCTACATTTTTTACAACGCAATTCTGCTGTCTGCTGAAGTTAGTAATTTAATGGAACTTTGAACATAATTACCTACACTTCTCAACACAAAATAGTCGCATGTGGGAAAGGGATAACTTCTGCGACATTTTGTTCTTTTCAGGTGTAATAGAAGGCCAGGCAGCAGATGCATCTCGAAGCTTTTGTATTGTGTATGGGGAGAGCGCATCGTGCCAAAATAGTCAGAAAAGTATTTTCTACATTAGCTGTCGTCTAGTGTTGCTGTTGTGGTCTTCAGTCCTGAGATTGGTTTCATGCAGCTCTCCACGCTACTCTATCCTGTGCAATCTTCTTCATCTCCCAATACGTACTGCAGCCTACATCCCTCTGAATCTGCCTAGTGTATTCATCTTTTGGTCTCCCTCTACGATTTTTACCCTCCACGCTGCCCTCCAATACTAAATTGGTGATCCCTTGATACCTCAGAACATGTCCTACCAAATGATCCCTTCTTCTAGTCAAGTTGAGCCAGAAACTCCTCTTCTCCCCAATCCTATTCAGTACCTCCTCATTAGTTATGTGATTTACCCATCTAATCTTCAGCATTCTTCTGTAGCACCACATTTCGAAAGCTTCTATTCTCTTCATGTCTAAACTAGATATCGTCCACGTTTCACTTCCATACATGGCTACACTCCATACATATACTTTCAGAAACGACTTCCTGACACTTAAATCTATACTCGATGTTAACAAATTTCTCTTCTTCACAAACGCTTTCCTTGCCATTGCCAGTCTACATTTTATATCCTCGCTACTTCGACCATCATCAATTATTTTGCTCCCCAAATAGCAAAACTCCTTTACTACTTTAAGTGTCTCATTTCCTAATCTAATTCCCTCAGCATCACCCGACTTAATTCGACTACATTCCATTATCCTCGTTTTGCTTTTGTTGATGTTCATCTTATATCCTCCTTTCAAGACACTGTCCATTCCATTCAACTGCTCTTCCAAGTGCTTTACTGTCTCTGACAGAATTACAATGTCATCGGTGAACCTCGAAGTTTTTATTTCTTCTCCATGGATTTTAATACCTACTCCGAATTTTTCTTTTGTTTCCTTTATTGCTTGCTCAGTATACATATTGAACAACATCGGGGAGAGGCTACAACCCTGTCTCACTCCCTTCCCAACCACGGCTTTCCTTTCATGTCCCTCGACTCTTATAACTGCCACCCGGTTTCTGTACAAATTGTAAATAGCCTTTCACTCCCTGTATTTTACCCCCGCCACCTTCAGAATTTGAAAGAGAGTATTCCAGTCAACATTGTCAAAAGCTTTCTCTTAAGTCTACAAATGCAAGAAACGTAGGTTTGCCTTTTCTTAATCTAACTTCTAAAATAAATCGTAGGGTCAGTATTGCCTCAAGTGTTCCCATATTTCTACGGAATCCAAACTGATCTTCCCAAAGGTCAGCTTCTACCAGTTTTTCCATTCGTCTGTAAAGAATTCGCGTTAGTATTTTGCAGCCGTGACTTAATAAACTGATAGTTCGGCATTTTTCACATCTGTCGACGCCTGCTTTCTTTGGGATTGGAATTATTATATTCTTCTTGAAGTCTGAGGTTATTTCGCCTGTCTCATACATTTTGCTCACCAGATGGTAGAGTTTTGTCAGGACTGGCTCTCCCGAGGCTGTCAGTAATTCTAATGGAATGTTGTCTACTCCCGGGTCCTTGTTTCGACTTAGGTCTTTCAGTGCTCTATCAAAATCTTCACGCAGTATCATATCTCCCATTTCACCTTCAGCTACATCCTCTTCCATTTCTATAACATTGCCCTCAAGTACATCAAGTATAGACCCTCTGTATACTCCTTCCACCTTCCTGCTTTCCCTTCTTTGCTTTGGGTTGCCATCTGAGCTCTTGATATTCATACAAGTGGTTCTCTTCTCTCCAAAGGTCTCTTTAATTTTTCTGTAGGCACTATCTGTCTTACCCCTAGTGAGATAAGCCTCTACATCCTTACATTTGTCTTCTAGCCATGCCTGCTTAGCCATTTTGCACTTCCTGTCGATCTCATTTTTGAGACGTTTGTATTCCTTTTTGCCTGTTTCATGTACTGCATTTTTATATTTTCTCCTTTCGTCAGTTAAATTCAATATTTCTTCTGTCACCCAAGGATTTCTACTAGCCCTTGTCTTTTTACCTACTTGATCCTCTGCTGCCTTCACTACTTCATCCCTCAGAGCTACCCATTCTTCTTCTACTCGCTGCAGTCTGGAACCGCGGGACTGCTACGGTCGCAGGTTCGAATCCTGCCTCGGGCATGGGTGTGTGTGATGTCCTTAGGTTAGTTAGGTTTAAGTAGTTCTAAGTTCTAGGGGACTTATGACCTAAGATGTTGAGTCCCATAGTGCTCAGAGCCATTTGAATCATTTTCTTCTACTGTATTTCTTTCCCCCATTCTTGTCAATTTTTCCCTTATGCTCTCCCTGAAACTCAGTACAACCTCTGGTTTAGTCAGCTTATCCAGGTCCCATCTCCTTAAATTCCCACCTTTTTGCAGTTTCTTCAGTTTTAATCTACAGATCGTAACCAATAGATTGTGGTCAGAGTCCACATCTGCCCCTGGAAATGTCTTACAATTTAAAACCTGGTTCATAAATCACTGTCTTACCATTATAATCTATCTGATACCTTTTAGTATCTCCAGGCTTCTTCCATGTATACAACCTTCTTTTATGATTCTTGAACCAAGTGTTACCTATGATTAAGTTGTGCTCTGTGCAAAATTCCACCAGGCGGCTTCCTCTTTCATTTCTTACCCCCAATCCATATTCACCTACTACGTTTCCTTCTCTCCCTTTTCCTACTACCGAATTCCAGTCACCCATGACTATTAAATTTTCACAGCCGGCCGAAGTGGCCGTGCGGTTAAAGGCGCTGCAGTCTGGAACTGCAAGACCGCTACGGTCGCAGGTTCGAATCCTGCCTCGGGCATGGATGTTTGTGATGTCCTTAGGTTAGTTAGGTTTAACTAGTTCTAAGTTCTAGGGGACTATTGACCTCAGCAGCTGAGTCCCATAGTGCTCAGAGCCATATTAAATTTTCGTTTCCCTTCACTATCTGAATAATTTCTTTTATTTCATCATACATTTCTTCAATTTCTTCGTCATCTGCAGAGCTAGTTGGCATATAGACTTGTACTACTGTTGTAGGCGTGGGCTTCGTGTCTATCTTGGCCACAACAATGCATTCGCTGTGCTGTTTGTAGTAGCTTACCCGCATTCCTATTGTTTTATTCATTATTAAACCTACTCCTGCATTACCCCTATTTGATTTTGTATGTATAACCCTGTATTCACCTGACCAAAAGTCTTGTTCCTCCTGCCACCGAACTTCACTAATTCCTACTATATCCAACTTTAACCTATCCATTTCCCTTTTTAAATTTTCTAACTTACCTGCCCGATTAAGGGATCTGACATTCCACGCTCCGATCCGTAGAACGCCAGTTTTCTTTCTCCTGATAACGACGTCCTCCTGAGTAGTCCCCGCCCGGAGATCCGAATGGGGGACTATTTTACCTCCGGAATATTTTACCCAAGAGGACGCCATAATCATTTATCCATGCAGTAGAGCTGCATGCCCTCGGGAAAAATTACGGCCGTAGTTTCCCCTTGCTTTCAGCCGTTCGCGGTACCAGAACAGCAAGGCCGTTTTGGTTAGTGTTACAGGGCCAGATCAGTCAATCATCCAGACTGTTGTCTCTGCAACTACTGAAAAGGCTGCTGCCCCTCTTCAGGAACCATACGTTTGTCTGGCCTCTCAACAGATACCCCTCCGTTGTGGTTGCACCTACGGTACGGCTATCTGTATCGCTGAGGCACGCAAGCCTCCCCACCAACGGCAAGGTCTATGGTTCATGGGGGGGGGGGGGGGGGGGCATTTTATTCTTCTTCAAACCTTGTTTGACAGCTTTAACTCAGAACAAGTTTTCTCCATGCATGTAATCAATAAACTGCTTGTGCAATGTCAGACCGTTGTAGTTCACATCAAAGAATTCGCATATATCGTTAATGATTAATTTCTCTCTACCTCTACATGTCACGAGATGCTAACTCCCCATTATAAAATGGAAAGGAATGTACTGTGCTGTTAGTAGAGAAGCAGAATGAGGCGATCAGGAGAGCTCAGTGGCTTTGAAAGTGGACTAAACATATGAGTAACAAATACGAGGGTTGAATGAAAAGTAATGCGTCAACTTCGTTAATTGGGTTTGGATGGGAATATTTTAATAAATCAGACGCAGAAATAATCCGTAGAATGTGATCTTTAGTTACCAATATTCACTTTTCCACATAATCACCAACCAATTGGATACATTTCTGCCAACTATGAACAAGTTTTCTGAAGCCGTCACGGAAGAAGACGACACTCTTTTTCCGCAACCACAGTCTCACATTTCTCTCAACGTCTTCATCAGAATCATAATCATGTTTCGTCTCCTTTCACAATTGATTGGAGAAAGGCGTCACCTTCATTCTCATACCGCGAGAGCAGTTCCTGGCAAATTTCAAGTCTGTGCACTTTCATTTCAGGAGTCAGCATCCGGTGTACCCATCGTGCACAGATCTTCCTATAGCCAAGCAAAGCAATAATGTTACCTTCACGTTGTTGTGAAATGCCGACTGTGCTTGCAATTTCTCTCTGAGTGATACGACGATCTCCCTGAATCACTGTCAATATTTTGCTTTTGAAACTCGGTGGTTGCTGTCACAGTTCGTCCAACTCTTTGTCACGCAGGTCAGATGTTCTCGCCTTAACATCTTTAAACTTATTCGCCCATCGACGCACAGTAATCACATCAGCACAATCACCATAAACTGCTTTCATTCTCAGATGAATCTCCTTTGGGGTGACACCTTCTGCTGTCAAGAATTCAATGACTGCACGTTGCTTAAATCGCATTTACCGACCGTCTGCGCAGGGTTCCATACCTTACACTGTAACAACACAACCGTTCAATGCTAAGGCTTCCCGCCAATTTGAGCTGTAGAGAAGAGGCTACGGAACAAACCAGTACCTGCCGCATACCAATGCTGCCAACCGTTAAAGAGATACGAAGGTGGAGGCATTACTTTTCAGTCAACCCTCGTACAACAGATCCATTTCAGGTATTTTAAAGCTGCTCAAGGTGACTGTTAATGATGTGATTCTGAAATGGAAACGACAAGAAACAACTGCAGCTCTACCCAGACCAGGGATCGTCGAACATTGCGGAGGGTAGTTGTAAGAAATCGAATGAAATCAGCCGAAGGACTCACTCGCGGGTCTGAAAGTGCGACTACCTGTCGATCTAGCACAATGACTGTTCGTAAGGAGTTAAAAGGTCGGGTAATTGGTTGGTTGATGTGGGAGAGGGGACCAAACAGCGAGGTCATCGGTCTCAGCGGATTAGGGGAGGATGGGGAAGGAAGTCGGCCGGTACTTTCAAAGGAACCATCCACGCATTTGCCTGAAGCGATTTAGGGAAATCACTGTAAATCTAAATCAGGATGGCTGGACGCGGGTTTGAACCGTCGTCCTCCCGCATACGAGTCCAGTGTGGGTAGCTAAAAGTAATGGGGTGTAGTGATCGGGTAGCACACTTCTGTAGTCAATGCTGATTGTCGCTTGAGGTGATGTAAAGAGCGACGTCAGTGGGCAGTGGATGACTGGTAACGAGTGATTTGAAGCGAAGAATCACATCGTGCCATGTGGCAATTCGATGAAAGAATTTGGGCTAGACGAATGCCTGTGGAACGTTTACGTGCCATTGTGGGTAGTGTCAACAAAGCAATACGGTGGAGATGGTGTTGCAGTGTGGGGATATTTTTCGTGGAAAGGCTGTGATTCCTTTATTGTGCTTATGCAAACGCTAAATACGGTAAGATAGGAATATGTTTTACGGCCTTGACTACTGCTTACAGTAAAGGAATAGTTCGCAGACAATGATTGATTATATTAGCGTGCAATGCACCCTGTCATCAGACAGCACCTACGACGCAATAGCTTGTGGAAAACATTTCTGAAATGGATTGACTAAAGTCCCGATCTGAACCTAATGGAACGTCTTTGGGATGGGTTAGATCGTCGACTTCGCTACGAATTCCAGCGAGGAACATCACTACCTTCTCTTTTCGGCTCTTAAGAATGATGTGCCATTCCGTCAAAGTTACCGAGAGACCTCACTAAAAGTGTGTTCAGCAGAGTGCTAGCCACTATAAAGATGAAGGAACACCACACACCATATTAATATTCATAGGCAGATGTCCGGATACTTTCGATCATATAGTGTATGTAAGCGGCGCAGAGAGGAATGGGGAATCGTTGTAGCTAAGATACAGACCGGCCGAAAAGGGGGAAATCCACGGACATAAGCAACTTTTACAAAGAGCTCATTGTTGCAGTACCGCGCTTGGGAACGAGCATCTAAAAAACAGCGATGCTGGTCGGTTGTTCGCGTGCTGTGCTATTGTCGTGAGCAAATGGAGACAGTAACTGAGGGACGGTGGAGCCGTGAGTCGACGACAGGATGTTCGCAGAAGAGCTTCTGTAAAGTTTGGAAGGTAGGAGACGAGATACTGGCAGAAGTAAAGCTGTGAGTACCGGGCGTGAGTCGTGCTTCGGTAGCTCAGATGGTAGAGCACTTGTCCGCGAAAGGCAAAGGTCCCGAGTTCGAGTCTCGGTCGGGCACACAGTTTTAATCTGCCAGGAAGTTTCAGGATGTTGAATGTCCGCGCCTCAGCGCTGAACGTAGAGATCAGAAGCTTGCCCACTCTGTAAAGCTGGATAGGTGACGATCTGTGGCAAATACGACGAGAGTGAACAAGGGTTTCGGAGCACCTGGTCAGCGTACATTGTTGGCCGTGGGCTCCGCAGCAGATGATTAATTTCGATAGCAATGGGCACGGGATCACCGAGATTCGACACGGGATCACTGAAAACGTGTCGATTGGTCGGATAAATCACGGTTTTTGGTACGCCATGTTGAGGGTCTTTTCCGGATGAGCCGTTATCGAGGCGAACGTATGCTCTAAACATGAACCACGCCACAGACACAGACCAGTAGAGGCAGTATTATGGTATCGGGGACATTCACTTACCCTTCCATGAGAGCTATGGTAGTAATCGAAAGTAGTATGAGAGCTGTGGACTACCTGAACATTATTACGAACCCTCTGAATCCCCTCATGCTCTGTGATCGACGGTGATGGCGTCTTCTAGCAGCATAACTGTCAGTATCAAAAGACTAGAATGCTATAAGGATTGGAGGAGCATGATAGTGAACTCAGATTGATGTCTTAGCTATCAGATTTGCGTGATCTACGCCCTAGGGAACACGTATGGGACGCTGTCGGGCACCAGCTCCGCAACCACATACCACCGGCCCGCGGTTTACCTACCAAGGACGTTTAGAATGTGTGACAGAGAGTATCGCTACTTCATTGGGTTCCAAAGGTGGACCAACTCGCTGTGAACCAGGTGGTCATAATATTTGGGCTCGTCAGTGTATATGCCTTGAGGTATTTCATTAACCATAAGAGTTCTGCTTCATTCACAAAAACATATTCAGGGATCATCTAATAGAAGAGACCAAATGAACTTTAAGACAATTTTTACCTTAAATATTTGTAAGTACTTTTAACATGTCTTCTGTTACTAATTACATTTTTTTCTGTACGCTCTAGTTTTGGTTTTCCATCACCCAGCATTGAAAAGCTGTTGTGCTTTGGGTGTTATTTGCGTTGTAGACAATTTTTATAACATGCCGAAAGGAAACAAGACACTGACATACTCTGAGGTGAGAAAGGTGGTGGGATTCCTCATAATATCTTGTCAGAACTTCTCCTTCCTGGCGCAGTGCAGCATCTTGTCGTGGCATGAACAAGTCGTTGGAAGTCCTCTACAGAAATACTGGCCCATGCTGTCTCTATAGCCATAAAAAATTGCGGGAGTGTTACCGTTGCAGGATTTTATACACGAACTGACCTCTCGATTATGTCCTACAAATGTTTAATGGGATTCATGTCGGGAAATCTGGAGGAGGAGGAGAAGGGGGGGGGGGCAAAACATTCGCTCTAGTTGTCCAGAATGTTCTTTAAACCAGTCGCAAACAATTGTGGCTAAGCGACATGATGCATTGTCATACAGAAAAAATCCATCGTTGTTTGCGAACATTAGGTCCGCGAATGACGGCAAATGGTCTGCAGGTGACGGAACATTTCCAGTCAATGATCCATGTAAACACAGCCCACAACGTTATGGACCCACCACTAGCTAGCACAGTGACTTGTTGGCAACCAGAGTCCACGACTTTGTGTGGCATGTGCCATACTCTAAGCCAACCATCAGCTCTTACCAGCTGAAATCGGGACTCATTTGACCTGGTCACGGTTTTCCACTCGTCTAGGGTCAAACTGATGTGATCACGAGCACTGAAGAGGTGTTGCAGGCGATGTCATGGTGTTAGCAAAGGCACTCGCTTCAGTCGTCTGCTGCCATAGCCAGTTACCGTCAAAATTCGCCGCGTTGTCCTAACGGATACGTTCTTCGTACGTCCCAGATGGATTTCTGCGGTTATTTAATTCAATGTTGCTTGTATGTTTGTTAACACTGGCAGCTCTACGCAAACGCCGCTGCTTTCGCTCTTTAATTGAAGGCCGTCGGCTACTGCGTTGGCCGTGATGAAAGGTAATGCCTCAAATTCGTTATTCTCTCGTCACCCTTGACACTGTGGATCTCCGAATATTGAATTCCCTAACGATTTGCGAAATATGATGTCCCATGTGTCTATCGCCAACCACTATTCCGCATTGCAAATCTTAATTCCCGCCGTGCTGCTATACTCACGTAGGAGACCTTTTCACATGGATCACCTGAGTGCAAATGGCAACTCCGCCAATGCATTGCGTTTTATACCTTGCGTAAACGATATTATGACCATATGTGTATGTCGCTGCCCCATGACTTCTTTCACCTTGGTCTACACCTATGTATTTCACGGGAGTGTATATACCTCGTGTGTAGAGTGATTTCTTTCGTTCTACTCGTTAGTACTGAATATGGTACTCCTCGTTTTAATTTAATCTCACACTTTCTGTCAACCACCATCAACTCCTCTTATTTCTCGCGCATGAACATGCTCCTTTCTATCCCTCCCCTTCATGTGTATGTGTGAGTGTACTCGCGCGCTGGTGCGTGTGATGCAATCCAATTACAAGATTTTATTGATTACATATTACAGCATCGTGTTTTACAGGATTGTATTCGAGGCGGGACAATGTTACTTTTCTTTGTCTCCCTTCTAGAAGCAAATAAGTGTCCTCCTTCGGAAATACTATCATAAAAAGCTATGGTATTTTGCAGCTTAGCTTATACCGACTGCTACATTATCTCCGATCCACGCTGTCAGCCAGTTCGGAAGCAAATGGAACCTGCAGGAACTTGCTCGCTCATCACATTAATGGCAAATTAATGTCAAAACTTTATCCCATCCTGGTCTAGTATTGCGCAGTAGCATGGTTGCGTTTCGGTTCGTTCTTTCTCTGTTTTCGTCGCGACTTGCTTAACGGCTTCCGTTAGATTTTAAAGTCGTTTTATATGCGTTCTCGGTTGTAAACTCCAGTATACAGCAAATGCAATTATACTGAACACGAAATTATTTGATAAGGCTTTTTCCAAAAATACACCTGTCTGTACAAAGATGCTCTACAAATATTTGTGAAGTTCTTAAAGCGGTTACTCATTACTCCTCCTCATCTATCCGTTTCATGCACTGATGGAGCACGAAACGAACAGTTTTCTGAGAATTGTACTAAGACTGCATTTTCAGTACCTTTACGAGATCTATGTGGAAAATCGAGTGCTATTAACGCACTTTGAACTGGATATTATGGACAAAAAATTTCTATAATTCAGAGCGTATTGACGAGTCATGTGAGACAACATCTATAATTAGTTGGTAGTTTTAAATTTACTACCGATTTTCACTTACATTCCGGCGAATAGTCTCGTTATCTCACTTTGTAGTTTCCAGTGACACCCGAACCAATTCTTCAGCAATGATTCAGCAAGACCTGTCTCTTTTTCCACTATTTCTGTCACTGCTGCACGTGTGACAAAGTTGTGATCATGCGCGTTGCTCTTTTTTCTGTCCAGCCTAACAAACCTCACAGACACTACATCGACAGAAGTTCTTCAGGTATTTTACAATCACTTCTGCTAGTTTCCAAAATTTATGCAGGAGATTTGGACCTATGACTTTTCCTTTCAATTTCAGATTTCCACACCTTGGTATCTCACTCGGATTTTGAGTGGAAAGAGTAACTCAAGTAATGGTTCATTAATCCATCAGTCGAAGGTGACAATCGTTTATGTTGCTTGGAGAGTGGAACTTATATCGATATGAAAACGTTTATTCGCTCGTCGGTGGAACATTGTACGACAAAATAACATCAGATTTGAAACGCAATTAACAATGAAAGTAAGATGAAAGTAAACATTGGTTGAACCGACAACAGATAAATTATGGGTGTGCGTGTGTCGCGCAGTAGGCCTATTTGTTTTGGCCTTGACGTCATCGAACCAGTGAGGAGACGTACGGATGATTGTTACGAAAAAAGTTATGTACTAGTGTAGCGTGGAAACGAGTTCAGTTAGGGCATTGATTTGGCTGTCATTGCAAACTATTAGGACCCAAAGTGAGACAGCAAAAATATTCGTCGGAATGTAAGTGAAAACCAGTATTAAATTGAAAATTACGAAATAATGATAGATGTTGTTTCACAGGACTCGTAAATACGCTTGGCATGATAGAAAACGGAATTCAGTGGGAATCTTGCTTCGAGAGGAACTCACAAAGCCTCAAAACTCCAGTGTCGAGCGAATGCCAGACCTACGGCGGTGTCGAAATGAAATGAAAAAACAGCTGGAACCGATTACGCAGCTGGCCCGTCGGGCATACAGCAGCTAAAGACAGTCCAAACTTATGATTTATCCATTCTGTAACCATTATAGTACTCTGTTTAACCATTGTATCAAAAAGACTGATAACTAAACCACGTGTTAACACCACTACTTACTGTTTCATCTCGACGTTTTCACGAAGTGCTCGAGCCCGAACTGCGCATTCAAAAATTTTTCACTGTGTTTTGGCTTGGGAGATGAGGGTGTTAGCACTCGTCGAGATGAAACACGGAGATCAACACGACGAGGATGGGGCAGAAAATCAGCTGTATAGATTCTAAAGGAACCGTACCAGCATTCATCTTAAACTATTCAGTGAATCTACGGTAAACCTAAATCAGGCTGTTTGGATTGATATGTGGAGCAGCTCGTTCCAGTGCATGTCTGCTTCCTTACCCTCAGTATTGCCTCACTCCGTTCGGCAAAATTTTCTTAAGATAGTGCGTGGTCTCCGGCAGCAATATTAAAGATGTATATAGCAGTATGGAATCTACATCTACATCTACATCTACATCCATACTCCGCAAGCCACCTGACGGTGTGTGGCGGAGGGTACCTTGAATACCTCTATCGGTTCTCCCTTCTATTGCAGTCTCGTATTGTTCGTGGAAAGAAGGATTGTCGGTATGCCTCTGTGTGGGCTCTAATCTCTCTGATTTTATTCTCATGGTCTCTTCGCGAGATATACGTAGGAGGGAGCAATATACTGCTTGACTCTTCGGTGAAGATATGTTCTCGAAACTTTGACAAAAGTCCGTACCGAGCTACTGAGCGTCTCTCCTGCAGAGTCTTCCACTGGAGTTTATCTATCATCTCCGTAACGCTTTCGCGACTACTAAATGATCCTGTAACGAAGCGCACTGCTCTCCGTTGGATCTTCTCTATATCTTCTATCAACCATATCTGGTACGGATCCCACACTGCTGAGCAGTATTCAAGCAGTGGGCGAACAAGCGTACTGTAACCTACTTCCTTTGTTTTCGGATTGCATTTCCTTAGGATTCTTCCAATGAATCTCAGTCTGGCATCTGCTTTACCGACGATCCATGATCATTTATGTACAGCGGATTTTCGTTCTCCAATAACGTCATATGAAGCGTTCCATACTCTTACGGTAGACTGACATCAGCGATATAGGATTAGGAGCATCTGTGCGACATCCATTCTAGAAAAGGGGAATGACCTCCGGTTTTATGTTATCACTAAGTAATCTTTTGTGGCTCCAGTGATCTATACTACTGGCCATTAAAATTGCTACATCACGAAGATGACGTGCTACAGATGCGAAATTTTACCGACGGGAAGAAGATGCTGTGACATGCAAATGATTAACTTTTCAGAGCATTCAGACAAGGTTGGCGCCGGTGGTGACACTTACAACGTGCTGACACGAGGAAAGCTTCCAATCGATTTCTCATACACAAACAGCAGTTGACCGGCGTTGCCTGGTGAAAAGTTGTTGTGATGCCTTGTGTAAGAACGAGAAATGCGAACCATCATTTTTCTGACTTTGATAAAGGTCGGATTGTAGCCATCGCGATTGCGGTTTGTCGTATCGCGACATTGCTGCTCGCGTTGGTCGAGATCCAATGAGTGTTAGCAGAATATGGAATCGGTGGGTTCAGGAGTGTAATACGGAACGTGCAGCCACGTCTCGATCCCTGAGTCAACAGATGGGGACGTTTGCAAGACAACAACCATCTGCACGAACAGTTCGACGACGTTTGCAGCAGCATGGACTATCAGCTCGGAGACCAAGGCTGCGGTTACCCTTGACGCTGCATCACAGACAGGAGCGCCTGCGATGGTGTACTCAACAACGAACCTGGGTGCACGAATGGCAAAACGTCATTTTTTCGGATGAATCCAGCTTCTGTTTACAGCATCGTGAAGGTCGCATGCGTGTTTGGCGACTTCGCGGTGAACGTACATTTGAAGCGTGTATTCGTCATCGCCATACTGGCGTATCATCCGGCGTGATGATATGGAGTGCCATTGGTTACACGACTCGGTCACCTCTTGTTCGCATTGACGGCACTTTGAACAGTGGACGTTACATTTCAGATGTGTTACGACCCGTGGCTCTACCCTTCATTCGATCCCTGCGAAACCCTACATTTCAGCAGGACAATGCACGACCGCATGTTGCAGGTCCTGTACGGGCCTTTCTGGATACAGAAAATGTTCGACTGCTGCCCTGGCCAGCACATTCTCCAGATCTCTGACCAATTGAAAACGTCTGGTCAATGGTGGCCGAGCAACTGGCTCGTCACAATACGCCAGTGACTGCTCTTGATGAACTGTGGTATTGTGTTGAAGCTTCATGGCCAGCTGCACCTATACACGCCATCCAAACTCTGTTTGACTCAATGCCCAGGCGTATCAAGGCCGTTATTACGGCCAGAGGTGGATGTTTTGGGTACTGATTTCTCAGGACCTATGCACACAGTTCTAATATAATATATTTGTCCGATGAATACCCGTTTATCATCTGCATTTCTTCTTGGTGTAGCAATTTTAATGGCCAGTAGTGTATGAATAACTACTGTAGACAGGAAGCAAATCCTCTCGCATAATCCGTACATAGCCTGTTAAGATTTTTAGTCAAATCATTTTGCAAAGCTTTAACTTTTGTACGAATGCACGCCCTCTCGGCGATATCGTTTAACAAAATATTCCCAGGTTTCAAGCCGCGTCAAGTGATTAACTGTCAACGAGCTTCGGCACATATCTTCTCTGCCACTGTGAAGTGGTTGACTGTCGTGTGGATGCCGCTGCCGCCGTTCGTGGTCATTTAACCACTTGACGCAGCTTAAAACCTAACAATATTTTACAACTTTCAAGGACGACTCTACCCTTCAGCTATTGCTCTGTATTCCCATTGGCCAGAATTCTAGATCATTGCTGTCTTCCTCTTTCAGATCACTATTCCCCATAATTACAATTATTCCCGCTCTGCATCCGCACTTCGTCCTTTCTGGCGTCGACCATTCCAGGATTGCTTTTGGTAATTGCTATAGCTCCATTCACTGGACGTGGCCAAACCACCGAAAAGCTCTTCTCCGTTATTCGTACGTAAGCTTGTTGCATATCCATTATCACCCTAATTTTCTCATTTCTTATCCTCTCTGTTCTGAATAATCTGGCTGCCTTTCTCATCCCATCCACCTTTACTGCCGCTCCCACAACGTCCAGCCTTCTACACAATACGTCCGTATACTTTAAACTACTGTTGACAGAACGATCTTGTTTGTTTATTTTGATATTACCCTTCTCCACAGAAATGTGGGTAATCGACCCTAAATATTCAAACTGCTTTACTGCTTTAGTAGTTCTTTGCAACAGTACTATATTCCTTTCATCTCCTCCAACTACTAGATATTATGTTTTGTTCATATTTATTCTAAGACCGCCTCTTTGAAAAGCTCAAAAAATTTCTTTATCATACCTTGACATACTCCTTCCTTTGTACTATCAATGCTTCATCACTGGCCAATAACAATAAGCACATCGTTCCTTGACGGAAAGGATATATATATTAAACAGAGTCGGCGACATACTCCAGCCTTGGCTGTTTCGTTATCTACGATGGCTTACTCAACTTCCTCCCCACTTCAACTGTTGCGGACGGCTGCTGTACATTCTTTCTCCCAGTTATAAATATACCTATATACTCTACCATTCGCATAGTCAGCTGATCGGTACAGAATCATACGCTTTTTTCAAATCCACAAATATTTGGTATTACTTTCTGAGCCTTAGAATATGCCTTCGCACTTATTTTTGTAAGGCTAAAAATATGATCCACACAAGATCGCCCAACCGTAAAACCTGCTTGGCCGTCTCGCTTCTTTCTCTCAATCTATTTTTCCAACTTTTTTCAGTACAGTCGGCTGTCTTATGCTACAACATTAATCCCCCTACAGCTGCTTGGGCGTTTCTTGTTTCCTTTTTTACAGATAGAAGATATGCATGCCGTACACTATCTCTTGGTATTTGCTCTCACCAACTGGCTGAAAAATTTAAATATCTCAAAAATTGAGGGGGTCGCATTTCTCCAGTCCTATCACAACTCCTCCCGGTCCGCTTGCTTTTCCATTTGTTGCTTTTCTCGGCATTTCTTTTATTTCTTCCTCTAGTATATATTCTGTATTATCTATTGTACGAGTACAGCTTTTGCTGTAGATTTCAATCAACTCGTCTCCTCTTTCTTGCGTCAGAAGTTCTTCGAAGCATTTTCTCCACTGTCCAGTAGATATAGGTTCTACTGCGGATGTGGGATTGGTATCCATTTTCATCTTACTTGTCATCCTCCATGCCTCCGCCGATCTGCCATGTCAAAGTATATGCTCTATTTCTCTGTATACTTTTTCCCATTCCTCTACGTTACAATTTCTCGTTAATTTCTTAGGTCTCTTCTTATACACTTCTTATCTACTCCAATTCTCTTCAGTCCTGGGGTTTAATGACATGTGATACTCATTCTTCTTTCCGTAAGTCTCATGTTAAACAATTCAGCCATCGTCCATTCAGCCCATACTCTTTTCTCCCTTTCGCTTCCTAAAGACTCCTCCGCTCCTTCCTTGATCAATTGTTTCTGAAAACCTCATAGAACACTGGCACTCCAGTCCTCCACTGTATACAATCTTAGATTTACCCTTTGCTGATTGAAACTTTTCACTTTTCCAGTACATGACAGGGCTGGTACAGCAACCAATGCCGGCCGCGGTGACCGAGCGGTTCTAGGCGCTTCAGTCCGAAACCGGGCGACTGCTACGGTCTCAGGTTCGAATCCTGTCTCGGGCATGGATGTGTGTGATGTCCTTAGGTTAGTTAGGCTTAAGTAGTTCTAAGTTCTAGGGGACTGATGACTTAAGATGATAAGTACCATAGTGCTCAGAGCCATTTGAACCATTTGAACAGCAACCAGTAAGTTGTTGTTGTTGTGGTCTTCAGTCCTGAGACTGGTTTGATGCAGCTCTCCATGCTACCCTATCCTGTGCAAGTTTCTTCATCTCCTAGAACCTACTGCAACCTACATCCTTCTGAATCTGCTTAGTGTATTCATCTCTTGGTCTCCCTCTACGATTTTTACCCTCCACGCTGCCCTCCAATGCTAAATTTGTGATCCCTTGATGCCTCAGAACATGTCCTACCAACCGGTCCCTTCTTCTTGTCAAGTTTTGCCACAAACTCCTCTTCTCCCCAATTCTATTCAATACCTCCTCATTAGTTATGTGATCTACCCATCTAATCTTCAGCATTCTTCTGTAGCACCACATTTCGAAAGCTTCTATTCTCTTCTTGTCCAAACTATTTATCGTCCATGTTTCACTTCCATACGTGTCTACACTCCATACAAATACTTTCAGAAACGACTTCCTGACACTTAAATCTATACTCGATGTTAACAAATTACTCTTCTTCAGAAATGCTTTCCTTGCCATTGCCAGTCTACATTTTATATCTTCTCTACTTCAGTTATTTCATCATCAGTTATTTTGCTCCCCAAATAGCAAAACTCCTTTACTACTTTAAGTGTCTCATTTCCTAATATAATTCCCTCAGCATCACCCGACTTAATTCGACTACATTCCATTGTCCTCGTTTTGCTTTTGTTGATGTTCATCTTATATCCTTCTTTCAAGACACTGTCCATTGCATTCAACTGCTCTTCCAAGTGCTTTGCTGTCCTTGACACAATTACAATGTCATCAGCGAACCTCAAAGTTTTTATTTCTTCTCCATGGATTTTAATACCAACTCCGAATTTTTCTTTTGTTTCCTTTACTGCACGCTCAATATACAGATTGAATAACATCTGGGAGAGGCTACAACCCTGTCTCACTCCCTTCCCAAGCACTGCTTCCATTTCATGTCCCTCGACTCTTATAATTGCCATCTGGTTTCTGTACAAATTGTAAATAGCCTTTCGCTCCCTGTATTTTACCCCCGCCACCTTCAGAATTTGAAAGAGAGTATTCCAGTCAACATTGTCAAAAGCTTTCTCTAAGTCTACAAATGCTAGAAACGTAGGTTTGCTTTTCCTTAGTCTTTCTTCTAAGATAAGTCGTAAGGTCAGTATTGCCTCACGTGTTCCAATATTTCTACGGAATCCAAACTGATCTTCCCCGATGTCGGCTTATACCAGTTTTTCCATTCGTCTGTAAAGAATTCGTGTTAGTATTTTGCAGCTGTGACTTATTAAACTGATAGTTCAGTAATTTTCACATCTGTCAACACCTACTTTCTTTGGGATTGGAATTATTATATTCTTCTTGAAGTCTGAGGGTATTTCGCCTGTCTCATACATCTTCCTCACCAGATTGTAGAGTTTTGTCAGGACTGGCTCTCCCAAGGCCGTCAGTAGTTCTAATGGAATGTTGTCTACTCCAGGGGCCTTATTTCGGCTCAGGTCTGTCAGTGCTCTGTCAAACTCTTCACGCAGTATCGTATCTCCCATTTCATCTTCATCTACATTCTCTTCGATTTCTGTAATATTGTCCTCAAGTACATCGCCCTTGTTAGACCCTCTGTATACTCCTTCCACCTTCCTGCTTTCCCTTCTTTGCTTTGGGTTCCCATCTGTGCTCTTGATATTCATACAAATCGTTCTCTTTTCTCCAAAGGTCTCTTTAATTTTCCTGTAGGCAGTATCTGTCTTACCCCTACTGAGATAAGCCTCTACATCCTTACATTTGTCTTCTAGCCATGCCTGCTTAGCCATTTTGCACTTCCTGTCGATCTCATTTTTGAGACGTTTGTATTCCTTTTTGCCTGCTTCACTTACTGCATTTTTATATTTTCTTCTTTCGCCAATTAGATTCAATATTTCTTCTGTCACCCAATCATTTCTACTAGCCCTCGTCTTTTTACCTACTTGATCCTCTGCTGCCTTCACTACTTCATCCCTCAGAGCTATCCATTCTTCTTCTACTGTATTTCTTTCGCCCATTCTTGTCAATTGTTCCCTTATGCTCTCCCTGAAACTCTGTACAATCTCTGGTTTAGGCAGTTTATCCAGGTCCCATCTCCTTAAATTCCCACCTTTTTGCAGTTTCTTCAATTTTAATCTGCAGTAAATAACCAATAGATTATGGTCAGAGTCCACATCTGCCCCTGGAAATGTCTTACAATTTAAAACCTGGTTCCTAAATCTCTGTCTTACCATTACATAATCTATCTGATACCTTTAAGTATCTCCGGGATTCTTCCATGTATACAACCTTCTGTTATGATTCTTGAACCAAGTGTTAGCTATGATTAAGTTATGTACGATAAGTTATGTATGATTAAGTTATGTATGATAAAAAGAAACAGACAGTTTTGGTTGCAGTGTTAAAATTTATTATTTCCAACGAAAAGTGAAACCCGTCACTGGGAAATAACAAAAAATTTCAACACTCCAACCAAGACTGCTTGTTTCCTTATACAAACATTTCACACTCTCTTCCTGTAGTAGATGTATCCTATATTTTGGATCATATATAACTGTGCTTCCAACTTTATCCTCCTTCGCTTCCTATTTTATATTGGTCTTTATCGCAAAAGCAATTTCTAAAGTAACTATATAATGACTGGTGACATACCATATTTCTATTTTTACCCTTATATCTTGTACCTTAATACCCCAATGTCTATTACATGATGTAAATTGATTTTAGATTTTTTGATGGATTACTTAAGATCCATTTATGAAACATTTTGTTCTGGAATTGCCCATTCAGAATCGTGCACGTCTAAACCTTACGGAAGTCAACCTACTACCGTTACCATAGTCTGCATCCTCTCCCCATTGCCCTACAACTGCGTCATTTAATTTTTCGCAACTTGTCCAAATAAGAGCCTCATTATTAACAATACACGCCCATCTGAGCATTCATCAACCTATTCTTGTAGGCCATCGAAGAAGTGCTCTTCTCCTCAGGGCTATCTTCGTTAAGGCTATACACCCAAATTAATCCAGTTGTATCCCATGAAGTTTTATTGATACACCGTTTATTCTTTTATTCACTTCTTTCCAGTTATTTATTCCTTGTTTCCACTCCGGGAACGAAAATATTGTCAAATCATTTCTTGTTCACTATTTCTTTTTTGCTTCTGGCATTTCAGTATACATGTTTTCGGCCTTACTTTCGTTAAACACTCTATGCAAAAGAATTAAAGGATAAATTTTCTGGAATTTCGTCATTTTTTCCCCCATTGCGTTGCAGAAGTTTGATATTTGGCTCTAAGTTACCTAAAAACTTCCCCCGTAGTGACGGAAAGCGTGTTGCCCTGCGGTGTCACTCCTTGACTATCAGACACATAAATTTCACCTTCAAAGTAGGTAATGATGTCATATTGGTACCAAATTTCACCACAATTCCGCCCACCGCCACCGTGGACGTCTCTGACTATCGGAATTCGTCACGCTCTCTTACCTGCATCTCACCCCGTCTGTTGACATCTCTGCGACAGAGGTCAGAACTGCATTGCACAGCATCAAAAACAAGAGCTGTTTTTATGGGTGGCCGAGGAAAACGCTTCAAGTACACTACCGGTCAGAGTCGACAAGAATAGACCCCAGGAGGTGGCATAAAGGGCGTCAATGAAAACATGCATTTTCTTGGGGTGTTCATTTACAAACATTTCGCAGTAAAAAATGACAATTTGCAGTGCAATGTGCTACATAACGACTCTGTCGGACTCTAGTAACACTACCTGGACCCTTCCCTAAGGACGTTGGCGGGCTGCAACCCCTTTTAAGTGCACCACCACCAAAAGTTTTCTATGTAATAGAGGATGGAACCACTAGCTACTATTCAAAACTATTGGACGACATTTGAGTGTGATCCAAAGCAGGTAAGGGTTTTCATGCATTTTCAGCTCCCCTGTGATTATGAAGGAAGGGGTGGGGTGGCACGGTGTTCGACAACGGGCTGTGGGATTGACATACGCATGAATGAGGTGGCAAAGGGTCCCTCTAAGGTTCCAAGTTCACCAACACTCTTGGAGCCATCCGCTCACCTTTGTTGAATCTTAAAAAATGTACTTGTACAGGGACAACCTGCGACTGTTTTCTAGGGACCTGTGGGCAAGCAACCCTTCTGACAAACCTCGTTTTCCACATACCTGCAAGTAAGCGTTAGGGTACCAGTTTAATGCCATTCACAACGAACCCCTTGAGTGTGAGGCCTCAAAATTCCATCTTTAGGAAGGCTCATTTGAAAGTATTGTGTTAACAATTACGACAGGGAAAATATTAGCGGCTAATGAATCACCATGTGTATCAGGAGGGTGACAGAAAATGAGTGTCCTGGAGAAGCAGATATCAATTTCCTGCGGGGTACATATATTATACTTTACGAAATAGACATCATAGACGCTCAAGAAATCTTCAAAATAAACAATTAACTTCCACCATGAACACCGAACGAAAAATGGAGGCTACAGTGATCACGAAGGTTCGCACCATCTCGATCGAAAGCGAACTCCTGTGTAGGGCGTTGAGCAGGGTATCCACTCTTAAGGAATGCATGTAGAATCATATTGGTGTGACAGGGTGATGAGAACTGATGGAATGGCAAGACATGCAACTGAATACGAAACAATCTGTCGTGGAGCTTAGTGTAAAACTGGCTATCCTTTAAGGCTTAGATACAGATAGCGCAATAACACGTTTTGTATCCAGAGGCTGAATTTGACCAGTGGTTCCAGGTGATATGAATTGCAACGTCTCACACTTTTCAGGAAGAATAGTTTGCTCTACAGGAGTACGATTCTTCTATGTAGTCCAGAAACCAAGCGATAGCAGGTTATTTTGACCAGCTGTTCACCAGAAGCAGTGATCATACCACAGTTGTAGTTCTCCTGCGCCAGTTTTCCCACTCTTACTTGCTGTGACGTAAATATTCCCTACCGCCCTTGCAAGATCACGCACACGAAAAAGAAGCATAGGGGGAAGAGAACCTCCAGCTTCTCGGAGCACTATACATAACTTTCCAGCCAATTTACTATCCAGATTAACAATCGGCATAATTGTACACTAATACGTTAAGGTACTGATGGTAGTTGATCGTAATACAACTTTCTTGGCAGTCTAATTTCCAGTTTTTCTTTCACATGCATTTCTTGTTCAAATCTCGATTAATCAGAGTTGAAAACAAATTCCTTATTGAACGCTGGGATAAGTTTGATTGTCTCATCTGCAAGTTTTTGGTCCAATTCCGCAGTATGCTGTGCATCATCAGTTGACACTTTGTTTGAACTTCAGTTACGTTAGGTCTTCCAGTTCTGTAGCACTGTTTGAAGTTACGAAACCATCCACTGCTTCCCATAAAATCACTGTGTAAGGCATCCATATTTTACAGACCTTACATGAGCTTGATCTATGATGACAGTGCGATACAGTATGAATCCTCAGAAAATAATAATTATATTATATCATCAAAAGGCAATTGCAGTAATTTAATGTGCCAAAAACTAACAAAACAATGTCTACCAATATATGGACAGGGGGATGAATTAACAAGTTAAAGTCAAATGCACCAGAACAATACATTATTCCTTTTAACATAAATACAGCTGGGACTGAGGGTAAGTGGCTGGATGGCTTTAACAGGGCTATGCTGCAACCCGTTAAGAAAAATAAAATTCACCTCTAATGAGACGGCGATTGGCAGAAGTCATACTGGGTGACGCAGAAGTAACACAGTGGGGAGATCCCCATTATATAAAAGCATTTTGAGAACTAAAATTTCTAGATATCTCTCTCATCTTGTGGCGGACCACACAGGTGTGTGGAAAATAGCAAGGTGTTGAGAGCTTTGCTTTGTGTGAAGTGAGGACGTAGTGCTTCACATATTGTGGCAACAGATAGCAAAGAGGTAGTCTATTATTCCTGTGGAATTTTTGCGGGCAAAGAAATTGTTCACATCGCTCCAACAGTTAGTGAGTGTGCAATAGCCATTATTTTTACAAGGGAAAAATTAACGTTCTATGGAAAGCAAGAAAGTTGAGATTGAGTAGGGAAGTAGCATTTCAGATCCAGCACAGAGACAACGCCATAGCAGATGCCACTTAGGAAAGTACCATTGCGCATTAGGCCACAGTAAACGTTGAGTCGAGATTTTGCTCACTTGAACTTGTGTATGCTTTGACCATTGAATATCAAAAGCTAGGCTACTATCCTACCCTCACATTGAGTACATGAGAGATTTTTCGAAAGTTAATTTATTCCCCACCAACTCAGTGCATTGACCAGCTATGACATCATATTGGTAAATGAGCTAATGAAGACTGTAATAATTCTTTCCTGTGATGAAAAAATTTTCATATGTAGGGATAACGATTTTAATAATCGTCAATTCAGTATCTCCAATAGTTAAATATTTTGTTATTGAGTGTTGAAAGTAATTGGACATGATTGTTCTGAATCACTTGACCCCTGAAAACACAGTTGATAAATTGTATGTAGAATAAAAAAAGAGAATAGCTGGCTCATCTTTGTAGAATAGACCCCAAACTTTCACTTTTATTAATTAATGCATTCTAGTTAACTGACAGCAGCATTTATAATGATTTTGTTACGATCTGCACTTAATATTAGCTGATTTACAGGGCCAGGTTCATATTTATATAGAATGTCTGTTCAACACCCTGGGCTTGAGAAGACAGTTAAGATGTTTTGTCCATTTGCGTGCTAAGTGGTAAGCTAAGTTTGCACACGTTAGTCCACTCATTGTGCAGATACAAAGTGCAGATATCTCACAAATGGCGACCCTGCTAGGATGCGAAATTACAGCATTCTGATAGACTGAGGGTTTGTTTTTGATAGATACAAAACACATAATCCTCCCAAACAATAAGCTGACACAAATTGGAGAAAAAAAATTAAAAGTAAATGTGACTCAACTGTGTAGTATGTGTAGATAGAATTGTCTTCATGTGTTTCTTATTTGCTGGCGCAACACATCGTTGAAATGGGTTGTGCTGAGTTCTGCCTCAACTCCATTTAGCAAAGGGCTAAATAAAAGACGAGGGAATGGTTTCAAATATTGAATATAGGACTGTGGATGATATTTTGGGGCAGAATCAAGTCTTGTGATCAGATGTTAACGCGTAGTCAGGTTCGGAAAATTCGCAGTTAGCATCGCTTAGTAGATCGCTCAAAAATGACAGAAAATAATCGATTAAGACAAAGAGAAGTCATGGAAGATTTTGATAGTATCGATTTGGACACGCAACAGGTAAATCAGCGTGAACAACACGAGACGGAACACGTAGAAATACCGAATTAGACCGAAAATGCAATACATGACGTTCAAATGGTCCAAAGAATGGACGTGAGAACGGCGTTGCTAATGAATCAGACGCTAAGTCTGTAGCTAGTGATTTACAGCATATTGAACCAAACGTAATCACATTGAATCAGTCAGGCTTGCAATTGTATAAAAGAACGAGTGTTAGTGCTCCTACACCACGTTCGGAAGTGAAGGAAACGGTTCACGAAATATGAGATAGGGAACGGTAGCATCACATGGCAAACTGGCGAAAATAGGGCAGATGAAAACGCCAACATATATGGAATGTTGCAGCGTTTATTACAAGTATCTCAGGAATCAGAAAGGAGTATAGATGAGCGCATAATACAAGGGCATAAAGCTTTAACACTGGGGCTGAGAGAAACTAACAAGGAAATACTAAAACCGCGTGATAATATTTTAAGGCGAATTAGATCAAATATGAACTGAAGCTAAGGAAGCACAAATCACGCTTCAAGCGCTCGTTACAGAGTACAAACACTTGAGAACAGATATTGACACTGTCCAGATAGACATGATTACATTTCGTGAAGTACGCAACAAAGTTTCAAAAAGGTTAGGCGACAGGTCGAAACTTTTGCCATCAAAGCGACGATGAAAGCGAAACATGTTGTTGCTGAGACGACGTCTCACAAAGGAAAGACAAAAGCAGCATTAAAGAAATTCTATGCTCGTGCTTTAAAAATACAAGAGAAAAACGAACACCAATTTCAACGGCTGAGGTCGGAAGTTTTACGTTCGATCGAAAGTCGATGTGACGTAGAAAGCGTTAGTGAGGAGTCGCAGATGACGACAGAATCCACATTAGTGTCGGTGGATACTACTGTGAAGACTGCAAAATCAACAGTTACCGATAATATGACAGAAAGGGTACCCGAAATTACGTGTGACATAATACGGAAAGGCACGTGTGGATGCCAGTCCTAAACCGCAAACCGCGAACGGGAAATTAGTCCAAACCAGCGTATACCTGAACATCACGGTAACCGTAGGGAACAGTGTGGATTGCGACCACTTGTTCAAGAAAGAATAACAGGTCAATCGGGAATACAAGAGTGTGGTTTGCAACAAGGTTCAGTACGTCAAGCACAAAGCGTGACATACGCTGATCAAACCATAGAGACGTGTTACGCAACGCCACAAACTGTAGGACGAATACCGACGGATTACAGTACGGCGTCTAACGTGCCAGAATTGCTTACACGTCAAGATACAAAGCCGGTAGCGGGCGTTATGCACGCATATTGCGCGTTGACACCTGCAAGTGATTCTCCGGCACAAATGTCACAGAATGAACCAAGTTACACATGTTTGCGTAGATCTGACGCAAACCAAGGACAGAATTTCAGTCTTCAAAACCCAGAAGGTACATCCCAGAGAGAAGAGAGAGGTTTTGATGATAACCACTTTCTTACAGTGAGGAAATACCAGGACTATAAGGAAGATGCAAATACTCTCCATTCCCACACAGTTATTGACCAATTTAAAGTAGGAATACCGACGCATTGGCCATTGAAACGTAAGTTAGATTTCATTTGCCCACGTATGGAGGGAAGTGTTGCTGAAACTATGCATAAGATAGCAGAAACTTGCGATTGCTTTGATTCGTTCAGAGCTGCCTTTATATCAAGATGTAGGTCACCTGAGGCTCAGATGAGAATAAAATATGGATTATTAGAAGATGTCTCATTTCGAAAATTCGTGTGAGAAAACAGCAGCCAAAGTCTTTGAGAATGTAGTTAAAAGGAACCAATACTTAGATAACCCATATAGCGACGGAGAATTGATTCAAATATGTAAAACGAAACTGCCAATGAAGTATCAACAAGTCTTGATAGAACGTGGGGGCTATAATGTAGAAACTTATAAAGGTGTTTTGAGAGAAGTAGAATTCAGGTATGAAAACGACGCTCAAAGACGTCGCGATTAAGGACAGTATAATTTTTAAAGAGCACGTAATAGAAAAGAGAATAATAATGGTAGCGATGGTAGGCCGGTATTGGGATTGAAATCTCGACGAAATGGAAATAATTACGGAAATGGGAGTAGTGGAAACACTACACCACAGCGTACTGGACATGGCTTTAATAGTCGTTGCAACGGGTGGAATATAGACGAAAATATGAATGGAAACTGGAGAATTCGGTATAACCGACAGACTGATTTTAATCAGCCATCTCCAGGTCCATTGAGAGAAAGCAGGCGGAGAGGCGGTGCAAGAACGCAGCCACAGGCAAGTACTTCGGGTAATTACCGGAGCAACGATCCACAGATGGAGGTTGAATTACGACCACCAAATCCTGGGAAGCGCGAGGATTGACTGACATTAGATATCGCAGGATTTCAAGCTGATAATACACTTTCTGCAGAAATGGATGACAAGGTGACCGCAGTAATAAATAGGTTAAGATGGGACGTACAAGAGTCAGAATAGGGAAGAGGAAAGACAGAACGAGCATCGAAAGTATCCGTACAGATAGTACAAATAGGGAGGAAGTCACAATTGAGGTGTTGGTACGAGATAGATTCTACTGACACTGACGATGAGGATGAACTCCCAGAATTACCTAGTAATGAACCATTTGATTATAACGAAGCATTAATGTATATGGTGCACATGTTTGATTCTGCACAGACGAAAAATTATTTTCAGCACGATAATACATAGCCTACTGTAAGCTTTAACGCTACGATTGATCAAGACCATAGGATTAACCGCCAAAATAGAAAAAAGAAGGAAGGGCAGACAAATACACCTGATGAAAAGTTCGACACGCTACAACATCTACTAAAATCCTTCCACAAAACTTTGAAAGGAAAGCAGAAAGAGTCTGAGGCGTTGTGGATAGCGGCGATCGAAGAAAATCGGGAAGAACAAGGCGATAATGGAGAGGAAAATGACAGGGAAAATATCCCGTCTGGTTCGGAAAACGAACCAGGTTATAAAGGATGTGTACAGTCTGATAAATCAGATTCAAAAATATTCAGTTTTGGCACATATGAGGACAAAGTACGGCAGGAATACCAACACAACGTTATTATCACACCAGACACAGAAAACAGCGTCTAATAAATGATGACATAGCTGAGAAGTTGAATCTGCAACTCTCAGTGGCAGATACAAATATGATAACGAGTTGAATCAGGGTGCGAGTACAGACACAATTAATGTACAATCTGATGATTCCCCAGAATCTAAGTGTGAAGTACTGTCACACTTAAAGAATATTTGCCAGCCTCTAAAATCCAAATTAAACACCATTACACATATGTGTGATGGGCAGACAAACTTAGAGGATGTAGCAAAATGTGAAAATGAGGATTTAAAATCTAGATTCGTTACTGTGGAAGCTGTTCTAGAAGCAGCACGACTACAGTTGAACAATTTGAAAAAGGGAAGTTGTTCTCCCCATACTCTCAATGAAGACCATCAGATGTTGATGGAAAATGGTGCAACTGTGGATGCCCATAAACATCCAGTGGTGACGGAACATACACTTACATCGGTTCAATTACGAAGTAATTGAGGACATATTAATGGAGGAATTCGAAGACGAGAGTACTTCAGAGATAAGCCCACTATTTAGCGTAACAATCAAGTATATTGTCGTTAACGCAATCGTAGATAGTGGGAGTGAGTTAACGGCGATATCATAGCCGTTATTCAATCGTTGCTATAGTGACAATGACTTTTTCGAACAGAACAAGGACCCACAGGTGTTAAAGGTCAAACATAAGCGGAAAGACAAGAACTCGGTTGACGTTCATCAGTACTATTTGCTGAAGAATGATGTGCCCTTCTACAGATGCACTGGATAGGAATTATTGCACTGGTCATATGGCAATTAGCCATGAAAACAAAAATTTTAATGCATCACAGATGATACAGCAAAAGAATGTAGATATGTTTTAGGTAGCAGCAGATCTCAAGAGGCAGACAGGGCGAGCTACAGACATGTAAATATTCAAATATAGGTACAATAATACTAATCATTTAAATCGTTAAAGTAGGTCAGAAAAAAATAAAACTAATGACATGATGTATTAATTAACTAACCTACATATCATCGATCCATGTTCATTCAAGAAGTAAAGGAACCGTTATAAAATAAAGTAACTTAAGGTGTAAATGATAATTTTTCTGTAAAGTACTGAATAAAAACTAAATATTCATGGCATTATTCATGTAAGTATTCAATGTAAAACTCATTGTAGATTTAGATAAAGAAACTTGTAAGTAGTAGCATTGAACAAAAGTCATGGTAACCAGGTGAAACAGAGAAAACACGCAGTGCCACATCACTACAATCGTCTGGGGAAGGAAGACAAGCTGACAACAGAAGTTGAAGGTCGATGGGAGGCTACGCTCTGAGTGGGACAGTTTATACGATTGCACAATATGGCACTGGCAACAAACCGGAGACCAAAGTAAGGAATTTACTGGTTCACGTTTCACATTAGTGTGAAGACTAGGCCAGCTGTATTTTCAACACTATTGTCCCATGCCTCACCCCAACAGCGAGAGGATGGATATAGCCCAGCAATAGCGAGGGACAGACGTACACCTGTGAGGAAAATGAAGCGACCCCATTAGCGACACACAATAGAAGCGACTAACAATAGCAAACCGTCAGTAACAGCTCTGTAGTACAACCGCCTGGAAAAATAAACTCAGAATATTTCTCTCAATACGAGATGGAGAAGCTAATAACTGACCACCGAAATATCACTTTGGAAATTATCTATTCCGACATGACAATATATCATAACAACATTACTGGTAATCCTTCCGAATAACGTTCACTGAATAACATATCCCATCCGGCCGGAGTGGCCGTGCGGTTAAAGGCGCTTCAGTCTGGAACCGCGTGACCACTACGATCGCAGGTTCGAATCCTGCCTCGGGCATGGATGTGTGTGATGTCCTTAGGTTAGGTAGGTTTAAGTAGTTCTAAGTTCTAGGGGACTGATGACCATAGATGTTAAGTCCCATAGTGCTCAGAGCCATTTGAACCATTTTTGACATATCCCATCCCTATGCCCAAGAAGTTGCAAGTTCCAAGAAAGAAGACATGAAGACACAGCAAGAAACAAAGAGAAGAAAGGGTTCCAAGATGAGGGCAGTGAACTGGTGCGCTGTTATCGCCAGTCTCCGTCCCTTGTAACCCCGACCGTTGTGAGTCGATTTTCGATGCCTGCTTGTCTTCTTCGCATCTTTGGCGGATGGCTATTTAACTACGGTGTGCGCCCTCTGCAAGGGCTTGCATTTGGGTATCAGCTGTGTGAGCAACAGTGGCGGTGGTGAGTGGCCGAGTCGGTACGACGGAGGAGCGTGGGCAGCTGCTGCGGTGTGTTTAGCCGTTTGAATGCAGATCCACTGCCGATGGTGATTGGGATTTCCTTGAGATTTGAAGGACAGATATCCGACTTGTCTGTTACATGTTACTCAAAGTAAATGAACTGGAGTCGTCAAATTGTTCCTTGGTGGGTTCTGTTAATTGAATACCCGAGTGCACTGAAAACTATCTTGATTGTTTCAGTTACTTGTCACTGTACTTGGTTTGGCTGCCTGATACATTGACAGTATTTATGGGAGTGCTAGCTATCCACAACAAATAGACATGAAGCTGTGCTTACTGCGTAGCTAGAGGTCATGCCGAGTAGTATGTAAGTCTGTGCATGACGTTCAAGAGCAGACTGAAATAACTTTCCCTATTTCCTTTTTCTATGTTATTATTTCATTTTTTTTATAGAGAATTGGCTAATCAAATTTTAAGAGCCATTACTGTGCAAATGGTCACGTAGGTTAGTTCTGCTTGGGTTCGTTTGTGCTGTGTATAATTAAAGGTTTATTCATAACCAGTTGGGCAGATATACTTTGTGTATCCGATTCCCCACAATGTTGTCTGCCGCTGATGTGTTTGTGTTTCAGATAATTGGCAGTGGTCGATGTGAGCAAACTCAGATTGGGGTATCATGGTGGAAGAGGGAAATTTAAGGACCTTGATCAGTGTCTATGGTTACGTTGTTAGTGTCCTGCAATTCCATTTTTCCGGTGGAGCGTTGTGGTTTTCTGGAAGCTTAATTGTGACTCAAAGTTGATTATAGTTATACTTTACCTTACGGTCTGTGAATCTCCTGTATCTGGTAGAACCTTTTGGTCTGCTCACGTCTATCCCTAATTTTCAATGTAAAATTGAAGTGGCTCCATTTTAAAACTGTTTAATATGCTATTATTATATTCTGGGGGTGAAATGCATGTGAACTTCGTACCTGTAAGTAATACTAAAGAGAAGCTTAGTTGAGAGTATTAATCTGATAATACTTTTGATTTACTGCAATTGCTTAAGATCAGCCCATGGAAAATGTCTTAGTTGTTGGAAGCAGTTTTAGAATTTGATATGAGTTATGTGAAAGCCAGTTTCTATGACATAAGTCATGAAGCATTGAGTTATGTCAGTTAAATTTGATTAATGGTGGTTTTATGAACATTGTTTAATTAGTGAAAATTGGTTGAGTAATTTTTGAAATATCTGTGTCTATCGCACTTAAATGCATTAACATTTTGATCTGAGTTCTGCTGCTGGTTCTGTAGGGGAGGTGCCTTTTATTATAATTGTTGTTACTGTTGGTTTCATTAACTGGATGTGTCTGTAATAAAGAAGTGTATGCCAACTAGAAACTGGTTACGTGTTTAATTTCGATGTGTCGAAAGGAACAACACATCAGGCAGAAGACAGCAGGATACCTTTCTAAATCCTATACCTTAAATCATTATGAGATTTGGCAGAATTAACAGAAAACAATATCCAACAAAACCATGGCAGTTATTTCATTCTAACTATCAAACCAACCAAAGGCAGTCAAACGATCAAACAGGGTACACATAATGGAGGCATCAAACTGCAGCGATCGTCGAGAGGCTACACTCATCAACCTTGATGGCAACTATGCCAATAAAGGACGATGCCACTTATATTGTCACATAATGGCATTGCCTTGGACGAGCAGTTTGTCATTAAAACAACACAACATCGAATTGATCGTGTAATGGCACTTGTGATCGAACACTGAGAACTGTGAATGTCGATAATCTTCATCAACATCATGCAGAGTCTACAAATAACTAGCAGCATCAAGCGCCACTGATCAACAGCAGCACCAGGAAGCAAACCCAGCCCAAAGTTTAAAGTGTAAAGTGCATGAAGAAAGAAAGTGATGTATGTGACGAATTCATTGCTATATTATAAAAAGTTCAGAAGATATTCACTTCAGCAAGGTGTAGAGATGCCTGTAAATATTCAGTCATACCTGTACCACTGAGAATTTGTACTTTATTTGTTTCATTTGCATTCTATAATTCGATTTGGAAATTGTTAAAGTATAATTATAAATTAACCATGTTTTATATTTTGTATTCCATGTGTAAATTTTTAAATGTATATTCAATCCAAAGATATGTTAATAAGAATTTGTGCATTTGTAGATATTTTGGAAACAAGTGTCTTTAATGATAAATAATGTGAACAAATGTAAAGTTTGTGTTATGCAAAAATATTAACTATTTTAAATATGATCACAATTCAATATTGATGTAGTACTTACATGTTGAGAATAGCGATAAGAGAAACAAGTTCTTCCTTAATTTGACTCATCTTTCACAGCCATCAATATCATGAATGTTTGAGAATTGTGGAATGCCTGAGGTTATTGCAAAGAAAAAAATCTAAAGGGTGAACTAATCATTTTAATAGAACTCAACCACAAGTACTAGAGAAAATTGTTGTAAGATTTGTCAAATAACTGCTATAAAGGACTGTAAAGACACATAATAATCATCTAAGTAGAAAATGCAGTGTAAAGCAATACATTTCAAATCAAAATAGAATGTTAAAACATCATCAAGCGTAAGATAGACAAGTAGCTGGACAATAATTAAAATCAACTGAATTTATAATTTTGCATTGCAATAAACAATGGCTCAACTAATGATAACAGCAGCACAAAACTGATTCGTAAGGGACAGCATGCATAACGCATCCAGATTTTATGGACCTTACATGAGCGTCATCCATAACGACAGAATGATACAGTATGAGATCCTCAGAAAATAATAATTATATTATATCAGCAAAAGGCAGTTGCAGTGATCTCATGTACCAAAAACTAAAAAAACAATATCCACCAATATGTGGACTGGGGCAAGAATAAACAAGTTAATGTGATATGTGTTATGGAGGCGAACTGGGCAGGTGGTTAAGGGTATCGCAAGCCCCACTTAACAAGAGAACAGCGAGCTTCAGCACAGAGAGGGATCAGGCCACAACAATACATTAATCCTTTTAACATAAATACAGCTGGGACTGAGGGTAAGTGGCTGGATGGCTTTAACAGGGCTATGCTGCAACCCGTTAAGAAAAATAAAATTCACCTCTAATGAGACGGCGATTGGCTGAAGTCATACTGGGTGACGCAGAAGTAACACAGTGGGGAGATCCCCATTATATAAAAGCATTTTGAGAACTAAAATTTCTAGATATCTCTCTCATCTTGTGGCGGACCACACAGGTGTGTGGAAAATAGCAAGGTGTTGAGAGCTTTGCTTTGTGTGAAGTGAGGACGTAGTGCTTCACATATTGTGGCAACAGATAGCAAAGAGGTAGTCTGTTATTCCTGTGGAATTTTTGCGGGCAAAGAAATTGTTCACATCGCTCCAACAGTTAGTGAGTGTGCAATAGCCATTATTTTTACAAGGGAAAAATTAACGTTCTATGGAAAGCAAGAAAGTTGAGATTGAGTAGGGAAGTAGCATTTCAGATCCAGCACAGAGACAACGCCATAGCAGATGCCACTTAGGAAAGTACCATTGCGCATTAGGCCACAGTAAATGTTGAGTCGAGATTTTGCTCACTTGAACTTGTGTATGCTTTGACCATTGAATATCAAAAGCTAGGCTACTATCCTACCCTCACATTGAGTACATGAGAGATTTTTCGAAAGTAAATTTATTCCCCACCAACTCAGTGCATTGACCAGCTATGACATCATATTGGTAAATGAGCTAATGAAGACTGTAATAATTCTTTCCTGTGATAAAAAAATTTTCATATGTAGTGATAACGATTTTAATAATCGTCAATTCAGTATCTCCAATAGTTAAATATTTTGTTATTGAGTGTTGAAAGTAATTGGACATGATTGTTCTGAATCACTTGACCCCTGAAAGCACAGTTGATAAACTGTATGTAGAGTAAAAAAGGGAATAGGTGGCTCATCTTTGTAGAATAGACCCCAAACTTTCACTTTTATTAATTAATGCATTCTAGTTAACTGACAGCAGCATTTCTAATGATTTTGTTACGATCTGCACTTAATATTAGCTGATTTACAGGGCCAGGTTCGTATTTATATAGAATGTCTGTTTAACACCCTGGGCTTGAGAAGACAGTTAAGATGTTTTGTCCAGTTGCACGCTAAGCGGTAAGCTAAGTTTGCACACATTAGTTGACTCATTGTGCAGATACAAAGGTCGGATACCTCAAAACTGTAATCTATATCTCGTGGAATTTAATGTGCATAACATAGTAGCTCAGATCATGAACATCATATGAAGTGTGTAGAACATTCTTGAAACTCGCATACACCAGTTTTTGTAAAAAGTGCGCTTGTCCTCCATTAAATATCATTAGGTTTTCTAATGCACTACACAGCCATACTCTTGAGGACATATTCGAAATCTATTCATAATTTTTCTTACTATGCTGTGGATGATCTTCCATGTACATAATTATGTTTAGTACCAGCTCCTTGGCCATCGATTGGCCTTTACTACGTTTGAGTGGAGACGGGATTTATGGCTCCTTGTCTGACACAGATGACAAACTACATGTCTTGACACTGGTTTCAGTATCAGTTTCACTTGTGAGCATGTATCGTCATCATTGTACTCCTGTTGCACGCTTGCCGCACAGTATGAGGTATATGACACCACACGTTCCACTGACTCCTCTTGCAGAATCTTTAGTATTTCATCTGCCACTTCTTCATTCTGCGAAATTCCTTTGGCTCCTTTTTTAAGAAATGTCAACTTCGAGAATTGTTGTTGTAGGTATAATAGAATATTTTGTTTGTTATTGCCGTTAGTCTGGTTTGCATCAACATCACTAGCACTATAGTACTGTTGTGAGTTACTCTCCGACTAAACGGTTCAACTAAGCCCTGCAGCTGCCTACTGTGCTCACATTGGACACCTCCAGTCACGCCCCCCTTTTGCCATTAGCTGGCAGTAGTATGGTTGAATGGTAGACAATATGTCTGGCGTCGAACGTTGTAAACATCGTGGGCCTCTTGCGACCTCACACTCAAGGGGTTCCTTGTAAGTACCCAACGCCGACGGCGGGGTCGTCATTAGTAGTGTCTCAAGTAACAGTGCCCCACAAGGCTCTTTGTCCATCCGTTTCCGTTTACTCCTTTACCTGACTGTAAGATAACCCGCTTGACAGTCATTTGCCTTATTGAACACACCTAACATGGCATCATTGATCAGATGAAAGTCAGAATTAATTGGAGAAATGAATTACTGTTTGCGATACATGGAAAGATCACTATCTGCTTGCGACTGTGCCAAATATGCATGCAACATCGCTTAAAATAGATAAAAATACTAAAATATTTCACAAAAATATAATTATGTGTTCTTACTCTCTCAGTCTCAAATAGCAGGGATCTTTCAAACGCTCTATATTTCTTTAATTTTTAGGTGAGTAGTTACGCATTGTCTCTCTTTCTGTACTCAAAATTCATAACAGTAGTGGTAGTGTTGTGTCACAGTGTACAAAAAACTTATAAATGGAAGTGGAATACTGGTTGGTGCTCGTAGTCGTTTCCTCAATACCCACTCCGCTTGGCCGGCTGCGCTTCTACTTCACTGAATTCCGTAACAGAATGGGCATCAGTCGAAACTCGCTGTATAGTTCTCAGAAACAACGATGTCTTAATACTGTAGTCATTGCCGGAAGTTCTCATGACAATTCATACAAGAAACTGCTCCTGTAATTGAAATTTGCTACTTTTTCCGAGCTGTACAGGTAACACTTGCAAACTCAAAGACAAGATAGTGCAAAATATAGACACTGATGACCTCGTCACTGATTGCAGTGATACTGTAAACAACAAGCGTAGAGGAGCTAATTATTTTGAAAACATCTGCTGGTGAGGGAATATACATACCTGTGTAAAATGTGGCTAATCTACCAAATGCAGCAAATATGTGGCGGGGGGGGGGGGGGGGGCTGTGGGGAGCAACAGTTCATGAGAAAGTATGTCGTCATATGAAGCAATGGGAAAGGTTGAAAGTCAAACAAATCTTTTTCCATATTTTATTTATCGAAAAGATGGTAAGACTTGTCGCTACTGGCATGGAAGTAGCAAAATGTCAAAGTTGTGAGCGGCTACGTTCTCACAAACGACGCAAGATGGTACTTGTAGTAACATCACGTGAGCTGCGATGGATATGGCAGTAAGTCAACAAACCACCGAGTTTCCACCTTTAACTATGTGACCAACCGTTCATCACTGTCTTACGGATTCAGTAATGTTACTAGTTGTTAATACAAGAGTTGTACCAAAAGTAAGGTTCCCATATTTTTTACAAATAGAAAACATTGTTTATTGTTATTACTTTCTACATCGTGGAAAAGCTTACACTTTCGTCTATTTTTCAACATAGTCTCCTTTTTTTCGACACACTTTTGAAGACAGTGCTTCAGATTTTGTACTCCTAAGTCGAAGAAGTCTCCTGCCAACCCACTGAGGAAGTGTGTGTCCTCTGTTTGGACTTCATCGTCGCTCTTGAAGTGTTTTCCACCTAAGTGTTACTTTAGCTTGAGGAAGAGGGGATAATAGCTGGGGGCTAAGGTGACGGGTTGAGCATTGTCGTGAGGAAGCACTACTCCGTCCTTCAGTTGTCCTCTCCGGCAGTCCTGGATTGCTCACTGGGGTTTGGTCAATGTTTCACAAAATCTGGTTCAGTTTATTGTCGTACAAAACACAATCGCCATAACCTTTCCTGCCAACTGTGTTTGTTTGAATTTCTTTGGTGGTAGTGAACCGGAGTGACGGCACTGATGAGATTGTTGTTTTGTTTCAAGGGTGTAATGAAACACCCTCGTTTCATCTCCTGTGACAATAGAGTCCAACAACTTCTCCTTGTTGCCTCGCCCCCTCACATTGGTGAAGAAAATTGTGAGCACAGTCAAGGCGTTGCTCCTTGCGTCCATCAGTCAGCATCCCGGGGACCCAGCGAGCACACACCTTGCGATAACCCAACGTTTCTGTTAAAGTTCTTTCAATTGTGCCATGGGAAGCTTCAGGAATGCGTTCAACAAGTTCACAGATAGTGACCCTCCGATCTTTTAGCAGCTCACTGCTTATCTTCTGGACAATCGCATTCGAAACCGGCGGTATTACGCTCCGTTCTTCATTGTGAACTTCCATGAGAACCTGAGCAAAAGCCCTGCACCATTCACGGACGTGCTGAACGGACATGCACTCTTCACCATAAACCTCAGTCAGTTACAAATGAATCTCCAAGGACGGTAACTCCTTTGCGTTGAGAAACCGGATCACTGCTCGAACCCCGAACTTGGCCGGAGCGGCGATCAACACTTCCATCTCTGACGGCTGCCCAGCCGAGAGACGTAGCGAATCGGGGATGGGCAGGCTCAAGAGTGGGGGAACCACTGCGCACGGCACTGTTGTTGGATTTAGCCTAGCACCTTCCCTCGAGGCTGTAGTTCAGTGGGAACCTTACTTTTGGTACAGCCCTCGTATGACAAGATGCCTTCGAAACCTGTTTCATAGAAAGCTGATATGTCATGTTTTCCGTCTGCAATGAAATACACTCTCTTACATTCAGTGGTAGTACCTACGTTTGTGTTTTATTATGATGTAAATGATTTGTATGCTTGCTTTCTGCAGGCTACTTGTAAATGCGGATATAGCTGTCGTGGCTGCAATCGGAGTTTTGGAAGCAAAATTGTATAAAACAAGGTAATTTTCTTTTTGGTTTAATCAACATAGTGTAAATACAAAAAAGAAGGCTGCGGTAATACCGACAATGCTGCTTTGAGCAGAAGATAAGTATCTGTCACTGACTCCGACTCTGACTGTGTTGTGACAACTGCACTAGCCAAAATAAAAATCAGGTGATTTTAAGGGGTTTAATCTTTGCAGTGGCAAACAGTATGGTTGATAATAATAATTTGAAATTTCTAGCATTGGGGCATTCATACATGCCTTGTGAGCGAGATTTCGGCATAAAAGAGGAGAGAAAGGTTTCAAAACCAATGACTTCTGACGCAATAGCTTATATGATTAGATTCAATGTAAAGATGGCAGAGGAAGATTTATATGATTTCACCTAGGTATGCGATACATTATTGCATACAGCACCACTGAAGTTCAGTTCTGCTTTTTGGAGTAG
Source organism: Schistocerca piceifrons (assembly GCF_021461385.2). NCBI lineage: Eukaryota > Metazoa > Arthropoda > Insecta > Orthoptera > Acrididae > Schistocerca > Schistocerca piceifrons. The sequence continues at coordinate 323,667,355 of NC_060141.1, forward strand.
ATCTGTGAAGGATAAGCTGCCCATTATATAAATAAAAGATTCGTTCAATGAAATGGAACCATGGAGGGTGCACAGCATTTTGAGGGTAAATCTGTCAAGAGCAGTTCTGCAATTTGTGTTCTCTCACCTGTTGCATGAAGGCCCACCATTAGTGATGCTAGAAAGAAGACTTTCTGCTGATCTCTGACTACATGAGCATCAAATATCATGGATTTTATCGCAATTTTTGTACACTATAACTATATTTTTTATACAAATGTGACAGCTTGCTGTAAATATATTTGTTAATATGGAGTTTCTGTAACCTTTTCTAAATGGACTTCATATAGCATCAAAACCGTCTTATTTTTTATTGTTCTGTCAAATTTTATAATTTCAGATGAAACGTTAACTAATTTGTTCGTACATGTTTAAGGTACAGTTAGGGCACTGAACCTTTAAATTCGTATTTACGATTACATTCGTTATGTTGCTAGCAAGAAAAAGCGGAATAAACATGTATGATTTCTCCTATGCGAATTTCATAAGGGAACATCGCATTTTTTGTCATGCTGCTAACTGGGACTACCACAAAAAAATGTGCCCAGGCACGTGCACATACTACGTAATATTTCAAGTTTTTATTTCGTATACTATTTGCAACGGCTGCTGTTATTTCCAAACTGGCCGCAAAGTGAATTCAACAAATTTAGATACAAGGAACTTTGGCATATAGAGACAAAAATACATCCTCAGCACACTGGAAATATTAATTTGACGTTTTACAGATTAGTAGTTGATTTTCTGCCTGTCTTCACTAAAGTCTAATAGCCACTGACATATTCCTGAATTGTGAACTACAGCAGAATATTATGGAATAGCGACTACTCCGTGAGGTCCGAACGATGTCACGTACATGGTGACTGTACCGTCTCCTTAGTTTTTTCAAAAATAGTTTCATATGGAACTCGTTGCTTCTAGTCGAATTTTGGAGCAGTTGCGAGGATTCCCTCTGCGAAATGTGTAGCAGCGAAATGAGAAAATTACTCGGACAGGCAGCTAGCGAGAAGAGCGGGACGCTTTAATATCCTGGCTGCAATATTTTTCCAGCTCGAGTAAACTGCTCCCCTGCGCCTGTCCCCTCCCCCCTCCCCCACCCCCCCCACCGCGGCGCTACATAACTGCGCAAAACACACCATTAGCTTAGGTCCAAAACTAAATGGAGCAACGCGGATTCACGTCATTCCATTTTTTAGCGTCGCTGGAAAACTGCACGCGTTGCTGACATATGCTTCCTCTTCTGACAAAATAGCCTCGTCTATTACATTTCATTAGATTCCAAATTTATTCTCTCCTCTCTTCGTTTTCCAGGTTAAGACCTTACGATGTATTGCGCACCCGTTGATATGACGTATTTACTTTCCGCCGCTTATGTTTCTTGTTCCAGCTAGACTGTGGACAAAATTTGTTAAGCCTTTGCTTTGTTGCCCATCATTTCTGCGTAGCGAAACAGCTCTGGTATACTACTATAAAAATAACTTGTTTTCAAATGTAGTTGCTTGAATAGCAATAAAATGATAACGTGTTTATTAACGTTAATAACGTTAACAGTAATGATGTATGTAACACTGTAAACTCCCTCACTCCACATCATATCGATAAAACAATCGTGCAAATGATCTATGGAACATGAACTAATTAACTAACTAACATATCTTCGGAATATTACACGTTTCAAGGATGTTCCTTGATATCACCTGACAAGTTCTGAACAGTACTTCTAGGCTAAATAAGTTAAGTCATAATATGTAAGTTACAAGTCCTGTATGCCGAGTAGAAGTAATTAGATACTTGAGGCCCCTCAAGATACTTAATGAAACTGAGGCCGAAAGCATGTGGCAACACATAAACTGTGTTGTTTCACAGGGAAATAACCTCAAAGCTGTCATATAACATTACTAATAACATAAGCTTTACAGGTCAACAACATTAAAGTAAATACTGCAATCAGTCTGCATCAGGCTCTGTTAACAATGCGTTTTGTCTAAGACTTGTAGGACTTGGCATTCGCAATAAAGAAGTGACACAACTTCAGTTCAGAGATTTCAATTTATCTTCATAGTGAAAACGAAGTTGTTGTTCATGATGAAGGGAATCAGGCATAGTCTTGTCAAAATAACAAGAGCTTTAGGGAATCCACTGATAATAAAACCGTGTGCTAGGAATGGAACTTTAAATCTCGTGCCTCCAGAATGTGAGTCCAGTCCATCTTATGTCCCCACTAGTTATCTCAGACTTTTGTATCTTGGCGACAGTAGCCTATTTTTATAATATTAAAGCACGTTGCAGCCAACGAACCTAAAACGAATTCTGTAGTCCCGTGGTTAATGTGCTAGTATTAATTTGTATGTGAAATGAAAAACATTATGAGAAAGTCCCGAAAGTCTGAACTGTGAAAGTTTCTTGTAGTTGGTATGTGAGAAAAGTGTAAAACCTATTTTGATATCGAAATATGTAAGTTCCAGTCCAGGGCAATAGGACTATGAGAAAATTAGATTTTGAACGGAAATATGTGGAAACCACGATACAGGATGGGAAGTCCAGACCAGCCAGTACATCAAAGAATTCGTCTGCGATAAAGCAGTCCGTTTTCAATGAAATCTGACTGCAAAACCAATGACTCCGATTAAAATATTGGCTCTGAATACTGTTCTCTTTATCTTCAGTCCTGCAAATGATCGCTATACCAGAACTGTTATTGAAATTACACAGCAAATTAATATAAAAATTAATGCATCTCTCTTTCTGATAAAACAGCTTGAAAATTCACAAGATAGTGCAATTGTGCTGATACTGACATTTTCACACATACACTCTGAAAATCACTGTGCCTTAAAGGGACATGAACTTCGATGGAAATTAAATTTATTGGCCTACCTGTGTGCACAAAAGTCTCGTCTGCTCTGTATCTTGTTGCTATTAGGAATAATGCTCTTACTGTCAAAAATCGAATATCATTTACCGTATTGAAGCAAGACGGTGTGCAACGCAAGTCGGTATCTTACCAATTTTCATAAAACGCTTCTCAGTACACAACTCGCTATGTGCAGTGCAAGTCTGCAAACAGAGTCATGAAAGTAAAAATAGGAACAGGGAACTAATCTGAACGACTGATAAATGAGAACTAAGACTCCAAGTTTAACAATGCTTCATTAAGCCATGACAACAATACACTTTTTCATAAAGTTCTCGCACCTAGACAAGTTAGCAAAATATTTCTTAATAACTCCTCTGTGTACAATTGCCTTCCCTGACAAGTGTTTCAACTATGAGGCAAGACCATTTGCGGCATTATAAAAGTTATACAGCAAACTTCAATCATACACAATGTTCTAACAACTAGGAGCTAAGCAGTTACAAACATAAAAAACTGGATTACTTTTAAAATTGGCTGTTATCATTATCCCGTTAATATGGTCTCATCTGCTCAGTATCTTTCCTCAAAAAATATTATTATAAAAACCTTTTCTTAAATAATGCTGCTTCCGCTACACAGCAGGCCATCTTCCATCCTTTTCAATCGCCGTTCATTACCAGACTGTCCGAAACACATGGGCGCTATTAGGCTCTGACTTACTCTAACATTTCTGGTCTCAAAAACACTCTTACAAAATACGTGGTTATATCTATAGAGTGAAGACAAATCGCGCACTCGGACTTCGCAGCACGATTCCTCACATACTGGTAATACAAAAGTATCTGTCATAAAATATCGCCCTGCAAGTATTTCGGGCAGTAAGATCTAGATTTCAAATCTGTTTTCTTTGTACCTTCCCCCAATGGTTCCATTTAAATTATTGCTAGTTGTGATGTAAGGCTGTAGCGGAATGTAAAGCACCTGAACGTGCCAAGAATAACAGTTGGTATTAATCGATGGGACCGCTGGGGGACGGCACACACAAAACACGTTTGGAATCTTGTAGATGCAGCGGTGCAAAACAATTCACGTCTACGACATGCAAAAGGTTTCTTTAAAAGCTGACTAATGAAAATGATTGTATTTCACTTCTGTGTTCGTAATACGTAACTGCAAATGTTTTGTAGAAGACCCACTGTAATCACTGTCTGGCAATTAAGACGCCAGATAGTGTTGCACGAAGATTACTTTTAGCATATAAAAACATTTAATCCGCTTCCCAGAATCGAACCCTGGACGTCCTGTACGCTAACCCAAAACGCTATCCGCTGCACCAACTGCACAGAGCTACTGTTATCTTCTGGCACAGACAGTTACCGTACACATGATTACAGTGTTGTCAGACTGTCAATCTATATGTCCATTTACTGCCCGAAATATGCGCGAGACGGATTTTTTTGAGCGATGTTTTTGTATTGCCAGCATGTGAGGAATCGCGCAGCGAAGTCCGAGTGCTCGATTTCTTTTTCACCTTGTATGTTACAGAGGTTGAGTACATTTATTAAATTCGCAGCTTCATTCACATTAATGGTCAAACATCCTGAAAATCGTCATGGTAAATAGGAAAGCCTCCTTCCAACTGTGCCTTCATGGAAGCTGTTTAAGAAGCTGGAATTTTGGCTCATCGATTGCATTCCATGTGACGTTCTTTGCGGGTTGTCTTCGTTATCGTATTAGTATCAGCGGGTCTTCAGAAAAATCACTTGTTTGAAAAAAGTCAGCTGTTTACTAGCGTAAAATACGAAGCCGGCACACCGGTAGCATACCCCTCTTGTGTAGCACCAAGGTGCCCGCCGCCCTTAATGTCCCCATCCGACGGGACCACAATCAACATTGGGACACCTGCTCACTGCATGAGATACTACAGAATGATTTTGACGGAATACGTGGTGATCAGGCACCTTAAACTTTCGCTTTCCTCTGTTTACAAGTGAAATACTGGCAGTGAAAATTTCTTCCGCCGCCACGATTCGAACCGCCTACCTTCGAGTCGAGCGTCAACTCATAGGAGAGCATCAGCAAGCGGTTACGGAAGCAGGTTGCGTAAAACATTAGAATGGGTGTAGAATTTTTCCAGAATTGAACTTCGGAATTATTCCGTAAGCATTAAATGTGCTAAGACCTCTGCACCTGCTCTTTATAAAGGGATGTTTTCTGACAAGGAGAGACTGCGACGTTCGGATCACTGGTTTACTTCAGACTTCGCATATTTTTAGAAGTCCATTACGACAACAATGACCAAGTAATACGGCGTACTTCTTAGACGATGGAAACCGAGAGAGGAGTTTTACGCGTCAGTAATGTACCGACGGGTTGCGACCCTCAGCATGAGATGGCAACTGTCACGTGGTTACTGTTCAAACTCGCTAGTCGCTGGATCGAGTCCCGCTCATCTTTTTTTCTTTTAATTTACATTTTTTCCTACACTAATATTATTCCGTACGTATTAATTAGAAAGGTAATGTGTTATTTCACTGTTTATTAATTTTTATTTGTACAACAAATACCATGCGCTTTTATTTCTATAGCCAAGTTAAAAAGCTTTTCAAGCACCTTTAAACCTGTTCATATTTGATTGGCAAAGGACGAGAAATTGCTTCTCATGAAAATCCTATTAAAATATATTCAATCGTACATCAGCAAGTTTCGGCACCGATGTTTACGAAAATGTTCCACATTGCGGACGTTTTGCGCCCCATTTGTCAGAAGAAAGAGAAATTTTTAAAAAACCAATGAGTTTTGTTTTTCCTTAGAAACTCTGAAGATTCTTTCTACATGCGGGAAAACTGAATTCATTCGATGTAGTAGATTCCGTTTTAATTTATGTCTTCCGCGACTGTATGAAAAATATCATCCTGCAACTTCTAATGTCGATAGCACATCGAATGATTAGCCGTTCATTGCCCTCTTATTCTGGTGTATTGTAACTCAGTGTATTATTGAATAAAGTTATTTACATCTTTATTTACCGGTGTTTGACTTGCACTTTCTAAGCCTGTCGCTATTCATACAATCACGTATCTGCAGATCGATGCGTCCAGGTGCGAAGCAGTTATCGGTACCTTACCCTATTGCAGGTATAAGGGATTTCGGAAACCACGATACGCATACAGTTTCAGGAAAATGTTAAGCGGTTGGCCGTTCACTTTTCGATACCTACGAGTATAAATATAATATTTGTTGTGATGATAAAAATTAGCAGAAAACTAAATGAGAATGGAAATTCAATAAAAGTTCACGCAAATACACGTGTCCTTCCATCATTTTAACTCTCAAATATGATATTTATGAAATAATATGTCTAGAATTGAAAAATATATAAATTAAAAAAAACATTAGCGGGAATCGGCCCAGCATTGCTCCGATTACGGATCTGAACGCTAATCACATGACCGCCGCCATCTAGTGCCCAGGATCGCAACGTACTGGTACATCTCCAACTTCTCTCGTTATTTTCTCGAAGTCTCCAAAAAGTATGCTTTACTACTTGCACATTACGTTGGCCTAATGAACTACTAACAGTGAACAAATTTTCAGTTTAAAGCATGATCCTAACGTTATAGCTTATCCTTGTGAGTATTATATCTCTGGTGGCTCGTTACAGAACAATTACATTTCGTTCGATTTCTTACTCACGTTTGTCTTTATATCTGCATTGTCTTGTTAGGTAACGAACTACCGCAGAGGATGTAGTAAGTTAAGGAAAATAGAGCGATTTTAATGTCTTTTTAGATCGTATGATACACGCACCCTTGTATCCCGGCCAGAGTTGGACTCCGAGACCGATGGCATGCGATTGACTCCGCGAACATCGCCCGCAGCGGCAAGATGGTGACGCAACTGCTGTAGCACATGGGCTTGCTATCTCCCCAGTAGATAAGACCGCGGCGTTCCCGGAGCAGACATCATATAATTCGTCAGGGGCATTTATCATACTGGCTAGGGGAATTGTCTAGAGCTCGATGGTTAGGTGCCATTCATGGGTCTGAACCGTTGTCCACTCACTTTGTTGATTAGCTTGAGCCAGTCTCAGGATCACTTGACATGTTTGAGCAAATCTTCATCATTGTGCCTAGCAAAATCTTGGGCTCTGTTGGTGCTGCACTGTCGTCAGTCGACCATTATCAGCACTCGTGGCGTCGTCCACCCTTCATATCTGTGTCGGTCATCTGCTGCTCCATTACCAGCCTGTCGCCGCGACCAACTGTGTCACCGTCAGAATCGGAGTTACTGTCATCGTTTAGTTCACGCGGCGGCCCCAGTCGGAGGTTGAGCCCTTCTTCGAGCATGGGCGTATATTTGTTGTCTTTAGCGTAAGCTAATTTAAGTTAGATTAAGTAGTGTGTAACCCTAGGGACCGATGACCTCAGCAGTTTGGTCCCATTGGAACTTACCGCATATTTCCAAATTTTTCATCGTATACATCGTCTTTGAACTACCATGCGACTGCCTGGTACTTACGCCAGTACTGTTCATCACTGTGGATACAGATGAGTTTCCCTATCACCACTGTGCCAACCTTAATTCAGTTCTCCCCTACCATCTATACTTCCTCCACCTATTTCATGTTGCCACCAATTCTTCTTACACCCACTTATCCCCCCTCCCCAGCTGTGTGGTCCCTCCAGTTAGTCATATATTCCAAACTCTACTTCTTTCATTTAGAGCTTCTGCTACACCAGAGTACCGCCTTGAGTCAACCTATCAATAGCGACGGCACTCTGATCTTCGCCAGAAACATCAGCATCAACGTCATGCTTTAAACTGAAATTTTGTTCACTGTTAGTAGTTCATTAGGCCAACGTAATGTGCAAGTAGTAAAGCATACTTTTTGGAGACTTCGAGAAAATAACGAGAGAAGTTGGAGATGTACCAGTACGTTGCGATCCTGGGCACTAGATGGCGGCGGTCATGTGATTAGCGTTCAGATCCGTAATCGGAGCAATGCTGACCTATCAGCACCAGTCATTATGTGACGACAGAGAAGGCTCCTGGCCCAGCATATCCAACTGCACCTGGATTAGCAACACTACGACTAGCATTCATTGCAGTGCGCACAGCAGGTGAACCTACAGATTCTTCACAAAATTGCTTCTAATGAGGGAAGTCCATTTCCTTGTCACTGCAGTACCTGCTGTAGCCTGGAAACCTGCCACCTCCCACCTCCCATTAATCATCCTTTCCTTCCTCCAACACACCGCGAGAAGAAGACTCAGATACGCCGCAGCTCCAAAATAGCGTAATTTACCAGCCAACAAAAATTCAAGACCAAACTGAATCTATGGAATGCTCTCCACATCATAAAAGTCCATACTCTCACAAACTTCCATCTATCCTGTCCTGATGCGAGATTCAGCAACAAAAGTCTATTTAACTTGAAATCCGAATATACAGGGCTATTACAAATGACTGAAGCGATTTCATAAATTCACTGTAGCTCTATTCAGTGACATATGGTCACGACACACTACAGATACGTAGAAAAACTCATAAAGTTTTGTTCGGCTGAAGCCGCACTTCAGGTTTCTGCCGTCAGAGCGCTCGAGAGTGCATTGAGGCAAAATGGCGACACGAGCCGAGAAAGCGTGGGTCGTGCTTGAAATGCACCCACATCAGTCAGTCATAACAGTGCAACGACACTTCAGGACAAAGTTCAACAAAGATCCACCAACTGATAACTCCATTCGGCGATGGTACGCGCAGTTTAAAGCTTCTGGATGCCTCTGTAAGGGGAAATCAACGGGTCGGCCTGCAGTGAGCGAAGAAACGGTTGAACGCGTGCGGGCAAGTTTCACGCGTAGCCCGCGGAAAATTGGCTCATGCCACAACTGGAGACCGACAGCGCCGACTTCATCTTTCAACAGGATGGTGCTCCACCGCACTTCCATCATGATGTTCGGCATTTCTTAAACAGGAGATTGGAAAACCGATGGATCGGTCGTGGTGGAGATCATGATCAGCAATTCATGGCCTCCACGCTCTCCCGACTTAACCCCATGCAATTTCTTTCTGTGGGGTTATGTGAAAGATTCAGTGTTTAAACCTCCTCTACCAAGAAACGTGCCAGAACTGCGAGCTCGCATCATCGATGCTTTCGAACTCATTGATGGGGACATGCTGCGCCGAGTGTGGGAGGAACTTGATTATCGGCTTGATGTCTGCCGAATAACTAAAGGAGCACATATCGAACATTTGTGAATGCCTAAAAAAACTTTTTGAGTTTTTCTATGTGTGTGCAAAGCATTTTGAAAATATCTCAAATAATAAAGTTATTGTAGAGCTGTGAAATCGCTTCAATCATTTGTAATAACCCTGTATATGGTCAGTATACCCATACCCTCTTCACTATACACATAGCCCCAATTATATCCATTGTCATAAAATAACTATTCATAACTTCCATACCCGAATCCTATCAAAAATGTCCTAAGTTACTAGGATGGTTGATTGGTTGTTTTGGGGAAGGAGACCAGACAGCGAGGTCATCGGTCTCATCGGATTAGGGAAGGACGGGGAAGGAAGTTTGCCGTGCCCTTTGAAAGGAACCATCCCGGCATTGACCTGGAGCGATTTATGGAAAGCACGGAAAACCTAAATCAGGATGGCCGGACGCGGGATTGAACCGTCGTCCTCCCGAATGCGAGTCCGGTGTCTAACCACTGCGCCACCCCGCTCGGTAAAGTTACTAGGAAATCTTACTCCCAGACGTCTAATACATCCTCCTAACTTCACTGCTGTCATCACAAATCAAGAAATAGACATAGATATTAATGCACACCAAGACCTCGAAATCCATGGAACCCTGCGTATCTACAGTAATCCTGGTGCTACTAACCTCATTAGGATTGATTTTTTACTGATTCAGCCACCACTATTGACCATCTTATTCAACATGCAGTATTGCAGAGCAGCACCCTAAGGGTGTTTGACATATAGTGACAATTTAATGGAGAACTTTAAAAGTGTTCCAACGTATCACCATTGCAAAGAACACTGCACACCTGAATTTTCAACCCTGTCACTTCCAAATCTGTAACACATGTAGATCAGAAAAGCCTACCTGTTCCCGTAAATGCAAATGAGAACTTGTACCAGCTACTCTACTTTCGGAATAATACACAGCATAGAGCTGTGGGCAGAAAAATGCTAAAAGAAACGATTCTGGCTCACTAAAGGCCAATTTGTGAAGCCATCAACGACTACCGTAAGATAATCTTATCGAAATACCTCTTTCGGAACTCGAAGAAATTCTGGTTGTACGTAAAGGCTACCAGTTGGTATCCAGACAGTCATAAATGACACAGGAACTGAAATTAAAGATATCTTAATAAAATCTGAAATGATGATATGCCTTTTCAAAGGTTTATTTACGGAAGAAGAAACAGTGCTACTGCATCAGTTTAATTCTCATATCAGTGTAAGGGCAATGATATACAGGTTACTCTCAGCGGTGTTGAGAAACAGCTAAAGTCGGAAAAAAATGAAACAAGCCCCCAAAATCTGATAGAATCTCTATCAGTTTCTGCACAGAATTTGCGACTTAGTTAATCATAGTATACGATAATCCCAACGAACAACAAACTGTACCCAGCGTTTCAAAAAAAAAAAAAAAAAAAAAAAAGGACAGATCACAGATGTTTTACAAGAAGGGTGCATAAGTGATCCACAGAACTGTAGTACGATATCACTGACATCCATCTAGTGCCGAATCTTAGAACGTTTTGTGGACTCAAACATTATGCGTACCTCGAACAGAACGATTTCCTTCATGTACACATCAGTCATGCGAAACCCAACTCACGCCTTTCCCACATAACTTCCGAATTTCCTTCATGTACGCATCAGTCATGCGAAACCCAACTCACGCCTTTCTCACGTAACTTCCGAAAAGCGTTTGACCCAGTACCACAACAACGCTTGCAAACGAGAACACACACACACACACACACACACACACACACACACACACACACACACACATACACACAGAGAGAGAGAGAGAGAGAGAGAGAGAGAGAGAGAGAGCCTGACTTCAGGCGTGCCCAGGCGAAGTGCGTTGGGCCTTTTCATGATGTATATTAATTACCTAGCAAAGGCAAAATGCGCGAACTCTACAAACGACACTCCTTACAAAAACACTTGTTTTTACAATAAACTTGAAAATTGTTCCTCGGTCTAGCAAAGCATCTTAAATCATTTAGTAAAGGCAAGTCCTTGCTCCAGATTGTCTAGATTCCTTAAAGTATGTTCATACAGTAACTCGATACTTAGCAGGTATATACAACCACTCGCTCGTCGAAAGATCCATACCTAAATACTGGAAAGTTGCACAGGCTGCATCAGTTCTAAAGAAAGGAAACAGGAGTAATCCCCTGAGTTACAGATCCATATCACTATCGTGATTTACGGTAGGATTTTGGAACATACACAGTGTTCGAACATTATGAATTACATCGAAGGAAACGATTTATTGGCAAGTACTCAACACGGATTCAGAAAATATTTTGTGAAACACAACTAGCTTTTTATTCTCGCGAAGTAACGAGTGCTATCAACAGGGTATATCAAAGTTACTTACCCTACAAGTAAACCGAAATAATGGTCAATAGATTGCATTTATTAATATTTTGATAAAAGGCATGAAGAGGAAAGGCAAAGGAAAATTTGGAATTGTAAAATAGTTCCAAGACAGGATTGTATTTACAGCGTCCACGAGGACTCTGCAAATAACTTTCCAAAAAGTGACTGTAAGTAAAGCGTATTCTGTTAGTTTCATTTTGAACTTCGAGGAGCTCACGGCAGCTCATGCGACCTAGCGAAGTCCGTTGAACCCGTCAGGTAAAGCACTTTATCAAAAAAGCTTCAAAACTGATCTTATCTCACCGAGAGAGAAAAATAAATCACGTCCCGACAAGGCCGCATCAAAATACACCCACTATAAGTCGCCACCTATCCTACCCAATATTGAGCGAAATCATGTGTTACGCATGGTTGCTGCGAAACTCTGCCATGAGAGAGAACCTTTCATGAATGTAAACCAAGTTTGTTTTTATATGGAAACTTCAAAACAACCTTGTAATTATAAAAATGTGGCCTTATAACGTGTGTAATATGCTGAGAAATTATTCGTTCCTCTGTTTTTGCAATAAATATTACGTTAACGCGTGTGAACTATCAACTGTAACATGATAAAAATATTTAATTTTACATTTCAAGTTCTATAAGTTCTAGTGCACTCCTCATAATCGCTTCCTGGATATTTATTTGCAGTCCCTTTTTTTCCTTTGTCTTTTCGTGCCTTGTATCTAAATATTAATACATGAAATATATCGAGCATTATTTCGATTTTCTTAATATAAGTAATGATAAAAATTGACATAAGAAATCCGCATATAGGCTCGATCTCACGAACCTCGAATTAACGTCCTGTATTTTTTGCGCTGCTCCAACCGCTGCCTGGAAACTAAGCTAATGTGAATGGCTCGTACCTTCCCGGTCCGCGCCAAAAATTTATTTTAAATTCCTGACCATTTGGAGCTTCCACTTTTCTCATTTTCATTTCTAGTCAGGCCCTACGTACACCATAAATCTGGAGGGGTTTCGGTTATGAGTAGCTGCGTTACCTTGTAAGGTCATTCTGAAAATTGACAAAGGCACATCCAGACTTGTGGGAAGCAACGCTCAAGCGAAGTGCGGTTATTGGCTGTCATACTTGGGGCCAGGTCAACTCGTCCGAATCTTACATTGAAAAAAAAAAAAAAATCTTCGGTATCTGTGCCTTGCATTCATACGGAGTAATAGATTCTTATTTTCTTGCAGTTATTTCTATGTATTCTACAATCATACCCATCTCATGTTTGATGAATGACATTTTGTGCACAAATTACAGTAATGTGTCCGCCACACTACGCTTGACGCTGTTCTTAGTCGGGTTTTGTTAAATTTTCCATCGGGAATTTCATTGTGACATTCGTATGTGATGCTTTTCTCGTTGTCACCCGTGACGAGATTAGTTATAGACCTTACGTATTGTCCGCAGCTCGCGGTCGTGCGGTAGCGTTCTCGCTTCCCGCGCCCGGGTTCGATTCCCGGCGGGGTCAGGGATTTTCTCTGCCTCGTGATGACTGGGTGTTGTGTGATGTCCTTAGGATAGTTAGGTTTAAGTAGTTCTAAGTTCTAGGGGACTGATGACCATAGATGTTAAGTCCCATGGTGCTCAGAGCCATTTGAACCAAGCCTTACGTATTGCACAGGATGGCAGCCAGTCAAGGAATATTTTAGGGAATTAGTTTAAAAAATTTATTTCAAAGGCCCAGTGGAATCCTTACAAGTTTTCTAACGGAGTAATTCACGCCGTGTCTACGCGACACAAGTTGTCTCTCTCGCAAAACCGAGGCAGTTCTGTCCAGTTAACGCTGCTGACAGGAGACGCCCTGAGCCCTCTGCTGAAACTGCCAGCGAATTCACGCCGTCGGTTTTAGCCATTAGCGTGCATAAGATACCGATCACGTGTGTGGACGCTGGAGTCCTCTGCGGTGCCGAACACAGTTGCTTCTCTCTCTTGTAATCCAGACTTCGAGCAGAACAGACGTCTTTTTGGAAGGCAGAGTCTCTGGCTCTGCCCTTCGCGATCGGCCACCAACGTAAGTCAACATGAACCGCTTCCTCTTCCGTTGCCCATTTCATTTAATTGTTCGTCCTCCTAGACTGGCCTAAACCTGCTAACTTCCGACCCTAGGCGCGGCTTTTGTACTCATTATATTGAAATATATCCTCTTTATTGTACTTAATTCCTCTTTTTGTCATTTAACGGCAGCCCTGGATGCCCACTATCAAATCCTGACCGCTCGACCTCCTGCACACTGCCGCCACGAGGCGTATTTAACAACCTTCTTCCCCCTTCTGTGCCATTTTATACATTAACATTGGTGTCAGAAGTTTCTCTCCCCATCCGCAAACCACGTACAATTGGTTTCAGAAGTGGGATGTAACAATTATATACCCCCTTCCCAGCACGAACTGTTTTACAGTATACCGTATATTGTAGAAGTAAAAGACTCTAGATGTTGCCATGGCGCACCACGAAGATTTCACCCCACATTAGAATGAGGAAGAAAAATTTCAATATTTTCAATGAAAGATTTAGTGGAAAAGCAGGTCAGATGTTTTTTCGTCATGCTTCTTCAACCGAGTCCGCAGTAATTTCATCAACAAACATCAATGCATTAGTGTATGTAACAAGCAGGTGCTAGTTGGTAGTTTAGTAGCCGGTATCTTGTTGTAGAGCATTTCAGTTTCTCCTATTACTCTCGTCAAAGTTGTCTGTTATTTTATACTTTAACTACAGATTTTCTTAACAATTATTATGTATTACGCATTTTGATCCAGTGATACAGATCTCTGACTTTCCTTGGCAAAGTTTTATTACTGATAATGAATAGCAGCGTATCTTGCAGTTTCACTCTACCTGCGCGGATGTACCCAGAGAGAGCATAAAACGGTTCTATTTTAAAGCAAATACTATCTCCTTTTCGGAACCTACTGTTTGAAGCCGATCATTTAAGACTGGATTGGGCAACATTTTCTTAATAGTGAATTAAGTAATTTCTTATTAAATTTTATTTCGACTTCTGTAACTATCTGTACACTGAAGAAGGTCCTTAATCCGAGTGCGCGCAAACTATATGTTTGGAAATGTTAATTTTCAAAATATCCATTTTCATACATTTTCAGTTTGGTTGCTTGATTACCCGTGAAATGTCCTGGTCTTCGAACACTTCTGCAAGAAACGCTGTCAGCATGTAGTTGATCCTCTAAATTTAAGAACACGAGTTCAACACAAATAGCCTTCCTTGACCGTCACACAGGAGTAATATACGGTGTAACCTGTTCCTAACAGGAAAATAAGTTCACAACTAAAGGCAAGTACTTGGAACCCAAGTCTTGCTTGAGGTAACAACACAATGAAAGCTTCTACAGCCAGAGTTCGTTCTTCCCTAATTTGACTATCAAATGTTTAAGTTCAAAAATGGTTCAAATGGCTCTGAGCACTATGGGACTTAACATCTATGGTCATTAGTCCCCTAGAACTTACTACTTAAACCTAACTAACCTAAGGACATCACACACATCCATGCCCGAGGCAGGATTAAATGTTTATGTTCTCAATCTTCTTGAGCGGAGCGCATTGGAACAGAATAACATGTGAGTTACGATCTGTACGAGTCCACAGTTCCTACGGTCTATCCAAACTAGTTTGACGGAGTAGCAACAGGCCGTGAGCACGTTGCCGAGGTCCGTTGTCGGAAAAGACGGCTTGCGGTCGAGGCGGCGCTGGATCCGGAGCAGACTTCTTCTCTCTCGGCAGGCTTCGCCGTAACCGCCTTACTCGGCGCGGGCGATATTGTAAATACACCGCACTGCGGAGGTACACTTCCTCCTTATTTACTGCACGTGACATTGCAGGACGCAGCAAAAGGTTCATGGCAGGGGCGACTTCTCTTGCTGTTTTACACGCCCTATGTGCTTTGGTTTGCTGTATGCTAAGGCCCTCGGCTGCAAATGGCGGAGCCGGGACGTCGTGTAGTCGCAAGGGCTGATCTGGCAGCCGACCCGACGGAGGTGTGTTGCAGTGTGGCGTCGGTGGCCGACGGCTTCTGTGACACGCCAACCCGTACATCATATTTGCCGATAACGCGTTGGGAACAGTTCCACAAGATTTTTTTGACAGGCTAGGAAACGTTCAACGCAGCCATCCAACCAAAAAGTTATGTACTTAAATCGAGGCCTCTGGAAACAATGTCGCCAGTAAGATTTGGCACGATTTTCTGAAGGCTGTCTCTGAAACAATCTGCTGCTTCCTGCGTGGAATAACTAGATATAAAACAATTGTACACAAGCAACACATACTCTACTAGCCAAATGGCTGCAACTTACTTGCGTTTCGAATCTGTGCTATCAACTGAAACCCTATATCTTGCAAGATGAGAGTAAGAATCCGCAGACGGGATTGCCGCAGAAGCTACAAAATGTCTGTGTGAGTCTCTCCTCAGAGCTCCAAACCAGAGAATGTGGATGAGTTTTTGATGCTATTATAGAAACAGCAAACTACACTTTTAATTCCAGTACAAGACCGTTGGTCTTAATAACAGCCGATATACGAAGTGCACCTACATACGAAACTGCATCTAAAATCCAAACTAGGCACTGAAAGTAGCTCCGCCACATTTTGTTTAAGATGTATCTCATGTTCACCAAATCTTATTTTTACCTGTTTCTTTATGAGCGAGAAGCCATAAAAATAACGTATTTCTAATTACTAGCACTAGCGTGAGACCTCTGGATACCGGATTGCAAATAAGTGTTCTCAAAATGCACATCCCTGATATTCGAGAATCAGAAGGTAGCAAAACTTAAGTAACGTGTGTAAATAAAAGAAAGGATCCGATATCTGTCGCTTACGTAACGGGTGGCCACTTACTGCAATCAGACACAACCTCCAAGTGTCCAGGAGTTTCTGTCTGGAGTGGCTCATGTAGTGGGACGCGAAATTGAAGCGTCACCCATCCACCAGTGTCAGCCCAGTTTGCAGGGGAATATAAGTTCAATTTAGTGTTTTGTTTATGTATTTTGTAATATTTGTAATGTTTGTGAATTATCTAAAGTTTTGTATTTATTTTTATGTTTCATGTACGGAGAGGGCGGCGCAACGAACGGAGACAGCATCTTCACTGCCGGGAACAGAGAGAAAATTGCTGGCCACTATACGTCGCGGGTAGACAGCCAAAGAGCAACAGAAGATCCTGAAACCGAGTTGTTGCGTCGTGCATCTAAAAACTGGAAAAATAAGAATTTGTAATGTTTCTACAACAATGACGTCATAGAAACTTTAATCATGTTGTAAATGTTCAGTCCCATCTTGTCAAGGCTCATGTTCACGTCTATATGTAGTATATATGAAGATAATAAACTACTGTATACTACAAAAGTTTAAATACGTGTTCCGAGAATTTATTTATGAAGAATTATATTAAGGAAGAAGTATTACTGATTTATTTGAGAAGATTATTAATTTTTGACAACGTTCATCGTGAGTTTGAGTCTTAAAAGTTTATTCAATGTGGTTTTAATATTTATTAAAGCAGATAACTTGCATTAATATAATTTCTGAGAAGAAACAAACGACATCTAAATTGAAAAAAATTTGCGCAAACCAAGTGGACTGAGTGACGTAATTCTGCGCATACGACTCAAATGATGATGTTTTAATTACAGTTTCCTTCAAGAACCATTCAGAGACAACTTTAAAAAGAATTTAAATAATTTTGAAGTGTTTTGTAACTGACGTAGGTGACGAAGTCTGCACATGATCATATGTCAAAAGAAAATCATTTACACAAAACTGACGTCGTTACACTACACTCAGTGTAGAATGGCCGCATAAACGTAACCGGGTAGAAGGTCACTAGTAGGTCCCTATTTATTGGAAGAGAGTTGAGAATGATGTATGTTTCAAAATCCTTGTTGGAGAAATTGTATGGTGTTGTCATCGGTAGAGGGCTGTCTATTAAACCAACAAGTATGAGAGATTCAAAGAAGAGCGGCACGTTTCGTCATGTGTTCGTTTAGTCAGGTTGAGAATGTCACGAAAATACTCCGCCAACGGCAGTGGTACATGTTGGTGTGTGGACTCTGTGGATCGCGAAGAGCCTTACTCACGAAATTCAGAGCCTACGTTTTCGAAACGACTCAAGAGACGTTATTTCTGTCGACATAAAGGGTATCAATAAACTCCCTCTATCGTTTCAAAAAAATCATAGCTTAGAAACTATTAGAGCATCGTGGTTTGTTGCAAAACGTTTTGCAGTTTTCAACGTTTCTTTCTGTTATGTCAGAATTCCAGTGTGAGCCCCACACATAACACGTAGAACAACAAAGCAATATTCGAGTTCTACCCATGTACAGTTCAGCATTGCACCATCCACAGTTCTGATTGCTTCGTTGATTCGTCTAGGAAGGGTAGTACGTCACTGGCTGACGATCCTTGACGTAACTCCACAGAAATAAGTCTAATGGCGTATCAACCAGAGAGTGCAGGGATTGTGCGATGAGACCATCACCACCCGTCCACCACTCAGGAAATGTGTCATTCAGCACATTCCGCACGTCCAAACTTCAGCGTGGTGATGCATCATCAAGCTGGAAGACGATGGACGGCGGTAGCTCTTCCATGTGTGGTAGCAAGAAGAGTTCGAGCATGTCCACGTAAACATTTTCACTTGTACCTTTCTCTATGAACAAAAATTGGTCCATCACCCTATTGTGCATTAGGCAGCACTAAACATTAAGCTTCGGGTTATCTCAGACGTGTTCACGTGTGTTGTAAGGGATTTGGTAGCCCGAAATTTTAATGTTGCCTCATCTGAAAAAGGCTATTTTTCATGTAGTCATTGTCAGCATCAATGGAGGCTAGCATGGAACAAGCGTATGCATACCGCAGAGGACGATCGTTTGGCAGCAGTGCTTGGACCATTTGCACTTTTTACGCGATAAGGCGTAACCGCTTATGTAACGCGTTATGGTCAATTGATCTTGCTTCCTACAATTCGCGTTATGCACCATCAGTTGACTTATGGGGATCTGCTTTGAAATGCAGCTTTCACCCTGTCAACACGTGCCTAAAACACAAGGGGAGGTCCACTTCGAGGAAGGTGTTCTGCACTGCCTCTCTCTTTAAAGCTTTCCAGCCACCTCTTTAGGCTTGTTTTTGCCGGTAGTTCCTTCCCATATTGGTATCATCACCGTTGTCACAGATCTGGATTCTGTATACCAAATGACATAATGCAACCTCTTCTCGCCTGTCGCTATTTCTATGCACACCAATCAAATCTGCAACAAAGGGCAAAGAAACTTTGAGAGCTGTTTACAAAAAACCGCTATTCTCTACCTCTAATATTTTCAAGGTCATGAACTTTTCAAATGATAGCGAGACTTTATGGATATTCTCTACATCTTATGTAACGCATTGTACACAGGCTTACCCGCAATGTCACAAACACGTGCTTTCGGGACATCATACAAATTAACTGACTGGATTGAAGAGTTTCTTGCAAATAAATGCAGCTTGTCGTTCTTACGGAGAGAAATCCTCAGAAATAGAAGAAACTTCGCGAGTCCCCAAGGGAATGCTATAGAAGTGTTACTGTTCACTATACAGATGACCTCGTAGAAGCCGAATAAGGCTGTTCGCGGCTGATGCAGTTGCTTAATGAGCTATCAAATGAAAACGAGACATCACCTACATGGTATTTCAAACGTAATCGCTATAACTGTTAATACAGTTATTCCGTTATAAGAAAAGACGGTCAGTGCTTTCATGAAAAAATGTTTGCGGTTGCCTGCGGAACCATGATTGTACCCAGGCGTACACCTCTTGCTCAGAAACAAATCAATGGCTACGAATGTCTTTCTTCAAGGCCGCAAATATATGGAACGCATGGGGAGAGATCGGGACTGTATGGAGGATGTGTAATGGTTTCTCAGTGAAACTGCTGCTGCTTACTCTAAAAAACCTCGGTAACATTTCGCCGGGCCCACCATCATGGTTCCATAGGCAAACGCAAACATTTTTCCATGAAGGCATCGCTCATCTTGTCTCACAGACGGATAAATCTGTTAACAGTTATGCCGATTGCTTTTGAAATAATAAATAGTTTACTTACTTTTCTTCCATCCGTTTCGTTTCCATTAGGCTGCCCCTTATATAGAGACAAGCCAAAAAGGCAGAAATTTGTAGCGAAAAGTAGGAAGACCAACAGAGGACCAACGCTTGGCGCAGTGGTTGGTAGTTGACCGTCGACGTTAAACTGCGCATTTCTTAATTATTTCAAATACTTTCTATTACACTACATTTTTGTCATTCTCATTTCCGCAGAACGAAGAGCTCTCTCCAGTGCAACTGTGATCGACCCTGACCTAGCTTGTTTTGTCTCGTATGACAAGAGGTTCATGAAGATTCATAAAACTAGCAGTCTAGAGCTTTACTTCTTATGAGGCAGCCATAAGACCTTATAAAGTCTCCAGTGTAATATACTGTGATTGTATAGATGCCGTAAAAATCATGTCCTGTGATTGGGGTGGTGCTTAGGAAATTAAGGAAGTGCTTTATCTACAACGAAGCGCCTAAGAAACTGGTATAGGCGCGTGTTTACAGAGATACATAAACAGGCAGAATACGGCGCTGTGGTCGGCAACGCCCACATAAGACAACAACTGCCGGGCACAGTTGTTAGATCAGTTACTGCTGCTACAGTGGCAGGTTACCAAGATTCAAGTGAGTTTGAACGTGGTATTATAGTCGGTGCACGAGCGATGGGACCAACCACGACTGAAGAGAATCGTTCAACGTGACAGAAGTGCAACCCTTCCGCAAATTGCTGCAGATTTCAATGCTGTACCATGAACAAGTGTCAGCTGAATAGACGCTGGAAGCACTTACCTCCATTAGTGTCGAAAGTGAAACGACCACATAAAACTAATCGTAGGAAAGACAGACTAAGGTTTATTGGAAGAATCCTCAGGAAGTGCAATCCACACAAAAAGGAAGTACCTTGCAGAACGTTCGTTTGCCGGTACTTGAGTGTATCTCGCCAATCTGGGACTATTACCAGATTGTTAGATACATGAAATGGAGGAGATGTAAAGAAGAATAGTGCCTTTTGCCACACAGGGTAGATTAAGAGCGAGAGCGCTAAGGAGACGCTCATTCGTCTCTAGTGGCAAAAGCCAGAAGAGAAGTGTTCTGAACCACCAAGTAGTTTACTTTGAAAATCTCTTGATGGTACTTTCCTAGAAGAGTCAACCTGAGCATTTCTCCCTCCTACGTTTATTTCAAGGAGAGACCATTGAGACAAGGTTGGAAGGATTCGACCTCGTCCAGAGGCTTGTCAATAATAATTCTTCACGCGGACCAGTTTCGGCTGGAGAGGACATTAGGGGGGGGGGGGGGAGGTAATGACAGTGCTACACGAAAGACCCTCCGCCACGTGCCACAAGGTGGCCTTGGGTGTATGGATGTAGTTCCTTGCTCCCGCGTACCATCCGTGGAAGCAATAGGAAGGGGCAAAGAGATGATGGTACGCCATACCATCTACTATACGCCGCTCGATGTACGGACATGGCTATACACTGAAGAGCTAAAGAAACTGGTACAACTGCCTAATATCGTGTAGGGCCCACGCGAGCAGCCGAAGTGCCGCAGTACGACGTGGCATGGACTCGTCTAACGTCTGAAGTAGTGGTGGAGGGAATTGACACCATGAATCAGGGCTGTCGATAAATCCGTAAGAGTACGAGAGGGTGGACATCTCTTCTGAACAGCACGTTGCAAAGCATCCCAATATGCTCAATAATGTTTTTATCTGGTGAGTTTGGTGGCCAGCAGAAGTGTTTAAACTCAGAAGAGTGTTCCTGGAGCCACTCTGTAGTAGTTCTGGATGTGAGCGCTGTCGCATTCTCCTGCCGGAAATGCCCAAGTCCAAATGCACAATGGACATAAGGGGATGCGGGTGATCAGACAGGATGCTTACGTACGTGTCACCTGTCAGAGTCGTATCTAGACGTATCAGGGGTCCCGTATCACACCCCACACACCCCACGCCATTACAGAGCCTCCACCAATTTGTACAGTCCCCTACTTACATGCAGGGTCCATGGATTCACGACTTTGTCTCCACACCCGTACACGTCCATCCACTCGATACATCCTGAAACGAGACTCGTCCGACCAGGCAATATGTTTCCAGTCATCAACAGACCAGTGTCCGTGTTGACGGGCCAAGGCGAGGAGTAAAGCTTTGTGTCGTGCAGTCATCAAGGGTACACGAGTGGGTCTTCGGCTCTGAAAGCCCATATTAATGATGATTCGTTGAATGGTTCGCACGCTGACACTTGTTCATGACCCAGCATTGAAATCTGCAGCAATTTGCGGAAGGGTTGCACCTCTGTCACGTTGAGCGATTCTCTTCAGTCGTCGTTGGTCCCATCGCTCGTGCACCGACTATAACATCACGTTCAAACTCACTTAAACCTAGATAACCTGCCATTGTGGCAGCAGTAACTGATCTAACAACTGCGCCAGACAGTTGTTTTATGTGGGCGTTGCCGACCGCAGCGCCGTATTATGCCTGTTTACATATCTCTGTAAATACGGGCCTATACCAGTTTCATTGGCGCTTCGGTGTAGATAAAACACTTCCTTAATTTCCTAAGTTTACGCACCAACCCAATCACAGGACATTACTCTATGTTTACGCATCTATACAATCACGGGACATTACACTGGAAACTTTATTGAGGCTTATGGCTGCCTAGTACGAAGTAAAACGCTAGACTTTGCTAGTTTTGTGAACCTTCATGAACCTCTTGTCATACGAGACAAAGCAAGCTAGGTCGGGGTCGATCACAGTTGCACTGGAGAGAGCTCTTCGTTCTGCTGAAATGAGAATGACAAAAATTTAGTGTAATAGAAAATATTTGAAATAATTAAGAAATGCGTTTCGGAATGCAGCAGTGCATTTCGTGAGGTGTAGCGGGAAGGTAGTTTAAGCCTCCAACGATTTTACAGACGCTGTGAGAAGAGTGGAGAGAAAGAGAGACAGAGAGAGAGAGAGAGAGAGAGAGAGATAGAATGAGGGGAAGACAGTGAAGCGCGTCCCTGACGCAATATTGCGGACCGAAGTCGGCTCTCAGCCCCAGTCGCCGTGTTTATCGTCATGCCGGGACCATTAAGAGCCGCTATTAAGCTCCCTCATTAACTGGATCCTCTGGTCAGGCTTTACCAGGGGCACGAGATTAAACGAGCCGGCCGCTCCGGAGTTTAAAATTCTGTGCGCTTCATGATCAACTTTTAAGAAGATAAAAAGAGAATCTGCTCTTTGTCCGGTGAGTAACGACGAGGCGATAACGAATTCGTTGTTGACCAATGAAGCTAAATCCAACATAATGAGGAGATAAAGCATGTCGAAGCCGCACTTTAGTGGCGAGTAAGCACTGTAGAGATACGGGTTGTTTTGAAAGCAATAATCTGATTTTAATAATTTACATTTATTGATGACAAAGATGGTATAAAACACGGACAAGCTGCAAAACGGCCACAAAACTCAAAGATTTCTTGCTGCATTACAAAAAAAGGACAACATCTAGATGAAAGCTACACTGCAAGAGTCAAAATATTATGAGGCCGTATGCCATCTTTGGCAGTGCGGGCACATAACGCAGTAAGGAAACTTCAATATATAAGTCGAGTACAGATGAACTAGGAATCATTCTAGTGAAGATACAGGCTGCAAGTTGGGGAATCTATAGACACAAACGATTTTGACGAAGGGCAGATTGTTATGCCCTGGCTCGTGGCAACGAGTAGCCTATGTGAAGCTGGTGGACTGTTCGCGTGACCATCTATGGAAACCGGTTGAATGACGATGCAACTGTGAGTAGACGATAAACTTTCGAACGTCCAATCCTCATCACAGGACGTGGAGGACAGAGGCTTCTCCGCGCTTTAAATCAGGACAGGCGGTCATGTTTGGCAGCCCTGACGATAGGGTGCAGTCACATGTTTCGCAGCACACCGTTCAGCTCACATTGTCGAGCATGAATCTCCGCAGGAGACAACCATGCGCCTTCCAAAATAGAGATGGGAAAAACTGACCGGTTGAAACCGGTATCGCTATCTTAGTTCTGAATAACCGGTATTTTACGGTATTTTTTCGGTCGGTTATAAGCTTTTTTCATTTTTTTATACCAATAACCGAGTAAAAGAACCGACATATCAATTTACCATAGCAACAGTGCTAAAATTTTTGGTTTGGAAAAAAATTTCTTTTTAAAAAATGTGTGTGAAATGTTATGGGACTTAACTGCTAAGGTCATCCATCAGTCCCTAAACTTACACACTACTTAAGCTAAATTATTCTAAGGACAAACACACACACTCATGCCCGAGGGAGGACTCGAACCTCCGCCGGGACAAACTTCTTTTAAAAAATATTGTTTGCTTTGAAATACTGCATCATTACAGAAATGGGTAAAGCGAACAGTACTATTTTAAAAACAACGCCATTCGTTAGAAACTAGTATCAAAGACCTGACTTATAAAGCAATATAGTATTCCTGAGACAGTAACAAACATGATGCCTTTTGCGTGGCCTATTAGATGGTGTACGAGTACGTGCTGTCTGCAGGACTTACCCCCACATGGTCCATACGTTAGTTTCACGTTGTCGTCCTGAGGCATCTGTTGTATTGCAGAATGGCACCATACCTAGTTTGCAAGTATTTTGCGAAGTGCAGCAGCAGTGAACTACAACGCTCCATTTGCTCTAAAATATTAAAAACCGTAGGAGGGACAACTAACTTACGTCACATACTGAGAAAACATCGACAATATTCCTTGGAAAAGAAGGTAAATTTGGTTGCTATACCCATAATTTTACTGAAGCGCTATGAACCGGACCTTTCAAGGTAACGATGCACGCAAGTCATCAACTCGTGACTTTTCATTCTCGCCTTCGCCACGCCCATCTCCTTCGCCTTCGCCATCTTTGCTGGAGACAATGAGACCAAGTTCTGTCGCAGCGTCAAACCCATATCGTTCGAGATCACCTACTCCTTCACCTTCATTGGAATTTTTCAATCTTTGTTAGTCGTTTACGTTTTCTACAGGAGATAACGACAATAAAAAACCGGAAACCGTTTATTTTAGGAACAGGTTATTTTGAGAGGTTATAAAAGCCAAATTGAAATGGAGACGCAAAAACTGGTATAATCGAAAACCGGTTCATTTAGCGATAACTGCCATCTCTACTTCAAATGTTGTCCCAACGACATTGTTCATTACATTTGCAGTGGCATTGGAGGATCGATATTGGACAGTGGATCAGTGGAAACGTATCGCCTGGTACCATGAATCATGTTTCTTGTTACACCAAATAGATAATCGTGTGCTCGAAACGTGCACCGCCCCACGGATGCTGGCCGGTGGGGCAGTGTTAAGTTACGCGAAATATTCAGCTAGGCTTTCATGGGACCTGTTGTAGTTAACTGAAGGCACCAAGCTAGTTGTGGATTGCGTGATCATTACCGAGGACCATCTGAATCCCTTCATGCTTTATTTTTTTCCCCGACAGCGACGGCGTCTTTCAGCAGGATAAATGTTCGTTTCTCAATGCCAGAATGGTGCTACACGAGTTTGAGGAGCATAACAGTGAAGTCACACTAATGTCTTGGCGACCAAATTTCTGGAACGCTGTTGGGTGTCAACTCGACGCCCACAAACGATCGGAACGTAATTTACGGGATTTACATGACCTTTCCGTAGACATCTGGTGCCAAATCCTCTGGAAGTCTAACAAGGACTTGTCGAACCTGTATAATCGGATTCGCTGATGTATTGCTCTTCAGAGTTAGATCAACACGCTGTTAAGCAGGTGGTCATAACCATTCGGCTCATCAGGGTATGTTAAGTGCTTCAGAATAATCTTCGTATGGGCACCTACAGTCAGTTTAAGTAGATTTACGACAGCGACAGAACGTAAATTCGTTCTATCAAATTTTCACAATCTTCGTCTATCCACAAATTATACAGCTGCTAGTGTACAAGGCCAGTTGCCGAGCAGACAAACAGGACATTACATGGCGGGGCAGTTACCCGTTGAATTGGTTTCTGTCTTCTTCGTAATTAATGTAATTTATTTTTGAAGTATCTATTTCTAAACATGTAGTTCGTATCAAACGAAACAATATGGTTCCAAAGATGTCTTCAAATCTCAAACATCCATGACGTATATGTGCAGACTGAAGCGATGAATGAAAATTTGTACAAAGGACGAGATTCGAACCTAGGTCTTTTGTTCAGTAGGTAGATGCACTAACCATTACGCCATCCTGGCACAGTGGGTTTGCACAACTGCTAACACTCCTCCCCCCTCAATCCAAATTCTAATTCACGCCTCAGCCCACTTGGTATTCTCCCTAAACTGGAACAGGTTTGTAGAGGCTCTCCAAAAGTAACGGGATAGCATCTCAGCATCGACCGAAATCAGCGATCCTGCCTGAAAACCAGGCGTAGCTGCTTTAGTCAAATGATATTATATGGATCCATATAGGTAGATGATTATAGGGTAGTACAGGCAGTTACAGCGTGCAGTTATGCAAAGCCACTGTGCATGGGAGGCGTAGTGGTCAGTGCATCTGGCTAGTGAGCAGGGACCCGGGTTCGAACCTGGACTTGGAAAAAATTTTCATTCGTCACTTCAGTTGGTATGTATACATCATAGATCATAGATGTTTGAGGCATGAAAAAGTCTCTGAAATCATGTAGACCCATTTGATTAAAGCACATATGCCTGGCTTTCAGGCAGTATCCCCAATTTCGTTTGTTGTTGAGACGCTTTTCCAACACGATTGGAGATCCTCTACAATGCTGCTCGAGTTAGTGGAATGCCAAGTGGGCTGAGACGTGTATTAGAATTTGGAATAAGGAGGGAGGCGTGCTTTGGTCGTCCTTGAAGTTGTGCAAAGCTGCTGTGCCAGGGTGCTATAGTGGGTAGTGTATCTATGTAGGGGGTGGAAGAACCAGGTTCGAATCCTGCCTCTGGTACAAATTTTCTTTCGTCGCCTCTGTCTGCGTATATACATGTAGTTCCTACACCTTACTACATAATCTGATTTCATGAAGATTTTAACGTTTAGAGTATGATATGCTGCCACTCAGCTGAACAAGTAAGTAATCAAATTATTTTTGTGTCAAATATATATACAGTGCTATATCGTGAAAACTTTACCTATCTTAGTTACTAGATGGCAGCAGGAAAGAATGTCAAGTACTTTTTTATGTTGTCTTCTCTAAAGAGCTCGTTTCGGAGGTTACTTTTGCAAATTTTTAGAGCGTATTATTTTTGACATTGTTCCAATAAAGGTGGGCCTGTCGTTGTAGTTAATACTACCTCGCCGTAATTATCCTTTGTTTCCGAGTCGATTTGTGTAGACGGATCGACAGCGAAACATTTAGCATTACTGGAATACACGACATCCGTGTCTAAACATCTGTACAGCTAAACATACGCTGACCGGTTTGTATATCACTGACCGGGAAGACTGTGGCCTATCCAAAGAACAAACAGAGAGCACTAGAACATACAACATTCATACGTCACACAGAGGTAAGAAACACTTCCAATGTCGTACTAAGAACAACGATATGTGATATTATGATTGTAACCCAAAATTAAGCAACAGTTAAGAGGCAGTGGAAGATTGCAAAGCAAAATAGGAGCTAGTCAGTTTTAAAATGTTGTTTTGATTTTCGTCATGAAGGGAACGGCCCACAATCAGTTTGTTCCCTAAGGTTCAAAATGGTTCAAATGGCTCTGAGCACTATGGGACTCAACTGCTGTGGTCATAAGTCCCCTAGAACTTAGAACTACTTAAACCTAACTAACCTAAGGACATCACACACATCCATGCCCGAAGCAGGATTCGAACCTGCAACCGTAGCGGTCGTGCGGTTCCAGACTGAAGCGCCTTTAACCGCGCGGCCACTCCAGCCGGCGTTCCCTAAGGTACCAGAGCTCGCAAGCACTATTACCTTCAAGTTTTACAGCGTCAGGCTGAAGAACCAAATAAAAAAGGTTGACCTGTGCTATATCGAAGAAATTATTCGCTCACACATGACAACATTTTCGATAACACAGCGTTGAGTGTGTAGCAAGTTTCGGTCAAAAAATTAAATGACAACTATTTAGTTCCCAGCTCTTGACTGTTTCCAGTTCCCTAGAGTGAAAAGAGAGGTGAAAACGAGGAGTTTTCAGGGCACTAATGAGCAGCAGTAAAAATCTCCGAATACGACAATGCATTTACCAAAACATTCACTCAGTTCGTAATTGACTTTTCCGCACGGATGACGTTAGAGAGCGGAGGTCGCAAAGGCGCCTAGCGTGAGAAACTATTACTGTAGCCCCTTCAGTCGATGGAGAGTACTTCTAGTTACTTTGAAAGTTTCCCGCGTACTCGGTATCGAGTCATCTTATCTGACTGCATGTCGGCTATAGTAATGTGTAGTTTTGACATCCACAGATGTAGATGCTATAGATACTTGCAGTACTGTAATTGGAGACAACTGTGATAAGCAGCTGTGTTGTTTCTGGACTGTCACATATTTACGTGTCGCCCACTGTGGCTGTTACTGTTATTCATTCTGCTTGGTGTACCCCTTCACTCTTCTGCAGTGCGATCAGTGTACGCATATTGACAATACTGTATCTTCAACAGTGCTTTCATTTTATCGTAGCCGGCCGGTGTGGCCGAGCGGTTCTAGGCGCTACAGTCTGGAACCGCGCGACCGCTACGGTCGCAGGTTCGAATCCTGCCTCGGGAATGGATGTGTGTGATGTCCTTAGGTTAGTTAGGTTTAAGTAGTTCTAAGTTCTAGGGGACTGATGACCTCAGAAGTTAAGTCCCATAGTGCTCAGAGCCATTTGAACCATTTGAACCAATCATTTTATCGTACTAATTTGTAGAATATACCTGAGCCCATGAAACAATCGCTATTATCTGGATGGCCATTTTATGTCCTGCGTGTCACTGAATGTCTGGTATACCAAATCGTAGCATTAATTCATACATGTCAAGGATCCCACATCGAGAAGACGTCCTTTTTGAACCTTGTTTCATTGTAGATCAACACCTCAATCTAAGACGCTCTGGTTTCTTAAACGACCTTTCGTGAACAGCATGACTCACTCGTTCCGCAGTCTGCATATACACGTGTTCCAGTGCGGGAGATGTATGGGAGGACTTTGCGCCTAGTGCCAATACAAATCCTCACTAATTGGGAATAATTTATGAAGTTTGCGTGAAATATAAGAGAATATTCGGTACCATACCACGACATATAGAATTTAATGGTCTCTCTGTCTGAGGCGAATATAATTTTTTCTAATAAGTATTGCTTAGAGAATGAAGTATAAATTATACCCTTTCCGCGTGCTTAACCACTATTACTAGGCTGTGTTACAAGAAATTTGTTTAACAGCCTTTTTGCTTTTATGTGCAGCGTTCTAATATCAAAGTTTTCCCAGACGCTTCACCACTATACCTGGCTGCAAAGCTTGAAGATCGTCGGCAATAAAACTCTATTAATTTAAGATGCCGGTATTGCCAAACAGGAAACTGATCTTCGTTATTCAAGTAATTTCATAGTGTAATACAGCAGTAAAGGAACGTGACCAATATCTGTTCAATAATGTAAATTTCTTTTTGGGCAATGGCATACGCAACAAAAGTTACTAGAAGTCGAACCGTGCTACATTTTACTCGATTGTTCCTGTTCTAAGTACTTCACCACAATGAGAGGATTGACATCTGCTTGTGAACATAGGCCTCATCTACATTTTGCTGGGAATTGCTGCCTTTAGCTGTAAGCACCCCTGTCACTTCTGTACCTTTTCTACTGTCGTCTATTCATCTTTCATCAAGTAATTTTCTGGCATATTTTCACCTCTTGCAATTTCTTGGTCCTCCTACCATCCATTCACCAGGCTACGTACCCAGCCAATTAATTCGGTTTCATTACTTTCATAGTTACATACTTTACTCCAATTTGTTTCCTGAGCCGTTAGCATTCTTGTTTCTTTGAGTACAACTTAGGATATAAAGAGTGCAATAAAATGTTTTGCACTTTTTTAATCACAATATTCAGTCGATATTGCACTTTTAATTTCATTAATAACTGTACAAGTTGTCTCTCTTGTTTTCAGTAGTCGTAGCTATACAAATAATATAGGTTTTAGGTTTTATACCATCTTTTGCAAGTCTAGTAAATGTCTTAGACGACAAGCGTTTCGCTTCATTTCGAAGCATCTCAAGTGGTCACTGTATTAATGTGGTTTTTCACAAAAGTTTATTTGCCAAGATCGTAAACAATTCTCATGTTTTAAATTACTACTACGAAGCAGTATTTAATTAATGTGACTTTCGGCTTTCCTGGCGCAGGAAAATTTTGGTATTTCTCTGGTGTTCAGCAGGGTGCCATCGTCCAGAAGGCGCAATATTTCAGCAAGCACACTTCTTGTCATCCTCAGGCAATCCTCATAGCTGTTTTCTGCTGGACGCCACCTTTATCTCCCCTCCATACGCACCCTCCACTTCGCCCACTGACTCCCGGCTGTGGGCACAGACGTGGTGCGATGGTGGGGGAAGCGTGACGTCGGGAGTCGATCCAGGGTCTTCAGCAGCGCCGCGGCCGGCGTGGCGACAATGCGTCTACGTCCTCTTCAGCTGCCACGAAGCGAGCGGATTTCCACTTAGACTGCTGCTGTGTTTTGACCATGCCTGATGCCTCGTCACAGGTAATTGAAACTTACTTAGTTCGTCATGCAAAAACTTGGTGCCTTTGAAATTAGTAGCACTTCCGTGGGGGATGCAGTGATCTGCAACAGATCTATACTCGATGTTAACAAATTTATATTCTTCAGAAACGCTTTCCTTGCCATAGCCAGTCTACGTTTTATATCCTCTCTATTTCGACCATCATCAGTTATTTTGCTCCCCAAAAAGCAAAATTCATCTACTACTTTAATGCCTCATTTGCTAATCTAATCCTCTCGGTATCACATGACTTAATTCGACTATGTGCCATTATTCTCGTTTTACTTTTGTTGATGTTCATCTTATATCCTCCTTTCACAACACTGTACATTCCGTTCAACTGCTCTTTCAAGTTCTTTGCTGTCTCTGACAGACTTTCAATGTCATCGGGAAACTTCAAACCGTTGATTTTAATTCCTACTCCAAATTTTGTTTCGTTTTATTAACTGCTTGCTCATATACAGATTGAATAACATTGGGGATAGGCTACAACCCTGTCTCTCTCCCTTCTCAAACACTGCTTCCCCTTCATGCCCCTCGGCCCTTATAACTCCCATCTGATTTCTATAAAAATTGTAAACAGCCTTTCACTCCTGTATTTTACCACTGCCAACTTTAGAATTTGAAAGTGACTATTCCAGTCAACTTTGTCAAAAGCTTTCTCTAAGTCTACAAATGCTAGTAATGTAGGCTTGTCTTTCCTTAATCTATCTTCTAAGATAAGCCGTAGCGTTAGTGTCACCTTGCGTGTTCCAACATTTCTACAGAAACCAAACTGATCTTCCTCGAGGTCGGCTTCTACGAGTTTTTCCATTCGTCTGTAAAGAATGCGTGTCAGTACTTATAAGCCGAGACTTATTAAACTGATACTTCGGTAATTTTCACATCTGTCATCATCTGCTTTTTTGGGATTGGCATTATTACATTCTTCTTGAAGTCTGATGGTATTTCAGCTGTCTCATACATCTTGCTCACTAGATGGTAGAGTTTGGTCAGGTATGGCTCTCCCAAGGCTATCAGTAGTTCTAACGCAATGTTGTCTACTCCCGTGGCCTTATTTCTACTTAGGTCTTTCAGTGCTCTGTCAAATTCTTCTCTCATTATCATATATCCCATTTCATTTTCATCTACGTCCTCTTCAATTTCCGTAATGTTGCCCTCATTTTTGAGACGTTTGTACTCATTTTTGCCTGCTTCATTTACTGCATTTTTGTGTTTTCTCCTAACATCAATTAAATTCATATCTCTTCTGTTACCCAAGGATTTCTATTAGCCCTTATCTGACATATATAGACCCTCTATGTACTCCTACCACGTTCCTGCTTTCCCTTATGTGCTTAGGACTGGTTTTCCATCTGAGCTCTTGATATTCATACAGGTTCCTCCAAAGATCTCTTTAATTTCAAATATGGTTCAAATGGCTCGGAGCACTATGGGACTTAACTGCTGTGATCATCAGTCCCCTAGAACTTAGAACTACTTAAACCTAACTAACCTAAGAACATCACACACATCCATGCCCGAGGCAGGATTCGAACCTGCGACCGTAGCGGTCCTCTCGCCATCCCTACTTAGCCATTTTGCACTTCCTGTTGATTTCATTTTTGAGACGTTCGTACTCCTTTTTGCCTGCTTCATTTACTGCATTTTTGTATTTTCTCCTTTCATCAATTAAATTCAATATCTCTTCTGTTTGATGTTGAAATCGTGTACTCTATAATTCCGACCAAAGAAACAATCTGCATCACAGAAGATGACCTCGATATTTACAATTAGTTTCCAAATGAACTCACCTCGGAGTAAAGCACACGCGTACACCTTGCTACTGACAAAAACTACTTTGAATGTAATAAAGAATTCTACTTACAGCATGAAGGACTGCCAATGGGATCCTCCATTTCAGGAAAATTCTTAAATGTCTTTATGAACAGGACGGACGGAAGAATATTTCAGAAAATAGTACCAGGAAAATACCATCTATTATAGTGGCTGCGATAAATGAATGAAATCCCCTGCCTGGTGGGCGCTGTATTCACCAAAAGAAATCTCATGCCCAACGTCCAAGGTAGCAGGAAGTGACTTCCTATTACAGAAAACTACTTGCTATACAAAGCAGCTGGCTTGCACACTGACACCCGATGTGCTCACAGAATGTTACATCTATAACAAAAGTAGCATGGCCAACACGAAATAAAATAAGTAATAAACAATTTATTAACGCAGTGAACAAAGAAATACTCATCTCTAAGTAGTCAAAGTCCTACACGCTCACCTAACTTAACACAGTGAAAGACAGATATCTAGGGTACAAAAATTCGGTCTGGAGTTCTGTATCTAACAGTTTTGAGTTCTGGCTCACAATACTGACAAGGGAGTGGTCCAGTAAGACATGTCGAAACCTACGCTGAAACTTTTTACACAGGAAGAAGACAACGAAAGAAGTGCATTGCCAGATTTTTAGCTGTCAAGAGGCACTGCAAGTATTTTGTAAAAAATGTCAAAGCTATACATTTTTCCCAGCGTAGAACAGCTTTTAACAGCGGTTTGTACAGCCCTGCCCGCCTAGCGCGCGACTCGGAAAATCTAGAGTGCCTGAGTATCGGCTCTCTAGACGAATCACTCACACAGCGCCGCGTAGCGGAATTATACGTAATTCACAGACATAAATTTTAAACGCCTAAAACCTTGTTCACAATGGAGCGAATGGAAACGAACACGTGCGAATGAATGTTGTGTATTTGACTATCACTGAAACAGTTCTTTGTTTATTCCCTGCAGTCGTCACAAAAATTCGAAGTGTCTATTGAATGTCAGTCACTTCCCAGTAACCATTTTATTTAGACAGAAGTAGGATGGAGTCAGAAGTGGTCCCGGCCATTGTTATGACACTGCGCTGCATACCGGGCATACTTGATCAAATTTGTATCGCATTCGGGAGGACGACGGTTCAATCCCGCGTCCGGCCATCCTGATTTAGGTTTTCCGTGATTTCCCTAAATCGCTCCAGGCAAATGCCGGGATGGTTCCTTTCAAAGGGCACGGCCGACTTCCTTCCCCGTCCTTCCCTAATCCGATGAGACCGATGACCTTGCTGTCTGGTCTCCTTCCCCGAAACAACCAACCAACCAACCAAATTTGTACTGCGTGGCGAAGAGAACTGGTAATTTGCAAATGAGTGGACCTTAAGAATACTGTTACGCTGATAAATCTCAAATGAGAAAGAGGTATCGGAAATTATGTTGTCTGATAATTTCCTGAAAAATGTTTTCCACTGTCGAAAAAATTCTTTATCGAGAAGTTGAATCATACTAGTAGTTCCAGGCGGAATCCACATTACATGTACAGATTTTTCGTCGGCCTCCACGAAAACGGAGGCGTCTTATGTACAGACCATGAATCCAACAAAATAAATGAATTAGTTTCTGCAGCTGGCAGGAATACGTTTCGAGCGAAATGTTGAAAATTATTCTTTCTCATTTTTCCAGATTTTGATACACTGATTACAAGATTTTTGCAACTAAACAGTACATTTTTTATTTTTGGTCCTAACTTGCCTTGAGGTTCATGAAGACAAGTATATAGCTGCGGAAACAGTAAACTACTCACACTTATTTCTGGCATTATCGTATATGAATGTGTCATTGCATTCATTGATTGGTCAACAAACTCCGTTTTTTTTCACCTCGAAATGATAAAGTGCGGTGTGCACGCAGTTCTTCCACGAAACCTGACTGATCAGGGTTAAAACAGCAGTTGCGGGGATAACAGCAAGTTTCGTCTTCACGTCAGCTATGAATTGTCTACCACTGGCAGCTGCTCTATACGTTTACGTGACGTAAACTTCGTAGTTTTTTGACTTTCTATTCTTTACGATTTCTTGAACCTGAGCAGCCAGGTCGATGAAGCCTGGGAATTAGCAGGGTTCATGCCAGATGCAATTCGGAGGGTCCAGTCTCGTAGATCTCCATCGGTAACGGTACATAGACTCTTTCGAGCAGTTCTAAATGATTCGAACAGTTTTTCATTCAGATGGTTTCGGGTTACTGTTTGGCGTATATTTCTTACGTCATGTAATTCATTCTTCCATTTGTAGAGTTCACGCTCCGATTTTACGAAACGAACTTCGCTGGCCGGAGTGGCCGAGCGGTTCTAGGCGCTACAGTCCGGAACCTCGCGACCGCTACGGTCGCACGTTCGAATCCTGCCTGGGGCATGGATGTCCTTAGGTTGGTTAGGTTTATGTAGTTCTAAGTTTTAGGGGACTGATGACCTCAGAAGTTAAGTCTCATAGTGCTCAGAGCCATTTTTGAACTGCGGAACTTCAAACGTTTTTTCCCCTCCTTCGTTTAACCAACATTTCACTGTGTTTTCTTTGTCGCTGAAAGCTGTTGCACTGCGTGTTTTTTTAGGCTTGGAAGGTATTCTTCTTCAGAATTGTTACTGGAATCGCCACAGTTATTCCCTATTTCTTCTAACGTATCCAGAATTTTAAACAAAATGTTGATATCATTCGAATGAATGTCAATGAAATCAACTAACAAATGACATATTTGCACGTCCTCAGGAGAAGTAGGTGATTTCGGCTGGAAACCACGTTCTTTGCATTTCATCATTGCTAAACTGAGAATGTTAATTGGATTCCACATTACTGTGAAACTGGAAGAAAAAAAAAGGTACTATTTAGCAGGACAGTAAATATTAATTCAACTTTATCTGTATTGTCAGTACTTACCAATACTGCAAAAAGCAACTGATTATTTATGATAGATATTACTTGAGTGGCTAATTTGAGAGAATAGTAACTGTGTTCTGTAGTGTCAGAGAAACTACAACTGAGGCAACCTGAAACGTCCTTTACAAATTATGATCGGGTTGTGTTGTGTTTCCTGTTTACAAATGTGCCACCGACCTCGGCTTTGTGCCTAGTTCCGCATGTGTAGTTACTACAGCGCCAGTAGGGGTTTACATTTCTTCTGCCGCCTGGCACGCAACGAATTTGGCAATTTTCAGCTATTTTTTTAAAAATACTTTCAGTGCCTCTTAGCAGCTAACATTTTGACAGTGCATTTCTTTCGTTGTCTTCTTCTTGTGTAAAAAAACTTCAGGGTAGGTTTTGACACGTCTTATTGGACCATTTTCTTGTGAGTATTGCAGTACTTAACACTCGGCATTCGCTGTCAGTTGATCTCTCACTTACAGCGGCTGGCTACATCGGCGGCAGGGGTTTGAACCCCTCTATCATTCTCCACACCTACAAATCCTTAATCCGTCCCATCCTCTGTTACGCCAGTCCTGACTGTATATCCACTCCCCCCAAATTCTGTAGGTCCCTCCAGATTCTTGAGCGTCATGTACTCTGCTTCGCCTTCTGTATATGCCTCCCGTCCCCCACGTGGATCCTCTACGACCTGATTCCTTTCCCCCCACCTGCTCCTTTTCCTCGAACATATCCGTGTCCTCTACACCTCCCACTGCCTTGATCCCCCTCATTCCCTGGTTGCTCCTCTCCTCTCCAACCCCCGTCCTCTGCCACGTCTTCACTGTTGTGTCCCCCCTACCCTCCATGTCCACACCCTTCATCTCCTTTCCCAAGGTGGCTTCCATCGACTCCCCCTCCCAGATGATGCCCTCTCTCTCCATTTATCCCTCCTATCAACTCTGATCCTCGCCTCCCCCTCCCTTCCTCTGTCCTTTTGCCGGGCTCCCTCCCACCCAACTTCCGTCCTGTTTTTTCCCCACCTACCCTCTCTGCCTCCCTTATCTCCCCTGAGTCCTTTTGTATTCCCCTTCTCTGCCTTTCCCCAATCCCTCTTGCGTCTGGCCTTCCCCCAAGCCCCACTTATGTGTCGTCTCCCTCCATCACCTCCTCCCCCTCACTTCGTTATTACTCTCCTTCCCCCCTTCTTTCCCCTCATCTGTTCAGCCCCCCCCCCCCCCCCCCAATATGCCCTTGGATGTGGTGTGTCATCTTTGTGCCAACTTTTTAGTGCAGTGTTTTAAGTGAGTGTTAAGTGTTGTGCGTTTTTTCGGAAGTGTTGCGAACAAAAATCATACAATCGCTGGGTGTGATTTTTATATCTCTTGCGAACAGAAATCAGACTGTCGCCATGTTTTTAACTGTCTATTTTCCCTGTCCGCTTCCTGTGTCTTTTATTAGCATCGCCAATCCTTT
Source organism: Schistocerca piceifrons (assembly GCF_021461385.2). NCBI lineage: Eukaryota > Metazoa > Arthropoda > Insecta > Orthoptera > Acrididae > Schistocerca > Schistocerca piceifrons. The sequence continues at coordinate 323,703,909 of NC_060141.1, forward strand.
GTTTTATGTTTTAACTTCCACAGCATTCAGCCATTTTACAATTTAAGTCACCATTTTTATCGCCTGCTTTTATTGTTTATTGTCTTCTTCTGTTTTAAGAAGCTTTAGGCTGAAGAGCGGCGTACTAAGCTGCTGCCAGCCCGCCCCCTTCGGGGGCGGGGGGGGGGGGGGGGGGGAATCGAAACTCAATAAAGGAAAAAAAAATTGGTGGCAGCTGATAGCATCGCCTGTCGGCAGTTGTATGCCGGAACTCTCGGCAACTGACGAACTGTCGGAACTGGCATACAGCACGACCTGGAATTGGCCGAGTGCGGCGGTGCATTTATCGGCAAAGGGCAGAATAATCTGCAATTTCGTCTGCAAAAGCAGAATGTAGTTTCTGGCGTCACCGTTCTCTGTACTATAGGCGGATGGAGCGGACACTTTAAAGCTTTTGCGGCAGAAGCACAAATTGATTCCACTTTATGAGCGCCATCTGTGAGGCGACAGATGAGAAGTGAGTGGCGCCCGGCGGAGAGAGTTATGGATGGTGACGCCCTCTGTATATATTCGCTGTATATCATGTGACTACACACAACAGTAGAACCTGGAACTAATATAGAACAACTGCACACACAAAAATGAACATATCACAAAAAGATGAAGTTCACTTTTGAGAAAGAACAAGCAGGCAAATAAGTTTCCAAGATACATCACAAAGCAAATTAACCAATACTTAGTCTGTACTCGTGTTTACAGGAATACCAACACAACAGGCACAATATTACACCAATCATCAAATGACCCACTGTCTCAAAAACAAGCACCTCTCCGATACGAGCTTCAAAGTTTAAACACACTATAAACTGACGAAAGCAACTACAATAAGGAGTTAGAAATAATAACTCAGATAGCAAAAAACATCGGATACAAAAATCTCTAGTCACAAATTAAATAAGAGAATCCAAAATTACATAAAAATAAAACAAACAATTAAAGCAAAACGCAACACAAATTCGATGACCCACAACACTCATCACAAACACACGCACCAACCACATCACTTCACAATAAGGACAAAACACAAAATCGTAATGCGATGGTACACTCACATACCGTAACAAACTGAATACGCAAATCAGTTTCCTTAGTTACGTGTTCCAAAGATGATCTGAGTGATTATTTTATCATAATGGTGATGAACGAGTTATTTTACAAGTTGTGTGTACATCTTTAGTGCTAACATTAATCAAAATCTTATATTTTAGACCTGTTTCTACAGGTTAAAAACCAGGACTGTTTTTTAATTTGCCACCCATCAAAAATTTTACGTTATTCGCCAAATAATCAGAAATTTATCTTGCTGCACACTGAACTCCTTCCTGACCCACTAACACATTCACTAGTGAGTAATGTAGGTCTTTTTTTCCGTGTAGTGGGTATGGACATTTCTGTTCTTCCGAAATTGTCACAGATTGCTTACGAAGGATTTCATTAGCGAATATACACTCCTGGAAATGGAAAAAAGAACACATTGACACCGGTGTGTCAGACCCACCATACTTGCTCCGGACACTGCGAGAGGGCTGTACAAGCAATGATCACACGCACGGCACAGCGGACACACCAGGAACCGCGGTGTTGGCCGTCGAATGGCGCTAGCTGCGCAGCATTTGTGCACCGCCGCCGTCAGTGTCAGCCAGTTTGCCGTGGCATACGGAGCTCCATCGCAGTCCTTAACACTGGTAGCATGCCGCGACAGCGTGGACGTGAACCGTATGTGCAGTTGACGGACTTTGAGCGAGGGCGTATAGTGGGCATGCGGGAGGCCGGGTGGACGTACCGCCGAATTGCTCAACACGTGGGGCGTGAGGTCTCCACAGTACATCGATGTTGTCGCCAGTGGTCGGCGGAAGGTGCACGTGGCCGTCGACCTGGGACCGGACCGCAGCGACGCACGGATGCACGCCAAGAGCGTAGGATCCTACGCAGTGCCGTAGGGGACCGCACCGCCAATTCCCAGCAAATTAGGGACACTGTTGCTCCTGGGGTATCGGCGAGGACCATTCGCAACCGTCTCCATGAAGCTGGGCTACGGTCCCGCACACCGTTAGGCCGTCTTCCGCTCACGCCCCAACATCGTGCAGCCCGCCTCCAGTGGTGTCGCGACAGGCGTGAATGGAGGGACGAATGGAGACGTGTCGTCTTCAGCGATAAGAGTCGCTTCTGCCTTGGTGCCAATGATGGTCGTATGCGTGTTTGGCGCCGTGCAGGTGAGCGCCACAATCAGGACTGCATACGACCGAGGCACACAGGGTCAACACCCGGCATCATGGTGTGGGGAGCGATCTCCTACACTGGCCGTACACCACTGGTGATCGTCGAGGGGACACTGAATAGTGCACGGTACATCCAAACCGTCATCGAACCCATCGTTCTACCATTCCTAGACCGGCAAGGGAACTTGCTGTTCCAACAGGACAATGCACGTCCGCATGTATCCCGTGCCACCCAACGTGCTCTAGAAGGTGTAAGTCAACTACCCTGGCCAGCAAGATCTCCGGATCTGTCCCCCATTGAGCATGTTTGGGACTGGATGAAGCGTCGTCTCACGCGGTCTGCACGTCCAGCACGAACGCTGGTCCAACTGAGGCGCCAGGTGGAAATGGCATGGCAAGCCGTTCCACAGGACTACATCCAGCATCTCTACGATCGTCTCCATGGGAGAATAGCAGCCTGCATTGCTGCGAAAGGTGGATATACACTGTACTAGTGCCGACATTGTGCATGCTCTGTTGCCTGTGTCTATGTGCCTGTGGTTCTGTCAGTGTGATCATGTGATGTGTCTGACCCCAGGAATGTGTCAATAAAGTTTCCCCTTCCTGGGACAATGAATTCACGGTGTTCTTATTTCAATTTCCAGGAGTGTATCTGTTGTGATGGTGTAGTTAAAATGGCAAACTCCTTGATGAGGTACCTACGTGTCGACTGCGGGAGAACACCATATTTTATTCTTACTGCTCTTTTTATTGTGTAATCAGTACTTTCAGTATTTTGAACAGCTCAGTAAAACTTCTTCCAGTTCATGTTTTCATTAATATGAACATACAATATTTGGAGCCATCTACCCCGTTCACTGACTCCATTCCATAGTTGTTGGAATGACTATTTGTTGTATCGAACTGAATGTAACAAATACGACATTGTAGTATCTGTATTGTTCAGAAGTACGATGCAAAGCCCCATCGGAAATGCGTGCATCGTACTTCTGAATAAAAGAGGCACCGCAGTTTCATACTCTTTTTTTTTTTTTTTTTTTTTTGGACATCAGTCTACTGATTTTGCTGCGGCCCGCCACGAATTCCTTTCCTGTGCTAACCTCTTCATCTCAGAGTAGCACTTGCAACCTACGTCCTCAATTATTTGCTTGACGTATTCCAATCTCCGTCTTCCTCTACAGTTTTTGCCCTCTACAGCTCCCTCTAGTACCATGGAAGTCATTCCCTCATGTCTTAGCAGATGTCCTATCATCCTGTCCCTTCTCCTTATCAGTGTTTTCCACATATTCCTTTCCTCTTCGATTCTGCGTAGAACCTCCTCATTCCTTACCTTATAAGTCCACCTAATTTTCAACATTCGTCTATAGCACCACATCTCAAATGCTTCGATTCTCTTCTGTTCCGGTTTTCCCACAGTCCATGTTTCACTACCACACAATGCTGTACTCCAGACGCACATCCTCAGAAATTTCTTCCTCAAATTAAGGCCGGTGTTTGATATTAGTAGACTTCTCTTGGCCAGAAATGCCTTTTTTGCCATAGCGAGTCTGCTTTTGATGTCCTCCTTGCTCCGTCCGTCATTGGTTATTTTACTGCCTAGGTAGCAGAATTCCTTAACTTCATTGACTTCGTGACCATCAATCCTGATGTTAAGTTACTCGCTGTTCTCATTTCTACTACTTCTCATTACCTTCGTCTTTCTCCGATTTACTCTCAAACCATACTGTGTACTCATTAGACTGTTCATTCCGTTCAGCAGATCATTTAATTCTTCTTCACTTTCACTCAGGATAGCAATGTCATCAGCGAATCATAACATTGATATCCTTTCACCTTGTATTTTAATTCCACTCCTGAACCTTTCTTTTATTTCCATCATTGCTTCCTCGATGTACAGATTGAAGAGTAGGGGCGAAACGCTACAGCATTGTCTTACACCCTTTTTAATACGAGCACTTCGTTCTTGATCGTCCACTCTTATTATTCCCTCTTGGTTGTTGTACATATTGTATATGACCCGTCTCTCCCTATAGCTTACACCTACTTTTTTCAGAATCTCGAACAGCTTGCACCATTTTATATTGTCGAACGCTTTTTCCAGGTCGACAAATCCTATGAAAGTGTCTTGATTTTTCTTTAGCCTTGCTTCCATTATTAGCCGTAACGTCAGAATTGCCTCTCTCGTCCCTTTACTTTTCCTAAAGCCAAACTGATCGTCACCTAGCGCGTTCTCAATTTTCTTTTCCATTCTTCTGTATATTATTCTTGTAAGCAGCTTCGATGTACGAGCTGTTAAGCTGATTGTGCGATAATTCTCACCCTTGTCAGCTCTTGCCGTCTTCGGAATTGTGTGGATGATGCTTTTCCGAAAGTCGGATGGTATGTCGCCAGACTCATATATTCTACACACCAACGTGAATAGTCGTTTTGTTGCCACTTCCCCCAGTGATTTTAGAAATTCTGATGGAATGTTATCTATCCCTTCTGCCTTATTTGACCGTTAAGTCCTCCAAAGCTCTTTTAAATTCCGATTTTAATACTGGATCCCCAATCTCATCTAAATCGACTCCTATTTCTTCTTCTATCACATCAGACAAATCTTCACCCTCATAGAGGCTTTCAATGTATTCTTTCCAGCTATCTGCTCTCTCCTCTGCATTTAACAGTGGAATTCCCGTTGCACACTTAATGTTACCACCGTTGCTTTTAATGTCACCAAAGGTTGTTTTGACTTTCCTGTATGCTGAGTCTGTCCTTCCGACAATCATATCTTTTTCGATGTGTTCACATTTTTCCTGCAGCCATTTCGTCTTAGCTTCCCTGCACTTCCTATTTATTTCATTCCTCAGCGACTTGTATTTCTGTATTCCGATTTCCCCGGAACATGTTTGTACTTCCTCCTTTCATCAATCAACTGAAGTATTTCTTCTGTTACCCATGGTTTCTTCGCAGCAACCTTCTTTGTACCTACATTTTCGTTCCCAACTACTGTGATGACCCTTTTTAGAGATGTCCATTCCTGAATAACACAGGCAGTGCAATATGGATGTTAAGTGCTGTCGGGCTTGGCTAGCACTTAGATGGATGGCCGTCCGTATCTGCCGAGCTCTGTTGACAAGCAGGGTACACTCAGCCCACGTGAGACAAATTGAGAAGTTACTTGACTGAGAACTGGCGACTCCGGTCTCGGCCGGGAGAGCGGTATGCTGACCATGTGCCCCTCGATATCCGCATCCAGTGACACCAGTGATCTGAGGATGACACGGAGGTCGGTCAGTGGCCATTTGGCTGTTAAAGCTTGCTCGGACCGAGCTGAGTTTAGTTTTATGCCTCAACTGCAGCAACATATACAGCTCAGACATGATACTTTCTTTCATTCAAACGCAATCCCCTCCCCTCTTTGTTTACACTGCTGACTGCTGTGTTAACCAAGGGCTGATCATGGCGCTTCTAAAACCTCAACACGAGAGTACGCTTTTGACAACATCCTTGAGAAACAAGGAATAAAAACAGCTTTTCAAATTAATAAGCCAGTGCGGAAATGTCTAAAGATGGACGCCACTTGACATAAAAAGAATTTCGCGGTTACCAATTTCAGTGCAACAGCTGTAATGCTCTGTACTCGGGACAGACCAGAAGAACATATGAAATAACACATAAAGAACGTAATTTATAAGTACAGTATCTAAATTAAGAAATATGATCCCCGACAGTGTCTGTACTCTGGACGCACCTGCTTCGCGTGTCTACAACGCTAATTTGTAAATTTCTCTATGGCAATGCGTCCTCATAGCTCTATATATGCCTTTCGTTCTCGTGTACAGCCGTTTGCGCTTCGCAGTTGAAAGCTGTCAAAAACGCTGCCAGGTGTCAGGGATTTCCTTAAGTTGAGTCGGCTGTATGAGTCTCCTAGTAGTAAAGAATAAACGTGCTAAAACTTCGTCCGTGAAGTGGTATTTTCTCACGCATCTCAGTGGTAATGACATGTCTCTTGAACTATCTGTAGTTCAATGCTGGATTTATGTAGATACATTCAGCGAGATTTGTGGATATTGTCAGCGAAATATGTTGCCAATATAGCTCGTAGAAAAGAAGTTAAATTTATTACTTCTTAGTCATGGTCAATGCCTCAGTTTTTCATGTATCTCATTGTTTATGACTTCGTGTCTCCTGGACTGTGGAAGGTAGGGGGACCTTACCCCGCACACCGATTGTGGCCTGACAGTACGGGATGTTTATTCAGGAAATGTTTAACGTGCACACACATACATGCAGCCATTTTAACATATATCACTTGCAAAATATAAATGCATGCACCGATCAACAGCACATGCTTCCACAATCACATAAAACAAAACAAAAGACGATCGCTTCCACGAGGTGTAAGTGGATCTGCACAGCATGAAAACGAAATTTTTTCTGTGTTGTTCCACTGTGGATCAACAGATATTTTTGCGATATTTTCAGTGTCAGTGAAGTTGTAAAATCGAGCGCCTGTGTGTAGAAAAACATTAGCAATTATGTAAGAAGCAAAACATTAAGAGCAAAAATTGCAGTTTAATACTGTTAACTGTAGTACTTGGAAACTGTTTATGACCTTGGCAAACAGATTTGTAAGAAAAACTACGTTGTTAGTTTGACCACTGAAGATGCTTTGAAATAAAGCAAAACGCGTATGGTCTAAATAATACTTGAATAAAAGTCATAGAAGACAGTATATGACCTACATTAATTGCGTTAGTGATTTTTTCAGATACTACCATTATGAGACTCAGTCTCTCGACACTTGTAGTAACTCCCATAATGTATCTCTTCATTGCTCAATGTGCAAACCTCAATTTTTAGTGGTTTTTCCCCCCTTAAAATTATTTTATGCTTACGTATTTATTCAGTCATTCCCCAAAATGTCTGAGTATTTCGCAATTTTCACAATGTTGTTGTGCTCTTCAATTCTACAAGCACTTGAACCTAATTATTCTAACCAATCCTCCGTCTCCTATAAATTTAACACCAAATACTTCCTCAATTATCAATTTAGCTACTCCTTGATGCCTTGAGACTGGTCTAAGTGATACTCATAAATTCTTTATGGAATACGATCTTTGTTTAATGGCAAATCCATAGTACAAAGAACGATCCAAATGTAACCGTAAAGCTTTATTTGCTAGAAAGTGTCGGAGGGGATGGGGGGTGGTGGGGGGTTGGGGGGGGGGGGGACATATCCCGACGCGACATTTTTCCTTACACTTTTAGCACACATTTTTCTGAGTGATCGTCAGTTAGGTCGGAGTGCTTCCTTTTGTCGTTGTATTACGTTTTCTCCTACCTCACATTTTCAGACGTGACGAAATCAATAAGTTTTTTTTGTTAAAACTTATTTTGGTGACTAGGCCAGGTGTTATGGTTGTGGCTCAAGAAGCCAAGCAACAGACAGACCCCAGTGGAAGACTGTTTCATCTCATAGGGCATCATCAGAGAGCACCTCAAGCTTTCTGTTCAATTAACTATAAATATTTTTTTTCGTGTTAAAATGTTTCTTCACTGTGTGAGTAATTTAACCGATAACGACAGGACAAGGAGTCAGTTTTGTTGCCTCTTTTGCTATGTGTTTCATATAATTTGCAAACAGCAGGATAAGCAATAAAGAAATAACAGTTAGTTACAGTATTCTGTACCTGTAATTCAGGTGCTACACAGGTCAACATTTCAAGTGCCTTAGATGAGCGTAAATATACGGAGTGGGACTTGAGAAACATTTGTAGCAATAGAAATCGATTCGTTTCTAACTATCTTGCTTTTTTTACACATTTCTTCCGTCTATAGAACACGACGGAGGGGGATGGAGTACGTCATCTTTCTGTAAACCTGTGACACAGGTTTAGCTTTGTGGCTTTCGATTACCGATTCTTGTTCGGACGACGAAGCGTATATTTACCAAATATTGCGCGCCCCTCAATGTTTTGCCAATAAACGTTCGGTGCAATCGCGTTCCTTTAACAGGCGATGCCAGATCACCCGTATCTTCGGTCCTAACATGAGACTTATGACTGGAGTTATCCCAGAACTACGTATTTCCGTTACATCGCATTTTTGTTCGGTTTCATACATTGCATCACCGGTTAGAAGCGAAGCATACACGTTGATGCGGATTTCAAAATCAGAACAGGCAACAACTTTATTGGCAGTCAATATGAAAAGCCGAAGGAATGTATTAGTTTGGACGTCTTCCATTGGTCGTTTTAGAGAGAAATTTCAGAGCTATATCCTGTTGCTTCAGTGATGGATAGATATGAACGCTACATGAGTATTTGTTGGTCAGGGAATCTGATACATTGCCTAATGTATGATTATTAGGAATTCTGGTCCCTTCCTTACTTTTTAAGAGTACTCCGAAGAGTCTGGAGATGCTGGTTGTAGCGATTAAGATCCTTCGTCAAGCTAGAACACATTATACAGTTCTACAAATCTCCGGCTTCACCTTTGCTGCTATGTCAGCTACTTTCCCGCAAACGGCTACTCTGAACTAGTACTTTCTTCTTCTGTTATCCATTTGTCTGTAATACTACCTGTAATTTCCAGATATACTGCATTACATGTGATCTGTGGTAAAATGATTGGTAGCCTATAAATATTTTACCATATTTGGCATACTAACAGAATAATCAGTCTCAACTTTGTGTTTATCGAGAAAGCCTGCCGTTGCCTGCGGATCTGTATACCTGGAAGAATACAGTACTGGAATGCTACGCGATAGCGTAAGACTTGCCCGTCTGCCCTGTTTGGTTGTCGCTTTTGCCCTGTGCGGAGAGTTTTTTTTGGCTGCGTTGTCTTTCAAGCCTTCAGTTTTCAGATCGTTGAAAAAGACCATAACGCTTCACAGTTCATTCCTTTTGACATTTTAGAGGCATTATGTGACAAATATTCATTCGTCTCCCTTTGACGCCGGTCTGGATATCTCCTAGCACGCTGAAGCTAAGTAGATGTCGCTCTGCCTTTCTGCATCTGAAACCATACTTTATCGAAAGGCAGAATACATTCTGTTAATGTTTTGCACCTGGAAACTTAATCCACTGAGCTGTCTCTGATGCATCAAAGTATTTACGTGTCGCTATTGGGATCAACAATATATAGCAATAAGCCGACGAGGCAGCGAGCCGCTTCATCGCGTACAAATAAAAAATAAATAAATAAAAAAAAAGGACTCAGTTTGGACGACAATAATTCCGAAAAGAATTTCATTAATATGTAGATATATTATTACGAAAGTATGTACTTAATTTTCGAGCCCAAATGGGTACTCAGTACAGTAAATACAAAAGTGAATCTCACAAAGCGTAATCGGAAGAACATCATGCCAATACAAAACTTTGGACTCTCTTATAATTCAGGCAAGGGGTTCCATTTCGCTATGTGGAAGGCTTATAGTTCAGGAAAGGAGTTCCATTTCGCTATGCGGAAGAATATTGTCGCAAGCTTGAGCGTAGAGTAATCTTGAATTTAGAGCACAATCGCAAAGTAACTTAACCAGACGGTTAACATTCACCAAGGCAAGTAACTGAGACTATCTCACAAGATTTCTTCATCATCGTAAAAAATCTGCTGCAATCCCGCACCAACCAGACAAAGCCAGACCTCCTTCTCACCCTAACTGAACTCAACGAAAACTACCACCAGAATGGCGAAGCCACGTTGAATCAAGGAACAACTCATGTCTTCCAAAGCGCGAAAGTTTCCCATTAGCTACTAGACAAACCGATCTCCCAAAGATACGGAAATGTCTCAATGGCCAAACAGACAGGTTACTAAAAAAAGCTTATTCCGATCAACCGAAGCTGAATGTGTAGCAAAGATGATGACGCGATTTATGAAAACAAAAATTTGGTTGGTAAAATGAAACTGCCAAATTAACAGGCAACTTGTAATTTGTATCGCTACAATCGCTTGCCTTTCTATCAACTTATCTGCGAAATCCTCAGTTGCGGTAGTTACTTTCATTATACAATTGTCACTGGTCGTACCAAAGTACAATCTGTGCCAGCTCTTTATGCACCTCCAGCAGAATTATCTGGAGTGCAATTTAGATAAATGTGAATCCAATCTCAAGTGGAACACCAGGGTACATCCTTAGCAATAGAAGCTTGAACCCGACGGAAAAAAACTAATAATTTGGTGCCATTGCTCGATTACCCGCGTGAACAAAACTGAAGGTAGAACAAGTCTTAAGGGAAAAGCAAATTGTAGCTCCAAATTCATAATGTAGGCATCTGAAATTTTTACAATACTTACAGAAAAAAGGCGCACGAATGGCTCATTTGAAGCCTTAAAGTGAGGCTTTCAGAGTGCTCCATGCCTAGCTACTTTCGATCCCACCGAACTTCCATCGTAACCACCAGTGTCTGAAAGTAACATAAAAGCAATTCCGTTGCACAAAAATCCTGACAAGCCCCTTAAAACTCCGATCACAGCTCAGGTTAGCTACGGTAAAACTGAGAAAGGACATTATTTTTGGGACCCAAAAAATTTTAACACCTTATTATAAGGAACAAAATATCACTATACCACTGACCACAAACAACTCCAATCCTTATGTCAGACCTACATCCAAGCTACCTGATGAGACAACACCGTCAACACCGGGCCCTAAGCAGGTAACATTATGACAGTCATTATTGTCCAAAATTTGAAGTTGCAAACGCAGACGCACTCTCTTGTCTCTCTTCATAGGCCCTGAACACGCCATGTGCTTTCAAATCGACGACACCCTCATCGAAACTAATCAAGCTGTTCCGATTAACGCAGGTGCCGTCACCGTGGCAAAAGACGAGGAGCTCTTACTTCACCAGGTACAGCACATTATTACTAACAGCTACCCGCACACATACCTTCAAAACCAGCCCCAGAACTATGCATATAAACATATTTCACTCCTACATCATCAGTTAAAAGTCATCAATGAGGTCATTGTTCGCCTCCTATAAAATGAAACCTGCTGGGTGGTACTGCTACGATCACTGCATCCTCACAGCATGTAGTTGCTACAGGTGGACGGTTGGGACGCCAGTCATGAAGGAGATGTCACGCAATCTTGTCTGACTGGGACATCTGAAAGCCCTCTCTGCCTCAGCGCTTTGCAGCCTCTCCCACGCCACGAGACCCGTGGAAGTATATGCACGTGGACTTGGTCAGACTCTTCCTCAGGGACATTTGCCTCATCCTCATTTATGCTTTCTCTAAAATCCCAAACATGGTGTGTATGCACTCTATCACAGCTCGTGTCACCATCCCCACCCTCAGATTTAGTTTTCCTATTGAAGGGACTCTCAGACATTCCTACCAGACAATAGACTACAATTTGCTTCCTCTTCTTTTTCCGATTCTACTGGCATTGAACATATATTCGAATCTCAGATCTACCAGCCTCAAACAACGAAGCAGAGTGCTTCGTTGATACCTGCAAAACAACAACTTAAAAAATCAATGTCTACTTGCCACAACAGAGAGGACGTCCTGGTAAGATTCCTGTCTTTGTATCTAACTCTCCAGTTCATGGGAGCTCCTGACCAGGATACTCTATGGCTGCTGCTGTTACAGCTTGTTAAACCTCTTGTATCTGTCACAACAGTGAGCTGGCAAAAAGTGTGAGCTCTGTAGTGTGAGCCTGCACCTATGGCTGCGTATCAGGTTGGATAATGGGCACAGTTATGATGACGTCAGGTAAGTTGCTTTTCAAATATGGAAATCATCAATGACACGTCCACGCCAATCAGTTTTGCCCTGCAGTACTTTCTATCTTCTAGGTTGGGATCAGCCTTCTTGTCCACAGCCACAGTATAAACTTAGACGTCACCACGGAACATCTTCATCCACAACCCCCTCCCTCCTCCCCCCCCCCCCCACCCGACTTCCGTTCTTCTTCAGCAGACACCAGAGAACCAATGATGGTGGAACCTCTGACGAAGCCAATGGTCACTGCTCTTGTTACCTAGGACATGTTCCCCACGCAGCTGGCCACTCCCACAGCAATCATAAGGAACTGGAGGACAACACTGATGGTGACACAATAGAGGATGAGCCTCCAGATAGGTGAGTCCAGCCTTGCAGTCAGAGCCTCTGTCAGTTTACACCTTCCGGTGCATCCCTACCACCACCCAAATGAGTGTGTGCATACTGGCCTAACGGCAGCTCAGGCTCCACCTCAGTGCTGAAACAGTATAGTCACTAACATTCATTGCGGTCTGCACTCAGAAGCACTCATCGGAACCCTCAACTACAAAGGACAGCCAAAACATAGGGACCTCCGTTAATCACACAGAGACAGTTTGGATAATCAAGCTGTTAATGACATCGCCTAAAGTGATCTAAGAGACATGCTTTTGCCTGAGACGTGGTACTTAGGGAAAGGCAGGACTGGGTGTGGATGGGGCCATACTCAGTTACTATTGGTTACTCAGATATTTTTTTTAAAATCACATACACGTTATTTGGAACCAGTTGCAAATAAGGTTGATAATAAGGAACAATTATCAAATTTGAACGTTAAGAGACAATGTCCAATAAAAAATTCTTAAGCAAGTGGCACTCATTGCTGAAGGCCTTATTAACCAGAAATTCAAATTATTTGTCGGCTGAAGCCCCAATAGTAATAACTCAAAAACAATTTTACGGCTGAAGGCCTGGATACCAATTTCTTAAGAAAAGTTAAATTTCTCCAAGAGATACTAATATTTATTTAAAAAAAAAACACAATCATCAAATTTCACTATTAAGAGCCAATATCTAACTAAAAATTCTTTAGACAAATTCATGGAAAGTCCCTCAAATTAGTAACTGATGAGACAGGCAGCCATGAATTGTATTCACTTAACTGGATGGCAACTCAAACTAGTGACAGTTCAAACGCAGACCAACACTCTTGCAAAAACTACCTAATGTCTGACAACCAATACAACGATGGAATAAGCCAGGCAATGCAGAACCGGCGGACAGTACTGTAGCTTCAGAATCCAGTGTTCAGAACATCCAGAAGCAGAAGGAAGTACTACAAACAAATCAGTCCAACAGAAACAACATATCCGAACCAATCAAGGAGGCTGTCTAACTACACACCCTAGTGGACAGCAGCAGCAAGGCGAGGAAAGGTACACTGCCACGAAAGTAAGCTAACCTCCAGGGCAGGTAACTGGAGTGTTAGTGGCCAATATGCAAAAAAATTCCGCTGGTTGAACTTCACCAATAACACAAGAATTCAATGATTAATAATAAGAAGCGGAGGATGGCTAAGTAATTTCTCCAACTCCATACACTTCATTCGTTGCTCTTCGTTCCAGCGACCCTGCAAGAAGCAACGCGTGAAGAAACGACGTGATCTCAAAATAGTGGTGGTTTCACTTCTAGATTAATGTCCACTCATCTCAAACGTCCTAGGTCCGGTGGACAACGAGGTTGTGGCCCTCGCCACTACAGTCCCTCGATCCGGCAGTGCCTGCATGCCGCCAGCGGTCCCGGCATGTCCTCGTGCTGCCGGACGTCACTGCTGCTCCGTCCCAACCAAAGTACTCAACACACTCCAATCCGGAAAACACTTGACGCCCTTCCAAAGATAGTACTAGGGTACTAGATATCGATAACCCCTGCTGCCGCCACTCGCATACAGACAACGCTACCAAATGTAGTGGCACCAGTAAACACGAGAAGAAAACGATATGCCACTATCCCTATTACACAATGCCAACATACCAACAGCAGCAACGCGAGCCACAACATGGATCAACCTCCCACCCCCTCAAACACCAACTCAGGGGTAATCCAAAAAGTGACCTAACCAAACGTAATTTGATTAATATGGACCCGGTATTGCTTACCGGTGCAGTTATCCTTATCCAGAAGATTAACAGGGCCTAAAATACGTATAATAGTACAGGGACCCAGGGAAAGGAGAGTGAATTTAGCAAGGTTTCCAACATACGCCTCCCTACCGGGAAAATTATGGACGTACACCTGGTCTCCTGGTTTACCTCTAAAGACCCGTCAATTACGGTTGTAATGGTCAGCTTGTTTTTATGGACCCTGAGAGTATTGCGCCTGGCACTATTCCAGTTCTCCTTGATGATCTGAGGAGCAATATCCGCAGGGATTAGATCTTGGATTCCCCATAAGCTGAAATGAGGGGAAGTAACAGGATAAGCAAAGATCAAGGAAACTGGAGTAGCCTTCAAAGCCTCATGGCTGGCTGTATTGAAGAAAAAACTAAGCCAAGGGACTCTAGTACCCCACTTACTGGGCGTTTTCTGATAGAAGATAATCAGTGCGGATTTTAAATTACGGTTGACCCTCTCCTCCTTGAAGGGAGCTGAAAGAAAGGCCGGCACATTATCACTAACGATTAGCTTAGGAGGTCCAAAAACACTAAATACGTTAGTTAAATGCGGAATAGTAGTAGCAGCAGTCACGTTACGACTACGGAGAAGACAGGTAAACCTCGAAAACGCGTCAATAATAACTAATACGCCTCTTTTGGTGCGAGGTAAGGGCCCCACATAATCGATATAGAGTTTACCCGTGGGGCAGGATTTGCACTTAGAACTCAAGAAGCCCTGTTGAAGAGTGTTCTTAGGCTTGGTCACACGGCACAACTGACACCGAGAAACCATCTCTCTGACGTCTTGGTCCATAGACGGCTAAGTCAAATGTTCCTTAATTTTCTGCAAGGTCTTATAGGTTCCTAAATGCCCGCCATTCAACAAGTCGTAAAAGTAATGGAAAACGGGGCGTACCATGGTGGTTGGTAGACAGATCTTCAACTCCTTGGCACGTCCCACCCTTTTACACAAAATACCTTTCCTGATGACGTATCCATCCAATGGTTCCAAGCCGACAACCGTTCCTTAACCGGTCCCCTAGTGGGGTCCTGATCCTGACGGTCGGCAACGTCACTAAACAAATGAGGGATACCGCCTAACACGACACAACTATGATGGCCTTCCTCCGTTTCTTGGGCGCGCTCACTAGATGGATGTTCAGCGAAAATACGGCTGAGGACGTCCGTGAGCACATTCTCAGTCCTCTTAATGTGTTTAACCTCGAATTGAAACGCTGAAATACGTACTGCCCACCTGGCGATGCGGCCACTTTTACGGGGCCTAGCACCCAGCTTAACGCTTGATTGTCGGATTCTAGCTGAAATACTCTATGCTCGAGATAAAAATGATACCTCTCCAGCGCGAACAAGACGGCCAGTGCCTCACATTCGTAAACGGAATATTTAAGTTCGACACTGGTTAACCGACGAGACGCGTACGCTAATGGCTGCCTTTGACCCTCGAACTCCTGTAAGAGGACTGCCGATATTCCCGCATTAGATGCGTTAGTTTGTATTATAAATTTTTTATTAAAATCAGGCACTCTGAGAACCGGAGGGTTTCCTAGAACTGCCTTAATGTGCTCAAACGCGGCCTCTTGGGCAGGTCCCCATTCAAAACGCACCCTTTTTCGGCACAATTCATTTAAAGGAACCGCAAACTGAGCAAAATTAGGGACAAAACGCCTAAAATAATTCGCCATGCCTATGAACCTATCAATCCCGCGTTTATCAGCAGGCAGCGGGAGAGCTCTCAATGCCTTAGTCCGCTCCTGGTCAATGCGAATGCTCTCGTTTGATACTAAGTGACCTAAGAAGGATACCTGCTGCCTGGCTAATGTCACCTTATTGGGTTTAACAGTCAAACCGGCTCCCTGCAGCCTAGCTAAAACTTGCTGCATATTTTCCAAATGCTCCTGAAACGAACGACTATAAATCACCAAGTCGTCCAAGTAATTATAAACACAGACTAATTTCAAGTCTCCAAGAATATTATCCAGAAAACGAGTAAGAACGGCTGTGCCAGTAGCCAAACCAAAGGGAACCCTGTTAAACTCAAACAGATTCCAATCAGTACAAAATGCTGTAACGTGTTTACATTCTTCGGCTATGGAATCTGATAATAGGCTTGATCCAGATCGAGCACGGTGAACCAGTTAGAGCCGGAAAACCAAATAAAAGAGTTGTGAAGATCAGGTAAAGGAACTGATTCGAGGACAACCTTGGTGTTCAGGCACCGGTAGTCAACAACAAGCCGAAAATAGCGCCCCTGATCCTTAGGAACAAGGAATATGGGGAAGCATAAGCAGATGTAGAAGGCCTAATAACACCTTGCTCGATCATGTTAGAGATCTTTCCTCTTAGTATCTTCATCTTAGCCGGTGAGAGACTGTATGGGGACTGCCTGACGGGAATATGGGTAGCATCAACAGCCACCTTACACTTAGCACATTCACAGAAGCCAAACTTCTGGGCAGAAGCGAACTTAAAGAAGGTGTACCGGGAATAATCCAACAAAAGACTAGTTTTACAGATAATCACATCCCAAAATCAAATCGACCGGCAGCTTCTTAACCAAGGCCAAAGACAAGAGCCAAGAGAAATCCCCAACCGAGATACTCCATCGGACCCAACCATGCAGAGGCAACACTTGCCCATTGGCAACCTGACATCTCTGCACCGAAGAAGGGACCGACCTGTCTCGTAAGATGACCAAATTCAAGAAACCATTCCAAGTTCTGCAACAAAAAGGAGCTACGAGAATCCTAAAGGGCACACATAGGTTCGCCACCTACTCGAGAACAAATATAAGGCAGAGGAAGTGATGATCGAGCGACACGGGCACACCAAGGTTTAAAGGCTTGATCCCGAGATCGCTGCCCAGCCCAGCATCATTTATTGGCTCTGGGTGCACGCGGTTGAACGCAAGAACGAACTAAATGACCTGTCCGACCACACCTGAAGCAACGCCGTGGTTCCCTTTTAGTAGACTCATCCGATGTAGGTAATCCAGAGTTCTCCTTGATAACGCCTGCGGGCTGAACCTTAACTTCACGGCCTGGGTCGTCCGTAAGCGGTAACGCAGATATCGCTACAATGGTGGCACGAATATCTGCCCAGGTAGAGGGACGACCACGAAAAACAAAGTGCCTTCTATCCGCCGCTCGCATTCTTTCAGGACAATAGAAGCTAACTCCTGTTCTGGCAAGTCGACTAACATGGCCAAGCAGGCCATCTTGACTCTGTCCACATACTGATGTAACTCCTCCTTATCTTGTTGCATCTGTCAAATATAGTGACACTTCAGCTGTTTGCGAACTCTCGTGGTCGACCTTTCGTTAATTACAAGCTCCCTCAACCTCCACAAGAAAAACCCCTCTGCCATGTCTCTGGATACGAGAGTCCTCAATTCGCCTCTAGCTAACGGATACAATAGCGACAAAACTACTTGATGCGAAATGCCTAAGGCATCAGCGTGTTGCTCAAGGCGAACCAACAACCATAATAACATTTCAATTTGCTCGAGTTGGTCTATAACTAATTCTGTGATGTCCCGAAAGAGATGCACCAGAGGATTAGGCAATTTATCAAACGCTGCGTCTAACCTCTCGGGAGACATAAGTGCATCATTCCCAGGCTGGCTTCCCCCCCCCCCCCCCTGAAGACAGCAAGTCCTGCTCTCCAGTCCTCTTCCAATCAAGCTCTAAACATGTTGTCTAAACTGCAATTCATTAATCAAGGACCTCAATTCAGCAGTTGATTCCTTGTAATGATCCTCTAAAATTAATGTCCTTAAATTTGCTATCCGGTTGGTTAAATGTATTAACTGTGGGCGCACTGTATGTATTGACTGTGGCATGACTGCCACTAGTTTGAGTGCCCTCCAAAAAGCCGATGGTGTCCTCAAGACCCCTAACAGCCTTACACAAAAACTCAATGGCTGCTTCTGTCTCACCCACAACATCCGGCGTGACGTCAACCGGCTGAAGAACGGTACCACACGAACGTGCGGCTAAGTCCTGGACACTACCGTCAATAGGCTGGCGCCTTATCGCCAGCTCATAAATGAGGTGGTACTTCCTCAACAGGCCGATCCCGGGGCACTGCCTGACCGCCTTTAGAATTGGTCACTTGAAACAACCAAATGGCAAAGACAATTATCGTGTAACACCGACAGAGTTACAATTCCAACCAACGGTAACTATAATGGCAATATTACAATCAGAACCACTCTCTGCTACCACTGAGAAATGGTACTTAGGAAAAGGCAGGACTGGGTCTGGACGGGACCCTTCTCAGTTACCCTTGGATGCTCAGATTTTTTTTTAAAATCACAAACATTTTATTTGGAAACAATTGCAAATAAGGTTGATAATTAGGAACAATTATCAGATTTGACTGTTAAGACGCAATGTCTAATAAAAAATTCTTAACGAAGTTGCACTCACGGCTGAAGGGCTTATTAACCAGAAATTCAAATTATTTGTCGGCTGAAGGCCCCAATAGTAATAACTCAAAATCAATTTGACGGCTGAAGGCCTGGATACCAATTTCTTAAGAAGAGTTATACTTCTCCGAGAGATATTCAATTTAAAAAAATAAAATCATCAAATTTCACTATTCAGAGACAATATCTAACTAAAAATTCTTTAGACAAATTCATGGCTGAAGGCCTTATTCACTAGAAATTCAAATTATTTGTCAGTTGAAGGCTCCAATAGTAATAAGTCAAATTAAATTTTTTTTATTAAAAACAATCATCAGAATCTAATCAAACCAAGAGAGAAGTGGACCTCAGACAGTGCTCCAAGGATCGGCCTGGGAAAGTCGCTCAACTTCGTAACTGATGAAAAAAAAGGTTCAAATGGCTCTGAGCACTATGGGACTTAACTTCTGAGGTCATAAGTCCCCTAGAACTTAGAACTACTTAAACCTAACTAACCTAAGGACATCACACACATCCATGCCCAAGGCAGGATTCGAACCTGCGACCGTAGCGGTCGCGCGGTTCCAGACTGTAGCGCCTAGAACCACTCCGCCACCTCGGCCGGCTGTAACAGATGAGACAGGCAGCCAAGAGTTGTATTCACTTAACTGGATGACAACTCAAACTAGTGACAGTTCAAACGCAGACCAACACTCTTGCAAAATCTTCCTGACGTCTGATAACCAATATAACGATGGAATAACCCAGGCAAGGTGGAACCGGCGGACAGTACTGCGATTTCAGAATCCGGCGTTTAGAGCATCCAGAATCAGAAGGAACCACTATGACCAAGGCAGTCTAACTGTTAATAATAAATAACGAGAAAATGCTCCCGCCAGGGAAAAGGCGCACTCACCGTCAAAAGTTCCAGAAACAAGCGATATGTAAGGAGAAGAAATTACTACCGTATACTTTTGTCAAAAACTAACGTTTTGAGACAGTTGCTGTGTACAAAATACGAACTGAGTCTCGCAGAGAAGGGAATAACCAGCCACATTTAATAGTGCTATTTTTGTGTCACATAAGTAGCAACCGTCACCGGTTTCGAATCTACAGGTTCATCACACTAAGATACAAATTATTAGTTGTTTATATTAGTTTTACCCTATTATTCCCCTTTGTGATGTAAATTTCTTAGGATGCTGGTGCTGTCGAAAACTCCGCATCAATGCTGTGTTCCTGCAGCAGTGAAGACTATACACTGTCTTGACTAAAGTCATGGGGTACCACATATCATGTCGGACCTCCTTTCTCCCGGCCTAATGCAACAACTCGACGTAGCATGGACTCAACAAGTCGCTGGAAGTTGCCTGAATAAATATTGAGCCTTTCTGCCTCTATATCCGCCCACAATTGCGAAGGTGTTGCCGGTCCAAGAGTTTATGCACGAACTGATCTCTCGATTATGTCCTATAAATGTTCGATGGGATTCATGTTGGGCAATCGTTCTCTCAAATTATCCAGTATGTTCTTCTAACCAGTCGCGAACAGTTGTGGCCAGGTAACATGGCGCATTGTGATCCATAAAAGCTCCGTCTTTGTTTGGCAACGGGAAGTCCATGAATGGCTGAAAATAGTCTTTAGGCAGCCTAACACAACCATTTCCAGTCAATGATCACTTCAGTTTGACCAGAGGACCCAGGCCATTCCCTGTAAACACAGCCCACACCACTATGGAGCCACTACCAGCTTGCACAGTACCTTGTTGACAGCTCCGTGGAGTCTGTGCCACATTCGAAGCCTACCAGCAGCTCTGACCAACTGCAATCGCGACTCATTTGCCCAGGCCACGGTTTTCCAAACGTCTAAGGCCCAACCGATATGGTCACGATCCCAGGAGAGGCGCTGCAGCGGATGTACTGTTAACAAAGGGACTCATGTCGGTCGTCTGCTGGAAAGCTCATTAACGACTTATTTCGCCGCACTGTCCTAACGAATATGTTCATCGTTCGCCCCACATTGATTTCTGCGGTTATTTCATGCAATGTTGCTTGTCTGTTAGCACTGACAACTCTAAGCAAACGACACTGTTATCGGTCGTTAAGTGAAGACCGTCTGCCCCTGCATTGTCCGTGGTGAGAGACAATGCCTGAAATTTGGTATTCTAGGCGCCGTATTGGATCTCTTAATACTGAATTCCCTAACGATAATTCCCTAACGATTTCAGAAATGGTATGTCCCATGAGGCTAGATCCAAAGTATGTTAATTCCCGTGGTGCGGCCATAATCACGTCGGAAACCTCTTCACATGAAACACCTGAGTTCAAATAATAGCTCCGTCAATGAACTGCCCTTTTGTAGTTTGTATACGCAATTCTGCTGCCATTTGTATGGTCGTATGTGCATAACGGTATCCCATGACTTTTGTTACCTCAGCGTATGAAGCAGTTTTTTTTATATATAGTTTGCTCAGAAACTGCCAGGAAAGCTTGTAAGATAGTTGCAGGATAAGTTGTCTTGAGACATAACTGTTAAGAAAAAAATTCGATACGTTTTATCATTTATAAGTTACTTAGCACTGAAGTTAAGTAATCAGGCAACCGCACGAGCAGTTTCAAGCGCACTGCCGGAGACGGTGTCGCCAAACGTGTTATTCGTTTGGTTTCCTAAAGCCGAACAAGAGAGCGATACAAAAATTTGACATGGGAAGGCAGTAAGGATTGAACCCGAGCGCAGTCTCATCCGCTGCCATCTGAGAACAATTGACACTGACTTTGCGCTCGCAACGACCTAATTGGATGAATTCACTACTAATGACCTCGGAAACATCGTACGGTACCAAATTTTGCTGTTGACAGTTACTTCTCAACACAACCCACCCTGCAACATCATTACCAGATTCTCAGAGAACACCCCCTTTGTGTGTGTGTGTGTGTGTGTGTGTGTGTGTGTGCGTGTAGTGATTCGCACAATGTGCGTGCATATTATGTCAAAAAAGTGCTACATATTGTCTCTATACTGCATGAACATAAACAGTCAGAATTGCAACGTAGTAACGCATGGGGGGAAGAAATGAAAGAGGAAGCCGCCTTGTAGAATTATGCACAGAGCATAACTTAATCATAGCTAACACTTGGTTCAAGAATCATAAAAGAAGGTTGTATACCTGGAAGAATCCTGGAGATACTAGTAGGTATCAGATAGATTATATAACGGTAAGACAGAGATTTAGGAACCAGGTTTTAAATTGTAAGACATTTCCAGGGGCAGATGTGGACTCTGACCACAATCTATTGGTTATGACCTGTAGATTAAAACTGAAGAAACTGCAAAACGGTGGGAATTTAAGGAGATGGGACCTGGATAAACTGAAAGAACCAGAGATTGTACAGAGTTTCAGGGAGAGCATAAGGGAACAATTGACAGGAATGGGGGAAAGAAATACAGTAGAAGAAGAATGGGTAGCTTGGAGGGATGAAGTAGTGAAGGCAGCAGAGGATCAAGTAGGTAAAAAGGCGAGGGCTAATAGAAATCCTTGGGTAACAGAAGAAATATTGAATTTAATTGACGAAAGGAGAAAATATAAAAATGCAGTAAATGAAGCAGGCAAAAAGGAATACAAACGTCTCAAAAATGAGATCGACAGGAAGTGCAAAATGGCTAAGCAGGGATGGCTAGAGGATAAGATAGATACTGCCTACTAGGGGTAAGATAGATACTGCCTACAGGAAAATTAAAGAGACCTTTGGAGAGAAGAGAACCACTTGTATGAATATCAAGAGCTCAGATGGCAACCCAGTTCTAAGCAAAGAAGGGAAGGCAGAAAGGTGGAAGGAGTATATAGAGGGTTTATACAAGGGCGATGTACTTGAGGACAATATTATGGAAATGGAAGAGGATGTAGATGAAGACGAAATGGGAGATAAGATACTGCGTGAAGAGTTTGACAGAGCACTGAAAGACCTGAGTCGAAACAAGGCCCCGGGTGTAGACAACATTCCATTAGAACTACTGACGGCCTTGGGAGAGCCAGTCATGACAAAACTCTACCATCTGGTGAGCAAGATGTATGAAACAGGCGAAATACCCTCAGACTTCAAGAAGAATATAATAATTCCAATCCCAAAGAAAGCAGGTGTTGACAGATGTGAAAATTACCGAACTATCAGTTTAATAAGTCACAGCTGCAAAATACTAACGCGAATTCTTTACAGACGAATGGAAAAACTGGTAGAAACGGACCTCGTGGAAGATCAGTTTGGATTCCGTAGAAATGTTGGAACACGTGAGGCAATACTAACCTTACGACTTATCTTAGAAGAAAGATTAAGAAAAGGCAAACCTACGTTTCTCGCATTTGTAGACTTAGAGAAAGCTTTTGACAATGTTAACTGGAATACTCTCTTTCAAATTCTGAAGGTGGCAGGTATAAAATACAGGGAGCGAAAGGCTATTTACAATTTGTACAGAAATGGCAGTTATAAGAGTCGAGGGGCATGAAAGGGAAGCAGTGGTTGGGAAGGGAGTGAGACAGGGTTGTAGCCTCTCTCCGATGTTACTCAATCTGTATATTGAGCAAGCAGTAAAGGAAACAAAAGAAAAATTTGGAGTAGGTATTAGAATCCATGGAGAAGAAATAAAAACTTTGAGGTTCGCGGAAGACATTGTAATTCTGTCAGAGACAGCAAAGGACTTGGAAGAGCAGTTGAACGGAATGGACAGTGTCTTGAAAGGAGGATATAAGATGAACATCAACAAAAGCAAAACGAGGATAATGGAATGTAGTCAAATTAAATCGGGTGATGCTGAGGGAATTAGATTAGGAAATGAGACACTTAAAGTAGTAAAGGAGTTTTGCTATTTAGGGAGTAAAATAACTGATGATGGTCGAAGTAGAGAGGATATAAAATGTAGACTGGCAATGGCAAGGAAATCGTTTCTGAAGAAGAGAAATTTGTTAACATCGAATATAGATTTAAGTGTCAGGAAGTCGTTACTGAAAGTATTTGTATGGAGTGTAGCCATGTATGGAAGTGAAACATGGACGATAACTAGTTTGGACAAGAAGAGAATAGAAGCTTTCGAAATGTGGTGCTATAGAAGAATGCTGAAGATAAGGTGGGTAGATCACGTAACTAATGAGGAGGTATTGAGTAGGATTGGGGAGAAGAGAAGTTTGTGGCACAGTTTGACTAGAAGAAGGGATCGGTTGGCAGGACATGTTTTGAGGCATCAAGGGCTCACAAATTTAGCATTGCAGGGCAGCATGGAGGGTAAAAATCGTAGAGGGAGACCAAGAGATGAATACACTAAGCAGATTCAGAAGGATGTAGGTTGCAGTAGGTACTGGGAGATGAAGAAGCTTGCACAGGATAGAGTAGCATGGAGAGCTGCATCAAACCAGTCTCAGGACTGAAGACCATAACAACAACAAACGCATGATTTTCATTGGTACAACTAACCCAAGCAATTTCCATCACAAGGAGGAATAAAAATTGAAAACGAATGTAAATAACAACAAATCTGTAAATGTGAACAGCCACGTCTGATGATGAGGCTATTGGTTTGAAACCGGTAACGGCGCTATTTATGTGAATAAATAGCATTATTAGTTAATGGCTGGTTGCTGTTTTCTTCTCCTCAACAATTTACTGCTTCATAACAGAAAAGATAGCGTTTCTCCTCGCAATCTCTATAGGTAAGTTGACGGAGGAGGCGAAATGCCCTGACTCACAATTTGTGTCCGCTTAGTGTGATCGCTGTGTTGCATTATGCAGAGAGACATCTGCAGTTGACAACATCTAACGACCAGACTTCAAACAATGCACACGAAACCAGAGAATCTGTATCAAATGGACCATTGCTTACAACAGCGGCCACAGTAATGAAAATAATTCTAACAGTACCGTAAGACTGAATAACTCAAAGAAAGAAATGACCTATCAGTTTATGGTACATCACTCAAAACATTCTCATGAGGTACTAAGCAAAATTGTATCTCAAGAATTACAAAAATTCGAGGTAGGAGAAGGGGAATTAACGTCGGTCAAGTTACCCAATTTCATAACGGATTCTCAAGTAGCACTTAAAAAACACCAATGCAGTGGTAGCAAATACAACGTACCTAGGACAGGAAACCTGTGTTCGGCCCCAGTATACAAGCTTGGCATTGTTTAAGGTACTATTCAGCTTTGGCTCTTGGGCAGTACTTTTTGTGCGCGGTCTTTCTCATCTCGACCTCGCCATTAGCGGGATAAGGCGACGTGTTCCAAAGGGCCGCAACAAAAGGGCCAGTGGAGGCGTCTGAAAGAGGAGCACTCGCCGTAGCCTCAGCCGTCTCAGACGACTCAAGACCTACAGTGGATCTCTCTGCCACACGCAACTTCCTGTGTCGTTAAATCGTCGCGAACTCTATTCGCCTTACTCACATGTCATCCACGTAAGTTCCCAATGTACTTATGTTACCGTTCAGGTAACGTTAGAACGTTAAATGAACCTACATTTAGACAGTTGAAATGACAGTTCTCTCACAGCTCACTTTCCAGGAAGCTTCCCATTTTAGTGTCTTCAAAAGTAAAGAATCGTTGTTTTCCAAACGGAAGTTGAAGTATTTAAAGTTCTTCTTATTCACTCCCAGTATTAGACAAAGTGTATGTTACAGTACTCCCTCTCTAGTATGGTCTATCCATATTTCTTCTTCCAGTGCATTTATAGTTGACAGCTTCTACTGACAGTCTTTCTCCACCCGTATAATCTACAAGCTCTTTCCTTTTCCTCCTATTTTCCTTTGTTTTTTCATTTAATTAATATATTCCTAAATCTTTCCATATATTCTCATTTCTTTTACGATCTTCTCTTGTTATCTTTCCACTTCCCTTGAAACCCCATTTCTTGTGCCTATAGTCTACTTTCTTGTTGACTTGGTGTCTCCCACGCTTCACTTTCGTAAGTAAGGATTGGTACTGCTATGGTTTTGTAAAAACTGAGTTGTGTTTCTTTCCTGGCTTTATGCTGCAAACTTTTTATGATCGTCCCACACATGGAAGTAATTAATTGTTTGTCCCCATCATGGTAATATTAATATGAGATATTGCATCCTAGATATTTAAAATTATTAACTTTCTCCAAGATTACACTATCCAAAATTCTTTTTGATTTTAGTGGTTGTATGCCCTTTCGTTTTATCTATAGACAATTTTTGTTGTAGTCTGAAGCTCTCTGCTGCTATTTATAGACCCAGTCTGAAGATCACCTTCATTCTCTGCAAATATAGTTAGGTCATCTGCATACAAAATTGCGTTTAAAGTTTCCTGTTTAACCAAACAGTCTGAAGTCCTTCATATAACATTCTAAAGATACCAGACAGTCTGTGTTCATTAGGCAATGAACGTGTGCAATCTGTAGCGTCAAATGTCATTTGAAATGATCGCATAACATTGAAGATTAGTTTTAGATGAAAGTCTCGGTTAGTAGATCCTTGCAATTTAAACAAAATCGTGTGTAAATGCCAAACTGTATGGGACGCATAACGAAAGTGACAGAAAAGAATTTGTTTTTGACTGTGAAATCGAGGTAGGATGCCCCCAGCCCCTCTCCGACGCTCCCTACTTGAGATTTATTGTCCGTGGTTCATTGATTACTTCGGCCGGCTGAGCCTCTATGACTGATTGAAATAAATGACGGTCACAGAATTAATGTTACTCGACGATTTCTCAGAAAGAGTAACTGCTCATATTAATGGAAACGGGATTCAGATACAAGCTCTGCATCAAAGGTCACAGTTAGTAGTAATAGACATAAAGTCATCGAGTAAAGCAGAAGTAATATCCCGCGTTCCCCAAGGAAGTGTTATAGGCCCTCTATTGTTCATGATCTAAATTAACGACATAGGAGACAATCTGAGTAGCTGTCGTAGATTATTTGCAGATGATGCTGTCACTTACCGCCTTGTAAAGTCATGAGATGACCAAAACGAATTGCTAAATGATTTAGATAAGATATCCGTACGATATGGAAAGTGGCAATTGACCCCGAATAAAAATAAGTGTGAAGTTATTTACATGAGTACTAACAGAAATCCGCTAAATTTCGATTACGCGGTAAGTCACACAACTCTGAAGGCTGTAAATTCAACTAAATACTTAGGGATTACAATGACAAATAACCTAAATTGAGCGATCACATAGATAATGTTGTGGGTAGAGCAAACGAAAGATTGCGATTCATTGGCAGAACACTTAGAAGGTGCAACAGGTCTACTAAAGAGACTACTTACACCACGCTTGTCCGCCCTATTCTGGAATACTGCTGTGCGGTGTCGCATCCGCATCGGGTGGGATTCACGGATGACACCGAAAAAGTACAAAGAAGAGCGGCTCATTTTGCATTATCGTGAAATAGGGGTGATAGTGCAACATACATGATATGTGAATTACAGTGGCAATCATTAAAACAAAGGCGTTTTTCGTTGCGACGGGATCTTCTCACGAAATTTCAATCACCAGTTCTCTCCTCCGATTGCGAAAACATTCTGTTGGCACCCACTTACGTAGGGGAAATGATCATCACGATAAAATAAGAGAAATCAGGGCTCGCACAGAAAAATTTTAGTGCTCATTTTTCCCACGCGCCGTTCGAGAGTGGAACGGTAGAGAGACAGCTTGAAGGTGGTTCATTAAACCCTCTGCCAGGCACTTTATTGTGAATTGCAGAGTAGTCACGTAGGTGTAGATGTAGATTCGATCCTTCTTCCAGGACTAGGTAACAATGTTGTAATCGTGGCTCGATTAAAGAACGGCATATAATCTATTGTTTGAGCTGATTACATAAAAAGAATATGAACATGAAAATCCTTGTAAAAACTGCATTATTACGAGGGCGTCTTGAAAAATAATACCTTCGCATATTTTATGAGAAAATTCTTAAGGCTTTTTAAATAAAATAAACGTTTTTATCAGTAAACACTTCCGTGCTAAGTTGCCGTGGTCGATCTGTTCAAATGGCTCTGAGCACTATGGGACTTAACATCTGTGGTCATGAGTTCCCTAGAACTTAGAACTACTTAAACCTAACTAACCTAAGGATATCACACACATCCATGCCCGAGGCAGGATTCGAACCTGCGACCGTAGCAGTCCCGCGGTTCCGGACTGAGCGCCTAGAACCACGAGACCACCGCGGCCGGCGGTCGATCTGTAGAACTTCTTCTCCCTGATGTTTCGTTCTCAACTACGGAGAACATCTTCCGAGGTGAGTCGACGACTGGCTGCTAGGAGCTGGGGCCGCCGCTTATATAGAGATCGTAAGGGCCGCCACCACACGTAACGTGGCGTCGATGTGCAGCTATCTCTGGCTATCGTCTGTTCTCTCGATTGCAGGCAATCGATTGTCACGTGATTGATGCAACGTCGACCGCCATATCTTATCCAATTTTAATCCTTCTTCTTTATGATTAAAATTGTATTGATGTTTGTGGATTTCAATTGCCTCTCTATACAAACGTGTATAATAGTGCGACGTCCTCGCTAGCACGCTTGTTTCACCAAATTTTATTTCGTGATCTCCATCCTTAAAAACATGTTCCGCTACAGCCGATTTGTCGATATGTCCCAAGCGACAGTTTCTTTTGTGCTCCGTCAACCGTGTATTGATGCTTCTTTTTGTAGTTCCTATGTAAACCCTGCCACAACTGCACGGAATTTTATATATCCCTGGGGTGGCTAGGGGGTGACGAGCATCTTTTGTTGATCTTAGGCATTCACTAATTTTCTTAGTAGGTCTAAAAATGGTCTCTACCTGAAACTTGGCTAAATTTTTTCCAATTCGATCCGTGATATTATGGATGAACGGAAGAAATACTTTTCCAGCTGATGGTTGTTGCTGTCTCCTATTTTTAGGGGTTTTTCAATTTGGGTGAAGTGCTCGATTAATCTCGTTTTTCGTATAACCATTTTTCGCAAAGGCCATTCGTAAATAATTTAGTTCTTCTTGTAAGTAGCCTGGTTCACAAATATTATTGGCCCTATCCACTAGTGTTTTTATGACCCCCCTCTTTTGCCTAGGGTGGTGGTTTGAGTTCTTATGGAGGTAGCGATCAGTATGTGTACCTTTCCTGTAGACCTTATGGCCTAAGGTCCCATCCGCCCGTTTGATAACTGATACATCCAAGAAGTTAAGTTGTCCATTCTTCTCCTTCTCCATAGTAAATTTAATCTTTGGGTTGATGCTATTTAAGTGTACCAGGAAATCATTCAAGTCTTCTTCCTCATGATTCCATATTACAAAGATATCATCCATATACCGATACCACTTCGAGGGGCTTTTTTTGGCCGACTGCAGTGCTTGATGGTCAAAATATTCCATGAATAAATTCGCAATTGCGGGACTTAGGGGGCTTCCCATGGCTACCCCATCGATCTGTTCATAAAATTCACCATTGTACTGAAAATAGGTTGAGATAGACAGTGTTGGAACAAGGCCACTATATCAGTAGGGAACATATCGGCTATATGGGAGAGAGCTTCATCAACTGGAACCATCGTGAACAAAGACACTATATCAAAACTGAGAAGTATGTCATTAGGACCGACAGTAATTTCCCTCAATTTCTCAATGAAGTGTAGAGAGTTTTTAATATGACTCTCAGTTTTGCCTATGTAAGGTTGTAACAAAGAGGCAAGGTGTCTGGCTAGTTCTTGGGTAGGAGCTCCAATTGCGCTGACTATTGGTCTCAAAGGAACATCAGGTTTATGTATCTTTGGTAATCCATATAATCTCGCGTCGAAGTTATGATTGAGTATAATAACTCTGGACCAAATGCTTATCATTTTAGAATACGTCAACATGACAAGTCTGCTCCCTAATACGGGCCGCCTAACCGTGATATCTTGCTCTGCCAATATAATAGTTTCCCTTACTGCGGTGGGTTGCTTCACGGAGTCTCATACCGTGGTTCCTCCCACGTAGCCAGCAGAAGTTTCACCGCCTAAGTGAAACCACCATTATGTTCTGGCCGAAGGGGTGTAGCCGAATAAAGAGAAATGAAGAGAAAGATATTTTGGCCGAGGAACCTGTGGGACCTGGCGATCTGCTACGTACCATAAAGACTAGAATTAGGGTCCTATGGAACGGAAACCTGCAGCGATCTTATGAAATTAAAGGGAGACACTGTGTCGAAGTAGTACCTAGTCTCCTAGCATATCCTTCATAGCGAGATTGCAAATTCAGCAGAAATGGCACGCCTTCGATTTAAGCATGGGAGAATCCGGCTCTGGTTCTAAGCACTATGGGACTTAACAGCTGAGGTCATCAGTGCCCTAGACTTAGAACTACTTAAACCTAACTAACCAATGGACATCACACACATCCATGCCTGAGGCAGGACTCGAACCTGCGACCGTAGCACCCGCGTGGTTTGTAAAGAACTGGTGCTCTACTTCTACAAAAAAAATAACCCTTTTAACATGACCTATATGACCTATACAGGGGATCTGATTACCCCTGTTAGTCATGAACGAAAAAAAATAAATTAAGTAATTTAGTACAGTTATTATATAGATGCGATAAATCACTTTAACGGGGGCCAAATGAACAATTAAAGTCAATAAAATTCCAGTAAACCTGCAAAAGTAAAAACAAATTATTGTAGGGGCCTACATAGACATCGCGCATCTGCTAGATGCCCACGAAATACATAATTTTGTTTTGAAGCTGACAGCCAATGAGAAAATAGGTGCAGTTTTCAAGCAGTAATGGCGGACAGCATCAGCTGGTAAATTTTATGGTAGCTAATTTTACTACACAAAAAAATAAAATATGTACTCCCTCCAAAAGAAGTAACAAACAAACATTAAAATAAAATTATAATGAGCAGCGAAATGTCTGAGAAGAATTTTGAAAGAAAATCATTAATTGAACTTTAATTTGGCGGGTTTTCAACACTGTCAACAAGACGAAATAATGGAAAGAATATTTATTGGGACTAAACAAAATAGAGATATTGTGACAGTATTTTTAAAATAGTTAATTTAACTGCAATTGTCTTTAATTTTGAAATGAGAGAGAGCGTAATAATTTTCTTTTAAGGTCTTAACTGTTGCTGCAGGCAGTGCGATGACGTCAGCGGTGGTCCGCGCGGACGATGTGTGAAGTGAATCCTGGTTCGTGGCGTGAAGATAATGATGGATCCTCTTGTTTCATTAATATTCCAGTTAGGGCGGTGGTCCACGTCTCCGTTTTAGTGGAATCAGCTGGAAGCACAGGAGCGATAATAATAGTTCCAGTGTGTGCGTTGTCGTTAAGCGCGCGACGTTTTATTAAAACGCGGTGCGGGTAGGTCGGAATTATGCAATGTCTTTAGTATTTATGATATATATCCGGTTAATGCCGATACTTCGCACAGTTCTTTCACCGTGTTGCCACAGGAAAACAGTCACATGTGTTTATCGCTATAACAGTCCGTTAAACATCTGTTCAATTTACGTCGTCGTCTTTAAGACAGTTTCGACGATATAATAAATGTTTCTTGATCAATTCACAGCACTGTTCTTTTACTTAACATTTTGGTTTGTTCCACTTTCACGCAATTCTAACAGTTAGTGTCTCCACACGACAGTGGTGTCTGATTCATGGCTAATTGTCACAAGTTCACACAGTTTGTAAAATCGTCACCGCAAACACTCGATATACTTTTCAGGTTTTACTGTTCACTTAATAATGCACGATCTCCTATTAACACAGCGGACGCACTGTAATTATTTGTTGTTCCGCGTATCACCGTCTTTCACGCCGAAATTTGCAACGTTTTTCACCCGTGAACCGACCTCGAAAACCACAACAATTCGCACGCTCTCTATCGATAGTCTTTCGCTCTCTCTCTGACATTCTCCTAACCTAACCAAAGATTTACAAAGCCTATAAAACCAGAGCATTCATATTCGTACAATATAAAATATAAAACAGTAGCAAAATGAATGAAGAAACAATGTGACGTATTAACAAATAAAGAATAGTTGAAATAAATGATACATACGTACTATGACAAGGTAATGCACAAAAGAAGAAAACAAAACATTATCGACTTTCGGGGAAAGCAATGTCTTTACAGGTTCCGGACTGAATCTTCTAGAACCGCTCGACCACATCGGCTGGCCGAGAATCCGGAAACATCAACAGCCTCATCATGTTCCTACCTTCTTCATGTAAATGCGGCGATGAGTGAGATGTTAACTGCATTTTCGTCTGCTGCAACAGGAGATATCAACAAACCACGACAATAGTGCAGCGTGTTATGTTTTCTGCAATGCATTACTAATGAACATTCAGATCCTTTTAGCGACAGAAGAATTAAAAATGCGTATAAACAACTATACGAATATATGAAGGAAGAACTGACAAGAATACAGGAAAGATACGTTTTTGGTATTATAATATAGCAAATTAATGAGAATAATTGGTATTATCAGCCCACCTTTCATGTTAATTAATGTATTTTGATTTTATTAGCTCATGTGTTAATATTCCTGAGGTAAAGTGGTACTCAGTTTTGATCTTTAGGCAGGCACAACTGAGGACGAGCTTGCCATTAAGAAAAACTTAACTAGCATCTTTGGATCGGAGCGTGGAATGTTGTATCCATTAATCTGGTAGGTAAGTTAGTGAATTTAAAAACAGAGGTGAATAGAAGTTCGGCATAGTGAGATTTGGTAAAATGCAGTTGCGGGAACAACACGACAACGTGGCTGATGAATATGGGGTTATCAACACAAAATCATATAGAGGTGATGAAGGAATAGGTCTAACAATGGGAGAGAAAATAGGCACATCATAGAGGGCGCATTATCACACCCAAGATAGTTACAATGTAAATTCAAACTATAGTAGAACAAGTTTACATACCGACCAGTCCCGAGCATAATGAAGAGAATATTCAAATATTTAAGCGTGAAAAATATTTAATCGCGGTGGGAGACTGTTATTCGATAGCAGGAAAAGAAAGAAGGAGAAAGAGAAGGAGAAAGAGCACGAGACGATGGTCTGAGGGAAGCGATTGACAGGGAATGTGAATGTTGAGCTTTGCATAGAACACAATTTCATCATTGCTAACACTTGATTTAAATATCGTGAAAAAAGCTTGGACATGCGGAAGGGACCTGGAGACAAAGGTTTCAGATGGATCATTTACTAACGATATGAGGCAGTGCAATTATTCAGATATCGATCTCATACTCTGGGAACGGAATTTGCTCTGACCGACCATATGATGCAGATTTTCCATCGTTTTCCTAACTCATTTCGGGCAACTGCAGAATGGTTCCTTCATGAAGGCCATGGCCGACCACTTGTACTATCCTCACAATAGCATACATACACTATGTGATCAAAAGTATCAGGACACCTCCATCGGTAAAGCTGGAATTCAATATGATGTTGGCCCACCGTTAGCTTTGATGACAACTTCCATTCTCGCAGGCATACCTTCAGTCAGGTGCTGGAAGTTTTCTTGGGGAATGGCAGCCCATTTTTCACGGAGTGTTGCACTGAGCAGAGGTATCGATGTTGGTCGATGAAGCCTCCCACGAAGTCGGCGTTCCAAAACAACCCAAAGGTGTTCTATAGGATTCGGGTCAGGATTCTGTGCAAGACAGTCCGTTACGGGGATGTTATTGTCTAGTAACCGTGCAGGACAGTAAATTACGGGGATGCTATTGTCTAGTAAACACTCCGCCACAAAAGGCCGTCCATTATGAACAGGTTCTCGATGGTGTTGAAAGATACAATCGCCATCCCCTAATTGCTCTGCAACAGCGGGAAGCAAGAAGGTGTTTAAAACATCATGGTAAGCCTGTGCTGTGATAGTACCACGAAAACAACTAGGGGTGCAAGCCCCCTCCATGAAAAACACGACCACACCGTAACACCACCGTCGCAGAATTTTACTGGTGGCATTACACACGCTGGCAGATGACGTTCGCCGGGCATTCGCCATACCTACACCCTGCCATCGGATTGCTACATTGTATACCGTGATTCGTCGTTCAACACAACGTTCCTCCACTGTTCAATCGTCCAATGTTTACGCTCCTTACACCAAGCGAGGCGTCGTTCAGCATTTACCAGCGAGATGTGTGGCTTATGAGCACCCACTCGACCATGAAATGCACGTTTTCTCACCTCCCGCCTAACTGTCATAGTACTTGTAGTGGATCCTGATGCAGTTTGGAATTCCTGTGTGATGGTCTGGATAGATGTCTGCCTATTACACATTACGACCCTCTTCAACTAGCGGCGGTGTCTGTCAGAGAACAGACAAGGTCGAGCTGTACGATTTTGTGCTGTACGTGTCCATTCACGTTTACACTTCAGTATTGAACTAGGGATGTTTAGGAGTGTGAAAATCTTGCCTACAGACGTATGAAACAAGTGACAATCAATCAAAAATGGTTCAAATGGCTCTGAGCACTATGGGACTTAACATCTTAGGTCATCAGTCCCCTAGATCGTAGAACTACTTAAACCTAACTAACCTAAGGACATTACACACATCCATGCCCGAGGCAGGATTCGAACCTGCGACCGTAGCAGTCCCCCGGTTCCGGACTGCAGCACCTAGAACCGCAAGACCACAGCGGCCGGCCACAATCAATTACCTGACCACTTTCGAAGTCCGTCAGTTCCGCGGAGCGCCCTATTCTGCTCTCTCACGATGTCTTATGACCACTGAGGTCTCTCATATGGACTACCTGGCAGTACGTGGCAGCACAAAGCACCTGAAATGAAAAACGTATGTTTCTGGGGGTAACCAGATACTTTTGATCACATAGTGTATATATTCTGCGCGTATGATTATGTTGAGCTATTTATTTTCGTTGTATTATGATGACAAATCCTATATCAGTTTGAGGTGATCTTTGGACGAATAAATAAATAAAGACAGAAATTTTGAAACTATGTTTCCAGGGACATTGTGGGCCATGACCGTGATTTATTGGCTATGAACTCTGGATTAAAACTGAAGAAAATTCAGAGTAGAAATCGTTCGAAACGTTCCTGAAGGATTACCGTGTTATTTCCTCCTTGTCCTATAGCACAATAATCTTTGGCTATACGTATTTGAAAGTAAGTATAGATAACTTCTGACGTTAACGTGAGAACACTGAGGCATTGACATTTATCGTTCTTACAAAATGCTTCATTTTTGATTCCACGAGTTCAAATGGTTCAAATGGCTCTGAGCACTACGGGACTTAACATCGGAGGTCATCAGCCCCCTAGAACTTAGAACTACTTAAACCTAACTAACCTAAAGGACGTCACACACATCCATGCCCGAGGCAGGATTCGAACCAGCGACCGGAGCGGTCGCGCGGTTCCAGACTGAATCGCCTAGAACCGCTTGGCCACAGCGGCCGGCATCCACGAGTTAATGACTGTTTCTTCGGTTAACGTTTCTATGAATAGTGTTTATACTTAGCACAGCTATCCCGCTAGCAAAGGAAAATAAATGGTTAAAATGGCTCTGAGCACTATGGGACTTAACATCTATGGTCATCAGCCCCCAGAACTTAGAACTACTTAAATCTAACTACCCTAAGGACATCACACAACACCCAGTCATCACGAGGCAGAGAAAATCCCTGACCCCGCCGGGAATCGAACGCGGGAACCAGGGCCCGGGAAGCGAGAACGCTACCGCACGACCACGAGCTGCGGACGCTAGCAAAGGAAACAACAGTAGTTGGTGTAAACTGACTGCAGTCCTACTAATATGGCTATAATTTTAAAAGCACAAAAACTTCCAGCTGGTATATCACGAAACTGAACAAGATGTTCCTCATATTTACGTATGTTTCTTTTGTGTAGTACAAGGGTCACGAAAGTACTTTGAGAAGCGTCAAATACGACCACTTTAATGTAACAGTATTTCTTAACAAATGAGGACCTTCGCCTAGCCGCAGCGCTACTGATCACGTGATGAATACGTGCAGAGCATTTATCCTATCTCGTCATCATATTATGATCTGGCAGTACTGCCGATGTATTTACGCAGAGCCAAATAGTTCGTGAAAAAAGTATAATCACCGGTTTGTGCTGCAATTCGAAAATGAAGACTAATTTGGGAATTTTAACAGCAGTTTTGTAATCAGTGTCACAAATTTAGCGAAGTTTAGTTCAAACATAATATACTGTAACGTATTTTAAGTTAAAAACATTTTTAAAGAAATAAAATAATTATATCTGATAGCAAAGAAAAGTGTAAACAAAAAGAACGGTATCTTTCTGACGTGAAAAGCCATTTCATTCTCGCAGAACTACGGTATAATTAAATCAGAACATATTTAAGCACAAATTGTTTAAATGACTGTATGAAATAACTACGATATTGTTAAAATGACGAAGACATTAAAATTTCTCGTTTATCGCTACACCATCGTTATTTTGAGATTCTGGTGCTGCTGGGAACACTTTGTGTTAGGAATACACAAACACGCTTCCAAACTCCTCGATAGTACAACATGTAAACGCTGCCAAAGTTAATATCGAAGTAATATTAGTCCTGCAACAGTAAGAGAACATCGGAGAAGTGAACATCTGTGTAGTATGTGAGCCCTTACACCAGCAACGTCTGCACAGCAACAAGACAGCGCCGCTTGCATATCCTTCACATCCGTCAGCTCTTCAAACATTTACACGGGCTTACCCCTATTTTCTGCCCGCTCAGACGGAAAGCCTTGCAAGTCGTAATTTCAGTGAGGGAGCTGACTACAAATGCTACGTAAACACACATTTGCAAAGAATGTTGTTTCACAAACAGTATACGTGCCCAGGGCTGCAGAAGTACGGCGTTGCAGGAAGAGACGTTGGAGAATTTTCTGTAAACGATGAGGCACAAGCTGTCAGAAGTAACTGCGATTCTTAATAAAATATTTACTTTAACGATAACGACCTAAATATTTCATAGAAAGGGATACTAAAGGTAGTGCAACATGGAGTTGCTCTCTAGTAAAATTACGGTTCGGTAGTTTTGGTTCAGTACATAAATGACTTAGTAAATGGTAGGATTACCGTTCATCTAAGAACCATCGGTAGGAAAAGAAACGTAAATGAGTGTGTATAAGAGGAACGAATGAAAGTTTTCGAATAAGACTTGAATTAAACACTGACAATTTCAATTTTGCAACAGATGCTGTTTATTTTTAAGCAATAGACAGGAAGGTAATTATGTGGAAAAAATATTCTATACGTAATCTGACCCTTTATGTGCTCTCACTCGGTTTTAGGCAGTTCACCGCTTCCGGTCCTTGAGTGAATGTAGTAAGACACTGATCGCATACGCAAACGTAGCGATAGAAATGCGAGAACGCCCGATAGGTATGTAACACATACAATGTACTGGTAACGCTTTTACGACCTGAACTGACCGAGCTACTAGGAAAACTACCGTAGTTTACGCTTACTTACGGTAGTCTGCGGTAGCCTATGGTAGTTTTACGATTGTATGCAAATCTGAAATTCAATATAACTCAAAGGAAACATAATTTATATTTCACGATTTATTTCGATTTATATTTAAGAACAAGCGCGCTACCTATGTTTCTCCACAGTTGGCCTATACTAATACTCAGACTTGTCTGTTCCTCGATAGATGACACTATTGTTCTCCTCTTTTCACATACAGCTTGATGCGATACCAGTCAGAGACGAATTCTAGTACTATATTTATTTCTGGTAATGTTATGTTACGTATTTTGATAGGCTCTCAGAGTTTTAATCTGAAGTGATTGCTTCTGGGAAGTGTGACACATACTTTTATTTCTTATAGTGAAAAGACATTTAACCGACGTCGTCTAGAAACTATCAATCTTTTAATATTTCATTCATTTATATTCTTGAATTAGTGGTAAACAACATATATATTAGAAGAGGCACAGATTCTGATTTATAATAATCGTGTTACAATCAATGCCTTTAGAAACATCGTATTATCAGTCAAAATCCCTTAACCATTTGATGATGTATTCTTAAGAGTGATCTAGTCAACGTATCAGCGAGAATCTGCTCCATCGGGATTTGTTCTATTACAACTTGAGCTGAGTCTGTTTTTTCACTAAGAAAATGATGTCAGATATCGAAGTTTGGTTCATCCGTTGTAACCATCTGTTTCTGACAGTTAAATCGCATCTTCGTAATCGCAACACAGTTTTACTGGACTAGTTTCAGGGTATGGAGAGATTTCTGTTTAACGTTTGTTGCCAGGGTGACTCTTCACTATCTCAGGCCAGGACCACGTATTCAGCATCAAGAGTTGAAAAAGCTATTGTTCTATTGATAGGTGTCATGTACAATTTTGGTATCTGAATTTTTGGCATCTGAATCGATTGTGAGCGAGCAGCGATGTCGTAAAGCTGTATTGCAGAAGTTAAGTTAGTATCGCTCAGGTGCGGGAGAGAGCAGTGAAGTAGTGGAGCAGTGAAGGTTGAGCTGTGTTAGAGTAAAACAGACAATGTTTAGCTTTGGCAGAGAGAGAGAGCAGTCGAAGTTTAACTGTGTTAGAGTTGGGCTGACAAACTTAAGCAGTGTTCGAGTAGGGATGTAGACTATGTTTAGCTATGTGAGAGAGAGGAAGCTGACAATGTTAAGATGGGCAGAGTGTAGAAGCAATGGCAATATTATATTTCAAATTTAAAGTGCCAATTTCTCAATGAATGCAATATCAGATAAATGTTATAATGATGTTACTTTTTTTTAATATTGCTGTGTCATCGAACTGACTTGGTTATTGTACTGAAAGTTACTAGGTTTGAGAGATAGGAAAGTGTATTGTTTGGATCTTAAGAAGTTCATTAAATTTAAAATCTGCCTTGAGCACTTTTTCACAGTATACAAAAAGTGTTGTCATTTACGTGCATATTTCATTTATTTACCAACCTTTCTTTTAATTTTTTTTAATGCATCATCCAACCAAGTATGTTCGAAAAACAGTTTGCAGTTAACAGAGAACTCATTCCATCTCTCGAGTGTCTCTGTGTAGGTACATTAATTTGCAGCTTTAGCATAACGGCGCACAAAACAGAACAGTGCTGCAACGCGTTATTCAGATTCGCGCAGAATAGAGGTAAGGAAAAAATATTTTATTTATTCAATCAGGGACAACGTGTGTTTTCAGAGACAGTTTTTGTAATCAATTTTGGAAAACCATTTACTTACTTTTACTATGTTTCTAACTGCTACAGTGAATTACAGCTTGCCACTCAAATATAACGCCTAGAAAATTGCACCTTGAACTCCTTAGTACGTTCCAAGTATGTCAGGATTCCTTTAACTGCCTCTCAGTGAGGCATGCCTGGATCACTGCTGAAGCG
The DNA here is from genome assembly GCF_021461385.2 of Schistocerca piceifrons. Classification (NCBI taxonomy): domain Eukaryota; kingdom Metazoa; phylum Arthropoda; class Insecta; order Orthoptera; family Acrididae; genus Schistocerca; species Schistocerca piceifrons. The sequence goes on from NC_060141.1 coordinate 323,742,810, forward strand.
ATTTAAAGCTGTGATTGCATGAGCGAGGTCAGTTGTTACCAGTCGTGTGTACATCGATTTGCTCACAGGTTCTCTGTAGGGACCATTTCTCAAAGCTGTCTCTTCATCTGTCTTGGGGCTCATATCGTGTGTGAATACTGGATTGTTGTCCGAAGGTATTGACACTGGATTGCAGTCTTTAGTGTTGTATTTATTTAGAGTTTGCTCTGATTCATCTATAATGGTCCCCTTTTGCGATATCTTGTGATTGTTATAGGTATTTCAGTTTAAATTGCTCTTTGAGTTTCTTTTGAAGGTTTTCTTCTCATCTGGGATATTGCTGAAAATTAGCATATCGTTAACATAAATTGCGTTCATTAATAAGTTATTTCCATTATTTTTCTGTGCTTGTTGTAAAGTTCACTTAGCCACGGTGGGTAGCCGCGCGGTCCGCATTTCCGGAAGGCTTTTGACACTGTGTCACACAAGCGGCTTGTAGTGAAATTGCGTGCTTATGGAATATCGTCTCCGTTATGTCACTGGATTTGTGACTTCCTGTCAGAGAGGTCACAGTTCGTAGTAATTGACGGAAAGTCATCGAGTAGAACAGAAGTGATATATAGGGTTCCCCAAGGTAGTGTTATAGGCCCTTTGCCGTTCCTTATCTATATAAACAATCTGGGAGACAATCTGAGCAGCCGTCTTAGGTTGTTTGCAGATAACGCTGTCATTTATCGACTATCAGAGTCATCAGAAGTTCAAAACAAATTGCAAAATGAATTAGAAAAGCTATCTGAATTGTGTGAAATGTGGCAGTTGACCCTAAATAACGAGAAGTTTGAGATTATACACATGAGTGCTACAAGGAATTCGTTAAACTTCGGTTGCACGATAAATCAGTCAAATCTAAAGGCCGTAAATTCAACTAAATACCTAGGAATTACAATTACGAACAACGTAAATTGGAAGAAACAGATCGAAAATGTTGTGGAGAAGGCTGCCAATAAATTTTCTGTGTCCTGCCAATAACGCAGTTTTATTTGCAGGACACATAGAAAATGTGACAGATCTACTAAGGAGACCGCCTACACTACGCTCGTCCGTCCTCTTTTAGAATACTATTGCACGATGTGGGATCCTTATCAGATAGAACTGACGGAGTACATCGAAAAAGTTCAAAGAAGGACAGCACGTTTTGCATTATCGCGAAATATGGGAGAGAGTGTCACTGAAATGATATAGGATTTGGGCTGGACATCATTCAAAGAAAGGTGTTGCGACGGAATCTTCTCACGAAATTACAATCACCAACATTCGTCTCCGAATGCGAAAATATTTTGTTGACACCGACCTACCTAAGGAGAAACGATTACCACGATAAAATAAGGGAAATCAGAGCTTGTACGGAAAGATAAAGGTGTTTGTTCTTACCGCGCGCTGTACCAAATTGGAATAATAGAGAATTGTGAAGGTGGTTCGATGAACCCTCTGCCAGGCACTTAAATGTGATTTGCAGAGTATCCATGTAGATGTAGATGAATTTCTATTTAAGAACCGGTAACCACAAAAAAGTGTAAATGTATTAATAGAAACAAAATGTTACTGTGTTCGTTAATGTTAACGATAATAATGTATACATATCCTGTAAGCTGACTTGTACCACATGCAAAAATGGTTCAAGTGATCTAGTGAACACGTAACTAACTAACTAACTTAACTGGTGTCCAACGCATCGAGACACTGCGATTTCTGGTCTTAAAATATTTTTCAGCTCACATCCCCCAAAGCATACCCTCTTGTTGTTGACCAATACTTCACCGGTCCACAGTGCGCCATCCCCATGTATGTAGCCTGTGACAAAGGAAACCTTTCGCGTATCTGCCCATCTGACCTCTGTCGCGGTAACATTCCACGAAATGCTCTGATAAACACATCTTGATGTGTTCTTTTCATATCAAGTGAGGACGTCTGAAACTGCCTGTGCTTGATTAATTTTTCTTCTGTCAGAGCGTCAGTATAATCGGACTCAGTCCCCACCGCAACATGCTTTCGTTGCAACAATGCGGTGGACAGCATGGTTCACTCATGATTGTCTTGTCTGTCAATCAAACTAACGAACACTATCGGGATCATGTATTGATTATCATTTACAGCCCCTCTAGGTTGAGACATGCCATTAGTAATTCTTCTCTACCCGTAGATTCAGATTATGATGCCACTGCGAGAAACCTATGCCCATCCGTTTTTTCATTTCTTGGAGTTAATCGATTTCTGCATTTCCTAGGCAAGTACGCTCAGCTGCAATGCGATCCACCACTACGTTAGCTTTTTGATCAATCATGCTCAAGCTGTTTGTTCTCAGACGACACCCAGTTCGAAAAATCGATAATAAACTTCTCACCCTGTGAGGCAAACTATTTGTTTATTTTCTACTCTTGTTAGAGTGATAATTGTTAAACCACCCAGAGAGATTACTCACAGTATCAGATAATGCATATTGAGAAGCACGAATTTCTTCAGTATCATTTAAAAACCTGTTTAATGTTTTGGATATGCCGTCTTGGACAGCTTTCAACTCGTTAATCTCTTTCATTAACAACGTAGAAACATTAGTTATTTTGTCTTCATGGGCATAGCTTTTTGCTTTGTCGAGATAACACTTACCAGATTGACAACAACTGAGATAATTCCAGGTAATGCTTCCATGTTACAGAATAATTCCGCTAATGGATCGTTCGCGTAAGTACCCTTTGTGGCTTGTTCAACATCCACAGCAGCTGCCTGAACATTTCCTTGTTCGGTAATATCCATATTGGTTTGTCTAATTATTTTACTATAACAACCAAAAATTCGCAAAAAATAAAAAATTTGACTAATTGAGTGTTAGAACTGATAATGATTAACAATAATATTCAGATCTATCTGTTTTAAATGAGACAGCTACACTACAACACATTAATAAAACGAAACAATCTCAGAGCACATAGCATCTTAGCTTATGCAGCACATAATTTGAAAAAAATCTATTTCTACTATTCTACTAAATGTCTACATTACAGATTGAATTCTGAACGATCAAATTAATATTTACTAAGTGGAAGTCTACTGGGTCCCAATAGTAAGTATGGTGAAATTTTGCTAATCTTTTGCTGTTTCCACTGATGAAGTCTGTAACCGTGACAACCATTCGTTCTCCACGAACATTTACTGGACCCCAGTGGTAATACAAGTCTTCAGCGCTATTACACGTACATGTAACAAAAAAATTACGAACAGATAATAGAGATCTACAAAATAATTATATAAGTACTTCTCATTTAATTATCCGCCAGTTATACTACTTGTCTCGTTCTATCTAAAAATGAAGTAGCCATTCTGGACGAAATATCTTTTCCGATCAAAATGTGTGAGATGTTTTAAAAGAAAAATATTCATATTATATGAAGTTAAATGTTATGATGCAAGTGATGATTCTGAACGCATCATCTGCTTGTAGAATATACGCGATAGTGCTGTGCGTACCGATCGTTTTCATCTAATGGTCCCCACTATTTGGTCGCAGTATGAATAATTAAATCTTTCTTTAAGGTAGTGGTAGAATTTCAAACGTGATACGAAAGTGCAGGCCGCATTGCACCAGACCATGAATTGACTACAAAACCATTCCACGTTTATTCACAAGTGCTTGAAGGAAAAGAAAACATAGATGGTGAATAATTAGGAAACTTCTAATTACAAAATTAATTTATAGGCGACTGACGTATTCTCACTAGACTGACTGTATCTACATTTTCCAGTGACTTCTCTGATCACAATAATTTCAATTCACTTGACACAAGATGACTGTCTTAAATCCATTAAATTAAGTCTCATATCGGCAGAGAACAAATAAGAACTAAGATAATATAACTGCATTCTTTAAGCATGAAGATAATGAAACAATAGAAAGAGGCAAAGATTCCATCATGTGCGCCAGGGCCATCCTAACCTTTACTTGAATACGTTGTCTGACTCGCACACGGCGGAATAGGATTAATAATAATTATACATTTTAGACGATGGACAATGGTGCTTAATATTGCTCATTGTGTAGAACGTAATTTCGATTTTAAGAAATAACTTAGATGCGCAACACGCTATACAGGTGGGTTGTGTGTTTGGTTGTAATGTCAGGCTACCTAAGAACTAGAATCCCTTTTAGACGCTACTGAGTTGCTTCTTGAAGATGGCCCAATTTTCCGAAAACTAGTCTTCATTTTTATTTTATCTCTGCCAGTCAGTGCCTTAGTATGTGTGTCACCAATTCCTTCAGTTGGTGCATTCACATCATTTTCCACTACCACTCTGAAGCTAACGTCGATCTACACGAGTTAATTAATTTCACACAGTAGATTAAATTCTACGGCTGGAGCACCGGATTCAATATATTAACATTTTTACTTATTAGAGGTATAAATTATTTTGTGCATGTACTCCAGTCTGTAAAATCCTGAGTATTCATATACCTATTTTAAGTCGTACCATGATACTTTTACAGTTATTGTGTCCTGCACGTGAACATAAGTTGCTACATCAACTTATAATAATATTTTTTGCTCTAGCATCACATACTTTCGCCTCGTTCTTTAGTTAGCCTTAGACACACTACCATAGCTTTTCATGTTCATTGCAAACTGCCTCGTATTGAACTCTTCTCTTCTTTACAGTTTTTGTATAAACGGTAATGAATTTAATGCCTTAAAAAATGGTTCAAATGGCTCTGAGCACTATGCGACTTAACTTCTGAGGTCATCAGTCGCCTAGAACTTAGAACTAATTAAACCTAACTAACCTAAGGACATCACACACATCCATGCCCGACGCAGGATTCGAACTTGCGACCGTAGCGGTTGCTCGGCTCCAGATTGTAGCGCCTAGAACCGCACGGCCACTCCGGCCGGCTTCGGCTTAATGCCTTAATTTCCAGTTTCGTATAGATCGTTGAACTCATTCATTTTTATCATTCTTTTGTTTCTTAATGTTCAGCAAACTGCGTTCACTGGGCGCATAACTTGTTTTTACTTTAACTTCCATTAAAAGATATCACGGTTTGAAGTGACAGACAAGAAACATTTTATTATGCTAATGCCCAGACAGAATATACACAACACAGAAATTGAAACAAGAGTAAAGATCGTTCATAGTATAAAAGACAAATCACATACACGACAGCAGAGGAATAGATTCACACCAACGGAAAAGTGTTCCTATCGGAGCACAAAGAAAGGCGAATACGCTTCTGTTTAAGAAGACTCTTGACTGAAAAGTGTGGTACCAGCAACCTCATTCTACATTCTCAGTAAATTTAAAAGTTTTCCCAAGAATTTCGCCAATCAGAACTGTACTCGCCTGGGAAAGGCAAAGGTCCTGAGTTCGAGTCTCGGCCGGCACACAGTTTTAATCTACCAGGAAGTTTCATATCAGCCCACACTCGGCTGGAGAGCGAAAATTACATTCTGGTGGACATATGTAGGTGGATTGGACATTTATTTGCGTATAGTTCCAGAATGAGAGCAAATTTCATGGTACCGGTACGAGAGCGAAGCAGTCACGTGTGATGTGTGTGAAATAATCAACTTACGGCAGTGACAGTAATATCTCTGAACTTGTGTATCTATGGCTCAATTGTAGAACAGAGAGTCTCTCATTATTGGGGTGTAACACCAAACTGCAGATAAAATAACTTATGCTCCATTCAGAATTTTTTGGTGTTTAATATCCGTTGATAACTTGCTTATTGTACTTCTGATTCTGAATATGTAAGCTATATTAGAGAAACTATATTTAATAAGTAATCGATGTAATAGTGTATTTATTTCTGCCTGTATATAATTGATTGTAATTACAATGACAAAATTGTAAATTGCTGGGTAATAGTCAAGGGAACTTTATTTAAGTGTATCGTTAGCAACGACGAAATGGCAGTAGCTGTGCCATTGTTTATCTTTGCTAATGGAGAGCCTCTGGCGCCTTGCGAGCAGAGAGGAGGCAGAGCACCCTGAGTTATGGAAGAGTGCGGAACTGTTTGTTGGCCGTTCCCGCACACGCGGTGTGCAGCTATGCTCGCGCCAATGTAGACGCGCCTGATCCATTAACCCACGAGTGTTGAGCACACGGTACGAGTGGACAGGCGGAGGTAGCTGCAATACCAACTATTGCCTGTCCCATAATTATCAGTGGCTCTGGAAACAACTCGGTGTTCTCATCGAACAGCAGCAGCAACAACAACGGCAGCTCAGCATTGTCGTTGGCTACATTCTTCGTCGTCCGCACAGCTATAACATCATAAGACTGTTAAGTAAAAAATTATGAACTAATGTTCGCATTATCAGCAACGTTTCCTCCACAAAGTATGGCCAAGCTGAATAATAGACTGCAATGGTTAAAGCTTGTAGGGCACCTATGTTGTCATTGTCCTCAGACTACTACCAAGCAGGGCCCCTTTTCCTTTCCATGCAATGACTGAGTGTCGTAAGAATTTGAAAAATGATTAATTACTGCCAGTTTTGTGTGTTTGCTAATGACTAATTTCAGTCTAAATTTTCTGCCTCAGTAACGGTTCATTCTTGTTTTGCATAACAGAGGCTAGTTGAAGTAAAGTGAAATTTCACTGGCAAAACTAATAACTAAAGATACAGCACCAATTAAGAGTGCACAATTTCATTTATTCTGTGTTTAGCTTAGCGAGTGACTTCTGCTGGCTTGGTGTGTGTTTTAAGGTTGTTACTTTAGAAGTAAAATCAGTTGTTCATTTTCTTAAAGTAAATTCAATTAAATCTTTTAAAAATCAAATTTAAATTGCTTGCCTGTTTCTAAAATTTGCATTGCGTTATACTGAGGCTACTGAAAATCATTTTTTACATAACAGAGTTTAAGTTAGGCCAGTCATTCATTCAACCAGTAATTCCATTTAATTTTACTTTCAAAATTTAACATTTCAGGATAAGTTAGTGCAAACTCAGTGCTTTCTGATTCATTTACTTTCTCGTGAACTGTTGTGCTGTGGAAAAGCGTGACAACCTTCTGTTGCCACGCCAGTGACCATTTGCTTAAATGTCTTTGCCATTACCTTTCTCAAGAGTCTGAAGATTCATTGCCCCAGCTGTCTGGCGACTGTTTAATTATCTCGTTTTAAGCTAATCAGTGTTTTCTTTGTATTATCAGTGATTTTTCTAGTAAAATTTACGTGGTACCCTCCTTCCCCCTGTTTGTTTCTTGAGCGATTGCACAATATTCCACCCATTTGAAAATTATCCTCAGTATTTAGCTTAAGTTTACAATAGATTCTTCTTTCAGAAAAGTCTGTTGTACACTTTCCTCGAACTAACAGGTGTCATTTTCCTTCGGTAACGATAGCCTTCCTCAGTGTGAAATTTCATTAGGCACATGCGATAATGGTCAGTTATATCGCAATACAGAAGGCCGATTAGGAAGGGGGAGTTACATGTGGCGACGCTAGTGTCAGGACCAAATAAAATTGGTATTGTTCTTGGAACGAGTTTTGCATAGAGCAGTTTCGTAGCGAATTAAATCCTTCCTACGAACAATGTCGGTCACGCATGGTAGCAGTAAGTGGTGGAAACAAGCTATAAAATTCCTAAATTTGCAATAATCAGTGAAACAGGCAACATGAGGGACACAAATGAAACTGATACTTTTATTGTTCTTAACGGAGAACAACCGATAGAACAAAGGGGAAAGCTGGCAGCGGAACTTATTGTTGAGAAACTGGCGGCTAGCATCACAGACGCTACCGCTGAAACACAGGAACAGAGGGAAATGGACTTCCTGGCATTGAATGATGTTACGGAATTCGGAAAAAAAAAAATACAACCGAATCCATTGACGGGTACGAGGAAACCACTAAGGAAAAACCAGATTTAGTTTCTAAACCAGTAATAAATGAAATTATAAACGATTTGTTGAGCATATTGATCAGTGTAATTAATGGTCAGTCCGAATTAATAAACGCCCAGTCCGAATCAATTACTGCTAAAATTAATGCTCAGTCTGAATCAATTACTGCTAAAAATTAATGCTCAGCCCGAATCAATTAACACTATGAACAATAATATTGGAGCCGTTAACATGGAAGTAGATGAAGTCAATAAAGAAATAATTGTAATGAATACCGAAACAGGTAATCCTAAGCAAGGCATGACAGAGGTACAGTGAAAAATAGGTAGCATAAATAGTCGTTTTGAGACGGAAGCACAGAGGATTGAACAGAAACTGAAACAGACTGTTGATCCTGTTATTGAAATAAAGTAATTGAAAAGGTAGAATTAGCACGGAAAGACGATTGAGAGGTTACGAATTTACTAACTTTAGTATGAAACACGGATACTAGAATGAAGAAACACCTAACTACGTTAGATGAGAAAAAGAGGTAAGTGGAAACGTTAGCTACGACCGCTTGCCAAGTAGTTGAAAAAGTAACCGGACTAGAAGAGAAATTAGAGGAAAAGCGGCACTATGTGTCATGCCATGTACATAACGCTGAAATCTTAGCGAAGGAGGAGCTTTTCGATCCCTTCAAAGAAACAGGGTGGGTTGCATGCTACTGACTTCATTAAACATTGCGAAAGGGTATTTACAGAGTCATGGACGGAAAAGAGAAAAATTAACACTGTAATCTATGTGCTAGCGGGCGAGGCTAAGCGATGGGGCTTAAACCTTAATATTGTGAGCTTGAGCTTTCAAGAATTTAAGAATGTGTTCTTGAAAGAGCAAAAGCAGGAGAACGAATGGCGCGATTTCGTAATGTTAAAACCTTACAATGCGAACTCTCACATCTCGATGAAAGAATTTTGTGAAAATTTGATCCGGGAATTACAATAATTGCTTGATCGATGAAGTGAATCGGAGATTGTCTGGGAGTTGTGGAAGAAGCTTTCAGACAATTCTAAGAGATATATAGGCAGTAGTTGCAGAACAATTACTGCTTTCTTAGAGAAGGTCGAAAATGATCACAATTGACTGGATAATCGCAAAAATTTTAAGAGTCATGGTAATAGCTGCAATTACCACAACAGCAACAACTATAATAACAATATCCATGGCAACAATGGTAACCACCACCATGGTAATAATAACTCACACCACTATAACGATAACACTCATAGTGGGAACAATAATAGTAGAAACGAGAGAGGCCACTATCATATGAATGTGGCACATGGTTCTCGACAAAATGATTGTAGGCAGGAGCAAATTCAACAAATGCGACAGCCGGATAGAAACGGCCCTGTCATATTTAATCAGGGAAGTCATTAACCACACCGATTTGGGGCCCACCGGGCGTGGGAAGACCTTGGCGGCCCAGAAGAAATCCTAGGCAACGTTGCTGTGATAGATCCGGATGGATAAATCGGCCATGGGAGAATGTGCAAGAAGACAGAGCAGGTAACGAACCAGCAGTAAGAATAATTGGAGATGAAAAGCCAGTCGACAAAGCAGTCACTGTCTGTAGTAATGATGAAAATAGAGTACCAGTCAATGAGGAGGAGGCGGCCACTGTTAAGACAACAATGGTGCTGCAGGCTCAAGTACATTGTGACTCGCTGGCGGAATTAAAGAAGCCGGTATTGGATAAAACTTCTGGGATCGCGCAGGGCAATGCGGAACGCAAGGAGGTGTGGCCAGGTCAGTTCGGTCGGATATACGACGAACTCAAGAATTACAGAGGATTATATGGGAGATGTGCTGATGGGAAGAGTGGACAATATTTGACACTTCTCAACCCTCATGAAATTAGCACTTATGAAGAAATGGAAAACTCTGTACCGAAGAGCAGGCTTGTCGAAATGTTGTAGTAATTGAAGTAGCTGCTCCTAAACAAAACCGAGGCGAAATTTCTGAAGAGGGGCAATACTAGTTTGCCGATGATGACTGGGTACGATTAATTGATGGCCACGTAGATTACGACATCTATGAGATTAAGGATGGCGTCATACAGTCAGACGAGAGTGGTATGGAGTGAGCTCGGGAGAAGAATTAGAAGCAGAATCAGAGCACATTTCTTCAAGCACTTTGGAAGATGATAGCCGTATTACCGAAGAAAATTTACCTGACTTGACAGTTAGAGAATTGTTGGTAATACAAGGTTCGTGAATCAAAGAAACCGATAAAAAGGTTTTTGTGTTAGGGTCAAAGCGGCTTCAGCAACCGCAGAATACGCAGATAGAAATTAAGAGTGCCGGCCGGTGTGGCCGTGTGGTTCTAGGGGCTTCAGTCTGGAACCGCGTGACTGCTATGGTCGCAGGTTCGAATCCTGCCTCGGGCATGGATGTGTGTCATTTCATTAGGTTAGTTAGGTTTAAGTAGTTCTAAGTTCTAGGGGACTGATGACCACAGATGTTAAGTCCCATAGTGCTCAGAGCCATTTGAACCATTTTTTTGAAATTAAGAGTGACCAAAAACAGAAAGTTAAAAGACTACCAGATAAACTGTTGTCCGTGTCAGAAACGGACGGAATTTTCTGCAATGACCTTGATGTGAATGATGACCTGCTACGGGATAGCGAATCCGAAGGAATACTGAAAATGTACTACTTTCACGACGTGGAAGGACTAAAGAAGACAGAGAATAGTCGTAAAAATATGCGTCGTCATCAAAACGAGGACGAATGCTCGAAAACTGTGGATACCAAGTATGACGAAAAGAATAAAGACGGAGAAAAGTTGAGAAAGTATGACAGAATGTACAACAATATTCTGTACATACGCAAAGATGAAAATAGTGACACTTGGCGGGTGTGTTGGCCCACCAAGCACATCACCGAAATAGGAATTATCATTTAGCCTATGGTAATTGCGGACCAAAGAAATATACAGAGAAAATGGCTGTGGTTGTGAATTTTAACAACATGTTGAAGGCAATAACAAATCGGGTAAAAACTTGCGACAAGTGTCAGAGGGAGAAAGTGACCAATAGCGCAAAACATGGCCCTATGCAGAGCATAAGACCTGATCATGTACTAGAGTTAACGTGTACAGACCTACGGACCTGTATATGGCCTCCTGCCAAAAATCTCATCTCCTGCATATTAATAGTACTGGAAGCCTTTTAGAAGTTCATTAAGTTATATCCCATAAGAAAGGCAACAGCTAAAGCTGTTTATAACAGACTTGCAAACGATTACTTTGTGCATATCGGCAAACCTATAGCGGTTTTGTTCGATAATGGGGCACAGTTTACTTCCAAATTATGGAATGAGGGTATGGAAAGCAACGGGGTCGAAGTGATACACACGTCGGCCTCTTGCCCGGCCGGAAATCCAGCGGAAGGATACATGCGAGAGCTGGGGCAACTTTGCCGAATGTATTGTCACTGCAATCACAGAGCGTGGGGCAAATATACAAACGATTTTGAAAAGATTATGAATGCTTTGACGCACGAGTCTACAGGATTCACACCGGAGGAAACACTATTAGACCATAAGTCTAATATTTTGGTGTAAAAGATGATTTATTTACTTCCGCGACTTACTATTGACACTGAGATGAAGAAAGAACGTTTGCGAGAGGTAATGAAAAAGAAAGCCGAGGCGCGACCACGACGTCATGACGCGAAAGCTCTGTTTGCTACATTGGCAATTGGCGACCTCTTTTCGTTAAATAATCGTAAGAGTATTGCCTGTAAGACTATTGTAAAGAAAGTAAAGTTTTGGGTTTTCTGTGAGTTTCATGTTCTTGTGAACTAAGAGTTTAAAACTCTCATTATAATGAACGTATTTGTATTTTGATTTCAAGTGAGAAGTGTTTTTAGTATGAGAAAATCATCCCCATCTTACTCCCAGAAGTTTACTTTTACTTCAGCATATTTTACATGGCGCGATTTCTTCATGCTGTGCTCTTGCTGCTGATTATGCTGTAATATTTCAAGTGAGATTCTCTACATGTTTTGCTGGTTCTCTTCTTTCTCATCTCACGTTTCCATTGCGCAAATTCTAAGCGGCCAGTGAGTACTGGGTGTTTCATAGTGTTGCTGCGTAATTTCAGTGTTTCAACTTTTTTGGGCAGTGTTCAGTCTGATTTTGGTAGCGGTTTTGATTTAATTTCCTGCACAGTGAATGCCAGTTAGTTTTGTCTTTATGCAAATGAGTGCACTGAGTCATGCTATTTCAATAGTAATTTCAGTTCAACATTTTTATGTCAGAGGATAGTACATTCAGTTTTGAGTAAAAAGTAGACACATATTTTAATGCTCATGAACGAACGAACAATCGAGTCAGAGTGAATTACTTTCACTTTCCCCATCCATCATTTGTAGCAGAATTCCTTAACTTCATCTACTTCGTGATCCCCAATTCTGATGTGAAGTTTCCCGCTTTTATCATTTTGATACTTTTCATTACTTTCGTCTTTCTTCGATGTACTCTCAATCCACATTCTATACTAATTAGACAGTTCATTCCATTTAACAGGTCCTGTAATTCTCCTTCAATTTCACTGAGGATTGCAATGTCATCAGCGAATTTTATCATTCTCAGTTTGAATACCACTCTTGAACGTTTATTTCCTTCATAGATTCTTCGAGGCACAGATTGAAAAGGGGGGTGAAATACTACATCTCTGTCTTGCACCCTTTTTAATCTGAACATTTCGTTCTTGGTTCTTGCCGTACCGTGACAACGCTCCATTGATATAAGCGTGAAACGATCCTCCAGAAGATGTTGACAGAATGATTGTTATACACAAGCTGTATTTCCTCGTTCACAACTGGTAGGCCAGCGCACTTCACTAAACCAAGCTGAGAATGCAGGTTTACGTGTCATTGTGTGTGCTAAAATAAGTATCGAGAAAGAGGTTCCGATTATAAAAACACAAACTATCCTCGTAAAACTTTAAGTAAATAAATTTTAACACTTTATTTTGCTTCACCTATAACTAAAGCATTCCAAAAACCACCCTAGCCGACGCGTTGCTAAGAAAAAGCTAGATAACAAAAGCTTTCTGCCGTTAGAGCATGTTGCTGACGTACCACAAGCGCAGTCATGAAAGGAATTCATAATTTCAACAAGTATGCTCCAAAAACAGTAACAGTGAACATGAAATTTCACACGATGCATACTAACATTACACGGGAAACTTAACAGCGGGGAACATTCAGTGGAGTGTGTAGGCATCTAAGCTAGTCTGCGGATATAATAGAAAGCAGGGCGTTACGCATATTTCATGTTCAATGTGATAAGTTAGACAGTTACATGTCCCACCAATTGATGATAACGTTATGATGCAAGGGGTGTTTCTATTAACTGACAAATTTGAACTTGATATAAAATTTATATACTACGAATGTAAACATGCTGTTTCGTAGATCAGAGTGCCGACGGCTGTTAGTACATTACTGGCCATTAATCTTGCTACACCGCGAAGATGACGTGCTACAGACGCAAAATTTAACCGACAGGAAGCAGATGCTGTGGTATGCAAATGATTAGCTTTTCAGAGCATTCACACAAGGTTGGCGGCGGTGGCGATACCTACAACGTGCTCACATGAGGAAAGTTTCCAACCGATTTCTCATACACAAACAGCAGTTGACCTGCGTTGCCTGGTGAAACGTTGTTGTGATGCCTCGTGTAAAGAGTAGAAATGCATAACATCACGTTTCCGACTTTGATAATGGTCGGATTGTAGCCTATCGTAATTGCGGTTTATCGTGTCGCGACATTGCTTCTCGCGTTGGTCGATATCCAATGACTGTTAGCAGAATATGGAATCGGTGGGTTCAGGAGGGTAATACGGAACGCCGTGCTGGATCCCAACGGCCTTATCACTAGCGGTCGAGATGACAGGCATCTTACCTGCATGGCTGTAACGGATCGTGCAGTCACGTCTCGATCCCTGAGTCAACAGATGGGGACGTTTGCAAGACAACAACCATCTGCACGAACATTTCGACGACGTTTGCAGCAGCATGGACTATCAGCTCGAAGACCATGGCTGCAGTTACCCTTGACGCTGCAACAAAGACAGGAGCGCCTGCGATGGTGTACTCAACGGCGAACCTGGGTGTACCATGGCAAAACGTAATTTTTTCGGATGAATCCAGGTTCTGCTTACAGCATCATGATGGTCCAATCCGTGTTTGGCGACATCGCGGTGGACGCACATTGCCTGCCGGGGTGGCCGAGCGGTTCTAGGCGCTACAGTCTGGAACCGCGCGACCGCTACGGTCGCAGGTTCGAATCTTGCCTCGGGCTTGGATGTGTGTGATGTCCTTAGGTTAGTTAGGTTTAAGTAGTTCTAAGTTCTAAGGGACTGATGACCTCAGAAGTTAAGTCCCATAGTGCTCAGAGCCATTTGAACCGTTTTGAACGCACATTGGAAGATCACAAAACTAATAGTGGCGTATCACCTGGCGTGATGGTATGGGGTGCCATTGGTTACACGTGTCGGTCACCTCTTGTTCACATTGACGGCACTGTTAACAGTGGACGTTACATTTCAGATGTGCTAACCAGTGGCTCTACTCTTCATTCGATCCCTGTGAAACCCTACATTTCAGCAGGATAATGCACGACCGCATGTTGCAGGTTATGTACGGGCCTTTCTGGATACAGAAAATGTTCGACTGCTGCCCTGGCCAGCACATTCTCCAGATCTCTCACCAATTGAAAACGTCTGGTCAGTGGTGGCCGAGCAACTGGATCGTCACAATACACCAGTCACTCTTGATGAACTGTGGTATCGTGTTGAAGCTGCATGGACAGCTGTACCTGTACATGCCATCTAAGCTCTGTTTGACTCAATGCCCAGTCGTAGCAAGGCCGTTATTACGGCCTGTGGTGGTTGTTCTGGGTACTGATTTCTCAGGATCTATGCGCCCAAATTGCGTGAAAATGTAATCACATGTGAGCTCTAGTATAATATATTTGTCCGATGAACACCCGTTCATCATCTGCATTTCTTCTTGGTGTGGCAATTTTAATGGCCAGTAGTGTAGGTTAATTACATTTTGTAAGTACAGACAACACAGTGAGCCGCAATTTTTGTTAATCATAATAAATAAAAGGATTAGGTGTGTCAGAGACAGGAACGTAATTCAAGTATAGGATGTTTCCCGTACAATCCAAGCTGTGTCAGTCGTTGTGGGCTCGCTTGGACTGTATAGCAGGTGGCGCATCGGGTTTAGACGATATAAAGTAATTAGGAGAGAAGCTAGAGCATATGTTATACCATTTAGAACTACAGCATCTGCTCACAATACTGCGCACACACGCAAACTGAAGCCCTTACAAACCAACGGTGGTGCATTGACTGACCATTAAATGGTTCATATAAAATAAGAACAGTATCTTCTAACATTGTTGTCATGCATTCGGTTGTGACACTTTAAGTGAAATGAGGGGAATGAAATCTACTGAGTGAAATCTCACCATCCCCCTGCTTACCAAAATTGAAGGACAGGACAAGTCACTGGAAATAGAAAAAAGTGTCGTATTCTAGTCACTCCAATATTGTGCTTCTATAGTCAGCTATGATGGATACACCTGTTTGTTAATGTTGTTGTTGTTGTTGTTGTTGTGGTCTTCAGTCCTGAGACGGGTTTGATGCAGCTCTCCATGCTACTCTATCCTGTGCAAGCTTCTTCATCTCCCAGTACCTACTGCAACCTACATCCTTCCGAATCTGCTTAGTGTATTCATCTCTTGATCCGCCTCTACGATTTTTACCCTCCACGCTGCCCTCAAATACTAAATTGGTGATCCCTCCATGTCTCAGAACATGTCCTGCCAACCGATCCCTTCTTCTAGTCAAGTTGTGCGACAAGCTTCTCTTCTCCCCAAGTCTATTCAATACCTCCTCATTAGTTTTGTGATCTACCCATCTAATCTTCAGCATTCTTCTGTAGCACCACATTTCGAAAGCTTCTATTCTCTTCTTGTCTAAACTATTTATCGTCCATATTTCATTTCCATACATGGCTACATTCCATACAAATACTTTCAGAAACGACTTCCTGACATTTAAATCTATACTCGATGTTAACAAATTTTTCTCCTTCGGAAACGCTTTCCTTGCCATTGCCAGTCTACATTTTATATCCTCTCTACTTCGACCATCATCAGTTATTTTGCTCCCCAAATAGCAAAACTCCTTCACCACTTTAAGTGTCTCATTTCCTAATCTAATTCCCTCAGCATCACCCGACTTAATTCGACTACATTCCATTATCCACGTTTTGCTTTTGTTGATGTTCATCTTATATCTTTCTTTCAAGACACTGTCCATTCCGTTCAACTGCTCTTCCAAGTCCTTTGCTGTCTCTGACAGAATTACAATGTCATTGGCGAACCTCAAAGTTTTTATTTCTTCTCCATGGATTTTAATACCTACTCCGAATTTTTCTTTTGTTTCCTTTATTGCTTGCTCAATATACAGATTGAAGAACATCTGGGATAGACTACAACCCTGTCTCACTCCCTTCCCAACCACTGCTTGCCTTTCGTGTCCATCGACTCTTATAACTGCCATCTGGTTTCTGTACAAATTGTAAATAGCCTTTCGCTCTCTGTATTTTACCCCTCCCACCTGCAGAATTTGAAAGAGAGTATTCCAATCAACATTGTCAATAGCTTTCTCTAAGTCTACAAGTGCTAGAAACGTAGGTTTGCCTTTCCTTAATCTCTCTTCTAAGATAAGTCGTAAGGTCAGTATTGCCTCACGTGCTCCAACATTTCTACAGAATCCAAACTGATCTTCCCCGAGGTCGGCATCAACTAGTTTTTCCATTCGTCTGTAAGGAATTAGCGTTAGTATTTTGGAGCTGTGACTTATTAAACTGATAGTTCGGTAATTTTCACATCTGTCAACACCTGCTTTCTTTGGGATTGGGATTATTATATTCTTCTTGAAGTCTGAGGGTATTTCGCCTGTCTCATACATCTTGCTCACCAGATGGTAGAGTTTTCTCAGGACTGGCTCTCCCAAGGCTGTCAGTAGTTCTAATGCATTGTTGTCTACTCCCGGGGCCTTGTTTCGACTCAGGTCTTTCAGTGCTCTGTCAAACTCTTCACGCAGTATCGTATCTCCCATTTCATCTTCATCTACATCCTCTTCCATTTCCATAATATTGTCCTCAAGTACGTCACCCTTGTATAGGCCCTCTATATACTCCTTCCACCTTTCTGCTTTCTCTTCTTTGCTTAGAACTGGGTTCCCATCAAAGTTCCTGATATTCATGCATGTGGTTCTCTTTTCTCCAAAGGTCTCTTTAATTTTCCTGTAGGCAGTATCTATCTTACCCCTAGTGAGAAAAGCCTCTACATCCTTACATTTGCCCTCTAGCCATCCCTGCTTAGCCATTTTGCACTTCCTGTCGATCTCATTTTTCAGACATTTGTATTCCTTTTTGCCTGCTTCATTTACTACATTTTTATTTTTCTCCTTTTATTAATTAAATTCAATATTTCTTCTATTACCCAAGGGTTTCTACTAGCCCTTATCTTTTTACCTATTTGATCCTCTGCTGCCTTCACTATTTCATCCCTCAAAGCTACCCATTCTTCTTCTACTGTATTTCTTTCCCCCATTCCTGTCAGTTGTTCCCTTATACTCTCCCTGAAACTCTGTACAACCTCCGGTTCTTTCAGTTTATCTAGGTCCCATCTCCTTAAATTCCCACCTTTTTGCAGTTTCTTCAGTTTTAATCTACAGTTCATAACCAATAGATTGTGGCCAGAGTCCACATCTGTCCCTGGAAATATCTTATAATTTAAAACCTGGTTCATAAATATCTGTCTTACCATTATATAATCTATCTGATACCTACTAGTATCTCCAGGGTTCTTCCATGTATACAACCGTCTTTCATGATTCTTAAACCAAGTGTTAGCTATGATTAAGTTATGCTCTGCGCAGAATTCTACCAGGCGGCTTCCTCTTTCATTTCTTAGCCCCAAGCCATGTTCACCTACAATGTTTACTTCTCTCCCTTTTCCTACTCTTGAATTCCAGTCACCCATTACTATTAAATTTTCGTCTCCCTTCACTACCTGAATAATTTCTTTTATTTCATCATACATTTCTTCAATTTCTTCGTCATCTGCAGAGCTAGTTGGCATATAAACTTGTACTACTGTGGTAGCCATGGGCTTCGTGTCTATCTTGACCACAATAATGCGTTCACTATGCTGTTTGTAGTAGCCTACCCGCACTCCTATTTTTTTATTCATTATTAAACCTACTTTTGCATTACCCCTATTTGATTTTGTGTTTATAACCCTGTATTCACCTGACCAAAAGTTTTGTTCCTCCTGCCACCGAACCTCACTAATTCCCACTATATCTAACTTTAACCTAACCATTTTCCTTTTTAAATTTTCTAACCTACCTGTCCGATTAAGGGATCTGACATTCCACGCTCCGATCCGTAGAACGCCAGTTTTCTTTCTCCTGATAACGATGTCCTCTTGAGTAGTCCCTGCCCGGAGATCCGAACGGGGGACTATTTTACCTCCGTAGTATTTTACCCAAGAGGACGCCATCATGATTTAATCATACAGTAAAGCTGCATGCCCTCGGCCAAAATTACGGCTGTAGTTTCCCCTTGCTTTCAGCCGTTCTCAGTACCAGAACAGCACGGCCATTTTGGTTAGTGTTACAGGGCCAAATCAGTTAATCATCCAGACTGTTGCCCGTGCAACTACTGAAAAGGCTGCTGCCCCTCTTCAGGAACCACACGTTTGTCTGGCCTCTCAACAGATACCCCTCCGTTGTGGTTGCATCTACGGTACGGCTATCTGTATCGTTGAGGCACGCAAGCCTCCCCACCAACGGCAAGGTCCATGGTTCATTTAGTAGCTTGAAAAGTTCAATGCTCTCTTCCAGCCCTCGATCCTCAATAGACGATGAAGAAGACAGCAAGAATTGGTGGCACTGCTTAGCAGGTCCACTACATCAAGAAACTTGAATTAAGGTGACCGTACAAGAAAATAATTAAGGTATATCATGGATAGTATCAGAGTGACATGTCTTCTTGTCTCAGTCCAGCTACAGACAGTGATGCTACATCCCATGACAATGAACAAAACTAACTGAATACTTCCCAAGGACAAATACATGAAAAAAAGCAAACAGTAGATACAAATAAATGTGTCAGTTGTGTAAACAAATGCAGGGAAGTACCAAAATTCAGTATCCTATGTTAATATTGTTCTCTACATGCTGAAAAGTGAATATTTCATATTTTCATGCTATGCTTGTACTAGAGTGCCACTGATCTTTACAGACCGTCACTCTCCCTCTGCTGCTACCTCAAAAAAACAAAACCCCTCATTTCTACAATTTCCGCTTGTTAATGTCATATTAATTCAAGTTAAGGCAGAATAAAAACACTATTTGCATGAGAATATAGTCCACCAGTTTTAAGCTAAGATGTTTAAACCGAATTTCATTATCTACCTAGCATTAATACATATTTTTATTTGATAAATACACTTACTTTGTTAATACTGTATCGATTAATATTTGTAATGTTTTCTTCCGTATTACGTATTGTGTATAGTAACTGTTCCGTTATACTGACCAATCCTAACTCCACTGACAAAATCTCGGAGGCTGTTCAGTGATATTGCATGAGTTTCTTAGTGTAAGAGAGCCACTGCCTCCGACAAATAGTTAGAGAGTACCACGAAAGCTATTTTGTTTTCAACCTCCGATAGGTCATCAAATTAAAACTACAGTGAAAAGCCGGTGAAGCTTCGGGGAGATATGTTACACAATTCTCTAGCACGCCCATCTATCGCGTCAAGTCTCACTTTTCAGCTTTCAGCGCACAGTGAGCACGTAAAGATGCCCAGAACAGTACTGTCTCCCACCAAGCGTGAAGTGCCTGCTGAGGGCTTTCCTCGGACTCCACACAGCCTTCATAACGTAACTGTCCCGCATTTCCTTCTTCACGAAATTCTCAGACTCACTGCAGATGCAAAGTTCTCGATGGGAAGTATTTGATCACCTAATATACGATCCGAAATTGGCTCGTTCTGATCTTCATCTCTTCTCTCGCATGGATCTCTGGCTATGAGAAGCATTTAGGCACAGAACAGCGTAGGGAAGTGGCGACTAGCACAGGCGGTTGCCTTATTTGAAGAAGTTAGTGGAAAGATGGTACCACGCTACAGCAAAAGTCGAAGCGGCGACTATGTAGAGAAGTAACTAGAAAGTATAGCTAAATGTTTCAAACAAAACATTTTTGATTTTAACTGTGGTTTCCATTTCGCGACCGATCGGAGTTCGGAAAAAATAGTCCTTGGTATTTAATTATGACTTACTTGGTTTGCTGCATCAATCATCTTTGTTTCTGTAAACATACATTCACGACGAGACAATCTAAATGAATACATTAACAACACGGCAGTCTACCCTTTCTCGGAGGAAGAGGTGGCTGCCCACATAAAATCACTTAAAAGAGGCAAAGCTCCCGGGCCAGATGGCATTGTAGCTGAGGTGGTGCAGTTCCTAGCTCCCCAGCTAACTGCACCACTCACTCACTTATATAATGAGTGTCTAATACAGCAAAAAATTCCAAGGGTGTGGAAGTCAGCAAACGTGGTCATTATTCGGAAAGGACCAGATAAAGATCCTACAAACGTAAAATCTTATAGACCAATCTGTCTAATCAATATACTAGGGAAAATATTAGAAAAGCTACTTGCTGACAGACTGGCTGCACATAGAATGCTGCGTGGGGTGAGCGACAGACAATTCGGCTTCAGGCCTGGGCGATCAACATCTGATGCGATCGCCCTGGCTGCTGAGGTCTGTGGCTCTACCCCACACAAGTATGTGGTGGGCATTATGGTTGACATCAGTGGCGCCTTCGACAACTTGTGGTGGCCTTCGCTCTTCTCCTGCCTGCGGGAGAAGGAGTGTCCAGGGCCGCTATATGGTTGTCTGAGGAGCTATTGTGAGGAACGGGAGGTCTGGCTATCATCCTCTAGCAAGAGAATTGGAAAAGTTATAACTAAAGGATGTCCTCAGGGCTCCGTGTTAGGGCCCCTATTCTGGGACATCCACATGGAGCCCTTATTAGACGCACTACAACAAAGTGAAGAAGTGCTAGAGGTGATAGCCTATGCGGATGACCTCCTCCTGCTGGTCGGCGGCCGTAGCCGCGAAGACATCGAACCTAAAATAGAGAGTGCTTTAAACAAGCTACAACTATGGTGCCAAAACACCAAAATGACGGTGTCACCAAGTAAGTCCACCTACTTACTATTGAAGGGACAACTAATCCGCAACCCAACTGTACGAATCAACCGCTCGCCGGTTCTTCGGAGACGTGACGCACGATATCTGGGCATCATCATTGATGAGAAGTGGAACTTTGGAAAGCACATTGAAACCGTAACCCAGAAAGCACTACAAACGCTGAATAACCTCATATCAATAGGACACAGAAGATTTCACCTTCCATCACATCTGATAAAACTCTACCATAACAGTATATTAACATCGATAGTGGGTTACGGTTCGGGGATCTGGGCACACAGGCTCACGAGGGTGGTGCCCGCCATGACAGTGAGAAGGGTTCAAAGGAGCATGATTCTGAGATCGGTAGGTGCTTATAGAACAACACCAGGGGGAGCACTACTAGTCCTAATGGGGCTTTGCCCCCTGGACATTAAAATTAGGGAACAAGCTGCATGGTTTTGGATCAAAAAGGAAAATATAACAAAAATAGAGGAGATCTTAGGTGTTAGGGCAAGGGACAAGGGAGAAATTCGGCAAAGAGGAGTACAATTATGGCAAGAACTTTGGGATGCGGATGAAACAGGGAGGAGGACACATGAGTTGATACCAAGCATTAGGGAGCGGCTAAAAATGAAACACTTTGAACCTACCAGGGGGCTAATCCATTTTCTCACTGGACATGGACCCTACCCGGCATACCTATGCCGGTTTGGGAAAAGGGCCACACCTGCGTGTGAATGTGGTGAACCGGAGGGCACTCCCGATCATGTGATTTACGAGTGCCCCCTCTTCAATGATGTTGCCTCTACATTACGGGACCAACTACCTAATCATGACACCTATAACTTAATAAGACAAGAAGACACCTTCCATATTATAAATAAACTTGCCAACGAGGTATCACAGAAGGTGTTAAGGGAATATATGAGGGAACGAGATTAGATAGCACCGATCATGACCATTGCTCCCTACTCCCATTCCGCCTGCGCGGGGATAGGCCGACCCTTAGTCTGGAATCCGCCACGCGCGGGATTAGGGGGGGTGGGGACAAAAACCCGAAAGTGACAATACACTGAAGATGACGTAGATTTAGAATTAGTTAGTAGGAATTAGATTAGAAATTTAGATTTTAGAATCCTGCAGCGATTTACAACCTGGCCAGCCCAGTGTCAGGGGCACGCCCATCGGGATTAGCTCGATGGGCAAGGCAATATAGTAGGTTTGTACACTGCTGACACACTTGTGACGCTGCAGGAAGTAGAATGTAGGTTAGCCAAAAAACTTAGAGATTAGCATAAACTACATAACTGCCCATTAAACTAACCTAGCTGTAGCTCACAACTAAATATAAAATAGAACTAGCTGCAATTGTAACTAACAGTAGCAAGTAAGACCCACTAATCAAGTAAGGAGGTGGGTTGTATGTATAATTATTATTTGATGGTTAATAAAGAATTTTTTTTTTTTTTTTTTTTTTTTAAAAAAAAAAAAAAAAAAAAAAAAAAAAAAAAAAAAAAAAAAAAACATACATTCACAATACTTAAAAATCCTGAAATATGAAACCACCAAAACTTACAACAGAAAGCACAGAGTAACGTGGTGTTAAGTAGATGCCGTCATTGCATGATCTACATTTATACTCCACAAGCCACCGTATGGTGCCTGGGGGATGTTACTTTGCACCACTACTAGTAATTTGTTTTCCTCTTCCACCCGTAAATAGAACGAGGGAAAACGAGGCCTATGGAAATACGAGCCCTAATTTACCTTATCTTGTCTTCATGGTTGTTACGCGAAATGTACGATGGTGGCAGGAATATAGTTCTGCAGACAGTTTCATTTGCGAGGTCTCTAAATTTTCTCAATAGTGTTCCTCGAAAAGAACGTCGCTTTCCCTCCAGGGATTCCCATTCCAGCTCCCAAAGCATCTCTGAAATACTTGCGTATTGGTCGAAACTACCGCTAACAAATTGCTTCGATGTCTTCCTTTAATGCGAAATGATGGGGATCCCAAACACTAGAGCAGTACACAAGAACGGATAGCGCTAGTGTTGCAAACGCAGTTAAAACACATTGTGTTACGATCCCGCCTAACGACGCCACGTGCCGTGGCGAGAACGTGGGCGGCCGCGTAAGGTCGCAAACGAGGGATGAGTCGAGAATAATTTGTTGAGGAACGAATCGCTGCTCTATCCATAATTTGTAGATGGCTTTCATTTCGACTTAAATATAAATTCAGCCGAGAATTACAGCATCAAAATACACTACTGGCTCAAATGGCTCTGAGCACTATGGGACTCAACTGCTGTGGTCATCAGTCCCCTAGAACTTAGAACTACTTAAACCTAACTAACCTAAGGACATCACACACACCCATGCCCTAGGCAGGATTCGAACCAGCGACCGTAGCAGCAGCGCGGCTCCGGACTGGAGCGCCTAGAACCGCACGGCCACCACGGCCGGCACACTACTGGCCATTAAAATTGCTACACCAAGAAGAAATCCAGATGATAAACGGGTATTCATTGGATAAATATATTATAATAGAACTGACATGTGATTACATTTTCACGCAATTTGGGCGCATAGATCCTGAGAAATCAGTACATAGGACAACCACCTCTGGCCGTAATAACGGCCTTGACACGCCTGGGCTTTGAGTCAAACAAAGCTCGGATGGCGTGTACAGGTAGAGCTGCCCATGCAGCTTCAACACGATGCCACAGTTCATCAAGAGTAGTGACTGGCGTATTGTGACGAGCCAGTTGCTCGGCCAGCATAGACCAGACGTTTTCAATTGGTGAGAGATCTGGAAAATGTGCTGGCCAGGGCAGCAGTCGAACATTTTCTGTATCTAGAAAGGCCCGTACAGGACCTGCAACATGCGGTCGTGCATTATCCTGCTAAAATGTAGGGTTTCGTAGGGATCGAATGAAGGGTAGAGCCACGGGTCGTTACACATCTGAAATGTAACGTCCACTGCTCAAAGTGCCGTCAATTCGACCAAGAGGTGACCGAGACGTGTAACCAATGGCACCCCATACCATCACGCCGGGTGATACGCCAGTATGGCGACAACGAATACACGCTTCTAGTGCGCGTTCACCGCGAAGTCGCCAAACACGGATGCGACCATCATGATGCTGTAAACAGAACCTGAATTCATCCGAAAAAATAACGTTTTGCCATTCGTGCACCCAGATTCATCGTTGGGTACACTTCGCAGGCGCTCTCGTCTTTGATGCAGCGTCAAGGGAAACCGCAGCCATGGTCTCCGAGCTGATAGTCCATGCTGCTGCAAACGTCGTCGAACTGTTCGTGCAGGTGGTTGTTGTCTTGCTAACGTTCCAATGTGTTGACAAATGTTCAAATGTGTGCGAAATCTTATGGGACTTAACTGTTCAGGTCATCAGTCCCTAAGCTTACACATTTCTTAACCTAAATTATCCTAAGGACAAACACACACACTCATACCCGAGGGAGGACTCGAACCTCCGCCGGGACCAGCCGCACAGTCCACGACTGCAGCGCCCAAGACCGCTCGGCTAATCCCGCGCGGCCTCCCAGTCTGTTGACCCAGGGATCGAGACGTGGCTGCACGATCCGTTACAGTCATGCGGATAAGATCAGTCATTGGATCTCGATCAACTCGAGCAGCAATGTTGCGATAGGCTACAATCTGACCTCTATCAAAGTCGGAAACGTGATGGTACCCATTTCTCCGCCTTACACGAGGCAGCACAACAAAGTTTCACTAGGCAACGCCGGTCAACTGCTGTTTGTGTATGAGAAATCGGTTGGAGCCGCGCGGGAGTAGCCGAGCGGTCTTTGGTGCTGGAGTCATGGACTGAGCGGCTGGTCCCGGTGGAGGTTCGAGTCCTCCTTCGAGCATGGGTGTGTGTGTTTGTCCTTAGGATAATTTAGTTAAAGTAGTGTGTAAGCTTAGGGATTGATGACCTTAGCAGTTAAGTCTCATGGGATTTCACACATGTTTTTGACAAATCGGTTGGAAAGTTTCCTCATGTCAGCACGTTGTAGGTGTCGCCACCGGTGCCAGCCTTGTGTGAATGCTCTGAAATGCTAATCATTTGCTTATCACAGCAGCTGTCGGTTAAATTTCGTGTCTGTAGCACATCATCTTCGTGGTGTAGCAATTTTAATGGCCACTAGTGTAATTACAGAAAGGAAAGAAGACTTATAATAATACTTTTCTGGGTGTAAAGGAACCGAAAACGAAAACAGATTTCGAATGGCGTCGTTGTGAGAGGAGTTAATAAACTGTTCAGTATCGCGGCGACCATTAGAAAGATTCATGCCCAAAGGAAGCGTCTTCTTTGGCTTGAGGCGCGCACGAATACAAAAAAGGTGCCGATGAGCTGACAAAACCCGAGAGCACTGCCGCTCTGGTGCGTTCTGCAACAACTTCCTGCACCGTCCATCAGCTGCCGTCTCGCCCGCGACCGCGTCTTGCCTATAGGTAGGCTACCCCACGCTACGGTGCAGCTTAACGGTTCGTTAGTTCGGGCACAGTGTAGTAATGACGCTCGGCTTCGATCGTCGTTTCGGTCGTTGGGCGATCGGGAGTATTTCGCTATACTACGGAAGAGCAGCAGCGCCAGCCACGCGGTAAGATTCACCGAAGTCTTCCATCCCCCTTTTGCTGCCGAAACCTAGTTCTGATAGTTCACATTTCTCTCTCAGAATTGTTATCAAGTTAAACTTGTGTAGTTATAGGTAAACGCATTTTCTATATGACGTTCTGTGATTGTCATAGGAGATTATTCTCTGCTAACGATACCTTGTTCTGTACTAATTCCAAGCAATATCTCTCCGTCTATTTTAAAAATTCTCTCTCTGTTCATTTCCAAATTCCTTTATCTTCTATTTATCAGTTTTTCTATTACTGCCATCTTTCCCCAGTAAAGTCGTAGTTCATGTCTTCCCCACGGTCTAATACTGGAGAGAATATTAATATTACATCCCGAAGACCAGTCAATACTTATCTCGCCCGCTAGCTGGAGCAAGCTCTTTTCATTCAGGCCGCCTGAGACATAAGAACTGCGGCAGTCAATTTTAGGTATGTTAGCGCACGGTCCCCTTTACGGATGAACCACACTTCTCTAAAAAATTTCTAATAAACCGAAGTCGACTATTCACCTTCTTTATTATCGTCCTTAGGATCTCATTCTGTTTCATATCGCTTTGCAACGTTACGCCCAGATATTTAATAGATCTGACTGTGACAAGACGTATTCGAACATTAAGGGGTTATTTTTTCTACTGAGCTGCATTAATTTACATTTTTCTACATTTAGAGCTAGATGCCCTTCATCACAGGGACTACAAATTTTATCTAAGTAATCTTGAGTTCTCCTACTGTCTCCTTCCCGTACATCACAGCAGCATCAGAAAACAACCACAGACTGCTGCCCACTATGTCTTCCAGATCATTTATGTGCATAGAAAAGGTAGCTGTCCTGTCACGCTTCCCTGTGGCACTCATGACGATACCCTCGTCTCTGATGAGCACTCACCGTTAATGGCAACGTACTGAGTTCTATTACTTAAGAAGTTTTCGACTCTTTCATACAAACCTCTGAAACTTTGTCGGAGGAGTTCGAGTCCTCCCTACATGTCACGTCCGAGGACAAAAGTGTGTATAGTAATTCATGTCTTCCATATTAACACAAATACCGACCTATTTGTCAGGTCTGTCGTAATACATACCATAAAATTCGTCTCCATTTTATTTATGTTTATATCCTCACTCACCCTCACAAATCATGGACCGTAACACGGCAAGGTGGCACGCGTGACTCAGTGACAAAGACAGGTGTATTAGTAGATGCAAGCATATCGGAGGGTTGCCTGTAGACAGACTTGACTATCACATAGTTCCTGAAAAGGGCAACAAACTTTGAGCACTTGCAGGATCAACAGTCTGGATGACTGACTGAACTGCTCATATAACATTAACCAATATTGCCTTGGTATGCCAATACTGCGATAGCCAGACAGGAAGGGCAAACTGTAGTCGTCATATTTCCCAAGACAATGCAACTCTAGTGTATGGCTTAATGATGACAGCATATTATTAGGTCAAACATTTCAGATATGAAATAGTCACCCAGTCGGATCTCCAGGTGGATACTACTCAGGAGGATGTTGTCGTAAAAGGAGATAATTTTATCGATTAGACTGATTAAAGAATGTAAAATGAGAAATGCATATTCTCAAGTCAGATATGATGGAAATCAGCCAGTTGCTGTAGCAGTAAGAACAGGGTCTCTGTTCACGTGAGTACGTCGGTACAAAAACAAAATCAAATAAAGGTAATGTAGGAGTAGGCCTGATAATGAATAAGCAAATAGGAATACGAGTGAGCTACTATGAACTATCGAAGCTAAGACACAGGCAAAGCCAAAATACTCAACAATACTATAAACTATGTGTCTAGAACCACGCAGTGATGGAGGGATTGATAAAGTGAATGATGAGATAAGATAAATTATTCACATCATTGAGGGAGACATAATCATGATTGTTATGGGGCACTGAAATTAAATAGCACGAGTGGGAAGGAGAAGTATTAGGACAACGTGGATTGGGGTAAAGGAGTAGAAAGACAAGCCACCTGCTAGAATTTTGCATAAATTATGATCTAATCATTGCTAAAACTTGGCTTAAGGACATCAGAGAAGTCGTGTATGTGAAAATATCTGGAGGCCCCGGAAGATTCCAGACAGATAACGGTGAGATAAATTTCGATTCCATATTTTAAGCAGCAGATGTTTTCCCGAGGCAATTGTGAAATCTGAACATAGTTTACTGGTTCTTAACTACGGATTAAAACTAAGGAAACTGCGGATAAGTAGGAAACGAAAAAGATGAGACCTGGGTAACTTGAAAGAATGAGAAATTGTCGAATTTTTTTAGAGAGAGAGCATTTCACAACAATTAACTGAAAAAGGGGAAAGTAACTCAATATACGACACATAGGTAATTTTGAAAGACGAAGTGGTGAAAGCAGAAGACGGTGAAATAGGTAAAGAGGTAAGGCTCACTAGAAATCCTTGAATAACGTACGATATTTTAAATGTAATTGCCGAAAGAATTAAAATAAAACAAATGAAGATGCCAAAACAGAATCCAGACGTCTCAGAAATGAGATTGACAGACTGTAGAAGCATACATGACTATGGAATAAAAGCAGCATATAGAAAAATAAAATAAACATTTAGATAACACAGAAGCAAATATGTGAATACTAGGAGCTTAGACGGCAAGCTCGTATTGAAATAGGGGAAATTAGGAAAGTGGAAGGATTACGTACAGTGTCTGTATAAGGGAAAAAGGATGAAAACAGTATTCTATAACGAGAAAGGAAGTAAATGGAGATAAGAAGGAAGAGATGTATTTCAATTTTTAACACGTAGAAGACATAATCCTGTGTACCTGGTGAAATCGTGTTAGGTGGTCTGTCACAGCTGCTTCATCATGTGTGTATAATGGTAGAAACAACCGATAGATTTGATAAAGCAGCGTAACTCCATCTAGTAATAGATGAAGCAACAAGGACCTAATTAATGAAGTATTCAAAAAAGTAGGTTCAAAATAGGTCCGAGAATTTTCGAAGAAAGAGTCCTCCTATATATGTTCTAGAGTATCATTTGCAAACATTTACAAAATACATGTAGTTTTTAGAATAGCTCCAACATATTTTATCAGCCAAACAGGAATAGCATGACGAAGTAGCAGCAGCTCGAATATAAAGTGATTTCGTCTGTGTTTAAGGTCAGGTAGAACTCAAGTGCAGTAAAATATTAAGCACAGAGAATAAAATAATATTTGTACCTCTTAAAAGGGATAAAATATATACGTATTGCTGCATAGACACTAGAATGGAACACTGAAATGTAACAATTTATTTCCGAAAATTACTAAAGTTTGTATGGAAGTTCACATATTATATCACGAGTCTCTTGGTAGGTTTACTGTCTAACAAATATTTCTGAATACTTTTATGTTTGAGACTCAAAGCGATAAATCCTACGGCACTGCTAGGTATCTACAAAATTGCTGCCAACGTTGAAGTGTAGCGTTGCACGGCTTTTTTATGCAACTGTTTTTCGTAACGAAGTTCTACCAGATTACTCGTTTCCAAACAGCATAAAAGCTGTTAGCATGACCATCTATGCTTCAACCATCTGAAAGAAAACTATTAGACGCTTGAGGCTGATAAGTGTTTAATAAAGAGTAACAAAAAGTGACTGACTATTGTTGGTATAAACATGCCTGATAAGTATATATGAAGCAGAATTCAGAACAAATCCACACTCCATGATTACCTACCTCCTTTAAAACAGTCGTCCTTCTGTTACATTTTTTTACGTACCACGGTTTGTTGTTCACTTTCTAATTTTTCATTTGTCCTTATATTTGCTGTATTGGGTAATTCTTTATTATCATGTACATTGCATCGGAAGGTTTGAAACTGAATTTCCGGTCCCGGTAGCTGAGTGTCAGCGTGGCGGAATGTCAATCCTAAGGTCCCGGGTTCGATTCCCAGCTGGGTCGGAGATTTTCTCCGCTCAGGGACTGGGTGTTGTGTTGTCCTAATCATCATCATTTCATCCCCATCGACGCGCAGGTCGCCGAAGTGGCGTCAGCTCGAAAGAGCTGCACCAGGCGAACGGTCTACCCGACGGGAGGCCCTAGTCACACGACATTTCATTTCATTTTGAAACTGAATATGTAATGGCAAGGCAGGGATTTGGATTTTAAACTGTGAAACATTTAAAGAGGCAATTGTGGACTCTGCCCACAATTAGTTGGTTGTGAATTGCAGTTGAAATTTTAAGAAACTGCAGAAAGAATGGAAATTAAGGAGATGTGATCTGTACAGTTTGAAAGAAAAAGGCTTTAACGGGTCTTTCAGGGCGAGCAATGCACAACGGTTAATTAAAATAGGGGCAAGGAATACATTAGAAAACATATGGATAGCTTTGGAAGATGAAATAATAAAGGCAGCAGAGGACGAAGTAGACAAAAAGACAAGACCCATTAGAAGTACTTGGGTAACGCACGATATACTGAATGTAATTGAAGAAAACATAAAAATGCATCACATGCAGACAAAAGACCATCTAGACGTCTAAAATGCAAACTGGCAAAGTACGAATGGCTAGACGAGAAGTGGAAGCTTTGAAGGATGCATTACTATAGAAAAGACAGAGGCAGCCTGTAGGAAAATTAAAGAGATCTTTGCAGAGTATTACCAATCTGTTGAAGGACTAAGTTATGGTTGAAAAACACTGATACGAATTATTTGCAGAAGAATGGGAAGACTGGTAGAAGTCTTTCTCGTGGTAGATCAGTTTGAGTTCTGGAGAAATTTTGGAACACACGAGGCCGTACTGACTCTACGGCCTTATCTTGGAATATAGACTGAACAATGACAAATCTTTGTAGCATTTGTATATTTAGAGAAAGTTTTTGACAATTTAGATTGAAATACATTTTTTTAAAGATTGTGAAACTGAGATGAATGGAATATATAAAGTCTTAAAAGAGGTTATTAGATGACCATCAACAAAAGCAAAAGAGGGGCAATGGAATATAGTCGAATAAAATCTGTTGATGCTTATATCATTAGATTAGCAGTGGAGACATTAAGAGTAGTCGCAGAGTTTTGCTATTTAGGGAGCAAACTAACTGGCGATAGCCGGAAAGAATACAAAATGGCGACCGGAAATAGCAAGAAAAGTGTCCGTGAGAAAGAGAGTTTTGTTAGTGAATACAAATTTGCGGACGGCCTTGCCACATTGCTAACACCGGTTCCAGTAAGATCACAAAAGTTAAGCGCTCTCGGTTTCGCTAGCTCTTGGACGAGTCATCGTCAGGGTCTGCCGAGCGCTGTTGGTAAGTAGAGACTGAGGCTCATGAGGCCAATTGAGGAGCTACCTGACTGAGAAACAGCGGGTCCGGTCACGAAAGCTGTCAATGGTCGGGAGAGCGGTGTGCTGACCACATGCCTCTCCTTAGCCGCAGCCAGTGACGCCTATCCGCTGAGGATGACAAGGCGCTCGGTAGGTGCCGCTGGACCTTCCAAAATCTGTTCCAATGGAATTTATTTTAGTTTAGTATAAAAAAGATGAACATTAACAAAAGCAAAACGAGGATAATGGAATGTAGTCGAATTAAGTGGGTGATGCTGAGGGAATTAGATTAGGAAATGAGACACTTAAAGTGGTAAAGGAGTTTTGCTATTTGGGGGGCAAAATTACTGATGATGGTCGAAGTAGAGAGGATATAAAATGTAGACTGGCAATGGCAAGGAAAGCGCTTCTGAAGAAGAGAAATTCGTTAACATCGAGTATAGATTTAAGTATCAGGAAGTCGTTTCTGAAAGTATTTGTATGGAGTGTAGCCATGTATGGAAGTGAAACATGGACGATAAATAGTTTGGACAAGAAGAGAATAGAAGCTTTTGAAATGTGGTGCTACAGAAAAATGCTGAAGATTAAATGGGTAGATCACACAACTAATGAGGAGGTACTGAACAGAATTGGGGAGAAGAGGAGTTTGTGGCACAACTTGACAAGAAGAAGGAACCGGTTGGTAGGACATGTTCTGAGGCATAAAGGGATCACAAATTTAGCGTTGGAGGGCAGCGTGGAGGGTAAAAATCGTAGAGGGAGACCAAGAGATGCATACACTAAGCAGATTCATAAGGATGTAGGTTGCAGTAAGTACTGGGAGATGAAGAAGCTTGCACAGGATAGAGTAGCATGGAGAGCTGCATCAAACCAGTCTCAGGACTGAAGACAAAACAACAACATACAAATTTAAATTTTAAGGATTCTTCTTTGAACGTATTTGTCCTTTTACGAAAGTGAGAGGTAGATGATAAACTGTTCAGACAGGAAGAGAATAGACTTTTCGAAATTCAGTGCTACAGAAGAATTTTTAAAACTAGATGGGTACATGGGTAGTTAACTAATGAGTGCTTACTGATTCTATTAGAAAAAAAGAAATTTATGGTGCAACTGGACAAAAGGAAGGAGTCAGTTGATAGAACACATCTGAGGCATAACGGGGTCATCCTTGTCGTAACCGAAGGAAGAGTGGGGGATTAAAATTGTAGGCCCAGAGTAAGGCAAGAAGCAGGTTCAGATGGATATAGGCTGCATTAGTTATTCGGAGACGAAGAGATAGTGGCGTGGAGGGCTACATCAAAACCAGTCTATGTACTGAAGACCACAACCATAAGAATACGGCGTGTATTCCGACATTAATGTTTATTACTTGCAGCCGCCATCAAAATGTAGCGAACTGCAGTCGCCCAACAACATTCTCTAGCCCAGCATAAAGGCAGTCGCCAGCCTCCTCCGCAAGGGTTTCACCTCCTTCTGCACCGTATCAGAAGATATAGTTGATGATACTGCCGGTTAGCAACGTTATGTAGCCCAGCCGGCTTAGCTGTAACGTCTGCACAAGCAAGTGATGCCAACTACAGAAATTAACTACATAACTGACTTCTTCTGCAACCTGACCCTATGACACTACACCAACATGCTTCATTTTTGAAACTGTGTCATTTGATGATTCATTATTCACTGGGACCATAATATATGTGGCGACGGTAAATAATCTCTTCAAAACTCTTTCTGATCATTATCAAATAGTTCTTGACATCTCTACAGTGCTGTAAAGCACTCTTAGGTATTATTTTACATTAACTTAATTTTGCATCATGCATGTAAACCGAAATATAACAGCCTCCACAGCCCTAGTTCCATATCCGCCTTTCCTCTCCTACAGATACTCTCTACCAGTTGATAAAATTCCTCCTTCTCCTCAAATTCCTCGGACATCTTCGCAATTTCTATGCATACCTCATACTCTGTAATCATAAACCGCGTGGAAATCCAGGACTGCTGCCGTACCTATACCAACCCCCCCCCCCCCCCCCCCCAGCTCCGCAATCCACTTACACAACTCCACATCCTATCCCAAGGTAATTTCAACAGGCTCTCTCTCATTCTGAGCCATAAATTCGCCACATTGCCACGTATAGCCCTAGTTCCCATATTACACCGTAGATGAAGTCTCTGATACCTCTCCCAGCCTCCCTCCTGACTCATCCCGCTTCTTCTCTGGCCTCATTATAAACATCCCATTTGCTTGTCGAGCATCATCCCCCCCCCAACCTACAGCGTTGTTTTTTCCGCCGTGTACAAACTCTAGGGAGGACACGGAACAAAAAAGGTCTAATGGACTTACGTCCAGAAGTGCATGGTTTCCATGCAAGATATCATTTATTCAATCATAAGTTGTTACAGAGACTGCAGTCTAACATGCACTGTCCCATGCAGCCACATTACAGTATGTGTTGCATACGATTTTCATGTTCC
Source organism: Schistocerca piceifrons (assembly GCF_021461385.2). NCBI lineage: Eukaryota > Metazoa > Arthropoda > Insecta > Orthoptera > Acrididae > Schistocerca > Schistocerca piceifrons. The sequence goes on from NC_060141.1 coordinate 323,776,447, forward strand.
TCAATTCATACGTGTACGCGCCGCAACATGTTCTGTTTCAGACGTTCACTTTGGCCAGGCTGCATCCATCCGAACAGTGTGAAAGGCAGCATGAATACGCTGCTCCCATGTCTCCATATCCGTAATGGCCTCTGCGTAAACGAAACTTTTGAGATGGCCCCATAATAAGAAATAGCACAGTTTGAGATCCGGTGAAAGGGCAGAGCATGCATCTGGACACCCTCGTCTGACCGCTATGGCCGCTTTCAGAGGAACTGGGCGAAAATGCACCTAAAACCAATCTTTTTTTGTTAGTATTTTATTTGGGTTTCAATGAATGAAACAATTAATTGTTAAAACAATAAAAGTGTTTTAAAAACAGGATTGTACAAAATTAATTTTAAGTTATTTTTTTGCCGTGCTAGGAGCAGGAAACAGGTGCGCAAAGTTTGCACGCAAGTTACAAATACTCGCTGAGAATTGCGAAAGCAGGGAAATCATTTGCGGCTGGGAATATCATCACGAATTGCCTCGTCGATTCGGCGGCTTTTACTTGTCCAGCAGACTTCACGGAAAAATCTGAAAAAATAGCTCTTTCGCGTCAAACACTTGCTCGCCGAGATGAAGATATGGCCTCAGATATGGAGCAGCAATTAATGAAGAGAGCGGTAAACTTCCTTTCATTTTCTATTGCTTTTGAAGTGTCCACGGACGTTGCGGACATATCTCAGCTCGTTATATTCGTTCGGGGTGTCGACGACAATCTGCGTGTCACCGAAAAATTTCTCGACCTTATACCATTAAAAGTCACATCCACGGATTTGGATATTTCTCTATCGGTGGAGAACGGGTTCTAGTCGATGGGTTTGAAATGGGAACGCCTGACTAGTGTAACAACGGATGGCGCCCCTGCGCTACGGGGAATACGCACTGGATTCCTGGGTTACGTCAGGTCAAAAATGGCTGAAGTCGGCTGTTCCTTATTCGCGGCAGTCCATTGTCCGATACACCAGGAGGAACTTTGTGCGAAGCTCGTCAGCATAAAAAATGTTATGGACACAGTTGTTAGAACCGTTAATTATCTTTGCTCGCATGGACTCACACATTTAAAGGATTTCTGGCTGATATCGAAGCGGAATACCCGGGCATCCCCTACCACGCCGAAGTAATATGGCTGAGCAGAGGGAAGGTGCTCCATCGTTTTTCTCATTGAGGGATGGAATCAATACCTTTTTGGAAATGAAAGGACGTCCGGAAGAATTACGTCGTGATCCTAAGTGGGTGGCGAATTTGGCTTTTTTGAGTGACCTAACTGGTCATTTAAATACTTTGAACATTCCACTCCAAGGCGAAAGTAGCTGTGTTGTTGATTTAGTGCAGACAATTCAAGCATTAAAGAATATATAAAAAAACTTATTAGGTGGGAAAAATAGTTGCACGTGGAAAATTGTAGACACTTCCCTGCATTAGACAACGATAAAGAAGATGTGGATTTTTCCGATTATGTTCAAATCATTTGCGAATTACAAGAAGAGTTTGAAAACAGGTGTCTGGAGTTAAGTGAGCTTCAACAGGCTTTAGATATATTTGTTCGCTCGTTTTCCCTTCGGGCAGAGGACGTCTCACAAGTGTTTTAACTTGAGCTGATTGAGCTGCAGTGCGATATCCGCCTGAAGCGCCGCTTTCTTACGTATTAAACTTTGTGTGACTTTTACAGCTGTTTTCCACGAGAGAAGTATGCTCTTTTGCACAAGCACGTGGCCTAAGTTCTCTCAAACTTTGGTTTCATGAATATGTTTGTGAGCGCTTTTCCTCTCTTTTAAAGCTTGCTAAAACTAAGACCCGTTCACTACTTAGCGATAGAAATTTGACTAATTCCTTGAGGTTAGCATTCTCCCGGAATATTGCACCAACGCTAGACAAAATTGTTTCCTCGAAAAAGAAAAACGTATAAAATGTTAATTTTTTCTGTAACAATGTTGACTGTAGGGATTGGGTTGGGTTGTTCGGGGGAGGAGACCAAACAGCGAGGTCATCGTTCTCATCGGATTAGGGAAGGACGGGAAAGGAAGTCGGCCGTGTCCCTTCACAGGAACCATCCCAGCAATTGCCTGGAGCGATTTAGGGAAATCACAGAAAACCTAAATCAGGATGGCCGGACGCGGTATTGAACCGTCGTCCTCCCGAATGCGACTCCAGTGTGCTAACCACTGCGCCTCCTCGCTCGGTGTTCACTGTAAGGATTAAAGCTCTTTATAGCGTTAATTCTATTTTTAGCCGTCCGGTTCTAGGCGCTTCAGTTTGGACCCGTGTGACCGCTACGATCGCAGATTCGGATCCTGTCTCGCGCATGGGTGTGTGTCATGTTCTTAGGTTAGTTAGGTTTAAGTAGTTCTAAGTTCTATGGGACTGATGACCTCAGATGTTAAGTCCCATAGTGCTCAGAGCCATTTGCACCATTTTTTGATCTATTTTCAGTAAGTTTTCAAACTTGGCCAATTAAAATTGTTGCGTACAAAACGGCAAACTAAGGTTGCGATGTCTAAACTCTGAAAAAGGATACAAAAAGCTGTAGCATGAAGTACAACAAAAAAATATTTACTTGTAACTACTAATAGTAAGAATGAGGCTCTATATCCCTTACGTAAAATTGTTTCTAAAACAGAATAATTATGACACTAGTTCATTTAAGAAATTGATATATCTTTCAGAAGACGCCTCCTGTACATATGGCGAGTGTGTATGTGGAATACTAATAGAATCAACCTGTGTGTCAGAAAATTACGAAGTTGTTCTTCAAAAATGGTTCAAATGGCTCTGAGCACCATGGGACTTAACATCTGAGGTCATCAGTCCCCTAGAACTTAGAACTACTTAAACGTAACTAACCTACGGACATCACCCACATCCATGCCCGAGGCAGAATTCGAACCTGCGACCGTAGCGGTTGCGCGGTTCCAGACTGAAGCGCCTAGAACCGCTCGGCCACACTGGCTGGCAGTTGTTCTTCAATTCTTGTTTTGTATATTGTTTTCTAAAGTTTTGCGTAATAATTCTGCCACACGAACACTAATTGTTACCTAAACAGTAAATGGTTTGCTTGTTTACCGCTCATCGAGCACTTTTACAGAGCTGCGCTTCCTCTGTTACTTTGTTTACGTGGGATCTGACGGCGGGACAGTCCAGCGCAGAGCAGTGCTGTGCGGTCTCACTCGCTCCGCAGCTATCTCTGTCGCTCCTATGCCGACACTAGTGACACACGGTCGCGTGCGGGGCGCTGAACTATACTGCCTTACGCCCGTTGGGCGCAATTCTTGGATGAGCCTGCTCTAGTAGTAGCCGCATGGAAATACTGACTCCCAGCATACAATGTCGCCTCCATTGGCCAAGAAGTGTTATAAGTTTTATGTAGTGTAATTGACGCTTTATTCAGTTTGTTAAAGTAATGTTATTTTGTGCCTAATTGTTTAAAATTTCTTATTTTTAATTTTTATTAATTATGGATAGTGAGTCGCGTGGTATAATTATTAAACAGTTTACGTGAGCATTAATGCAGTTTAACATCATAGTTAAAAATAATGTACTCACTGATTCTGTCTGGCAAAAACGTGGCGGATATGAACAAACCCACAATGTTACCTTCCAGCGTCTTACATGGGTAAAAGTATGGGCTCAGCTGACACTTTGTTGGTAAGTGCAAAATGAGCGACGATTGAAGTGTCGTCAGAGGGTACACCGCCCGCCGTCTGAATAAATGGTGGGGACACAGGAGGAGGTGATGAAGAGGCCCGCAGTCGTTGGACTCGGCAGTAAGGGCTCTCGGACAGCAGCAGCGAGGAAATCGTGTGGTGGCGGAGTCTTCCGAGAGCCACTTTGCCCGTTCCGCATTGCCGCGAGGACGTGAGAGGCCGGCTGGTGCAGAGGCGGGTGGTGGGGGCGGCGCTCCCGGAGGCGGCGACACACACAGCCACCACCGCCTACACCCCCGCTCCCCGCCCCCAGAGCTGGCTCCGCCGCCGCCTCCGGCACGGCACACCAGAACGCGGCGCAGCGCTCCCTGGCGGTCGATATGGCGGCGGTGGCCGCCCGCCGCCCGCTGCCCGCCGCCTAAATAGACGCGCTATTCTTACGCGGCGCCCCGGTCCGCCACCGCCACACATCGGTCAGTCCAAGTAGCGGCGCTTCTGCCCGTGTGGCCACCGCCACAGCGGCGCACGTGCTGCAATTTCACGGTGCGCGGACACGCCTCCAGTCTGCTCTTTGTGGTCCTCCCGCTGTTCTCTGATAATTTGGTTGGTCTAGTTCCCGCAGGGGAGGGTAAAAATTATCCCTTAACTAACAAGCTGTCTTTTCTGTAGCGTGTACTACGTCGTGCGGTGTCTGGGATCCCTATGTTTAAACCAAAATTTAACGTACAAATCATTTGAATTTTTTATTTTCAGTTGAATAACATTTATTTTTATAGTTATTTAAGCGCAGTTTAATACCCCTTGTTGATCTTATTGCATTAAATAAAATCTGCAGTATTTTAATATTTATCACACTAACCTCCCTGCCGCCGTTGGATAAGCAGCTGCAGCAGCAAGTCGTATACTCCTAGCTCACTCATTTGTTACATAGTTTAATTCTTAATTTCTTTGCGTGCTTTTGGTACTTTCATTGTCTAATTCATAAATTTCGGGCGTATTATAGTATTTGAGAGCTGTAGCATCGCGTTTTAGTACCTGAATAGTGTAAAATCGCGTAATCTCCTTCCGCTGCCGAGCAGTGTGTCAGCAGTGCGCAAGTAGCAGCATTACTGCATTTACTAGGCAATCTTGTATTTTAACAACCGTTTAAATTTTATGTCGATTTGTTTGCGCTCTCTGTAGATTAGTTCAGACGTTCTTTGCACAACAGTTTTTAGCATGGATAGGGACTGCAACTGCTGTGTTCGGATGCTGGCTGAGTTGGCATCCCTTCGCTCCCAGCTTCAGGTAGTGTTGGCTTCGGTCACACAGCTTGAGGCTGTTGCCAATGGGCATCACTGTGGGGGTCCGGATGGGGATTTGTCGGGGACGGCCAGCTCGTCCCACGCATCCCCCGATCGGACTACGACTCTGGTTGCCCGGGATACTGTCCGCATTGAGGCTGATCCCTCACCTGTGGTAGAGTGAGAGGTCGTCTCAAGGTGTGGCAGGGGGCGAAAGACATTCCGGAGGGCTGAACGAAAGGCCTCTCCAGTTTGTCTGACGAACCGGTTTCAGGCTCTGTCTCAGGCTGATACTGACCTTCGGCCTGACATGGCTGCTTGTCCTGTTCCAGAGGTTACCCCTCAGTCTGCAAGATCCGGGCGGTCGCAGAGGGTGGGCTTACTGGTAGTTGGGAGCTCCAACGTCAGGCGCGTAATGGGGCCCCTTAGGGATATGGCAGCAAGAGAGGGGAAGAAAACAAATGTGCACTACGTGTGCATACCGGGGGGAGTCATTCCAGATGTGGAAAGGGTCCTTCCGGATGCCATGAACGGTACAGGGCGCACCCATCTGCAGGTGGTCGCTCATGTCGGCACCAATGATGTGTGTCGCTATGGATCGGAGGAAATCCTCTGTGGCTTCCGGCGGTTATCTGATTTGGTGAAGACTGCCAGTCTCGCTAGTGGGATGAAAGCAGAGCTCACCATCTGCAGCATCGTCGACAGGACTGACTGTGGACTTTTGGTACAGAGCCGAGTTGAGGGTCTGAATCAGAGGCTGAGTCGGTTCTGCGACCGTGTGGGCTGCAGATTCCTCGACTTGCGCCATAGGGTGGTGGGGTTTCGGGTTCCGATGGATAGGTCAGGAGTCCACTACACGCAACAAGCGGCTACACAGGTAGCAGGGGTTGTGTGGCGTGGGCTGGGCGGTTTTTTAGGTTAGATGACCTTGGGCAAGTACAGAAAGGGCAACAGCCTCAACGGGTGCGGGGCAAAGTCAGGACATGCGGGGATCAAGCAGCAATCGGTATTGTAATTGTAAACTGTCGAAGCTGCGTTGGTAAAGTACCGGAACTTCAAGCGCTGATAGAAAGCACCGAAGCTGAAATCGTTATAGGTACTGAAAGCTGGCTGAAGCCAGAGATAAATTCTGCCGAAATTTTTACAAAGGTACAGACGGTGTTTAGAAAGGATAGATTGCATGCAACCGGTGGTGGAGTGTTCGTCGCTGTTAGTAGTAGTTTATCCTGTAGTGAAGAAGAAGTGGATAGTTCCTGTGAATTATTATGGGTGGAGGTTACACTCAACAACCGAGCTAGGTTGATAATTGGCTCCTTTTACCGACCTCCCGACTCAGCAGCATTAGTGGCAGAACAACTGAGAGAAAATTTGGAATACATTTCACATAAATTTTCGCAGCATGTTATAGTCTTAGGTGGAGATTTCAATTTACCAGATATAGACTGGGACACTCAGATGTTTAGGACGGGTGGTAGGGACAGAGCATCGAGTGACATTATACTGAGTGCACATCCGACAATTACCTCGAGCAATTAAACAGAGAACCGACTCGTGGAGATAACATCTTGGACCTACTGATAACAAACAGACCCGAACTTTTCGACTCTGTATGTGCAGAACAGGGAATCAGTGATCATAAGGCAGTTGCAGCATCCCTGAATATGGAAGTTAATAGGAATATAAAAAAAGGGAGGAAGGTTTATCTGTTTAGCAAGAGTAATAGAAGGCAGATTTCAGACTACCTAACAGATCAAAACGAAAATTTCTGTTCCGACACTGACAATGTTGAGTGTTTATGGAAAAAGTTCAAGGCAATCGTAAAATGCGTTTTAGACAGGTACGTGCCGAGTAAAACTGTGAGGGACGGGAAAAACCCACCGTGGTACAACAACAAAGTTAGGAAACTACTGCGAAAGCAAAGAGAGCTTCACTCCAAGTTTAAACGCAGCCAAAACCTCTCAGACAAACAGAAGCTAAACGATGTCAAAGTTAGCGTAAGGAGGGCTATGCGTGAAGCGTTCAGTGAATTCGAAAGTAAAATTCTATGTACCGACTTGACAGAAAATCCTAGGAAGTTCTGGTCTTACGTTAAATCAGTAAGTGGCTCGAAACAGCATATCCAGACACTCCGGGATGATGATGGCATTGAAACAGAGAATGACACGCGTAAAGCTGAAATACTAAACACCTTTTTCCAAAGCTGTTTCACAGAGGAAGACCGCACTGCAGTTCCTTCTCTAAATCCTCGCACAAACGAACAAATGGCTGACATCGAAATAAGTGTCCAAGGAATAGAAAAGCAACTGGAATCACTCAACAGAGGAAAGTCCACTGGACCTGACGGGATACCAATTCGATTCTACACAGAGTACGCGAAAGAACTTGCCCCCCTTCTAACAGCCGTGTACCGCAAGTCTCTAGAGGAACGGAAGGTTCCAAATGATTGGAAAAGAGCGCAGGTAGTCCCAGTCTTCAAGAAGGGTCGTCGAACAGATGCGCAAAAGTATAGACCTATATCTCTGACGTCGATCTGTTGTAGAATTTTAGAACATGTTTTTTGCTCGAGTATCATGTCGTTTTTGGAAACCCAGAATCTACTATGTAGGAATCAACATGGATTCCGGAAACAGCGATCGTGTGAGACCCAACTCGCTTTATTTGTTCATGAGACCCAGAAAATATTAGATACAGGCTCCCAGGTGGATGCTATTTTTCTTGACTTCCGGAAGGCGTTCGATACAGTTCCGCACTGTCGCCTGATAAACAAAGTAAGAGCCTACGGAATATCAGACCAGCTGTGTGGCTGGATTGAAGAGTTTTTAGCAAACAGAACACAGCATGTTGTTATCAATGGAGAGACGTCTACAGACGTTAAAGTAACCTCTGGCGTGCCACAGGGGAGTGTTATGGGACCATTGCTTTTCACTATATATATAAATGGCCTAGTAGATAGCGTCGGAAGTTCCATGCGTCTTTTGGCGGATGATGCTGTAGTATATAGAGAAGTTACAGCATTATAAAATTGTAGCGAAATGCAGGAAGATCTGCAGCGGATAGGCACTTGGTGCAGGGAGTGGCAACTGACCCTTAACATAGAAAAATGTAATGTATTGCGAATACATAGAAAGAAGGATCCTTTATTGTATGATTATATGATAGCGGAACAAACACCGGTAGCAGTTACTTCTGAAAAATATCTGGGAGTATGCGTGCGGAACGATTTGAAGTGGAATGATCATATAAAATTAATTGTTGGTAGGGCGGGTACCAGGTTGAGATTCATTGGGAGAGTAATTAGAAAATGTAGTCCATCAACAAAGGAGGTGGCTTACAAAACACTCGTTCGACCTATACTTGAGTATTGCTCATCAGTGTGGGATCCGTACCAGATCGGGTTGACGGAGGAGATAGAGAAGATCCAAAGAAGAGCGGCGCATTTCGTCACAGGGTTATTTGGTAACCGTCATAGCGTTACGGAGATGTTTAACAAACTCAAGTGGCAGACTCTGCAAGAGAGGCGCTCTGCATCGCGGTGTAGCTTTCTGTCCAGGTTTCGAGAGGTTGCGTTTCTGGATGAGGTATCGAATATATTGCTTCCCCCTACTTATACCTCCCGAGGAGATCACGAATGTAAAATTAGAGAGATTAGAGCGCGCACGGAGGCTTTCAGACAGTCGTTCTTCCCGCGAACCATACGCGACTGGAACAGGAAAGGGAGGTAATGACAGTGGCACGTAAAGTGCCCTCCGCCACACACCGTTGGGTGGCTTGCGGAGCATAAATGTAGATGTAGATGTAGAACCTACGGACTTAAGTGCGGTTTTTCAAATGACACACATAAATGAACTGTTAGAAAACTGAATTTTACAGTATGAAAAATTGTAGTATCTCTGCAGCAAGCAAACTTTTACGTAAAACAAAATTCCAGGGCTTACACTTGCAGGCAAAAATTGTCCTCTGTAAGTAACATAAATTGCCCACGATAAGTACGAAGAGAAAGTCTGCAAAATTGACGTTCAGTGCTGGGATCTACATTTTTATTTATTAGCACCAAGAACAAATGATTTAAACTAAGTATCTGACTGGAGAAACAGAAAGGTCCCCATGACAGACTCTTCCTCTGAATGATCCGCCAACACAGTTGGGATCACTGGCTATTGTAGAATTGTAATCGTTTTCGTCTATTTCTTGAGGTATATCGTTGACATCTTCCTCCACCCACCATCTTACAATTTCATCAAATTTTGGATCGTTAAAAGTGGCACTTTCCTGCGAACACATTTTATGGAAGAAAACAGGTACGTAGTTCACAAGGCATGCTCCAGCAGACCTCACGAAACGTCAGTAACACGTGTCAACAAAAAACAAAGGAGGTGACAGTGCAAACGACAGCAAAACATTATAAGGCTGACGGTTTAAGGAAGGGCGCCGGATGGGGTGGTGGGGGGGGGGGGGGGGTTGGAAGTACACCGCCAGAAATGGTCGTGAATTCGTAAATTATCGCGCACTCTGAGAGACCACACCTGATGACATACGAGTTAAAGCTCCGAGATACCACAACAACATGCTTTTTTGTCGGCACACAGACAGATTTCTCAACGGATATCTCATTTGCAGTACATGATTACGAATATCATTCAAATGTGCGTCACAGATTTCTCTAATCTGTTTCATTCGTTACTTTTAGACAAATAACTTCGCAAAATATCAGACCACCTGTTTTTCAAATTCTTTTTTATTGACAATCAAATACCACACCAGCGTAACTTTTTATGCGCAAAATAGCTAGATCTCGAAGAGATGAACTTTTTGACAGTTCACTTGCTACATGCAGCACTTCGCGAAATATTTCAATTTTTCCCTCAAACTGATAACCAGGTCTCTGGTTTTTGTTAATTACCCTTATGTCTCTCAAGCAATTGCTTTCTTATTTTGTTTCTCCTTTTATTTTTTTTTCCTTGTGAAACTAAACCTCGCGCTCTTCAGTTTGATGCCCGTTTCTCATTCACCAAAATTCGGACAAAGATTTCCCTGAAATCACCAATTAACTTTTTCTTAATAAGCCTAATTACTTTTAATCAATCAAACCTTTATTTTCAAAAATAGACTCTCTTATTAAATTTCGGACATACGTCCGTTGTGTAATTCCTCGGAGTCTTACTTTCGCTCCGTTCAAACATTTGTCCAAAAAGGAGGAAGAGAGGTGAAATAGAATGGTGGCCATTAAAGTGGCGGAACATAACTATTTCTTTTTTCTTTATTTATTTATCTTGTATGTCCATCCTTCAGACTGGAGGTTTGAGGGACTTCGACCGGTCACTTATGCAATCAAATGGATCACCTGCAGCAGTCCTTACGATGTTATTTATTATATACCTACCTGTTTCGGTGCTTCAGTACACCATCTTCAGGCCTTAGCTGACCCTTAGATGATTATCTCCAGTCACATACACGTGGCCAACATCCATGAAATGGTTTTCGTAGATTACCTGTAAAAATGATGTTGTGCCTCCAACCACCAACTATCAGTTGGGAGTTACAGGTAATTTGCGAAAACACGTTAATAGATATTGGCCACTGAAGTAGCGTCTGTACGATTGGATTTAAACCTGTCAGCGTCAGTTAAGGCCTGAAGATGGTGTACTGAAGAACCGAAACTGGTAGCCATATAATAAATAACTTTGTAACGACGGCTGTAGGTGTTCCATTTTATTACATAACTATTTTCAATCAATGATTGGTTGAGTTGGACAAGAGGACCCAGTCCACTGCATGTAAACGCAGCGCACACCATAATGGAGCCACCACGACCTTGCACAATGCCTTGTTGATAACTTGGGGCCATTGCTTCATCGCGTCTACGCCAAACTCAAACCCAACCACCAGCTCTTATCAACTCAAATCGAGCTCATCTGGCCATTCCACGGTTTCCCAGTCGTGTAGTATGCAACCAAGGCACGACGCCAAGAGAGGCAGTGCAGGCGACGTCGTACTGTCACCGAATGAACTCGTGTCGGTCTGCTGCTGGCATAGCTCATTGTACGAAAATTCACCGCACTGTCCTAACGAATACGTTCATCATACGTCCAACATTGATTTCTGCGATTATTTCAAGCAGTGTTGCTGCTCTCTTAGGACTGACAACTCTACGCAAACGCCACTGCTCTTTGTCGTTAAGTGAAGGCCATCGGCCACTGCGTTGGCCATTGTGAGAGGAAAGGCCTGACATCTGGTATTCCTGGCACACTTTTGACCCTGTGAATATCGGAATATTGAATTTCCTAACGTTTTCCGAAATGGACTGTCCCATGCGTTTATCTTAAACTACTATTCACGTCAAGAGGCTACAATCACGTGGAAAACCTTTTCACACGAATCACCTGAGTGCAAATGAAAACTAGCCTGGCTGATGAACACCTGCTGTAAGGTATGTGTTTCATTCGGGATGCTACTCCATCTTATATTGCTAAACGTGTAAAGGATCTCTTGCGCACATCATTTAGTGAGGATCGCGTGCTGTTCCGCCACTTGTGTCGTACTTGGCCTCCCAGGTCCTCACAGCTCAGTCCGCGTATTAATTGGTTGTGGGGTTACCTGACGTCAAAAGTCTACCACAATCGTACGACGTCATTATGGAAGCTAAAAGATAACATCCGACGGCAGTTTTGCACCATACCTCGTGATATGTTGCACAATGCTGTTCACAATATTATCCCTCAACTACAGGTATTGCTAATGATTGGTGGCTGACTTGTTGAGCATTTGTTATAAAAACATCGTCATTAATAAAAATCTGTTGCTATGCTAATTATTGCTTTTGTATTATGTGAAGCGCCGTCTATTGATCATTTATTGCACTTGTTTTTGGTTACAATAAAACCGCGTGTCATTTCAATTAATTTTAATTAATTATTAATGTTAATTTTCAAATTATCCGTGAAATATTGAACTTTCAAATGTTAATGGACTTATGGGCCTCCCTATGTATAGACTGTAATATGAAAGTCAGCCGTTATATTATTTTGTCAAGGGCGTTGGCCCTAACCTATCTTCGAGGTCTCCGTGACGTTATCTTTCAACAAGGTAAGTCAAAACCGAATGATACGACTGCTGTCTTGGCGTACCTCGATACAAAGACTGTTCGACTGTTGCTCTGGCCCAGCACATTCTCTGGATCTCTCACCTACGGAAAACGTCTGATCTTGGTTTACCGAGAGACTGACACACCACTCATTGCAGGCCACTACGACTGATGAACTCTGGCGCGCACAGAATGACATATCCGTATATTCCATGAAAGGGGTGGACAAGAACCGCTGTTGCTGTCAGAGGTGGCAGCCCTCTGTACTAAATTTCCCACATGTAGATCTTCAAATCACCTACTAATTTATCATGTGTTTTACATACTATAAAGCATACACACAACAAGTAATACACTAAAAGATGCGCAGTAAATTATACACTCTAAGACATAAAAAAGAACCCAACCCACCAGGAAGGAATTACCCTAATGGGATGGAAATCAGTACATGTGATTTACATGTACAAACAAACAAACAAACGATTACAATTTTTTTTAAAAAAGGATGATCTACTCAAGAGAAAGAGCTTCACAAATTGAGTAAGGCAGTTACGAGTTGGTCCACATTTGCCCCTTATGCAAGCAGTTATTCGGCTTGGCGTTGATTGATACATTTGTTAGATGTCCTCTTGAAGGATATTGTGCCGAATTCTGTTCACGGGGCGCGTTAGATCGTCAAAATCCAGAGACGTTTGGAAGGCCTTGCCCATAGTGCAACAAACGTTCTCCACTGGGTTGAGGTCCGACGATCTTGCTGACCAAGGTAGCGTTTGGCAAGAACGAAGACAAGCTGTGTGCGTGGCGGGAGAGAGGGGCAGGAGTCAGGGGAGGCTTATCCTGCTGAAATATAAGCTCACGATGGCTTGCCACGAAGGATAAACAAGACGGGGGTCGGAATGTCGTTGACGCTGTGCTATAAGGTTTTCTGCCTTTTCTTTAGTTCGACGACTTTCATTTTGGCATTGTATTCGGCCGGAGTTCATCCATTCTTGCCAACACCATCGAATAATGGCACCGCTCCTGTTCAAATGTCGAGCAATTTGCCGATTACTCCAACCGGCTTCTCTGAACCCAACCACACGTCCTCTCTCAAATGCTGACATCTACGAATACTGCTCACGCGCCTACCTGCCAGATATATACTGGACATTAAAATTGCTACACCAAGAAGAAATGCAGATGATAAACGGGTATTCATTGGACAGATATATTATACTAGAACTGACGTGTGATTACATTTTCACGCAATTTGGGTGCATAGATCCTGAGAAATCAGTACCCAGAACAACCACCTCTGGCCGTAATAACGGCTTTGATACGCCTGGGAATTGATTCAAACAGAGCTTGGACGGCGTGTACAGGAACAGCTGCCCATGCAGCTTCAACACGATACCACAGTTCATCAAAAGTACTGACTGGCGTATTGTGACGATCCAGTTGCTCGGCCACCATTGAATGTGGAGAATGTGCTGGCCAGGGCAACAGTTGAACATTTTCTGCATCCAGAAAGGCCCATACAGGACCTGCAACAAGCGGTCGTGCATTATCCTGCTGAAATGTAGGGTTTCGAAGGGATCAAATGAAGGGTAGAGCCACGGGTAGTAACACATCTGAAATGTAATGTCCACTGTTCAAAGTGCCGTCAATGCGAACAAGAGGTGACCAAGACGTGTTACCAATGGCACCCCATCCCATCACGCCGCGTGATACGCCAGTATGGCGATGACGAATACACGCTTCCAATGTGCGTTCACCGCGATGTCACCAAACACGGATGCAATCATCATGTTGCTGTAAACAGAACCTGGATTCATCCGAAAAAATGACGTTTTGCCATTCGTGCACCCAGGTTCGTCGTTGAGTACACCATCGTAGGCGCTCCTGTCTGTGATGCAGCTGATAGTCCATGTTGCTGCCAACGTCGTCGAACTGTTCGCGCAGATGGTTGTTGTCTTGCAAACGTCCCCATCTGTTGACTCAGGGATAGAGACGTGGCTGCACGATCCGTTACAGCCATGAGGATAAGTTGCCCGTCATCTCGACTGCTAGTGATACGAGGCCGTTGGGATCCAGCACGGCGTTCCGTATTACCCTCCTGAACCCATCGATTCCATATTCTGCTAACAGTCATTGGATCTCGACCAACGCGAGCGGCAATGTTGCGATACGATAAACCGCAATCACGATAGGCTACAATCCGACCTTTATCAAAATCGGAAACGTGATTGTTCGCATTTCTCCTCCTTACACGAGGCATCACAACAACGTTTCACCAGGCAACGCCGGTCAACTGCTGTTTGTGTATGAGAAATCGGTTGTAAACTTTCATGTCAGGACGTTGTAGGTGTCGTCACCGGTGCCAACCTTGTGTGAATGCTCTGAAAACCTAATCATTTGCATATCACAGCATCTTCTTCCTGTCGGTAAAATTTCGCGTCTGTAGCACGTCATCTTCGTGGTGTAGCAATTATAATGGCCAGTAGTGTAGTTACTGCCCAACTGTGTAGGAAGAATGAAATTCTTAAGCACTATGCTCTGGTATCGACGTGTCCCCTGTTTACTGTCCTCGTCAGCTGCACTGACAAATTGCACTGCAGCATGTCACATTCATCCACCGTCCGCATAAGTTTATACTTTTGCATTTTCCGCCGGTACCTGTATGACTATCAGTTTGTGGCCAATTGGAAACTCCTTCCTAGTGCGTCGTTTTTTGGATATATTGTGTCGTAGATTGTATTGCCTCACTGGCTAACCTTTTTGATGTTGCAACTGTAATGGTCAGTAGTGTAGACTGACCTTGTGGAATCAGCTCCAGGTAAAGCAAGTAGTGACCTCTCTTGATCGATAGGAATTTGGGATTCAGTAATTCATGAACGAAAGAGACAACTTAGAAACACTAGTACGTCATTGAATAAGCCCCGAGTTTATGGCTTCCATCTCTTGGACGATCGAAGTTACAAGATAAAGAAGCATGTATTTGATCCACAAAGTTACAGCAATGTTTCCAATTCCTTTGTGAGAGGAATATAATTTTCTGCTGAAAATTGCAAAGTAATGTCACGAAGAAGTCTCTTGGATTTTGCAATGGAAACTGATAGTGAATCAGTGCTGGCTGATCACCATTTCGTAGCTTGTGGGGGGTAACGATGAACATGAAGACTTCAAAAAACTAAGGAAATGACAGCTTATCTAATCACGGTTAACCTACGGTGATACACATGATGAGGTGCAGGCTTATAGCGTCTGCAGCATCATCATGATCGGCAGAAAAGGAATGCAGTTCATTCCAAGTGACTGAAGATTATCTACAAGACGTATTTCTCTTAGTGATATAGGAAAGGAGTAATGTCGAACAGCCAGGTGAGTCAAAGATAATGAAAGCCATGCATTAGCCGCATAATGTCTTAGTTATGATCGCACTCTTCTTGTAAACATAGTTCTTTGCTTTGATTTACGACGTAGTACCACAAATCACTGGTTACATAAAGTCTTCTAGGAAAACTGCAGCCATTTTAAGCGTCTAACGGAATCCTGTACCTGGTTCGCAACCAAATTTTTATTTGTTTTGTTTTCAGCCAATATTGTTTTTTGATATGCACCATCTTCAGACCCGTGGTAAAAATTACAATGCAAAAAGCAGTAACTATCACACAAAATATTCGTGCTAAACAGAAAAATCTTTCTACCTTTTTTAATATTTCTATTTACGGCTGAAATCATCGATGCAGTAACCGCTTTGTGATCGCTGATTCCCTGTTCTGCGTTAACTGTTTCAAATAGTTCGGGGCTAGGCCCCCTGGCTCAGCAGCTGTTGTGGCTGAACACCTAAAGGATAATTTGGAAAATATTTCGAGTAGATTTCCCCACCATGTTATAGTTCTGGGTGGAGATTTTAATTTGCCGGATATAGACTGGGAGACTCAAACGTACATAACGGGTGGCAGGGACAAAGAATCCAGTGAAATTTTTTTAAGTGCTTTATCTGAAAACTACCTTGAGCAGTTAAACAGAGAACCGACTCGTGGCGATAACATATTAGACCTTCTGGTGACAAACAGACCCGAACTATTTGAAACAGTTACGCAGAACAGGGAATCAGCGATCACAAAGCGATTACTGCATCGATAATTTCAGCCGTAAATAGAAATATTAAAAAAGGTAGGAAGATTTTTCTGTTTAGCAAAAGTGACAAAAAGTAGATTACAGAGTACCTGATGGCTCAACACAAAAGTTTTGTCTCAAGTACAGATAGTGTTGAGGATCAGTGGACAATGTTCAAAACCATCGTACAATATGCGTTAGATGAGTATGTGCCAAGCAAGATCGTGAGAGATGGAAAAGAGCCACCGTGGTACAACAACCGGGTTAGAAAACTGCTGCGGAAGCAAAGGGAACTTCGCAGCAAACATAAACATAGCCAAATCCTTGCAGACAAACAAAAATTCCGCGAAGCGAAATGTAGTGTGAGGAGGGCCATGCGAGAGGCGTTCAATGAATTCGAAAGTAAAGTTCTATGTACTGACTTGGTAGAAAATCCTAAGAAATTTTGGTCTTATGTCAAAGCGGTAGGTGGATCGAAACAAAATGTCCAGACACTCTGTGACCAAAATGGTACTGAAACAGAGGATGACAGACTAAAGGCCAAAATACTAAATGTCTTTTTCCAAAGCTGTTTCACAGAGGAAGACTGCACGGCAGTTCCTTCTCTAGATTGTCGCACAGATGACAAAATGGTAGATACCGAAATAGACGACAGAGGGATAGAGAAACAATTAAAATCGCTCAAAAGAGGAAAGGCCGCTGGACCTGATGGGATACCAGTTCGATTTTACACAGAGTACGCGAAGCAGCTTGGCCCCCTTCTTGCAGCGGTGTACCGTAGGTCTCCAGAAGAGCGTAGCGTTCCAAAGGATTGGAAAAGGGCACACGTCATCCCCGTTTTCAAGAAGGGACGTCGAACGGATGTGCAGAACTATAGACCTATATCTCTAACGCCGATCAGTTGTAGAATTTTGGTACACGTATTATGTTCGAGTATAATGACTTTTCTGGAGATTAGAAATCTACTTTGTAGGAATCAGCATGGGTTTCGAAAAAGACGGTCGTGTGAAACCCAGCTCGCGCTATTCGTCCACGAGACTCAGAGAGCCATAGACACGGGTTCACAGGTAGATGCCGTGTTTCTTGACTTCCGCAAGGCGTTCGATGCAGTTCCCCACAGTCGTTTGATGAACAAAGTAAGAGCATATGGACTATCAGACCAATTGTGTGATTGGATTGAAGAGTTCCTAGATAACAGAACGCGCATGTCATTCTCAATGGAGATAAGTCTTCCGAAGTAAGAGTGATTTCAGGTGTGCCGCAGGGGAATGTCATAGGACCGTTGCTATCCACAATACACATAAATGACCTTGTGGATAACATTGGAAGTTCACTGAGGCTTTTTGCAGTTGATGCTGTGGTGTATCGAGAGGTTGTAACAATGGAAAATTGTACTGAAATGCAGGAGGATCTGCAGCGAATTGACGCATGGTGCAGGGAATGACAATTCAATCTCAATGTAGAAAAGTGTAATGTGCTACGAATACATAGAAAGATAGATCCCTTATTATTTAGCTACTAAATAGCAGGTCAGCAACTGGAAGCAGTTAATTCCGTAAATTATCTGGGAGTACGCAATAGGAGTGATTTAAAATGGAATGATCATATAAAGTTGATCGTCGGTAAAGCAGATGCCAGACTGAGATTCATTGGTAGAACCCAAAGGAAATGCAATCCGAAAACAAAGGAAGTAGGTTACAGTACGCTTATTCGCCCACTGCTTGAATACTGCTCAGCAGTGTGGGATCCGTACCAGATAGGGTTGATAGAAGAGGTTGAGAGGATCCAACGGAGAGCAGCGCGCTTCGTTACAGGATCATTTAGTAATCGCGAAAGCGTTACGGAGATGATAGATAAACTCCAGTGGAAGACTCTGCAGGAGACACGCTCAGTAGCTCGGTACGGGCTTTTGTTAAAGTTTCGAGAACATACCTTCACCGAAGAGTCAAGCAGTATATTGCTCCCTCCTACGTATATCTCGCGAAGAGACCATGAGGATAAAATCAGTGAGATTAGAGCCCACACAGAAGCATACCGACAATCCTTCTTTCCACGAACAATACGAGACTGCAATAGAAGGGAGAACCGATAGAGGTACTCAGGGTACCGTCAGCCACACACCGTCAGGTGACTTGCGGAGTATAGATGTAGATGTAGATGTAGAAATATCGTCTAGCATGAAATTCGTCAAAACATACGTCGGAAATAGCACTATTATACAAAGTCTCTTGACTATGTGTGCCGGCCGAAGTGGCCGTGCGGTTAAAGGCGCTGCAGTCTGGAACCGCAAGACCGCTACGGTCGCAGGTTCGAATCCTGCCTCGGGCATGGATGTTTGTTATGTCCTTAGGTTAGTTAGGTTTAACTAGTTCGAAGTTCTAGGGGACTAATGACCTCAGCAGTTGAGTCCCATAGTGCTCAGAGCCATTTGAACCATTTGACTATGTGTACCCGCTACTAAAGTGCTATACTATAGTAGATATGGTAACAGAAACGAGTAAAATAAAATAAAATAAACTCCCTCTATGAGTCATCAGCGTTCTCACGGGTTTGACGCGAAATGCCACAACTTTCTCTGCCGCGCTAACCTCTTCATCTCAATCATTTCCACTCAACATGTTTCTGTTGGATATATTCCAAACTCTTTGTTCCCCTACAGTTATTACCTTCTACAGGTCCCTCTAGTACCACGGAAGCTTTCCCTGATGTCTTAACACATGTCCTATCATCCTGTCTCTTAACATTCTCAATCTCCTCCACACGTTCCTTTCCTCGCTGTTTCTCTGAAGAATCTCCTTATCAGTCCACACAATGTTCAACAGTCTTCTATGACGCCAAATCGCAAACGCTTCGATTCGTATCAAACGGTAATGGCACTGAAAGCTGGCTAAGGCCGGAGATAAGTTCAGCAGAAGTTTTTGCGAAGAACCTAACGGTGTTCCGAAAGGATAGGCTAAACACCGTTGGCGGTGGAGTGTTTATTGCTGTTAGAGGTAGTTTATCTTGTCGCGAAATTGAAGTAGATAGTTCCTGTGAGTTAGCAACCGGAATAAAATAACAATTCAATGCTTTTTCCGACCTCCAATGCAGATGATACTATCGCTAAAAGGTTCAAAGAAAACTTGAGTTTAATTTTAAACTGGTACCAGACTCATACAATTATAGTTGGTCAAGACTTTAATTTATACTCGATATGTTGGCGAAAATACATATTTAAATCCGGATGTACGCATAAAACATCATCCGAAATTGTGCTAAAAGAATTCTCTGAAAATTATTTCGAGCAGTTTGTTCATGAGCCCAAGCGAATTGTAAACGGCTGTGAAAAAACACTTGACCTCTTAGCAACAAATAACCCTGAGCTAATAACGAGCATCAAAATGAATACAGGGATTAGTGAATACAGTGTTGTCGTAGCGAGACTGAATGTTGTAACACCCAAAACCTCGAAAAGTAAACCAAAAATAAACATATTCAAAAAAGCAGATAAAAATTCCTTGACCTTTCCCTAAGAGACAATATCCACTCCTTCAAACTTGACAATGTAAGTGTAGATCAGATGTGGCTTGAATTCAAATTGAGAGATTTATACCAAATAAATAAATAAACAAACGACGGAGCTGATATTCCTTGGCACACAAAGCGGGTCAGAACACTGTTGCAGAAACGACGAAAAAGCACGCCAAATTCAAACGAACGCAAAATCTCCAATATTGGTGATCTGTTACAGAAACTCAATATTTAGCGTGGACGTGAATGTGAAATGCTTGTAATAGATTCCACAACGAAACTTTACCTCGAAACCTGACAGAAAATACAAAGAGATTCTGGTCGTATGTAAAGTATGCTACCGGCAAGACACAGTCAGTGCCTTCTCTGCGCTATAGCAATGGAAATACTACCGACGACAGTGCTGCAAAATCAGAATTACTAAAGACAGCCTTTCGAAATTCATTCACCAAAGAAGATGAAGTAAATATTCCAGAACTGCTATTGAGACTGGCCAGTTGCGCAAGTTCCACCAGCGCCACGGTCGGATTTGAGGATGAAGATATCGACTTCGCCTTGGCTATTTTCTGGCCGATTACAATCCACCAATGACCGGACGACAATGGACAGAAGCCTACTCGGAAGACAGAAGAGCAGATCTCGCCCGTTTGCTTATAGATCAGCATCCAGGGTTGATTTAGAGAGGAAACGTCGTTTAGTGATCTTTTAGGAGTGAACACACGGTTGTTGTAAATTGCATTTGCTATGTAGTCTAAAGTTTACCTACGATTATTTGCACTTAGCCATTGAGGGATTCTCTTGTGTTATATTACACTCATTGTTGCACACTTCATTATTAAACAAGTCAACAATATAAATAAACCTATTAACTCATTTGTGTCACTTTGTTACTAATTTATTGGAGTGTTGCGGAACCTACGTTCTCCTATCCTGTTACCTGGGGCATAGCTGTGTAATGGTGGCAGGGAGAAAATTTGCCTAGCAGTGTACTGCACCAGAAGCCGTTTCACGAACTCACAAACTCGGCCTACCGTAACAACAGTGACAACTCGGCTTCCACAGCAGTAGCAACGAGGCCTTTACAACAAAATTGGTGACGAGGGTGTACAAAAGGCTGTATATCAATTAGGTTCCTTCCAGAGTATGCTGATGCAATAGCTCCATACTTAACAATTATATATAACTGCTCGTTCGGTGAAAAATCCCTACCAAAACACTGGAAAGTTGCACAGGTCACCAGTATTCATGAAAGGCATTAGGAGTAACCCACCAAATTACGGACCCATACCATTAATTTCTAAATGCATCATGATCTTGGAATATATATTGTGTTCGAACGTTATGAATTATCTCGAAGAGATCGTTATATTGACGCATAGTCAACACGTTTCTTGTGGAACACAACTAGCTCTTTATTTACACGAGGTACTGAGAGCTATCGATAATGGATTTCAAACAGATTCCGTATTTCCAGATTTCCAGAAGGCTTTTGACACCGTACCTCACAGGCGGCCTGTAATCAGATTGCGTGCTTATGAAATATCGCCTCAGGTATGCGACTGGATTCGTGATTTCCTGCCAAAGAGGTCACAGTTCGTAGTTATTGGCAGAAAGATCTTGAGTAAAACAGAAGTGATTTCTGGAGTTTCCATAGATAGCGTTATAGGTCCTCTGTTGTTCCTTATCTGAGTAACCCTCTAAGGTTGTTTGTAGATGATGCTGTCGTTTATCGACTAGTGAAGTCATCAGAATATCAAAATCAAGTGAAAAACAATGTCAATAATATCATATGCTTTTTTATGTTTACTTCAGAAGCTGGAGTGGAAAATTTGTACACCAACCTGAGAAAATTTTGTGTCAGTTTCAGCAAAAAGAGAATTTCGCAGCGATTGTTTTGGCACATAGGGAAGAGAACAGACTGGTGACGTAAGCACTCATCGAGATTCACACCATACACCAGTATTAGTGCCACCACACCGAAAAAAATAGTGGGAAGTCTAGTAGTTCGTGTATCTTTTATAGTAGTTGGGTTGTATGACTAAGTAGTAGACTTAGATGGAACGAGAATGACTGAAGTGAATGTGTAGTTTAAGCTGGGTTAGTACTTTGAGTGCATGAAAGGTTGTGGGAAATTAACACTACACTATAACACTTTACAACACCTCACTACTGCTGAAGATTATAAAGTTTCAGACACAGAAAATTGATCATTTAAAATTATTGGTGTAATAAAATCAAATAAGAATTGTAGAATAGAACAAAATTTTATTTTTCTCAAAAGAGCTCTGTAAACCATTCCATTTATTTTTTTGTATTCTTGGAATAATCATGTAAAGCAATCCTTTACAATTTCATTATAATTCTACCTGTATTTGTGCTGTAAACGTATTTGTAAAAATATGACACTAAGTCTCCATGCAAGCATTGTGCAGACTATGGGAGATGAGTTGATGGTGACGTATCTGGCAGTTGGAGAGGTCACTGACACCGGAGTGGCCATAGCTGCTGGGCAGGTGGGGCGCCAAGCAGACAGCACAATCAAGGTCGTCAGCTAGCCTTGTGAGATGGAGGGGACGCAAAGCTCTCCAGGGGGCGGTGGCCCCAAAGCGACCGCAGGGCAGCTGGTCAGCATGACATCATCAGGTTACGTGAATGGAGGCAGGTGCGAATGACTCTTCACACCACAAGCTATCAACAAAGGGCTGGTGCCCTGCCACCATGTGAGCACTTTCGCTGCCACTTCCCACTGCAAGGTCCCGAGGGACCTACCGCTGAATGGAAGGTCGAGCGTGGGCCACCGGGACTTGGCTGACTGCAGAGCACTGAATGGAGTTACTTATGTGTCTGGAGACATGTATCGACGTAGACGGTGGGAGATAATTCACCTCCAACCTGTGTCCATATGCTGCCCGCGTCATCCCATGAACGTCTTTGACAGTGGCAACGCATTGCCGACCACCACTTCATCCAAGATGGGCAGCAATCGAGATGCCATTGATTGCTGCCACAGACAAGGTCCAGCCACACCGTGGATGCTGCCTGTACTGTACATGCCGAGAAAAAGGGATAATCCATCTTGGCAAACTCATCCCGCATAGCTGCCACATTTAAACTGTAACAAGACATGTGTAGTGCTGTGTTTAATCGTGTGACAATTGTAAATTTAAAAAAAAAAATCATTGGAGCCCCTAAAGACCTTTGAGAAGGGAGGTTGTTTTCAATTATGTTTGTTTTATATGTGCCTTGCTGTTTACTTTTTTTGAAAGATTACATGTATTTTATGAGTTTTGTGCAGATTCACTTGTTTTATGTCACTCATAAGTTGTTTTGTGATGTTGACACTTACATCTTTGTACTAAAGGTACAGATTAAGACATGTTAAAGAAAGCAGAATAGATGACACATACAGAATGAAAACTAGGAATCTTTTGTATTAAGTGAATGTGAGAACGTTTGTGATCGATGTTCTGTAGGGAATGAATGCAGCCATTTGTATAATTGAGGAGGGGTAGTAATTTTCCATGGGGCAGAGAATCCTCAAGACAACATCATTGTATTCTGGTTAGGGAAATACCCTTCTCAGGCCCCAATTTAAGGATGAATGAGTAGATAAATGTCTGCATGACCCTGTAACCGTTTAGTAATTGTTATTTAAGTGTGGGTCTTCATGAATATGACCCGACGGTATGCCCAAAACATTTTTATTTCTCACTTTAATTTTGTAGGCATGCAGCAGAGAGAGTATGGGTGGCCCCTGGTTGAATGTGGTAAAGACAGAGAATAACAATGTGCTTTGGTTTATGGTGAACACAGATTGTTTCATGTTTATTTCTTTGATAATGACCCAAATAAAGTGTCACAATTTATTCTGTTCCATGTCACACTAACCTTTTTAAAGTGTAACACTTCCCAAGAATAAATTTAAGATGAATGAGGAGGTTGTGAGAGATTGCAGGGCATTCTCACTTGTAACATGGTGTTATGCCGCGTAATGTTCTTAGGGAAGTTGATCTTTATTACTTGGTTGCTATACCCGGATACGATCTGACTTGGTATATAATGATGAAATGGTGGGTAGTAGTTAACGCTCTTGCTTGTATGCTCTAGTGAAGGAATAGCGGTAAGCTTTATCTGCGTTCAAAGGAATAGGGTGCTAATTTAAACGACTGCAGTAAAAGCGTACAGTGGCTGAGGGCCGAGGGGAGCGTTTTCTCTGCAGAACCTGGGTGAAAACATTTGCGGACCATTGAGTTCCGCGGTCTCATTGTGCAGACCCGATGGATGGCGCCATTCGGTCAGTGGGCGCTGACTGGCACCAAGGAGTCGTCGCTGCAATGGACAGAGCATTGAGGACTGGCAATGAAGCCGAGGATGGGCCAGACTGCCGAGTTCCGCAGTCTCATTATGTAGTCACATTGGATGGCGCCAGTCGGTTGGCAGCCAAGTCCAGGTAGGCTGACTAGCACCAAGAAGTCGCCGCTGCAATGAGCAGAGCATTGAAAACAGGCAATAAGGCAATGGGCACTTCTAAGGCAAGAATCTCATGTTACAACTGTGACCTTTCTGCGAATTTCCGTGGAACAGGACACTGGCATCCAGACGTCCAGACTCTGTTACAAAACATATTTGTAAAGGCACAAAGCTTTTAGCGAGTTAATGACCATGAGACGTGGGACTTACGGCTTGCAAGAAAGGTGTGGATGGGGCATAATCAATTACCGTTGGTTGCACAGAAAACACATACACTTTATTTTTAAAAAACGAAACTCAACAATCATTTTTAAAAGATTTTACTACACTGGCAGCTGAAAGCCTTATTAGAAGTGTTGCAAGTTATTATCGGCTGAAGGCTACAAGAAATGTTACACACAATCAACGGCTGATGGTCTGATTAAGAAGGTTCAAAATTATTTGTCGGATGAAGGCCAGAAGCAATTTAAAAAATACAAAACGACTGAAGACCTGAATTACCAATAAGGTGGACAACTACATGTTAAAAATACTAAAACCCTTTCCAATAATCTTAATAACTTGTAACAAGCTATAATGAAGGCCGAAGGATTGAAAATTATTTGTTAGCTGAAGGCCACAAGCAATGTTACAAACAATTAACAGCTGAAGGCCTGATTAAGAAAGGATTCAAAATTATTGGAGGCTGAAGGGCACAAGCAATTTTCAGAATACTCAACAGCTGAAGGCCTGAATTACAAGTAAGGAAGGCAGTTGCATGTTAAAATACTAAAGCCTTTTTAAAACAATCTTAACGAACTCTAACAGGCTATAGTGACGGCTGCAGGCCTTATTAAGAGAAAATTGAAAATAATTAGTTGGCTGAATGCCATAAGCAGTGTTACAAAAAATTAACGGCTGAAGGCCAGAATTACAAGTGAGGAAGGCAATAACATGTTAAAACATTAGGGTAAATTTTAAACAATTATGACAACTTGTCCAAATAAGATGGAGTGATCCACAGACAGTGCTCCCTGGATCAACCTGATGAAGGTGACCACAGCTGCGTAAGCGGTGCGACAGGCAGCCAAGAGTTGTATTCACGTAACAGGATGGCAACTCACACTAGGGGTAGCTTAAGCGCCGACCAACCGACTAACCAATCCGCCTAACGTCCGATCATCGGTACAACAATGGAATATTTTTTAGGCAAAGAGGGGACGGACAGCACCACGTCTTCAGAAACACACCCAAGGCCGAAGGAAACGCTAGAACCAAGGCAAACCTCCCAAAAACACATGCACAGTACAATTCAAGAGGCTGTCGAACTACACGCCGTGTCAGACAGCATCAACATGACGAGGAAAGGTACACTGCCGGAAAAGTACGCTAACCTCCAGGGCAGGTAACTGGGGCGTCAGCGGCCACAAGGCAGAAAATACCGCTGGTTGCACTTCACAAATAAGAATAATATATATATATATATATATATATATATATATATATATATATATATATATATATACATATAGACAGTAACTGTTCTCGAAAGAACAGATTACTGTTGTTGACCGTGCAGCTTTTCCCTGGAATAAATGATGACTAACTGAAACCCTCAGCTGCCGACAGGCGTTGTTGATATACCTCGATATGGACAGCTGAAAATGTGTGTCCCGACCGGGTCTCGAACACGGGATCTCCTGCTCACCGGGCAGACGCTCTATCCATCTGGGCCACCGAGGACACAGATGAGTAGCGCGACTGCAGGGACTTATCCCTTGCACGCCCCCGTGAGACTCACATTCCCAACTGTCCACAGTTCTACATATGTAATGTAGCTTATAGACATTTGCCCATTCACTCATTACTCGCGCACGCTTTGGCGATTCCCGTAACAGTTTGGGCAACCTGTGCGCATTCGCACAGATGAAGGTCAATGGCTGGGTAGCCTTTAACTATATATATATATGAAGACAGTAACTGTTCTCGAAAGAACAGATTACTCTTGTTGACCGTGCAGCTTTTCTCTGGAATAAATGATGACTAACTGAAACCCTCAGCTGCCGACAGGTGTTGTTGATATACCTCGATGTGGACAGCTGAAAATGTGTGTCCCGACCGGGTCTCGAACCCGGGATCATCTGCTCACATGGCAGACGCTCTATCCATCTGAGCGGGACACACATTTTCAGCTGTCCACATCGAGGTATATCAACAACACCTGTCGGCAGCTGAGGGTTTCGGTTAGTCATCATATAATAAGAATAATACTAAATCCAAACTAACATCAAGGAGCAGAAGGTGGCTAATAGCTTCCGCCAACCTGACAGACTCCACTTGTTGCAGTTGGTCTCACCGACCCTGGGAGCAGCAACATGCAAACAAAAGCGAGATCTCAAACAGTGGAGGTTTCAGTACTGGGCACGGTTCACTCAACTTCAAACGGCCTGGGTTCGGTCGTCGGCAACAGCCCCTCAGTCCAACAGTGCCTGCACTCTGCCAGCAGTCCCGGCCTGCCCTCGTATTGCGGACCTCCTCACTGCTCCGTCCGAAGCCGAACTGCCTGACACACACCACAACCCGTGATACTAGCTGTGGCACCAAATATAGTACCACAGTACTGGCTATCGATAACCGCTGCTGCTGCCACTCACAGACAAACAATACTAGCAACTCAGTGGCACCATTACACAAGAAGGAATCGAGATGCCACCACTGCGATTACACAACGTCAAGTTACAAACGGCAAGAACGTGAGCGTGGAAAGTTCGAAATGGACGCAATAGGGGAGATAACGGTCTTTTTATGGAAGGCTGTGGTTCCATCCAGGTCATGTTGTTTCAAAAGACACGGCGTAAACCCACGTGAAAGAGGCCGTGACGCTGAATCTTTTTGTGTCCTTTTCTCCCAATTAACTTTAAAGTCTCTGATTGGTCAAATCTATGTATGCAAAGCAAGGGGCAGTCTCCCATCTTCGAATGCGGCGCTCCAGCACGTAATTGGCTTGTGCTAAAGTGGGAGTAGTCTAAGAAGTAAATGTGCTTTGCTACCAAGCTGACGAGGAAAGCTGAGAGAAACAGAGGAGTTCACTCTTGTACTGGTGCTTCGCTAGTAAAGAACTGCAGGTCTTTACCTAAACGGTGAGACTTCTGTCCTTTGCCACTTAGAGCCTGTGCCAGTCACCATCTGAACCGTTAGAGGTAGCGATTCTGACATCACCCACACAACAAGTGATGCATGGGTGTACTTATTTGTTTTGAGTCAGGCGTCTAAACATTTGACATATTCCGTCATGCATAGTCGTGACACGGAGTCAGATTGGTTTGGCAGACCAGCAAACGGGTCCACCTGCACACTGGATTCCACCGGCTTTTCAGGGGCTCATAGGGAAATACCTGCATTACGAATTAGCCGAACGCGAGACCGCACACTTGCATTTTTCGGGCGCACGCCATTAATAACAGATTGCTGCCGTCCATGACTTCAGTCGCTGAATGCATCGTGGTGTGCCGACCTGACCGTCAGAAGGGTACAATATTCGCTGCTAGGGCGTAGGGGTCCAAAATATGCTACTCAGTACCCTGTTCTTTGGAATCATATTTTTCTTTATGGAATGGTAGAGTATAGATGCTTGATTGTGGGGTAGTTTTTGTGCCATACCCAAGATTCACGTGTATGAAGTCAGATAAAGCGATTAGTGTTCTGGTTAGTGTCATGTGTCGATCGCCAGCTGTTCATTTTGTCCACCATAGACCCCATATTAGTGAAAGCGTTTGTCAAATAAAAATGTTTGTGTGACGTTTCTTTAGCCATTTTATTTGTCTTGTGATGTTAAGAATGAATAAATCTATCGTTATTTGGATCACAGGTCCTCCCTATGTTCTGATTAACATTACCTTGCAATTTTTATTGAAGTGTTGATTACAAAAGAAAGTAGGAAACTTGCATACCATTAAAACAATGGCGTTTATCGTTGCGGCAGAATTCTCTCACGAAATTTCAATCATCAACCTTTTCCTCCATATGCGAAAATATTTTTTTGACGCCGACCTACATAGGGAGAAACGATCATCATAATAAAATAAGGGAAATCAGAGTTCGCACGGAAAGATATAGGTGTTCGTTTTGTCCACGCGCTGTTCGAGAGTGGAATAATACAGAATTATTGTGAAAGTGATTCGATGATCCCACTTAAGTGTGATTTTCAGATTATACGTGTGGATGTAGATGTAGAAAAGGCTCATTTTATGGTTACCAAAAGACGTAATTACTGTTATATTAAATCCACCAGCGTTAGAAACCGCAGGTGAACAAAGATAACAACTGTCATGTTTAAATGCAAATAAGAAAACAGCACAGGTGCCAACAATGACGATTACTTACGTGAATTCGCCTTTTCTTTTAACAGAATACTGTTAGATTTTTTTAAAAAGTAAGTAAGCAGTTTCTTCTTTCTCCTAGTTACAAGATGTGCTCTTTTTCGGAAAAAAAATTTGAAGCGTTTATTTGATATGGTGCGTAGAACGAATACCATCTGGCAGTACGTATGCTTTTTTTCGTTTCTGTTAGCCAAGTGTACTTTAGTGTAGCTCTTCTGTTACTATCGAGTGCACGTAGTAGAGATTATTTGCATTCATATGTGTCAGTAGTATGTATGATGGTACGTTTTTGCATATTTCATGGTATACTTGTTAAAGTAGTGTCAGCCGGCCGAAGTGGCCGTGCGGTTAAAGGCGCTGCAGTCTGGAACCGCAAGACCGCTACGGTCGCAGGTTCGAATCCTGCCTCGGGCATGGATGTTTGTGATGTCCTTAGGTTAGTTAGGTTTAACTAGTTCTAAGTTCTAGGGGACTAATGACCTCAGCAGTTGAGTCCCATAGTGCTCAGAGCCATTTGAACCATTTTTTAAAGTAGTGTC
Source organism: Schistocerca piceifrons (assembly GCF_021461385.2). Classification (NCBI taxonomy): domain Eukaryota; kingdom Metazoa; phylum Arthropoda; class Insecta; order Orthoptera; family Acrididae; genus Schistocerca; species Schistocerca piceifrons. Next base: position 323,805,457 of record NC_060141.1, read on the forward strand.
CTTTCACGACTTTGGCGAAGATTCTGGGAATCGGAAAATGTAAATCAGTAAAAGAGAAGACAAATTTTCAAAGAGAACGATGGTATGCTTCCCTTCAGTGGTAGTCGACATTTAGCATCTAAGAGCACATTCCACAATACTGGTCGGACTGAGGGCACCAGTACTTTTTTCAGGGTAAATCTGTAGTTGGAAACAATTTATAATATACCCAAAATATAAAACTTATAATTCAAGTACTATAATATTTACATAAAAATTAGGCTATATTCTTAGACACAATAAGTAATAATTTAATAATACATAAAAAAGCTAACATGGTACAAAAATGCCTTATAAAACATTTAAATGTTAATCTCAAAGTGTGACGGCAATTCATAGCCATTGCTTCATAGTTAAAAGAGGCTGACGATATTCCTGTTTACAAACACTCATCAATATGTTCTTCTATCAATTAAAACCCATAATTGTGTTTTCTGACACTCATTATTGGAAACAATGTGCCACACAAGTATATGAAATCGATAAGAGATTATGTCTCATAAGATGCCTTCTTCGAGAGTGGAAGTTAGTTTTTGTCAACTGTATTTCAGAAATTCTTACGTGATACACTGCAAGAAAGACAATCTCGTTGCGAAGATTCGAAATTTCTAGCTCCGTCCCTTCTGCCCGTACTCGAAGAACTCTGCAACGTTTAGAGCTGTTTAAGGCACTTATACTTTAAAACAAAAAACAACTAATAAAAAAGTGACCATTGTCTCAGTGATACTAAAGTTTCGAAATCGAACTGCTTTTGAAGTAATCGAAAATGGATAACAAATGATAATAAATCAACGTCAGCACTGACCTTTTTTCATGTTTGGGATATGCACAACTGGTTTTATATACAAGTGTGATGTAAAAAACGAAAACAAGGTTATCTTTCTACGTTTTTACAAATGCTGTCTAAAACTTTTAAGATTTTTACAGATCCTGTATATGTAGCCAGCACAGAAAAACTAAAGATGTGTGCTGTTAGACGACGCGTTTCGTTGGCCGGACATCCCATAGCGCTTTATTGACGTTTTATCTTGGCGTAGAGCGCGAACACACGCAAAATGGTCGCCCAGCTCAGCGGGAGCGCTGCCTTAATTGGACGATAAAGTCCAACGACATAGGCAAGCAAATTGTCTGTACGGCTTTCCGCTGCTTCGGGAGTTGCAGTTTCCCGACAGCCCGGCTATCGGTGTTCCCATTTTGGGCAGCGCAAAGACGCAGATGTTTACTGTGGATTCTTGCACAGTAAAAAGAACGAGATTATCAACCCATGCTAATGAGGGTCTCGTAGAATCACCAGACAGAACCGGTTGTTTGAATGCATATCGTTACGATACCGAGGACTTTCCTCCTTGGCTACATCATCGGAGGCAAGCAACATCAGGAGAGCTGCAGAAGGTTACTCCCCTCAGTTCCCCGTTACTACCCGGACAGAGATTTCTTTCTAATCTTTAGGGCTACATTCTTTGTATATAATCTCTAAACTTTATTTTGAGAAATATCTTCCCTCACTAAACTTACAAAATGATTCTGTCTTTATTTAAACAGCGACTCCTATCCTGTCCCAAGCATTGTTCTATTGCGAGGAATACAGGTGTCGTATCTGCAATCTTAACAACCTGTAAAAGGCTGAACATGGTACAGGGTTTAGTTTTTCTGAGGAGAAGGCTACTCTGGTGACCGCGGTGGTGCCATCGAACTCCATACCATCGGACTCCGCTCTATCGTACTCAGACGCTATAATTATTAAGGTGGTTCCCTTCCCACTGGTGACGAACAGTGAGCCTATGGCATAACCTGTCTCCTTGGCCCCTCCATGCTAGACTGGAGGGCCTTAACAAGATAATTCAATAGAACTGAAAATACACACATCAAAAAAAGTTTTGCATCACCACGGCTCCGAGAGTTCCGGAACCTGTACAGAAAATTGGAACAGACATCAACAAAAACATCATTTCCGCCCTTTTTATTGCTCATGAAAACCACACATTGCATGTCGTACCACTCTGTAGCGAGACTTTGAGGTCCAGATTGCTGTACACACCGGTACCTCTAATATCCAGTTACACGTCGTCTTGTATTGATGCATGCCTGTATTAGTCGTGGCACACTATCCACAAGTTCATCCAGGAACTGTGGGTCCTTATTGAGACGGCCGCTGAGGTCAAGCAGTTCAAGGCGCATCGGTCTGGAACCGCGCTGCTGGTACGGTCGCAGGTTCGAATCCTGCCTCGGACATGGGTGCGTGTGATGTCCTTAGGTTAGTTAGGTTTAAGTATTTCTAAATCTAGGGAAATGATGACCTCAGATGTTAAGTCTCGTAGTGCGTAGAGCCATTTGAACCATTTGGTCCTTATTGTCGCACTCCTCAACGGACATTCGACGTAGATCCCTAAGAGTGGTTGGTGGGTTACGTAGTCCACAAACAGCCCTTTTCTACCTATCCCAGGAATGTTCGATAGGGTTCATGACTGTAGAATACGCTGGCCACTCTAGTTGAACGATGTCGTTATCCTGAAGGAAGTCATTCACAAGATGTGCACGATGGGGGCGCGAACTGTCGTCCATGAAGACGAATGCCTCGCCAGTATGCTGCCGATATGGTTGCACTTCCAGGACCACCAGCGGCGTACGTCGGCTTCTCATAATGCCACCCCAAAACAGCAGGGAACCTCCACCTTGCTGCACTCCCTGGATAGTGTGTCTAAGGCGTTCAGTCTTACCAGATTGCCTCCAGACACGTCTCCGACGATTGTCTGGCTGAGGGCATATGCGACACTCATCGGTGAAGAGAACGTGATGCCAATCCTGAGCGGTTCATTCGTCATTTTGTTAGGCCCATCTGTAACGCGCTGCATGGTGTCGTGGTTGCAAAGATGGACCTCGCCTTGTATGTCGGGAGTGAAGTTGGGCATGAGGAGCATATTGCGCCCAGTTTCAGTCGTAACACGTCTTCTGGTTGCACGAAAAGAATTATTCAGCATGGTGGCGTTGGTGTCAGAGTTCGTCCGAGCCATAATCCGTAGGTAGCGGTCATCCACTTCAGTAGTAGCCATTGGGCGGGCTGAGCGAGGCATGTCACCGACAGTTCTTGTCTCTCTGCTCTCTGTATCTCCTCCATGTCAGAACAACATCGGTTTTGTTCACTCCGAGACTCCTGTGCACTTCCGTTGTCGAGAGCCCTTCCTGGCACAAGGTAACAATGCGGACGCGATTGAACCGCGGAACTACAAACAACACGAGCCGTGTACCACCTTCCTGCTGGAATGCCTGGAATGCCTAATAGGCGCTGCTCATGCATAGTTGTTTACAACTTTGAGCGGTTTTAGTGACATCTCTGAGCAGTCAAAGGGACTGTGTCTGTGAGTCTGTATACAATATCCATAGTCAACGTCTATGTTCAGGAGTTCTGGTAACTGGAGTGATGAAAAACGTTTTTTGATTGTACGAGTAAATTAGTATCACCTGCCGAAATTCAAGCTAGTAATATCCTTCTGTTCCATGATATGTGCTACTTGTCTAGAAACGCTTTCCATTGATGACCTCATCCAATGTTACCCACCGTCTGTTGGAATCGTACTGGCCCCAAGACGGGTTTTTATGTTGGTTCGCACAGTGCGTGGAGCCCCTCCTTACCACGAAGGAAACGTTTAGAGTGGGAGTGAGAACGACTCCAGCAGTTATAATTTTTCAGTATAATGTGACCATCCTCGCCCCCCTCTTTCCTTCTACTTAGGGTTTCAATGCACGCTACCCTCTATATGGAAATAGCTGCCTACAGAGTCGGTCACCTTCTGGTTGACCAACTTCTGATCTTGACCTGTATCTTCTCAATGACTGGCATCCTTGCCCAGTATCAATCTTACGATCTCTTCTCTCAATTACATGCCTTCGCTACAATGATCGCTGTACAACGGTCGCTGTGAAAGCGGTCACTTTCTGCTATCCTACCACTTGTTTGTCAGCGTTATGGGGTCCGCAAAGGGCCAACAGGCAGTTGCATATCTCTGCTGTCACCTCCATCTACTCTCCCTCGGACCTTATCAATGATGTTTCGGAAGACATCTCTGTCACTGGCTTGTTTCCATTGTGGGGTATCTGAAGAGTCGACAGACAGTTGTATACCTCTGCCGTCATCTCCACCCACTCTCTATCAGACTTCATCAACGAGGATTTTGGAGACATTGCTGTTACCATCACCTGTGCTACTGGAACTGCTGTTGCCCTTTCTACAGGTCCCTCCTACCGACTGCTTGTACCATGGTGGACTAAAAAAATTGTAACAGCTGTTCAAATCGTCTCAGACAGCATCCTTCACAGACAATCCTCATCACTACTGGGCTCCTCGTGCAAAGGCTCTCTACCAGGTTAAACACAAGTGGAATTACTGGTAGTGCTGCATGTCCTTGGAAACGTATGTCTCCTCATTCCGTAGGTGAGCCAAGAACCATATTCTGCTTGGCGGCCAAAAATAAACTACTGCTCCGAGTCCTCTCATACGAGGTGATATTACTACCAATGTGTCGGTTCTTGCTGAACACCTCGCGACTAATTTGAGACAGCGTTGGTATCCTCTTTTTACTTGGCTACAAGCTGAAAACATCCCGCTTTTCTTTATCCCTCAAAACCCTGAATTACTTACTCAAAGTCAGTAAACAAAGAATTGTTTTATATTTTTGACTCTTGTCATGATATAGCCCGGAACCCCCGCCGCAATTCATAATCAGATGGTCCACTATCTGAAAGCTACTCACAATATACTCAAAGACTTCAAACCATTTCAGCTAGACGCTATTTTCCCTTCGTGCCTCTGAGCACTATGAGACTTAACATGTGAGGTCATCAGTCCCCTAGAACTTAGAACTACTTAAACCTAACTAATCTAAGGACATCACACACATCCATGCCCGAGCAGGATTCGAACCTACGACCGTAGTGGTCGTGCGGTTCCAAACTGAAGCGCCTAGAACCACTCTGCTGCACCGGCCGGCCTTTTCCCTTCGTGATGAGAAATATTGTCACCATTCCAATAACCCGATATTCATCGAAACCTACTGACCGATTAGCCTCACCAATATGCTCTGTAAACTGCTTGAAACGAAGGTCACCCAACGGTGTACCTAGGATTCTAATTTTCGAATCAGGGGGCCTTCTTCTTCCCTATCATTGTGACTTCCATGAAGAATAATGTACAACTAACTAGCGAGTGAGAGTGCTTGCAAGTTTTCTAAACTCCAGTCAGTTTTGACTTCTATAAGGTTTACAACACAATAACGCACCATCACATTTGACTTACCCTCCGCAACTGGGGCTCTGCGTCTCTATACAACTTTTTATACGTCAGATCTTTATCCCTTCGATTGTTCCAGGTTAGATATGTAGCTCAGCTTCTCGTAGTCTAAGAGAACACCGTCCCTCAGGGCTTCTGCTGAGCATTACGTTCTTCCTTATCGCCATGGATGGGCTACTGATCTCTGTCGGTCCCGTTATTACTCCCGTGCTATTCAACGTGTGTCCAAAAACTTAAGGGGAATTTAGTATTTTTATATGTTGTGTTAGGCGGCATCATGTGAGTTTTTTACTTTGTTGTGTTGGTAAATATGCGTGAAAAGCATCTTACAGTATTAGCCATATGAGCTATTTAGTCTGTTGTTGTTGAAAACATTATATGTCTTTCGGCGGTATCGAAGATTATTTACTTTGTGTAAAAATGTCGAAGGGAATTACTATGAAATTTTGGTATAAGAACGGGACTAAGTGCAGCAAAATTTTAGAAATGTTAGATATTACATTTGGGGAGTCTGCTTTCAGTGAAACGGGGGTTTATAAATCTTACAAACATTTCGAAAAAGGCCGAGGACACTGAAGGTGATGAACGACCTGGGCGCCCCAACGCTTCATAATCCGACGAAATCGTGGGAAAAGTGAAAGACGTGATTATGAACGACAGCCGTACCACGACCAGATAAGTCGCTGACGATGTTGCCATATCAAATGTTTAATGTCATGAAATTTTGCGGATGTTTTTGATATGAAATATGTGGTGGAAATATTTGTTGTAAACTTCTTATAAGGCAAAAGGCAACGATTGCAAGTTGCGCAGAAGTTTATAGCTGAAGTCAATAACGATGTTGACTACGGTAGCAGGTGACAAAACACGGATTTACGGATATGACGTCGAAACTAAGGCTGAAGCGTCCCAGTGGAAGCATTCTCGATTGCCAGAAGGAAAAAGCTCCACATATAAGGCGAAATATACTAGTTATACTGTGTTCGTCGATTTTAACGGCATAGTGTGGCACGAGTTCCTGACCCAATTTCGCGACATCAGCTACTTATAAGTTCAACGTAGGTCGTATGAAGCAGTCCGAAAAACAGTCCGAATTTTTGGTGAAACAGTTCATGGCTTTTGCACCGCGATAATGCTCCTGCATACTCTCATTAGTTGATCTTGAATTATTGCCAAAGAAGAGTACTGTAATAATGCCCCAGCTTTCATGTATCACAAGAGATATTGTATATTTACGCCAGCGCTTTTTCCATCATCTGAAGTACTTACGAAACTCGATCGTCGTGATAACTATTAGCTCTCTTAGCGATGGGTTTTTAATCTCATCTATTCTTGGAAAACACCTGTTCTTTAAGTTTTTCTTTATTTTTGGGAACACAAAAAATTCGCATGGGCCCTGTCTGGCGAACATGGAAAGTAGGGCATCATTACAGTATTATTTTTGGCGAAAACTTCATTAATAAATCAACGATGTGTGTGCAAGAGAACTATCATGATGTAAAATTGTTTCGCGAGAAATCCATACTTTTTTTCAGATTACTTCATTCGACCTTGTGGTAAAAGGCACATGATGCACTCTTCAGTTAAAACCGAAGAACACGGTGAGGAAACTTTCAAATTTGACCATATTTGTCATGCTTTATTCGTCTGGCGAACTAGAATACTTCCACTGGGACGATTGAGCTTTAGTTTAGATGTCTTGTGTGTAAACTCATGTTTCATCACCTGTTGCGACACACTTCAGTATATCCGCATCATTGTTGACTTCATCTAGTAATTCTGATCAACTTAGGTTCTCCGTTGCTTTTGTTCGAAATTCGTTTTGGAACAAATTTTGCTGTCACACGTTTACTACCCAAAAGATCTGAAAAATTTCCCATCATGAGTCATTTGGTAAGCCAGCATCATTAATCACAATTTAAAATGAATTTGGAACTGGAGCTTTTAAGGATGCCGGCCAAAGATCTTCATGTTTCGTATTTTTATCACCTCCAATACGGTGCCTACGAACTGACATTACAAAGGAAAACGTATTGTTTTCCGATCTTTGGCTCACGTGAATCTATTACGTCACAAGTTCCAGATTTCCGGTGAGGAACAAAATACGCTGTTTCAAGACTAATGAAAAAAATGGTGTTAATTCTGCTGTGTCACTTCAAAAATCTTTTGCGACCCGGATACCGATAGTATGATCAAAAAATTGATTCTGGTCTACTTCATTTACATTTTACTCACAGGTTTCATTGCCGTGGAAACGAACGGCGCAAGGTACGGCATAAATCAGTATATTAGGTACAATATCAGTCAAACATTTAAACACGTTTATTTCGTAAAGACAAGTGTTGTACACAACACAGACGCTTCTTGAACAAAGTTAACGTCTTTTTTTAAAGCACGTTAAATACATGTATCAAAAAAGTTTACGTCAACCCGGTTCTCAGAATCTGAAGATAAACGTTGACTGTGGATATTGTATCACAGACACAGTCCCTCTGACTGTTCAGAGATGTCACTAATGCATGAGCAGTGCCTATTAGACGGAGGGGATTGTTACTTTATGCCAGGAAGGGCTCTCAACAAAGGAAGTGTCCAGGCGTCTCGGAGTGAACCAAAGGGGTGTTGTTCGGACATGGAGCAGATACAAAGAGACAGGAACTGTTGATGACATGCCTCGCTCAGGCCGCCCAAGGGCTACTACTGCAGTGGATGACCGCTACGTACGGATTACGGCTCGGAGGAACCCAGACACCAAAGCCACCATGCTGAATAATCCTTTTCGTGCAGCCACAAGACATCGTGTTACGACTCAAACTGTGTGCAACAGGCTGCATGGTGCGCAACTTCACGACACCATGCAGCGCGTTACAGATGGGCCCAACAACATGCTGAATAGACCGCGGTTTGGCATCACGTTCTCTTCCCCGATGAGTGTCGCATATGCCTTCAACGAGACATTCGTCGAAGACGTGTTTGGAGGCAACCCGGTCAGGCTGAACGCCTTAGACACACTGTCCAGCGAGTGCAGCAAGGCGGAGGTTACCTGCTGTTTAGGGGTGGAATTATGTCACTATGTGAAGCCGACGTACGCCGCTGGTGGTCCTGGAAGTGCAACCATATTGGCAGCATATTGGCTAGGCATTCGTCTTCATGGCCGACAATTCGCGCCCCCATCGTGCACATCTTGTGAATGAATTCCTTCAGTATAACGACATCGCTCAACTAGTGTGGCCAGCATATTCTCCAGACATGAACCCTATCGAATATGCCTTGGATAGATTGAAAAGGGCTGTTAATGGACGACGTGACCCACCAACCACTATAAGTGTTCTACGTCGAATGGCGGTTGAGGAATGGGACCAGCTGGACCAACAGTGCCTTGATGAACTTGTGGATAGTATACCACGACGAATACAGGCATGCATCAGTGCAAGAGGACGTTCTACTGGGCATTAGAGGTACCAGTGTGTACAGAAATCTGGACGGCAACTTCTGTACGTCTCGCTGTATGGTGGCACAACATGCAATGTGTGGTTTTTATGAGCAATAAAGAGGGCGGAAATGATGTTTTTGTTGCTGACTAATCCAATTTTATGTAGAGGTTCCAGAACTCTCGCAACCGAGGTGATTTAAAACTTTTTTGATGTGTGTATTATTCGGCGATCGTTTATAATCATTTCTTTCACTGTTTCCACGATATCATAGGTTGACGAACTGGGACGTTCAGGGTTTTCGTCATCTTCAAGGTCATCTTCGAAACCGTTATACCACTCGTAAATCTTCATTTCACTCATGGCAGACTCAGCAACAGCGATGTTTAACATTACTAAGACTTTGAAGCAATTTATTCCGTTCTTATAGTAAAATTTAATACAAATTATGTGGTCCATTTTATGCAAAAAACAATCTGGCTTATGCCAAAACACATATAAGCTTCATCACAACCCACAACATACTAAATATCCGACATGGATAATATTAGAGTTAGTTGTCAGACATGTTTACCAACACAATAAAGAAAATGTAGCGCCAATCGGACTGACACCAAACCTGAAGCCACAAAATTTTCATTATTTTTAGAGCACACCTTGTACGTCACTTTCCAAATTTAAAAACTAAATGTTAGAGAATAAAACAGCATGGAAACCATGTTCGCAAATGAGTCCACAGGCAGAACCGGCAAACCACAGGAATTAGTAAGGGAAGCCCGAAGGGGTAAGACCTTAAAAAAATACTGGCTACCTAAACGCAGATGAAAACGACTGAAAGGAACAGGTTCGCCTCATTTTCGCGCTCTAGACTCATAGTTTGCAGGCCAGCGTTCACAGTCGTAGTGCTTAGTGAAATACTGGTTATGACGGTAACGAAGTTATGATAGTTTGTTGCTACAGTGGTTCTTAAATTAACTGCAATGCACATGAATTTTTCAAATTTTTGGATATATGGGATCCAGAGGCTGTACTTTCCTGAATTGCAATGTCCTGAACGTCATGCGCAGACAATGAACTATCCACTGACATAGATAAATTATTGATATTATTATTATTATGAGTATTTTACAATATTTCACATATTAAATAATATCTTATTATTATTTTAAAATGTTATATATATTGTAGTATTGTTACGAATTTGTGCTGAAAAGTAATGCCTCCAAATTTTTCATGCGAAAACTCTGAAGCTTTTTAAATAAAACAAATGTTATAAGTATTCTACATCGAAATTCTTCATTTCTACATATTTGCAGCCCTCTGCCCCTAGAAGGCTCCGAATTCTAATGTGAAACTAGGCAGTGTGTAACGTAACTATGTAGATACGTGAGAAACAGCGTTGAGCAATCGAGTTTCAAATTCGAAGAATTCGTGCACCATGGGGCACCCTCTCCTTCAACACGACAATGCCGGACCACACACGAGCGCTGCGACATCTGCAACAATCTGACGCCTTGGATTCACTGTCATCGACCGTCCTCCATACTGTCCCGATTTGGTTCATCCGATTGTCATCTGTTTCCAAATATTAAAGGATAGTTTCGAGTACTTCACATTGATAGTGATGAAGCGGTACAAGCAATGGTCAGGTTGTGGTTCTCTCAAAAAATCAGGCACTCTGTAATGACGGTATCAACAGTCTCTAGTTGGGAGAAATGTATACGTCTCTAGGGAGACTACTCTGAGAAACAAATATATAGACATGAAGAATAAAGATGTAGGCAGCTAATAATGTTTGCTTTAAGAGTTGTCACATATAAAATTCGGCAAAATCAGATTTCGTATTATTAAAATTCTACAAATGGTTCAAATGGCTCTGAGCACTATGGGACTCAACTTCTGAGGTCAGTAGTCCCCTAGAACTTAGAACTACTTAAACCTAACTAACCTAAGGACATCACACACATCCATGCCCGAGGCAGGATTCGAACCTGCGACCGTAGCGGTCTCGCGGTTCCAAACTGCAGCGCCCAGAACCGCGCGGCCACTTCGGCCGGCTAAAATTCTACAAATCCTAGCATGTTAAAATAGGAGGTGACGGCAAGGGGTGTTTGGGAGAAGACAGTAACAAACAGTGAACTCCGTCCCCCACCCCCTTTCCCCTAAAACCTAAACTGGATCTTTTTCTGTCTTGATTCCTTGCAACTAATGTTGGCGGACGACATATGGACAGTTGAAATGGTTCTTCGTTTCCTCCAACGAAGTGAATTTTATTCTGAGATCTAATGTCTTAAATTGCTTTGGGTCGGGGCCGGAGCGGATGAGGCTGGAGTGCTTCCTGGCGCATTGTAGGGGGAGGGGTCCTGGACCCTGCCTCCTTCACCAACGTTGATCATTCCTCCTTTTCTCTGTTTACGATTACCCTTTGACGCATTTGGCCGTTTTCGTATTTTTCTTTTTTAGGGGTTCGTCTTCATATAGCACTCTTATGAAAGCGAGGCGTTAAAGATTCTTCACCTTTAATACCCGCCAATGACGGAAAAGCAGTTGAACAGGTTTTTATGTTTCCTGCGAGAGACTGCTTTCTGCTCCCATCATTGACACTTTGGCTGGAATGAGATTTTCCTCTGCAGCGGAGTGTGCGCTGATATGAAACTTCCTGGCAGATTAAAACTGTGTGCCCGACCGAGACTCGAACTCGGGACCTTTGCCTTCCGCGGGAAAGTGCTCTACCATCTGAGCTACCGAAGCACGACTCACGCCCGGTCCTCACAGCTTTACTTCTGCCAGTATCTCGTCTCCTACCTTCCAAACTTTACAGAAGCTCTCCTGCGAACCTTGCAGAACTAGCACTCCTGAAAAAAAGGATACTGCGGAGACATGGCTTAGCCACAGCCTGGTGGTTGTTTCCAGAATGAGATTTTCACTCTGCAGCAGAAGTAAAGCTGTGAGGACTGGGCCTGAGTCGTGCTTCGGTAGCTCAGATGGTAGAGCACTTGGTAGAGTTCGAGTCTCGGTCGGGCACACAGTTTTAATCTGCCAGGAAGTTTCAACACTTTGGTTGTTTTAGGCTCGGATGAGACAGTTGTGGTAGGGGTGGTCCCTCCGAATGTTGAGCCCTGGAGGACTCGCGACTGCGTCCACCCACCTGCAAACTTCATATTTTCTTCGTCTTGTTTCACTGTTATTGGTGATACAGACAGTGATTGCTTTTAGTCTCTCTACTTTTACTATTACAGGTTTCTTCACCACTAGAATAGAAAGAATTATTTATTTCTTTACTGTCTTACCCCAGAGTCGGATCAGTGAGGGATTAGACGTGGGGGTGGTACCTCTAGCCGCTGTTGCGCCCTGGGGGTACCATCGACTGCTCTCTGACCTGCAGGCCGCTCCAACCCATATATGCATACGTCTCATGCACTTGTTCCCTGTATTTGGCTTCTATACTTTTTCAGACTGCAGATGGACAAAATAAAATATATCTCAATAAAATACAATGTTTTTAATATATACCGCTGTAGAATGACACGTAGTGTCAGTTCTATTTATTTCTACGAACTTTAGACGTGTTACCTGGAAATTCCAAACACGTCGTACGTATTCGTTAATCGCGATATAAATTTTTTATATTGCGTATGTAGCAGTAAATCATGTTAACAGCGACCATTGGTAATATTGACGTACAAATAAAACAGAGCATTCGGAAAACAAGAATCATAAAAGGAATTAACTCAAGTTCCAAGTGAATGGCTTCCAACTTATATTACTAGATATGTTACCGACAACCTCAGAAGAACTCGAGGTTTGCCAACGAACTGCAACTACACCTACTTCTAAACCTATTGTTGCTAGACTAGCTATCATATTGACTTTAATCCACTACTTAGGGTCACTTACAATTGTTTGCAGATCGCAGTGTAATTATCTGTAGTCTCTCTCTACCTGAAAAAGGGGGCACCTGAAAACGACATGATCAGCGGAACCTTCCTCACCTCATTCAAAGATTGTTGTGTTACTACATGCCACTCGACGCAGATGTTTGGGATACGGATCGTGACCTGTTAATAGGTGCACCATGCCTCGTGTAAGGGCAATGTAGAGCAGTTTGAGCCTTTTCCTGATGCTTGGGAATATGCTGTAAACACGGCTTGCAGTGCTCCTAGTAGCCCACTCAGACTGCCATTCATCTAACACCTAGGCTCATAAATGTCTTTTAACACTAATATATCCTGTGATCTCGTACACACGATCTTATTGGTCACTCCCCAACCAATGAAAGCGCTGCCCTGTAACGTACCACGACATCTATCGGGCGTATTCCTACGGTCGCCGGAAAACCCTCTGCAGTTATAGTGCGAAAGGCATCGGTGAGCTTCATAAGTACGCTCTGCTGAATTAGTTGCAATATTGTTTGGTAGTTGCCTGCTGTAAGGCGATGCACCAGAAAGCTGGTAGCGAAGCCAGCAATGACGTTTAAGATAGCTTTGTGATGTGACCGCACAACATGCAAATGTAATTTATAGTCAGCAGGGCCAGTACAGACAGTCTTATGCATCATTTTGGCCGCTTTCTGAGTAATATATTTTACGTGTTCTAGGAACTTTCTTTTCTCGTCTAGAAGAATGCCTATATATCTACAAACAGGTGTTCCCTCAAGCCCCAGGGAAGAATTTCTGTCAAGAAAAAGTCTTCCCTTCAGAAGTATGTATTGGTCTTCTGAACAGCTATGGTCAGTTTGTTGCTCCTGCACCAATGCTCCATCTGAGCAAGCACACCATCCTCAAGTCTTACCCCGGAGACCGGAGACACAACTACTAGGATGTCGTCTGCGTACGCAACAACTCCTTCAGTAGCATCTGCCTCGTCCACCAGATATAATAAGTGTTCAGTACTAAGATCCCAGAACACTGGACCACTTATGGAGCCTTGAGGAAATACCTTGGTAACATTTTTGATTCCCTTGCTCTGCCCCACAAGCCACTGGATGCTACGTTCACTACAATAACGTGCGAAGCTCTTGTACAGACATTTGCTGACCCTGGGGCATGTGAACATCGTCATAGATTGTCGAATGCGCCTGCAATGTCAATCATGTGCCCGACTGTATACTCCGTTGTAGAATTTTTCACAATCTGAAGAGTTCTATTAATCGCGTCGTGTAGAGACTTACCTTTCCCAGTGTTAGGCTTGGAAACTGCGTCAGCAACTTCTTCTTGAGCGAACGATATCACCAACATCTGATTGTGGTATTTGTTACCTAGTTCACTTCTAAGCTGAGCGTATATTTCAGTGTCTGTGTCTGTCAGTAAGTAGGGCGGTTGGCAGGTATTCTGCTGACTCCCTCCAACCAGCCGTCATTGAGCCATCCTCTTTACAAATTGTGGACATGACAGTAGGTCCCTTAACCTTTCCAGTCAATAATTTATACGGTCCTCCTCATACGTCAAATTGCAGTTACCTTCGTATAAATTTCACCCAGTGTATTCTTTTAGTTTCCTGATGCAATGTTTTGTAGCGCATCTTAATCTCTCTGTAATCATGGAGCCTAGCAGTGCACTCTGATTGCCCTAGAGCACGTTGATAAGCTCTTCTTTTCGATCTTACCCTTCGTCTCAACATGGAAAGTTCTGGGCTCCAAGGAATTGTAGCCTGACTGTTTACCTTTTTCTTGGGATTGTAAAGGTCCTCTGCTCTTTGCATGAGCCCAGTTAGTAGTTGCGCACCCGAGCCTACATGTACCGGAAGCGATCCCATTGCAAATGCTGCAAGGTAGGCAACTAAGCCATCTCAATCCGTTTTCCCGATGTCTAATCCAATCCTGATTTCCTCTTCTTATCTCCCTGTGTTATTGCCATTTACCCCTTCAATGAAAACTGTATTACCGCCACTGGATATCAGTTACTGGAGCGCTTGCCAACTGTTAATCTTAAGCTGCTGACACGGTGCTTTCTAAGGTGACATCTACGTTAGTGGTTTCACCTGCTCGTCCCTCAAATTTACTCGGCTGGCCTTCGAGATTTAAAACAATGAGGTCCAGTTCCTGTATCGCGTTCTCTAGTAGGCTATCTCCCCTCGTTCGTCACCTTGCCTTCGGTGTCATAGAGACGATTTTGCATTCGCATCTGTTGCCACAAGGAGACAAACACCTCGCCCATATAGGGCAAGCAACCTGAATTTATCTACATAAGGTACGACAGGATGAGAATACTGCTTGTATAAGCTTACTACAACCCCCTTTCCCCGCTCGACCGTCACTGCTACTGTGACCATGTCCTTGTCACACAGCTGTGCCGCCTTTGTCACAGTGAATTTCCTGTTTGTAACGACGATGGCAGACACTGCCTCATCATGGTCAGTAGGTGTTACCACAATCGAAGGAATAAAAGTGGGAGCTTATTGTTTCTACAGTATGGTTCTCACAAACAGACTAGAGTGTTACACAGGAAGCTGAGCTGCAACCAGACCATATCTGTGCTGCGGATTAGCTAAACACTGTTTGGTACGTAGTCAGCCAACGTGTGGCTCTTAGACCGCTTCCTAAATCCATCCAGAGAAAGGCCAGGATTGCTTCCATTTCCACCTCAGAAACTCAAGACAAAATCATATTGGGCGCTATTTACAATGACTATTCGGAAAGTAAGGTCCGGTCGGTAGCGAAATTGAAACCACAGTGAAAATCAAAACTGTTTTATTTGAAACATTTTCCAGCTACTTCTCTACATAGTCGCCAGGCATTTGTCGTAGCGTTGGGCCAACTTTCCAATGACCTCGTCATAGAAGGGAGCCACCTGTGTTGTTCATGTGAGCAGAAACGAAACTCAGTTGGAGACAATTACGGGCTGTGTTGTTGGTAATCAAACACTTCCTATCGAAAACGTTTCAGGAGTATCTTCATTTCTCCTGCAGAGTACGGGCGAGAATTGTCATGAAGAAGGAAACGCATGACAGTCATGTAATGTGGGCTGAATAGCTTCAGGCGAAATCTCTCAACAGACCGTCACATTTGGCGAGAGATACTTTTTTCTGTGTATCTTTACGTGCTCACTGCACGCTCAAAACTGAAAAGAGTGACGTGATCGACAGCCATACTAGAGACAGTTCCAACACATCTGCGCGAAGTTTCATCGGATTTTCACTGCCGTTTCCATTTCACGATCGATCGGACCTTACTTTCCGAATGGCCCTCGTACATGATTCATACATAGAGGCGTTCACGACCTTGATGAATTCTGACCGGGCTAACATTTCAGCAAAAGCCTGCATGTCCCTTCATGGATGATAAACAACGTTTACATGTGATGTGATCGTTTTCCGGCGTATGAAGATTTTGAAATGTTCTCGAGTATTCGACTGAATACAAAATTGCTGAAATACAAAAAATTACTGAATTACCAAAGCAAATACGCCCTAACCTTTATTCTACGTTGATAGAAAAAACAAAATGAGCTCAAAGTAAAATAGAGAAAATCTGAAATTCTTTGATCTCACTGATTTGTTTCATTGTGTCAGTTAATCCTTACAAAATGCAACAGTCAAAAGTAATCAACTTCATTGCTCTTCTCCTAGTCAACGAAGTGAACTGTCCATTCAAAGAGAATTAGGAAAGTATAGCACAACTACTACACCTTTTTTTTTTACTTTTTAAAAATAATTTCCGTTACATGCGATACAGCTGTGCAATATCCATAACGGCTCGTCTGTCAACTTTTGCAATAATATTTTGCCAGCTAGACGAACTCACAATCGGACTTACAATAGAGAAACTGTAAAACATGGTAATGGGCAAGTGATGATTAAGGGTTGATGAAACAGTTAATGACGTAGATATAACTGAAGGAATAGTACAGGGCAGTTTCCATGGTCAACTGACTATAGCAAAGATTGGTACAGGTTTTATTGGATGATTACCAAACGAATCGATCGCGTTAAACCAAAGTCACGGGTGGATACCGGCAGACTGTCATGAAAAGAGACGAATTCGATTACGTCTGGCGATACTGCGATAAAAAACGGATTCTTCTGACAGCTGTCTTACATTGTCTTTCTTTTTCAAATTTTGTCATCATTCTTCTGATTGGTTTCTCGTGGCCCTCATAATTTCTTCTCTCGTGTCAATCACTTCATCTCAGAGAACCACTCAAATCCAACGTCCTCACTTGTTTGTTCGGCATCTACATCTGTACTCCGCAAGCCACCGTACGGTTTGTGGCGGAGGGTACTTTGTGTACCAATGTCACCTACCAGTTTTCTTTCACGGTATTTTCGCGAAATATATGCAAGAGGAAGCAACGTACTGGTTGAAACTTCTAGAAACGTACGCTCTTGGAAATTCAACAGTAAACCAAATCGTGATGTAGAACGCCTCTCGTGCAGCATCTGCCACCGGAGTCGGCTGAGCATCTCCGTGCGGCTTTCGCGCTTTTTAAATGACGCTGTAACGAAACTAGCTGCATTTCTTTGGATTTCCTCTATTTCCTGCATCAGTACTGCCTGGTACGGATATCACACCGACGAATAATATTAACGTATTAGTCGGACGAGGATGTTGTGCTATACCTCCTTTGTGGATGGACTACATTTCCTGAGAATCAAAAATGGTTCAAATGGCTCTGAGCACTATGCGACTTAACTTCTAAGGTCATCAGTCGCCTAGAAGTTAGAACTAATAAAACCTAACTAACCTAAGGACATCACACACATCCATGCCCGAGGCAGGATTCGAACCTCCGACCGTAGCGGTCGCTCGGCTCCAGACTGTAGCGCCTAGAACCGCACTGCCACTCCGGCCGGCTCCAATGAGTTTGTCTGGTATCTGCATTACCTACAACTATTTTCATGTGGCCGTTCCACTTCAAATTGCTACTTGCGCATATTTCTAGATATTTTATCGAACTGACTGCTTGAAATGACTGTTCTGAAATCGTGTAATCATACAAAAATGAGGCTTTCTATCTTTGCGCAATATGTTATATTTGTTTATGTTGAGGGTCAATTGTCAATAGGCCGGCTGCTGTGGCCGAGTGGTTCTAGGCGCTTCAGTCCAGAACCACGCTGCTACTACGGTCGCAGGTTCGAATCCTGCCTCGGGCATGGATGTGTGATGTCCTTAGGTTAGTTAGGTTTAAGTAGTTTCTAAGTCTATGGGACTGATGACCTCAGATGTTAAGTCCCGCAGTGCTTAGAGCCATTTGAACCAATTGCCAATACATCACCAAGTGTGGAAGTGTTTCATTTCTCTGTACTCAGTAGCATCATCCGCGAAAAGCATAATTGATCTTCCAACGTTACCCATTAGGTCATTTACGTTTACCCTAAAGACAGTAGTGGTTATGTAACACTCCTTGGGATACATCCGAAGTTTCTATTATGGCTGAAGATTCCTTTCTGTTGTGCATGAGATGCTGTGTCTTTTTGCTAGAAAATCCTTAATCTAGCCACACAGGTGTTGTGATATTCTGTACCCTCGTATTTTTTCCGGAAATCAAGGAACATGGCATTAACCAGGCTGCCGGTATCTACCGCTTTGTGGGTTCCGTGGATGAACGGAGACACCAGAGTTTTACACGATTTTTGTTTTCGGCACCCATATTGATTCCTACAAACGAGATTTTCCATCTACAGAAATTCCATAACACGAAAGCATAAAAAATATTGCAAAATTCTACAACAAACAGACAAACGATCTATAAGCTTATAGTTCTGTGCGTCTGTTCGACGACCCTTCTTAGAAACGACCGATGTTAATCGTATGGAGATGGTATCTGTTCTTGCGGACATGTCTGAAAGAACCGATACCATCTTCATATAGTTAAGGCTAACCGGCCTTTGACCTTCTTCTTCTGTGCGGATGCACATGCATTGCCCGAACTCTTACGGGACTCGGTAAGATTGTCTGCCGCGAGTAATGAGTGTAATGGGCAGGGGCACAACAAATGTAGTGTGTGGACATTAAGTTGGGAATGTTGGTCTCACGGGGAGCGTGCAAGGGATAAATCCCTATAGTCGCACTATCCTCTGTGGCCTCGGTGGCTCTGAAGGATAGAGCGTCTGCCATGTAAGCAGGAGATCGCGGGTTCAAGTCCCGGTCAGGGAACACATTTTCAACTGTCCCCGTTGGTGTTAATCGTAGTCGGAAAGTAGGCGGTTCAAATCGCCGTCCGGATATACTGATTTAGCTTTCTCATGATTTACTTAAACAGCTTAAAGTGAAATCCGGGTTGGTCCTCTTGAAATGGCACAGCTGACTTCCTTTCCCATCTTTTCCCAATCCGAACTTGGGCTCTGTCTCGTCGCGACATTACGCTCTAACCTTTATTTCAGTTGTTTGTTTCTACATTCTTATATCAGCCCTCTCCTACAATTTTGGCGTTGTAAGACCACGTCTGGTAGCTTGGAAGTTATTCGCCCATATCTTAACATATATCCCACCATTATATACCTACTCATAACAAAATAGAAAGGTGCAACACTCACAGTATTCAGTATGTTTGCTAACCTCTGATTTCCACCCCTTGCTACACCTAAAGAAATTTTTTGTTGCAAACTGTAATGAGTCCAATGAAGAGCTTGTGTCAACCACATACTGTTACTTTTCAGACCTTACAGAACAGCACCACTGGTCCTTGTAAGGACGTTAGAGTGAATGGATTGACCTAAAAGATGACTATGTGAAAAAGGAAGTGAAATGTTTTGACGGAAAGAATTGTTATCATGTCCCAACAAAGTGTTTGAAGCACATTGATAGGTGACAGGTGCCTTTTCTCAGTCGACAGATGAAGTGTGTGTCGGCCTCTTGTACAACTCCGACAGCTACTGGATACAAGCTATAACTGGTGCAGAATGCGAAACTCAGTGAGGATAATTAAGAAAGCAAAGTAGAAATTCTAAGTCCCATTACTGTTAAATGGCGTGGAAGACATCTCTGGCACTACCGTCCCATCCGTAGCCCATGTGTTGCTCTGAATCTGTCTCTGTAGCGACGGTGGGTACCTAGGGTAGCAGAACAACCTAAGTCAGAGGTCACATTGAGTCGGTGTGACTGGAGACTGCTGTTCTCTACCCTGCTTCTTTGGTGATCACTATTTCTGCTACGTCTCAGCCCATGTCAAGAAGGATTGGCCTCCAAATTGTCATATATACTCTCTCCCTTACTGGGTGTTAGCCCTTTTGCTGCCTTGTGCATGTTCCTAATGCATCACACTGCATCTGCCACTCGGTCATGTTTCCCTACCTTCTGTGACATCTGGTAATGATACTCTTGTAATTTTAAACGAAACCCCGTTAGGCAGGAGGATGGATCTGATATACTTCCTACCCATTCAAGTTTTTGGTGGTCGGTCACTATTTTGAAATTCTTACCAAATAGATATTGTCTGAGGAACTTTACAGCCAATACTTTCATGAGCAATTCTTGCTCCACAGTACTACGATTCTACTCATCCTTATCAAGAGCTCCTAATATAAAAGCTGTGGGTAAATCCTTTCGCAGAGTTCCCTGACTGAGGTACACCTCAGGCGTAAAGTTGCTAGCATCTGTAGTCACAATAAATGCCTTTTCGAAGTCTCGATGCTGTCACGTTGCCAGGCAGATAAACTTCCTTCTTAGTTGTTGGAATGCCTTCTCTTAGTGCACTCCGCTGTTAAGTAACACGTTTTTTAACAAGTAGTGTAATGGTTTGGGCACTTTATTGAAGTCACTTAAAAATTGGTGGTAATTCCTGTTACTTATAGAATTTTGCAAATGCTGGGGGTGGGACTGTGAATACTTTGGGCATCTCTAATCGAATGTGTTCATTCCAGGTGTCAAGTACACTAGCGATTCAAGTTCCTCTTCGAACGTTTACTAGAATTTCTGGAATGTAGACACTATGTCGAATTTCTTGCTTTGGCATTAGAACTTCCACCCTCGTACATCTGCTATGCGTACTTTCACAAAACACTCCTCCCAGCAATCAAGTACGGTCTCTGCTCTACGCTTAAGTACCGGTATTTGCTGATAGCTGGGCTTCCCTATATTGTTATTTCTCAGTTTATCATCCTTGACAGGAGGTGCGTTCCGTAATGTAGCTGTTTTTTTGCTCTTACATAAACCTCAGCTCATATCACTTGTGGAGAATTGTGGTGCTCTTATTGTGCCCTACTCTTTTTGATTTCCCTACATCACAATGCCTCTATCTATTTTTCGGAGCCCTCGAGCGTCTGTGTTTGATTACTAATACGTAAGTGGCTCGCCCGGTGTCGGCTGTAGTTTTGACGCCTTTGCTTCTTCCTTGACTTCCCTCAGGCCTACCCATCCTACTCATAGACTAATCTCCAGCGTGAATAGCCAAGCAGAACTCTATATCTTTCTAGGAAATCCTATCCTAGTAACCAGCCAAAAGGGAGATCTATGTGTACGCCTATACTCTGAAAATCCTGAGCGTCTCTGGTGTCCTCGTTGCATAGCTTTATCTTGACCTGCCCCTTGGTTTAGGTCTCTTCGTTTGCCATGCTTCGAATTGCTGCAGCTTTTCTTGGATTCTTATTCTTTCGTTTCAGGGCAGTGGTTTTAATCAAACTCACATGGGCTCCGCTATCTAATAATAAGTTTCCATGAGTTCTGTTGGCGACAGGAGTTCGTTAGTCATTCTTTCCTGTGCATTCTAATGCATGTGTTATCTCTGATGCAGCGCAATGACACTACCTCAATGCACTTGCTGATCGTTTCCCAGCGTGTCCTTTCCGTTTATTTTGGCCCACTGGCTCTCGTTGCAGTCTCTCGTGAACTGTCAGTTGCAGTGACGTGTAAAACAAGTTACTGGCTTTGCTCGACACTGGTTATGTCTGACTGGAGTAGGGCATTTGAACTGTGAGCCAATTTCTCCGAACTGCCGAGCATCATTATAAGTAACGGGTAATCTGGTACATTCTGATAGGGGATGTGCTGCCCGTAACTGGATAATCATACATATGTGACGTCCATGTCAACAGTCGTGCGCCATATGCCCGTCCATTCTATAAAGTATTTTGACGTTATTTTGTGGGGCTCTTTCATAAGAGTAGGTGCTCTGTATTTTCCCCAGTCTGGTATGATTGTACATTCTTCCATGGATGCCAAATCAATCACTTCTGATTGGGTTCACAGTTCCCCCGTGAACATAGCACAGTCTTTATTCGATCGCCAAACAATCCTTGAATGAACATTGCCTTGCCCAGTTTACCAACGAGCACATTACTACTGGAAACTTTGTCATTGTGCATTACTCACTTCATTGTCTCATGGAAACACAACTGCATGGATCAACACAGGAGCTCCATTAGATCACACTTTCATCCCTTCACTGTCTACTTCTAAACATGTTACAGGTATAGTAATCTAATGTCCATTTATTCTCATAATTTTCAGTTAAGATTTCCCTTACCACAAACCATGTTTCAATGTGATCTCTTACACATAGCTTACTGTGGGTAGACCCCATGATTTGTCCTATAACGTATTTTAAAAATTATAATACATTAAAAAAATGCTTTCTTGGATTTAGGTTCTGCAAGTTCATACGCATTGTAACAGTTATCTATACACTCAGAAAATTGAACTACCCTATCCACGTTGAACTACCTGGGCATTAGCTTTGTGACCACACTATAAATAAAATCCTGATAGTCTACACTGGTTGTGACGTTATATGTTGAATCAGCAGCGTTTTCCATTTTCACTGATCTTCTGTAGCTGTTGCTCGCTCACATTTGCTGCAAGTAGCGACGCCTCTGGTACGATAAGCCTCTCATTCACATTGGCTGTGGGTGGTGACACCTCTATCTGGAGCTAGCACCCTTTTCCTTTTAGAGCTGGACTGATTCTATTGATCATCCTTACACCTGTTCCTCTACTCTGTG
Source organism: Schistocerca piceifrons (assembly GCF_021461385.2). NCBI lineage: Eukaryota > Metazoa > Arthropoda > Insecta > Orthoptera > Acrididae > Schistocerca > Schistocerca piceifrons. The sequence continues at coordinate 323,828,083 of NC_060141.1, forward strand.
AGTCTTCCCTAACATGCCACTTAATAAAATCTCACACCTGGCCCCTAATTTTCTTCCACCTCTGTCGTGTCCCTAGAGGCAGTTTGGAGTACACGTTTCTATTAGACAGGTGTCTTCTCTCAGTCGACACAATCGATGAGTGGAAGTATGCATGGGCTCATTTATAACTCCAGAAGGTGCTGGATAGAAGCTATAACTGGTGCAGTGTGCGAAACTCAGAAGTATAATTAAGAAAGCAGGATAGGAATTCTATGTCTTATAATTGTTAAATGACATGGAAGACATCTCTGGCACTAACTTCCCATCCATAGCCAATCTGTTGCTCTGAATCTATCTCTGTAGTGATGGAGAGTGTCAAGGGTAGCAGAAGAACCTACGTCCTAGGTCCGGTGATGTGTGACACAGAGACGGTGCCGACTGGACCCTGATGTTCCCTATTCTGCTTTTGTGAGCTGATGTACTCCTTTTTATATGGCCTGTAGATTCATTGTGACAAGGAGGCTTCCACAACACCCTGCGACATGCTAGGTGTGACTGGTCACATACACAGTGCACTTTCAATACCGTTCAGGCCAGGTCTGGAAAAATCCTCCTGGTGCTGCCCAAGTTTTGACATGCTGAGGATCATGTAGCCCTGTGCATAACTTGTTTGATACATGCCGCCGCAAGGTCGTCCCTCGCTGTTATCTTGTTCAAACATTTCGGCAACTCTTCTTGCCTCCTCTGTGATCGTTTCTGTGCTGCTTCACTAGAACAGTTGTCATGTTGTCTAATGAATATGTCAGGCAGGGTTGGCATTTGTAACAAAGTTTCACTTTTTATCCCTCCCTCACAGGAAAGGTAATCAGTAACTTTGAACACTAATGCATGACAAAAGAAAACGAAAGATGATGTACAAATGGCCGCTGATTTTGTTATGATGAAAGGACAACTTGTTAGTTCTCAACAATGGAAAAATAATTTAAGCGTCTCTGTGATGAGAGGTTGGCATTGCTCCGCCTATGATTTTATATGTACTTTTTTTCACAGTCTGTGATCCCATACGACAACAGTCAACACTGTTAAGAATATTGTGTTAAGATGCTAGAATTTCCCGGGAGCGATAAGTGCAATCAGATGTCAAATGCCCGTATTTGTTCAAGTTTGGGTTGTCACGTTATAGCCATTAAACAAAATACCTCCTGTAAAAGGGCTGATAACAGCTTGATGACATGCTTTCGATTTTTAAAAATATTTCAGAGTGGCTGGACTATCTGTTTTTAGTTTAGCAATCTCACGTTCATTAAAATCTGTACTTATTTTTATACAGCGTTTGAAAGCCGTGCACTAGACCACGTCTTTCAAATCATTGCTTTTACAACTGACATGTTGCTGGCGAGGACGGCCGCTGTAGCCGAGCGGTTCTAGGCGCTTCAGTCCGGAACCGCGCTGCTGCTACGGTCGCAGGTTCGAATCCTGCCTCGGGCATGGATGTGTGTGATGTCTGTAGGTTAGTTAGGTTTAAGTAGTTGTAAGTCTAGGGAACTGATGACCTCAGATGTTAAGCCCCATAATGCTTAGAGCCATTTGAACCATTTGTAGCTAGAGAGGTGCAAATACACTATATACTCAAGTATGCTGCAGTCTTTGGCTGCCTGACGACGATATGTCGAAAGACGTTACTTTGAAAGAATGGCTGAAAGAGCAATCAAGGCTCAGCTTGCGACAATTTGTGGGAAGTGTGCCATGTAGACTTCAGTGACAAAAGCATACCGGGTTCTGGATTGTTTGCTTCTGAATGGTGCCTTGGGATGTCTTGTTTCCAGATATCGTTGCTACTACACGCAGTTTGGCATAGTATTTCGTTGCAGAATTTATAAGAGCAGAGACATATCTTCTTTTGTATCAAAGGTAAGTCCCGTTATTGAAAGAGACAGACTTTGTTCCATGTTCAAGGATCAGTGTTGACATTTCATTTATTTATTAGTTATAGGCCATGGCACAAGTTAATCTCCAATTCATTTAGTATTATTATGGAATTTGCTGGTTGTATGGGATTTCCTTTTTGTACTGATTTTCATTAACCGCAGAACTGTACTCAACGTGTTCCATTGAAGGGCGCCTGTAATTTCGATACTGCAATTTCTTATCGGATTATTGATTAATAACACGATATCCCTCAAAAGTTCTCTTGATTTACTTCCATCCCATCGTCACTTATGAAATTTATAGTGATTTTATGGGTAATTCCCACATGGTCTTATATCTTTATTTAAATCTGCGGCTGATATGAACACAAGCTATTAAATACATTTGTTCCTCACCAGAATCGTATTCAAACAACCTGTCGTCAGCAGTAAAATTTCTCATTTCTTAGCATGTATTTACAGCCAATTCAATTTGAGTTAGTGTTGTAGAGAAACTGGAGACTTCATGCAGATTCTGAATATGTTCGGAGTGCCTACTGTGTTGCTGGTTTATTAGTGAACAGAACAAAGTCAGGTCCTACTTCTACATGGTATATTTTCTTTCTATAAGAGAGAAAGAAACGATACTTATAAATTTTATCAGGTAATTAGGGGTAATTATAATGTTGCATTCATTTAAGGTATGTTGCGGGCTCCCCTTACATTCTTCGTTGTGCCATGAAACATCTCCCTGCATCTGAACATATCAATCAAATCGAGGTTATGCAGCCTTAATGTTCATTCATAAGTAAAAAGGAGCGTATTTTCAAGACATTTTAACTCAAGTAACATCAGTTGTGTATTCAGTTTACTTAAAAAATTAAGTAGGAGTCTCTCAAGTTTTAAGAAATACGTATCCTTAGTTCTGTGAAACTATTCTTGAAGGCTCTTTACGTATTTAGTTTATCTTGTTACGGTGCAGGTTTTTGCTACGGCGTTACTTAAAACAGTATGCCGTATTAAGGCTATTACATTACGTAAAATATTGTTTAGTAACGTGTTCTCTTTTCACGGTATACTAACAACAAGAAATGATACTGTATTCAAGCAGATGAAATGAAGTTTTGACCAACTAAAAAGTGAAAATTCTGCATCATAATTCTAAATTCAGAAACAATGACATAGACTGAAAGACTGAAGTAAGTACTGCAGTTTGTGTGTTTGCTGCAGTAGGTACACTGAGATGTAGAGACTAGTGCACGTAAAAGGAAATGTTGGACCGAATCAGAGTATTAGAAAGACTGCCTGAAGGAACAAGCCAATGAGATGCTTAGAATACTTACAACATTTGTTGTGCAGCGGCAAACTTTAGCGTAATTATTGGAGAATAGAAGATAATTGTCACCTTACTTACAAAACGCTGCACATTTCAAATTACATGTCTAGAATTCGTGATTAGGTAATTGTATTGTTTGTTTATTGTTTAATCTTTGTAGCAGTACCTTTTTATTTCATTATGTTTGTACATAACCCAGTTTCAAGCTACATTTTTATTTTACATATAGTAATATTATTGCTATAAAATCATGCATAATTCTCTGTGTATAATGTTCTGGTCAATGTTATCGTGACGGTTACGCTCAAGTGCTGGGAGGTTCCGTTACTTTTGATTAGTCATACTGAAATATTTATACCAAATATAGGCCAGCGTGGCCTGTATTGGTTTTGTGACTTACTCGCTGATGTGGATTAGGGGAAGCGATAATTGTCAATTTATAGCACATTTAGAGTGTACGACTGTTCTCAGGTAATAAATTAATGAACAGTGAAATTAAAGTGCTTCCAAGCGTTTTATAATTTATCACGAAATGCCTTTATCTATATCCAAATAACCAGAGTGATAGATTTTCCGTCTGCTGCCTTAGTGTCACTCATAAACAATTGACTGCAGTGTCGCACCCATACCAGGTGAAATTCCGGATGTCACGTGCTGACAGTAACACAAAGGCCATTGTGTGTGGAGTGTCAGTCTAGCGCACCACCAACGCCTGAGTCTGCCGTCAAGGCTGAGAGGCGCTACTCGATGGAAACACACACACACACACACACACACACACAGGCACACAGGCACACAGACACACAGGATTGATGCCGAAGTCTTCGGAGGGGAAGAACAAGAAGTAGGAGTGGCTGCTTGAAGGACGTGGCGTGCCCGGGCGACAAATTGGATCGGTGCGAACTTGGCGCTAGTGGTGGCTTCCAAGTTGTCCCTTGTATCCGCTCCGTTCAGTGTTAGCTCACACAACATGCTTTGTCTTGCTTTTCCAGTATCAGCCTTCCTCATCCAGAGTCTACATTTCCTCACAAATGTGATTTATCGTAAAACTTCAAGATGCACACCATTTCAGTTTTTTTTTTTCGCTGAACTAATCTCTGTTGTTTTTGATGTCTCGGTATTCATCGTTTAGTTCCTTGATCAATAAATTTGGCTACACCATCTCTGTCCGTAACTTTTTTAAAATTTTCATTGTAATAGTCTCAGTAGAAACTTGCAACAAATTATTACTAGTTTCGATCACGTGGGGTTCACTTGTTCACTTTCAGATCTGATTAATCACGTGCTGTGTAAAGTCACAACATTTTGTAAACATATCTAAAAAAATAGAGATTTCACAATTCGTGACTGATCGGATCGCAAGATTATCGTTAGATGGTGGAAATTATTTGTTATTTGTAATTGTTACAATAAACATTTAAAAATGCACAGCTGCGACACCTATCATGACAATGTCATCCATTATTATGTTCATCATTTGAGTCCGCAGCTCGTGGTCGTGCGGTAGCGTTCTCGCTTCCCACGCCCGGGTTCCCGAGTTCGATTCCCGGCGGGGTCAGGGATTTTCTCTGCCTCGTGATGACTGGGTGTTGTGTGCTGTCCTTAGGTTAGTTAGGTTTAAGTAGTTCTAAGTTCTAGGAGACTGATGACCATAGATGTTAAGTCCCATAGTGCTCAGAGCCATTTGAACCATTTTTTTTTCATCATTTGGTCATCTTGACACTCCTTCATAATACTAGCTGGCTTTCTTCAAGTTTGTCATTGATCAAATGGTCAACAATGAAACATTGCTTTCCTCCGATCCTTGAACTAGCTATAGTGGGAACCATAGTTTAATGTGTATTCCGAGCCACGGCACCGAGTGCGCTGCTGTAGTGCTAAGATACTGGACTCGTATTGGGGAAGATGGCGGCTCAAAAACCTACCCAGCCACGCAGGTTCAGGTTGTCAGTCGTTTACGAATTAGATTTACATTCTGCGACCATACGTCGAAGTCAGCTGTTTGAGACACATTAAAATTTGTGCCGGACCAGGATTCAAATCCGGATTTCCCTCTTATCTCGAGTGTTCTTCTTAAAAACTTCGGCTATCCGAGGGCGTCTCCAGGACTGGTCCAAACTTCCTATGTCACACCGTCACAACCCTTGCGCTCGCTACTGGGAGCCACGGTGTGAATCGGACATTGAAAGAAGCTACTATCCCCCTGGAAAATGTCTTCCGCAGATGGGGACGAAACGTTGGGTTTTAAAGTGAAATCCATTCGACTACGGCACAGTATCCCGAACCATTTTCTTAATTGTGACGTTTACATCTTACAATGTTAGTGTTTATACAGTCTCTGTATCTTCATAATACACTGTCCTCAAGGACGTTGTATTGTTAGAATACAGACACAGTATGAAAACGTACATTGTAACTGTCAATGATTTATCCATGGTTTTCCTAGACATCTCATGACAAACACTGGGATTGTCCCTTTGGAACGGAATTCCCGACTTCCATCCTCACCCTTCCAAATCTTAGCTTGTTCTGCAGTAACCTCATTGTCGACGGGGCGTTACAAAACCACTTTCCTTCCTTTTTCCCTTTGAACCATGAGGTAACTTGACATTCTTCGCCGGCCGGTGTGGCCGAGCGGTTCTAGGCGCTTCAGTCTGGAACCGCGCGACCGCTACAGTCGCAGGTTCGAATCCTGCCTCGGGCATGGATGTGTGTGATGGCTCTAAGTTCTAGGGGACTGATGACCTCAGATGTTAAGTCCCATAGTGCTCAGAGCCATTTGAATCATTTGACATTCTTCACACTAATTAATTATTTCCCAATAATGAAAAAAACCACAAGCTACAGAATTAATACTGAAAGCGACTGAGGACTGAACCTCAGTCATCAGGATTTGTAGTCTAACATACACAAACTTAGGCAGTAACAGCAAATAACGGACAAAAAAGTTACTCGCCCCCCAGGGTGACATCGCTCTGCTGCCGAATAACGCTACCTCCGGACTTGATAACGACCCGAATTCGGCGAGGGAGGAACTCCGTAAGTTGGACAGGTACGCCATACGTGGCTAAAGCTAGTCATCGCTGATTAGAGACTGAACAGTTTTTCTAAGGGCCGCCGGCACGGTAGCTAAGCGAGTTCGGTCAGAGGTTTAGCCACCCTCTGTAATAAAAAAAACTGAGTTAATCGATCAACAACAAACTTCAACGGGTGTCGTACGACGTCCGCCCAGAGCAGATGCAACGAACGTAAGCGAACAAAATGAGATCTAAAAAAAATAGGCGGTGGCGTCGTTGATTCATAACCAAAACGTCTTCGGTCCCGGGTGCGAATCTCGCTGGTGCTTAAATTTTGATTAATAATCAGCATTCGCAGCCGAAGACTTACAACATAAGAAGCTACTATCATTTTGCGGAGACGCGTCTGGAGCTGTCCCGGACAGTGGTAGGATACCGATCTGGGTGTAGCTTGTGCCATTCGGCCTGACAACCAGGAGTTAATGGATGCCTGTCGGGCCATGTTTCTGCGAGAGCGTATAATCACCCATCACATATCACGTACATCCATGGTGGCGATCTTCGATCGCCAGATGCAGCACCTCTGAGCTGCGATCGATATCCGTTGTTAGCGGGGATGCAACAATCATCACCACTGGGCACACCACGAACGACATTCAGTATGATTTAAGAATTTAACAACGCGAACAAAAGTGCACATTTCTCAACATAGAAAAGTAATCGAATTCTATATTAACTACCTCCGACGTAGCATCTTTTCTGACATCCTTTGCAATTCGCTATGACAGAGGTGTCCTGGATGTTGTCTAGCAACGCGACAGCTCATTCCCTTCATCAATATTATGGGAACACTGCTTCAGTCGGATAATATCCTCGCGGCTCACCAATGTCAGCACAAACCGCGCCACCACCCGGCCTGCTGCTTTTGTCTCCTATGGTCCGCCTGCAGCTGAACTAACTGTTGACGTGACCTGTACCGCTTCCTCCACATCTGCATTCAGTGTTGTCGAATTTTATTCCTATCTTATACCACTCTTCACTTTCTCATATTTTTATATTTTATCCTTTCAACATTATTTTAAATCGTCTTACTTTTCGGAAAGATTTCCTGCATTATGTCATCACATTACGGTCTCTAGTTGCGATGCTGCATGAGCCTTTTCATGTACTACATTTAAGACCCATCTTTAAAATACAACCGTCAAGTACATTTATAAATCTTAAAAAGAGAGAGAAAGATAAAGTTTCCTGAGTCGGCTGCTTTTTATTTTCATTTCAGTAGCCATTCTCAAGGAAAATATTTAGCCAGTTAACTTATATGTTTTGAATCTTCATCACGTGTGGTACTAGCTATCAGATACACTAAATGTATTATCCAGTTAACTACTTGCCCACATTGCCGCTCTACTCGTTCAGTAACTTATTCATTTTTTTCGCACATTTAACACACTGACGTCCAAAAATTAAAGCAACGAACTGCTATCTCCCCGTCCTGTGGCTAACTCACTATATAATCAGACAAACTGTCAGCAGATGTCGCTACAGTTGTGTTCTGCAAGGAAGATACCATTCCGATCAACGGACAACCACGCCAGCGATGATATCAGGGCACCTATCAAGCGGGGTAGTGTTTGCAGGGTAGTCCCACATCCACAATCGCTGTGTACACGGTCACAGAAGGTAAAGTGTGGCACGAAGAAGACGCCTATAGACTCTCTACTGAGGAAGGTCACAGGATGAATTGAAGCAGGAGAATTGCAAACTGACGTGGCCCGATTGTTTAATGTGCGTCGTTCTGTTGTTTCTCGGACGAGGCGACAGTTTATAGAGATCGAAACGGTATCCTGGAGACCGGGACGGGACCGACTACGTGTGACATCAGAAAGAGAGGACCGTTATTTGGCTGTGCGGACACGATGGTACCGCATTAGTACTGCACTGCAGCTGGCATCTGACGTCGCATCCTCTGCTGGACGTGTTGTGTCGAGGGAAACGGAGTATAGAAGGCTCCAGCAGAGTGGCCTGCATTGCTGGACACCTGCTGTCTGTTTACCTCTGGCGTGTCTTCACAGAAGGGATTGTCTAGAGAGGATCTGTCAACGTGCCTCTTGGACGGTCGAAAGAAGGTGGGCCAATGTTTTTGTCACATAAGAGTCTCGATTTGGTCTGCAGAGTGATTATCGACGGATTCGCATCTGGAGGGCATGTGGAACACGATTTTGGGATCCAAACATAGTGGAAAGAGACAGATATTGAGGAGGATCACTAATGGTGTGGACAGGGATTATGTTGAGCATTCGAACACCTCTTCATGAATCAGCAAGAATCAACTGCTATCAGATACCATGAGGAGGTTTGGGATCTAATGTGCAGTTGTTGTGAGGTGCTGTGGGCCCAGACTTCCTATTGATGAAAGATAATGCTAGACTTCATAGAGCGGGGTGATTGACTGGTTGACGTTTCTTTGGAAGCTGATGACATTGCACACATGACGTCTTCTGCTCCGTCTCCCGATTTGAATCCCGTAGAGCATATCTAGGCTGCACTAGGGATATTGGTTGCATCACGTCAGCATCCACCAACCACTCTCCAAGACTTGTGAACAGCTCTGCAGCAAGAATGGGCGTTATTGTCTCAACATGAGACTGCCGACATTTACAGCACGTCCTGTCGTTGTCAAGCCTGTATCGGTGCCAGAGGTGGTCACACAACATACTGAGCACATTAATCAGTTGTCCGAATGTGTGTGCAAATCCGTTAAGTTGGAAAGAGACGAAGGGCATTTTTGTCTACGGTTAAGCATGTTGCAGTTGATTACGTTCTGTATTATTTTCATAGTTTCTACTTCACCACCACCTTTTTGTATTGTTTTGTGGCAAAATAAACGCAACTTTGTAAAATTTCCATTTGTTGCTTTAATTTTGGACACCAGTGTAAATTCAATTTTTTGTTTTATGTATCTGTTTATATGGATTTTGTTTATATTTTCTCATTTTTGATTTGATGATGGCTGCAAATCTAAAACCGATCATAAACTGTAGTGAACTAATATGTGTTAATGCCACTGATTTCTACAATATAATCGATTACAGAGGTCACTCGTCCTCTCTAAGGGCCCAAGCTGTCTATTTTCACGAGGTGTTGTAGTGGTGATAGAGCAAAAACTCATCGGAAGATCTACTGCATTCAACTGTTCGTGTTATTGCTGCGCCTTCTTGTAATGTTTTACGGTTCCTGGCTGGATAAGGAGAGGGCGGTATAACAGGTGGGTGGCCTTTTTCATCTTACTACAACACAAAATGCTCATGTAGTTATAATACACTTTTTTACAGGAACCAATTGAGTACTTCAATGATGTCCAGTCTGAAGTTCTGTGGTTAACAGCAACAAAAGAGCATGTACTAATTCTTGAATCTTGTCCGTGTCCATATCAAAACTATATACAATGACTAACGTTCCCTCACGGCTAGCTAAGGTGTGAGGCGACGACTGTCACTGTGGAAGACAAGGGCACAGTGCGACGTATTGATGTGAAATGCGAACTGAGTCCGGAAGCGACGTACTGAGGTACTGAGACTGAGAGATTGAGACAGCTCGGTCGGCGGCGGCGGTTTATTCATATGCTGCTCAGGGGGCGTTATCGGCGCGTAGCCTGGGGGTGTTTCTTGGTCTTTTCTTGTCATAGGCGCACTGAATTCAACTCCTGCTATACAGTGTTTTCCTAGTGCCGTCCGGTGTGCTGACGAAGGTGTACGCCAGCACAGTTTTCTTGATCAATGGCTATCAGGAAGAATAGTTTGAGCTGTGTTGGTTGTCATGGAGGAGATTATTCTATTCCAATGCCTCATTACGTCTGTGCCCAGAATGTGTCCGCCCATGGTAGCTGAGTGGTCAGCGCGACGGAATGTCATACCTAACCGCCGGGGTTCGATTCCCGGCTGGTCGGAGACTTTCTTCGCTCAGGGACTGGGTGTTGTGTTGTCCTTATCATCATCATTTCATCCCCATCGACACGCAAGTCGCCGAGGTGGCGTCAATTCGAAAGACATGCACCAGGCGAAAGGTCTACCCGACGGGAGGCCCCAGCCATACTGCATTTCCATTTCCAACCCAGAATTTGTTCTAAGACTCTACAAAATTTTGATGTTCTTAGTGCCAGATGAAGACTGTGTGTCGGGCAGCAGTTAGGATGCCCTACATTTGCCAGCGTCATTTCTCCTACCTCCGAAACTACACGAATTTTTTCTTGAAGTGAATCCTACTGAAAACCTTGGACAGAACCGAAAGATGGGAACAGTTTTTTTCATACAGTTCTGGTTCATTTTCCCAAAAAAATGTGCATATGCCTGTTGTATGTGTATGCATATTTGCTTATGTGTACTCAAAATCGGTGACTGGCTCGGCATGCGCAGTGTACCTAGGTCGCAAGTTTTATACAACGTGATTTTTCCACCTTGTGCAAAGTGTAGGGCTTGATCGATGAGAGGATACAAAATAAAAAAGATCTAATAAACTTATGTCCGGAAATGCTTGGTTTCCAAGCTAGAACGATTTATTCAGTCTTACATTGCTACAGAGACTGTGGTCTAATACGCTCCGTATCACGCAGCAACAATTACAGTATGTGTTGAAAATGGTTTACACTGGCCTCAACGTATGTGTGTATGCGCCAGAGTATGTTCTGTCTCATACGTTCACTTCGGCCAGGCTGCCTCCGAGCGGTGTCAAAGGCAGAGTATGAACACGCTGATCCAGTGTCCCCACATCACGAATGGGGTCTGCACACACGGCACTTTTGAGATGGCTCCTTACCCGGAAATCACACGGCTTGGGATCCAGTGCACGAGCAGGCCATGCAACTGGACCCCTCATCCGATCCATCGCCCAAGGAAGACATGACTGACAGGCGTCCGGACGTTAATGACGAAGTTAGCTGGAGCATCATCACGTAGCAGCCACATAACCCTTCGAATCATCAATGGCACTTCTTCCAGCAGGAGAGGCAAAGTCACTTGCAAGAAAAGCCAATAGTTCAGGCCTGTTAGGCGACGTGGAAGGAAGACTGGTTCCAAACTACGGTCGCCAATTATCCCACCCCACACATTCTGTAAGAGGGACAATACCACCCTTTAGGAGGAAACCATGCATGCTCTCATACTCTATGGCTGCATTGGACAGCGCGCATTAGACCGCAGTCTTTGTGGGCAGTGTATGATTGAATAAATGGTCTCTAGCGTGGAAACCATACATTTTTGGACATAAGTTCAGTAGACCTTTCTTATTCTGTCTCGTCCCACCGATCAATCCCTAGAGTTTGTATATGATGGAAAAAAACCACACACACACACGCACACACACCCACCCACACACACACACACACACACACACACACACATATATATATATATATATATATATATATATATATGTGTGTGTGTGTGTGTGTGTGTGTGTGTGTGTCTGTGTGTGACGTGACACAGTTTACAAACAGGTTTTAGTTGGTCGGGGTGGCCGCGAGTCGCTGAGGCTCGTACGAAATCCAAAGGTTGGTGAACGGCAATTAGTGTGGTCATGAGGGTGGACTAAGTAGATTACACGCGGCTACAGCTGGGACGTGAGCATCGCTGCAATTAAAAAAGCTGCGGCGGCAAGGGGGCAGGGAGGGGGGAAGTCTGCTGCAGCTGATCGAACACGGAGCGCAGGGATGGGGTGTGGGGTGCAGAAATGTTGGATCGCGCGGTAGAGGCGGCAACTGGGCGCCGAGAACGAAGAGGTGGGCGCGGGAGCAGCAGCCGCCTGTCTAAATGCGGAACGCTCTAACGTCCTTCCTGTGCACTGACCTTTAATAAAACATGCCACTACGACTCCACCATTTTAGGACATGTTTTTTATAAAACAGATTTGAGGATGGTCAGCGCTGAGCGAAACCGGTAGTCTCGGGGCCTACAAGTTTGTGACCATAGACGTCAAATAAAAGAAATTTATTCGCGACTATGTTGCAGCTTGTGAAAACGTGCAACTTTTCAAATTCGTAAAGGCTCATGTATCATCATCATAATCATTTGCCTACAGTGCTGGAAATTTGACCTGCCCCTTATGTTTGATTTTTATGTGAAGAAATTTACGTTGCTACTTTCCTCCTTGTCATTTAGTAAGCCATTACCATGTAATGTGCCATGCACGAAATTCTAATTGTTCATAAAAGTCGATTTGGCGTTCCTTGTCCATTTCGTGTTGTATACTGTAAGAAAATCATTCGCAATATCATGATGTGCTGCAATATAACACAGGTGTGCTACTTACTTTTTTCATTGGATTCTGTAAATATTATGATTATTTTGTTCCTGTAAATTTTGAAATGCAACCTTTAACTGGAAATGAAATATATTGCTCTAATTAATGCAAATATTTGTAAACTAATTTAAATTACGTTTCACATGTAATTTAAATTATGATCACGCTGTCTCAGTATAGTCAGGGAACTGATAAGGAACGTATGACAAATTTTGTATCGTTTCTCAAAGAGTCAGCAGGCAGAAGACGTGCTTTGTTATTGCTGCACATTTTAGCAATTTTGCCTGAAATAAACTCATGCTGCAATGTTCTTCTTCGACGCAGCAATGTAGGAGTTGGCACAGAAACAGCTGAGTGAAAAATCCGTGCAATTCGCACGCTCATTTATGTATAAAAGCCGACTTCGAAATTTTCCTTTGTATGAGACGACATGTACAAGCTTCATGTGCTGATTTGAAATTATAGATTCGCATATTTGACTTTTGGTATCGCTTCATCATGATCTTTCACTGATTGTATCAATATCGGTTTGTATTGTGATAAATTGTGAAATTTGGAACAATAGCAAATGCTGCAGTAAAGTCGTACTGTTGTCGTTAGTTGTAATCCTAAACTTATTTGTCATCTTTTAAAGTTTTTTAGAGCGTTAGACGTATCCCCGTTCAAAACAATTGTTCCGTAATTTCATTGTATAATCATGTGAGAAACAGATTATTTTTGAGAATTTTCGGACGCTTATAAAACTATGTTTTCATAAGTTACTGGTACGAGTGCTTTAAATATGTAGCTTACTTCGTGGATCACCCCTGAATTTAACTGTATATCAATGCAGATAAACGTGAATTTTTGAGAATTTTTGGAAACAACCATTGTCTTAGGATAACCTAATTGCAGTAAATTGGTGTTTGTGATTTAGTTACTATAGCGAATGTTCTAACCAACATATTGGCTACACTTAATTTTCCCTTAAAGAGTAGCGGCCGTATATATTTTACACTTCTATCGTAAACGCACTCTGTTTTTGAGTATGCTAACAACTGTGATTAGCCTCAAAAAGTTTTGGAAAACAAGTAATTTTTAGTACAGGTTTTTTCCGTCGCCTTGATAGAAATCTTGTTTTGCGCATTTCCTTCAGTTCTTACGGGGAATTCTTTCGATCTCAGCAATTTAAAAGATAATCGATGGGCTTAATTTAAAGTTATTTGTTCAGTGCCCAGTAATGCATCGTACCAGCTAAAACGCAGCCCCACCGTGAATGCTATTTTCATACATGGGATGAGTTGGTTGAGATTCGTAAGGAGATGCAGATCGCTCTGACTACTGTCAAACGATTGGCAGCTGCTGAGAGTCGAGTCGTGCTGAAAGAGCTCTCGAGAGTCATGTACCTGCGCTACCACTACCAAAGGTACTTCAAGTACCATCCGCCTCTAAGGATCCTGTCTCCCCTGCAGAAAGTACAGGATCTTTCAATACTCGTCCTCTTGACTGCGAGTGGCGTTTCAGTGATGGAGCTAGGCGTCCTGTACAGGACGAATGGGGACCAGAAAGGGCTCAGGGTGTTGAACCGATTCTCGTAACTAAGAAATTTGTTGTTCTGGGGCCTTATTCAACGTGTTGACGAGGCTATTCCGGCAGCCATTGAGAAAACAGACTGCAACTAACTGCAGACTGTGGCGCTTGCTGGAACAGATGATGCCTGTCATATCATCTCCGAGGTCGTATTTGAGTCATTTCAGCGACTGGCAGTGAAGTTTGAGGAGAGCAGCCCTGCACATGGATTTTCAACGAAGATCGAAACTTGCAGCATTGCCCCAGAACTGGTCGTGCTCCTTTGGTTCTGAGTCGAAGGTGTAAGCCACATACTTCGAACGTTCCATGACAAGCTACCCTGCGACTTCCTGGATTTGTGCGTAGGACTGAGAACAGTAGGGCCCCACATGAGCACTACACGTAAGAGGCTGCTACTCAGGTGGCTGACTGTGTCTGAGGAACACAGAGGGTCTTTTTTCTTTTTAGATTAGGGGGCTCCCCATCCAGTCCAGTTAACGACAGCTGTAGGAAACTCAGAAGTATTAGTGTAAAATCGAAAGACATGCCTCCCACAGGTAGGAGTATTAAAATTCTAATGGTTAACACCAGAAGCCTTCGCAACAAAGTGCCGGAGTTTGAAGCTCTCCCGAAAAACAGTGAAGCTCACATAATAATAGATAAAGAAAGCTGTTTGAAGCCTGAGATTTTTGGGGAAATTTTAAGTGTACATCGAAAGGATAGGCAATGGGAAATGGAAGTGGTGTATTTGTCGCAGATAAGAAACGTCAGAGGTGGACGTAATATAATAATATGATCCTTCTATCACCCACAAGACTCATCTCCTGATGTAACCGAAAAATTTAGAGAAAACCTCAGATCGCTTGTACATAAATTCTCCCATCTTACTGTAATCATCGTTGGCGACTAATCATCCAACAGTTAATTGCAAGAATTACAGTTTTGTTGATGGTGGGAATGGTAAGACCCCCTGTGAAACATTATTCAATATCTTCGCTCAAAAAACTATATAGAAAAGATAGTTCGGAACCCGATTCATGGTGGTAGCATATTGGATGTAATGGCAACAAATAGACCTGACCTCTTTGAGAATGTCCAAATCGAAATTGATATACCAAAATACACAAAACATATATATATAAAAGAAAGCCTACCGGTCCAGACTAAATACCAGTTAGGTTTCTTTCAGAGTATGCTGATGTTTTAGGTTCATATTAACAACCACATACAACTGCTCGCTCTAAGTAACATCCGTACCCAAGGACTGGAAAATTCCACAGGTTACACCAATATTCAAGAAAGGTAGTAGGAGTAATCCACTCAAATACAGGTTCATGTCATTAACGAGAAACTGTAGCAGGATTCTGTATATATATATATATATATATATATATATATATATATATATATATATATATGTTTTCTGTACTTTGGTAAACATCGTTGCCACTAACAGACGCCAGTTTCGACTTGGACATTCTCAAAGAGGTCAAGTCTATTTGTTGCCATTACATCCAGTACAGAAAACAATATATGTTCCACAATCCTGCTACAGTTCCACGTTAATGACATGAACCTGTATTTTAGTGGATTACTCCTACTACCTTTCTTGAATATTGGTGGAACCTGTGGAATTTTCCAGTCCTTGGGTATGGATGTTTCTTAGAGCGAGTGGTTGTATGTGGTTGATAATATGAACGTATAACATCAGCATACTCTGAAAGGAACCCAACTGGTATTTAGTCTGGACCGGTAGGCTTTCTTTTATTATGAGGTGTAAGTTGCTTCACTACTCCGAGGATATCTACTTCTAAGTTACTCGTGTTGGCACCTGTTCTTGATTCGATTTCTGGAATATTTACTTGGTCTTCTTTGGTGAAGGAATTTCGGAAGGCTGTGTTTGGTAACTGTTTTAGCAGCCCTGTCGTCAATAGTACTTCCATTGCTGTCGCCATAGGGTACTTGGATTTCGGGTTCCGCTGTATAGGCCAGGAGTCCACTACACGCAGGGGGCGGCTACAGGGGTAGCAGGGGATGTGTGGCATGGACTGGCCAATCATGCTTCAAGCGTTCCATACGTGAGTGGAACGGGAAGAGACCATAATAACTGGTACAGTGAGGCGTACCCTCTGCCATTCATTTCACAGTGGTTTATAGAATATAGATGGAGATGGAGATGTAGACGTAGAAAGAGTAAAGTGAAATGGTAGCATCGTCTCTGGGCGCTGCTGTGTGACGCCGATAGTTTACAGCAACCCACAGTTAGACACGTGACTGGATGCGCGTATTGCGTTCAGAGTCAGACATCAGGTCTAAGTGAGGCCCAATTGCAAGTTAGGAGGCACAACGAGCGCCAAGCATGTAAGATGAAGTATAAATCTCGAGTTGGTCGTTGCTAATCCAAGCACGCCTGTAGTACGTAGAGCAAAAGAAGAATTATCCCAGACATTGACATCGTCGTCCCAACACCTGCGAAGAATTGTAAAACCTAACTCTTCAGGCTTTCTAGGCAGTCTAAGGACATCTTGGGTTATCGGATGTTCTGTCGTATATCAGCGTCGTACTTGTGTGATATTTCGGTAACGTAGCTCGTAATTTTCATAAGGTGTTTCTCGAGGGGACCTGGTCCATTACTTATGTCTGCAGCCTTTCCTCTCCACTGGCGGTTGCAGACGTTCCCTCTGTGGTCCACGCCCGCTCGCTGCGATCTTCTGGAACGTTGCCGTTCCTTTTTCCGTCCGCTGCAGTTCTGGGTGTTCCCTCGTGGTCTACGTGCACCAGACCCGTTCCTGGGTGTTCCATCTTCGGTCTGGTGTGTTTAGAATTCTGTCTGATGCACCAGGCGTCCCCTGAGGTCCGCTTATGAGGGAACTGGTATAGGTAAAAGTGACTGATGATCTCATGAACCGCGACATGGGGTTCCAGCTGAGTTGAACTTGGGATCCTGCTCTGGAATTTTTAAAGTAGCAAAGGTGACAGCTGCAGCAGCGCACGAGTAGAAGAACGGGAGGCGTGGATATAGAAAACTATCACCAGACAGAGTGCCAGGCGCAGCGGACAGAAGGTGGAGCGTCCAGGAGCGGGTCCGACTGGCGTGGACCGCAGAGGGAACATCCAGAACTGCAGCGGACCGAAAACGGAACGGCAACGAGCCAGCAGAACGCAATGAGCGGGTGCAGACCACAGAGGGAACGCCTGGTGCCTCAGACAGAACTCCAAACGCACCAGACTGAAGATGGAATACGGAGGAGCACGTCTGGTGGGCGCGGACCACAGAAGGAAAACCCAGAACCTCAGCGGACGGAAAATGGAGCGGCAACGTTCCAGAAGATCTCAACGAACAGGGCGCGGACCGCAGAGGGAACGTCTGGAGCCGTCGGTGTAGCGGTGTAAGGGGAAGGCCACAGACATAAATACTGGGCCAAATCCACTCGAAGAGCAGTCTTAGGTCGCACGTGATGAAGGTTAGAGCTACATTACAGAAATATCGGGGAAATACGACGCTAACAACGTGCAGAACTCCCGACGACCCAAGATGTCAATCGTAAGACTGTTCACTGCAGCCCACCCAGCGACCCTGAGTGAACTTATAAATAATAATAGTTATATGTTCATTCTAGCGCCTTGAGCTCATCGTTCAGCTGAATCATAGTTACCTTGATTAGTATTCTGTTCCTTTTCTACTATAGTTGAACAGAGCGTTGTTGATTTATCAAACAAAAACAGTTTTATACAGAATAATACTGAGGGTTTTATTTTATAATTAAAAATATGACTTACCTTGATCAGTAATGATGAAAAGCGTCAAAGCTTTTCATGTTTTTAATTAAAGGAAATTGCTTTTAAAATCAGTCTTTAGTTTATTGCAATATATGAATTGTGATGGAGGTGAATTATTGTGTCATTAAGCATCGGTAAAGGGCTATGATTCTTCTCTTTGCAAACTTGGTACACTTTGTGAATGAAAGGAATTCTTCTGATTCGTTCCTAGCAGGGAAGCCCGGCGACCAGGTGGACACAGGTAGTGCGCCCACGGGCGAGCGGCGGTCGCGCGCCCATGTCGGCACGCTTCACAGAGGGCAGGCCCCCAGAAGATTAGCGACAGGCGAAGACGCTGCATACATCAACACGCTGCCAAGGGAAGCCGTGGACAGAGCGAAAAACAGTATTGTCACGATTCTAGGTAACGCGGACGGAGCGGCGAGTTGAATAGCAACAGCACGACTTGGGTGTCCAAGAATCTCAAGTGGCCCGGGCAAGTTTGGCCGATTCCCGCGAGCAGAACACTTTGGAACGTAGCAGCAATACTCAGAGGGAGAAGTCTTGGTTTATTTGTATACTCTGTCTCACACAGAGTATGGCTTTCTTTACCTCGCAGAATGCGACGGCAAGGAGGGAGGAAATTTTGAAAGGGACTTCTTCACTGGCAAGAATCTAACGTTCGCTTAGACGCTGGAGGGGAGAAGCTCTCTCTCTCCAGGTGCGAGGAGCGCACTAGTATTTGGATTCCGAATTTTGCTTCTGAGGAGGCGGGAGTGCACTCTTGACTTCTTCAGATAAGTAGCAACGATTCTCGTATCGCTTATCATGAGACAATGCACTTTGCATTCGTCGTAAACAGCGTAGAGAGCAAAGTTTGTTAGATCCAAGTAGGCGAGCTTCACTCACTGTGCGCGTTATCAAGAGGTTAACTCAGGATCATTTTGATTTACTACATGTCCGATGACGGTAGTACTGTTAGAACAGTTTTGAGCTTTGTTTAATGCAGTTTCACGTAGGTTTGCACTTGCAGATGGACGCATACCGTCGTCCAGTAATGATCCAGTAGCAGGTTTCAGTCACTATTTCAGGGTAGTGCATGTTAGACGCTATCAACTACGACGCCGGCAGAGTCTTGATGCAGCCGCACGCAATCAATCGACTCCACCGCCACACTGACCACGCTTTGAACATGGTAATACAGAAAACGCCCGCCTTCCTAGCTGCGCATTCTTCTTTCGCTTTCTTCAATTTCTTTGCAATGTGTTGGATGCTCATACAGACGCAAAGCACAGTATTCACCGTTTGCCCATTAAGAGAGTCATATGTTCAGCTGTTTGTTTTATTATTCCTTCCTCATTTAATACACCAGGTCAACCCGTCTCGCGTAATTTATTTATATGTTAAATTAGAATGAAGTCATACAATGCTCATGTTAAAAGGCAAATACCAGGGCAGGCACCTTATACAGGGTGTTACAAAAAGGTACGGCCAAACTTTCAGGAAACATTCCTCACACACAAATAAAGAAAAGATGTTATGTGGACATGTGTCCGGAAACGCTTAATTTCCATGTTAGAGCTCATTTTACTTACGTCAGTATGTACTCTACTTCCTCGCTTCACCGCCAGTTGGCCCAATTGAAGGAAGATAATGTTGACTTCGGTGCTTTTGTTGACATGCGACTCATTGCTCTACAGTACTAGCATCAATCACATATTTACGTAGCATCAACAGGTTAGTATTCATCACGAACGTGGTTTTGCAGTCAGTGCAATGTTTACAAATGTGGAGTTGGCAGATACCCTTTTGATATATGGATTAGCACGGGGCAATAGTCGTGGCGCGGTACATTTGTATCGAGACAGATTTCCAGAACGAAGGTGTCCCGACAGGAAGACGTTCGAAGCAATTGATCGGCGTCTTAGGGAGCACGGAACATTCCAGCCTATGACTCGCGACTGGGGAAGACCTGCAATTGACGAGGCAATTCTTCGTGCAGTTGACGATAACCCTAATGTCAGCGTCAGAGAAGTTGCTGCTGTACAAGGTAACGTTGACCACGTCACTGTATGGAGAGTGCTACGGGAGAACCAGTTGTTTCCGTACCATGTACAGCGTGTGCACGCACTATCAGCAGCTTATTGGCCTCCACGGGTACACTTCTGCTAATGGTTCATCAAACAATGTGTCAATCCTCATTTCAGTGCAAATGTTCTCTTTACGGATCAGGCTTCATTCCAACGTGATCAAATTGTAAATTTTCACAATCAAGATGTGTGGGCTGACGAGAATCCGCACGCAATTGTGCAATCACGTCATCAACACAGATTTTCTGTGAACGTTTGGGCAGGCATTGTTGGTGATGTCTTGATTGGGCCCCATGTTCTTCCACCTACGCTCAATGGAGCACGTTATCATGATTTCATACGGGATACTCTACCTGTGCTACTAGAACATGTGCCTTTACAAGTACGACACAACATGTGGTTCATGCACGATGGAGCTCTTGCACATTTCAGTCGAAGTGTTCGTACGCTTCTCAACAACAGATTCGGTGACCGATGGATTGGTAGAGGCGGACCAATTCCGTGGCCTCCACGCTCTCCTGACCTCAACCCTCTTGACTTTCATTTATGGGGGCATTTGAAAGCTCTTGTCTACGCAACCCCGGTACCAAATGTAGAGACTCTTCGTGCTCGTATTGTGGACGGCTGTGATACAATACGCCATTCTACAGGGCTGCATCAGCGCATCAGGGATTCCATGCGACGGAGGGTGGATGCATGTATCGTCGCTAGCGGAGGACATTTTGAACATTTCCTGTAACAAAGTGTTTGAAGTCACGCTGGTATGTTCTGTTGCTGTGTGTCTCCATTCCATGATTAATGTGATTTGAAGAGAAGTAATAAAATGAGCTCTAACATGGAAAGTAAGCGTTTCCGGACACATGTCCACATAACATATTTTCTTTCTTTGTGTGTGAGGAATGTTTCCTGAAAGTTTGGCCGTACCTTTTTGTAACATCCTATATAATTCACTTGTTGTGAGCTCTTGGTGCCAATTCAATTCCATTTGTTGTTTTTTTAGTTTTTGATACTTTCTACAGTATCTGGCGACCTAATTTTTTGTGTCTGTTTATCATTATTTGAATAATTTGTAAGTGATTGTTAAATGAATTTGATAAAATTTCAATAATTATTGCATGTGCCGTTTAATGCAGTTTCACTGTATATCACTTATATGTTGAACAGCACTCCTTGCATTTCATTTATAGAATTTAAATCAAAATTCAAACCTCTTTCTCCCTCCCACATGAGGTATCTTGCAATGACACCTTCAGTAAGTTAGCTGTTCTGTTCGATAATAATCAGAGGCAATGGTCATTATTGCAGTCTAAATGGGAATACCAGTAATGGAAATTTATTGGAAGTAATACTGGGAAATCACGATTCAAGCTAAAGCTATATAAATTTTCCACATTTTAGTCTATGCTGTTTGAAGAGTGTTGATTTGTGTTGGTTCCTATCCTGTCGCTGCCATTATGAAGGCGGTTACTTGTTACTTATTCATTCAAATAATTTCTCAGTTTTTACGAGATATTTCAATGAGCTTTATTTTCAGATATCGTAAGTCTGTTCATATACGTAATCGTTACTTTGAGCCCACGCAATTTTTGTTATATTAAAGAATTTTCACCAGTCAAACATTTCAGTAACTATCTTTTTCTTGTTATTCTAAATTATTTATTTCGATTTTCTTAACAATTTGAAAGAATTGCTAAAATTTTCTGTTATTTGTAAAGCGATGTTATGCTTTTTGCGTGTGACTGAATTTTCTGTTGACAAATGTGTACCTAAATAAATCCTCAATTATTGCTGTTCTTATAATTCACTAGGAAACCAACAAATATTGTCTAATTGGACTGTCGACGGTTTAATTTTACATATTAACTAAATATGATTTTACTATGGATCTTCGGAATTTCGTGGTACCACTTTTTTCGTTTAGTCTTCACTATGAATAACTGCACAGTTTTAAACATAATTCTAAATTCAGGAAAGCGGACAGCATAAGAAGTTATTTGTAAAAAAACCTGTTGTAAACTTTTATCCGCTAATCAGTTATTCGCTTCGGAAACGATTGCCTTGAAATTTTGTGCCACGATTAGGCTTACGGGATCACAGTCAGTTTTCCCATATACGATTAGAAAAGGGGGAGATTACAGGTGGCTCATGTTGTTTATGTGCTAGGCTATTCAAAATTTACTAAAACTATTTGTGTGATAGGCATTTATGTGCTCATTGTGTCTTTTGTGGAAGCGTGTTCCACCCTGCCCTACACACAAGAAGACTTTGCTTTATCTTCATTGTTTGTGCTATCTTAGCAACTGAAGTAAGTTTACCTTTGCAGATAAAAATCTCTGCAATGCTGTTAACGTGTAAATGTGAAATTGTAAAGTGATGATGAATTCTTTATTACTGCCATCTGTGTGTGAGACACGGAAGTTTCCAGCAAAATGTGAGCAAGTACATTAATGGAATGATTTCAAAGCACAACTGAAGGGAGGTACACACTAAAATAAATATATCTTCTGCATAGGGTTAAATTTCGGTATACAAAGCCACTGTGACACCCAGCAAATAAACCTCACCACACTTCAGATTAATGTAATGTGCTTGTAAATATAATACAACGTGCTGTTTGCAGCATAATGAAGAAAGGCGTCTTGTTAATGCATGTTAGCAAAAAGCTATGGAGCAGTAGAAATTATTCTGTACATATCATTAAACATTTAGGTATTAGTTTTGACTTCGATGGCGCTAATAGCGACTTGTTCACAAGTAAATAATGATAGGATATTAATTATATCGAGTTACTGGAAGTGGCCGGTTCTATTTACTTCTATTACCAATAAAAATCTTACCAATAACATGAATCTTCATAATTTTTCCGAATTATTTCATTTGAAATTTTATCTAAAATATACAATGGAGTGTCGATTTTGCAAAATACAAAACTTAAAATACACGATGTGATCAAACATGGTTTTGAAATAAGACAATTATTAACGATTTGTAGTATGATTGTCTTCTAATTTTATTGTAAAAGTTTATTTTTCAGTCAAATAAATATAAAAAATGGGAAAAACAAGTTTTATATGTGATATTATGGAAAGTAGTAATAATTTTTATGATTGAATAATGAATAATAATACTAGGTGTAAGTAAGAAATGTTAGATTACATAGGCTGGTATTACCTCTATCAGAAATCTCGCCTTACAAATCACATGAAAATCAGACAGTGCTCAATTTCATAACACATAACAATTTCATATACATCACCGATATGCCTTATATACTTACAGGTAGGCCCGCCTCTATTATGCTTTCCTTCCACCACCCCTTGAACAAAAATTTTCAGCATTGACTCAGTTCGAAATGTAGGCCCAAACTCTGTCTGCTGTTTATTATGTTTCTTATTAGGTGTTTTTTCCTGATGGCGTGTTACAGGAAACTCACTCTATTTGCTTTACCACTAGATTGGGCCAACACTTTCGACGACCACTCCTGTGCCATGGGTGAACTGTTCATATGGATGTTGTGTCCGAGACAAACAACTCCCAAACAGAGATAATTCGTTGCTTCCTCCTTTGCTTCTTGTAAACGCAAATTAAATGCCAGTGGTGATTAGGAGCGTACACCTCCGTCGCAGAGATGTCTGCGTGGCTGATTACCATGAGGATATCCCAGGTCCAGTTATCAGTACTGCCAGGGGTTTTCCTTTGTCGGGGGACTGCAACAGAATGTACTCAGCCTCGTTATTCGATAGAGAAGTAGCTGCTACAGTGTCCGGGAAACTGAAAACAGCCAGGAGAAAAATCAGCTGACGCCATGTGCGTCCAAACCACATTCAAATGACACTTTGGCACGGGATGAAACGGCGGTCGGTCGCCAGTGCATGTCCCTCAGGGTGAGATTGCACAGTCACTGTGTCGGTAGACTACAAACAGCAACACTTTTGAAACCTGTTCCGAATTCGGCCGCTTGTTTCAGAGTTGGCTACTCCATTCAGCTTTCTATAAAGATAGTTGATTCCGTCGGTGCTTTTGACAGCACTGCCTAAGAACGGCAAACATTCGATTGCGTTCCGCATCATACTTTTCAAAACCTATGAACACAATGACCATTCCCTTGCCTTTCTCCACTGTGCCCTCTATTACTAACCACAGCGTACAATCGCTTGTCCAATGCAACTACATCTCTTAAAACTGAACTCATCCTCTCTTAATCTACTTCAAGTTTTCGGCTCTGTTGGTCGATAAGGTACTCTCGTGAGTATTTTGGACACATGTGGCGCTATACTAATTATGCAGCAGTTTCTTCTGAAACGTAACTATTGCATATTTGTTTCCGGATCTGATGAAACTTATCCCAGTACAAAAATTTCATTTATAGGATCGTATCATTTTTATTAAGCCCTTAAAATTTTCGTAGGCATTTCACTAGCACATGACATTTGTTCCTTCTTAACTCTTGCAAAGCCTTTTTTTAAATCAGAAATATGCAATGAATTTTTCGTATTAATGTCTTCCAACACGTTTTAATTTTAAATTAATCTATCATCCTCTGGACAACTATATATTTACCAAGTATTGTTTCCATGTTTTCCCCTAATATTCTGCTTCCGTTGCCCAATTATCTTTTTCGATTTTAATCAGCGGTGTAGTCGACAGTGTGTACAGTGTCTCCACTCGA
Source organism: Schistocerca piceifrons (assembly GCF_021461385.2). Taxonomy (NCBI): domain Eukaryota; kingdom Metazoa; phylum Arthropoda; class Insecta; order Orthoptera; family Acrididae; genus Schistocerca; species Schistocerca piceifrons. Next base: position 323,852,682 of record NC_060141.1, read on the forward strand.
AATGTAGGAACCGGAGTGTACACAGTATATCGAACGAAGATTAACAGTGCTTAGCTGATTTTATTATTGACAATGTAATGTATTTTACTACTTGACAACAGTGACTTACGATAAATTTTATGCTATTTTATGCCATATGTATTATATCGCCATGTAAGCTGTTTCAAATGTATTAAGATACCTGATGATGGTCTGAGGACTAAAACAGGGTGCAATAAAAAATTTTTATGAGCAGCTCTTCTCGGTGAACTGATGTTTTTTAAGTATTTACGAACAGTGGGGTACTACCTTCAGAAAATTGAATTTATTAGTCTATATCCAACACCTTACCTTTATTCAAACTTATATCTCTCCTGTGGTATCTTTCCTCCATACATTCTTCCTTATGTTTTTCTACATATGCAAATAATTTCCTACTAAAGTTAAATGAAAATTACGAAATATATATTAATGTGTATGCAGATGAAATGACGGTGCTGTGTTATAACTAAACAGATATCTACGTAGCTATTAAAAATTAATAAACTCTTTACTGACATCGGCTATATGGGAGAATGGGACACATTGATCCACGTTATTCGCTTTTTTTCCAGTTTGTATTTTAAATGTAGTCATTGATCTTTTTATGTGGAAACATTGGTACATTGTTTCAGCAGCTATACAACTAAGTAACTGAAGTTTTTCGCTGTTGCCTATTGATAAAAAAATATCTAGTTCAGTAGTACTGCCTGGGCCAGCGTACCCCACATACTGGGCAAGTTGGCTTAGTAGTTTAGGGGAAGACGGTCCATATGATGCTATCATTCAGCTGAGTTATGACATTTGCCACTTAACTGAAAATGTATAGACGTCAGTACTCACAGATTATTTAAATACGAGAGATATTCGGAAAGTAAGGTCCGATTCGTCGCTAAATGAGAACCACTGTGAAAATCAAAAATGTTTTGTTTGCAACATTTAGCTACACGTTCCACCTGCTTCTCTACATAGTTGCCTCTCTGACTTAGACATTTGTCATAGCTTTGTACCAACTTTCCAATACCCTCGTCGTAGAAGGCAGCCAATTCTCTACATTGTTCTGCATCCTGTGCCAAAATGTTGTCTTCATGTAGGCAGAGATGAAAATCAGAGTGAGCCACATCCGGGTTGTATGGTGGGAAATCAAAGCCTTCCCATCGAAAATGCCGCAGAAGCGTCTTCGTTGCTCCTGGAGTGTGCTGCCAAGGATTGTCATGAAGAAGGAAATGCATGGCAGTTAAGTTACGTGGGCTGCATGAAATTAGGAGAAATCTTTCGGCAGTCACCCATACTTGACAGGAGACACTATTTCCTAGGCATCCTTACGTGCTCACTGTTCGCTCAGAACTGGAAAGAGCAGCACGACATGAACAATACATGATTAAAAATTCAATTCATAGTTATTTTTATTGGCGTAAGTTTAACCTTTTTCCCTCAAAACTTCTTAGGGCGATCGAAGGGGCCTCAGAAGAAACCAGGGCAGCAGGCTTTTAAAAACCTGGAGTTGGGATTGCATGTGCTCCATGCGAACCGACTCCAGCAGGTGTCGCATGCGGATTCCAAACGGCCTTATTGCACGTGGACGATTGGAGATAAGGCATTCCAGAAGCGGACGAGGTGAAACAGCAGCTGTGAGGAACTTACATACTTGACACACACCAGATGGTGAGTGGCGGGTCCCCAGCCTCAGCATAGAGACTTTGTGAGGGGCTGGTCCTGTAAGCACCTGGTCACCTCATGATGGATAGATACAATAATCTGCAGTTAGGGAGGCGTCGCTGACCAATGCACCGTGCACCCATAGGTCAGCCGCAAACGCACGGAAGTCCTATAAAACTGGAGCAGCCGTGCTATATCCGCTCCCCAAGACCTGTGGCTAAGGCACTTTAAGATATTCAACGCCTTCTGGGTTCTAGCTTTCAGGTCTCTCAGGTGTGGTATCCACGACAGTTTGAAGTCGAAAATGAGATCCAGAAATCTCGCGACGTCTTTAAAATATAGAATGGTATCCCTCACATATGAGGCAAATTTAAAAAAAATACCACGAGAACGATTAAAATGAACACAAAACTAAAACCTATCTTTGCAGCCCACTCCTCTACTCTCCACACACTAAGTTGCTACTGATGGGTTGCTGTTGCAACACTGGAGGAGGAACAGAAAGTAGCAAAATCATCCACGAATAAGGTGTAGTGTAAGGGACTCCTCACAGTAGATGTGACACTGTTTATGGTTATGGCAAAGAAGGTAATACTTAAAACGCAGCCCTGCTCAAAACGTCAAAACGATCTAACAGCGTGTCACCAACTCGACACCTAAAAAAAAAGAAAAAAAAGACAACCTGACGCTGCTACAATCGGCTACTGAGCAGGCTTCCCTATCTAAACGTAACTACACAAACTACTGAACTACACTGAAGAGCGAAAGAAACTGGTACATTTGCCAAATATCGTGTAGGGCCCCCAAGAGCACACATAAGTGCCACAACATGACGTGGGATGGATTCGAGTAATGTCTGAAGAAGTGCTGGAGAGAACTGACACAATCAGTCCTGCAGGGCTGTCCATAAATCCGTTAGAGTACGAGGGGGCGGAGATCTCTTCTGAACAGCACGTTCCAAGGCATCCCAGAAATGTTCAATAATGTTCATATCTGGGAATTTTGGTGGCTAGCGGAAGTGTTTACACTCAGAAGAGTGTTCCTGGAGCCGAGCCTCTCTGTAGATATTCTGGACGTGTGGCATGTCGCATTGTCCTGCTGGAATAGCCCAAGTCTGTCGGAATGCACAATGGACATGAATAGATGCAGGTGACAAAACATGATGCTTACTTACGTATCACCTGTCAGAGTCGTATCACTCCAACTTCACACGCTTCATACCATTACAGACCCTCCCACCAGCTTGAACAGTCCACTGCTGACTTGCAGGATCCATGGATTCATTAGGCTGTCTCCATACCTGTACACGTCCATCCGCTCGATACAATTTGAAACGAACTCCTTCGATCAGGCAACATGTTTCCAGTCATCAGCAGTCGGTGTTGACAAGCCCAGGCGAGGGGTGTTGTGCAATCATCAAGGACACACGAGTGAGTTTTAGGCTCCGAAAGTCCATATCGATGATGTTTCGTTGAATGGTTCGCACGCTGACGCTTGATGATGGCCCAGCATTGAAATCTGCAACAATTTGCGGAAAGGTTGCACTTCTGTCACGCTGAACGATTCTCTTCAGTCGTCGTTGGTCCCGTTCGTGCAGGATCTTTTTTCGGCTGCAGAAATGTCGGAGATTTGATGTTTTACCGGATTGCTGATATTCACGGTACACTCGTGAAACGGTCGTACGGGAAAATCCCCAGTTCATCGCTACCTTTGAGATGCTGTGTCGTGGGCCGACTATAACACCACGTTGAAATTCACTTAAATCTTGATAAACTGCCATTGTCGCGGCAGTAACCGATCTAACAATTGCGCCAGACATTTGTTGTCTTATATAGGCGTTGTCAACCGCAGCGCAGTATTCTGGCTGTTTACGTATCTCTGTATTTGAACACACATGCCTTTACCATTTGCTTTGGCGCTTCGGTGTGGTTATATTTACGTAGGAAACCCTGCTGAATAGCCGTCTCTAGCAGCGTCAGGTTGTCGACAGTGGACTGAAAACTCCGGTATGCACACTGAGCGCGACTACGGAGTTGATTGGTCTCTAACATCTAGACCAGACGACTGTTAAACATTCGCTCCAAGGTCTTTCCTACACAGCTCCTTAAGGTTATACTCCGGTAACTACTGGGACATTTGCCGTCCTTTCTTGTTTTGGGGAGAAGTATCGGAATTGCCTCTCTTAGCGAGTTGGGGAAGTGATCTGTCTGCTATATCAAATTAAAACATCCGAGGAGGATTTCCTTTGACACTGCTGGAAAATGTAGAAGGCTGCAGTGCCGGGTTTTGTCGTGACTGGGTACAGTATCACGACCCTCAGACAGTACGGATTTTAGCCCCCTTGTAGAAAGGGTTATTATAACTCTCAGAGCTGTTGGACCTGTAGTTCAGCTTGCACCTTTCTATAGTCGTAAGGCAGCGACGAAACGTCGGATCGGCTAGCATTAGCAAAACGCTCTGCCAGCATCTGAGTGATGTAACCGAGCGTTGTTTGAGACACCCCTTTTTCAGCACTTCTGCTGCTGGTAGACAACGGTGTTTACCATAAATTTTCTTGATAGCTTCACATACTTTTGTAGAACAAGTGGAACGATTGATGGAGTCCAGCGGCGCTTACCATGGCCTTCTCTTGCTATTCTTAATTACGTGTCGAGCCTTGGTTCTTGTGATCCCAAATATTGTGAAGTTCTCTGTTGTTGAGCGGTGCTTAAACCATCGTAGAGCTGCACACCTGACCTGCACTGCTGAGTTGCATTCGCCGGTCCGCCAAGGTACAGGTTGCTTCCTATGATGACCTGAGGACCTTGAAATGGATAACTCAGTGGCTTGGTGGATCACTTGTGTAATGTGATCCACTTATTCCTGGACACTTTCAGACCGTTCAAACACTGGTTGAACAGTGTCCAGTTAGCACTGCTGACCATACATTTTAGTGCCTTCTCTTCAGGTTATGCTCTATCCAGCAGGTAAATGCGGCGTAGGAAGTGATCAAAAGCTTCCCACTGAGTAGAGTATGTGACTGCTGAAGAACAGAGAGAGATATTGATGTCCCAGAATGACCCAGCAGGAGCACAGAATTGGATGGCAGTACCTGTGTGGAGGATGCACAGCTCATGAGACATTATGAGGCTCCAGAAAACCGTCCCAACGTCAAGCAGAGGTCAAGCCTTCCAATACACCATGGGAACTGAAGTCTCTCAGTAGGAGAAATAATCGGAGGAGTTGTTCCATAAGATCGGTGAGAGCCTCAGAGTCTATTGTGTCTTGCACAGGCAGATACAGTGAACAGACATGAATTTCAATGGCAAATGCTTACAGGTCAGTAGCCATGGGGACAGCAGATTAATGGTAGAGTCATATGTGTTACCGACAAACACAGTGACCCCTCCATTGGCCGTTTCCAGAGTCAGGTCATCCTTGCAATAGAGTGTATAGTCCCATAGTACAGAGGCAGCAGACGATTAAAATGAGTTTCTTGCAAACACAAGCACAGGGGGCGTTCCTGTTTTAAGTGTTTCAGTTCCTCCCTATGTGTCTTGAACCCATTAATGATCCACTGTAGGCTGGGAACCATGAGTCATGGGGGTAGCACTTTCATCAGACTTCCTGCTGGGAAGGGGGAGGCTCATTCTTGGGGCGAGATGACTGCCCCAGTCTGACATCAAGATCCATTACTTCTGAAGAAGATTCGAAACGGACGTCAGATATGATGACGTCTACATTGTCGGACTGTGTTCTGCCCCTATACATCAGTGAGCGGTACTTCGCTTTCCACTTCGACTTTTTTTTGTTTTTTGTCTGAGGCAGCTTCGTGGCCACAACCTTGAAAGTGGTAGTGGCAGCGCTGGACAGTGGACTGACTTGATCTTTGGAGAAGCAGGAAGTTCCATCGTTTTATTAATATTTTACACGTCAACAATGCCTTCCTGGTACCACAGAGCTTCCAGTTTCAACTGCATACTTCTCGAGGGATTGAGCTTTTTGGAGGTTCTTCACTTATTGGGAACTTGATGTTTCGACCAATAGGGTCTCATTTTGCAACTGGTTAGCAGATTTAAAGGTTCCTTTTTGTATGTACAACTGTGAATATTTATCGATACTGCCCTGTTTTCTTTTAATTATTACAAACACATTTCGACAAACTGAATGTGTTCTATTACCACTGACTATGTCAGAAGGACTGGTACCCAAGCTCTCTTGTTTGTGTGCTGGTATCATCCAGTGGGCCTCCCTTTCCGCTGGGAGGAGGAATGGAAATTTTGAAGGATCTATCGGGGTCCGATGAGCAGCTGTTGAAAAACAAGTCTGCCTAGACAGAGCAACACGTGCCTAGGTAAGCCTTAAACAACTGAGTGCTCCAGGCTCTCCATAGGATGCCTGCTTACAATTGTTCCACCTCAACAGTCATGCATCTCCTCAGCGCTCAGCACATCTTGAGATTGAGGCTTTTTTTTATAGAGGTTTCTACCATCTTCACGAACGAGGCAGTCAAGCCAAGATTCCCATTCCCTTTGACGCACAACATTACACTGCCGCACCGTACAGTGGATACTGAAGCATTCCTAGGAGGTATGGTGATAGACGACTGGTGGCACTTACCAGTGCCCAGCTGAGGAACACTGGGGTTTCCAAGCTCGTATTCAACGAACGAATGCTGAGCTCCTGAGGGGCCCAAGAGGTTCAGGTTAATTTTAGATTTAGTACAGCACAGTAGACACTGCCCTCCTGCATATGTCTTTAAACAGTATTTAGTATCGTTTTAACTGAGCACCACAACTCTACAGCTGTCTTTAATGATGGATCGAAATAGGGGGACTCTGTTGGTTGCTCCATTGGTTTCCTCATCGTGTCCTCAAATACTGACTGCCTCGAGGATTTACTGCCTTCGATGCAGAACTTGGGGGCACTGGAGCAGATGAGATGCGCTTCGAGTGCTAAATTCCTTGTTTGTTCTGATTGCCCTTTACTCCTCACAATTCTTGTACGCAGCAGAGAAAGTAGTCCAGAATATCCAGGATACCCTCCTTCAATTACAATGGCTGGGGAAGGATGAGTATTTCTGCTGGGTACCAGGACACATGGGTATTGCGGGGAATGAAAGGGCAAATTTAGCAACGAAGGAAGCGTGTTATTTTAGTGTCCCATCCCACTGCATGCTGCCTAATGTCTGTTGAGGTCGGAGTCATGCGTCAATGGAAGACTAGCAGCTGGAAGTGACAGATAATAAGCTGCATTAGTAAAGCCCATCACTCGTCCGTGTGGTACACCTCTTTCCAGTCACGAAGACGGGATGAGGTCCTCCTTACTCGTCTTCGCATAGGGCACAGCCCTCTGACGCATGGTGTCTTGCTCCGGCGCGACGATCCCCCAGTGTGTGGTGCTTATGGCGTACAAGTCACGGCCGCGTTTTACTAGACGTCTTCTTTTGTTTTCGGACCAGAGGACAGTGGCAGATTTGCCGGCAGGTCTGCCCTCTGTTTTAAGTGACATTGAAATGAAAGTTTTGAGGATTTTAAGGCTTTGTGATCTGTCCAACATGTTAACGAATAATTTAGGGAGATGTTCTTAATATGTTAACAGAGTGATGGGTTCAGGATGTTTTTTCTAAGTGGTCAGCCATTTATATTTCTCTGTGCCTTTCTTTTAGCTCTTCTGTGATTTTACATCCGTTTTAATCCCATATCTCCGTAGTATTAAAACCTGTGAGATACAGTGACTGCGTGGGACAACACGATTTATGTGGGAGTGAGTGACTATCATTTTGTAGGACTCCTCCACACTGTGAGACAACAACTTTAGTCATTTTATCTACAATTTGTTTCTTTTACACTACTGGCCATTCAAATTGCTACATCACGAAGATGAAGTGCTACAGACGCGAAATGTAACCGACAGGAAGAAGATGCTGTGATATGCAAATGATCAGCTTTTCAGAGCATTCACACAAGGCTGGCGCCGGTGGCGACACCTACAACGTGCTGACATGAGGAAAGTTTCCAACCGATTTCTCATACACAAACGGCAGTTCACCGGCGTTGCCTGGTGAAACGTTGTTGTGATGCCTCGTGTAAGGAGGAGAAATGCGTACCAACACGTTTCCAACTTTGATAAAGGTCGGATTATAGCCTATCGCGATTGCAGTTGTCGTATCGCGACATTGCTGCTCGCGTTGGTCGAGATCCAATGACTGTTAGCAGAATATGGAATTCGGTGGGTTCAGGAGGGTAATACGGAACACCGTGCTGGATCTCAACGGCCTCGTATCACTAGCAGTCGAGATGACAGGCATCTTATCCGCAACGGATCGTGCAGCCACATCGCGATCCCTGAGTCAACAGATGGGGACGTTGCAAGACAACATCCATCTGCACGAACAGTTCGACAACGTTTGCAGCAGCATGGACTATCAGCTCGGAGTCCATGGCTGCGGTTACCCTTGACGCTGCATCACAGAGAGGAGCCCCTGCGATGGTACCGAGCGAGGTGGCGCAGTGGTTAACACACTCGACTCGCGTTTGCGAGAACGACGGTTCAATCCCGCGTCCGGCCATCCTGATTTAGGTTTTCCGTGATTTCCTTAAATCGCTCCAGGCAAATGCCGGGATGGTTCCTTTGAAAGGGCACGGCCGACTTCCTTCCCCGTCCTTCCCTAATCCGATGAGACCGATGACCTCACAGTTTGGTCTATTCCCCCAAACAACCCAACCCAACCTGCGATAGTGTACTCAACGACGAACCTGGGTTCACGAATGGCAAAACGTCATTTTTTTCGGATGAATCCAGGTTCTGTTTACAGCATCATGATGGTCGCATCCGTGTGTGGCGACATCGCGGTGAACGCACATTGGAAGCGTGTATTCGGCATCGCTATACTGGTGTATCACCCGGTGTGCTGGTATGGGGTGCTATTCGTTACACGTCTCGGTCACCTCTTGTTTGCATTGACGGCACTTTGAATCGTGAACATTACATTTCAGATGTGTTACGACCCGTGGCTCTACTCTTCATTCGATCCCCGTGAAACCCTACATTTCAGCACGATAATGCACGACCGCATGTTGCAGGTCCTGTACGGGCCTTTCTGGATACAGAAAATGATCGACTGCTGCCCTGGGCAGCGTTTCTCCATATCTCTCACCAACTGAAAACGTCTGGTCAATGGTGACCGAGCAAGTGGCTCGTCACAATACACCAGTCACTACTCTTGATGAACTGTGGTATCGTGTTGAAGCTGCATGGGCAGCTGTACCTGTACACGCAATCCAAGCTATGTTTGACTCAATGCACAGGCGTATCAAGGCCGTTATTACGGCCAGAGGTTCTGGGTACTGATTTCTCAGGATTATGCACCCAAATTTCGTGAAAATGTAATCAAATGTCAGTTCTAGTATAATATATTTGTCCAATGAATACCCTTTTATCACCTGCATTTCTTCTTGGTGTAGCAATTATAATGGCCAGTAGTGTACATCTATAACACTTCCATTGGATATGATCTAGAGTTTGACTACGTTGTGCTATTAAAGTTAATAGGAGTACTTACTTGCAAGATGACAGCTGGACACGTTGGCCATGTGGGTCAACGAGCCCCTATTTTAATGGTCCTTTCTGCCCCACCACCATATTTGAATTGTTTTAGTTCGTTTACAAAAACGTTTTAAACACTTATATTCCTTACTCTAAGGACTTTAATCGTTGTACTTATTTACTTATTAAGAGCGTTGTCTAGGAGTACACAACAAAATATCTTGAGCAAGTAAAATTTCCCTTCACTAACAAAACAACATAAATTCGTGCGCTTTCTTACACGACAGTCTAAATGTACTGTCCTGTCTGTGGGAAGACTACGGTCTTGTTGCTGCTAACCTCTATGGTACGCTGTGTTTTGTAATTGCAGTGCCCCAGTCTCCCTACTCAAAAAATTTTCTTTCTGTTATTTCTTATATTTTTATTGTAATACAGTTACAAAGCTACATTAAATACTTGTATCCTATTTCCTGTCAACAGTCTGGTATTCGATGAGGATATTCCGTGTGCTTCCCTTCCTGTGACTGGCGTTTTGTTGGGGGAAGTTATATCTGGTGGTACCGACGCCTGGTGACTGAGTGATAGCGTTTACGCCTCCACCCTAAGAGAGCAGGATTTTCTGTCCAGATTGCAAAGAGTTCGCATGATCTCTTTCACTTTTTATGGCATACACAAGAATCGAACAGGCTTTTACTGTGATTAAATGTACTGCGGGGAGACCAGGCAACGGTGTCGCAGCTGAGGTTGCTGTACTTGAAACTCTCCTTCTGGAGGGGTATCTCCAGATCTATGAGCGTCAGTGTTGAAAGTGGAGAGAGATGTGACAGAGGAGACCCGTAGAGCAAGAGTCGAAATCTGGTGTTGTCCTTTGCAGGGTACCGACCTTAAAATGGCGATAGATGCCTGTTAGAGGTCGGCTGGTGTCTGCCGGCCACAAACTGTAAGGCACCTACAACTAGGCAATGGGAAACTGTGCAGGTAAATGACTGGGAAGGCTGGCTTGGCAAATTGTGAGTTATGGCCCAGCAATGGCCAAAGTAGTGGACAGCAGACGAGGTTCTCGACCTCGAATTCGGTTCTTCCGTGAGACAGGACGACATCTTTCTGTAAGAATGTTTGAGAGGTAACAACCTCAAGACAAACCAGGGTGGGGCTTGCCTAACAAGGACACCTCCAAGATAGCGAACTATGCATCATCGGTTCCCAGTGGAGGGTCAAGCAGGTGCAGCAGAGCCTATGATTGACTCCTGTTTTTGATTTCAAACAGATTCTTCCAATTGAAAGGAACTGACCGAATCATACTTAAAAGTGTTCAAGTAGATGGAAGCTATACGCATGTTTTCTTAAATTTTTGCTTAGAGTAGTCGAACATTTGCTTAGGTTCATTGATGAAATGTGGTTAGATTGACATATAGAAAGTGTGCCCGATTTAATTTCAGGCAAGAAAATCGTAGAAGGCGTGCTGTTTAGATGGAAACTGAGATGTGTTATTGGCGACAAAGATACGTGGTTTACACCATATTTGAAACAGAGGAGTTCTTGCAAATCGAACACAAGTTCTGTCCCTATCAGCAACCGTGAAAGAGAGTTATTCTTAGCACGCTACTGGGTAGCTTACAGTGAATTCTGTAGTGATACGAACTGACAATTAAGATCCTCTGTGCTCTTCTTGTTCGTAATGCTGGTATGGCAACCGTATAAGTGGTGGCTTGTGGTTTGCGATTAAGTATAGATTAGAGCTAAATTATTGAAAGGGATTCACTCTGAATTTGGGTATAATTCTTTTGTGCGAGAAAGATCGTTTCACAGCTGAAGTAACTGGTTACCTGTATCCATAGTTGCCGTAATGGTAGGCATCAGGTGCCACGCAGAAAAAAAGGAATGTAGATGCCTGCCATAAACTGTCGAGGATCTCAAACTGAACGAAAAACACGGTTATGATACACAAAAAGAGACAGAAAATATTTTCTGCTTGGGTACACTGTGGATGGTTAACTTTCTTTTTGATGATCACTGCCCAGCGATGACAAATCATTGACACGTGATTCCGTACATAACGGGTTGCTGACGCGCCCTGGCCGTGTGAGCTGTCACCTCTGAGGCACTTTTGATAACAATCATGATGTAGAGGAAGCAATGCGCAATAGTGCTGGGCAAGCTTGCTATAGGATCAGGCTGTTCTCTTGCGCTGACGACGAAAACGTGTAGCACTGAAGTAGATGAGATGTAAAAATGAAAGACTTCATTTTACAAAGTCATATTTCACTCGACAGGAGCAGCTAACCAACAGTCATTTACTCATAACCAGATTCGATCTACAAATCATAATCTGATATGTTAACGTCATTCGTAACAGCTTTCATGGAAGCATTACAGCGGTGGCTGCAAATAACGTGAAATCCATCTGACATCACTGTTGCGAAGTAGTAAAATGCATTACATAGACAGTAACAAAATGTACCAACGCTGTTAATCTTCGTCTGCAATCATTTTCAAATTCCTGTTAGTAAACTGTGAACTCGGAGACAAAAATCCATTTTCCCTCCACAATCCTCCCCAATACAAGCGTGCTACCACCCATACACCAACATGTCCTCACCCCTCCCCTCCACAATCCGTCTTGACATCTACTCATCCTAATACAAGTAGGTGTAATCGGAGCTTCAACCTTTCATCAAGATTAAAATATCTCTCTCATCCTCCTGACTACCATAAAGCCACCCACACTCTTCCTTATTCCAGACCCTAGTTATAAATCGCACATCTCAGACCAAAATCATTTCGCGCTCTTGCTTGTCATTAAGACGATCTGTCGACCTATATCGACCCTTATCCCTTCGTTCTCCTTCCCTAACAGGAGTTACTAGCAGCTGACCTAAAAGTCTTACAAGTAGCAGCAACGTCATCCACATCATAGCCTCAACCACATTGTTATCATATGTCGATTTATAGCAAATAATCAGAAGAAATCGTTTTCATATGTCAGTCGTTCCAATTCCTGCTATAATTTTAGGGGAGTTCTGGATGACGAAAGAAAATACTGCTGAAGATGAAACTGTGAGATCGATTACATAGTCCGTTTGTTTACATTCCTTAGCTGGATGGTATTCATTACGAATAACGACTCAGTTGGACTTCCCACAAGAATATTTGCCTGCATATAAGTACTGCTTATTGTGCTTAGACCTCAAGTGGAACGGGATACTGGCGATTAATTCACGGGTCAGATTGTCGACCATTGGCGTGGCATATTGGGTAAAACGGGTGTTGCTATTGGCTTGTCTATCATGTACGTTCTTTTATCATAACAACCAACTCTCACACACAAAGTTGAAATTTTAAATACAGGGGACAAAATTTGCATTTTCACAGCTCACACAATTTTACATCACAGCAGGACGACAGAAATTGCATATGACGACAGCAAATCAAAACACCTATCCATATTGGAGGAAAACGTCGTATGTGAATCCAGGAGCTGTATTTTCATTTTCAAAATAATCCTTTCACGGATGCACAATATTTTTTCTTAAAATTTTTTTGTGCGAAGGTTCTTGTTTATCACAACGTTGTGTTTTGTTTCAAACAACCGTCAAGAATTAAACGTCTCTTCTTTGGAAATCTTCATCCTCTACAGATAATGGATACAATTCAGAACTAACGCTATTAAGTTGCTGTATTCGTAGAATACTCTAACGGTATCATAGTCCAGCATTCATCTTCTACAAATGACACTGGATCGTTCTGTCACATCGGTCGCGACAAGATATGCGAACAGCATTTGACCAGTTTTCACTACTTCAGCGTAGCAAACAATTTCTGCATGTCGTAGGCCAGTTCATGCGGTGTTTGATAAACACTATCGTTATTTGTAATGGTGCTTCATTCCAGCTTTAATCAATGAATATATTTCCTTCACTTGTTAGAGCGATATTTAGAAAGTAATAAAATACTCTCATTGTTGAATTCGCATCTTATCGCTTATAGATATGCATAAAAAATCAAAATTCCTTGAGCTCACGCTCTGTGTGAAATACCCGGTTATTGACAAACAGATAATACTTAACCTTTCTTCCGCCTTTTATTACTTCGTTCTATAATCTAGAGTTTTCGGTTTTCTTTACCTCGAATTCATAGCAAAAATAATTTTTCAGTTGGAGCATGAATGTTTGTGTCCATCCGAGAGTTGTGAGCGGAATGACTTGACGTTTATACTGTATACTAAGAACTTTTCATTCATGCGATTGTTGTTGGAAACTACTGTTAAAGCATAGTAAAAACTTCAAATCACGAAATATTGGTGTTCCTCCTGAGAAGTAAAACTTGCGGTGTATACGAGCATGAAAAAATATGTTGTGTTCCGAAACAATGATTAACATTTCGGTCAAAGTGACTGTCGGTGAACGTCAGAACGAATGACAAGATATTTCGAAAATCTACAGTCAAAAGGATTTATTTTCACTGAGAAAATCGTCTGCCTTTACTCCTTGACGCAACAAATGCACGAAAGTCTTTTATTTCAAAGTATTACATTTTACTTTTGTTACTTTCAGGTACTTTTCGTGATATTTTCTTCTGGTTATTCCTAGTGGCTTACCGTTGGAACGGGATCCTCTTTTTGTGTCATTGCACGCGCTTTGTTCCGATCTAACGCTTCTCGTGGAGTTTGGCTCCTTAATCTGAGATCTGCATTTATGGTGCCCACACACCGTAATTTAGGTCTACCACACTGTCTCTGGCCTTCGATAGTGAGATGATGGGCTCAGCTGATACCGGAACTGAGTGGTGGCTGTACGATGTGTCCATACGACAGAAGTCTCTAGTTCTTGCATCTTCTCACTGACTGCCGCCACTCCAGCTAACTGTCGACCTTTGTATTGTTCATGTGGCCATGAGGAGAAATGTGTTCTGTGTTATTACTAACAAGCATCAAAGTAACGATGAAAACTGCATCCTGATGGAAGCAACAAGTAAACAATGAAAGTTACTTCAGCAGTTCAGTAAACCAACTGTCCCTGGTTTCTGCACAAGTTAACTGAAAAGAATTCGAAATTTTCAGACGACTGGGGGTGGGCTTACGCAAGAAAACGAAACGCATGTGATGACGGAGAAAGCATTTTAGTACTCGTATACACAGTAACTGAGTTATTAAAGCATTCATACATCAAATTCGGGTAGCTTGATCGCAAGAATGAATAATTTAAGGATACTGCTTTCTTTTAGGCATTTTTAAGTATTCCTTTTTTGGGGAGAGGCGTGAAATATATTTTTTCAGTTCGAAGAAAGTTAGTTTCCTAATATGTAATACTTTGTACAAAGGAAGGAAAGAAACATTAGTTATTAGCGTCTCTTACATATGAAAAAAGCTAATATTGTGAAAGAGATTGTCGAAAGTCGATCATGCCCTTTTGAGAGGAACTGTTCCTGTGTTGGTCTAAATTTGAGGGTACTACAAAAGACCTCTATTTAGAACTCCAGAGAAGATCTGAACTTTATGCCTTAGTAGTGTGTGTCCAGGGCCTAACAACCGAAACACCTCATTCTGTAAACACCGGAGCAGGAACGTAAGTTCGTAAGTAGTTGTAACAACCACGAGCTCAAAGGTATTCTGTTCAGTCGACCTTAGCAATACTGGTGACGGCGCTAGCGTGCCCTACAGACGTTAAACGGGAACCGCGGTTTTATCTGTGCCCATAATAGCAAGTAGTTAGGGTGGAATACCTTTCGGGGTCCACTGTGTCATTCTGTCTTTCCGCGTTTCGAGTGTAGTAACTGACGCAGTAATGGAACTGCCTTCTTAAGTCATTTGTAAATAACAGGCGTGCGGTGATTATTTATCGCGAGTTAGTTTTCATAAGAATATAATGGAAATCTCAGCGTGATCGGAAACCTTGTTACTTTAATATTTCATTTATCTTTTATCGTTTATTCTTAGGTTGACAAGATTTCGAGACAGATTCGTAGTGAATCTTCTGAGGAGCGTCCGGGCTAGTCCCATAGGCAGCAACAGAAGTGCTCGCTTGCGACTGATTGACTGCTTTTAGATGGCAACGTACCACGGCAGTCACTGTCACATTTCCGCTTTTCGTATCCGTCATCTCACTGAATTCTTTTCGTGACTGTAAGCTTAATACTTAACAAACTTCTCGTATTTCTTTTCATTTTTTTGGCTTTCAGTTACACTGCCGTTACTAACGTGTTAAATGTTAATTTCAGGGTTTCCTGCATCGTCAGTCATTAAAGTTTATTTATTTAGCACAACTCATCAGTATTTATTTTTGACAAAGTGCAAACAGTGATAATTTTGATGTTACCAGCATTTGTCAAGTGCAAAATATTAATTATGACGAAATCGTCTTAGACGAGAAGCAGCATCTTTAAAGATTAACTGCTTTTCGTTGACATGACTGCAATTGACAGACTGTGATGTCGTGTGGCGAAGAAATGTTGATTCAAGCCTCCGAAGGGTAAACTACAATTTCCGTGCGATTGGCAAAACCTTTCTGTGGCGAATAACATTCATAAGATCCTCCCATTATCAAAGACAAGGAAATTAATCAACGTCATATTGCTTGACCACCAGTTTCATCAGCAATGAAACAACCTAACACACTTGTCAGTAACGGAAGAAAGTAAAAGCAAAACCAAAAATGGTACCATGAGGCGCCCAGAATTACAATCTTCCTATAAATTCACATTCTCTTGCATCTTACGTTGACATCTCATGCTGGCAGCTGATCTGCTAGTATGTAACATTTAAAAACAACTCATTACCGAACATTCGCTCGGATTCAATCGAGACATTAGTTAAGAGAGTATAGATCTATTTCCATTACAAACGTAAAATATTTGCTTACAAAATTCAGAGTTTACTGAACTATTTTAATATTCAGAACAATGTTTCTTAACCAAGCCCTCTCCTCACATTCGTCAACATTAGGGCCTAACTAAAATTTAACAGAAAAATCATTTTCCTTGGATACTTTTATTTTTTAATGAAAGATGGATAAAACTTTATTTTTCTAGGTGTCTTGTTAAACCACGAACTAATGAGTCAATGAGACATCTGGTAGTACTTATTTCTAACAGTCTTTTTTATGTTTGTATTTTTTTCAGTCAGTCAGCTAAATAAATCTTCAAATTCCGGTCAGTTTCTTTTTTTTTATTCTCATTGCTGTCATAGTCAAACATCTACCTTCTCATCTATAAATGTAAATGCCACATTTATTTTTCTTGTGCTGTGTTTAAGAAGTCTGTATGTTTGCGCTAGAAAGAAGGGTGAAGCAATTCCCGATGTATCGCTGTTGCTGTCTACAACTGGTTATCAGAAAAGAAAGCTCATTATCCACTGCGAGGGTAGACACTTGTTATAAAACACACTTGCCATGAACCGTTACTGTACCTAGAGAGATTTGCCTTACATGCACCCTGCACTCCATTTAAAATCACCTAATTAAAATTTGTATACAATACTTAATGTTTGTAAATCACTACATTGCTGGACTCCTTACTTCTGAAAGTGCAGAAATTGAAAGACTTCACCCAAGCATTGCAGTGTGTTGCACTATCGTCACTAATAATACACACACCAAAAAAAAAGTTGCCTCACTCTGGTTTCCCGAACTCCTGAAAATAACCGTTGACTGTGGATATTGTATCACAGCCACAGTCCCTTTGACTGATCAGAGATGTCACCGAACCCGCCTGAAGATGTAAACAGCCAAGCACGAGCAGCGCCTATTATGTGGAGGGGATCCGACAGCCTATCAGTTCCAGTCATTCCACCAGGTACACAGCTCGTGTGCCTAGACGGTTAATGCAGAGGTCCGATCGCGTTCGGAAGTGCCCAGGCCTCCCGGAGTGAATCAAAGTGATGTTGTTCTGACATGGAGGAGATACAGAGAGACAGGAACTGTCGATGCCATGCCTCGCTCAGGCCGCCCAAGAGCTACTAGTGTAGTTGATGACCGCTACCTACGGATTATGGCTCGGAGGAACCCTGACAGTAATGCCACCATGTTGAATAATGCTTTCATGCACCCACAGAATGTCGTGTTACGACTCAAACTGTGTACAATAGGCTGTATGATGTGAAACTTCACTCCCAACGTCCATGGTGAAGTCCATCTTTGCAACCACGACACCATGCAGGCCAGTACAGATGGGCCCAACAACATGCCGAATCGACCACTCAGAATTGACATCACGTTCTCATCGATGAGTGTCACATATGCCTTCAACCAGACAATCGTCGGAGGCGTGGTTGGAGCCAACCTGGTCACGCTGAACGCTTTAGACACACTGTCCAGCGAGTGTAGCAACGTGGAGGTTCCCTGCTGTTTTGGGGTGGCATTATGTGGGTCCGACGTACGCCGCTGGTGGTCATGGAAGGCGCTGTAACGGCTGTACGATACGTGAATGCCAGCCTCTGACCGATAGTGCAACCATATTGGCAGCATATTGGCGAGGCCTTCGTCTTCATGAACGTCAATTCGCCCCCCCCCCCCCTCCCAAATCGTGCACATCTTGTGAAGGACATCCTTCAGGATAACGACATCGCTCGACTAGGGTGAGCGGCATTTTCTCCAGACATGAACCCTAACGAAAATTTCTGGGATAGATTGAAAAGGGCGCTTTATGGACGACCTGACCCACGAACCACGCTGAGGGATCTACGCCGAATCGTCACTGACAATTGGGACAATCTGGACCAACAATGCCTTGATAGACTTGTGGATAGTACGCCACGACGAATATAGGCATGCATCAATGCAAGAGGACGTGCTACTGGGTATTAGAGGTACCGGTGTGTACAACAGTCTGGACCACCACCTCTGAAGGTCTCGTTGTATGATGGTAGAACATGCAATGTGTGGTTTTCATGAGCAATAAAAAGGGCGGAAATGATGTTTATGTTGATCTCTATTCCAATTTTCTGTACAGATTCCGGAACTCTCGGAATCGAGGTGATGCAAAACATTTTTGATGTGTATAGTAATAACAATAAAAATAAAAATACTATAGACATCACTATAATAACCCTTATGTAGTTACTGCTGTGGTTTCCTGTAAAGTAGTTCGTTTATCTGTTGTGAAGTTAACAATGAAGCAGTTTCTGGTCTGCTGTGGGAGCTACCTACAGCTTGCAGAAAACATTTTCATGAGATGTTTATCATTTGTTACGTATATGTCTCACTTTTAGTATCACAGATTCATGACACATAGCACATAGTATATGAGTGGTAGATGGACTAAGTGAAGAAGCTGTTGTTCATACATTTGTTTCACAAACAGTTACATCCATCACTTCATGTCACACATAACGACTGTAATTAAGAAAAAGTGTTATTACTGACAAGTTATACAACCAATAGTAGATTACAACATTATGATGGTGGTAATGATCTTTTAAAGATGATTCAGTTTAATGACTGATACACAATCGAACTGTTTTGGTTTTATGCATCAGAAAACTTAATTTTACCCCACAGGAGCAATTCTGAGGTTGGGAACGACTGATTCACAGGGGGGATATTAGCATCTTCTCTGCTTACGCATTGATGGAAACTGAAGCGCCAGTCAGATATTTATCAAATTTTATGAAGATGTTCATCACATAACATTAAACATGTTTCCGTTACGAGTTGATGTCCATCATTATCAGTATGAGGTGTGGCCCCAGCGTTACGAATATCTGTTGTGTCATCGATTCAAAGAGCCTCCAAACGACATTTCAAAGGAATTTATTGCCATACCTGAAACCTAAGTTGTATCAATTCATGACGATTACTGGAGAGAGGCTCGTTTGGAAATATACATCTGCTCATCGCATCACAGACATGCTCTATGGACGAAAAGCCATGGGTCTGGGAGGCCACACATGGTCCATAGATTACTCAAGTCGTTTGTGGAGTAAATTCACTTCCAATAACTCTCCTTGATGTTATTCCATGAGCTGGAGAGCATGCATCTTGAGAATTGCTCCCTCTTGTGACCCATCATCAACTTATGGGCACACTGGCGTCTATCTGTCCACTATGAACACTATCTCTCCACTATGAACACCACAGAATGCCACACAATGTGTCAGTCGGCTCTGGCATACAAGTCTTGAATGTTTGTTATTTGGTGTCCGCCATAAACTTCTTATTGCAACTCAATATCTGAAATCGGATTCCAGTAATCTGTTCCTGAAGGTTTGTAGTGACAATCTGCATGTAAAATGTCATCTGTCTGTTCATCACAGTCAGCTGAACAATTCTATGTTCTTCTTATGGCGTGCTTGCTCTTGTTACCACACTATTGTCCAGAGTGAAACTCGTCAGCAATCATTCTATGGCCATTACACTACAATATACTGTCGGTGAAGTCTGTCAGTATGATACTACTACCTAAAAAAATGTAATGAATAATGTAATAAATAATGTAACTATTTTTAGTGGGGAAGGTGGCAGCACATGGCAACAAAGCAAATAAATAAATAAAATGTACATAATTTAGTGTGCAAGTCTGAGTGTTGTGTATTCATGAATTAAAAAATTAAACTAGAGATTAAAACATAAAATTCATGATCGTTCCTTCATTCCTTTGTACCTCAGCTTCATATTTCCTGATGTATTTAGAAAAAAAAAATATTTTTCAGATATCTTGATTTCTGATTCTGAATTTGATATTTTTCATGATTCTCCTAATTGCTATAGAAAATTTATTTTAATATCCATATGACATTCTATCATAATTTTGTAGAACTACTCTTTTATCTTTTTGAAATGAGAATTCCTTCTTAAGTTACTTGTTGATTTAATTTTGCATTTACCTTTCTGGCTGTAATCTAATTGTATCTTTTCTTTCACTTCACTCTCAATCGTATCACAGATTCACCATGCACTTTTTGAACAGTCTTTTAGTTTAAACTAAATCCCTTTATCTTCGTCACAGTATTTTTTATCAATTTCTCAAAATAGTAACTTTTATGTCTAGTTCAAGCCCAATCTGTAACCCAATTATTTCCTAACTCAACAGCCCATTCACCCAACACACATCCTGTTCTTCAGTATTTTTACCATCATCAATATATACTTTCCTACCTGTATCAAAATGTATAAGAGATTCTCCTAGTTTATCAAAGGTATCATACAATCTCAGCATTACATAGGATACAGTGAATCCAACAATACAAATATTTGCAGCTGTGTTATTTTCTACATAACAGTCTTTGAAATTGTACTTAATTTGAACCACATTATCATTAATAAAATTTCTACCTGTATTATTTAATCGATCATTGACTAATATCTCATGATATTGTTATAAATCTGCATCAGTTTCATTCATATTTGTCTTTTTTTAAATTTTCCCCATATTGAATTTAGACATATCTTAGCAGCAATATGTTTTCCTGCATTTTCTTTTCTCTTTCTAAGGTCTAATTCAATATACAATTCACTCATTGGTTTCAAAATCATGTGGACTGGTTCCTAATTTTATTTCCATGAAGAATTTTACATAATTTTTAAGCAACATATTGCTTTTATTTCTAAATCCCATACTTCATAGACATCTAGAATTTTGTATCCTTTTTCCACAGTTTTCTTTACTTCGCCTGTTGTCCAAGTTCCACTAAAACTTCTTTCATCATCAATGTGATTGTATCTATTTATTTTCTCTTCTGCACATTTGGCACACAGAGGGAATAAAAGTTTTTCATTTTTATCAGTCTTTATCTGTACTTCTATAACTGGATAATAAAATTGTCTAGGTACCAATATTGGCATTTTATAAATCCATACCAGTTTTTAGAATATCTTGATTTATACATTTTCATTAAGGAAGTAGTTCATGATAATAATAATAATATTGATAGAGACAACTCACATTTATGCATTTTATTTTTGTCTAACCAACATCTATTTTAGCTTATTATTTTGTCGTATATGTAGGCCACTATAAAAAGCATCTCCTGGATTCAGTGGTTTTACAATGTTGGGTAACTGTTTTAATTACTAAAATCTTTTCTACTGAGCTGATTTAAACCAGTCATATTCCTACATCTCTACTAAATTAAATCCAGAATTTCATATATCGCTAATTGTTGTTAATGTCTTTGGATATAGGTCACCCACAGATTGTATTTGTTGTTAATCATTTCAGTTTTAAGACTTTTTATAACCATGCAGAAATCAGTAATGGTATTGATAAACAGCATTTGTTTCTTTATTTCCTCCATCAAAACCATCTACTTTTGCTCCAGCTGTACTTACTTCACTACCATTAAGAGCACATTGAATGTTATTACTTTTAAACTGTTTAGCCAAGAAATAGACTCTTTACTATAACTGTCTTTTTGTTCTTTATTCTATACAGCTATCAGATAAATATTTAGGTCTCTATGTACCAACTGAAAGCCATCAATTGTTACATAACAGTATGGATAAGTATTAGTTACATTCAGGAATTGTTTTCTTAGTTGTGAATAACCTCTTCTCAATACATCCATATCAGAATTACATTATTCATTAATTTCTTTCCTCATACTGAATAACTAATTCTCTTTAAGCCTTTGACTATTCCATTTGAGAAACATTTCTCTGTCTTTTAGTTTCATAGTGTCAACACAACAATGGTCGATAATAGGAACTGAACCTATGTAATTTTTCATTTTCTTGTATATTGAATAAATATGAGGAGTAACCATTCTTCAATTCTTTCAGATCAACTGTCTTCCAAAAGCTACTAAGAGGTCCTTGTACAAAATTTCTGCTATATATAGTTTTTAATTCTGTTAGCTTTATCTTCAATAACATCAGTTTAGTTCCTTGTAGATGGCTCCTGTAGTTCCAACACAGTACTTCAGAATGATTTGCGAATCATAACCTTTAGCATAATGAGTTATAAATGTGTAATTGTGATGTTTATCAGATATCATCCACCTACAAAATTCATAATTTATCTTCAGTTTATAGACAGCATTACCTTCAAAATTGTGAACTATTATTAGACAGGAATAAGTATACCAGTTTCCTGTTAAGCTTCATAATCAAACAACAAATATCTTTCAGCTCTCATTAGATTTCCTTTTCCACTACATTTAAATTGTTTACTTGCTACTATTTTATTCTTTTTCACCACTGGAAAACATGACGACCTTGGTATATACCATTAATATAACAAACATCTTTACTACAATTTTGGGATCCTTTACCTACATATTCTTCACCAAGATTTCTTTCACAGACACCACATTTTTGTGTTCTGTATTGATGTAACACAAATGATTTTTAATTATTACTATTTTTTGACATTTTCTATATCTTTCAAAGCCACATTAATTTCAGATCTCAAACAAACAGTATCAGAAAATTCTTCATGACTGCTTAAGTGTTCTTCATCGTAACAATACCGAATGTAGTTTTCACAATGTATCTTTTTCTCCTCAGTGTGACATTCTTCCCTTTTGGATAATATACAGACTTTTCCCTCCACTTTGCATCTCAGCTTGTTCTCGTTGTCATATGGTATACCACATACACTACTGGCCATTAAAAAAGTTTCGCAGGGATCGAATGAAGGGTAGAGCCATGGGTCATAACACATCTGAAATGTAACATCCACTGTTCAAAGTGCCGTCAATGTGAGCAAGAGGTGATCAAGACGTGTAACCAATGGCATGCCATACCATCACGACGGGTGATACGCCAGTATGGCGATGTCGAGTACACGCTTCCAATGTGCGTTCACCAAGATGTTGCCAAACACAGAGGCGACCATCATGATGCTGTAAACAGAACCTGGATTCATCCGAAAAATGATGTTTAGCGATTCATGCACCCAGGTTCGTCATTGAGTACACCATCGTAGGCGCTCCTGTCTGTGATGCAGTGTCAAGGGTAACTTGTGCCATGGTCTCCAAGCTGATAGTCCATGCTACTGCAAACATCGTCGAACTGTTCGTGCAGATGGTTGTTGTCTTGCAAACGTTCCCATCTGGTGACTCAGGGATCGAAATGTGGCTACATGCTCTGTTCTAGCCATGCAGTAAAGATGCCTGTGATATCGACTGATAGTGATACGAGGCCGTTGGGATCCAGCATGGCGTTCTGTATTGCCTTCCTGAACCCACCGATTCCATATTTTGCTAACAGTCATTGTATCTTGGCCAGTGCGAGTAGCAATGTCGCGATACGATAAACCGCAGTCACGATAGGCTACAGTCGTCTGACCTTTATCAAACTCGGAAACGTGATGGTACGCATTTCTCCTCCTTACATGAGGCATGACAACAACGTTTCACCAGGAAACGCCGGTCAACTGCTGTTTGTGTATGAGAAATCGGTTTCTAAACTTTCCTCATGTCAGCACTTTGTAGGTGTCGCCACTGGCGCCAACCTTGTGTGATTGCTCTGAAAAGCTAATCATTTGCATATCACAACATCTTCTTCCTGTCGGTTAAATTTCACGTCTGTAGCACATCATCTTCGTGTTGTAGCAATTGTAATGGCCGGTAGTGTATATTAGAATAATATTATTTTAATTACATAAAAATAGTTCTCATTTTTATACAAATGAATCGTTATTGCATTCTTAGGACCGCTATAGGTAACTGAATTGATTTTCTCAGCAGAAACAACATTTGTATGCATAGTTTCGTAACGAAATGAATTAATAAAATTTTCTTGTGAATCTAGCAATGTCAGGTGGTTACAATCCCATGAGCTTTCGAGCGAGCTCTCCTCAGTCATTGTCAAGTGGCCAAGGCCATGGCGTGACAGCAGTCATTATTACCACTGGACAATGACAGAGGAGAGCTCGGTCGTAAGCTCATGGGATTTTAACCACCTGACGCAGCTGTAAGCCTGAGAAGATTTTATTAAATAACAACATTTATTTCAATATCTACTAGTTGCTCAAAATTTTTAATGTCATCTAGAATAAATCCTTCTACAAAGAATTCTCCAACCTGATTAGATATGTCTATTAACTATTTTTGTAATTTGTGTTTATCTCCTACTCGAATTCTCTTAATCTCTTAATTTCAACTGCAGTTAGTTCTCTACCCAAGATACTACTTTTGTGATATGGTAAATCGACTATTATAGCTCTAGGACAACATAGATTATCATATTAATTAATTCTTGTAATACACCTTTTAGTCTTTTTGCCACAACCTAAATTTATTACATTATTATCCCTGCCAACCTCAGGAATTGCTACAACCTGAATACTAAATGTCATATCTACTAAACCACTAGATTCATCAGATGATGATATACCTATGATATTATTGTACAAATCTTGAATAGATTATCAAGTGTTATCTGATGCTGTAGAAATTGGATGAAACATTTTTGTATTTGGAATTATTATATTTAACTTTGCACTTTTTCTGAAGTAGGTTCTGTATTTAGTTATTTACATCATAGAATTAAGTGCATTCCCTATATGATCTGTGTTTTCAATACTGGTATCAAGGTTACAAATATTAGTATCGTTAAAGACGCTTTCATAGCCATCAAATCAAGCATCAAATGTTTCATTAAATTTTCATCATATTTCTTCAATCTCAAATAAGTCTTTTTTCCATTGTTTGATCTCCCTTTCTTGCTCAAATAGTCTACTACTGAATGTATATTATTGATTTTGTACTACCGTTCTTTTTTCTTTTTTAAGAGGTAGAGTTTTTACAAAACCTCTAAAAATAATTTATATTAGCTACACATTTTGGTCTTGACTCAGTGTTTTCCAACAAATCAGTATGGAAAGGAAACTCCTCTACCACGATTAATTAATATTTATTTCTTTAATTTGCTGTAACTTCTAACATAGAGACATTTAGCTAAAACTGTGAGATTATCTACTGTCATGGTACTAAGGTTAATAATGTTCATAGCGATAAACTGAATTATATTTTATGAGCAAACCAAATCAATTAAAGCATGGTTCCTCAGTTTACTGTATTCCCTTAAATTATTACCCTTACAAGCATCATGAAGTTCAGTGAGTGTAGACTGACTAATTTCCATTCAACAAGAAATTTTTTTACTAACTTTCGAGGAAAATGGAAATTTAATGAAAATAGCAAATGTAGAGATTAATTACATTTCATTTCCCATAAATTTAATACATGTGGCTGACAATAAATGATTTTTGAGTCCTTTTCAATTATTACTTTTTCATGGTTACCCACCAGTTTTCTTTTTTGCCTATCTTCTCATTGAAAAATCTTACATTTAGTAGAGAGCTTGTCCCTAGATGTCGGATCTAAGTTAAAATAAATAAAATCTTTCATTTCTTGGGATTTAATATATTTTAGAGCCTCTCTGCTGTTCATATCATCATCATTTCTCATTGATAATAATATTTTAGAAATATGATCATTGAAAACTGCTTTTAAATGCTTCTTGTAGTAGCAAGCTGAGACGTTTTTACCACATGCACAAAGAACTTATTTATTATTATACATATTTTGGGGGTCATTTTTCAGGCATTGTTTACAAGCATCTGAATATCTGTCCTCTTGTCCACGTATGAATAAAAACTATCTGTTGATTTGTCCATGTAACAATTTTGACTTCTTAAACACTTTGGTTTATTTAGAAACAATTTAATTAGATTTAAATAAAATTATTATCCAATAAATGCAATGACATTATTAAAATATTTGCACACAAAATCAAAAAATGCGTAGAATAAGGCCAATCACTACATTATTGAAGAAAGGAAAATCAGAAAACATATTGAGAGAGAATTTGGATAAATTTTGGCTAGGTATGATGTGTGTGCCAAAGATATTTTTGCATTGCTCACCTGATGATGCGGTTTAAAACCACAAAGCGGTCGCCTTTTAATAAACAACTATTTTACCAAGTGTGAGTGGAGTTCTTCCTGATATCACACAAATTAGAAATGGTTTTATATTTATTAATCATGAAGATAATATTAATTTATATGAAGAAGCTTTTAAGGTTTGGGAAAAGGAAAGGGAAAAAAATCTTTGTTGTAGTAAAAGGGTTTACAATTTAGGTCGATATATTCTAACTGTAACAAAATTGTGTGAGACAAAATAAAATTAGGAACTTTACAAAGGTTTTCATTTCTATGGTTAACCAACTCAGCATATTTTTCAGACTTTGCCAGCAGTTTCAAAATAAAAATTATGCATTAGCTTCAGGTAATTCGAAGTCATTTAATTTTGTCAGGTCTTTACTACCATCTTTCCTGACTTCACCTCATTATAAAAATTTTCATTAAAGATAAGACATAAAATTATAATGAATATTAGTGATAACACATACATCTACAACAAAAAATTTTATCGTTATGTGAATCAATGAAGCAACAACAATTCTTTTTTGTGCATTACATTTTATTAATAACATTTACTCTTTGTAAATGTAGTGTATGCAATCTCAATTCATGAATATATTTCAATTTATTAATCATAACAACAGTCAACTAAATTTAGGTACTTGGTGTAAAGATATTTGTCTTCAATTGTTTGAACAAAGAATGTGTTAATCACTAATGATATTTTATGCTCTTTGTATGATATTCCAGGGGTCAAATATTTGGTCCCTGGTAATTTTCAAATAAAATTAAGAACATTATCTTAAATTTCTGAAAGACAATGAGATACCATGCATGGAGATAAAACCTGATGATCATGGTTTGAGAACACAAATACATTCTAAATGAAAAGAAAATTGTAAAACCAAAGAATCTTGTTGAGGAGAAATGGATTTTGTTTTTTCTCAACAACTTCAAGTAGCTGTGACATCCTAAAACATAAAAAAATGCCAACAACTAAGAAAATATTATCTCACTGTAGAGTAAATATTAAATGATTTTGTAAAACATATGGCAGAATATTATGTCAGCCAGTATCGGAATATTATTGAACAGTAAGATGTAGAATTTGAAAATAAACCAGACAGTGTAATACAACCAAGTGATCAAGAACTACAACTACAAGTTTTTAAACACTTAAAACTTAGATACATAAAATCTGTTACAGTAGAGATTAAAAAAATAATAAATTACATATATTCCTAAATCAAAAATTATTTCATTCTTGATGGTGAATTTTATAATAATATCTTCCGGGGAGGTTATCAAGTTATAGTGGTGGCAGACCTTAGGAAGATAAAATATTTTATATCAGTAAATATGAATGCACAGAGTCTATATTAGTACAATGAGACCTAAAAATTTATCTTCAAGTAAGCAGAGATGATGAAATTAAAGAAATGTAAAATATTAAGTTCCATACTTTATTTTGTCTATATTTATCTCATGTGATCAATCTAACGATCTTGTTGATAAAATAAACATGAAGAGCAAAAACATTTATGAACAAATTATAACTGAATCTGCTACACAATCTGTTCAGGAAAAAGTAAAATAAAAAACAATCTACTAAAGAATTAAGAACTGCAATCAGTTATTATTGGTGATGGTAAAGGGTGCCCCAAGAACATTCACCACTGCAATTTAAAATTTATTTGGTTTACTAGAAAGAAATGACGATAATTTAGTCTCTCAGCAGGTAAAGTTTTAGTAACTGAAAATATTTTATCTGTTATATTTTTATTCTATATAAATGAAATCGATCGTAGAGCTCATCAACAACAAGCATATGCACAATAGATAATAATCATTTGTGATTACTGATAAAAAGAATAATCCTTGAATGAAGGCTGGGGTTGTTGCAGAAATTTTAGAGTCTAAGAAACCTCTAAATACTATATAAAAACATGTAGATGATAAAGAAAAGGTGTATTATTCTGATTTGAAAGGGTGCCTAATCAGGAAAATATCAAAATTCACAACCTCACTCAATATTTATCAATGAATCTGGTCTGTAGTGTTTCATTTGTATATCATAAAAGGTGGAAGCTTAGTTATTTAAAAAATAAATTTGTAAACTTGGAGAACATAAATTTAAAAAAAAAGGTAATGTAAGATATGAAAGAGATGTATTGAGGGCAACTAACTCACTTCGAAAATTTAAATAAAATTCAAGAGTCGCTTACAATACTTACATAGAACTATGATAATGGTATGTGAATATTACTAGGAAGAAAAATAGACAGTTTATTACCACATGTTGTTCCTCAAAGAATTAGTGAAAATTTAAGAGCAACCTTCATACCTCTAAGATTATTTGACAACAACTAACTATTATGTCATTAGAACACAAAGAATGAGTCCACTAAAGCAACTGAATAAATTAGAGTTATACCTTGATCCCAACTCAATAAACGTGTACCAGCAAATGAGAGAAGATTTACACATTGTTTGGTATCATAATTATTTTAATATTTAGAATGATTACACACAAGAATAGTTTAGTGAGATAATTAGTCTCCATCAGACCTAGTTAGTATACATAATTTTATATGATATTTCAGTGGAGCAGAATTGATATTTCTCCATCCAAATTTTCGTCATACCTTTTAATAACATAACTACACAATGGAAAAGAAGAATGATCTGTTAACCAATTGTCAACACATTCTTTATGAAAAATGTTATTACATTTTGGTTTCAGAAATAGATGATATTGATCGATTTCCCAAATAAAAGAATCACTGCCTTCAGGTTGTTCTATTATTTCCTAACTTGATATTTTTTGTGTATCTTCCTATTTCATTTATCTTGAAATACTCTTATAAATTTGTAGATAAAGTGCATGTTACTGATATAACATTCCA
This sequence comes from Schistocerca piceifrons, assembly GCF_021461385.2. Lineage (NCBI taxonomy): Eukaryota > Metazoa > Arthropoda > Insecta > Orthoptera > Acrididae > Schistocerca > Schistocerca piceifrons. The sequence continues at coordinate 323,881,595 of NC_060141.1, forward strand.
ATTATGCTGTCTTGCAATTATCTCATAAAATCTATAGATATATTTCGTTTACTTGATGTAATATCCCAACTGAATTTGTTCTGAAATTATATTATGAACTTTTTAGTTAAGCTCTGATGCAATCTAATATGTCCATTTAATTCTATCTTTAAATTCTCTCATAACATCTTCAGGTAAATCTTATAGTAATGATATAATACACTAATCTAATTTGTCTTGAAATTCTCTCTTATAAACTTGAAACATTTTAAAACTTCCAAGCACCTCATTAAATACATCATTATTTTAAAGGTATCAACTATTTTACAATGAAATGAACACCCTTAGCTGCTTACAGGCGTTGACATACGTCAACGGGGACAGATGAAGATGTGTGCCCTGACCGGGACTCGAACCCGGGATCTCCTGGTTACATGGCAGACGCTTTATCAATCTGAGCCACTGATTACACAGAGGATACCGCAATTGCAGGATTTATCTCTGGCACACTTCCTGCAAAACCCACATTCTCAACATATTGTCCTGCACTACATTCTTAGTTCCCTGCCAATTATACTCATTACTTGCGGCATGTTGACGATTCCCGTAAGAGTTCTGGCACTGTTTGTGCATTCGCACAGAAAAAGGAGGTGGTCAAGTGGCCGGTGAGCCTTAACTATATATATATTAGGATGGTATCTGTTCTTTCGGACATGTCCATAAGGACAGATACCATTGGTGACCACGCAGCTTGTTAGAATGAAATTACAATGAAATGAACACCCTTAGCTGCTTACAGGCGTTGACACACGTCAATGGGGACAGATGAAAATGTGTGCCCCAACCGGGACTCAAACCCGGGATCTCCTGCTTACATGGCAGAACCTCTATCCATCTGAGCCACCAAGGACACAGAGGATACTGCATCTGCAGGGATTTATCTCTGGCACACCTAGTGCAAAACCCATATTCTCAACATATTGTCCTGCACAACATTCGTAGTGCTCCCACCCATTACTCGCAGCGCCTTGCTGATTCCTGTAAGAGTTCGTGCACTGTTTGTGTATTCACACAGAAGAAGAAGTTGGTCAAGTGGTTGGTGAGCCTTAACTATATATATACTAAGATGGTATCTGTTATTTCGGACATTTTGCTACATAATTTCCTGAGAATCTTTTGTATAAAATTCTTTATTAATAAGTTTTTGTAAATATCTTGGACAATTCAGCTTTAAAACATTTTCCAAATCACCAGCTACATTTTTGAGATGCCTTTCTAGTTTCCAGAACCCATATCAGAATCCATTTCTAATGGATCACCTTTCCATAAATCATTTACAACAAAAGAAAAAAAAAATTGTATTACATTTTTTGTAATCACTTCATATAATTCTGTCTTCCACTTTTAGCTGTTACTTTTGAGGATTATGTGTTTTAGTAAACTTTCTACACCTGACACACCAGATTTGCTTATTCCACTCAAATAGATTAAAAATTTGATAAGTTTATTTCATTTCACTAAATGTAATTATTTTGCTTCCACTGGTAAAGTTGTAACTGTATGCTTTAATGTTACAGTTAGAAAATTTCATAAGTATACTGCACCTGATTGATTATTATTATTTATTTTATTTAGCTTATCAAATATAATTGCTATGTTATTAAAATTATCAAATTGCAACTACAGTAATACTTTGATGCCTTAAACCTAATTCAAAATTTTGTATTTTTTGTTTGTCTCAAGAAATAAAAGTAAATTTAACTATTTGCCTATCATTTTCCAAACATTGTTTGCTGACTGCATTATCACTATCTACTGGATCTTTTAATCTACTAATCTTCTACCTTTGATTCCAATATAGCCTTTGGTTGTTTCAGAAATTTTACTCTATTCTTTCTGAAACTGTTTAGTTAAATTTTTTATTTTTTGATTAGGTTTTGATTTTAATTAATTTTTGTATTTTCTAGGTTTATTTACTTATTAATCATGTCACCTTTACGTTGCAGACAATTTTCAAAAATGTCCATTCACTAGATTCAGAATTTTATTAAGCTTGTAATTATCTGAGAACAGTTGCAACTTCATTGAACCAAGGTAGTAAATCATTCTTCTGGAATGTTTCCTAAGAAATTCATCAAAGACAACTTTCATAAGACAACGTCCTTTTGATTTACTTTAAAATAACATATCCAGTGTGTGACAATGTTGTCAGACACATTTTAATTATCTATTCAAGATTAAATTTTTTTGGTTTATTAGGTAATTCATAAACCATGTTAGCACCACAAAAGTGTTCCATTCCTCGTTATTTATCTACTTTTCCTAGATGAAAATTTCATAAAGGAACTATCTACTCGGATTATTTTTGGGATTCTTTTACTCCAGCATATTTCTTCTACATTTCTCAATTCTGACCTTTTTGTTCTGCTAACTCTGCATCACTTTTTTGTTTGTTATGAACTGATTTCTCAATAGCTGCTACTTCATGACCAAGTTAACCAATCGCACCTAATGCTGCTAAGAGAGTTGGAAGAAGCCCTCCTTCATGTTTTAATCCAGAACCTTCTTTCTTTTTGTATAAGATGTTCAGTAACTTTCTCACAACAAATATACCTAATGTTATAAGTAGCTTTCTGAAAGATTTTTAACTCTCTTTCTTTCTTGTGCATCAGTTAAAAATTATACCACACTACTTGTCATTATTATGTTGAAATTTAGTTGGTTTTTGGTTTACTTTTGTCACTAGGTAACAATGCTAAATGTTTCATTCATGTAGTTTAAAATTTTATTAGAATGAATTTTTTGGATAGAATAGAAATGGTGGTGTCAAAATTGTTATAGTTCCCACCCATTTTCATGATCTTCGATGCCCATTCCTAATTTTCTCTTTCCATAAAATACATTATTCCTCTAACTGCAGTAGCTGCTAATTTTTCTCCTAATACAGCGTGAGTAGCATGTATTCTCTCCTTTGCAAGGATCTGAAGTTCTTTGTTCTGCTGTGTGTCTTTGTCCTAAATCTATATTACCTCCATAGGCAGTGCCATGTTGTTTACACAATTCATCTAGTGGATTTATTCCTTTATCACAGCTTTTTAATCTTTCATCTAGTTTAGTAAAAGGTCTGCAGTTTAAAAATCTCAGATGTGACATCTCTGGCATTGTTAAATTATTTGAAATCCAGTTTACTAAGCCTTTATCAAGCTTTTCACTCTTCCAGAATGAGTGAGGAAGATTATTGAGTGATCTGATCAAGTGCAGACTCCCCTTTGAAACAAAAAATGTAATACATGGAAGACAAATTACTTTTGTAAATCTTTGGTAACATTTTGGAAACAGCACAGATGTAAGCTACATAAAATGGTGAGAAAAAAGTCTACGTCGCACTGGTTATTTTATTTAAAATAACCAGTTTTGGCCTAGTCTTCGGCTATCTTCAGAAAAGCACTGTGAAAAATATAATGAGCTAGTTACATACAGAAGCCAGTGACTTAAAAAAAGATAATTTATATATACTGAAATCGAAGAGTCGTTACCAATCAGCTGAAGTTGACAATACCTGGACCGGTCGGTAGAACTCAGTCGCCAAAACTGCTGCTGTCAGCTAGGCAGCAACACATTGTATAAATTTGCTGAGGCTGTGTTTGTGCTGTATGACATCAACATCAGAAAATGACGATTTATGTAAAATAATTATCTTCTATAATAATTATGCTGCAATTACAAGATGTTCTGAACAATACGAAATTTAGTAGAACATTGGCGCACTCTTCTGGCCTGAACTTGCAGTCTACAGACACAGTTGTAGTTTATTTATTTATTTACACGTTAATTTCTGTAGGACCAAATTGAAGAGCAAATCTCCAAGGTCATGGAACGTGTCAGTATATGAAATTAAAACATTAAGGTAATAACAGATAAAAATAAATGTTCATGAACCTGAAAAAAGTCAGTCCATAAGTTTAAGTGAACACTATCAGCAACACAATAAGAATCACCTTAATTTTTCAAGGTACACAATAGAAGGAGTGACCCATGAGGAAACTCTTCAGTTTCGTTTTGAAAGCGCATGGATTACTGCTAAGTTTTTTTGAATTCGAGTGGCAGCTTATTGAAAATGGATGCAGCAGTATACTGCACACCTTTTTGCACAAGATTAAGGAAGTCCAATCCAAATGCAGGTCTGATTTCTGCCGAGTATTAACCGAGTGAAAGCTGGTTATTCTTGAGAATAAACTAATATTGGTAACAAGAAATGACAATAAGGAATATACATATTGAGAAACCAATGTCAAAATACCGAGACTCGTGAACAGAGGTCGACAAGAGGTTCGTGAACTCATGGAAATGTGATTGTAAGATGGCCAGCAAGTGTCAAAGACGTATGTCATGGATCCCATGTGTTACCGTAACGACTGTGGTCCTTCACAGCTGTCAAGCATAATGAGAATGGTGTCTTCTGAAGTGCCGCCAGTACAATTCTTACCACTAGTTGCCAGTAAATAGCTAATCATACACGTAATACAGACATGTTCTACAAACGAAGAATAGTACTTGGAAGCCCATAGACCGTTATTTGTGGTGAAATTTCATCAGCTTATAAAATATGATTATAAAATAGTATTTGATCATATAATAAAACTGCAATGCTGGTCATATTGTTTAATGCAGGACCGTTTTTCACAAAAAACTATTTACTTGGAGACCCATAAACCGTTATTTTTCGATAAATTACGTCAGCATATAAAATCTGCTGATAAAAGAGCGTATGGACAATGAATGTAACTGGAAAAAATCCTAAAGTCGTCACTCATGTCAACATTTTGTTAATAACTCCACAACATCATAATTATATGGATCTATCTCACATGAGATTTTAATTTACAAAATGAAAATTAAATTGTAATTAAGTTAAAACAGAAAAGCAATTCTCCATTTAAGTGATGTCTTCAAATGGCTTGAAGAAAGCTTTTACTCAGAAATCCATCTGTTCATTCAATGGGGTTGGCAAATTATTTGTGAAGTGCACAAAGATTTCAGATTTCTCCGTAGTGTTCAGGAGCAAACATTTTGAACACTATGCAGAATTTTGAGGTTATTCATGATATCTTCTTTTGAGTGTTTATTAGAATTCAGATATGTCCAGAGACTGTTTTACTATGTACTGAATGCGACATATGTGCTTTGAATGCTGTTGTAAAGCTACACCCAGTTAGGCCGATATATATTCTGTCATAGTCACTGCAAGTTATTTTACAAACTCATGACCTACACTGGCGATTATTAGTATTGCCAATCACACACTTGAGTTTATTCAAAAGCTTACCTGTAGTAAAAAAGGCGAGAGTTATAACACAGTTTCTAAATAGATTCTTTAACGTCTCAGATATTGTCCCCATGTATGTAACTTTTGAAAAAACTTGTTTCGTGGGTGATTGTGGCTGTTTTAATCGAATTTTTTGAAACGTATTGTCAATGATACATGGATCATAGTCATTGTTGAACGCAATTTGTTTTAGAATAAATAATTATCTTTGTGCCTTTTCAGCAGGTAAAGTTTGTTTGATTATCCTGTTTAGCCTTGATAAGAGAAATGCTATACTATATTTTGTGTGATGACATGAACTAGCATTGATGATGATATCAGTTGTAGTTGGTTTCCTAAAAATAGAAAATGCAAGTTTACCATTGTTACAAGAAATAGTTTAGTCTAAAAAATTGATGGTTCTTTCTTTTTCATGCTCAATTGTGAACTTTAATTTTGGGTGCAAATCATTCAAAGAATTCATGACATTATTAATGTCTTCTTCAGAGCTATCATATAATAGTAAAGTGGCGTCTATGTAAAACTTGTAATAAATTACTTAAATATATATTTATGGGTTCTCCATAAAAAATTTGTTTCAATATAATTGACAAAGGCGTAGGACATAGTACCAGCCAATGAAGTACCAATGGCTAAGCAATAATTTTGTATGTAGAAAGTATCGTTAAATGTGAAGCAATCAAAACTTAAGGTAATTTCTAGCAGATTGATACTCTCTGCAATTTCATTACAATTCATTATTCGATGCCTTGGAGATTGTTCTTAATAATGTTTATAGTTTCTCTTATTGGAAGGTTGGTTTTTAAGTTTTTTTATATTGATTAAAGGAAATCTAGCCCCACGTGGAATATCCATGTTATTAATTGTTGTTGCTAATTCTTAACTATTATTTATGCAGAAATTTGCTTCAAAAATATAAAATACTTCCAAAATTTCATTAAGTATTTTGTTTAAGATATATGAAGGACAATTAAATTTCAGTGTAAAGAAGAGAGAAGTGCTGCCTACCTAACGTTGTGGCCTTATCACAGCATGCAGTACGATTTAGCCAGGGATTTCCTGATGTATCTGCAATCACATGGCGTTTTGGCCAGGAATCACCAACCAGTTCGCGATGTGGCAGGGCAAAGTAGGATGTACGCCGATTCTTTCAGGTAATCGGACTTTGGCCAATCCTCTACGCCAAAATGCGAAATGACCGGCCAATTTGCGATCTGGCTGGTCTTCGTGCTTTGGCCGCAATGTACACAATGTTCAGACTCTTTACTTCAGGTAAACTCCATTACATACGTCAACTGAGTGGAGTGTACATTACTGGTGGTCACCATAACGTAATGTGTACAAAGCGCTACACGTTTGGCTAAAACAACCAACACTCTAGCCTATACACTTAATAACGTTCCAAAACTGGAGCGCTTCAGTTAATTCTGGAGTTATCTCCATGCAGCGTTGTATACATAGGGTCAGAGGAGTGGCCCAAAACACACAAGTTGTATATAGAGCAATATGGGAGCTGTTTCGCAGTTTTTTAAACAAAATTGTTGCTGAAAAGTAAAGTGAAGTCGTATTATTTAAAAATTAGTGATGTACGACATTATAGGCGTGGATATTTAAGTACTAGATATGATGAAAAAATTTATATGGTGCTCGATGATTCATTAACATTTTTTGTAATACAGATATCATAAACTAATTACTAACTGTGATTTTCAGTTTTTGAAGATAAAAATACTAAACGGAGATACAAAGGAATGAAGAAGCCGAAATAACGGTAGTAAATTTCACGATCTAACATTTCTAGTTTAATTTTCGTTCCTGTGCCAACCTTTTCATCTCAGAGGAGCAACTGCAACCTACGTCCTCAATTCTTTGATGGGTCTGTTCCATTTCTGTCCTCCTCTGCAATTTTTACCTTCTATATCTCCATCTAGTACCATGGAAGTAGCCGGCCGAAGTGGTCGTGCGGTTAAAGGCACTGCAGTCTGGAACCGCGAGGGCGCTACGGTCGCAGGTTCGAATCCTGCCTCGGGCATGGATGTTTGTGATGTCCTTAGGTTAGTTAGGTTTAACTAGTTCTAAGTTCTAGGGGACTAATGATCTCAGCAGTTGAGTCCCATAGTGCTCAGAGCCATTTGACCCATTTGAACCATGGAAGTTATTCCATGATGTCTTAACAGATGACCAATCATCCTGTCCCTTCTTCTATCTACGTTTTCCATGTATTCCTTTCTTCGACGATTCTTTCGAGAAACTCTTCATTCCTTACCTTCCCAGTCCACCTAATTTTCAATATTAGTCTGTAGCAACAGGTCTCAAATGCTTCGATTCTTTTCTGTTCTGGTTTTCCCACAGTCCGTATTCTACTAATGTACAGCGCTATACTAGTAAACGTCTCTTAGCCAGGAATGCCCTTTTTTGCCAGTGCTAGTCTGCTTTTGATGTCCTCCTTGATCTCTGCATCAATGGTAATTTTTTTTTTTTTTTTTTTTTTTTTTTTTTGCTGTCTAGGTATCAGAATTCCTTAACTTCACCCACTTCGTGACCACCAAATCTAATCTTAAGTTTTTCGCTGTTCTCATTTCCGCTGCATCTAATTACTTTCGTCTTTATTCTGTTTACTCTCAATCCAAATTCTGTACTCATCAGACTGTTCATACCATTCAGCAGATGATGTAATTTTTCTTCACTTCCATAGAGGATAATAATGTCATCAGGGAGTAATATCATTGATGTCCTTTCACCTTGAATTTTGATTCTTCTCTTGAACCTTTCCTTTATTTCCGTAACTGTTTCTTCAATGTGTAGAATGAACAGTATGGGCGAAAGACTACATCATTTTACACCCTTTTTAATCGGACCATTTAGTTTTTCGTGTCCCACACTTATTATGCCCTCTTGGCTCTTGTAGATATTGTGTATTGTTCATCTTTCCCTATAGCTTACACCTACATTTATGAGAATTTAGAACATCTTCCACCATTTGACACTGTTGAACGCATTCTCGAGGTCGACAAATCCTATTAACATGTTTTGGTTTTTCTTCAGTCTCACTTCCATTATAAACTGCAACGTTAGAATTTCCTCTCTGGTGCCTTTACCTTTCCTAAAGCTAGACTGGTCGTCATATAACACATCCGCAATTCTCTTTTCCATTCTTCTGTATATTATTCTTGTCAGCAACTTGGATGCTTGATACGTTAAGCTGATTGTGCGATTATTACCACTCTTGTCAGCTGTTGCCGTTATAGCATTACCGGCTGTTATCAAATTGGTAAGATACCAATAATGTTATTTCTGTGAAAGAATTTTTATATTGTGATCGTGGTTGTGTGCAATGAGATGATATCGGACTGTTTTTCGATTCTGGAAAGACTGCTATTGAGAGGAAACAATAGCAAAACAAACACTAATAAAACCAAAGTTCTGTTAGTAATCAAGTAAACTGTAATACACAGAAGAAAACGATCGCCAGCATAATTAGACAAAATTGTACACAGTACTAGCTAGCGTGGTTCAGAGAGCAAGGTAACTATTGGGATTGACTGTACTTGATACTAAACTTCTGTTTTGTTGATGAGAAATGAGACAGCAGTACAATTTATTAAGTAATGTACCAGGGATTTGAAATGAACTACACAAGAGGGGTATTAATACGTTTAGGCAACAACTGGCTCTGAATATACATTACAGTAGGAAGATAACGATAATTATGGGTAAATGATTGCTAATGGTGCAGCAGTATGGACTTGGATGAGAGGTTCTTTTGCCAGTTTAGTTATAGAAAAATACTACTATTGAAATAGTTACGAAGTAATTTTCTCTTTTGTTACTGATTATTATTTGCATTCTCAAGGGATATTCACTACCTGATTTTATTTAGCACAAATGGAAAATGTGATTCCTGGATCGAATATAATCTGAATATTTGTAGCCAGTTGGTTACTCTTGATCACTGTTATTGTAATATGGCTTTTAAATCTGGGTCAACTATTAGTATCGAGATCCGGAAACTGATCTATTGGTAGACTCAGATCGAGGCTGAACACTTTACTCACAACAAAAAATTGTTAACACCATTAACTACGTAACACATTAAATTGTAAACTTTATTGTTTCAATAAGAAAAATCTTTGGACTGAACACTTTAAATCATCTCTTAGTAACTGTACTTTGATGAAACTTTGACTGTCAATTTATGAAAACTATGTAGAGAATTTCAAATCTTATACTCACAAAATAATTATGTACTTTAAAATTCCACAAAGCTTATTAACTTTTGTTATGAAGGTAACTGCTTTTCATTTACATAAAATAGGATACTAGGATTTACTGTAGCACTCGCGATGGGACTATGTTTAGGTAAACGACTAAGAATAAAATACGGTGGCTCAAAGCAAAGTTTACAGAACACAAAACTATTATTGGAAACGAAACCACATACCTAGTCCACGCAGTTATACAGTACTCAACTAAGAATTTGAGATGAAAGTGATGGCAGCGTCGATCCCCTGTGCTATTCAAAAAAAGTGGCATAAGTATCCATGGTTCTTCCTGTGCAACCAGCTCTGAAAATTTTTTCCTTAGCTACCGATTTTCATAGCAGAAGTTAAATAAAGTATGCCACGAATAATAAGCCGAATTACTTCCGCATTCGAGGCTATATTATATAAACTTGCAGCTCTTCTCGCCTCTTTCAGTTCACACAATGTTCATCCATTGTCTGCTAGAAATCGACTGTTTCATGCCACATAGGAGCTTCGCAGTTCGACCGCCAGATCTTCCTTTCCTATTCCCTCCTAGCAAGTTCCGTTGCAGTGGGACTTCCTTCCAAGTTTTACATGATTACAAACCTACTTTCATTATGCATGAACCAGTATTACAATTACATTTTTAACTTTTACAGCATACTAGTTTTGAAATTACATCCAATGATTATTACAATTACACGAGGTGTCATAAATAATTAATAAGACATCTACATCGATGTTACATCAAAGAGCATGGTTATGCATAAATCACATTAAGTAAAAACGAACGAAGAAGTTAGATAAGACCATAGTAGGTAGTTTCGATAATAGAGTTACATGGTATTCTGAATTGTTACGATAAAGTTTTTCCGAAAGTCAGGTGGTATGTCACCAGATTCATACATCCTACACACCAACGTGATAGTCATTTCCTTGTCACTTTCCCCAATGATTTTAGAAATTCTGTCGAAATGTTATCTATCTTTTCTGCTTTATTCGATCGTTAGCCTTCCAGATCTCTTCTTAATGTAGTACTGGATCGTCCATCTCTTCTATGTCGACTCCTGTTTCCTCCCATGTTACGTGATTCGACAAGTCTTCCCGCCTCACAGAGGCCTTCAGTGTACCCCTCCCGCATATCCGCTCTCTCCTCTGCATTTAAAAGTGCATTTGCCATTGCATTCTTAATGTTACCACCCTTGCTTTTATTTTCACCGAAGGTTCTTTTGACTTTTCTATATGCTGAGTCAATCCTTCTGACAATGATTTCTTTTCCGATTTCTTCACATTTTTCATGCAGCCATTTCGTCTTAGATTCCTTGCACTTCCTATTTATTTCATTTGGTGACTTGTTTTTCTGCATTCCTGAATTTCCCGAAACATTTTTGTAATTCATTCACTCATCGATCAACTGAAGTATTTCTTGTGTTATCCATGGTTTCTTCGCAGTTACTTTGTTTGTACGAATGTCTTTCTATCCAACTTCTGTGACTGCCCTTTTAAAGAGATGTCCATTCCTCTTCAACTGTGCTGGCTACTGATCTATTCCGTATGGCTTCAAGCATACCTCGTCGTTCCTTAGTACTTCCGTATCCCACTTCTTTGCGTATTGATTCTTCCTGACTAATCTCTTCAGCCTACTCTTCATCAGTACTACATTCTGATCTGAGTCTATATCTGTTCCTTGGCAGCCCTTACAAACCAGTATCCGATTTCGGAATCTCTGCCTAACCTTTCCTGTATCTCCCGGCCATTTACAAGTGTACCTCCTCCTCTTGTGATTTTTCAATAGAGTATTCGCTATTACGAGCTGAAATTTATGAAATTTATTGGAGAACCCAACTGAATGTGGAAGGTTTTTGATAGGTAAATTATGCTTCTTAAATGTGAAGAGTAAAACGGATAATATGGCCAATAATCAGCTAATTTTCATAAATAAGTGGTAAACACAACATAAACATTTCAGAGCCCTCAGTCTTTTGATTTATTTACGAAAATTAGCTGATTATTGGCCGTATTAACCGTTTTATTCTTCAGTTTTAACAAGTGTAGTTTATCTGTCAAAAACGTTTATCGTCGTTGTGTCATTGTTCTTGATGACAGCCTATAGATTAACTCTCGCAATACCAACGCATTTTCCATAACGCATACTACCTAGAGGGGAGGTGGGTGGGGAATTTTGTGCCCACCACAAAATAATTTTAAAAAATGTGTTCATTGTTGGTGAGTTTTATTCACAACGTAATTTTTAAAGTTGTGTAGATGCGTAAGGATGAACCCGAGCTTGAAAATGGGAATATGACAGTTATTGCGAGAAGTCACATCCACTACTGAGACTTAAGTTTATCGGTTCCTTTTCACTGAAAAATTCAAAAATTTACGGAATCTGTCATAATAAAGTATTAAAAACAATAATATTTTTTCAACATTTTATAAAGTACATGACTAGATTACAATATTTTCGAAGGGAGGGAAATAAGTACCCCTCACCATAGTATTGCCAGGGTTAAACACGTTGGTACATCGTAAAGACAGGACTGCACAAAAAGAGCGCAGGAAGTTGTTCTGCACGAACAGTATTCGTAAATGTAACCACAAAAGGATGGAATCAATACTGGCAAGCCCCTAATATCATGTGAGTGTCAGTTTGCGAATTGCAAACACAGACGTTTGAAAATTACGGTTTCGTGGCTTCTGCGGCCTTTACGGGGCAGCTTCAGCGAAAGGTCGCAAGGGCGATATTGTCTGCTCCTACGAAAGGCCAATGGAAGGAGGTATTCCTAGATGTGCATCTGGTATTATACAGATACTGGAAGCTGACATTTGAGTGGAAGGATCACTAAAGATCAAATACTATTTCTCGAATGGAAAAATGACTTGCAGCCCTTTTTCTGATATTAAATGTCTCAAAACGTATTGAGTAAGCAGAGTAATCTGCAAGATATCATCATCGGTTAATCAACGTGAGGACAGTTTAAATATATTCAAACATCCTTGTGGAAGAAACAAAGCCAATAAACTACAACAGAGATTTGGCCTTCCTAGAGCACAATACTTCACCATAGTGTTTATTACTCCTTAGAGATCGAACGGTTAAAGATATCAGTGTTTACTGTTACACGTAAGTGGATGAAGGGTGAGGAGCTCTCATTTCTTGTTTTCACCAGTGACGTTAGCGGTAAACATGAAAATTTAAAGCAACTGAAATCATGACTGTCGACAGTAGTACATAGCCGTAAGGACGGTCATGGGTTATTTCACTGGAATCTCATAGTAGTGGTGCGCAGATAATAATAATAATAATAATAACAATAATAATAATAATAATCCCGTGGAGGCCCGGGAAATAGGTCTCCGGTATGTTCTGCCAGTCGTAAAAGGCGACGAAAAGAACAAACCACTAATAGGGCTAACCCCCCTCTTAGTGTGATTACTTGGTTCAGGACAGAACTAAAGAAGCCTCGGACAAGCGCCGTCATGGTCGGGGACGACGCTCGAACCCTATGCCCGCCCACAATGGTAACGACACTACTAGCCAACTGGAAAATGATTTAAATCCAAATAGAGGTGTTTTGCAGGATATGTTTCCTGCAACCATCCTAGAAGGAAAACAAAGACAGAGGATGAGATGGTCGGATGAAGTCAATCGACACCACATGTTCTGTTATTACCAAGCAACAAACCTAGGAACCAACACAACTGGATACAGATCACAAGTATACACAACATTTATTACCAGATACCCGGAATTAAATTTTTTAACAGAACAACGACTAGCTGATCAGATCCGTGTAATAATAAAAAATAACAGGATACCCCAGTCAGAATTAGAAAACATCAAACAACAAGTACAACAAATACTGGAACAAAATAATGTGCAATCAGAAGAAGAAGAAAATACAGTAATTGGCTCAAACATCCCAGAGAAAACAAACAAAGAACAAAACGCATCAATTAAACAGTCGGAGGAAAGCGAAATCTTAAGACAGCCACCAGCACAAGCACAAATACACTCCTGGAAATTGAAATAAGAACATCGTGAATTCATTGGCCCAGGAAGGGGAAACTTTATTGACACATTCCTGGGGTCAGATACATCACATGATCACACTGACAGAACCACAGGCACATAGACACAGGCAACAGAGCATGCAAATGTCGGCACTAGTACAGTGTATATCCACCTTTCGCAGCAATGCAGGCTGCTATTCTCCCATGGAGACGATCGTAGAGATGCTGGATGTAGTCCTGTGGAACGGCTTGCCATGCCATTTCCACCTGGCGCCTCAGTTGGACCAGCGTTCGTGCTGGACGTGCAGACCGCGTGAGACGACGCTTCATCCAGTCCCAAACATGCTCAATGGGAGACAGATCCGGAGATCTTGCTGGCCAGGGTAGTTGACTTACACCTTCTAGAGCACGTTGGGTGGCACGGGATACATGCGGACGTGCATTGTCCTGTTGGAACAGCAAGTTCCCTTGCCGGTCTAGGAATGGTAGAACGATGGGTTCGATGACGGTTTGGATGTACCGTGCACTATTCAGTGTCCCCTCGACGATCACCAGTGGTGTACGGCCAGTGTAGGAGATCGCTCCCCACACCATGATGCCAGGTGTTGGCCCTGTGTGCCTTGGTCGTATGCAGTCCTGATTGTGGCGCTCACCTGCACGGCGCCAAACACGCATACGACCATCATTGGCACCAAGGCAGAAGCGACTCACATCGCTGAAGACGACACGTCTCCATTCGTCCCTCCATTCACGCCTGTCGCGACACCACTGGAGGCGGGCTGCACGATGTTGGGGTGTGAGCGGAAGACGGCCTAACGGTGTGCGGGACCGTAGCCCAGCTTCATGGAGACGGTTGCGAATGGTCCTCGCCGATACCCCAGGAGCAACAGTGTCCCTAATTTGCTGGGGAAGTGGCGGTGTGGTCCCCTACGGCACTGCGTAGGATCCTACGGTCTTGGCGTGCATCCGTGCGTCGCTGCGGTCCGGTCCCAGGTCGAAGGGCACGTGCACCTTCCGCCGACCACTGGCGACAACATCGATGTACTGTGGAGACCACACGCCCCACGTGTTGAGCAATTCGGCGGTACGTCCACCCGGCCTCCCGCATGCCCACTATACGCCCTCGCTCAAAGTCCGTCAACTGCACATACGGTTCACGTCCACGCTGTCGCGGCATGCTACCAGTGTTAAAGACTGCGATGGAGCTCCGTATGCCACGGCAAACTGGCTGACACTGACGGCGGCGGTGCACAAAATGCTGCGCAGCTAGCGCCATTCGACGGCCAACACCGCGGTTCCTGGTGTGTCCGCTGTGCCGTGCGTGTGATCATTGCTTGTACAGCCCTCTCGCAGTGTCCGGAGCAAGTATGGTGGGTCTGACACACCGGTGTCAATGTGTTCTTTTTTCCATTTCCAGGAGTGTAGAACATGAAGTAACACACATGTTAGATATAGAAGAAAAATTTCAGTTGACATATATAGAATACAAAGACACAAATACAGACATTAGACCATTCTTGCATAGACCACCAAATAACCCACAAGTCGAAACAACAATAAAAACTATCAACACAATCATACACAACAAAATAAATGAATACACAACTATGGAAGAGTTACAACTACTGGTTTACGTAGGAGCACTCACTACACTAAATATACACACTAGGCAGAGATCAGAACCAACCAACACACGGAAGAAACCCACAAAACCAGCATGGCAACACAGGCTACAGATCAGAATAGAAAAACTGAGAAAAGACATCGGACAGCTAACACAATTTATAAGAAATGAAATATCAGACAAAAAACGAAAAAATCTCACAACAAGAAGCAATAGAGCAATTAGATGAAAAGAAGCAGAAATTACAAGCATTGGCCAAACGAAGTAGAAGATACAAAAAAAGTGAAAATAGAAGGAAACAAAACCAAACATTCAACACAAACCAAAAGAAATTTTACCAAACAATAGATAACACACACATAAAAATAGACAATCCACCAAACATAACAGACATGGAACACTTCTGGAGCAACATATGGTCAAACCCGGTACAACATAACATGCATGCACGGTGGATACAAGCAGAAACAGACTCATACAAGATGATACCACAAATGCCTGAAGTGATAATTTTGCAACATGAAGTCACCCGAGCAATTAATTCTACTCACAATTGGAAAGCCCCAGGAAAAGATAAAACAGCAAATTTCTGGCTAAAGAAGTTCACCTCAACACATTCACATCTAACTAAATTATTTAACAGTTACATTGCAGACCCATACATATTCCCTGATTCACTTACGCATGGAATAACTTATCTGAAACCTAAAGATCAAGCAGACACAGCAAACCCAGCTAAATATCGCCCCATAACATGCCTACCAACAATCTACAAAATGTTAACTTCAGTCATTACACAGAAATTAATGACACATACAACACAGAACAAAATTATAAATGAAGAACAAAAAGGCTGCTGCAAAGGAGCACGAGGATGTAAAGAGCAACTGATAATAGATGCAGAGGTGACATATCAAGCTAAAACTAAACAAAGGTCGCTACACTACGCATACATTGATTACCAAAAAGCTTTTGATAGTGTACCCCACTCATGGTTACTACAGAGATTGGAGATATACAAAGTAGATCCTAAATTGATACAGTTTCTAAACATAGTAATGAAAAACTGGAAAACCACACTTAATATCCAAACAAATTCAGATAATATCACATCACAGCCAATACAGATTAAGCGTGGAATATACCAAGGAGACTCATTAAGTCTTTTCTGGTTCTGTCTTGTTCTAAACCCACTATCCAACATGCTAAATAATACAAATTATGGATATAATATTACTGGAACATACCCACACAAAATCACACATTTGCTATACATGGATGATCTAAAACTACTGGCAGCAACCAATCAACAACTCAACCAATTACTAAAGATAACAGAAGTGTTCAGCAATGATATAAATATGGCTTTTGGAACAGACAAATGTAAGAAAAATAGCATAGTCAAGGGAAAACACACTAAACAAGATGATTACATATTGAACAGCCACAGTGACTCCATAGAAGTGATAGAAAAAACAGATGCCTATAAATATCTAGGATACAGACAAAAAATAGGAATAGATAATACAAATATTAAAGAAGAACTAAAAGAAAAATATAGACAAAGACTAACAAAAATACTAATAACAGAATTGACAGCAAGAAACAAGACAAAAGCTATAAATACTTATGCTATGCCAATATTGACCTACTCATTTGGAGTAGTGAAATGGAGTAACACAGACCTAGAAGCACTAAATACACTTACACGTTCACAATACCACAAATATAGAATACATTACATACATTCAGCAACAGAAAGATTCACATTAAGCAGAAAGGAAGGAGGAAGGGGATTCATCGACATAAAAAACCTACATTATGGACAGGTAGACAATTTAAGAAAATTCTTTCTACAACGAGCAGAAACTAGCAAAATACACAAAGCAATCACTCATATAAATACATCGGCTACACCACTGCAATTTCATAACCACTTCTACAACCCTTTAGATGACATAACATCAACAGATACGAAGAAAGTAAATTGGAAGGGGAAGGCACTACATGGCAAGCACCCGTATCATCTAACACAGCCACGCATCGATCAAGACGCATCCAACACATGACTAAGAAAAGGCAATATATACAGTGAGACGGAAGGATTCATGATTGCAATACAGGATCAAACAATAAACACCAGATATTATACCAAGCATATTATTAAAGATCCCAATACCACAACAGATAAATGCAGACTTTGCAAACAACAAATAGAAACAGTAGATCACATCACAAGCAGATGTACAATACTAGCAAATACAGAATACCCCAGAAGACATGACAATGTAGCAAAAATAATACATCAACAGCTTGCCTTACTACATAAACTTATAAAACAACACGTTCCCACATACAAGTATGCACCACAAAATGTACTGGAGAATGACGAACACAAATTATACTGGAACAGAACCATTATAACAGATAAAACAACACCACATAACAAACCTGACATCGTACTCACCAATAAAAAGAAGAAATTAACACAACTAATCGAAATATCCATACTCAATACAACAAATATACAAAAGAAAACAGGAGAAAAAATTGAAAAATACATCCAACTGGCTGAGGAAGTCAAGGACATGTGGCATCAGGATAAAGTTGACATTATACCAATTATACTATCAACTACAGGAGTCATACCACACAATATCCACCAGTACATCAATGCAATACAGCTACATCCAAACTTATATATACAACTACAGAAATCTGTAATTATTGATACATGTTCAATTACCCGAAAGTTCCTAAATGCAATATAACATATACCGTACAGTTAAAAGGAAGTGACGCTTGATCAAGGTCCGCGTCACTTTCCCCATTTTTAACCAGACTTAACGTCTGAGAAAGTAAAGAAATAATAATAATAGTAATAATGCCAATAACTGATAATGTCGAAGTAGACAGTAATACAGATAGTAGTTACAATACATAGTCAACAGCTACAGCCATGATTAAAGACTCTAAAAACGCTGAAAAAATCCAAATGAATTATGAGTAACACACAACCCAAGTTATAAGACGACTATGAAAATCTTCATAAGCAGACAGAGAATTATAATAAGCATTTAATGAAGTAGGTGAATGCTGCTTCGAACGATGTTGCAACGAGGAAAAAACACTGGTCGCGTATTTGAAAGGATCAGGCTTCAAATACCAGTGTGATTATTACATTTAAGTTTCTCGCGGTTATCCTAAATCAGTTAAAAATAATATTGAAACGGGTCTTTCTTACCGGTTCAAACTCACATGTGCCTTAAAAATACTAAATTAACAATCTAACTGTAGATGTAAGAATCATATTTTATATATGGAGATTCTCTGATGTGATTGTAGGCATTCTCAGTATGAAATCTTCTCGCGCTTCTATCCTCGTGACTGCTTTGAAATTCCGCAACGTTTCGATGAGTGTCACACTCATTGTCTTACACAGGCGCTCCATATACAGGGGTTCCATGAGGAACGGTCACGTTCGGTAAATATGGGCCCTAAAATGTCTTCATTAAGAGCTGTGAGCACTTATTCATCTTCCAAACTGTGAAATAAATCTCTTTTGCAACGGGCTGTTTGCTTTCCAAATTTTGATAGGTGGTAGCATGGACCAAAACAACAGAAAAATATCCAGTAAACATGGGGTCTCAAGTGCATACCTTAAGAGCTAAAAGCACTTATTCATCTTTGCCACTCTTAAACACATCTCTTTTAGTGACCAAGTGGTCGTAGTTCGTTAGGTATGCATTTTATAGCCAATGATTACTAGATTTTTTTTCTATTTTGGTCCATACTAACTCTTTACAAAATACGGAAAGTAAAGAGCTTGCAGTTGAAGAAATTTGTTTGACAATATCGAAGATGAAGAAATGCTCATAGTCCTTAAGGTACGAATTTTAGATCCCATGTTTACTAGACTTTTGTTGCTTCGAATGATCGTTCCTGTCAGATCCCTGAATATTGTGCATTATTCCTGGGACACTTTGCATACATACAAGGCAACTGCCTCCCCCCAGTAGGGAGTTGGACCGTTCTTCGACTCTCGGCAGATTCAATTTTGCCCACGCTCGTGAACCGTCAACTATTGGGTTCGGTCTCGTTCTTTAGATGCTAGAGTAGGGTCCCTTGCCGAACTTCACTGGTAGGCCCCTTAACTGTTGGCGAGCCTTCTCTCTACTGATTCTTCAATAATGCTCTCCGAAAAGCTACTAGCACGGACAACGTTTTTTTTTTTTCTTTTTTCAAATTCGACCGTATGCTCTTCGTTGAGGCTGCGTTCTGCCACTACTGACTTAACTTTGTGGTCCCGACATAAGAATCTAATGTGTTCCACGCAGCATTGCCAAATACAGCCCTATGTTTGCCCGATGTATATTTTCGAAATATTGCCACAAGCCAGGGAAATTCACTATTATTTTTGCATAGAGTACAATAATTTTGTGCATCGTATCATCATTGTCATCTAAAATCTGTATATCTGAAAACTACGTACCTAGAAACCTGCAGGCATGATGTTCTTAAGTATTTACTCAATGCAAAGCTTGATGTGGCGCAGTAAATAAAAACATATGCGTGCCTTTAGAAAGTAAGGAATCTAATCATCATTCAAATTGTTCTTTGAGTAGAGACTTACACAAATAATCGAAGTAGATTCCTCAGTAGGTGAACGGTGCTAGAGTCTGATGCGAAGGTGCAGTCCGAGCAGGATTTCTGGGCTGTTCTACAAAACACTGCAGAGAATAACGATCTTCGCTGCTGACCGGATCCTGGAGCCAAGTCTGACGCTCCATATTGATGATGAATGCATTCATAGGAATACTAGAACGGAGATTAAAGAACACAGTCAGAGAGCCAGTGGCGGTCTGGCAGAGTCAATAGATCGTGTAAAAGAGGTGGTGCCTAGCTGCATGGGAGTTTGCTGTGGCACTGCCATATCAGGCCACCGACGTTTAGTTGTACAGTGGGAAGCTGCGGAACCTAGTGCCACTACATCGATACTTTGTAGTAATGCTACAGTAGAACATAGAGTCATGTATCATCTACTTTGTGAGTCGTTTAATTGTGTCGCATCTTAAATTCTTTGGACAAGGAAATGTCTTTCGTTGTCAATGAAGACATTTGTGCGTGGCTAAAATAACCTACTAGTGGATAGACTTGTTTTCTCTTGGTTACTCTGTTCAGCGAACAATTATTTTACGAACTGTTTGAAGTTTTATATCTCTCGCCACGCTAATCGTTATGGGCATAGATTTTCCTTGCAACTTATTGATTCGTTATGGACATTGTTAAAGGAACTATGTGGACAGGGCAGCCTGAAGTTGAATAATAATCGGAATAATATTATTTGCAGCATTTATAATTCGATATAGCCAAGCTCCTATAAGTCGAGGTCGAAGTAACGGACGAGTTTTCTGAGGAAGCAGTTTCGTAATAGTAGTGTGCCGGGTAGGTGATTACAGTTAGTAGTTTCAGCTTACCTCGTCCGACAAAGAGTGTAAATTTTTAGATTTACCCTCTCTGGCAGGGATGCATATTCAGAGATTTAAACGTACACCGAGGATACTATGTAATATTTCAGTAATAAGCCAATATTCCCTTGCTGTCTGGGAAGGTGTTTATAAAATACTTTAATTAAATAAAAAACAACTGACTGTAGCATCGTTGTTGGGAGTGGTACCTTGAATTCACAATCGTCTGTGATGTGTAAGTACTGGAGCTTATAACTGCATAAAAAAGTCTCCGTTAACTTTCCTTGTCGAATTCAGATAAAATCCCAAGCTTTCGATGACTGACTCCATCATCGTCGTCCGGTGCTAAGTGTGACTGTGGTGAAACTTGCGAGGACGGCATCTGATTTGTCAAACGACTTTACGGAGATGGCGGATGGTGAGGCGCGTCCGTAGATCACGTCTGTTGTCGCAGTGCAGCGTCGCCTGCAGTGCCACAACTCATGCCACGCAGTAAACTACCACCTACGCGACGTAATCTAGCCGATCACATGCCGTGCCCCGAACGTAATACTGGGAGCCTCGCCAGTTTCACAACAGTGAGACTCATCCCCTGGCGACAGTTATGGAGTCCGTCGTCGAACGCTTGGGATCTTATTCAAAATTTGACGGTACAAATTAACCAAGAACTTTTTCTCCAATGACTCCGTCGCGAGTTTATCACTATTTACGTCTCATGATTGGTTGTCGAGTATTAATCGTATCTGTGACGTCACAGGTATTTGCAGATATTTATCTAAGGTATGGTAAAGAATGATTTGGTACCAGGAAAGCCAAAATATTGTACAGACAAACGTTTAAAAACAGGAATCATACAAACTGGAAGAAGTTCATCATCGTGTATAGACGTTTTTGTAAAAAAACAGAATTGTTCAAATCACAAAGAGCAGGCCAAGGTTCTTGATAAAGCGTTATTTGCACAAGACAGCTTGAAAAAGGTAGTTTTGAGTTGAGTGGAAAGAGAGTCAACAATGAGCATCCACCAACTTGCGTATGAAACCCACTGTTTCAAGAAGACAACGTGGGCGATCTTTGGGAGGAGGAAGAGCGATTTGAATCAGCCATTACACCAGTGACAACAGCTGAGGTAGCTGTTACACGGGGGATGGCCGAAAACTCCGCATGCGTGTGGAGTTTTCTCGCATGCGGGAGGCTCTGTCTCGCCTGACTGCACACGTCCCCCACTACGACACATTGCTGTGTAAGCGGGAAGATGGGAAAACGGCGTACATGCCACATTAGACGACAAAGCAGTCGCGCAAGGAGCACTGAAGACGTGCGTCTTGATTTCATATTTTTCAACAATATAACTCACAAAGAAAACATATTTTGAGTATTATTTATTTATTAGCGACCTGCCCTGGGTTTGCAGGTGTGCGCTAAGCATCCATGGCCGGATGATTTGTTTGTGATTGGGCTGTCAAACGCTCACTACTTATTGCGCAATAAGAGTGTGTCAACATGTTGCATGAAAGTCCTAGGCTAAGAACGGGCCGGTCGCTGTGGCCGAGCTGTTCTAGAAGCTTCAGTCCGGAACCACACGGCTGCTACGGCATCAGGTTCGAATCCTGCCTTTGGCATGGATGTGTGCGATGTCCTTAGGTTAGTTAGGTTTACGTAGTTCTAAGTCTAGGGGACTGATGACCTCAGACGTTAAGTCCCATAGTGCTTAGAGCCATTTGAACCATTTTTTAGCCAAGAACGGCACAACATTATCGCACAATATTTGTGTCTGAGGTGAGTCTGTTCGAACTATGACTATGTAACGAACATGGCGGCGCTCGACTATGTGGAACTGATGTTCTGCGAGTGAGTTTCTTGCTTTGCAAAGGACGAGCAGAAACTGTGCAGGACCGGAAAAACAAGTTTGAAAGCTTCTAGCAAACATTTCAGTAGGACAGTGCCCCATTCAGGGCACCGAAGATTCGTGAACCACAACAGCAACTAATTATAGATTAAACGAGGGTGTAATTTATTGCAGATGAGTACTTTTTTCTATTTATTTATCTACTGTAACAAGTGTTGTAAAGGAAATAAAATATTATTCACTGATTACTGGTTGAAGGTCTACGTAATCATATGCCTGTGCTGTGAGAACTGTTACAAGGGAAAAAAAATGACTACTGGACAGCTGAACTGGTCTTAGGCTTATTTTCTAATTCTGCAACATACTACAGGTAAAATAAAAATTTCTACTCACTGTCATGACACCATGATATTCAGTTTGCTCTGTTATTATGGACAACGAGGTACCTGGCGTTTGCTAAACAATCAGGAACTTAATTTCCCAAAGGACCTATTAAATAGACATCCTCCAGCGCATGGTCAGCCTCCTAAGCTGAGTGGTCAGTGCGTCTGACTGCCAAGCAACGGACCCATGGGCGATTCCCAGCGGGCTCGAAGATTTTGAAGATTTTCTCCGCTCGGGAACTGGGGTGTTCTGCTGTCCTCATCACTTTATCATCATCGATAGGCAAGTCACCCAGTGTGGCATCAACCGAAAATGAAAAGACTTGCAACTCCCTTGTCGAACTTCGCCTGGTGAGGACACCCGGCCGTCAATGACATACGATCATTTCATTTCACTGAAAGTGCACTTCCAGAACTTTTGTCATTTACTTTTTCAGTTATTTGTTAAAATTTGTGCGGGGAGAACTGAAATTCGCACGATCTTGGCGTAAACTTCCGTGTATTGTGCATTATCACCCTTACCTGGTACAACAGATTGCGCAATGTCGCCCCTATGCTGTAGAGTATGTTTGGCAATATACTCAACCAGAGTAAATGTTATTAAAGGTCTGTGATCTCCTTCAGTATATTCCGCAAACCGTCAATACAGCTTTCAGATGCTCAATACTATTTCGCAACACTTAGTAAAAAAATGTTCAAATGTGCGTGAAATCTTATGTGACTTAACTGCTAAGGTCATCAGTCCCTAAGCTTACACACTGCTTAACCTAAATTATCCTAAGGACAAACATACACACCCAAGCCCGTGGGAGGACTCGAATCTCCGCCGGGACCAGCCGTACAGTCCATGACTGCAGCGCCCCAGACCGCTCGGCTAATCCCGCGCGGCAATACTTAGTATTTCATAGTAAATACTGAGCATGTGAAGGCCCCGTTAATATTAATTGAGAGAGCGATATAATGTATAACACTCTCGATCAGAGTCAACGTCGCACTTCACTTTCATAAAATAGTTCAAATGGCTCCGAGCACTATGGGACTTAACATCTCAGGTCATCAGTCCCCTAGAACTTAGAACTACTAAAACCTAACTAACCTAAGGACATTACACACATCCATGCCCGAGGCACGATTCGAACCTGCGACCGTAGCAGCAGCGCGGTTCCGGACTGAAGCGCCTAGAGCCACTCGGCCACAGCGGCCGGCGCACTTCACTTTGAGAAGGAGTTGCGAAAGAGCGAGTTAAGGCTTGATGTTCTCAACCTGTATCAAATTTTGCATCACAGACTTAGCTGGATTCTTGATGCTGCATAGTCCTGAGTCTTTTAGCCTTAGTAGTGTATTGAAAAGTCGACCATATCCCAAGTATTTTTATTTGTAAACGAAACGAAAACGTAATAAGTAGGCACCCAAGTCACAAAGGAAACTCAATAAATTCGCTTTTCCTAGCCAAGAAGTCAAACATGAATAATACCTATCGAAAGAAGTTTAGCAACTTTTTTTAGGTTTTTAATACATAAAGTTAAATTAGTAAATCCCTATACTCTAGTCAAGTAAATTGAGTGTTAGCTTATATCCGTAAAGATAAAATTACGGTGCTTAATTTTGACACTAACGTAAACGTCCGAAGTTACTTCTGAGGTAAGAAAACTATTAGCGACGTATATTGGTTCTTGGTTATACTATGAACCTAACAGCGCCATCTATTGGTTCTTTGGCGTACTATGCTGTAATGATCTGTCGCTGAGGTAAACATCCCAACTACCAAGTTGAGCACACTCCTATACCTTTAAATAAAGACATATTTTTAATTAAGATACATTTTTCTTCCATGATCAGAGTTTACTGCAATATAGCCCACATGTTGCCCCAAGTAACGCTCTAGTTACCTCTGACAATCCCATGAAAATTCGTCCACTGGTTATGGAAATTAGCGTGTTTAAACAAACAGGCAGACAAAATTTTTAAAAATAGTCTTATTGTATTCTTTTACAGTTCCTATATCACCCATAATCAGTTTTTGGCAAATATTTACAATGTACAGTCATGACATATTTACAGTTTTATTGTTAGTGTAGAATCCTGGCACGTTCGAAGACATAACAAAATTCATATCTGGCACAAACTGCAGACATATGGAGAGAAGCAGACGACAGTTTCGCAAAATTTTGTCACACAGGTTTCCAGGTAATCGTAATTTATTTCGTTTCATAATCGAAAAAGCCTTTCGCACATCTCTGATTCTTGCTCTCGATTTTCCTTCCGAAATTCAGCAGTAGCGGGCCTTATATCGAAAAATCTTTTTAGATCCTCGACTTAATCGAAGTACTTAGCAGAAATATATGAGGTCCGCATATTATTCGTTATTTTTAACGTACACAACAATTAATTCGGTACAAATTATCCGTCGATTGTCATAATTTTTGCTTGTTCACCGTGAATGAAGCCTTTAAGCTGTTTGTACGTTGTTTCGTAATGCTATTGTATAGCTGATTTGCGGTACCCGTCGATTATGCTAGGTTATCCTTCCTATTCGTTTTAAAACGCTTGTGACCATAGGTCGCTAGATTACCTCTTTTTGTGTATCAAACAGACACGGGACCTGTGAACTTGTTTTATATGATTCTCCCGAACTGATGAAAGTCGTAGCGACCGAAAGGCACCCCACCAAATGCCGGAAGAAATGGTGTCGCATGCGCTGCTAAATGAAGCCGAGACGTACTGAGTAGCGCCGAAACAGGCCGAGCCCAGACCGCACGTATACAGCACATTGCACACACATAAAGTTCTGCACGCCGTGGCCTACCCTGCACTACACCCATATCACAAACAATGATTTTTAGCTCAGTATCTAATTTTGTTAATAGATATACAGTACCGCAATGCCGGAAGTCCTACGGTATACGCTGTTTACGGATAAAGCTGCTTTTAATCACATTGATGCTTTCAGTTGGCATATGAACGATATTTGAAGTATTGAAAATTTTTGTACCACACTTCTCTCAAAAGACAGTGGTGATTCCCTATTAACGTATGAGATGCTATTATATAAGATTAAGTTTCTGCTGGAAAAGGTAAGTTGTTAAAATCAGTATACAGCACGTTCGGAAATTTAGGTCACAAACTTCTAAGACTTGATTGCTTGTGAAGGGGAATGGGTGCACAATTTCTGAATAGGAGCCCATGTCTACGACGGTTTCAATTCAGATGTCTAACGCGTCCACGCCTGCTGAGGGAAAGAGAAAAGTCTTAGAGTTTCTTGTCCTGGTATGCAATATGACAGACAGGATGATGTGTACTACGTCAGACGGTCGCTTACGTTAGTTAATGTGGTACTCAAAGTTTGAATTATGAGACTCCTGTAGAAATAGAGGAAGATCTGCTGGTACGATTTCCTGCCGGTGCACTAAAAACTAAAGAGACACCAGACGGGATAGAGAATGTGTACCATAACATGCTTCCTGGTATAATGTCTGTAACAACGTCGGTGGTCGCCACATCGAAGCGCTGTCGTAATGCATCAGCACAGTTCTGTACGTATAGTTTGTTTTGGGATAATGGCTCTGAGCACTATGTACTTTGTCCAGACTAAGCGCCTGCAAATGTCGCTTCCCGCGAAGCAGACTGGTACAGCGGGCCCCGGACCGAGTAGGGGTCAGCCTGGCAGGTCATCCCGGAAACACAGACGCTTCCCAGAGACCACCAGGAGGCGTCCACGGCGCCGCAAGAGGTCGCTACAGCCGTGGACCTCTTTCCTTCCGCTCGACACGTGACTGCAAATACAGCCAGACATTTCCATGCGCCAAACAGTATTTAGGCTGGCGCAGGAGCCTGGAGAGGCATCTCCGGCGGTACTCCGCAAGGATACCGCCCTTCGATTGTGCCATTCCAGCACTAATCGAAGTGCTAGGTTTTTCAGGAGCCAGCCAGCCAGCCGAGCAGCAGCAGCAGCAGCAGCAGCAGCAGCAGCGGTCCCGGTCCCGGTCCCGGTCCCGGCCAGCAGCAGCGGTCCCGGCCAGCAGCAGCGGTCCAGCCGGCAGCAGCCAGCCAGCCAGCCCTCCTGGAGCAGCAGCAGCAGCAGCAGCAGCAGCAGCAGCAGCGGTCCAGCCAGCCAGCCCAGCAGCAGCAGCAGCGGCAGCGGCGGCCCCGGACCCGTTCGCGGCAGCGGCAGCAGCAGCAGCAGCAGCAGCAGCTGCGACCCCGGCCCCGTTCGCGGCAGCGACAGCAGCAGCAGCAGCTGCGGCATTCCTGCCACCCATCGTCGCCCTCAGCGCCAGCGCCAGCAGCGTGGGACTCTCGTCTCCGCCTCCGCCTCCGCCTCCGCCTCCGCCCCTCCCCAGTTTTTGTCCTTTCTTTTTCGTCCTGTGCGTTTTTGTTTCTCCCTGTCGTCATGTCAGCCTCCACCACCTCTACCACCACTACCACCACAGCCATAGTTTATACTTCCCCCTCCGCCGCCACCACCACCATAACATGGTGTGCCCAGTCACACCCCCCTCTTTCCATCCCGCCTCTTCTGACTCCACCCTTGCTCTTTGTCGCCCCCTCTCCAGCTTCTTCCTCCCACTCCTCTCCCTCTGATCCTTTCCCCCCACTCCCCCAGCCTGTCACTGCAGCTCCAGCTAGCGTGGAGGCCCGTCGGGCCACTGCCCATGCCCAACTCTCGCCATCGCCATCGCCTTCACCGTCACCATCTCCGGCGCCGACTGCTGCGTCCACACCGGGACCTGCCCCTTCCCGCCACCTCCCTATAGCTCCCGTCCCTCATATTACCACCCACCCTTCTGCCGCCGTTAAACGCCCTAGTGGCACCACCACCTCCTCCACTCCCAATAAGGCCCCGCGCCGTCTTCCTTCCCCCCTCCCAGGATGCCATGGATGTCTCGCCGCCTGGCCCTGCTCCCTCCGCCTCCTCCTCCTCCTGCCCCCCTCTTTGTACAAATACCTTCTCTCCCGTCCCGATCCTTCCCTTCTCGAGGCCTGAAATCTCTCCCTCCTCCTCCGCCAACACTTCCCTGGTGCCCCCATCTCTCTCCTCACACCCAGACAGGATTCCGTTCTCATCTCCTCCCCCAGCCCAACCACCC
The DNA here is from genome assembly GCF_021461385.2 of Schistocerca piceifrons. Classification (NCBI taxonomy): domain Eukaryota; kingdom Metazoa; phylum Arthropoda; class Insecta; order Orthoptera; family Acrididae; genus Schistocerca; species Schistocerca piceifrons. The sequence continues at coordinate 323,909,566 of NC_060141.1, forward strand.
ATACTGACAGCATCTCCCGCCTCCCCATCACCCGTTTTAGCCCCAATGCCTCCCTCACCCCTGCTCCTTCTCCATCTCCTACCCACCAACCCCAACCCCTGCGTCGCCCGCCTTCCCTCACCGCCGTGATCACTTGGCTTAGCCCGACGATCACGGAGGAGGAGGTGTTGGCGGAGCTCAAGGCGCATCCCACGCTGGAGGTGCGGGCAGTCCGCTGCATTTTCAACTCAGCTGGCCCCAGCCGCCTTATGCGGGTTTTCTCCGAGGACGTCCCCTCCATTACTGTCTCCTGAAGGAGGGTGCCCTCCTCTTCAACCAGCGCTACAAGGTCGACCCCTCCCGTTCCCCTCCTCAATCGCTGCGCTGCCAGAGGTGTCTGCACTATAACGCAGCCGAGTGCTGTGAGGCCCCCACCTGCCCGCATTGTAGGCAAGCGCACTACCTCCGGCAGTGCCCTAACCTTCAATCCCCTCCCTCCTGCAATACCTGCAATCTCCCCCATCCCACCTACTCCCAAAAGTGTAAAGCCCGACCCCCTCCGACCACTCCTGAACTCACCGTCCCTGTCCGTCCTCTGGACGCCCCCACCCCTCCCGGCAATTCCCTTCACCCACCCCCTACCGCTGAGGACCTAATCAGATTCCTCACCATCGTCCTTCAGAATGTTCATCCTTTCCAGCGCCCCCACACTCTCCAACAGATATCCCTCGCTGCCCGTTCCATTTTACAACTCAAAATGTATGCCACCTACTCCAACAACCAGGCCCATTTCACCTTCTCCCGTCTTGACACCCTTGTCTAAATCCCTGACATGGCACGACAGCACCGTATCCTTTTCAACAATATCCACTCCCTTCCCGCCAACAAGAACCTCTTCCTGCACACCCTTGCCAGCCACCACGTGGATGCCTTTCCTCCTCAATGAAACCTTCCTCCAACCCCACCACACCATCCACACTTCGCCCTACCTCCTCCACCGTTCTGATAATCCCCTCCCGATTGAGCGTGGCGGAGTTGCCATTGGTCACCACCGCCAGATCCCCGTTCGGCTCCAACCTCTCCTTCCCAACCCCACTGAACACATGATCCTTACTTTCTTCTTCCCCGGCCTTACCATCTATTTCCGCCCTAACGCCCCTACTCCCTTCGACTTCCTCTCCCACATTGACCGTACCTTCTCCTCCTAAGTGATCGCCGCCGACGTCAACATCCATAGTCGTTCCGCCGCCCAGTTACGGCGGTGGCATTGGTTCCTCTCCTCCCTTCAAGGCGACCTCATCCCCATCCCCCAGCACACCCGTCCAGAATCCAACTCCACTCCCGATGTTATCCTTTCCTCCCCCAACCTCCTTGTCCGCATGACGGGGGATGTCCTGGAGCCTATTGGTAGCGACCATCTCCCTGTCCTCCTCACTGTTTCAGACGGTCGTCGCCCCCGCCCCGACCCTTGCCATGACCCTCCCCCTAAGTACGTCCATGACTATTACCATGCCAACTGAAATGCCTACTGGGATACCCTTTCCACCCAGGTCGATAGCCACCCCTTCACCTACCACCACCCTGACGATGAACCGATGCCGCATCCTTTCTCCAGCAGACCTTGTCTGAGGCCATGGAGGCCCGAGTCCCTACTGTCGCCATCCACCCCTACCGCCCTACCTTACCCCCACAGGCCGTCCTCCTCCTTTGTGAATCCCGCCGTCTCTACCGTGCCTTCCTCTGCATGCGTGACCTGGACACACTACGACGCCACCAGCAACTCCAGCGACACACACATTCGTAATTTGCTCACGGCTAAGAAACGCCGGGACTGGCGACAGACATGCACCTGTTTAAATGCTACCCTACCCATCAACTCGTCCAGGTTCTGCTCAGCCTTCTGTCGCCTTACCGGAACTAAACCCTCCCCCTACTATCCTCTTCTCCATGATGATCACCCCTTCCCTGACACCCTTAGTAAGGCCAATCCCTTTGCCCCCTACCTCTCCGATGTGTTTTCCATCCCCGATGATCCCCAGTTCGATTACTTCCTCTTCCCAGATGTCCGCGATTGAACTGACACCTCTGTCCCTCCCCTCGCACATGGTTTCCAGTACTTGGACAATATTGCACACACGGAGCTCAATGCCCCTATCACTACACAGGATCTCATTACTACACTCCGCACAAAACGCAACACCGCTCCTGGTCATGATCGTGTCACCTACCGTCACCTTCGTGAAGCTCCTGTCGCTTTCCTCTCCACTCTGGCCAGGCTCTACAATGTAGTCCTGGCCACCACTTACTACCCCGACCTGTTGAAAACCTCCCGTATCCTGATGTTCCTTAAACCTGGCAAACCGCCGTCCGCTGTCTCCTCCTACCTTCCCATCAGCCTTACCTCGGTCTTCAACAAGGTCCTGGAATCTATCCTCACCTGACCCATCCACCAGCATCTCCACCAGCACCGCCTCCTTCCCGTTACCCAGTGTGGCTTTCGGCCATCCTTCTCTTCAGACGACCTTCTCCTTCACCTCACTCATCTCCTTTCCGACCAGCTTAATTCCCGTCGCTCCGCGATCTTCCTCTCCCTGGACCTCGAACATGCTTATGACCGTGTATGGCATTCCAGTCTCCTCTTCAAGCACCAAACCTTCGCCCTTCCCATTAACTACGTCCGTCTGATCAGCTCCTTTCTCTCCCACCGTCCTTCCTACATCACCATCCATAACACGAATTCCTACACATTTCTCCCCTCCGCTAGTGTGCCCCAAGGCTCCGTCCTCTCCCCCCTTCTGTACCTTTTGTACACGGCGGACATGCCGCCGCCGTCACCCCCCCGTCCATCATCTCCAGTTTGCCGATGACACAGCCTTCCTTGCCATTGCTTCCACCTGGCAGCGCTCCCAACACCTTCTCCAATCCCATCTTGACCAGTTCACCACTTGGTTCAACCAGTGGTTGCTCAAGGTCAATCCCTCCAAAACCCAGGCGATCATTGTAGGCAAAACCACCCCTTCCTTCCGCCTCTTTGATTTCTATCTCACCATCTATGGCCGTCCTATCGCCCTCACTCCCACCCTTAAGTACCTTGGCGTCACCCTCGACCGTCGCCTCTCCTGGACTCCTGGACTCCCCATCTCCAGACAATCCAAGCCAAGGCACGCTCCCAACTCCATCTCCTCAAGGTCCTTTCTGGCCATACATGGGGTCTGGACCCCTCCACCATCCTCCACACCTATAAATCCCTCATCCGCCCTATCCTTTGTTATGCCCATTCGGCCTGGATCTCCGCCCCCCCTACCTTTTATCAATCCCTATAAATCCTTGAACGCCATGCTCTCCGCCTCTCCTATCGCATCCGTCTCCCCTCCCCCACGTGGATCCTGTATGATCTCATCCCCTTCCCCCACCTCCTCCTTTTCCTTGAAAGGATATGGATCCTGTACACCTCCCGCAAACTCGATCCTCCTTATCCGCTTGTCTCACCCGTCCTCTCCCACCCCCACCCACTGCCGCACCTGTATTCCCACGTCCCACCCGGTCTCCATTTCTCCACCCTCCTTACCCTCTCCCAAGGTCGCTTCCGCCAGCTCCCTCTCCCTGATGATGTCCTCCTCCCCTCCATCTACCCCTCCTATCAACTTTGATCCTGCCCCCCCACTTCTGGTGTCCTTTTCTTTAGGCATCCTCCCTCCCTTCTCTTCCCTTCCCTTCTCTTTCCTTTTCCCCCGACCCCTCCCTCCACCCCTCTTCCCCCGGGCTTCCCCTCCCCCTTCCTCCCTCCCCCTATTTCCCCTGCCCGTGGCATCTCTGCTCTCCCCTATCGCTCTCCCACTCCCCTTCCGCCTCCTCCTCTCTTGGCAGGTCCCCGGACTCGCACACGCTCAGTGAACATTCGCGCGCCGGAGATCATCGCTATCAGTGTCTCGTGTGTGTGCCTTCGTTTGTGTTTAGTGTTTGTTCGCCGTCACGCTACCACTGTTCACGTGTACCGTCGCCGTCATCCATGTTATGTGCGCCGTGTCAACTAGTGTTAGTGATGTTTCTCGTCCAGCGTGAACGGCTCAATGTTTTTTGCTTTTTAGTGTCTACATTTTTTGCCCACCGATTTGATTGTATTCTCTGTGCCACCTATATGTATTACTTATTGTTAAACTCAAGGCTGAAGAGCGGCGTCCTCTGCTGCTGACAGTTCGCCTTGTGTAAGGTGATCAAAATCACAATAAAGAAAAAAAAAATACCTGGAGAGGCGGTTCACGCCAAGCGAACCCACTGGTGTCATCGTAGCCACCGCGTCATCGTCCACCGCCGCCAGCGTACCGGAGCCATCCTCGCAGGGCCTCTACTCGCCCTCGGACTCAGTTGACGGCAACGTGGACTCCGCGTCGCTCTTCACGAGACGTCATGGGGCTTGGTTTGGTGAAGTTGAATGGTTACTACAGACAGTTTATATTTGGAAGAATCTCTGATTTAGTTATTGGTAGGCTTGGAGGATCAGTCCTACCTCCCGAATATTGTTTTGTAAATTTTGAAGAAAGGCTTTAGTTTAAATAAAAACGCTATAACTCACACTCTGAGATTTTCCTGTCCGCGGACGGCGGATGTATTACTATGCGACTTAACTTCTGAGGTCACCAGTCGCCTAGAACTTAGAACTAATTAAACCTAACTAACCTAAGGACATCACACACATACATGCCCGAGGCAGGATTCGAACCTGCGACCGCAACGGTCGCTCGGTTCCAGACTGCAGCGCCTAGAACCGCACGGCCACGTAATGTTTAACCGTTAGTACAAACAAATGTGCTTAAGTGGTAAATGGGTGTTACGTTTCCTTTCGAATTGTTACGTAATAACTATATTTCGTCACGCCTAATTCAATGCCTCAAGCAGAAGTGGATGAGTTAAACATCTGAATTGAAACCATCGTAGAACGGAAACGGTACTTTTCCGGACATGGGTTCCTATTCAAAATATCACATACCCATTCAGACCTAGAAGTTTGTAACGGGAATTTCTGTGCACTCTGTAAAAGCTGAAAACGGTTAGTTTCTCATCTCAAAGCGCTCAGATTTTAAGATCATTTGCCAACTGTGTATTTGTGGCCTTAAAGATTCTGTTCGCATTTAATGACGAAGTCCATATTAATCGATGAAGCCCTTAAAATTCTGCAGCTGAGGCCGCGCCGCCTGCTCGGGGCAGTGGGTCACAGCCACGGGCCGCCGTGCCACGCACAGAGCGGCACCGCCGTTTGGAGCCCGCGGCCAGCTGCCAGCTGCCAGCTGCGAGGAATGCGGCCCGCCCGCGCCGCTCCCCTCTGCTCTGGTCGATAGCCACAAGTCTCTGTCGCGATCGCATTTCGCCGGCGACAACATTTCTCAAGCTGCCCTCACAGCAGTCAGCGATGTCAGTCGCAAGAGAAAGCGCAGTAGCCGATTCTGGCAGGCAAGCTCTCTCGGTTTAAAACACAGCTATGCAGACTTCTTTCTTTATACAATGCTTTCCTTTAAAATCACAACCCCACAGGATGGACATTCAACAGATGTCAAGTTTAGATGAAGTGCACAAGAGGCTCCGATACATATTTCATAGCAGGCGCACGAAATAATAGTTACTAATGCCATTTACCGGGTCGTTATAATTAAACTTTCGTTACTTGCGGGCGCGCCCGTCAAAATCGACTGACCGTAGAACACTGGAACTTTCTCAAAACATTTGTAATGAAAAGCTGAAGACATTTATTTATTTAGCTTAAGGCGCTACACACATGGTTTACACTTATTACATTATGAAATTATATGATATAATACACTATCAAATACTTAAGTGAAGGATACATATTCAGATGAAATATAATACATAAATAAAATGAAAAGTAACATCACAGCAGATATTTTGCGTTACACAAGTCTTCAAATTCTGACGTCCAAATTGGCGATCCATTCGAAACAGGGCGGTGTGGCGTTGAAGTCAGCCCGACTACCCTGGTAGGCTCTTAATTCACAGTCCTGGGCGATGTGCTGTATTGTTTGATTAGGTGCCCCACGGTCACAGCTATGGCTCGGAAGCTTTCCCCACTTGTGTAGATTGTGTGCACATAGTCCATATCCTGTTCGGATTCTGTTTAGGCTTTTCCATAGCTGTCGTGGAAGTTCAAAGCCCTCAGGTGTCTCTGATGGACAGATAAGTTCACGGTTGTCAGGGGAGGCACTATCACTCCAGCTGTCGTGCCATTTAGTATCCATCCTGAAGTAGGCTGCTGACAGTTGTTGGGCCAGTCTTAAAGGGGGATTTCTGGAGCGGAGTCGTGTTCTTTCCAAAGTTGGGACATCTTCATGGTTAGGAAGTAGGGGGTTATTCATTATTTTTGTGTATTCCTTCATCAGAGCTTCCTGTCTTCGCAGGGAGGGTGGAGCTATGTGACTAAGTGTTGGAAGCCAATATAGTGGAGTAGTCTTTGTGCATCCACTTATGGTTCTCATAGCAGCGTTGAGCTGGGTGTCCACCTTGTTTACATCCTTGCTGGTTAACCACGCTAGTGCACAGTACTCGGCTGCAGAGTACACTAAGGCGAGTGCAGAGGTTGGTAGAGTGTCTGCTGCTGCTCCCCAGTTAGTGCTGCAGAGCCTCTGAATGAGGCTGTTCCGAGAGCTTATTTTATTGGATACATTTTCCGGGTGTCTTTTGAAGGATAATGTCCTATCTACAGTGACCCCCAGGTACTTTGGATATGGCTGATATCGCAGTTGACTGTTATTCATATGAACCTTCAGCTCATACCCCGCCATTCTGTTATTAAGATGAAAACAGCTGACTTCAGTCTTGGTGGGATTTGGTATTAGCCTCCATTTGGTGAAATACTCGTGCATTTTGTTTTGGTCAGTTGTGAGGATGTTTTCAGTGTTTTCAAACTGCTTGCTTTGGATAGCTAGGGTCATATCATCAGCATTTCTGAACTTCCTTGAGATGGTTTCAGGCAGGTCAGAGGTGTAAAGATTAAAGACCATTGGTGCTAAAACTGATCCTTGAGGCAGTCCATTGTTCAGTTTCCTCTGCTTATGTCATTACCCTGTATCACCTGTAAAGTCACATAACGAGTAAATCATTGAAAGGAAAATTTAATTTCCACACACAGCGGTAAAGTTTCTTAATTGCGTGCAATGTCTACGTTCCATGTTATCAACAAGGCTCAGTGTTCGTATTCACGACAGCCTGGAACCGCAGCAGAGATTGTTCTATTGCTGCCCGAAACAACGGTGGACCCTGAACGTTCATCTTTCGTGACACAACTCCTGTACTACTTGAAGATCGCACACTGCGTCCAGCAGTACCGGCCATGGCAACGGTGACTTCTTCAACAAATTATGACGTAATTGTCCGTCTACCTCTTGCAGAAACAATTCCCAAATCGCCAATTAATTCGACCTTCCGAATCATGTCTTTCAAACCCGATGCGAAAAGAAGACCTCTTCGTATACCTTTTAGGCGTCGATAATCGCGAAGAGCAGCAGTACTATTGCTCTATTACGAGGAAAATCCTGCTCGCTTTGTCCAGACGCATGCTAACTGTTTGCAGCTGTAATGCACACTGAAGATCGTGTTTCAAACCTACGTAGTCGTATCAGCAATAACACTACTAACAGCGCAAATCCTGCAGCCCAGAGTCGGATAACCATACCGCAAATAGTATTCAGTCAACACTGGCTCAAGCACTCCTCCCGAACAGAGCATGAAGGCCGCCGTGCCATCCTCAGCTCATAGGCGTCACTGGATGCGGATATGGAGGGGCATGTGGTCAGAACACCGCTCTCCCGGCGCTATGACAGTGTCCGAGATCGGAGCCGCTACTTCTCAATCAAGTAGCTCCCCAGTTTGCCTCACAAGGGCTGAGTGCACTCCGCTTGCCAACAGAGCTTGGCAGACCGGATGGTCACCCATCCAAGCGCTAGCCCAGCCCGACATCGCTTAACTTCGGTGATCTGACGGGAACCGGGATTACCACTGCGACAAGGCCGTTGGCAGTACTGGCTCAAGCAGCGAAAATTTAATTGTAACCACATTGTAGATTCAGAATACAAAGAGAGATTACGCAGCGGTTTTCTTATTCAGGAAACGCATTTGAATATTGGTTGTTTCTGAAAATATAGTGTTATGATTCGTGTAAGGAGAAGAAATGTCTTGCTGTACGTGTTGGAAGTCGACGACGGAACTATCGTGGCCCATTAAGACTGCGGTTTATCGTTTCGCAATATTGCTGCTCTCTTTGGTGGGGATCCCAAGATCGACGGGTTCAGGAAGGCCATACATAACACCATGCAGCATCTCAACGACCTATGCGATTAGCGCCGAAGAGTAACGACATATTGTTTGCTCAATCGTGTAGGATAGTGTTAGTTTAACTAGGCATTAAAGAGAGGCGTACCAAAATGGTGCACTGGACGCAGGAGTGGCATCACGTGAACAAGTTCCAGTTATGAATGCTGCACGTCGATGAATGTAACGCGCGTGGGGGGTTCGAGTAGAACAATTGGTGCCAGACACTACTCGTCATTGTCATACTGACCGAGCAGCATGTATTGGAGTACGCAACGGTAATTTGGACAGAACTCATTACATTTATCATGCGTTAAGGCTGGCGGCTGTGCCCTATCTTCGAGATCTCTGTGATGTTATCTTTCCAGAGGATAACACGTTATGTTTTCTGTCCTGACTTACCTCAGTACAGAGAGTGTTGAATTGATGCTCTGGCCAGTACGTCCTCAAGATCCCTCACCACTGAAAATCTCTGGTTAAAGACAACTTCATAATATGCGCAGCCATAGCCGTTGAAATTCATGGTAAACTGAACTTGAATAAACCGCAAACAGCTGTTAAGTGACGACTTATTCATGACAGGTTTCGCTGCGTCAAACCAGCGTCTCCAGGTAGTTGAGTCACATAGATAAGAACACGGTCATGGCCCCAGAGTTCGTTGTCACATAATCCAACCCCATAAAGGGGGGATCAACAAATAATAAGAGGCAGAGAACTTGGGCGAATAATGCAGAGAATGAGGCACCTGTAGTAAATTTTGGCAAGGGTACAGCAAAGGAGGCATTCAGCTGTATACACCTGAGTGACACACACCAGCCACAGCCATTGTCATAAATATGAAGCAGCACGGAATGACGTGACTGCATCTGTCCTCTAAGCCCGGTTTGACATGGTGCCTAGTTGTGTTAGTCATTGACACTGCCAGAGGTCGCAGCTCTGTGTACTGAACTTTGTACCCTGTGTAGTCCCAAATCACTTACGAACTTCATCCCGTATTCTTCCTTCTTTAGTGTGTACACTGATCACCCAGAACATTATGACCACCGGCCTACTGTTGATGTAAACCCATATAAAACTCTCCCAGGGACAGCGTTACCTGGCAAAAATTACTGCTAGTCACACACGCGCACGGTGCACATAGTATCAGTGAGCTTACTCTCCGTGTGCAGAATGGGGAAGGCGCACGATCTATCTGAGTTTGACTAATGGCAATTGTAATAGCCCGGAGGCTCGGCACGAGTATTTCAGAAAAAATTGCACAACTTTTGGGATATTGGAGGCGTGCTGTGGTGAGAGTCTTCAACGCGTGGGAAAATCAAGGTAAAAATACGTCCAGGCGTCGTGCGGGTGGGCGGCCACCCCTCATTACAGATGTCAGACGTCGTAGTCTGGGCAGACTGGTAAAACAGGACAGGCGGCGAACTGCGGCGGAACTAACATCAGACTTTAATGTTGGGCAGAGTACAAGCGATTCTAACACATAGTGCTGAGAGCGTTCCTAGCGAAGGGCCTCCGTAGCCGACGACCCTTGCATATGCCAGTGTTAACTCATCTAACTTGTAAGACTCAAATGGGCACGTGACCATCGGCACTGGACGTTAGTGCAGTGGCAGAGCGTTGCATGGTCTGATGAATCCCGATACCTTTTTCGTCATTCCGATGAGAAAGCGTGAATCCGTCGTCTTCCACGGCAACAGTTCTATGATACCTGTACTGTGGGACGGAGACAAGCTGGCGACGGCTCTTTTATGCTCTGGAGAACATTCACGTGCGCAGCCACGGGTCCAGTGGACCTCGTGCACGGCATCATGATGGGCAAGGAGTATGGTACACCGACTGCCGACCACGTGCATCCCTTCGTGTCTTCTGACAGCAGTGGCATTTTTCAACAAGATAATGTGCCATGTCACAACTCCCTCCAGTGACCTACCAAGGCATCATTGACTACATGCCACGGGCCGTCGCCGCTGTTACCCGTGCCAAAGGTGGACGTACGGCTATTGGGTAGGTGATCAGTGTACACTCAATAAGCAAAATATTATTAACTGATGTTCTTCCTGGTGTTCAAATTTTGATCGTCGGTAATGTATATTTGTGTATTAGGTAAGTGGTCGTAATATTCTGGCTGGTCAGTGTACACTCAATAAATATAATATCATTAATTACTTCATCTATCGCTGCAGATTTTGATAGTCGGCAGTGTATAACCGTGTCTCTAAATCACAGTCCTTCAGGTTAAAGGATTTGCATGGATATACCACGCGTGCAATGTAGACACAAAAGAGTTCCGTATGTCCTCACACTATTGCTGCCAGAGGCAGACAGTTTAATAAACCATCCAGCCTCACCAGTTGTAGTTAGCATTTGAAAAGTGTAACTAAATAAATGTGTAACATGAAATATGACTGCGCAGTTCACTGTTTGCTCAACTGAGACACTTAAATAAAAAGACAATACATGTTTGTGGCTATCAATACTTCTTTTATTTGCTTATATGTACGTGTTCCAAGTTCCTCACGGGATACCACTTCTGAAACTCAAATGAGAGTACCATATCAATTTATTTACCTCATGCGGAACTTGTACCCTGACCAAGAAGCTACACTGACAACCATATATTGAGGAACTAAATGGGTCAAGATTCAGAAAGCAGTACGGCACGGTTACATATTGTCACCATATTTATTCAGTCTGCATGCAGAGCACCTGATGGAGAATTCCAAGTTGGATGTTGAAGATACCGAGATTAAAATAGCTTGGATAAATATAAATAACTTTAATATTCAGATGATACCATCCTGATGGCAGAAAGTGAAGAAAGGTTAAATATTCTTTTACTGAAGCTGAAGGAAGACAGTGCAAATGGTGGTCTCACGCTGAAAAGTATGGCAGCTTCACATGCCACTTCATGGAATATAGGAGGAGAAGCAATGAACGTAGTTTCAATGCTCAATTATCTCGGCCCCCAGATTTCTGCTGATGATGACTGCACCCACGAAATCAACAGACGCTTGTTAGCTTCTAGAAACCCAATGTCCATCCTTCACATCGTTTTGACCAGTAGAGGCACAACTGTAACATCAAAGATCCCTATATTAGGGCTATGGTCCTTCCAGTTGTACATATATACTGAAGCGCCGGAGAAACGTATAGGCATGCGTATTCAAACACAGAAATATGTAAACAGGAAGAATATGGCGCTCCGGTCGGCAACGCCTATATAAGATAAGTGTCTGGCGCAGTTGCTAGACCGGTTACTGCTGCTACAGTGGCATGTTATCAACAATTAAGTAGTTTGAACATGGTGTTATAGTCGGCGCATGAGCAGTGGGACACAGCGTCCCCATGGTAGCGATGAAGTGCGGTTTTTCCCGTAAGACCATTTCACGAGTGTATCGTGAATATCAGGAATGCGGTAAAACATCAAATGTCCGACATGGCTGCGCCCGGAAAAAGATCCTGCAAGAAAGGGACCAACGACGATTGAAGAGAATCGTTCAATGTAACGGAAATGCAACCTTCCGTAAGTTGCTGCAGATTTCACTGCTAGGCCACCAACAGGTATCAGAGTGTGAACTATTCAACGAATCGTCATCGAAGTGGGCTTTCGGATCCGAATGCCTATCCGTGTACCCTTGATGACTGCGCGACACAAAGCCTTACGCCTCGCCTGGGCCCGTCAGCACCGACATTGGACTCTGTTGATAACTGGAAAAACACACACACACATACATACACACACACACACACACACACACATATATATATATATATATATATATATATATATATATATATATATATATGGAGAGAGGGAGAACACCATCTACGGGTTAGATCTTAGGCCTAACTAAGGGACTGCTGCCTACATGACAGTATGAGGAGCGATCATAGGTGATTCCTGGTGGCGCCGCTGCATCTTTATTCAAATAGTTCCTCATGAGTTCTCAAGAAGCAGAGGGAACTGCATTACAGACCTCACTACGCCAGAAAAGCAACGAGGAGATAACAGTCCATCCATACCGAAGGCAGCGACGCTAACCGTGTGGCTCTTGTGCTGGTCCTGGTAACATCTTGCCTGAAATGTTTCTACAGTAATAGCGAGATGATAACTCGACTGCATATATACTCCAAGGCAGCATACAGTGTGTTGTTTATTTACGAAAACTGTGTGCCGAAACTAGTTCTTGTATACAGGATATTTCTCACGGACCAAATTAAAGCCTCAACCCGTTACACACCAGCAAAACCATGTGTACTCTGCTCTGCTACAGCAGGAGGTGTGGCTTAGAAATTGGTGGGAGAAGAAAGTGGCTGGTGGTTGTGTGGTGCAAATATTTAACTAGTTTAAAAAACACTGATAAAATTATTCAATAAATCATAGGGCATGAGCAAAAATTAAAACACAAGGAAAATGAGCAGCGCTCAACCCAACAAACATACTTGCACTTAATCTCTAACGTCAGGCCAAAATTAAAGCTCTGCTATTATAGTTAGAGCACACAGGATCACTCTACACAAAGCTGAAAAAGAACCAAATAGACTGGACTAACAAAACAAAACAAAGTCCAAAATTTATGCATCAGAAATTTGAACTAGTTAAAAACAGTTAATGATAAAATATGGTACATCTTCAGGGTCTAGTTCACCTAGGATCTTCTCCTACTCAAACGTATTGCTAATGGCTACACTAGGTCTTCGAGCAGCCCCACCTTTATGACAACAAAACAATTCATGGAGCTAAAACAGAAACACAGAAGTCTGAACACTGAGGTTTCTGCGGAGCACACCTGGTACGCCACTCTTCTTGTAGACCATCATATGAGACCATAAATCATGGTCACCTCTGCCTGTATCTTGTCAGCATGGCCTCCCCCGACAAGCGCCAAGACACCAGGTGCCTTCCGCTTCCCCAGAACAGGACCTAATGCTTGGTGTTGATAACAAGTTACTGTTAACTCAGGCTCTGACTCTACCAGGCTGATCCCTCTGCTGGCCAAGGAAACTTTCCGTTCCATCTACATCACTGATCTTGTCTCAGTTGCTTGCTTGTCTTGCTTCCTTCATGGCTTTCTTCAGACTGTCTGAGCTGTGCTACAGCCCGTATTGGTGCTGTTTGTAGGTTTCAGCCCTCTGTTGGAGGCCAGACCGTAGCCTTTAGTTGGCATAATTGAGGTTGTTTGTCTTCTTCTCGTCTTGACTGGCTCCACTAGTTTCGCAAGCGTTGCCTGTCCATTAGTGGCAGCATCGGCGGTTATCGATATGCAGTAACTGTTGCGCTATCTTTGGGGCGACGTCGTTGTTTTTCCGTGTCGTGTGAGTGTGGCAGTTCAGTTGGGGACTGAGGAGGAGCCGGGTCCATGCAGTGCGAGAACATGCAGGGACCGCTGGCGGCGCGCATGGACGCTGGATGGAAGGGCTGTGGTCACAAGGGTGCACGACCTCGTTGTAAACCAGATCCTGCAGGCTTTAAGATGAGTGCATTTCAATTCAAGTAGAGAAACCTCCACCACTGTAACTTCTCGCGATTCTCCAGTGACTTGGGTTCCTGTTGCTGCTCGTAGTGTCGCCGAGGCGAAAATCACCGAGTGTAGTGCTTCGGGAAAGCGGATCTGATTAGCTTTCCTCGACTTTTTAATACTATTTACTACGTTCAGCTTGTTACAATGTGGTAAGTTCAACCAGAGGTAATTTTTCTTGCCTGATGGCCGCTAACGCCCCAGTTACCTGCTCTGGGGAGGGGTCGTGTATGTAATGGCAGTGTACGTTTCCTCGCCTTGCCACTGCTGTCCGGTAAGGCGTGTAGTTTTGACAGATTTCTTGATTGTAGACCGGCTGGTGATTCTTCTACTCTGGTGGTAGTTATTTCTTTCTCGTTCCGGGCGCTCTAAGCACAGTATTCTGGGGTCGTAGAACAGTCCGACGGGTCCGGCTTTGACGTGTTGTTCCATCGTTGCATTTGGTTCACTGGACATCAGGTAGCTTCAGCAAGATTGTCATTAGTGATTTGTTGGACTGCCACTAGTCTGAGTTACCATCTTGTGAAGTGAATGTAACTCTTGGCTGATATCGCTTGCGAACGTGTTTGTTGCCGTACCTTCTCAGAGGTCGATTCCTAGAGCACGGTCTATGACTGGTCCTTGTGTTTTATTATTGTATTATTACTTACCATACCTTGTAAAGCCTACATTAAAGGTTCTGGCCGCCTATTATGATACGTATAGCAGCGTAAGTGTTGCATTACAAGGTTACCATCATCCTGTTTCACCCATTTGATGGTTAGTTGCTTCTTTCTTTTAATTAACCTTTGCTTGTATTTGCTGTTTACAGCAGGTTTCTAAATATTTTATATAATTGCCGTTCATGGCGTGTAAGGCCTTCAGCCGTGATTGTGGTCATTTGCTTTGAAAAAAAATAATTCGATATTTGTGTCTTAGCAGTAAGCCTTAAAACTTTATTTACTGCCATTCTTGGCGTCTGATACTTTCTGCTGTGTTTGTGGCCACTTACTTTTTAATATTTCAATGCCTGTAAGTTGTAATAGCAGCGAGTCCTTAAACATTCTTAATTTATTGCAATTCTTGGAGTGAAGGCCTTCAGCCGTGATCATAGTGGCTTTTTTCAACATTATCTGTATCTGTATTTTATGGTGATTTGCTAAATTGTAACGCACTGAAAACACTATTATTTTCCAGTTGTTTATTCCTTCGTTAATAACGTTTGGTATTTTTTTCATTTATTGTTGAGCCTGGAATTACTGTTTTAAAAATAAATGTGTGTAACTGTAAAAGGCAACCAATAGTAACTGATTACGGCCCCGTCCACAATCGTAACTGAATCCTACCTTCCCTTGACTATCAGGTCACACTGTCCTTCTCCTTCAGCTTCCAGTCCATACGACGACAGTGGCTACCTTGCCCTCCATACACAGTGCTCCTCATCACTGGCTGTCAGCAGCTAACTGCGACCTGTTTTTCCAGCTGCTGGCACTCGCCAGCAAATTCCTTGAACCAGCCACTCGAGGGCACAATGAAGACCGGATGGCACGCCATCCATGACCTGTCGCTGCGTGGAAAGTCTTATTCTTCCGCCGCTGCCCGCAGTTCCCAGTGCTGACTCGATGTTGCTGCCGCTTCCTTGACCCACACCAAACTGGATTCTGCTATCTCTCTTGTGCTGTGATTGACTATTTTGCAGTTCGCAAACGTTCTGCCGTGGCAAATCTGCATCATCAGCACTGGTGCCAACTGCCAAAAGGGGCAGGAATTCAACTATCCCATGAATCACTAATTCGTGAAACAGCGATACTAACCCTGAACCTGTATAGATGTCAAAAATCTTTTTCATATCCATTCTTCCATAAGCAGGAATCTCCAAACGTCATGAATGAGTTCATTTAAGTTGTGGAATTAGCCCTCTTCTACATTAAGCTTAATCAATAATCCGTGATTTCTAACTGCCAATTATATCTCTCCAAAAGTTGCAAAAAGATATCTCTGCCGCTTATCAGTTTTATAGTTTCATGGATACCTTTAGGACGTTCAAGAGTAAATTTTTTCAGCGATTTAAAAAAATTTTCGGGGTCATTAACAAATCGGCTCTAGAGTCAGTCAATTGCTTGAAAACTTTTGAAATATGATTTTATGAAATATTATCGAGGCGTTTTGAAGTTCACATTTTCATTATTAGCTTGATCAAGACTTTGGAAGTTTTGTGCTGACGTGGAGTTTAGTGTTTGTGAAGCTCAAGATCAGCAACAGTTTTAATACTTTTGTGGCAAATTTCCTCAAATTTAATATCATATGAAGCATTTAAAACATTAGTAACTGCTTGTATTTTTTCGCACAATTCAATAACACATAGATCATTCTGTGTTTAAAATTTCTGCTCAGTAAAGAACTTCAATAAGCCTTGCCAAATTAAAATAGCATTCAAAACTGTGAAAATTATCAAAGAATCCCAATGTTTCGGCTGATGCCTTGCATTAACAGGGAAACATGAGATACAGCACTGTTAGTTCCAGACTGATCAGGCAGAACATTATGACCACCTTCCTAATGGCCGGTGTGTCCACGTCAGCACGGATAAAAGCAGCAAAGTTTCGTGGCATGGAGGCAATGATGCCTTCGTAGGACGCTGGAGGGAATTGGCATCATATCTGCACACCTAATTCCCCTAAATTCATGGGAAAGGGGCGATGAGCTCTGACGCCACTTTCAATCACGTCCCAGGTGTGTTTCATCGATTCATATCTGGAGAGTTGAGAGGCCAGCACATCAATTGGAACACGCCCCTGTGTTCCTCGAACCACTCCATCACACTCCTGGCCTTGTGACATGGTCCATTACGTTGTTGAAAAATGCCGGTGCCGTCGGGAAACTTGATCGTCATGAAAGGGTGTACGTCGTCGGCAATCTTTGGCAATCTTGTTGCCTTGCACAAGCTACACTGGATCCAGGGATACCCACGTGAATTTTCTCCAGAGCATAATAGAGCCGCCGCCAGCATGTCTCCGTCCCACAGTACAGGTATCAAGGAGCTGTTCCCCTGGAAGACGACGGATTCGGGATCTCCCATCGACATGATGAAAAAGGTATCGGGATTCTCCAGGCCATGCATCGCTCTGCACTGCACCAACGTCCACTGCCGATGGTCACGTGCGCATTTCATTTGTAGCTGTCGATGTCGCGGTGTTAACATTGGCACATGCATGGGTTGTCGCCTGCGGACGCTCATCATTAGGAGTGTTCGGTGAACTGTTATGTTCAGACACACTTGTACTTTGCCCAGCATTGAAGTCTGGTGTTAGTTCCCACACAGTTCGGTGCGTGTCCTGTTTCACCAGTCTGCCCAACCTACGGCGTCGAGCATCTGTAATTAGGTTAAAAAACGGTTCAAATGGCTCTGAGCACTATGGGACTCAACTGCTGTGGTCATAAGTCCCCTAGAACGTAGAACTACTTAAACCTAACTAACCTAAGGACATCACTCACATCCATGCCCGAGGCAGGATTCGAACCTGCGACCGTAGCGGTTGTGCGGTTCCAGACTGTAGCGCCTTTAACCGCTCGGCCACTCCGGCCGGCTGTAATTAGGGGTGGCTGCCTAACGCCACGACGTCTCGACTTGGTTTCACGTTGGTTTCGTGATGTGTTGAAGACACTCATCACAGCACTCGTCGAATACCCGACAGATCGTAAAAATTTTTGGAAATTTGTGGTAAGTTATTATGGGACCAAACTGCTGAGGTCATCGATCCCTAGGCTTACACACTATTTAATCTAAGTCAAAGTAACTTACGCTAAGGACAACACACACACACACACACCCAACACCGAGGGAGAACTAGAGCCGGCCGAAGTGGCCGAGCGGTTCTAGGTGCTACAGTCTGGAACCGCGCGACCGCTACGGTCGCAGGTTCGAGTCCTGCCTCGGGCATGGATGTGGGTGATGTCCTTAGGTTAGTTAGGTTTAAGTAGTTCTAAGTTCTAGGGGACTGATGACCTCAGCAGTTAAGTCCCATAGTGCTCAGAGCCATTTCAACCATTTTTTGGAGAACTCGAAGATCCGACGGAGGAGCCGCGCGAACCGTGCGTCCATAAATCGTGCAGTTTCCAAAATGCTCTTGCCGAACCTCCGTGCCGTCGCAATCTGCCCTCGGCAATCTCATACAGATCGCATTCATTCCCTATTCTGCACGTGGACAGGACTCGCGCTGATAATAACATTCCTCGCTAGGCAAATCTGCTGTCGCCTGGACGTGTTTATGTCAACAGAATATCTGTCGGCATAATGTTCTGGCTGATCAGTGTAATGTTCTTGACTCACTGCGATAAATTTCACTTGATCCTGTGAGTATGAAGAAAATACAAATATTTACAGATATTCTTATGCTATATGTGCTCATGGAAATGGACTGGCCCGTGTTAAAGACAAACACTAACAAAGACATTTTCACTAATTCTGTTTATATTGTAAAATAGTGCGCAATGTGTCAGGTAATACGCCCTTAACTGAAACCTGTTTGTCAAGGGAAGGCATGATTCGGTTACGATTGTGGACGGGGCCGTAATCAGTTACTATTGGTTACCTTTTACAATTACACACAGTTTATTATAAACCAGTAATTCCAGACTCAACAACAAATAGAAATACCACACGTTATTAATGAAGGAATAAACAACTGCATAAATAATAGCAATTTAGCAAATCACCATTAAATACAGATACAGCAGATAATGTTTTAAAAGCAAGCCACTGTGATCTGGGCAGTAGGTCTTACACGCCAATAATGTCAATAAATTAGGAATTGTTTAAGAACTCGCTGCAATTTACAACTTACAGGTATACAAATATTAAAGGTAAGTCGCCACAAACACATCATAAGGCATCAGACGCCAGGAATGGCAGTAATTAAGGTTTTAAGGCTTACAGCTAAAATACAAATACCAAATTAGAATTTTAAGGCAAATGACCACAGTCACAACTGAAGGCCTTACACACCAGTAACGGCAGTTATATAAAAAATTTAGAAACCTGCTGTAAAACAGCTACAATAGCAAAGGTTAATTAAAAGAAAGAAGCAACTGACCACCAAACGGGTGAAATAAGATGATGGTAACTTTGTAACACAACCCTTACACTGATAGATTTATTCCAGAAGGCGCCCGGAACTATTAACTAGACATACATAACCTTTAATATAGGCATTACAAGGTATGCTAAGTAATAATACAAGGACCGGTCACAGACCGTGCTCTACGAATCGACCTCTGAGGAGGTCCGGCAACAAACGCGTTCGCAGGCGATATCAGCCAAGAGTTACATTCACTTCACAAGATGGTAACTCAGACTAGTGGCAGTCCAACGAATGATTAATGACAATCTTGCTGAAGCTACCTGACGTCCAAAGAACCAAATGCAACGATGGAACAACACGCCAAATCCGGACCCGTCGGACTGCTCTACGACCCCAGAATACTGTGCTTAGAGCGCCCGGAACGAGAAAGGAATCACTACCACCAAAGTAAAAGAATCGCCAGCTGGCCTATATCCAAGAAATCTGTCAAAACTACACGCCTTACCGGACAGCAGCGGCAAGGCGAGGATACGTACACTGCCGTTACATACACTTACCCCCAGGGCAGGTAACTGGGGCGTTAGCGGCCACCAGGCAAGAAAAATTACCGCTGGTTGAACTTAACAAATTGTTACGTGTTGAACGCCGTAAATAGGAAAGCTAATCTGATCTACCTTCCCCAAGCACTGCACTCGCTGCTCTTCGCCTCGGTGGGACTACGAGCAGCAACACGAACCCAAGTCACTATAGAATAGTGAGATATCATAATTATGGAGGTTTGTCTACTTGGATTTAAATGCACTCATCTTAAAGCTTGCTGGATCCGGTTTACAACGAGGCATCAGACGCCAGGAACGGCAGTAAATAAGGTTTTAAGGCTTACTGCTAAAATACAAGTACCAAATTAGAATTTTAAGGCAAATGACCACAATCACGGCTGGAGGCCTTACACGCCAGGAACGGCAATAATATAAAAAATTTAGAAACCTGCCACCAGTCTCACGACAGCCCTTCCATCTGGCAGTCCATGCGTGCCGCCAGCGGTTACGGAGTGTTCTCTCACTGCGAGGACCTGGCTCCTCCTGAGTCCCTAACCGAGCTCGCACTCTCAGACGACACGGAAAAACAACGACGTCGCCCCAAAGATAGAGCAACAGTTACTACATATCGATAACCGCCGCTGCTGCCACTAGCGGACGGGACACACTTGCGAAACGAAGTGGCGCCAGTCACTACGAGAAGAAGACAGACAACTGCAGCCATGCCAACTAAAGGATACCGTCTGGCCTCCAACAGAGGGCGAAAACTTACAAACAGCACCAACGAGAGCCGCAGCACGGCTCATTAATATTCTGAAAAATGGCTTCTACTGCTCGTCTATGGTAAGCACTTAGAGTAAGCATCCAACTGGCCTTAAATAAAGAAATACAAAGCGAAATTGTAGCGCTCCTCTGCACTACTTCTCCTCGTTCCTTTTCATCTTCGCTGAAATGTATTTGTTCGTTCACTGAAAGATCATCGGTGGAACTACTGTCCAAATGAGAATGGCTGCTACCCCTGACGACGAGTAGCAGCGATCTCATCGGTTGACAAAGCTTCTGGAACCGCAGATTCCCAAAATGTGTGGTAACGGCTACACCAATGTCTTAGTAACGCCATCGAACGCTCGTGATGCTGCCGCACTTCCGTTTGTGAAGGCAGTTCTCCCACAAGAAATACGGCGGCTGTCCAGCGTGTTGGAGCAGACTGGTTATTATTAGGGGAGAGCAGTTACCCCAACAGTAGGCGAGAATTCGCGCAAAGACGATGTACGTCATTGTAACTGCAGTTAGCACAGCTGTTCCGTGACCGTTCTCTCAGTGTATATACATTTCCTCGATTCCAGAGCAGGTGTTTTACTCACTGAATTTTTTGAGTGGTTACAACTACCCACTATACCCGTACAAACCGCCGGTCGTGGTTGCATTCTTTATAAATATCGTAAAAATATGAATGAGGATACATATATTTGTGTTATTATCACATTAACGACTGTTGCCGGCCGGAGTGGCCGTGCGGTTCTAGGCGCTACAGTCCGGAGCCGAGCGACCGCTACGGTCGCAGGTTCGAATCCTGCCTCGGGCATGGATGTGTGTGATGTCCTTAGGTTAGTTAGGTTTAATTAGTTCTACGTTCTAGGCGACTGATGACCTCAGAAGTTAAGTCGCATAGTGCTCAGAGCCATTTGAACCATTTGAACGACTGTTAAATTTTATTCTACCTTTACAGCTAATACTAAGCTAAGGTCCGGATCAACATGAGAAACACGCGGATCACATCCCATATGTGCATCTGATAAAATAGTCCACTCTCACCGAGCGATGTTCACGGTTTTGTTCTTCTGTCACCGTCAGTGTCCGCTGCTTCGTTTAAGGGCGAAATCTATTTGTAACCCAGTGTCCTGATGAGTTTTGTACCTCAAAATACTACTATCGTCACTGCATAGACCATTACGAAAATATACACAGTTGTAACACTTCGCTTTAGACAATTAATACTTAGGATACTCCCATGAGTGTAGAATGTCGTATAGGATTCTCCTCTGATAAGGTTTCTTTGCGCCTCAGAACTTGCACAATGATCATTTCGTTTATATGTCATGTTCTCTGGTGGACCATCTCACACAAACGTTTTTGCCTGGAATCACTTCATAAGCGGCTACTTCTGTTACATCTGGCAGGTTCCTCAGGAGTGACTCGGTAGACAAAATTAGTGAATTCCAGAAGAACAGATCCCATAGAGGGACTTCAGAGCGTTCGTTTGTAACAAAATGGCAGTTCCCTGCAAACGGCATGGATTCTGTATCTGTAGTGGTCCCTAAGCTGTTGCGCAGAGGATGGAAATGGGCGGCAACTATTACAGGCGTTAAAAGCACTTTGTGCGTCCGTCGTCCTCAGCACATATACTGTGCAAATGGGCTGCTACGAGGCTTAACAAATTTTTAACTGCATCTTCTATTATCATCATTGACTTCGGCTTTACTGTTGGGAATTTAACCAACTCCTTTCCACAAGTGGTACGTAACATGTCGTTGCAGGAAACCAATCCTATGGATGAGGTGTAACGTTATTCAGCCATGTTTTTTATATGAATGTGTGGAGTCTGTTCTTTCGGACAGAAGAAAGAACAGACACCACACGGAATCCGCAGCTGTGATACATATTATGTAAAGTGAAGGTGGAAGTGGAAGAGAGGTAATGAAAGGGAAGGAACTGATGATATCAGCTGCATCGGGACTTTAACCGGAATCAGTGGCGACAAGTGAAAATGTGTGCCAGACCGGGACTCGAATACGAGATCTAGTGCTTACGAGCCAACTGCGTTAACCACTGTGCCATCCCGGGCACAGTGTCAACGCTATGGCGCAGACTGTCTCGCTACGCCTCCCAACCGACCCATATTCCACGTAGCCGACTGTTCGTAGTCACTGTCCATGTTCTCCACGCTCGCTACTTTGAGTTTCCCGCAGGAGGTCGAAGGTAATCGTGCATCCTCATAGAAAGTGGCTGATTCATGGCCCATCGAGGCGAATCAATTATATGAATGCATGATGTCTTTTCTTTTCGACATGTGCTGAAAAAAGACACCACACATTCACATACTATTACACTTTTATGCATTGTTTTGTTCTAGTCAAATGGTTCAAATGGCTCTGAGCACTATGGGACTTAACATCTGTGATCATCAGTCCCTTAGAACTTAGAACGACTTCATACTACCTAACCTAAGGACATCACACACATCCATGCCCGAGGCAGGATTCGAACCTGCGACCGTAGCAATCGCGCGGTTCCGGACTGAATCGGCCAGCTTGTTCTAGTCCATCACAATATTAAGTGACTGTTGGTATATGACAAAGATCGAAAGACGAATAAAATACGATTAGACTTTAACGTCCCGTCGCCGAAAATATCAGTAGAGACGGAGAATATACTAAGACAGAGCAACAGTGGGGAAAGAAATTGCTCGTGCCTTTTTACAGAGGTACCGTACCACCCCAGAATTTGTCTTAAGCGGATAGGGAAACCACGAAAAACCTAAATCTTGATAGCCAGGTGGTTAGATAAATCGCGCTGTTTTCAGTTGTTGTGGCAATATTTGCTCTAGCAATGGAGACGCGTGTACAATTTTTTTCCAAGGAATATCACCTGTCAGACGCCTCTTACCCCATTCGCACTACACCATTAATATGATTTGTACGGCTTACGTGGTTGACTGTGACTGGCCTCTTTTTGCTGTAGGGCGATTTGCACGTCAATCAGAATATTTTAAAGACCCGCAACGCCTTCAAATAATCGTTGACACTGCAGGGAGCGAAGGTGTCGTTAACATAACTTTCGACGCGCCGGCGTTATTAAAATGCAGATTTCGTTAACGTCCGCCCGGGGGAATGACGGTGATTAATTTTTAACTAAACATAAATGTCATACCCCTCTTTTTCTCTCCCCATTTACCTAATTCCTCTCCATCAACTTTCCCTCAAAAATTACTCGTCAGCTCAAATTAAGTTGGCTCTTTCATAATTAACAGGCACACATTAACTTCCCTTCACGCTGTAGCCCTCAGAAAATTATGCCCTTTTCTAGGTCCCGTCAGCTCGTTTGCTAAATTTTTATGACAATGCAACCTGTAAACAACTGTTGAGGGTTATAGAACAATATAAAAGACCTGCTCTCCCCACGATGGCCTTTTTTTTACAAAATAAAGAAATGGTTTGTCCGTTGAGAAAAGCATAAAGATATTGTCTATAATTATCGACTAGTATCATACATGAAACAATGAATTCAATCAAAGATTGTGCCTCGCATAACATAAGATACGATTTGGAAATACAACCTACCCTAACACGATCTTTGCTGTGCCCAATCCGTTGTTCGAAATCTACTTCGGTGACATAAGCTAAAATTTTAATTAATGGTATTCTACCATGAAAATAGCAAATACATTTTATCTTGTAGGATTATTTTAAAATCAGCTTCCTAATTGTTTGTTGTTGCTATCTGATGCCATAATAACGAGAAAACGAATTTATAGTATATAATTTAAAAACTGAAATGATTTAAGAACGCAAATTTATTTCGAGCCTGTGGAGACTGAAAAAATCACACTGATGTGAAGTGAGCCTTGTCGGCTCGTTCTGTCTTCTTACATGTTTGCCTACTGGCGCGATCCATCTCTGTTCAGTCACCGGATGGCGCCTCCATCGCCTGTCAGTTGACTCTTTGGTTGTAGTTTCTTTGAGCGGGGTGTTGACAACATGGGCAGGCAGTTGGTCACTGTCAGTGATAGAGGGAGTCAAGAGGCACACAAGTCATACAGTTAGCAGTTCACGGAGTTTGGGGTATGCGGTTTGTTGGGGTATGGGGTGGTCATGATTGTCTAAGCGGCCAGTGCTCGGTAGAGATGTGTTGGTCGGCAATACGTGGACCTAATGTCGACGCAGCCAGTTTACCCAGGATTAAGAAGGCATGCTTGCTGATGTGGGTGTTGGAGTGCTGTCCATTTTCTAGTGCCGTCTGTTCTGCCGTTTCGGGGTACTGACTGACACATGTGCTCCCGTGTTGAAGTTGCTCCCGCTACGCCGGATTGTCTGTGGTTCTCCATCACTCTGTCTCAAGTATTAAATTCACTTTCTTGTGCTCTTTTTGAAACTGAATGCCATATTTGATATGTCTTAAAATTTCATTTAACTGCAACTTCTTCAGTGTCTGCTTATCTTGTCATTTGGGCCTGAAATTGTCATATGTTGCAGGCATCCATGTGTGTTAGTGACCACTGAGGTCGAAATTGAGTTTTATTTGTATTGGAAGTTGTTGCTTCCCTGACTAATACGACTATAAAATTGACTACGGACGTGGTAAGCAAAAGCTAGAGACCCGATAAATCTTGGCTCATTTAGTTACACAACTTTGGTGAGATTTTGGGCCTTTAAAAATATTATTTGTTGTTGTAAATACAAGTACCATTGCAGTTGACTGTTAGTCCTCAAGGTTTGCCTTTTACCTTTTAAGCAGCTTACGTTAATGTTTGAGTAGACCTGTGATTTCTTGGTTATTACATTAAGTTATTAGATGAAATTGTTATATTTTACTGTAAGATTAACCGGTTACCCCTTGCTGTAATACGTAAGGTTTGGTTGGGGCTTGGGGCCACGTTCGCATTGACTTTCTTGCCTCGGTTTGAGCGTTTTCATATGTTCTAAGATTATCATGCATGAATTATGTCTGCTTGTTTGTTCTCAGCCTTCCGAGCTGTTCGTAGTGTTTGGATACGTTCTGTTACCCTCTGGTTCATCGGGCTGAGCCCGTCCGCGTCGTCTGAGTACGTGCGAGCGGGCGGCGGTACGCTCCCCGCATCATCGAGGCCTCTGAGAGGTTGCGGCCTCCTGGCTTGCTACGGAATCCCTCATAAGTTGAGTTTCTGTCTCGTAGCAATTGGGCGTTAATTTAATCTGAAATGCTCGTTATTCTAAACCATTTTACTCAGCCCCGGCTGGCCGTACCTACCCCTTCCATGTTCTCCCTGTCTGAAGTTTGGTTTTAACGAAATAGTTTTAACAATGGTGTGACGCTAAATTTGTTAGAAGGTGTTTTGTTATCTTCCCACGTCAGTATCTTGATTATGCCCAAATGGCTTCTCTGATTAAATATTGTATAATTGCACTGAGAATTGTTTCTGTTATCGTTGCATAAAATATTAGTACTTAACGGGCCTCAGCTCGTCAGATACCAGACGTGTGAAATTTCGTGCTACACTTCTCGTGAGTTATATTTATTAATTTCAAGCACCCGTTTGGCCAGCCAAATGTTGGAACTGTAATCTTTAGCATCATTGCTGTCATTGTTTGTCCAGCGCTAATCACGTGTTTGAGTTATATTTGATTGTACTATTTGGTTGTTAGTTCTTCCTAAATTGTGCATCTTATTCGTTTAAATTAACTAAATCATCAGTTGGTTTAATTTAAGAAATTCTGGAGCAACTACCTGAATGCCTTTTCTTAATTTTTTCTCGAATTTTCTGCTGAAATTTGAGCTACTGTTAGTTAACATTTTCTGACGTTGGCGCTAACTATTGTCTCTCATTAGTTGCACCCTCTTCATTACATTCACTGCATGCAGCTATTACCACTTGTGTTTTATTAGTGTTTTTTGTATGTGTGCAATAAAGACTGTCGGACTCTTGTGAAATAACAAATGAGATCTGATAAATGGCTTGTACCTTTCCCATGCCCGTTTCGTTGTTCCTTCATTCTGGAGCATCTACTGACATTTCTTAAATAGATTCAGAATATGCATTAAACAAATAACTACAAATTTTTATTTCTTTGGGTGTTGTCTATGTATGGCAATATTCGGGCTTAAACTGCAGTTGCCTGTTAAAACTGAAGTGAACGATGAATTAGAAGCGATGTTTTAAAATACGAAAAGCAACAGTAAGGCTGAGCGGTGGTTTTAGGATATGCATTTCGTATTTAGGGTCTCTGCATCATTTGTCTGCTTTCCCAGCTGCATTGTTTAGATGAAGTACCCCATTGAGTAAAAATGTCTCTGGAGGGAGCAAGGATTTGGAGATGACATCTGAATTAGCGATTTATTACAGTTACATATATTTTGGTGACTAAAGTCTTCCGATTTTACTTTCTGATACTATATGTTTAATTGAGGTGGCGCAGTGGTTAGCACACTGGACTCGCATTCGGGAGGACGACGGTTCAATCCCGTCTCCGGCCATCCTGATTTAGGTTTTCCGTGATTTCCCTAAATCGTTTCAGGCAAATACCGGGATGGTTCCTTTGAAAGGGCACGGCCGATTTCCTTCCCAATCCTTTCCTAACCCGAGCTTGCGTTCCGTCTCTAATGACCTCGTTGTCGACGGGACGTTAAACACCAACCACCACCACCTCTATATGTTTAATTCCTCATTCATTCTTCGAGAAGCTAAAGTATATAAATCGCACATACTCATTCTCCAAGCCATACATAATAGTAGTATAGTTTTATATACTTTAAACTAAGCAGAATGGCTTGGAGACCTCTCGTCGTAGTTAGCTGTACCTATAGCTCTACCCGCATTGAAATGCGGACAATATTTTGTAGATTTATGTAACCCGGTGTCAGAAACAGTCTGAAAAGCTTGTGAGGGTGTTCCAGCGTAGGTTGAGCTGTGAGATAATTGTTGAGAAGAAAATTCGATACTTCGTGCCACTTCAGAGTGAAGTAAGACAATCAGGCCCTTTCGGGCGCAAATTCAAGCGACCAGCAATAGACGGCATAGGCAAAAGTATTCTTCGTTGGTATCGTAAAACCGAACAAGAGAGCGATACACAATTTGGACACGGGATGGCAGAAAGGGTCGAATCTGAGCCAAAGACTGATCGTCTCGTGGGCTATCGTCTACGCTATGAGAAAACTCACGCTAATTTATCTGGTGGCGCGTCTGAATTTGCTAACTTCAATGCTAGTCAACTCGGAAACGCTGCGACGTATCGAATTTTCTCCTTCTTTCTCAGCACAACCTATCTTGTAGCAACCTTAAAAACTTTTCAGACTGTTTCTGATCACGCTAGAACATTTGTGGGACCACTTCGGACGTAAACTCCACCCTAGTGGCAGTATCCAGAGAATCAAGGACCAGTTACAGCAGTTGTGGGCCTGTGTATATGCACTGCCGGACGAAAAAGGTAATAGAGCCAGAACGGTAGGAAGAAACGGAATGGCACTTCACGCGTTGAGAAAGTATGTGCAGTTGTTTCAGTAAATAGAACAGAGGAAAATTTACAGAGCACTTGGCAATACGAATCCACTTACCAGCATGTCTTTGCACCCCCTTTCTGTCTGGGCGCATGTATTGATTGGGTTCGGAAGACTGTCATTAAGCCGTTGTATGCTCTTCTAGGGCAAGCAGGCCCACAACTGCTGTAACTGGCCCTTGATTCTCTGGATACTGCCACTAGGGTGGAGTTTACGTCCGAACTGGTCCCACAAATGTTCTAGCGTGAACAGATCTGGGGATCTTGCTGTCCACGGGAGTGATCTCTCCGTAGACAGTTCATAGACACGTGTCGTGTGGACGAGCGCTATCCTGTCGGAAAATGACACCACGGTGCTATCGCAAGAGAAGTACAACGTGAGGCCGCAAGGTGGCCCTGAAGTTCCGTTGCCCCATCAGAGTTCCCTCAGTCACAGCCAGGCCTGGATGCGTGCACTGATTCAGTAGGGAAGGGTGGCATAATGCAGTTTTGTCCTCTTCTGAGGCAAGCTGACCCACAACTGTTGCAATTAGTCCTTGATATCGGACACTGGCAATGGAGAAGAGCTGACGTCTGAGCCGGTCCTACACATGTCCTTCACTGGACACGGGAGTACTTTAACATCACGCAGACATTTTATAGAGAAACGTGCCATATGTGGACGAGCTATGTCCCGTTACAGAATGTCGCCACGATGCTGTCGCATGGGGCCACACTTGAGGGTCCAGAATGTCAGCGACATTCCATTGTGTCGTAAGAGTTCTGTCACCACCAGCCGTCATCTGAAATCAAACCATCTGGCTACCCACACCATGACGTCTGTTGCAACACCGCTGTGCGTCCCCAAACATTGGAAGGATGGGACCTCTCCCCACGTCGCAACCATGCTCTTAGACGATGTTCGTCCGAGGTAATGTGTAACCGCTCTTAGTCGCTGAACACAATGTAACGCCATTGATAATCAGTCTATGCTCCCTGGTCACGGAACCACTCCAAAGGCAGCCGTTCGTGACGTGGTGTTAACGGCAGCCTACGCGTCAGAAGGTAATGACAGTGTATGTTGCAGGGAGTTCATTACCTGTTTCCCGACGGCAGACGCAGATATGAAGGGGTTTCGACGTGTTCAGCACACAATAAGCCTTCCTCGTTGTGCTCGGACGTGGTCGACGAGAAACTTGACGATAAGTATGCTTACTCACATTCCCAAGCAAACCATCATCCGGCTAATTCCATGATTCGACCAACTGGCCAAACGGAGACCCACAATGAGGTCACCTACAGACAGTCAGGTGCTTATAGCGCTGTCTCAAATGAGTACGTGGCACTGTCCTTCACAGCGGTCAGTCAACATCTGAAGCTGTTCACGTCATTTATATATGCGGTGCCAGGCCTAGTAAGAACACCACTGCAATCTGGTGGCCGTTTTGTCACAGAAATGCAACTTGAATCATTTGCACACAGGCCCATGATGTGTAGCGTACGAAGTTACAGCGATATCTGAACTTGCTTTTAGGCTATCTTTTTTTTTTTTTGTCAGATAGGGTGTGTAGCTATTTAGTCATATGCATTAACTCTATGATCTTATTCATTAGACTGCCTCCAAATTAATCAACCGTTGTGGTACCTATTTATGGAATATTTCTATTACTAATGAATAATTATGTGAAAATACACTACTGGCTATTAAAATTGCTACACCAAGCAGAAATGCAGATGATAAACGGGTATTCATTGGACGAATATATTATACTAGAACTGACATGTGATTACATTTTCACGCAATTTGGGTGCATAGATCCTGAGAAATCAGTACGCAGAACAACCACCTCTGGCCCTAATAACGGCCTTGGTACGCCTGGGCATTGAGTCAAACAGAGCTTGGAAGGCGCGTACAGGTACAGCTGCCCATGCAGCTTCAACACGATACCACAGTTCATCAAGAGTAATGACTAGCGTATTGTGACGAGCCAGTTGCTCGGCCACCATTCACTGGTGCTGGCCAGGGCAGCAGTCGAACATTTTTTGTATCCAGAAAGGCCCATACAGGACCTGCAAGATGCGGTCTTGCATTATCCTGCTGAAATGAAGGGTTTCGCAGGGATCGAATGAAGGGTAGAGCCACGGGTCGTAACACATCTGAAATGTAACGTCCACTGTTCAAAGTGCCGTCAATGCGAACAAGTGGTGAGCGAGACGAGTAACCAATGGCACCGCATACCATCACGCCGGTTGATACGCCAGTATGGCGATAACCAATACACCCTTCCAATTTGCGTTCACCGCGATGTCGCCAAACACGGATGCGACCATGATGACGCTGTAAACAGAACCTGGATTCATGCGAAAAAATGACGTTTTGCCATTCGTGCACCCAGGTTCGTCGTTGAGTACACCATCGCAGGCGCTCCTATCTGTGATGCAGCGTCAAGGGTAACCGCAGCCATGGCCTCCGAGCTGATAGTCGATGCTGCTGCAAACGTCGTCGAACTGTTCGTGCAGTGGTTGTTGTCTTGCAAACGTCCCCATCTGTTGACGCAGGGATCGACACGTGGCTGCACGATCCGTTACAGCCATGCGGATAAGATGCCTGTCATCTCGACTGCTAGTGATACGAGGTCGTTGGGATCTAGTACGGCGATCCGTATTACCCTCCTGAACCCACCGATTCCATATTCTGCTAACAGTCATTGGATCTCGACCAACGCGAGCAGCAATGTCGCGATACGATAAACCGCAATCGCGATAGGCTACAATCCGACCTTTATCAAAGTCGGAAACGTAATGGTACGCATTTCTCCTCCTTACACGAGGTATCACAACAACGTTTCACCAGGCAACGCCGGTTAACTGCTGTTTGTGTATGAGAAATCTGTTGCAAACTTTCCTCATGTCAGCACTTTGTAGGCGTCGCCACTGGCGCCAACCTTGCGTGAATGCTCTGAAAAGCTAATCATTTGCATATCACAGCATCTTCCTGTCGGTTAAATTTCGCGTCTGTAGCACGTCATCTCTGTGGTGTTACAATTTTAATGGCCAGTAGTGTAAGCTTTGAGATAAATTTTGGAAAGAGATTGATTTGACAGGACACTGAAGGATCTAAGATCTTGTTGATACCCCTTTGAGAAATAATCATGACGAAACAATTCTATGAAGAATTCGATGTATAGGAGACACAAAACATTCTCAGACGTCAAGAGGAATGTAATAACCCAAACGTTAGGAAGTCTTTTGTAAATTCATTTGTCTGGAGGGAAGCCTTGTACGGAAGTGAAACGTGGACGTTAAAGAAGAACGCTGAGGAGTAGATTGGTAGCAGAGCATGTGCGGCGTTCACAAGGCGATTTTCTAGGTTAGAGGAACCCTTCCTTAGAGTGAATAATGAAATACTTCCTGAAACTGAGCTAAATTACTGTCAGAGGCGAACGATTTTCCTTGTAGATTGAAAAGAGTAAATGTTAACATATTATTAGTGAACTGTAGAAGCGTCCATGGCAAAGTCCCAGGATTAATGCCGTTTATTAAAGGCAACGCCCACATTGTATTAGCAACAGAAAGCTGTCTGAAATCGGAAATGAGTAGCACCTAAATCCTATAGATTGGAGTATAAAACTCAAGTGTACACTATGTCAGTGATGGCGGCGTACTTATTGCCTTAAGAAGTGGATAGTATGTAGTGACGTTATATATTGCGAAAGTGACATAATATGTGCGACGTTAAGAAAGGTTAAAAAGTGGGTTAAAGGTGGTAATCGGTTGTTCTTATAGGCCACCTGTGCCAGAAACTTTAGAGAAGGACACCATCAGGAGTAAACTTCCTGATCATGGTATTATAACAGGGAGAAGCTACAACATACGAGCTATAGAATGGGAAAGTCAAACTGGCACCATAGGCAGGGATTCGTGTAAGATTACTCTGAATGTCTAACAATCGTATTACGTTGTTACTGTAAAAGTAAAAAAGCTTCCTCTCTGATTTAAGCCAAGAGAAAACTTAGTAGATAAACAAAATGTGAAGGAAACCGAAATGGGCATAAGGAGAATGCGAAAAGCCTTCAATAAATTTGAAATGACACGACTAAAAATCATAAGACATTTTGTTCTCGCACAAAGGTATTGAATTCATTATTCCGTCGCTCAGTCACCACATTGCCACCTAAACGGAAAATGACAGACTACCGAAATACTGAAATTCTGTCTTCTAAAATTCAGTAAGTGATCCCACCTTACAATCATCACGCCAACGCCGAAATGCTAAGATAAGCGATCAAGGAAAAAAATCAACTAAAACTGCTAAACAGTTGAAAGGTAACTGGACCGGGCGAGATACGTATGAAAAGATTATGCGGAAGAACTTGCTCCACTTCTCGCAGACTTTCATCGTAGGTCACTGGAAGAACTAAGGGTAGCCAACGATAGGGAATCAGGGCGGGTCATTCCAGAAGAGCTGTCGGATAGACGTTCGTAATGATATGGTTAAATTAATGGCTCACGCCTTATGACGATCTTGGAAAATGAAAATCTATAATAATCAACACTGATTCTGTAAAGGTCTTGCGAGTATGAGCACACTATGTTCGTCCATGACATCCAGAATGCCGTAGGCATTGGCACTCACGTCGATACCGTGTACCTTGACTTCTGAAAGGTATTTCACACAGTTACGCATTGAAGTTTGACGAGCAGTATACGAGCTTACCGAGTACTAGGTATGATTTGTGTTTGGATTCAGGACACCCTTACAGACAGAACTTGACACATCGTTCTCAACGGAAGAAAACCGACAAATGTAAGGGTTATTTCGAGAGTATCGCTTTGGAGTATTACAGGATCCTTAGTGTATACAACTTATATTAACGTTGCAGTGGATGACGTTGCGGTTCCGTGAAGCTTTTCAAAGATGATGATATCAAAGTTGTTGCAAAGCCATAAAACTATACCGAAATACAGGAAGACATGGAGAGGATAGACGATTGATGCAGGGATAACTAGTTAAGAGCGGACGTAAGATAAATGTAACGTTTTGCAAATTAACAGGCAAAGATATTCCCTACTGCTCGGTTAAACTATTAGTGATAAATTAGTGGAAAAAGTAACTGCCGAAACGTACACAGGAGTAACGATTCGGAGCGAACTAAACTGGAATGACCATATAAAACAAATTGTAGGAAAAGCAGATACCAGTCTGAGAGTTATTGAAAGAATCTCAAGTAAATATAATTTCTCAATGAAACAAGTGGCATACAAAACATTTGTTAGACAGATTGTTGAGTACCACTCATCGTCTGGTACTCTTATCAGATAGGATTAATTGTTCGTGAAAGACAAGGGTATGAACTAGTGGTACATTCCGACAACAGTTTTAATTTTCCCCTTAATATCAGCAACTTCGTTCTCTGAAAATGTGCTTGTTGTTGCAATTTTTACGGACACCATGTCATGATATGCTAGAGATTAAATAGAAGACATGCTGTGCTTCAATTTTGTCAAAATTACGTTACTTACAATTAAATATAACTTTAAATATAATTTTTAGTTGTTTTTGTTGTTGTGGTGGTCTTCAGTCCTGAGACTGGTTTGATGCAGCTCTCCATGCTACTCTATCCTGTGCAAGCTTTTTCATCTCCCAGTACCTAATGCAACCTACATCCTTCTGAATCTGCTTGGTGTATTCATCTCTTGGTCTCCTTCTACGATTTTTACCCTCTACGCTGCCCTCCAATACTAAATTGGTGATCCCTTGATGCCTCAGAACATGTCCAACCAACCGAACACATCTTCTAGTCAAGTTGTGCCACAAACTTCTCATACATTTTTAGTTACATTTAAATAATTTCTTCACAAGCATCCATTCACGAACTTCCATGAAATTTTTAGGAGTATACGCTTAGTATGATTTAAAATATAATAAACACATAAAAGTAATCGCAGGAAATTCAGATGCCAGACCGAGATTCATTAGAAGTGTAGTTCACCCACAAAAGAGGTAGTTTACAAAACCCTCGATCGAAGGATGCTTGAGTATTGCTACATAGTCTGAGACCCACACCAGATAGAATTGATAGAGAAAATCCAAATAAGAGCAGCGTGTTTCGTTGAAAGATCGTTTACTCGGTACAAGAGCGTTACGGAGATGCTTGACAAACTGTATCGACAGAGAGGCGCTGTGAATATGGGAGAGGTATACTATAGAAATCCTGAGAGCATGCTTTCCAAGAAGAGTCAGACAACTTAAACTTACATCCACAAATGTCTCGCCACGTAACCACTACGGGAAAGTCAGATAAATTCTTCCTACGCGCCATTCGTGAATGTAACAGGGAGGAGTGAAAAGATGGTGGTACCAGAAATATCCACGGTACCACATCATAAGGTGGCTCGCTTTGTAGCTGTAGATGTATATCGGATCTCTAATGAAGAGGTGTTGAATCAAATCGGTGAGAAAGTACTATTTGACGGACTTTGACTAAAAGAATGACCCAATTAACACGACACATCTTTAGTCACCGAAGTACAGTCAGTTAGGTAATTGATGGGAGGGGTGGTTGCCTAAGGCTTGACTTGCAAGAGGCTGTTGGTCGTTATAGTTATGCTCAGTTGAAGGGATCTGTGCAGTATAGAGTTGCGTGGTACACTGCTTAAAACCAATCTTCGAACATACCACAACCAAATGTTCTATCCTATCGGATGGTTATAATTACACTGACGGTATTTTCAGGCGCTGTAGCATCGTAGGTACATTCGTAATCGGTATACTCACGAAGTGCAATGAGAATATAGTAGTCCCACTTTCTACCAGCTGCTGAAAATATGGAACTGTAAGTAGTCTCTTTGGGCGTCAGTATTTTTCCCTTGGCGACAAGTGTTGATTTCTTTTGTGAAATGAGTGTTGGTATAATGAGTTTAGAAACTTGACGTTTTCCGTAAGAAACACAATGGCTATTGAGAAATAGGCCGCAGACTGCTGGTAAAGTTGTTTTATCAGAACGGTAGCAATAGCAGCGCTGCATTGCGGAATACCGCAGACAGAAACAGTTGCGATAAGACGCCACGTCGGTAAATGTACTAAAAAATATGATCAAGAAATTTGAAGAAACAGATGAATTAAGTGGTGAGCAGGGAGAGGGTAGCCACCCATTCGCATGATAGTTGTTGACGAAGGTGCTGTATCTGTAGCAGACCATGGAACACACGCCTCAATTTTTTCAGCCAGTACTCGAGCTACCACAGGAATTGCCTCTCTCCTGGTCAAAAGGTCAGAAGATTTTGTCACACATTTTATATTGGTATCCCTGCAAGATTCAGACTGTGCACTGCATGAAGCCCCAAGACTTTACCCATAGTTTTTTGGCATGCTGGAAATGGATGACATTTGGCTGGGAAATATTCTTTGGACGGATGAAGCACATTTTACTCTGCGTGGTGCCATGAATGCAAAGAACTGTCGCGCGTGAAGTTCTACTTCGCCACATGTTGTGCAGGAACATGCATTCAGCTTATGTCACTGTGTGGTGTGATTTCACAAGCTGCTCCGTCCTCGATCCATTTTTCTTCGAGGAGATGATACCTTGTGGTCCTGTCAGGTGTACAGTGACATCTCCAAGTTGTTAGGACCTTCTTGTGCAACACGTGATGTCAGCTTTGCACGCCATTATTTTCATGCAAGATGGGAGGACACCTCATTTGCTTCGAGAAACCTTCGGTGACAACTACATCGTCTCTAGGCAATTTCAGAATGTGTGTTCTTCCAGATCCGCTGACCTAAATCCATCTGACTTGCGAATTTCTGAAAGATCGTGCCTATCAGGGATGTATTCGGGCTCTTTCTGATCTAAATGGCAGCATACGGTGACAAGTCGCTCTGATTATATTGGATATGCTGCCGCAACTGTCGACCATGCCGGGTTATGGATGCAGCATGTTGCTGGGTCGGAATACTACATTGAATACATGCTGCAATTGGTGACCATCTCCTAATAAGTGCAAGAATCACCGTTATCATGTGTTTTATCGTTCGTCCCTTTGTCCTGCACCAAAACACATTGTGACTTCTACAGCACCATATTTACTTGGTGGCAGAAAGGGAACTAATATTGTTTTCAGCATACTCCGCGCGTGCACCGATTAGTGAACATGCCTGCGATGTTTCAGCGTCCTGTGATGTTGCAGCCCGCACTGCAGCACTCAGAACACTGTCAATTTAATTACAGCCACCCGGTAGTGCTCGTACTACTGCTACTAGTACTACTACTACTACTGCTACGAGGGTAGGGATAAAAAGATAGAATTCTCGGTAAATTTCTTTGGGAACAAGGATGACAACAAGCTATTTGACAAAAGTGTGGTTTACAGATTTATTTTTAACAAATAGACTTACTCTTCTCAGTATTTTACTGACATACACGACTTCAGCGACACATAATACCCAGCATTACAAAAATAGCTACTTAACATCATTATTTTAAAAAAATTTCGGTCCAACAATGTACAGGTACATTTTTATAAAAAAGTTTCATTATTCACTTCTTAAAATAATACTTGAGCAATATTACAACACATCAAATTATCAACTGACAATATACATATTGAACACTTAAGTATGCTTCTAATCCAACTATTGGCTGATTCTACGGAGTTTACTAACGTCATGCCACAAAAGCGTGCTTAGAAATTCTGAAAGCATCTCAACTTCTTTGCGAAAACGCAAAACATTACTAAAATAAACTTAACTTTATCTACACTTTCAGCGTCTATCAATGCATTCCACGCTAACAAAAATTACAGTAAAAAATATTAATTTTTGGCATTCGTATCGAAATGGGTGTAGCATCAGCATCTTCTCCACGTCTATCTTCACCATGTAGAGCATTTCTTCACTGGATTCATTGCAGATCCTATTGGGCAGTTGTATGCTTCTGAGAAGTCCGGCGAGTTCATCATCATTCCATTCACTCTGAAAAGAAGCACGGAAAAGAATAAGCTGTTCGTACCTTGCATTATTTTATCATTGTTCGAAACATCTAGCACCGATGCCCTGTTATGCCGTTAATTTTTCTTCATATTGCACTATACTTAACAAAATATTATACGCCTGATGGCTGTAGAGATAATTTAAAGATTATAACTGCAAAAGTGCGTTTAAGTGGGTGGGTGGACCGGCGGAAGGGCTGGGGCAATTGTGTGCTGCACCGCTGTTCGGATTTACCTTATTGAGTAGCAGTCCGGCTCAGTGGTCCGGAGATTAAAGGGAGATGCCAACAGTTAAACCATGAAATGTTCGAATAAAATCCTTACTGATGCTTTATTTTATGCGAAATTCTTGGCACAAACTTTTAACACAGTCTAATGGGAGTCCTCTAAACGTCCCTGTTTAGGCGAGGAAGTGGTTGTACTTCCTTCGATTCTAGAACATCCGTGAATGTTATAGTATAAAATACTCATCGTTTATCGTCTCAGTACAAATGGCAAAGTCTTACAATTAGCAAGCAGATGAATTAAAGACACCCAAGTATTATCCTGCACCGTCCGCGTCTACCTTCGTGATGGTGGATTTGCGGCACAGCTTTTACAAGCTGTAATGGAAGCGTTCGGGTGTAAGAAGATACAGCATAGCTAAATAGTCACTCCCACCAGGCAGTGCAGGAGCCAAAGTGAGCACATTTTCCATTAAGGCATTCCACATGTGCGCAATCAAACTGAGTTAATGTTATCCCAGACAAGCAGCCCAATATAAAAGGAGTGTCTATCGAATCAGTCTGAAACAATTATAGGCTGATGAAACGGATTAGTGCTTCCCAAAGGTAGAGGTCTCTGATGGGGAACTTTAAGCCAGTATCCGATGGGTGCTTTGATCATATAAGGCGTCTCACTGCACTCAGCTTAAAAATAGCATTTCAGATGGTCCTACCACTGGTCTGAGCTCTACCGTGATTTTCAGCGCCCTCGTGCTCCTAATAACCCGTGAACAATCATGTATAGCAGCTCCTCAGCACATTCGAACACCCCACTTGCTTAGAGAGTCCATCGACGGTATTTACACGCCTGTGTTAAATACTGTGCTCTCTGTCGAATGCATTTACCAGGGTTATTTGTCTTGGAGCTGGGTAGCGTTCTCCGCAGCGAGGCAAGTTAGCCACACAGTTAACATCGCTATCCATAACTGAAATTAACACTTTGCCGTCCGGCGACACCACAGTGGTGTCGTGAGCAGAGTATCGCGCAGTGGCTGGTGACAGCACTTCAGTAGCTTTTTCATTCTGATGGAGTTTTGTTTAGGTAACAATAAGTTACATATGTCAACAAGTTTTTTGTTTTTATAAACACTTGTGCACTTCCATCATGGCAGACGAAAGATACGATACGATTATTTACGATGAATGCTCGGACGTCTTGACTGACGTTCCGGACGCCTTGGCCGATTGAGAAGACACTGGATATCAAAAATATGAAAGTGAAGCAGAATAGTTGGAAGATAGCGAAATACGTCCAAGAAGAATTCGGCGAACACTACGGTTGCCAACTGATTCGGATGAATCAGACGAAGAAGACAGACTATGATTTACTGAGGACCAATAATAAATTTGAAAGGTCTTCGTGTCCACTCATATTTCCCAAAGATATACAGAGCGTCGTGGATATCGTAGAATTATACGTTGGGAACGATCTATTTGAATATATTAGCAACGAAATCAACAAATATTACAGTCGAAATTGCAATGGAAGGAAACTGGATAAAAAATGCCAAATTTGTCGACGTTACGGGATCCGGACTTAGAGAATGGTTTCGGCTTGCTATCCTTGTGGGAACTGTAAAAAAAGCAGGGATCGATGATTACTGGTTAAAGAATCCCTTGATAGTTATACCGATATTTCGCAAAACTATGTCCCGCAACAGATTTAGACAAATATTATCATGTTTACATTTTTCCGACAACAACAATAAACCGGATAATGCCGACCGGCTTTTCAAAGTGCAATTCCAAATTGACTATTTTTCCAAAAAGTTTAAAGAAACGTTTAATCTAAGTCAAAACATCTCAGTTGATGAAGGAATGATACCGTGGCGTGGACAGTTAAATTTTATAGTTTACAATCCGTCGAAAATCACGAAATATGGCATACTCATTCTGATGCTGTGTGATTCGAGTACGGGATACATTTCCTCATTCAAGATATATTCTAGCGCTGGGCAACGTTTATCAAAAACAGTGATGGAACTATTGCCACCTTCTCATGGAAAGTGGCATCACATCTACATGGGTAATTGTTATAATAGTGTAGAACTTGCAGAGAAGTTACTCGAAAAGAAAATTCGAGTTTGGGAACGATACGGCAAAATAGAGGATTTCCGGAAAAATTAAAGCACACAAAAGTCAATGTGTTTGAAGCTTGTCATCAACGGAAAGATGACAAGCGGCCGGCGACAAGCCAAGTAATCCGAATTAGCACTGCCGGCGCCAAGCGAATAAGTTTGTACGAGACGTGCGGACGAAAAAGTGTTAAGAATCACGTGGTGCATTGGGTGTTACCCATCTTGATGGCCTGTGAGTGGGCCAATACCTGCAAAACCGTTCAGTCATAATCTACAATAAAAACTCGCGCGAACGTTGACCTGTACATGATCACCTGCTGCTGCGAACTTCTCCAGTGTAAAAGTAGCACTTAGACTGCAGTATGGTAACTATCTTAAAATTAGCTGCTTATTAACGTGTACTGAACGTGCAGTCCGTCATAGGCGTTAAGTGTTCAAACTGGAAGGACGCAGCTCTGCTATTAACATTTCATTAAATGTCTATTTCTCAAAATTATCATTTTTGATGGTATTAAGGGCTTAACATATGCTCCCTAAATGTGTGAAAACACTACTTCGTGTTAATGATGAACATCATAGCCATTTCTCTCCATAAAATCGCCTTCTAAAATTTGTATATTCTACATTATTCATTTACTTTAGGCAACAGAAGTGTCACATTTTAAAACTGGTTTGCAACTGTTTAAAACAGAGGGAGATCTGAAATGCGCAAAAACAGCTGGGTAGGTTTTCCGTAGTACTTCAGAAACCCCAAACCGAAGAACCGTAATCAGTACGATCTCTGACAGTGGTGAGATAGATTATTGCTATTATTTCTAGCTGAAACTTGGGAATGCGACTGGGATGGATGTTCTGCCACCAAAACTGTGGAAATCTAAGCACTATAAAGCAGTTGATTCGCTGATAAGTTTCCTCGACAAGATCACTAAAGAGACGATGATACGACGAGTGTGGACATTAAGCACTGAATTCCCAATTTGGAAACAGGAGAGCCTGGATGAATATGCCAACCATCGCCTTTTTCGACTCTTATCACATACAATGAAGACTTTACAGCACATCATAGACAGCAGATTACGCAAGGTTGTCAATATTATTACCAATAAGTGTGGTTCAGTGAAAGGATGTGGGACCACTGGTACTGCCCATGCAATTCGCTTGCTTATTTAGAAACATTGTGAGAAGTGTCAACATCTTCACTTTCCCGGAACTGCAAAAAGGCTTTTGACCGATTTCCAAGTGATCGCACATGGTTTGCCCTCCAAGTCTATGAAGAACCTGAAGAACTAACTGAATGGGGACGGCTGATCTACCATAATTCTGAATTTCGAATGCATTCTGCCGCTGGGGTATCAGGAAACTTCCTGTTTCTGCGAGTGTCCACCACGGTTTTGCTCTTTATTACCTCCTCTTCATCACAGTAAAGGACACGGACATCGGAGATCTCCAGAAATTAGCACCTTGGGCCATACTGATAATGTTCTATTGTTTAATGAAGACAAGAATGTCCTTCAACGATACGTCCAAGCACGTAAGAGCCGCTACACCGTGCTTCAATATAATGACGACTTGATTCATGTTATAAGAAGTAAATAATATGGACACTGTCAAAACCGGCGGTATACTCCTGCCAAAGACAAATATCGTCACATATCTTGGCTCAGAAACCGCTCCTGACGTCTCACTTGTTCTTGAAAGCGCAAACCACTTTAACAATGCAAGGCTTAATTGGTGGACGATGGCTGACGCATAAGTTCCACATGCTGCTGGGCGCGATCTCATCTTCAGTGATACATACGAATTTTTACAGCCAAGATTGCGCACTGAAAGTTTTTTATTTCGTCAATGACTGGTTTCGACAGGTCCAGCTGTCATCTTCGGATCGTCTGGAAATAATATTACTGTACATGAATCTTACAACCATGAAGAGAGCACACTCCATTTATAGCCCAAAGGCACCACATTGCCCTATCAAATACATAAAACAGAGTAGCTAAGAAGTATTTGACATGCCAATGTAGCGCCTTTGTTTCATAAATGGAGTATGCTCTCGTTACAGTTGTACAATTGATGTACAGGAATATTATTTCCAGAAGATCTGAAGATTACAGCTAGATTGTTGAAACCGTCATCGAGGATTTAAATATTTTAACTCACCATCTTGGCTATAAAAATTCTTTTTAATGACTGATAAGAAGATACTTGACTGACTAATATCGAAAACATGCCGGTGTTCAATCGATCCAGATGATTTGTACGGTGCAAACCT
The DNA here is from genome assembly GCF_021461385.2 of Schistocerca piceifrons. Lineage (NCBI taxonomy): Eukaryota > Metazoa > Arthropoda > Insecta > Orthoptera > Acrididae > Schistocerca > Schistocerca piceifrons. The sequence continues at coordinate 323,950,805 of NC_060141.1, forward strand.
TTGACCTGCAAAAAAAAGAAACAGGACGACGACTTGGCGTAATGGAAAACAAAATGCTTCGGTTGGCATATGGCCTAAAACTTAATGATCAATCAACCAATGATGAAATTTGCGGACGGTACAGAACGGAATCTATCGTTGAAAAGATGAAAGGAGGGCCATCTAAAATGGTATCGACACGTACTTCGAGGAGATCAAGGGACAACAGCAAATCGCAGGTTATAATTAAAAGTCGATGGTAAAATGACGCAAAATAGACACCCTCTTTACAGATCTCGAAGTACGGAGTATGCATTCAGCACAAGAACGCGCCAAATAGAGACAGAGAGCAAAAAGAGCAGACAGTACTACTCTGCGGGACAAATGCTGAGGGAGAAGATGTAGAAGAACTTGGGCAGGAAACCCGTGACGTCTAGCAGCTGTTTTTGACGTATTTTTGGACAACATAATCGCATAAACAAAACTCTACTATTAATTTGAAAGAGTTTCAGCTTACTTTTGATGGCAAACTGTCGTTTCTTAGTTCGCTGTCTCACACTCTTGTGCTACTTTTAGGCGCTAGTCACAGTATGCAGAGAAGGTCTGAGCAATATATTACCACCTGCTAGAGTCTATGTCTGTGCTATGTAAGTGTGACAACATGATCCTTTATAAATTAAGTTTGGATTGAATGGACACTAATTAAGTATACTTTCAGATATTTCATGAAAGTATATATATATATATATATATATATATATATATAGACAGTAAAAATTACGAGGGGATGTTGTGATTTACATAGAAATTATGATTAATGGGTGAAAAATTCAACTGTAACTCAAAAAAATTTCGACAGTCATGATCACATACGCGCATAATATAAAAGAGGATGGTTGCAACAAACTGTTTTCTGGACTTGGGCGATAGCTATTATATACCAATACACTGTCTTCTCTGTAGTGAGTTATCGGCTTTTAAAATTTGCTTAGAGTCCGTTGTACAAGTACCAATACTTCGTTCAGACATGCCACCAAACTGTTAACTTTAATGAAGGCGAGTAACAAATGAAAATCCATAAGTATAATGACGAGACAGTCTAGAGATAGCAGAAGTATAATGACGAGACAGTCTAGAGATAGCAGGTGTCAGTGAAGTGAAACCGAAAGAAGATAAGGACTTCTCGTCAGACTAATATAGGGAAATATCAAAAGTAGCAGAAAATAGTATAACGGGAGTAGGATTCGTTATGAAGGTAGGGCAGATTCGACAGGGAATCAATACCAGTTGTCCCAGTATGCATACCGACATCACACGGAGAAGATGAAGAGATAAAGTACATGAGTACAAGAAATAGGAGAAAGAGTTTCGGGAGAATAGCATGGGCTTGATAGTAGGCATGAGAGGATAAAGACTAATTTGAGTTCTGCAATAAATTTCAGATACTAATAGAGAATACACTGTTCAAATTTCACAAGTGGAGAAGGTATACTTGGAAAAGGCCCGAAGGCACGGGAACTTTTCAGTTGGATTACATTGTGGACAGACGGAGATTTCAAAATGAGATATTGGAATGTAAGGAGTAGCGAGGGGCAGATATATAGTCGGAACACAATTTAGTAATGATGAACCTCATTCTGAAGAATCAGTGTGCAAAGAAGTGGGATAATGATGAACTGAGGAATGATGAGCTATTTTATGATTCAGTAGATACTTCGAAACTGAATACTACAGTAGGCAATTCAGTTAAAGGGGAATGGACATATCTAAAACGGGCAGTCATATAAGTTGGACAGACAAACATAGGTACAAGCAAGATAACTGTAAAGCATCCCTGGGAACACAAGAAATACTTCAACTGATCGACGAAACCAGAAAGTACAAATATGTTTAGGGGAATTAAGGAATACGGAAATGTAATTCATTTAAGAATGAGAGAAACAGGAAGTGCAGCGAAATCAAAACGAAAACACTGCAGGAAACCTACGAAGAAATCGAAATTGGTCACCAGAAGGACTGATTTAACATACAGAAATGTCAATGTAACCTTAGGTGATTTTAAAGGCAAGGGTGTCAACATTAAGAGTGCAACTGGAATTCCACTCTTATTTGCATAGAAGGGAGAAGATAGATACGGAGTGTACACTGAAAGGGTCTATGAGGGCTGTGACTTCTCTGATGATGTGAATGACCAAAAAATGAGAGTAGATGTGCAGGACTTAGGCGAACCAGCTTTAGAGTAAGAGTTTCATAGAGCTTTGGAGGACAAGCAATCAAATGATGCAGAACATATTGATAACATTTCGTCGGAATTTCTGAAATAATTGGGGAAAGTGACAGACAAGCGACTATTCAGGTGGTGTGTAGAATCTGAGTCTGGAGACAAACCATCAGACTTTTCGTAAAATATCATCCACACAATCCCGAAGACAACAAAGACAGATAAGTGCGAGAACTACAGCATAATAAGCTTAGTGGCTCATGGATCCAGGTTTTTGACAGGAATAATATACAGGGGAATAGAAAAGAAATTTGAGGATTGTTAGACGACCATCAGTTTGACTTTAGGAAAAGCCAGGGCACCAGAAGTAGTTCTGATGTTGCGACTGACAAAGGCAACGAGACTTAAGAAAAATCATAACACCAACAAGTAGATAAAGTGAAGGAATTCTGCTACTTTCGAAGCAAAATAATGCATTACGGACGAAGCAAGGATGGCATAAAAAGCAGATAAGTACAGGCAAAGAAGGCTCTCCTGGCCAGGAGACATCTTCTAATCTCAGACACCGGGTTTGACATCGGAAAGAAATTACTGAGAATGTGTGTTTGGATCACAGCATTCTGTTGCGATACTCACGGACAGTGAGAATCTCGGGAAAGGTGAGAATCGAAGCGTGTGAGATATAGTGCTATAGAACGATGATGACAGTTACGGGGACTGATAAGAAAAAGGAAGGAAGGAAGATTAGGCTTTAATGTCCGTCGACATCGAGGTCCTTAGAGACAGAGCACAAGCTCGGATTAAGGAAGGATGGGAAAGGAAGTCGGCCATGCACTTTCAAAGGAACCATTCCGACATCTGTCTTAAGTAGTTTAGGGAAGTTACGGAAAATGTGAGTCTGGATGGTCGAACGAGAATTTGAACCGTCCTCCTCCTGGATGCGAGTCCAGAGTGCTAACCACAAAGCTACACAGCTCGGTGACTGATAAATGTAAGTACTGAGGAATATCTCCACAGAATCGGCGAGGAGGGAAATACATGGAAAACACTGAACAGAAGTATGGGCAAAACAGTAAAACAACCAAGAATAACTTCCTTGTTACCACATTGACGGTGGAGGGTTAAAACTGTGGGGGAAGACAAACATTGGAGTATATTCAACAAATAATTGAGGACATAGGGCGCGAATGCCACTCTGAGATGAAGAAATTGGAACAAGAGAGGAATTCGTGGCTGGCCACATCGAACCAATCAGAAGACTGATGACTCAAAAAAAATTAGAAACGTATTCGTGATTATTTATTGTGTTGTCTTGTATGTAATCTTTTGAGTAGAAACTATTTTTACTTCATTATTTTAAAAAATGATGAACACAAAATTATAAGCTTGTTACGTTTTTTGACATTTATTACCTTTCTGGACTTGGCGTGTGGAAGTCCATTTCCACCAGAATGATATAGTCTTCAGGAGAGAGTATGGTGCAATAAATCTGAAACAGACAGAAAACAAATATGATTTTATTAACTGCAGTATACAAAAAAAAAATGTTGTCCATAGTAATATTCGTATAGATATGCATTTAATATTGCTTCAGTGAGAATGCAGCTATCTGAAACATCTGTTATCTAACGTTTCAAGTGGAGCCTCGAGTACATCTAAAAATATTTTGCGTTTGTTTGCTACTTTCCTTTCATAAGGAGGACGATCGAACGAAACTCAATGACTTAACCAGTCTGCTAAGATGTGACAGCTCGGGAGAAAGATAGAACTGTTTCAAAATGAAGGGCCAGTAAAAATATAATAACAATGTTTATCATGTTTAGCACGTTGCATTAGAAAAACGACATTTTTATGAAATTAAATCAAAATTCCAATGTCTCTTATCATGACTTGCCAGTATTAGCCTAAGTTGTGGGCTTCGGCCAAGGTACGTTCACTGTGAAACTTGTTTTCCGCTCACAACACGTTTTTTCACCGCTATTCTTTATCTGTCCTCCAGAAAGGATGTCAACAATGACCAGCAAACCAAATTGTGATGTGATAGTATCAAGACTGTACCGAAGGACTGGATTTCCAATTCATGTACACTGACGGAAAATGGAAAATGTTATACTACGAAGCGCTAGTCTGATAATTATGAAACTGTGGAGATCTTAATAACATTTTCGAAATTAAATAATGAAACTTTCATTCAACTCGTAACTGATGTCTCCCATCAACGGCGGTAAGTAGTGTGATCCCCACTGCCACGCTTAAGCTTTTGACTTCGTTGTGGCATGAAAACCAGTAGACTCCAAATTTAATCTTGAGGAATTTCTTGCCACGCCTGAAACACTTGCTGTGTGAGTTCATGAAGATCGTATTAACCTACCCATAGCATTCCAGAGGTACTCTTGGGTCACAAATCAGGGCACAAGAAGGCCAGCAAAACACCTGTACATTCCTCAAGGCATTTGGGTTTCAACTTCATTGTGCAGCTCTATAATACTGGAATACCTGCCCACGGGGGGATTACAACCTCCCTTCGACAATCACCAAATCAGTCCTGTTGTCATGTGCAACACGTCCCCATGCCATGAGTCTAGAGTTTGTGGAGGTGGTGCTTCCTATACACATTCAAGGCTACGGACACATTTGGCATCGATCTGACCACCACAAACAGAAGCAAGAATATCGGTGAACACCATTGGATGCCTCTCAATGTCGCAATTGTCTTTGACTCTATTTCGGAGAAGTCTGTGTTGTATGTACATGGTGTCAGCAATATACGGCACATGAAAACACAAGATATCAACCCAGCTTCTTGTAACCTGTTAACGATACAACCTGTGGTGACAATCTGCGTATACATTCGCTTGAAGTCCCACAGTTGTCATCCGGCTTTTCCTCAGAGTGAGTAGAATATTTCTGACATCATCTCTGGTGCAGTAGTTCTGGAAGGACCTGTGCCCACTCGTCTGTTGTCCTGAGTCCATCACGACACCAGTCGTCCTGCAGTTATTGAACTACATCCAACTATCTATAGGATTTGTCGGTATAATGCTCCCATGTACCCTCTGCCATTGAGCTGACCTTTCTCAAAATCCAAGCTGCTCGTGCTCGTCCTCTAGGCATACTGTTTTGTGATCTCCACATCAAAAGTTCCAGTAGCGTTAGATACACACAATAGCCAACATGCACTCACACCATTCTCAATCTGCAGGAGAAACTTTCTTCTGTACTGACAAAAAGCTCATATAAAGATGAAATTTTAACCAACAAATCCCGTCAGCATGGAAATATTGGAGTATCATTTTGGTACCACCCATACAAGGTGTTCATGATGTAACATTTTCCTTTTCAATTAGCGTTGTTTGTACAGAGGACTATCGTATCACATTGTATCGAACGCTCCTGAAGTGAATGCTTGGACTTCCAAAGTCCTCTAGACGCTCCAGATCGTCCGACCTCTTTCCGATGATTTTTGCTGTGGTTGCGCATTTCTTCACAGTCGAAATTCAAGGAAAAAACTCGCCATACTCATCTATGAATCTCGAATGAATTTCGATTGGCAGTATAATATCACATTTGTGTCAGATACTGTGCTGAGTCCAGGAACCCCCAACAAGTTACTCCTTGCGTAAGAAAACCGAATATTATCATTGCATTATTTCTGATTTTTTGTTTTCTGATTTGTCATTACTTCTGTTGTTGAAAGTAATATTAATGACTCCGATTTTGGTTTTATTTCTGATAAAGACGAAGTTAATTTATGATTGTGAATATTACGTATTACAATTCGATAGTAAGAGGAAAAGTTGTATTCAAGGAAGAAATAAACGAGTGCTCATCTCTGATAAATAATACTTTCGAAAGTAAATATTATTCTTTCTAGTCATTCTAATTACTATAGAAAGTTTGAGCTACACTGCGTCGACGTGGAGTTGAAGAAACGCTAGGGAGATTGCCGAACGAACCTGCAAATAAACATGGTGACTTTCAACGGACTCAAGACCGCGCGAGAAGAAACACGCCACAGCTCTTTACCAACGTATTATCACACGATAAAACACACACAAGGCGAGTTAACTTTCAGTGGACATTTTAATACACCATTTGAACAAAGAATGTAAGCTAATCTTGTATTTGAATCCATAAAATACAATAAAACTAATAATATAGTGGCACACGTTCTTTTACAAAAAAGCATTATCACTGCATGATCCTCGATTCTCTTTACTTCCGAAACTTCACGCATCGCGCGTTGCTTAAGCAGCTGCTAACAACCAAGATTTTTTTATCGATTTATTTATTTTTTTGTTGATTTCGGAATTGTTTGATGCGAACCCCCACGACTGCATCTCCTGTGTCAGCCTCTTCATATCAGAGTAGAACTGCAACCTAAGTCCTCAATTATTTGCTGGATGTATTCAAATCTCTGTAGACTAAACAGTATGGGCGAAAAACTGCTTCCCTGTCTCACATATTTCCTACTATGAGCTTCGTTCGTGGTCTTATTTTCTTATTGTCCTCCTTAGTGTTTGTACATTTTGAATATTACCCGTCTTTCCCTAGAGGTTACACCTACCTTTCTAAGAATTTTGAACGTCTGGCACCATTTTACATTAACAAATTGCCTATTGGCTTCTGTCTGGGGTTTTTCGGCCAACGTTCATCTGATGATTTTACTGATGTTTCGCCAGCACGAGTGACTGGCACTTTCAAAGCTTCACCCTCCATTGCCGGTGCTGAACTGGAGCCGAGCCCGCAGCCGCAGACTATATATACCTGGCGCGCCAACGTCCGATGGCCTCTCCGCGGTCATTTCCGGTGCGGTTCTCCTCTTGCTACCTGCGACGGTCGTTCGCTGCAGTACGGGAAGCCAGGATCCGTTTACCTTAAGGCTTTCCTCTTTCTTGTTGAAACTGCTCGCGTGTGTTTGTATTTCTACAGCTTCTCTGAACAAGCGCGTGTGATAGCGCTTCTCTACAGCCAGAACTTCCGTGTCGGCGAATTTTGTTACGTGGTCGGTCTCACTTAGTGCGTGCTCTGCCACGTCCGATTTCTCCACCTGCTCCAACCTGCAATGTCGCTTATGTTCTTTGATCCTGGTATTGATTGATAATCCAGTCATTCCGACATAAACTTTTCCGCATGTGCATGGTATACGCTATATTCCCGAAATTGCAAGTGGGTCCGTTTTCTCCTTTACCGATCTAACACACTCTTTGATCTTCCTTGTCGGTTTGAAAATCGTCCTTACGCCATGTTTGCGCAATATACGGCTGATTCTGTCCGTCACTCTGGGAATGTATGGCAGAAAGGCCGTACTCGACATTTCTTTTTCTGATTCCTCACTTCGCTGAGTGTTTGTCCCTGTTACACTTCTAATATAATTTGTGGAGTACCCATTGCTCCTCAGAACACTTTCCAGGTGTTGCATTCCGCGTCTGAGGTGCTGCGGCTCACATATTCGTCCTGCTCGCGTTACGAGCGTATTAACTATGCCTCTTTTCTGGCTCGGTTGGTGGTTTGACAGTTTGTGCAGGTATCGGTCCGTGTGTGTCGGTTTTCGATTGACGCTGTGTCCCAGGTTTTCGCCATCCCTTGTGACCAGCACATCTAAAAATGGCAAGTTTTTTTTCCTTTTCTACTTCCATAGTAAATTTTATGTTGGCATGGAGGCTGTTGAAGTGTCTTTAGAAGTCACCGACCTGTTCTTCACCATGGCTCCACACAACGAAAGTATCAAAAAATGGTTCAAATGGCTCTGAGCACTATGGGGCTTAACTTCTGAGGTCATCAGTCCCCTAGAACTTAGAACTACTTAAACCTAACTACGCTAAGGACATCACACAGCCGGCCGCCGTGGCCGTGCGGTTCTAGGCACTTCGGTCCGGAACGGCGTGACTGCTACGGTCGCAGGTTCGAATCCTGCCTCGGGCATGGATGTGTGTGATGTCCTTAGGTTAGTTAGGTTTAAGTAGTTCTAAGTTCTAGGGGACTGATGACCTCAGATGTTAAGTCCCATAGTGCTCAGAGCCATTTGAATCATTTGACACCACACACATCCATGCCCGAGGCAGGATTCGAACCTGCGATCGTAGCGGTCGCGCGGTTCCAGACTGTAGCGCCTAGAACCGCTCGGCCACTCCGGCCGGCAACGAAAGTATCATCGACGTATCTGTACCACACCTCAGGTTTCCAAGTCTCCAAGTATAGTCCCTGTGCTTCGAATTGTTCCATGAAGAAGCTGGCCACCACTGGACTAAGAGGACTACCCATGGCGACGCCTTCCAGCTGTTCGTAGAAATCGCCATTCCACGTGAAATAGCTAGTGGTGAGATATGCATAGAAGAGCTTTGTGATGTCTTGCGGGGAAATGGAACCGATGTGCTCCAGAGGGTCACTGAGTGGCCCTTTCGTAAACAAAGAAACAACATGAAAGCTCTCCAGGATGTCGTTTGGTGCAAGTTTCAGTTTCTTCAACTTCTCAATGAAATGTCCTGAGTCCATTATGTATGTGTCGGTCTTCCCCAAGTGTGGCTGGAGGAGAGAGGCCAGTTTATACGTCGCTGATCCATGAGCGCTAACAATCGGTCTCAGTGGAACGTTGTTCTTATAGATCTTGGGTAATCCATACAGCCGAGGTGGTAGGGCTTCTGTGTTGCGCAGGTTTCTCTGTATGTCGGCCGGCAGAGAAGACTTCTTGATTAATCGATTCCTATTCCGTGTGATACGCTGCGTCGGATCTGCGCTTAGTTTTCGGTACGTCGTCGGATCTAATAGGTCTCGGATCTTTAGGTCATAATCATTTTAAATTGTTGAAAATTTTTTGTAGCTCAAAAGATTCTATTAAATAATCATTTTACATCGATGAAAATTTTTTGTAGAACAAAAAATTCTATTAACTTCTCTTGATTGTTGTTAAGTCTTGCTTCCATGCTCAAGCGCAACGCCACAAGTGCCTGTATGGTGCCTTTACCATTTCTAAAGTCAAGTTGTTCGTCACCTGACAGATCTTCAGTTTCTTTTCCATTCTTCTGTATATTATTCTTCTCAATAACTTCAGTGTAAGAGCTGTTAAGATGGTTTGCGATAGTTCTTACGCTTGTCTACCCTTGTTCGGGATTGTGTAGCTGATATTTCACCGAAAGTCTCTTACCTTTGCGTTTAACAGTGGAATTCCTCTTGCACTCTTTGTGTTGATGCCCTTACTTTTAATATCACCTGTAACTGTTTTGACTTTTCTATATAACGAATCAGTCCTTCCGATGACCATTTGTTTTTTTACTCCTGCTACCGTTATGCTTTAGGTTACCTACAATCTCACTTTATTTTATTTTCTTGTATAATGACTTACAATGCTACATTCCTGCCTTTTCCTGATCAATTGAAGTATTCCGTCTGTTGCCCAAAGTTTCTTCGCAGTTAGCATCGTTTTACTAATTCTGTTTTTGCTTATTTTTGAAGATGTGCTTTTACTGGGCAGAATGACACAATTTCAGATGTATCCTGTCGAATGGTGTACAAAAATGTAGGAAAAATCACGCACCCACATTTCGATTTAAATAAATTGGCATTTGACCATTATCGGACTGCTGTACTCCCACTATCAATGGGGGACTGGAATTGTCGGTTCCCACTGTGTTGCTACATCCTCTGCGCAAAGCATTGTGCCTGCCAGTTCAAGTAGAAGACTCGACTGTTACGTGAGTTACAACGTGTGATGAAAGTAGTCGAAGAGGGAAATAGTGGAGACTCTTTAGAGATTAACACAATGGAGACAGTATTACAGAATTTTTACGTGATTTTTGTAGTAGATAGAAACTTAAAATAACACATTTGTTGAGTGTAATATGTTGACAAAATAGAAAATAAACGCCATTTTCTACGGCTTACACATGTCAAACGCAATGCAATACACAACTAAGGAAAATCCGTTCCCAAGCACGGTATTTTGGCAATCAACAGAAAAAGTTGTGAGTCAAATAGTTTCCGAAATATGTGATAAGCTGTTTCACAGAAGGGAACATTTCACCTGATTCATAAAAATTAACGTAACTCTGGCTTCAATTAAAATTAAGAAATTATATAGCACTGCACCATATGTCACTATCTGATAGTGCACATGATTGTTTATACGAGATAAGACTTTAAAGCGATTTTCTATCGACGTGGAGAGCAGCCAGCTGTCTGCAGATAGCACTTGTCAAAAAAATTGCGTGACCTTGGCTCTAAAATGTAAGATACCAACTAATTTAAGTGAGACAGTCGTGCTCCAGTCTACGGCCAAGACCAAGAAATTTTCAGACCACGCTTGTATTGGAATGAATTACCGTCAGCCGCGAAGTATACAGTTGTTTGAGTAGATGTAGGCTATATGCCTGGCGTGTATGATCTGGAAGCATTTGGACAGAGGAGACAGCAGGCTGGGCAGCTGAGTAGTGGTGCACACAGTGCTCTGACCTGCGCGGCGTGCAGGAAGAAGAGCTGCTGCGGCGCCAGCGGCAGGTCGGGCAGCCGAGCGTCCTCCACCGGCGCCGCCTCCTGCTGCGAGCGCCACGCCTCGTACGCCACCTGCACGCCCGCCACGTCAGCCATGTTCTCGGCGCGTGTCACGTTCCAGTCGAACTGCAACACCACAGATTCACAGACTTCACTCTGCCTGTTCACTCAACTCTTACTCGGCTTTAATCAATGTACACTAGAGCTGCGAATGCATGATGAAAATTAAAAATTCTTCAACGTAAGAACCATCTACAAAACAAGCAGTAATTTACACTGTAAGCATTTTCCTGCTAGATTTTTAAGTGTTGCTATGTGTCTGTAGTTGCAGCTCAATATCAGACGACCAGAAAGAGTACATTATTATTCTAAAGGATATTGAAAATATCCTTGTACATGAATAAAGACAGAAACTAGTGCTGAATTTTAATTTATGCACCGAAAATGTCATGTACAAAACTACAGGTACACAACAAATGCTTTAAGCGCCTGCCAATGCTCAGGTACTAGATGGAGGAGGAAATGGACAGAAATTGGGGAGGAGGAAATGACCAGAGAGAGCAGCAAGTAGGAAATGGACAGAAAGTGGCGAGGAGGAAATGTACAGAGAAATGGGAGAGGAGGAAGTAGACAGAGATGGGGTAAGGAAGAAATACAGTGTGGAGAAGGAAATGTACAGAGAGATGGGAGAGGAGGAAATGGACAGAGAGGGGGAAGGTGGCACTGGACAGAAAGTGGGGGGGGAGGAGAAAATTACAGAGAGATGGGTTAGGAGGAAATGGACAGAGAGGAGGGGAAGGAGGCAATGTACAGAGAAATGGGAGAGGAGGAAACAGACAGATAGAATGGGAAGGAGGAAATGAACAGAAAGGGGGAAGGAGGAAATATACAGAGAGATGGTAGAGGAGGAAATGAACAGAGAGTGGGTAAGGAGGAAATGAACAGAATGTGGGAAAGGAAGAAATGAATAGAGAGTGGGTAACGAGGAAATGGACAGAGTGTGGGGAGGAGGAAATGGACAGATAGAGCAGAAAGGAGGAAATGGAAAGAAACTGGGTGGAGGAGGAAATGAACAGAGTGTGGGAAAGAAGGAAATGAACAGAGTGTGGGTAAGGAGGAAATGGACAGAGTGTGGTGAGGAGGAAATGGACAGAGAGATGGGAGATGAAATGGACAGATAGAGCAGAAAGGAGGAAATGGAAAGAAAGTGGGTGAAGGAGGAAATGTACAGAGAGGTGGGAGAGAAGGAATGAGACAGAGAGGGGGGAAGGAGGAAATAAATTGGGGAGGAGGAAATGTTCAGAGAGATGGGAGAGGAAACAATGGACAAAGAGTGTGGGATGGAGGAAATGGAGAGCGAGTGGGGGCAGGTGGAAATGTACAGAGAGGTGGGAGAAGAGGAAATGCACAGAGAGTGGGAAGGAGGGAATTGACAGAAAGTGGGGGAGGCATAGAGATGGGAGAGGTGGAAATGGACAGAGAAGGGGAATGGGGAAATGTACAGAAAGTGGGGGAGAAGGGTATGTACAGAGAGATGGGAGAGGAGGAAATGGACAGTGATGGGGGGGGGGGGGAGGAGGAAATGTACAGAGAGATGGGAGAGGAGGAAATGAGAGAGGGGGAAGGAGGAAATGTACAGAGAGATGGGATTCGATTTATTGGACACAGAGAGCAGGAAGGAGTATTAGACAAAGAGAGGGACAGGCGAGTTGCATCCAGCATATGTAACGTACGTTAATGACAGAGGTAGTAGAGGCTTAAGCCGCGATAGACGCTTTTAAGGACCGCTTCTTATATGTATTTGTTTCTTTTTGTCTCACTCTGTTATTTTTTGACAGACAGAATAAGAATTTTCTTCGGTAGATCGAGTATCTATGACGTACAAAAAGGACGTTGTAGTTCGAAAGAACTTTGCGAATGAACATCTTTGTAAGTAAAGCCACTTGACGTTACGTCACGCACATTTCGCCGGTTTGCACTCAGTTTTCGCTGTGGAGAATATGGTGTGAACTGTTAAATGGGGTGGGCACACCCAGCTTTGGGTGGACTCAGCAACATGCGAAGTAGCTCTGGGAATCTGTTACCATTCTGTTTCAGCTACGTATTTCGCGACGTTGCTGGGTCCTTAGTTTCTTGGTTTGTGTTGTGTGTGTGTGTGTGTGTGTGTGTGTGTGTGTACGTTTCACAAAGTATACAAGGTGGTCCATTGATAGCGACCGGGCCAAATATCTCACGAAATAAGCATCAAACGAAAAAAAAACTACAAAGAACGAAACTCGTCTACCTTGAAGGAGGAAACCAGATGGTGCTATGGTTGGCCCGCTAGACGGCGCTGCCATAGGTAAACGGATATCAACTGCGTTTTTTTAAAATAGAAACCCTCATTTTTATTACATTTTCGTGTAGTACGTAATGAAATATGAATGTTTTAGTTGGACCACTTTTTACTCTTTGTGATAGATGGCGCTGTAATAGTCACAAACGTATAAGTACGTGGTATCACGTTAACATTCCGCCAGTGCGGACGGCATTTGCTTCGTGATACATTACCCGTGTTAAAATGGACCGTTTAACAATTGCGGAAAAGGTCGATATCGTGTTGATGTATGGCTACTGTGATCAAAATGCCCAACGGGCGTGTGCTATGTATGCTGCTCGGTATCCTGGACGACATCATCCAAGTGTCCGGACTGTTCGCCGGATAGTTATGTTATTTAAGGAAACAGGAAGTGTTCAGCCACATGCGAAACGTCAACCACGACCTGCAACAAATTATGATGCCCAAGCAGGTGTTTTAGCTGCTGTCGCGGCTAACCCGCACATCAGTAGCAGACAAATTGCGCGAGAATCGGGAATCTCAAAAACGTCGGTGTTGAGAATGCTACATCGATTGCACCTGTACCATATTTCTATGCACCAGGAATTGCATGGCGTCGTGTACAGTTCTGCCACTGGGCACAAGAGAAATTACTGTACGATGACAGATTTTTTGCACGCGTTCTATTTAGCGACGAAGCGTCATTCACCAACAGCGGTAACGTAAACCGGCATAATATGCACTATTGGGAAACGGAAAATCCACGATGGCTGCGACAAGTGGAGCATCAGCGACCTTGGCGGGTTAATGTATGTTGCGGCATTATGGGAGGAAGGATAATTGGCCTCCATTTTATCGATAGCAATCTAAATGGTGTAATGTATGCTGTTTTCCTAAGTAATGTTCTACCTATGTTACTACAAGATGTTTCACTGCATGACAGAATGGCGATGTAGGAGGAGGAGGATATTGGTGTTTAACGTCCCGTCGACAACGAGGTCATTAGAGACGGAGCACAAGCTCGGATTAGGGAAGAATGGGAAAGGAAGTCGGCCGTGCCCTTTCAAAGGAACCATCCCGGCATTTGCCTGGAGTGATCTAGGGAAATCACGGAAAACCTAAATCAGGATGGCCGGACGCGGGATTGAACCGTCGTCCCCCCGAATGCGAGTCCAGTGTGCTAACCACTGCGCCACCTCGCTCGGTGAAGGGCGATGTACTTCCAACATGACGGATGTCCGGCACATAGCTCGCGAGCGGTTGAGGCGGTACTGAATAACACATCTCATGACAGGTGGATTGGTCGTCGAAGCAAAATACCATGGCCCGCAAGTTCACCTGATCTGACGTGCCCGGATTTCTTTCTGTGGGGAAAGTTGAAGGATGTTTGCTATCGTGATCCACCGACAACGCCTGACAACATGCATCAGCGCATTGTCAATGGATGTGCGAACATTACGGAAGGCGAATTACTCGCTCTTGAGAATGTCGTTATACGTATTGAGAAATGCATTGAGGTTGACGGACATCATTTTTAGCATTTATTGCATTGATGTGGCATTTACAGGTAATCACGCTGTAACAGCATGCGTTCTCAGAAATGATAAGTTCACAAAGGTACATGTATCACATTGGAACAACCGAAATAAAATATTCAAAAGTACCTATGTTCTGTATTTTAATTTAAAAAACCTACCTGTTACCAACTGTTCGTCTGAAATTGTGAGCCATATGTTTGTGACTATTACAGCGCCATCTATCACAAAGCGATAAAAGTGGTCCAACTAAAACATTCATATTTCTTTACGTACTACACGATTATGTAATAAAAAATGGGGTTCCTATTTAAATAAACGCAGTTGATACCCGTTTGACCTATGGCAGTGCCATATAGCACCATCTGGTTTCCCCCTTCAAGCTAGACGAGTTTTGTTCTTTGTAGTTTTTTCGTTTGACGCTTATTTCGTGAGATATTTGGCCCGGTCGCGATCAATGGACCACCCTGTAGAATGATTCTGACTTAGAGACGGCGGTCAGAACAACAAGATCCTTCGTGAAAATCGTGGAGACACACTGTATTTTCTGATAGAATTTATAGCTCACGAGTTTTAGTTTTCTCTGACTTATTCATCTGTGGAAAAAATGTATCTGAGCGTCAGCTCTATCTGTTATGCACGTGGCTGTCAGAGTATTGTCGTACCTTCAATTTCGAACCTTCAGTTGCTATCAATGAATAATAGCCTGCTTATAAATCTTACATTGTGTGTTTATGTTGCCTAATCCTGTCACGTGGGTTTCCCGCCGATTAGCATAATTCTACCTTTTACGTGCCAATCTCATTAATGCTAAAAGAAAAAATTCTTTTACGTAACCACATGACAGAAATACACCCTTGTGCAGCTGAAGCCTTAAAACAACAGCAGTGTAGCCCATTATTATTATCATCTTAAATAATGCCTTTATGATACTTTACTCATTAGATGGGGTTTAACGTAACCAGAAATGGATAGGAATTTAAAGTTTTTCCATCGTTGAATGTTCAATTAATACCAATGTCTTCAGAAAATTAATAGCTACCTTCTTAAGCATAACAAGTGTTATCTGGTGGAAACCAATGTAAACGCACGCGCTTACTGGTGTGATCCGCTGTAGTGTCTCATGGCTGTAGACCCACAACGGTGCATTTGTAACCAATGGTTACCAGAAAAAGTTTGTTCGATTCAATGCGCGCTCCTCTGCTCTGACCATACCATCAGGTCGTTTTTCTGTACCCTGTACACACAAAATTTCATGCCTCTCGTATTTAATTTTAGCTACAGCCACAACACATTACACCTTTCTCAACTCCGAATCTGCATGCAAACTCCGCAGTCTGCCATATCTTGCATGGTAGAGAGTACCTTATGCTATTACTAGTCATTTCATTTGCTGTTCCCCTAGCATATACTATGATGGGAAAACGACTGTGTATATGCTTCCGTGCTGCTGCACTGTGCTCTCTTGTAGGGTACACTGCAGCAATGAGATTCGCTGGCCCCCAGCGATCAGCAACACTTAACACATGTAAACGTTATATCAGTTGTACTAACGTGGATACGACTAACAGATCAACCTAGTGACAGTTTGAACTTCATACTGCTTACTACAGATTCAGTTAAATACAATACTTGACTCTAGTTTAGAAGGGGTCTGACGTATGAGAGGTGTCACTCTAAATTAAAATCCTAATCAGGGTGATAAAAACATCCATGAACTTCTTCTTAGACCAGTCGCAAAGTAATGAACGAGTAAACATGGAAGACAGTTGGCAGGGCGTGTCCACTGGCGTCCCGGAAATGCACCCGCCGATTGACTCTCCATTCGATTCTGTCTGTCGGGCCTTGCTGCCCACACAAATACACGGCAGGCAGAATGGCAGCAAGAAACGCTCTATTCCCGCCAAAGAGACGGTCGATGCAAAGTAGGGCGGCCCACGTGTCGCCCGTAGTGGGCCAAACCGCGATTACGTCGCCTCGCTGATTAACGCCTGCTATGCAGGCAACCCCAAGAGACACTGCTGTATTGTGTGGAGCCTGTATGTCCCGGGAGATGAGCCCATCCGCGCTCAAATTTCCTTCTACACTCCTGGAAATGGAAAAAAGAACACATTGACACCGGTGTGTCAGACCCACCATACTTGCTTCGCACACTTCGAGAGGGCTGTACAAGCAATGATCACACGCACGGCACAGCGGACACACCAGGAACCGCGGTGTTGGCCGTCGAATGGCGCTAGCTGTGCAGCATTTGTGCACCGCCGCCGTCAGTGTCAGCCAGTTTGCCGTGGCATACGGAGCTCCATCGCAGTCTTTAACACTGGTAGCATGCCGCGACAGCGTGGACGTGAACCGTATGTGCAGTTGACGGACTTTGAGCGAGGGCGTATAGTGGGCATGCGGGAGGCCGGGTGGACGTACCGCCGAATTGCTCAACACGTGGGGCGTGAGGTCTCCACAGTACATCGATGTTGTCGCCAGTGGTCGGCGGAAGGTGCACGTGCCCGTCGACCTGGGACCGGACCGCAGCGACGCACGGATGCACGCCAAGACCGTAGGATCCTACGCAGTTCCGTAGGGGACCGCACCGCCACTTCCCAGCAAATTAGGGACACTGTTGCTCCTGGGGTATCGGCGAGGACCATTCGCAACCGTCTCCATGAAGCTGGGCTACGGTCCCGAACACCGTTAGGCCGTCTTCCGCTCACGCCCCAACATCGTGCAGCCCGCCTCCAGTGGTGTCGCGACAGGCGTGAATGGAGGGACGGATGGAGACGTGTCGTCTTCAGCGATGAGAGTCGCTTCTGCCTTGGTGCCAATGATGGTCGTATGCGTGTTTGGCGCCGTGCAGGTGAGCGCCACAATCAGGACTGCATACGACCGAGGCACACAGGGCCAACACCCGGCATCATGGTGTGGGGAGCGATCTCCTACACTGGCCGTACACCACTGGTGATCGTCGAGGGGACACTGAATAGTGCACGGTACATCCAAACCGTCATCGAACCCATCGTTCTACCATTCCTAGACCGGCAAGGGAACTTGCTGTTCCAACAGGACAATGCACGTCCGCATGTATCCCGTGCCACCCAACGTGCTCTAGAAGGTGTAAGTCAACTACCCTGGCCAGCAAGATCTCCGGATCTGTCCCCCATTGAGCATGTTTGGGACTGGATTAAGCGTCGTCTCACGCGGTCTGCACGTCCAGCACGAACACTGGTCCAACTGAGGCGCCAGGTGGAAATGGCATGGCAAGCCGTTCCACAGGACTACATCCAGCATCTCTACGATCGTCTCCATGGGAGAATAGCAGCCTGCATTGCTGCGAAAGGTGGATATACACTGTACTAGTGCCAACATTGTGCATGCTCTGTTGCCTGTGTCTATGTGCCTGTGGTTCTGTCGGTGTAATCATGTGATGTATCTGACCCCAGGAATGTGTCAATAAAGTTTCCCCTTCTTGGGACAATGAATTCACGGTGTTCTTATTTCAATTTCCAGGAGTGTATCTTGTCTTTGCAGACTTAAGCGAGATGTATTTTGGTGGCTAAAGTCTTTCTTAAATAACGAGTGTCTAAACAATAATGTTTCGCGAAAATGTCTCCTTCCCTCGAGGTGCTCCCATTTGAGTTCACTCAACATTTCCGTAACACTCGCGCATTGTGCGAAGCATATGGTAACAAATCTAGTAGCACACCTCTGCATTGCTTCGACATCTTCGTTTCATCCGACGTGGTCAGGATCCGAAAAACGCGAGCGGCACTCAAGGACAGGTTGCACAAATATTCTGTATGTGGTCTCTTTTATAGATAAGGTACCCATTTCCCAGAATTCTCGAAAGAAACTGTTGCTTTCCCTACAACCGACGTTATGCACTTATCTCATTTCATGTCTCTTTCAGAGAGTACGCCTAGACTGTAACCGAAGTTTCTGGTCAGGCAGCACATCACTATTACTGTATTCGATAACTATAGGATTGTTTTTCCTAGTTATCTGCATTAATATACATATTTCCACGTTTATAGCAACCTCCATTCGTCATACAAAATAGAAATTCCATCCAAGTCGTCCTGTATGCTCCTACAGTCACTCAACGACAGTTTTCCTGTATGCTACAGCGTCATCAGCAAAACGGCGCTGACTGCTGCTCACATTTTTCTTCATATCGTTTGTGTATACAGGGAACAAGAGTGGTCGTACCACACTTTCCTGTGGCACATATGACGATATCCTTCTCTGAAACGATCGCACAATGTTCACGAAACGTAGTGAGTTCTATTACTTAACATTTCCTTCTCAAACTATAAAAAATGCACTAAGGAATTTAATATTTCGGGAGAAATTACCAAAGCAAGCGTAGTGCATTGTAATACATAAATATATTTTTGTTTATGTACAAAACCCAGCTGGAACTTCTGAGTCTCGTCAGGATATATTCACCGTATCTAATCGGATTATTTAGTTACTGGTACTTAAATTAATTTACCTTAACTAAAACAAAATCAAACGAGATTGCAAACATGACAACATAATAACGTCATATTACACAATGAACAACACAGCGGTACGATAGTTTATCATTTACTGCCCTCCGTGGGGAGAGATAATGAACTACCACAGCTTAAGTGTTTCCTGTGCTAAGTAGACGGGACGCCTGTACATGAGTTCAACTTCGTGCTCTTTTATGACTCCAGACAGTTGACGGAACCTTTTAGTCATGTCAAATTCGAATTCTCACTGAGTCTCGTTTATTTATCGTAAAGTGTGTCACTTGTTATTTGTTTATGAGGTCGAAACTCCTTGGTAAGTAGCAGCTCACTTTAGATTCTTGCAGCAGTAGTTGTCATTGAGAGAGAATAGTTCGATCGACTTCCATACAATGAGTGGACATAAATATGAAAACACAGAAACACAACACATTAGCATACCCAATATGGTGTAGGAAACCTTCGTCATTCGAAACTGCTTCCACTCGTCTCGGAACGTATAAAAACAAGTCCTGTATTTTCAAGGGAATCTTGTACCACTCTTCCTGCAAAATAGTGGGAAGTTCAAGTAATGATGACGGAGGCGGATCTCTGCAAAGTAGGCGACAAAGACTCAATAGTGTTGATATCTGGTGACTGTGGTGGTCAGACTAGTTTCGGCACCACGTTTTCCTATGACAGGCTTTTGAATTTCTGAGGCTTTATTTTGGAATTCCAGCTCTCCCCGTAATTCCCGGCTTATTGAGCTCCCTTCGTGTTATTTTGATGCTAACAGCACCAGCGAGTGTGACAATCAGTTCCGCAGTCACGTATGCAGTTGTCTTATTTTTAGTCACAATCATCTTCAGTGACCATCTGCCACGATCACTTCCGTATGCATTGTGACTTAGCGAATGGTTTTCCCACTTTCCCTGTATGAGATATAAAACTTCGATACGGGGCTTCTTGAATCACTAAACACTTCCGGTACCTTGCTTACAGAAGCACACATCATACAAGCGCAAACAATTTGTTCATGTTCAAATTAATTTATATCTGACATAATGCACTACAGAGGAAGAGCGGAGATACGTCTGCATCAAGTTAGAATAGCTTTTGGGAACCTGTGACCTATCAATGACACTAATAAAGCATTGTCAGAGTGCAGTCTTTTATTTTCAATGTATACAAGACGTCGTTTTTCCGCACCAGTCTCAGGTGCTGAACATTCAGCTGTGTGTTGGATTCTAGTTGATATCCACTGAGTCAGCTCAGCCATTGTACTACAGAAGTAGTCTGTGACCCTGGCACCACGGTGGACTGCCAGCGAGCAGGTGCAGCCGTTCCCAGAGGTAAGTGGTTCCCGTGCTGGCTGATAGAGCGTAGTCGTGTGGTCAAAGGTTCCAGAAGATGCCTGAGAGTTGAACAGGAACATGGACCATAGCAGGCTCTGCTGCTGCACTTTGTATTAAAGCCTGGTACCGGCAGTGCTCTGGTACCGGCAAGCAGTGTGAACTTCATCTTGAGTACATCTTCGGCTGGTTCACACTCTATGCTGGAGCATCTAGGACATAGATTTCTACAGTATCGTAACCATGGAATTGAGTGCTATTGCTGTGAATGCCATCAATACTAATGATCGATTCTTGATGAGAGCTGGACAGCTGGAGTATTTAACAGGAGCTAGTGTGAAGCTAAGACACAAGGTTCGGTTTATAATGATCTCATATCTCCTCCATATTCTGCAACATTTACCTAACAGGCTGCTAACTGCTGTGTCAGTACCTCTCTATGTGCTCTTATGAAAGAGATAGTTTCTTGCATCATGTCTCAGGAGCCATTGAATATACTTGCCTCGCTGCCTTTGCTTTTCTATCACAGTCTTCTTTCCGCTGAATGTATATCTTCATTCTACAGATGGTGTCATAAGGTGTCAAAGACCTGACTCACTTGAGACATATTGGCTCGCTTCCTATTTCCACCTCTGTCTCTGGCGTAACTCGAGTTTGCCTGTAGCACTTCGAATTTTTTTTTCTAATATATACTCTTTACTATTCTGTGCCATAACCAACAATCTGCCCACGTTCTAATTCAGGTCAGAATTACCGCACTCACAATTTCACGGAACACTGTTCTAGCCATGATTGACATTTGCGGTGCATTGAGGATACTGCACAGGTGCCGTTCATAGTCAAATACAACAGTGCAACCTGTAGGCTTGGCTGGCGTCTACATCCATGTTCAAGCATGCATTTCTCACAGTGTTTCCACATTTTTAACCAACCCTGTTGGTCAGTAAGCCCATTATCCTTTCAGAGCTGAGTGAGTGAGAGAGAGAGAGAGAGTGAGAGAGAGAGAGAGAGAGAGAGAGAGAGAGAGAGAGAGAGAGAGAGGGAGAGTGAGGGAGAGAGAGGGAGAGAGAGAGAGAGACAGAGGTAGATAGGGATATAGACAGACAGACAGAGACAGAGAGGCAGATAGTCAGAGAAAGAGAGAGACAGAGAGAAAGTGTGTGTGTGTGTGTGTGTGTGTGTGTGTGTGTGTGTGTGTGTGTGTGTGTGTGAGAGAGAGAGAGAGAGAGAGAGAGGGAGAGAGAGGGAGAGAGGGGGGGGGAATAAGGAGAGAGATAGAGGTAGAGGTACACAGAGACAGAGAGAGACGAAGAGACAGACTTGCCTGGACTGCCACGCTGGCGCCCAGGAAGGGCACGGAGCGCATGAAGGTGGCGTGGTACTGCCTGGCGAGGCAGTCGAGGCGCGCCTCGAAGCGCAGGCGCGCCGCGGGCGTGAGCCAGGCGTGCGGCTGTCCGCCGGGCCCGCGCTCCACGCCGGCAGAGTCGAGCGCGTGCAGCAGCTCGTGCGCCAGCGCCGTGCCCAGCGCGCCCAGCGGCACGTAGCGGGGAACGTCGGAGCGCAGGTACGGCTGCGCCAGCAGCGCCAGCGGAACCACTGCACACAGTAGCTGGTCAACAATATCCCGACATCACTCTCAATTACCGACTTAAACAATAAATGTCACGAGAGGCAGACCCGCCAGTATGAAACGTAGTATTGTGTTGTCAGTACACGTGCAATAACGGAAGAATAGGGTCTGTCACGAGGGCTCACTGACTTCGGACTTTGTCTAATCATTGGGTGTCACCTGAGTAGCAAATCCATCGGAAACATTTCTACCCTTCTAAAGCTGTCTAAGTTCACTGTTGGTGACAGCACAGACAATTTTTCCAGACAGGTTAAAATACGCAATTGTTAAACTACTTCGCAAGAAAGGTGATGAGACAGACTTAAATAATTATCATCCAGTTTCCTTGCTGACATCGTTTTCGAAAATATTCGAAAAAGTAATGCGAACTTAAATGGAAACAATTTCTTTGGCATATCACAGTTTGGATTCCAGAAAGGTTGTTCGACTGAGAAAGTTATTTTACATTCACTTATCAAATAGTACAATCCATAAATAATAATATATTGCCAATTGATATTTTTTGTGATCTTTCCAATGCGTTTGATCCTGTAGATCATGTTACTTTCTTAGAAAAACTCAAGTTTTATGGAATTGATGGCTTCATGCACAGCTGTTTTGAACCACACTTATCAAATACAATGCAAAAGGCTTTCGTGAGTAACTCAGACACTGTCGTAAAAGTAAAAAACATTACGGTGAATGGGGGCAAAAAGAAATCACAGAAGTAGTCCCACAGAGTTCAAGTTTTGGTCCACTTCTGTTCCTTATTTATGTGTCTATATAACCATTCAACAAACAAAATGGTTCAATTGGCTCTGAGCACTATGGGACTTAACTGCTGTGGTATCAGACCCCTAGAACTTAGAACTACTTCAACCTAACTCACCTAAGGACATCACAAACACCCATGCCCGAGGCAGGATTCGAACCTGGAATTTTGAAAAAAAAGAAAACACGGCATTCAGTTCTATGCATTAAACAGAATCATATCAACAAGTGATGTAGTGCATGAGCATGAGTCAGTAAATAGGATAGAATGCTCAAATTTCTTGATTTAAATACTGATGAAAACTTGAAGTGAAAGAAATACATTACTGAGCTTGTCGAATACGTATCAACCTCCTGACCGATTTCGCAATTGCCACTCACTGTTGTTTTAAGGAATAATTTTCTGGAGTAACTCATCACTTAGAAAGTGTATTGGTTGGACAAAAGCAAGCAGTAAGAATAATATGGGCTCTTCACCCACGAGCAACATAAAGCTGCCTCGTTGCCTCTTCAAGGAGCTAGGCATTTTAACTGCGCCATCACAGTGCATCTATTCTCTAACAAAGTACGTAATAAAGTACATCACAATTCAAGAAGAATACTGATGCCAATACCTATAACACTCGAGGAAAAGATGACTTTCATTACCCATTGTTAAAGGTCTCAATGGCTTAGAAAAAGAGTATAATATCCAGCAACAAAAACTATTGATCATTTGCCCAATAACATGTCTGACAGGTAGCGAAGCAATTTTTAAATCTAAGTTAAAATCATTTCTCCTGGCTCACTTCTATTTCATTGACGAAGTTCTACTGGTAACCCGTAAAAAGTAAAATGTGTTGCATGAATAGGATTAAAAAAATAACGTGTTCATTAATGTTGTCACAAGTCATAAACTGACTCGTTCCACATCATTTAGATAAAAGGATTGTTCAGATTCTGTGGATCATGTGCCTAACTAATTGGAAATGCATAAGAACAGCACTGTTAAATCAACACAAGGCACACATCACGTACTGAGCGACCGGGACCTCAAGCGTTGCGGAGGATGATTTTAAGAGAATCTCATGAAATCAGCGGATGGAATCACTCATGAGTTCCAGTGTGCTACCGGCAGTCCAGCTAGCACAATGACTGCACGTAGTTAGGGAAAAAAGGAAAAGGACGAGTACAGTGGTTCTAATGAACCACACAGTTCTGTAGTGAGTGCTGAGCGATACTTGTACTGTTGAAATCCGATGGGAAGGTTTGGGTTTGACGAAACCTGGAGAACGTTGCCTTGCATCACATGTGGTGCCAACAGTGAAGTACGTACGAGGGGTGTTAGGGCATGTGTATGTTTTTCGTGGTTAGTGTTTTGTCTCGTTATTGCACTTAAGAAAACGGCGGATGTGTAAGAACATGAACATATTTTACAGTATCGTGTGTGGCGAACAGTGGAGGAACAGTTCGGAGACAATGATGGTTTGTATCACCACGATAATGCATCCTGTCATAAAAGGGCACCTGTGAGATAATGGTTTGCCGACAATAAGATTCGTCAAAAGGACGCAACAGAATATACTTTGAGTGAGTTAGAACGTCCAGACTCCGCCGTGCAAGATCGCTGCCTTTATGATTTCCGCGCTTGTGGAAGAATAGGTTGCTATTCCTCATTAAAAGTGTCCCCACATGAATTCAAGCCGTCATAAAGATAAGGATGGACACACGACTTATTAATGTCTACTAATAAGTGTCCGAATACTTTCGATAATGCCGCGTATATTATGTGAAGACGTCTGTGTCGCTCCCGGAAGTCAGTGATGTAGCGAAGAGCAGACGCTTCAGTTCATGTGTTCTCGTACAACCTATACTTGTGTGTACTCGACAAATTACCATATGGTATGTACATATAGTAATAAAATCACATCTCCCTTTCTATATTCCATTCACTGATAGTATACTGGAGGAAGGATTTTTGTAATCCTCTATATTAGAAGATTTTGTTTAATTTTACCAGCGTGGTCCCAGTATGAATTGTATGGTGGAGGAGATACTGCAGTTGTCTATTCGTAATGACACCTGAGGGTCTGGAAATCTGAGTATGGCTACGTTCACTCTTTGGCGTATAATTGGGCCCTCAGCATCAGATTCTCAAATTCACAAGCCCCATAAATATCCTTAGCATATTACTGACATTTCGTCCTCCAAGCCTAACGGCTTATTTAACTGCAACAGTGATCTCCACTCTTTTACAGCTCTTTTGTCTGATATTAAAAGTTTCAATAAAAAACAACATCATTACTCAATATTTATTATTATTAGCCTCTGCCACAAATAAAAATATGTATCTCCCACACTTGTATTTGGCCACCATCAGTGTTGACAGCATACTGTTTCCGATAGACGAAAATGCAGTGCCGTTTGCAGTGAGACACGGCGTGGCTGCCATCATTCTGCCGGTAACAGCTCACCTCTTGCTGAGGCGGCATCTTTTGTAACCGCGGCTCTTGAATTACCGATAGCGTCCACGAACTCAAAGGTCAGTATTACATAAGAAACCTTTTGAGTCAAACAAACTTTTATGCCATTTTAAACTACTCTGAAGGCAAACTTTAAGCAACATTTAGTGCATCGAAACAAATTTAGAGGGTTTGACTGGAAATCGTGTTGGCAAAGAGATAGAAGCGTTAAAAGCACACCGAAACTAAAGTCACTGTATAAATGTCAAAACAAAGATTGAATCGCATGTCGATGGTAGTTATGTATATCGAATGATTGCATTTGATTGTTGTAATAAGAATCTGGAATAAGATTTCATCTAGCCAAAGTATCTTAAACTTCTGTTTAAATTCTTGCATACCAAGACAAACGTGTCTGAGTAGTTCATTAACCGTCACAACATAGCGCATTTTGTAGAAGGAAGTCTACTGGTACTTCCAGACGGATTGAAACTGTTGCCAGAATGGACTTGTAGCTCGTACCTCTGCCTTTCGCGGAAATTGGCTGTACGGTGATTCAGCTCGGCTCATAGGCCTAATCTGTAATTTAGTCTCATATGATGCTTTCCTCCTGCATATCCTTTGCCCCAACAGCGCTAGTGCAGCAGAAGACTCTATCCTTGAAATGCAGCTGAGAGGGACTGACTGGTTAGCTTTCTAGAGAATCTCGTTAGAAGACTATCGCAGACGGCTGCTTCTGCTTCTAGTCATCACATGTACTTACCAATGCTGTTGAGTGTCTTCTCGTAGAAAGCGTTCACCACGAAAGGATACGCCCAGCTGGAAAGGAATAAAGATAGCTATTGCAGTTAAATAATGTTTTTAAAAAGTGAAGATACCAAGATTTATAGCGAAACTAGTATTAATTGTACAGTCTAGTGAAATATAAATGCACAAATCTGACTTTTGAAAAAGATAAGTATTCTAATCAGAACTAGTAAAAAAGCTTTTATTTCTTAGCGAACTGGTTTTCGTCTGTAGCATGATTTTGTGCAGGTATTAGGACAAATCTGCTTGATCCTTGATCGATATACAGTCATGCAAGCATATTAAAGTACTTATGCTTGAGTATGTGTACCGACAATGTGCAGGATCGTACAAGCAATCGTCAGTAGTGACACACTGCTCGTAGCGGTCTTCTGTCGAGCGAAATGAACAAAATTAACAGCAAACTGCGGAAAATTGCGGAAGGAAGCCTTGTTTCAGCAGCATTAAATAGAAATAAATTAGAAAATAGATTAAGGAAAGGCAAACCACGTTTCTAGCATTTGTAGACATAGAGAAGGCTTTTGACAATGTTGACTCGAATACCCTCTTTCAAATTCTGAAGGTGGCAGCACTGTCATCGATAGTATTTCCATTGCCGTCGCGCAGAGAAGGCACTGATTATGTGTTGCCACTAGCAAACTTTACATACGATCCGAATCTCTATGGATCTACTGCCAGGTTTTGAGACAATGAGCAGCCGATTGTTTGGAAATGAACTTACATATGAGAGCCAGCGCGGACGCGCTCATCGTCTTGAAAAATAAAAATTTAGTGTTATTGAACCAGCTAAGGATAAAAACAGATCTCCAAAGCATCTAGATGTGTGATACCTGTACAGCCGTCGGCACACGGGCCGTGCCGTCGCGCCAACGTTGAGCGTGCCGAGTTCAACGAGCTTCTGAACGCTAAGAAACGATGCGACTTGTGTGTACGGTACGTGTGCCTCAACGTGGTTACGCCATCACAGCCCAAGCCAACGGCAGTTGTCGGCTGTATCTGGCTCGCAAATCACACTGTTTAATAAATGGACGGGCGTCAAATTTCTCCATTAGCTTCTTTAATATGCACATTTCTTCCCTTGACCATGTGCTAGTCACGTAGCTCTGTCTGTAGTATACATAAAAGAGAATTGGAATATCCGTGAACGCGGTACAAGGCAAAAGGGAAAGTACCATATCCAGTCAATAAGTATGGCAGCGTATAAATGTTCCATTGCAAATGATGCTATACGAAGATAAAAATGATTTCATTACTCTCACTTTTTACTAAAGCCGTAACGTCATTCTTACATGATCACTGTTCCTATTCAGCAGCAGAATCGGAATACAGAATGTGAAACAAGAAAGTGTAAAATATAACACTGTAAGTAATGAAAGATGGCTTTTAGTCAAGCCAATAGAACAAACTCACTGCTCGAAAAGAGTGCACTTCCATTTACGGAACATGGAATATTACAGAATATTCTCCTATTAAACTAATAAGGAAGTATGAAAGTATGCTAGAAAACTCAAAGGATAGTAAAAAGGAAAAAAGAAAAAAAAATTCGGAACCAGTGGGACTTGAGCCAGCAACACACCACTATCGGATTACTAATCTATGTTTCTACTCATATTAAATGACATTTAATTGTAACGAATTGTACCAAAAACTATGCATTTTTGATGGGTCCCCAATATTACGTTTCCTTGAAACGACATACTTTCATAACATGCAAGTTACAATAATTCTTTAACCGCTAATATAACATTTCCCGTCATTTCCTTTGAGATCCAAAATGTTGTGTAGTGCCCCTGCACTGAAGAGAAATGGCGTGATCTGATGTGGTGGCGTTCATCCATCTCATTGTGTTGCGTACGACGTCTTAAACAATGGTAAGGATAGTTAGGTTACAGAGAGGTGCGGCAATTGTCATGGTAGGAAAGCTGGACGAGAGTGGTCGTTCTATATAGCGGCGGCAGAGGTCTTTCATGGTACCAAGAGGCTGGAGGTGTGGCTGGTCGGGCGTGCTTCATTGGGACCGTCGGATCCCAAAGACCGCTATCGGCATTGAACTTAAAATTGCAGTGCCGTTGCCAGCTGTGATACGTTGTTATTGCTAAGTGCTACCACTCATTGGTCCATGATTAAATGCATGTTCAGAATATCTGACATGCTAGATATTGCCCTGCATATTTGGAAAGGTTCGCCAGCGTGCTTTTTCGACGCTATGATGACAGAAACTCGGTACGCTCAATGTTCCAATGCATGGTGCACGTGCCGACAGCTTAACTGCCTTTTATGTCTTTTATGCAGAAAAGAACGATGCGTTAGCATTTTATCGACTAATAGTGTAAAACACACGAAGCTCTAGGGAATATTCCTGGTACCAGACTTTGGTATGTGGCTGCTAAGTCCCACATATTCTTAGTTTCTGACTGCTCGTGTTTAGACTAAAATGCAACATTGTGTTACCATTGCACACTAAAGCAAGAAGGAATTATTATCTTTCATCGCTAAACCGAGAATCAACTCACAAAACGCTATACGTAGATGTTTTAACACCACTGTGATAGTGTTGTAGCAGTAACATCATGTATGGCTTGAAACAAAAAAAAGTCACCGTAAATCAAGCCAGAGCAATAACTAATTATCGGCTCGCACGAAGAGTAGACTTGCGTGTACTATGTGCACTACTCTGTTGAATGCTCTGTACGTCTTGCAAACAGTCGCAAGGGTACGACACCTGGCCATCCCCTTAGTGTCAGGAGCAGTTGTTAGATCGGTTACTGCTGCTACAATGTCAGGTTATCAAGATTTAAGTGAGTTTGAACGTGGTGTTATAGTCGGTGCACGAGGGATGGGACACAGCATCTCCGAGTTAGCGATGAATTAGAGATTTTCCCGTACGATCATTTCACAAGTGTGCCGAGAAAATCAGGAATCCGGTGAAGCTGGTTGAGGCTGTGCAATGGTGTGGGTGTTTGCAGTTGGAATGATACGCGACCCCTGATGCGTCTAGATACGAATCTGACAGGTGACACGTACGTAAGCGTCCTGTCTTCTCACCTGCATCCATTCACCTCCATTGTGCATTCCGACGGACTTGAGTAATTCCAGGAGGACAATGCGACACCCCACAGAGTAGCTCCTGGAACATATCTGGGATGCCTTGCAACGTGCTGTTTAGAAGAAATCTCCATCCCCTCGTACTCTTACAGATTTATGGACAGCTCTACAGGATTGATGGTGTCAGTTTAGTCCAGCACTACTTCACATATTAGGTGAGTCCATGCCACTTCTTGTTGCGGCATTTCTGCGTGCTTGTGGGGGGCCCTACACGATACTAGGTAAGTGTACCAGTTTTTTGGCTCTTCAGTGTATAAAAAACCAATGTCCTGAAACTATTGACAAATATTTTCAGCTGTATGTTGTGGAGTGCTGTACTCTCTCATAAAATCAGGGTTCAAAGATTTAGCTGATCTACGCGTGTTGAAAAGAATGCAATACGTCTTAGTTGCTTCGTTATAGCGATCTAGAGTCGATGCACGATTGCTAATGAATGACTGAGCAAGTGAGCGAGATAGCAGACTAGAGAGACTCATATCGGCTGCCATAGGAGCCCATAATTTTCAGCTGGTGCTAATGTATACTTTTAGTTGCGATTCGGATTCACTCAAAGTTCCTATCTCCACACACGCAGAACTTATAGTCTTGTGAAATAGGACGAATCTTTTTGAAATATCTCAATAAAGTAATTATAAACACCAACCATAAATTCCAATAGCCCACACGCAGCCGTATATTGAGTAAGGTAATGGACGCCACGGTGAGACGAGGCAAGCAGGTTGGTAGGAACCTGGCGGGAACTCACCGGTCGTCGTCGGCGGGCTGGCGCAGGCGCCGCGCGTGTTCGGCCCGCAGCTGGCGGTAGCGGCGCAGCACGTTGCCGAACAGGTCGTCCTGGCGCACGTCCACCTGCGCACACAGCGTCCGCCCCCCCGTCACCTCACCCGTCACTTCAACACAGGTGCTCAGATAAAAGGAATACGTGAAGTGTCATAGAGATATGATTACATATAATGGAATACAAGTCTGGCTCGGTAGTTTTAGACACACCAGGTGAAACTTCACCACATGATAATTATGCTTCTAGCAGAAAGAACTGAATTCGTTTGGTAAACAGATAACAAAGTAAATGAACCGCAATAATTAAATTATGTTTCAAAGTGATCTCGCTGAATGTCGTTAACGATTCATGTATGACACACATGGTTTACAAATACAAATCATGTGTATATATCTACCTGGAGTCCATATCAGGGATCTAAAAGCAATCGTAAAAATAGAAATACAAGGATCAATAAATAGATAGCCAAATAAATTAAAAGGATTTCTGAATGACAACTCCTACTAAATAGATGAATTATTAGAAACGAAGTAGTAACTGTTAAAAATAAAGAATGTGTAAAGAAAACTTATGTAAAAGTGACACGTTCCACAACATTAAGAAGTGTCGTATTCGTGATCTATGGAACAAGTATTACGGAAAATGTTGGTAATAGCTACACTGTGCCATTGAACAGATACAAACGAACTGTACTTTCACTTAATACAAGAGATGGTTTACTAATCTAGCTACATTAAATGCGATGTGGTCATTCTATCTCATGCTAGCTTTTCCTAAGCATACATACTATTAACTAGCTGTAATCAACGGTCTGACTATCCTACTTCTCATCTGAAATTTAAAACCTACGGGCTATAAGTCTGACTTCCCCGAAGCTGAATACAAGGTGTTAGAGGTATAGGTACAGATATTGTGATAATTGCTGCCTTTATATGTACCAGCTTCAGTGCACAAATTCTTTTTCCTCTGCATCTAACAATCACCCTGCAAACACATCACATAATTTTCTACCTTATGTTTTCGGTACGGTCGTTTTGCACCGAGAAGTAGACTACGCCTGCCAGTATAGACTATTATTTTGACTCTACGAATCCACACTTAAATACCTGACATGCTGCCCAGGGGAAGATAAACTTAAACACCTCGCTTGTACCACGCATACTAACCAACCTAAGAATACAATACTCGTTACAGCTGACATTATTAGTCTGCAAATGAAGTAAATACCGATGTAATGTTGTTCAATAAACTGTCCTCAGTTATCACTAGAAACATCTGCTCTTGTACCCATAACATCAATACGCAGGGGCAGTATTTCACATGATCAAGTCTTTATAAGTTTTCCTCAATTCCGAGTTTGTCTCTTTGCACTTTCTGCTTATTTCACAGACCCACAGTATTTGACGAGTTTACGATCGTCAATGATAATAGGCCCAGGACGGAATATAATCATGACCGATGAAACGATATGATGCAGACGATTACCAAGTTGATAGTACTGCTTCGATCAAGGTACTTTGCTGCTTCAGTCACCCGGGTGACTTGTCAGTCAGTCATTTATGAGTGTTACACAAAGTTAATTATACAACGAGATGCCAGTGTTTATTACCTTCGATTATGGATAATATGAATAGCCGAAATTTTGAACGGTACATGTCACATCTGGGAACTTTGATTAGGTAAGAATGTTGCTTGCTTTCAGTACTTACATTTCAGTGAGACTTCATCCACAGCTGAGAATCACTGGGCAGTGTGTGGCAGAGGGTACTTTTACTGTACCACACATCAAGGTTTCCCACATTCTATTCACGAGCAGACGATGGGAACAATAACTAAATATGTTCAAATGTGTGTGAAATCTTATGGGACTTACTTGCTAAGGTCATCAGTCCCTAAGCTTACACGCTACTTAACCTAAATTATCCTACGGACAAACACACACTCCCATGCCCGAGGGAGGACTCGGTCCTCCGCCGGGACCAGGAACAACAACTGCTTCACAGTCTAATATATTCGGGGTAGGTACGTAGGGACCAGAAACAACTTGTTTTCGGTGTGAAAGACGGCTCTTGAAGTTTACCAAGCATGTTATAGAGAGGTTTACGGCGTCTTTCTTCGAGTGTCTGCCAGTTAATGCTTTTTAGCATTTGTGTTACACTCTCTTGGCAGTCAAAGACGCCTCTGACAGTTCGCATCGACCTTCTATAAACACCGTCCGTCCAAAAACTTGCTGGACTGTTTTTACTCCTGGCGTTTAAGGGACGTCAGCCCAGTAACTGCCACGCGGGGTAGCCGTGCGGTCTTGGGCGCCTTGCCACGGTTCGTGCGGCGCCCCCCGTCGGAGGTTCGAGTCCTCCCTCGGGCATGGGTGTGTGTGTTGTCCTTAACGTAAGTTAGTTTAAGTTAGATTAAGTAGCGTGTAATCCTAGGACCGATGACCTCAGCAGTTTGGTCCCATTGGAATTTACCACAAATTTTCAAATTTTCCCAGTAACTTACAGTAGCAGCTTGAACTAACAACGGTAAACAATAGATGTCCTAAAGACCTGTCAGTTGTAAGCAGTTTGTGTTAAGTAGTGGACTTGCGGCCATGACGTGTCAACGTTGTTGTGTCACATCACAATGGAGTAACATCTTTAAATCAAGTGTTAAACATATTCTCCCTAAAGTTTTGAAGAAAAAGAGGCACTAATGTACATAATCCCACTTTTGCTGCTCATCTGTTAATTTTCGGTCACAAACCGAAAAGCGTGTAAGAAATTTCCATTTTACATTCATCTACATACATACTCCGCAATCCACCATACGGTGCGTGGCGGAGGGTACATCGTACCACAACTAGCATCTTCTCTCCCTGTTCCACTCCCAAACAGAACGAGGGAAAAATGACTGACTATATGCCTCTGCACGAACCCTAATCTCTCTTATCTTATCTTTGTGGTCTTCCCGCGAAATGTAAGTTGGCGGCAGTAAAATTGTACTGCAGTCAGCCTCGAATACTGGTTCTCTAAATTTCCTCAGTAGCGATTCACGAAGAGAACGCCTCCTTTCCGCTAGAGACTCCCACCCGAGTTCCTGAAGCATTTCCGTAACACTCGCGTGATGATCAAACCTACCAGTAACAAATCTAGCAGCTCGCCTCTGAATTGCTTCTATGTCCTCCCTCAATCCGACCTGATAGGGATCCCAAACGCTCGAACGGTACTCAAGAATAGGTCGTATTAGTGTTTTATAAGTGGACTCCTTTACGGATGAACAACATCTTCCCAAAATTCTACCAATGAACCGAAGACGACTATCCGCCTTCCCCACAACTGCCATTACATGCTTGTCCCACTTCACATCCCTCTGCAATATTACGCCCACGTATTTAATCGACGTGACTGTGTCAAGCGCTACACTACTAATGGACTATTCAAACATTACGGGATTCTTTTTCCTATTCATCTGCATTAATTTACATTTATCTATATTTAGAGTTAGCTACCATTCTTTACACCAATCACAAATCCTGTCCAAGTCATCTTGTATCCTCCTGCAGTCACTCAACGACGACACTTTCCCGTACACCACAGCATCATCAGCAAACAGTCGCACATTGCTATCCACCCTATCCAAAAGATCATTTATGTAGATTGAAAACAACAGCGGACATACCACACTTCCCTGGGGCACTCCAGATGATACCCTCACCTCCTATGAACACGCACCATCGAGGACAACATACTTGGTTCTATTACTTAAGAAGTGTTCGAGCCACTCATTTATTTGGGAACCAATCCCATATGCTCGTACCTTATTTAGGAGTCTGCAGTGGGGCACCGAGTCAAACGCTTTCCGGAAGTCAAGGAATATGGCATCCGTCTGATACCCATCATCCATGGTTCGCAAGATATCATGTGCAAAAAGGGTGAGTTGCGTTTCGCAGGAGCGATGCTTTCTAAAGCCGTGCTGATGCATGGACAGCAACTTCTCTGTCTCAAGGAAATTCATTATATTCGAACTGAGAATACGTTCGAGAATCCTGCAACAAACCGATGTTAAGGATATTGGTGTGTAATTTTGAGGATCCGTCCGTCTACCCTTCTTATATACAGGTGTCAGCTGCGCTTTTTTCAAGTCGCTTTGTACTTTACGATGGGCAAGAGGTTCGCGATAAATGCAAGCTAAGTAAGGAGCCAATGCAGTAGAGTACACTCTGTAAAACCGAATTGGAATCCCATCAGGACCTGGCGATTTATTTATTTTCAACCCATTCAGCTGCTCCACAACCCCAGGGATGTCTATCACTATGTCCTCCATACAGGAATCTGTACGAGACTCAAACGGTGGTATGTTTGTACGATCCGCCTGCGTGAAAGATTTCTCAAATGCTAAATTTAAAATTTCAGCTTTCGTTTTGCTGTCTTCCGTTGCCAGGCCAGACTGATTAGTGAGTGAAAAGAAATGTCATAGGCTCGACGTACTCTAAGAACTGGAGATTTTCAAGCACATTTCTAAGAAAGATGGCCCCATTCTCACTGATGATGATTATGATGTCCCATACTTCGTCGGGGACGATGCGGGAGACCCGCACCGCTCTACTAGGCAAGGTCCTGGCAGAGGTGGTTTGCCATTGCCTTCCTCCGACCGTAATGACGATGAATGATGATGACGACACAACAACACCCAGTCATATCGGGGCACGAAAAATCCCTCACCCCGCCGGGAATCGTACCCGGAACTCCGTGCGCGGGAAGCGAGAACGCTACTGCAAGACCACGAGCTGCGGACTCATTATCAATGAACAGTTACAATTACGCAACAAAAATTTTTTCAATGGTTTTAATCCACTACTCGCAGAATTTGGATTCCTCCATTTTTGCTATATTTCTCTGCCTCTAGTGCCGAAACACCACTTTCTTAGAATTTTAGATGTGTACTACTATAGTTACCTTGGTGTAGATAATTTTTGGGCTGTACAGATGTTTGAACAAATTTTCTGCATGATTGTGTCCTTAACTTGACAGAAATTTCTGTCAAGCCAAGTAATAAAATATGGGTGATAATAGTGTTTTGTATGGAATGAAAGTATCGCTCATAATATTTCAGTTATCTTCCTACCAAAACAGAACCAATGTTACTAGCATCCGCTCTTACTGAATTGCCATCATATTTACACCAGTATGGTATGCTTATTCTGCAAATAACCCAGTCCAGAAATTCTTAACCTGCGGACTAAGGTTTCGGATGGAAGGAGCGGAAACTTAAACTACAACAAACGAGTGTGAAAAACCTTTGATTCGAGTTAGTGCCGTAGGGAACTTGGTGTTCCAGCCCATAAAGCTTCACACAACAGATATGTGACACTAATTTTAAAACTTTTGATCAGAAACTGAAGTCATTTACTCTAGTAATACTAGTTATAAGGGTGAACCAGAACTCAGTGATAAAATTTCGTATGTTTTCCAGGGATATTTTTTGAGTACCTTGATATAACGGTCCCGTGGCCTGCCGTGACGCGTTACAATTTGAGATCTAACCTCATTTGTTATTGTATCCTTATAGCACTGAGAATATCTCCACAGGAGTACAAATGTCGACTGAATGCACTGTGTGTCTCATTTAGAGCCACATTTGTTCCATGGACACATGTAAGTTCAATGCTCCTCGCTTGCGTCGTGTTCGTTTTTGCGGTAGTGTTAGGTGTATCTTAACGAGGTTACACAACAATATGAGTAAACTTACTGATGAAACACTGGCCGATATGTGCCTAGTGTATAGGTTCACTGCATGCAAAGGAAGAGTGGTACAGCGACGCTATGGTAGGCTCTTCCTGTAGCAAAGCCAACCACATCACAACCAGAAAACTTTTATGTCCACTGACTCTGGCCGCGGGAGCCTATGCAATTACACATCACAGAACTTTCGCATCTGTAAATACTGTGCGAACGAGAAACTGGAGCCTTGCGTTTTAGAACGGGAGTCTGGGTGAGGCTGGTGTCCGGGTATTTCGTAGAAGCAAAGGAAATTGTGGTAACACGCAAAATAAATCATAATTACTGTGTATCGGTCCCTCATGTCAAAATGCTCAGAAAATATCCCTGAAAGACGTCCAAATCTCCGTAATGTTGCTATTTTTCTTCTCTACAGCTTAACACCGGTAGATTTCCATTCATTGTTGCTGATATACTGCTAAAAGTAGTATTCCAGTGTCGAACAGAACCTGAAGTACGCCAGATGTCTGATAACGCATCCTTACAACAGAATCCACGTCGACAGTAAAGAACTTATAAAACATGGAGAAAGTAGGCTGCGGTGCTGATGTCAGAGTTACTTATTGACGGTGTGCGAGTCGAGGTGAGGCGAGAGGCGACTCACGTCGTGGAGGAGCGCGGCCACGTACGTGTCGTTGGAGAGGCCGGGCATCGTCAGCAGGTGCGCGCGCAGGGCTGCCAACTTGGCGAGCGCCGCCTCGCGGCTGGTCGCGTCCAGCCAGGGCAGTAGCCGCACCCGCGCCTCCAGCGCAGACTTCAGTCGCTCCAGCAGTTGGCGCGCCTGTGGGCAGGCACACTCGCTCGTCACGTTCCGTCCGTTACGGAGAATGTCATGACAGAGAAACAACTGCTATTGATACACTGCTGCCTACTAAAAGCCGCGCAAAGTAGCCGCGTGGTCTCAGGCGTCTTGCCACGGTTCGCGCGGCTGCCCCCGTCGGAGGTTCGAGTCCTCCCTCGGGCATGGGTGTGTGTGTTGTCCTTAGCCTAAGTAAGATAAAGTTAGCTTAAGTAGTGTGTAAGCCTAGGGACCGATGACCTCAGCAGTTTGGTCCCATAGGAGCTTACCATCACCACCACCACCACCACCACCACCACCACCACCACGCCTATTAAAACTACGACATCAGACAGGGGAGCAATTAACTACATTTAACTTTATTGTGCGTGTGCAGTATAGTAGGCTCAATTAACGATTAAATTTATAGGTGATTTGACTGGGTACAAAAAACGAAATATAGTACCCAAAGGTACCACAAGAAAGCTCTAATCCCAATGGGCATCGAGTGAAGGTTAGCTTTGATGACACATAGAGGCACGTGTTAGCATATTTTGTGAAATTATGTGAGAAAGCCTTTTCTAATACACATAATTTTATAATACACAAAGTTTTAAAATTTATTGAAAAGTCATATTTTGGCCCAACAGCTGTATGTAACTTTATTAAAATTATCATTTCTGGTCAAATAACAGACCATTCTCATGCCTAAAAATGGCATTAATTACAGAAAAAGTGGTCATTTGTATCTATATCAAAGATGTACATTAACTGGATCAAAATTATAGAATACAAGGAAGTATCCGACTTATACATTAGGCAATTAGGCATAGCACAATACCACTCTGAGTTTGATATTTAGAGTACTAGAAAATTGGCAGATATCGACGAAATTACGGAGTTTGAAACTTATGTAGATAGGAAACTTCATCGCGAGTTTGTTTCTTTCAGCGTGGTATACGAGGATGTTTCGGAACATTAATTGAAATTTCTACGAAATAATTTGGGCGAGAGGATAAGGAATTTGAGCTGACCAGATATATGGAAGCAAAATTTGCGAAGTAATAAGGGAGATCTAAATGTCGTAGGGGTCAGTGACGTCAAATGGACAGAAAACTAGGATTTCTAGTAAGATGATTATAGGCTAATATCAACAACAGCAAAAAAATGGTATAACGGGAGTATGATTCGTTATGAATAGGAAGTTAGGGCAGAGAGTGTGTTACTGTGAACAGTTTAGTGATAGGGTTGTTCTTATCCAAATCGTCAGCAAACCAACAGCGACAACGATAGTTCATGTACACATGCCTACGTCGCAAGGTGAAGCTAAAGAGGTAGAGAAGGTATACGAGAATACTGAAAGAGTAATACAGTACGTAAACCGAGATGGAAAGCTAATAGTCATGGGGAACTGGAATGCAGTTGAAGGGAAAGGAATAGAAGAAAAGGTTACAGGAGACTATGAGCTAGAGACAAAGAATCAAAGAGGAGAAACACTAAATGAGTTCTGTAATAAATTTAAGCTAGTAATAGCGAATAATATGTTCAAGAATCACAAGAGGAGGAGGTATACTTGGAAATATTTCAGTTAGATTACATCATTGTCAGGCAGGGATTCCGAAATCAGATACTGGATTTTAAGGCTTACCCAGGAGCAGATACAGACTCAGATCACAATTTGATATTGATAAAGAATAGGCTGAAGTTTAAGAGGTTAGTCAGGAAGAATCACTAAGCAAACATGTAGGACACGGAAGTACTAAGGGATTACGAGATATTCTTGAAGTTCTCTAAAGCTGTAGACA
Organism: Schistocerca piceifrons; assembly: GCF_021461385.2. Classification (NCBI taxonomy): domain Eukaryota; kingdom Metazoa; phylum Arthropoda; class Insecta; order Orthoptera; family Acrididae; genus Schistocerca; species Schistocerca piceifrons. The sequence goes on from NC_060141.1 coordinate 323,989,015, forward strand.
CAGTAATTAAGAATAGCCCAGTAGGCAGTACAGTTGAAGAGGAACGGCCACGTCTAAAAAGGGTAATCACAGAAGTTGGAAAGTAAAACATAGTTACAAAGAAGGTAACTCCGAAAAAGCCATGGGTGGCAGAAGAAACACTTCAGTTGATCGAAGAAAGAAGGAAGTGCATAAATGTTCAGGGAAATCTACGAACACAGAAATACAAGCCGCTGACGAATGAAATAAATAGAAACTGCAGGGAAGCTAAGACGAAATGGCTGCATGACAAATGTCAAGAAATTGAAAAATAAATGATTGTCGGAAGGATTGGCTCAGTTCAAAAAGTGGAAACAACCTTCTGTGAAATGAGAGGCAGGAGTGGTAACAATAAGAGTGCAATGGGAGTTCCACTGTTAAATCCAGGGGAGAGAGCGCATAGGTGATAAGAGTACATCGAAGGCTTCTATGAGGGGAAGACTTTTCTGATGTGATAGAAGAAGAAACAGTACTTCATTCAAAATCAGAATTTAAGAGAGCTTTCGGGGACTTAAAATGAAATAAGAGAGAAGGGATAGACAACATTCCATCCGGATTTCTGTAATCAGTGGGGACGTGGCAACAAAACGACTATTCACGTTGGTGTGTAGAATGTGGAGTCTGGCGACATACCACCTGACTTTCGGAAAAATATAGTCCACACATTTCCAAAGACTGCAGATGTCGATAGTGCGAGAATTGTCGCTCAATCAGCTTAACAGTTCATCCACCCAAATTGCTTACAAGAATAATATACAGAAGAATGGAAAAAAATTGAGGATGTATTAGATGATGATCAGTTTGGCTTAAGAGAAGGTAAAGGAACCAGAGAGGCAATTCTAACGTTGCGGTTGATATGGAAACAAGGCTCATGAAAAATCAAGACGCGTTCACAGGATTTGTCGACCTGAAAAAAACGTTAGAGAATGTCAAATGATGCAAGATGTTCGAAATTCTGAGAAAAATAGGGGTAAGCTTCAGGGAGAGACGGGTATTATACAATGTGTACAATAGCCCGGAGGGAATAAGAAGAGCGGACGACCAAGAACGAAATGCTCCGTTTAAAAAGGGAGTAAGAAGCAACGATGGAATTAAAAGAAAAGTTTAGGAGTAAAATTAAAATTCAAGGCGAAAGTATATCAATGATACTATTCGCTGATGACATTGTTGTCCTGAGTGAAAGTGGAGAAGAATTACACTATCTGCTGAATGGAATCAACACACTAATGAGTACAAAATATGGATTGAGAGTAAATCGAAGAAAGACGAATGTAATGAGAAGCAGCAGAAACGAGAACAACGAGAAACTGAACATCAGGTTTGATGGTCACGTAGTCGATGAAGTTTAGAAATTCTACTACCTAGGCATCAAAATAAATACTGGCGGACGGACAAGGAGGACATCAAAATCAAACTAGCACTATCAAAAAGGGCATTCCTGGCTAAGACAAGTCTACTAATATCAAACATAGGCCTTAATTTGAGGAAGAAACTTCTTAGAATATATGTTTGGAGCACAACATTGCATGTTAGTGAAATATGGACTGTGGGAAAACCGGAACAGAAGAAAATCGAAGCATTTGTAATGTGCTGTGGACGAATGTAGAAAATTAGGTGGACTGATAAGGTGAGGTATGAGGAGAGGACAGGAATAGGTGGAAAACACTTACAAGAAGAAGGGACAGGATGACAGGACATCAGATGAGGCATCAGGGAATAACTTCCATGGTACTAGAGGGAACTGTAGAGGGTAAAAACAGTAGAGGAAGACAGAGATCGGAATACATCCAGCAAATAATTGAAGACGTAAGTTGCAAGTTCTATTCTGGGATGAAGACGTTGGCACACGAGAGGAATTAGTGGCACACCGCATCAAACCAGTCAGAAGGCTCATGACTCAGAAGGGGGGAGGGGGGAGGGATATATTCCTATCCTGGTAAGCCTGATTGGAGGCACTTCAGCTACGCTCGGAGGTCGCTCAGAGTTTGATTGCAAGAACTGTCAGCTAGAGCCATAACCTGTGGATGGTTGTCCCAGTTGGCTCGGACTGTAGTTAGGTAGACAGATGCCTGATCTCATCCATTGCACAGCCCGCTGCACAGTTCCTGCCTGCCGACTCCAGCTGACAGCCAGTATATCGACACACCAACTATATAGCGGCCGCTATGAAACTCCCTGATGCACTTACATAAAAGTGTGCCTGTCTACATATACACCCCGTTTGTCTCAGAATAATAAGTGAAACTCTGAAGAGCAGTCTTGTGGTTTTCACTAACGTAATATTTATACTGCTTACTTCCTTTTTCGGTTGCATTGTGCAATGGTTGTGTCACAATAAGTTTTATAAAAAGTACCTGTAATAAATCTAGCTGTGGTCCAAATAGACGGGTTTTATACAAACAAAATTATTTATATTCCATTAAGTTGTTATTAAATGCAAATGCATTAATTAAATCCATTTTATTTTGTAATTAACAAATACAGTTAATATTAATTAGCTTCCCAACATGTCACATAATTAAAATGAATTTTTTCTTATTCCAGTAACCGTCAAAATATTTCATTTCTCCAATTAAGGTCCATCTGTGTGTGAATATTCTATATATAATGTGAAAGAGATTCAATGACCAAGGTTTTAACACTGATATATCCCTGTATTTTGCACATCAAAACATCATCTGGGGAAGAGAATCTTTTTCTTCACAATGGCATGTGTCTGAGAGTAACGTCTGGAATCTTTTAAGATATTGAGGATCGAGAGTGTACAACTTGAGACGAAAACCACTACCGATTACTCAGTGCTCACTTGAATTTCTCCATGTAACCGACGGTTCCGGACGCATCAACGCCGCCACGAGGAGAAGTGGTTCAAATGGCTCTGAGCACTATGGGACTTAACTTCTGAGGTCATCAGTCCCCTAGAACTCAGAACTATTTAAACCTAACCAACCTAAGGAAATCACACACATCCATGCCCGAGGCAGGATTCGAACCTGCTACCGTAGCGGTCGCGCGGTTCTTGACTCTAGCGCCTAGAACCGCTCGGCCACACCGGCCGGTAGGAGAAGTGGCACCTGGTGCAAACTTCATATTGAGGTCGAATAAAATTCTGTGTCTGTTAAATGACGATCAGTCTGGTTTTAGGACAGATTAGGGCATCCGTCAGAAAATCTTGATTTTACACTTAATCATAGAAATAAGACTTAGGAAAACTTAAGACATTTTCATGGGCTTTGTCGTTCTAAAAAAAGCGATCGTTAAAGGAAAACGGTGCAAGACGTTTATAATCCTCTAATAAATATACATAAATTTTGGGGGAAGGAGGGACATAAACACCACATCGGAAATCGAAGTGAGAAAAATGAGAATTGGCGAACAAGAGAAAAGTGTTTGGAGGGACTCTCTGTCTTCGAAGAAACAATGACGGAAATAAAATAAATGATCAGGTATGGGATTGAAGTAGAGGCTGAAAAGATATCAAGAATAATGTTTTCTGATAATATTGCTACCCCCGTTGAAGTGGCGAAGATGTACGGGAGATGTTAAAGGAAATCACTTGTCCATTGAGCTAAGATTATAATTGATAGTAAGTGAAAGGAAGACGAAACTAATGAGAAGTGGCAAAAATCAGATTAGTAGTAAAGTTGACACAAAAGGTACCCTGGAAGAAAAATAAAGTGCAACAGATGAAGCAAGGAAAATATAAGAAGCAGATTATGTCAGGCAATGAAGCATTCCTCTCCAAAAATAAGTCTACTAGTATACAAAAAGACGCCTTATCTTGAAAAAGAAATTTCTGCGAATGTACATCTGGAAACAAGCATTGTACGGAAGTATAATAAGAAGAATGGGAAAGCCGGAACAGAAGAAAATCAAAACATTTGGGATGTAGAGTTAGAGTGATGGTGAAACTTCAGTGAGGGCTTTCTGCCCGGAATCGGCGAGGAAACGCCCGACAGGATAATGGAGCATGTTTTAAGACATTACAGAGTAACTTCCATGGTACTAAGAGCCTCAAGAGGGCAAACATTTTAGGGTAGCACAGAGAAGGGACTATATCTTAAACTAAATGAGTACGTTGTATTTAAGTGCCGTTTAGAGATGAAGAAGTTGGTACTGACTAGAAATCTAAACGGTTTACGTAACAATGTGCTGTGGGGTTCTTCCATTTGTCATGCCGGTCAGATTTAAATTTTCCGTGATGACTCAAGATCACTCAATGTGGATGCTGTGAATGTGCCTATGGAAAGCAGGTGGCCTAATTCCTTTCCACTGTTGTGAAATTTGTGCTGTGTTGTTGACCGGCAGTAAGAGTTAAGTGTCTGTGGAACCCATCTGTACCTGCCATTCATGCTACTTCAGGGCTCAGGAAATGTTCGTTGAAATGGCGCAGGTAGAGACGCTAATCTAGTTTCTGACAGTATTCAGCAGGTGGTTGAGTAGCTGGCACACATACCGACTGGTACATCAAGGTGGCCGACGGGTTTTTGGGGAGCCGCGCGGGATTAGCCGAGAGGTCAGGGGCGCTGCAGTCATGGACTGAGTCGCTGGTCCCGGCGGAGGTTCGAGTCCTCCCTCGGGCATGGGTGTGCGTGTTTGTCCTTAGGATGATTTAGGTTACGTAGTGTGTAAGCTTAGGGACTGATGACCCCATAAGATTTCACACACATTTGAATAGCCGGCCGAAGTGGCCGAGCGGTTCTAGGCGCTTCAGTCTGGAACCGCGCGACCGCTACGGTCACAGGTTGGAATCCTGCCTCGGGCATGGATGTGTGTGACGTCCTTAGGTTAGTTAGGTTTAAGTATTCTAAGTTGTAGGGGACTGATGACCTCCGATGTTAAGTCCCACAGTGCTCCGAGCCATTTTTTGAACATTTGAACATTTGCTTTTGGGGAGCTGGTTCAAAATAGCTCTAAGCACTATGGGATTTAACATCTGAGGTCATCAGTCCCCTAGATTTAGAACTTCTTAAACCTAACTAACCTAAGGACATCAAACACGCCCATGTCCGAGGCAGGATTCGAACCTGCGACCGTAGCAGCAGCGTGGTTCTAGGCTGAAGTGTCTAGAACCGCTCGGTCACACAGGCCGGCGGGGAGCTGATGCAGGTAAAAACTCTGATCTGGTGCCTGAGCGTATCCAGCGTTTGGGGAACTGCCACAATTGGAGCTTGAGAATTTCCAGCAGGTGCTAAAGGAACTGGCGCCGCTAGAGGCGCAGACCTGATGTGGAAGGTGCCCATCAGGTGTTTGAGAAACGGGTCGCATATATGCTAGCCCATTGTTTGAGGTTGTCCAGAAGGTGTCTGGGAAACTGGTGCGGGCAGAGACAATAACTTGGTGCTTTAAGCGTCCAGAAAGTATTTGGGGAACTGACGAAGGCAGAGGCACTCACCAGGTACCTGAAAAAGAAGGTGTATGGTGAAACGGCGCTGCTAGAGACTGTAATCTGGTTCTCGAGGGTATCGGGCAAATTTTTGGGAAAGTGGCGCATGTGAGACATTGACCTGGTGCTTGAGTGTGTAGCAGTTATCTTGGAGACTGGTGCAAAGTAAAGATTCTGACCTTATGGTTGACGGTGTCCAGAAGAAGTTCAGCGAACTGGCACAAGATAGAGACAATGACCTGATGGTTTGCGAAGTCTAGCTGGTGTTCAGAGGAGTGGTACAGGTAGAGACACTGATATGCTGCTTGAGGACTTGAAGATGTCGAGCAGACAGTTGAGTAACTTGTGCTGGTGGACAGAGCGACGTGATGCTTCAAGGTAAACAGCAGGTTTCTGAGAACACACTGACCTGATTCTTGATGGTGTCGAGCAGCTGCCTGGGGTACTGGCGCAGGTAGAGCGCGGCCACCTCCTGGCTGAAGAGCGCCACGCAGAGGCGGGCGCAGCGCGCCGCGTCGCCGGCCACCGCCTCCAGCTGGTGCAGAGAGTCCCGCCCCAGCAGACCCAGCAGCGCGTTGTGCACCGTCCTGCGGGCAGCCCAACTCTCAGGCTGCTTCCCATAAATTATTAGCAAACCACAAACACGCACTGCCTCGTAAAACACAAAACGTTAGTCGGCAAGGAAATTTAGTATCACTCACTTCAGATTCAGCATTTACGAAACAGATGGGTCTAATTAAAAATGATCTAAAAACAAGTGCCAAAAGCTTTTTGCTTGGCAATAGATTTCAATTACTCAATCATTCCCAGACGAAAATATCTACGGTGAGTGGACAGCATTGGCAGTATCGATGAAGTATTACCTTTTATTGTTTGTCAGTCAAACACGTACGAGATGTTTACGCAGCTGATTTAGTAGAATGTATGACTTCGTTGATGCTGTCAACGCTACCAGTTCACTGTGGAGATTATGGTCTGAGACAGGCTGTACAGGGCGAACCTAACACCGATTAAATTTCGGAGGAAGTTCGGCGACATTTTCTGTCAGTTTAGGTGTAATGGACAAGGGGTCACCCTGGCTCATTAACGAAAAGTAATGCTATTGTAATTTATTCGTCTTGTCACCCTAAGTATCATTGTTTCTGTGGAAATGCCTTCAGCGTAAAAACACTGTAAAACAGTAATAACTGAAATTTACTGCAACATGTCCACTCGACAATTTAACGATGTGCGTTAGTTGCAACAGTTAGACGTTAAACGTGGCCGTTGAAATGGGACGCGTACAGCTTGGGCACACGTCGCAAATTTTCCACCCTCTCACCCTGTGTCCTCTACAGCTGTGTTCATTAAGCAGAATATGTCACATAGTTGTAAGTCCATTGGCAACACTTTCTTGACTGCAATGAAGATCGCTACAATTTTAAAACTCTGCTGGGCTATGGGCAAAGAATAATTACGTATTTTTTAGATATGGCTTAACATTTTTGTTAATTATCTTTGTTTAATGTGAACCACACTTTATAACAACCACTGTGAAAATAATGGAACACAGCTGAAATGGAATGAAACATACTCTCGCCCTATGTACGTCTTTCTCCATGTACATTCATCCTCAGACTGACACTACCATTACGTCAGGTCGTTCTGGAGTCTGTTCTCGAATACCAGCTGACCAGAAGCCAGGAGAGGGAATACTTTACTATAAGAGAATGCTCTAGACAACCAATCGGAGACGAGCATATATATTTCTCAGTCTTGTCATATAATCGACCACGCACCGAGCGTGTAGTCAAGACGCAGTACATGTCACCCACATGCATAACGTTATAATTTCCGTATACTGCGTCGCTTGGCTGGAATAACTGTCTCCCATAAAACTAACGACATGTCTCTAACGACATGTCTCTAACGACATGTCTCTAACTACATGTCTCTAACGACATGTCTGAAAATTGTTAGAGCTCAGCACAGAGTCAATTAGCCATAAATATAACAGTGCAACACAAAACATAGACTAATGCAACGATCTTTAGATTGGGGTTTTCCTTCGCTGCGGGATCATCTCATCATAAAGTCATTTTCCAGCTCTTCTATTGATTTCACTGAACACCTACACAATCGGCTATCTCATCATAAGTAGAATCAGTAGAGCTGTCCATACCGCAGTTTTCAACTGTTAACACGCAACTAACACTGCCATAAAAACAAAGACGAGATAGAAACCACAGTACTGAACGCGACTGACAGTGAAGAGTAAGTTCGCCGTGGGGGAAAAAAAAGTGGTGTCGATAGGGGCCGGGATGCGAAGTCGAAGTTTTGCTAGTGCGGCGCCAATCTTCCAACTTACTAGTTACAATAATGCGCGAGAGACTTTCCAGTTTCCTGCTTCGTGTCGACAGCGCGCGACCGATAGTACAATGTAATGTACGCAGTATTCGCTAAACGACTCTCGTCATTTAGTGATGACAAGCTAATCAAAGAATAAGAGGTTTTTCTAGAGTTACGACCCTCCTTCGCTTAGTTCACTATCAAAACTTTCGTGTATTTGGTGACCAACTTGCCAGTTACGAAGTTTCAAGAAAGTGCAGAATCTAGAGATATTCTACATCCACTCATGTATCGCTCCAATAGGAACCGTGGAGATAAGATTAGACTAATTACAGCGGGCGCAGAGACATTTAAGCAGTCATTATTCCCATGCTCCATACACGATTGGAGTGGCAGAAAACCCTGACCTGCTAAGTAACCTCTGCCATGTACTTCAACAGTGTCTTGCACAATATTTATTTAGAGGTACATTAGATGAAACAACTGCGTAACACATCAATAAAATGATAATTTGCGTATGAATTATTTAATTTCACGGTCTACCGATTTATGATTTGTGATAGCGCCGTAAATACTGGTTTTCCTCGCATAACTTTTCCATTCCTTTCAGCATTATCTATACATCATTTGATTTTACGTACACATTACAATGTCATCCTACATAGTTTTCCTACTGCCACTGTAGAGAGCGTTCGTAATGGGTGTCCCTGTATCTGTAGATGATTTGAGGATCATTATTTTTAGGGATAGTCTGGTGGTTAGTTTGATAATTTCGCAGAAACCAGAAGCTACAATGATATATTGTCACTGTGTGTGTGTGTGTGTGTGTGTGTGTGTGTGTGTGTCTGTGTGTGTGTTTAGCTCGACGCTAAACATATAGAGGTAACATATTGCACGATACTGTACGTCGGTGAGGAAAGGATTGCCTTCAGTGTACAACAAAGATTGAAGATATGTGCCTGATCTGTTGAAAACCAAATGGTTCAGCACATCAAGTGCCGCACTCCACTTCTTAGACTGAGTCTCACAAAGCGTGTCTGGGATGCCCTCAGTAGAAACACAGACGGAGCAGTGGTCGCCTGTATGCTATTTTTGCGCTGATAGCATATTTCCAAGAAGAATGACATATTCTTTTTACTAACAAAATTACACTTTTGAAAAAACGACATTCTCTCTATGGACAAAGTGATTCAAATGGTTCAAATGGTTCAGAGCACTATGGGACTTAACTGCTGAGGTTATCAGTCCCCAAGAACTTAGAACTACTTAAACCTAACTAACCTAAGGACATCACACACATCCATGCCCGAGTCAGGATTCGAACCTGCGGCCGTAGCGGTCGCGCGGTTCCAGACTGTAGCGCCTGGAACCGCTCGGCCACCCCGGCCGGCGGACAAAGTGATTAATGAGCTTTTATTTCTTTAGAGACAATGACAAAAGACGACTTGTGTTGTACGACAGTAAAAGTCATGAACGCTTTGTTCCCTCTGTCTAAAAGAAATACAGAGAAGTATGTAGTATCACACGTTGTATTTGCCACATTGCTGATCGATGCAGGCTTACGCAGCACTACATCAATTTTTAAGTGTCAGACATGTTCTACGAACAAGAATGCCCTGTTTGTAAATATATTTCTTTTGTATCTCACTTGTACACGTAACTTGATGAATTAGAGATGTTTTCCTGACGTATCTTTGATTCATAAATTTAGTTTATGAAACTATTCTTCTGTCATACTATTTGTTGAGCTGAGTTATTTGTTGGCCGCTTTGATGCGAAAAATCCTTGATCTCCAGTTGTCCGTTACGTTCGGTCATCAGCGTATAGTATGTTGTGTGTGTCGTGTTTGCAAGTATAACGCCCATTGTTTCCTGATACTCCTGGACCATACTATTCACCCGTAAGGGTTCAGCTATGTAAACGTTAGAACACTGCCATGTGTACAGTAACAGATATCGAACAATTTAAGAATAAATAGTAATCCAATAATCATTTTGTCCCAACGCGTAACAATTCTATCTACACTTACGTCTACATCGTTACTTACAAACCATCGTTAGGTGCATGGCAGATGGTATGTCCCAATGTATCAGATTCTTCCTGTTTCATTCACATATAGGGCTCGGTAAGAATGATTGTTTGAATGCCTCTGTGCGTGCAGTTGTTATTCCAATCTTATCCTCACGATCCCTATGTGAGCGATAAGCAGGGGGTTGTAGTATATTCCTAGAGCAATCATTTAAAGCTGGTTCTTGAAACTTAGTTAATAGACTTTCTCAGGACAGTTTACGTCTATCTTCGAGAGACTTCAATTTCATTTCCTTCAGTACCTCTGTGGCACTCTGTCACGGATTAAACAAAACTGTGACCATTCTTGCAGCCCATCTCTGTATACGTTCAATTTCCGCTGTTAATCCTATCTGGTGCTGGTCCCATACACTTCAGCAATATTCTGGAACTTTTCTGTGCCACTGCTCATTTACAACAAACACTACTGGAAACGAATCAGTTTCCGTTGAAGAATAGACAACCGTACACCGATATCGAAAAAGAAAGGGAGCAATTAAGTGAGTTTCCAGTAACAAATACAGTGAGTCAAATTTCAATAGATACAGAGCACAAGCTAAGATTGTGAAGCACAAGTAACAAAATTGGACATAGTCTTGCAAGGCCATCTCGGAATTCGGCTTGAACGATTTAGGGAAACAGCAGATAGTACAATCTGGATCACTAGCGACTGATTTTAACCACAATCCGGCCAAGGACGCGTACAGTGACTAATTGCTGCGACATCTTGCTCTGTCATATCAAAACAGAAAGCAAACCTGATCAGTTTCTGAGAATTTCTCTTTCTAGCTTTATCTTACCCTGTAGAGCAATGACTTCATTGTATGTTCATTAAATCAGGTCTCTGGAGGTCAAAGTCATTAGTTTTTAGAGTTCCATACATCAATTGCTAAGAACTAAATCCACATAGAATCAGTTTGTTCTCCATCTCTTTGTCTATCTGACTGTTAAGATCCCGTTTCCTCAGGGACGGGTAGAGGTATCAAATTCAGATTTATGTGAAATACTTAGGTCTACGACCTCTTGGTGGTGTAAATAATTTAAGCCTCTGAATCAATTCAATCAAAGGTACGGCCATACATAACATATATTTTGATGCTCGCAAACTCACTCATTAAAAAGTAGAAATGAACTCTCTAGCCGGCCGCTGTGGCCGAGCGGTTCTACGCGCTTCAGTCAGGAACCGCGCCACCGCTACGGTCGCAGGTTCGAATCCTGCCTGGGGCATGGATGTGTGTGATGTCCTTAGGTTAGTTAGGTTTAAGTAGTTCTAAGTTCTAGGGGACTGATGACCTCAGATGTTAATTCCCATAGTGCTCAGAGCCATTTGCACCATTTGAACTGTCTACATACGTGTCGGTCCTTGTGGTCTAACGGTAGTTCCGCTTGCGAAGCCGTACGGGTAGGACGTTGTTTACTTCCGCTCCTCACAGCGCTAAAAGTATTGGAAGTTTAATATTTATTTGAGATTTTGTTCTTTGTGCTTTGTGTTTTGTGTCCGTTTAAGTGTGCTCTTGGTAGCAGCGTTGTCCGTTTCTTTTGTTTCCATGGCGTCCAGCTATACTGCACGTAGAGGTACAGTGGGTTTTCTTTTGCTAAGTCAACCCGTCGTGTGTAGCCCTGTTCTCTGGATATCCACGATTGGTTTGACTTCAGATGAAGTACACACAGCGTATGTTGACACCAAAATTTATATTTCCTTTGTTAAATTTGTGATTCCCTTGTAAGTGGAAAAATTAGTGCTTAAACATTGTCCCCAGGTTTCTTTCCGTCACAGAGATGACTCAATAAGTCCTCCTTCCGATAGCTGACACTGAATGCAGAAGTTTCGTGTGTTCAGCCTATCTCCAGAGATAGATAATGTTTACCTTAAAGACGTTTTTCTGAAGTATGATGAGGTTAAAAATATTGGCCTTGAATGATGGTCCAGCCAACACAAACTTCGAAGTTACAGCGGCTTTCGTTCCGTAGAAATATCCCGTCTCATTTTGAAGTATGTTATTACCATATAAACGTTACATATAGTGGCCAGGATAGGATTTGCTTTTGTGTAACGAGACCGGTCATTATCGTACCAATTGTCCGAGAAGGGTTTCTGTTTTGCGATCTTTTCTTGAACAGCGGCGTAAGTTAACAGTGGCGGAACTTGTCCCCAGTGGAACTGAGTCAGGGGCTGGACAGTCAACGGAAGGATTTGAATTTCGCTGCAGCTAATTTTCTGCCGTTACGACCGAAGGGCTGCTGTGCGAAGGTTGAGGATACTGCTGACGTCTTTCGCTTGGTCCTACCCCTGATCCCCTGAACCTCGTGCATCTGTTGATTCTCTCGATGGTAGGGATGGAGTCAGGACTATTGAGCCGAGAGATGAGTTGGACTTTCCTGGTATTCCTTAGACTTCTGCGGCTATTTCCTCTGAACCTCTTCAGAGGTGGGGACACTTGATGTAGACTCGCTCGCGCCTGTTCCGTTCACTCCTCCACCTGTTGGACCACAGCACCTCGCTCGTCTTCCCTGTCTGTATAGAACGGCACGTCATAAGAGCAGAGGAATAAATGCGACGCCTCGGTGGCTTCGTAGATTCTGTTGTTGGTCGACTCGTTATCAACGTAGCAAAGGACAGTTCCAGAACTGAAATGTATTTCTCGGATTCGGATAAGGAAGGAGCTAAGAGATTATCAGGCGACTGTCTTCAGTGGCTTCAGTATTCAACAATACGGTGAAATCCATGCAGTATGTTTTTGCATCACACATCACTCGCTCAGAAAAATTACACCGTATTTAAGTTAGATATTTTAATCACTCTTGTTTGTAATTATAATACTATGTTAGGTGAGAACGAGAGCATTTATGTGTTTCGTCCAGTCGCCTAAGAAGCGTGCGGTAGTGCTGGAGTTTTGCTGCATATTATTTCAATCTCTTTGAAAATTAAATGACATTCTCAGCTATAATGCTTCCCTTCATGTCTATTTTTACGTCTGAACTGCAAGTGCTCACATCATTACAAGTTAGTTATGGACCAGCTTCTAGGCCAGTGCTGTCCAAATTAAGTGCGCCGGTAAAGCTGTTGTCCCGCATTATCGTTCAGTTTATCTGCGTGTAACACAGCATAAAACGTATCCTTATGAAGATACTTCGCTGCACTGGGAGCAGCTTGTCTTCCGCTCCACATGAAACGAAATCCAATGAGATTCAAGCAAACGCGGAAGAATACGTGGTGTAATGTTTACATCAGATTGTTCGCCCCTGGTAGCTAAGTGACGCCGGCACGGTAGCTCAGCGTGTTCGGTCAGTGGGTTACGTGCCCTCTGTAATTAAAAAAAAACTGAGTTAATCGATCATCAACGAACTTAGATGGATGTCTTACGACGTCCGCCCCGAGCAGACGCAACGAACAAAAGCGAACAAAATGAGATTAAAAAAAAAAAAAAGTGGTCAGCGCGACGGAATGTCATACCTAACGGCCCAGGTTCGATTCCAAGCTGGGTCGGAGATTTTTTTCCGCTCAGGGATTGGGTGTTGTGTTGTCCTTATCATCATCATTTCATCCCCATCGAAACGCAAGTCAACGAAGTAGCGTCAGATCGAAAGACTTGCACCAGTCTAGCGGTCTACCCGACCGGAGGCCCTAGCAATACGGTATTTACGTTTTTACATTCGATTTATTCTTATAATGAACAGCGTATTGTACTCCCGGCGACATTTCCTTGTTCTTAGAGAGGTTGAAGTCGAGCGTAGTTTCACATGATTTGTCTCCCGTGACGCCGTCTTACTGCCTTGATGGCGTGCGTTTTTCCTGTGCAGACGATTCTGATTCAGGGCCGGCAAAGATTGACTCGGATGCGGTAAACGATGCGGCGGCGTAGGATAACTTGCCACACGACCGACGTAAACAACGAATCCAGCATTATCTACATCTACATCATACTCCGCAAGCCACCTGATGGTGTTTGGCGGACGGTACTTTCGATACCACTATCTGATTCCTCCAACTCTGTTCCACTCGCGAATAGTGCGTGGGAAGAATGATTGTCGGTAAGCCTCTGTATTGGCTCTGATTTCTCGAATGTTCTCCTCGTGGTCGATACGCGAGATGTATGTGGGGGAAAGTAATGCGTTGTCTGACTCCTCCTGAAAAGTGCTGTCCCGAAATTTCATAGTAAATCTCTCCGTGATGCATAACGCCTCTCTTGTAACGTCTGTCAGTGGAGTTTTTTTATCATATCAGTAAAGCTCTCTCACCAGCTAAACGATCCCGTGATGAAATGCGCCCCTCTTCGTTGGATCTTCTCTATCTCCTCTATCAGTCCTACTTGATATGGATCCCAGATAGATGAACAACACTCAATAATCGGGCGAACGAGCGCCTTATAAGCCACTTCTTTCGTGGATGAGTTACATTTCTTTAAGATTCTTCCGATCAATCTGAGTCTGGTGTCTGCTTTTCCCACTATCTGTTTTATATGGTCATTCCACTTGAGGTCGCTCTGTATAATTACACCTAGATATTTTACGGCACACGTTGTCTCCAGCTGTATGTCTTCAATAGTGTAGCTGTACAGTAGAGGATTTCTTTTCCTATGTATATGCAATATGTTGTCCTGCTGCAATATATTATCCTGCTGATGCAAAGGAAAGATGGAAGCATAAAGGTTCGGCAGGATGCGGCACTAGCTTCCGTCCCTCAGATTCATCGACGGATGCGGCGATGGACTGTAACGGTCGAAGGGTGGAATAACTTGTTGTTTTATTATATCTGTTGCCGTTTTCACGTGTTCTTATTCTGATTTATAACTCAAGTTTACATCTTCATTACCCTAAAAGTTAATACAATTGAATCAGATTTACGTTTGGCTTCGTTACGTCAGTTTATTTCCGTTTGCTGTGCTGCTGTTTGACTTTTATCGGAAGTTTTATTCACCATTTTGCTCTCCCTTTTTTTTTTTTAGACTGTTTTCGACTTGGCTCCTGAGTGTGCGACTGATACAGCCGTTTCCTTTCGTGAGCGTATTACCACTGCCGTTATTAAAATGCTTGACTCTGTTATGTGGGATAGGCTATCGCCTTTTTGACCCCACCTTGGTTGTTTCACGTGCACCGTTTGCATCGGGTCATACAGTTGCGCTTTCGCGGTTTTACAAACAGGAGGTTGTCTGCCTTTTGCGCAAGAGAGTTTGGTGTCTCATGTTAGATAGCGATTATAATTGTTTTCTACTTCCTAGCGATCAGTCTCCACATTATAATTTTTGCCGTGAATTCGTTCATTCGATGCCTTCGCGTGACGTGTGAGAGCAGAAGTATCCTGCGTTGGTTAGATACACGTGTTTCACCATCACCTCTTGTAAAAATATCGACAAGTTTTACTTGACTGTTGATGAGATAGGATTCTTGCGTTTGACGTTATCTCCACTTTATTTCCGATCATTGCGCTCTGCTGGCTACTGTAGAACTTGAACAGAAACATGAGAAACTGCTTGTGGCACAATGGATGCTGAATGTCTCCCACTCACGGATAGCTCTCTGAGTGACGCGGACGGCGCCGTGCGGAAACGTTGCCTCCGCTCTGCTGTGCGTTATTCTTCGCTGCTGGATGGTGGACAGATTTAGCGAAGCCAAAACTACGTCAGTTCTTACTATCACACTGCGCTACTCTAGAGAGAGACTTTAGGAAAATTTACTATTTTTATCGTTGTGTAAAATGTATGAACGAGGAGGTAACTCCCCTCTAGCGGCTCCAGGACGTTTGTCGAATTAAAACAAAGCTGCTGCAGCTGAAGTGGTATCGGAGTGTTTACATGTCAAATCTAAGCCTCTGTCGCTTCTTGAAAGAGAACTGACATCATTGTATCACCTAATTCACCATAAGTCGCGACGTCGTCGCTCCTTCATTACGTCCCTCAAAGTTTCTGCAGGCCGTCAACAGAATGAGCAAAGTGATATTGTTCGTGCTCCCTTCCAATGCTACACGGAACTACATGCAGTGGATAACAATGTGAGACCCTTTCCCGATTATAGAGCCCTAAGTGAGACGGTCACGGCTGCTCAGAACGTAGAATTATTGGCCGCCTTTCAGGCAGACGTGGTGCTTGCTCTTGTTTCTGCTTCTCCCTCCCGTAAACCATCTGTTTCGGCTGGTCTTCCTAAGGAGTTGTGTGTCCGCTTTTGGCTCCTCTCGGGTGCGACGTTTACGGCGACATTAAACGGGTTTCTGCAGAGGAGAAATGTGCCTGCATACTTTGAGGTGGGTAAAATAGTATTAATACCGAAACAGTCTGGCCGTGTGACTGTGCATTCTTTCCGTCCTCCCAATTTCCTTAATTCTGATTGCAAAACTGTTGCGATGGCAGTCAATAGCAGGTTATTTTCTTTGCGGGCGAACGTGATTGGGGAGCATCAGAGTTGCCCTCCGCGCCATCGGGAATCCAATAGTGGAGTACCGGCATGAGATTCCCGTTGCTACAATCACTTTTATTTAATGTGCCCTTGCTTTTCTGGATTTTAACGAGGCATTTGACAGTGTTTCTCATAGGTGTTGGAGACAATCGGTTTTACACTTTAGGACTGTCTAGTTATTTCCTACACATGTTTCAGGGCATCGCGGTGAAGATAGTTGTTAATAGTCAGCTGACACTGACGACTGCGATTAGTCGGTGCGTGCCACAGAACAGTCCACTTTCAATGCCGATCCTTTCTGGTGCGACCCTTGCGGTTCGGCCGCATGCAGACGCTGTGTAGGTTCTTCTCCGCCGTAGTGGGGAGGAGCTTCCCTTGTTAAAGCCGGATTTAGATGATTATTGTCGAGTCTCTGGTGCACCGCTGAATGAGCAAAAAAGTAAAATGCTCACATTTCGGGGCGTCTATGATGTTGTTTTGCGGGCTAATGCTGTAGACAGGCATACGTCTTCGGGGCTCATTGTCGATCGTTGCTCTCTTAAAATGGCGACATTTAACTCGAAAACTGTAACTGACAAGCCGGCCGCTGTGGCTGAGCGGTTCTAGGCGCTTCAGTCCGTAACCGCACTGCTCCTACGGTCGCAGGTTCGAATCCTGCCTCGGGCGTGGATGTGTGTGATGTCCTTAGTTAGGGGACTGATAACCCATAGTGCTTAGAGCCATTTGAACCATTTTGTAACTGACAAGATTCAGGGGGCCATACTGGAACACGAGAACCGTCGAGTTATAATTCTTCAAAAAATTCGAATTTTGCATACATACGTTTTTTGTAAGGCATTTTACATTGCCCAATTGTGTGTGTGTGTGTGTGTGTGTGTGTGTGTGTGTGTGTGTGTATGTGTGTGTGTGTGTGTGTGTGTGAAAGGACCAAACTGCTGAGGTTATCGGTCTCTAGACTTACACACTACTTAAACTAACCTATTCTAAGAACACACACAGCCATGCCCGAGGGAAGACTCGAACCTCCGGCGGGAGGAGCCACGCAATCCGTGATACGGTGCCTCTAACCGCACGGCCACTCCGTGCGGCATTTCCCCAATTGTTCACGCTCACTGTCTGCGAGCGTTTTTAACATTGTACATTTATATTGTGCTATACTATAACGACCAAACCACGTATCTTAGTAGGTTTAGGCCTCTCTGATATGAAGGCCACAGCAACTGTTTTATACATTCGGCATATGCTCTCGATTATTACTCAGCACTCATATACTTCCACAGCTCGGCTCTTCACATTCGTGCATCCACCGAGTCTTGCTCGGCCTGTTAATGTTTGTCGCCTTAATTTTAAACTTCACCACGTTAGAGAATTTTACCTTGCCGTGAGCTACTAGGGTGCCGATGTACTGTAGAGGCCGGTACCTACGACCCGATATTCGCTCGCTGTCGCGTGGCATTAGCCGAGCGGTCTAAGGCGCTGCAGTCATGGGCTGTGCGGCTGGTCCCGGTGGAGGTTCGAGTCCTCCCTCGGGCATGGGTGTGTGTGTTTGTCCTTAGAATAATTTAGGTAAAGCAGTGTGTAAGCTTAGGTACTGATGACCTTAGCAGTTAAGTCCAATAAGATTTCACACACATTTAAACATTTGAACATATTCACTCGCTCGCTGGGAAGGGGTGGTCTGTCCCATTCCCATAAAACTACTGTCGGAGTGGAACCCCTGGAAGACAGTTTGGAACAACTTCCCGGTTCATTCCATGGCAGTGACTTCTTCTTGGGATAAACTCACAAATAATTTTATCCCCACTGCATCGGATTTGGGTCAGTGACACAGACAAATGTAATAAATGTCTTGTTACTGATACCATGCGGCATTTTGTACAGTTCGTGATTGCTGGTGATGGCGGAGTCGATCACTTGGCGTTTTGCCAGTAGAGGTAGGGCTGTAAATGTGGAAGCGTGTGGGTAATGTGGAAACGTCTAGTATCTGGCCTGCAGAGTGCTGCTCTGTAGTGGGGCAGCCAGAAATTGTTGCAATAGTTCCTATTTGTCACGGTAGAGGGTTAGAAGTCAGTTGAGCAACAGACGCCGTGACAGTGATACAATTTACGTTCGCGCATTTTCTAAACCTTTTTCGAGGTAAGTTGTGCTATTATATTTATCTATATACTTTGTAGTTATCTTTATTTACGTCTGATAGCTTATAAAGGGAGGTGCATAAAATGTTTTAGCAGTCCTTTGTCAACCTTAAATGGATAGTTGCTTAATGTAATCTACCTAAATTTAAAATGGTCATTGTGTAGGTAATGTGGAAGCATACATACGATGGCATTGTCGAAACGTTTCCACAATACCAACATCAAATACATTACTTCTAATACGTTTTGCGTCTGTTTCTAGATTCCACGAAAGCTAACTGATCGGAAACCAAGAGCTATTGTGAAGAAGTGAGATGCTGGAAACATGATTAAGGCTATAATAGCCTTAGTGGGGTTAAGAAGAGCAGTAAAATCTTTCAGTGTACCTCAGACGACACTTCAAAGGTTTGTGTATAGTGATATGTCACCTGAAAAATGTGTTTGTTTGAGACTTGGACGTAAGCTTGTTCTACCCGATGCTATTGAGAAACACTTGGTGCAGTATCTCACTGAAATGGATAAAACATAAGGTCAACATCGTTGTCAAATACCTCATCAAATACGTGTGTGTCTCCACAAGATATCACGCCAGTCCCTCCTCTAAAGAGGACGGTTTCCAACAGAGGTCGTAAGCCAGGTACGTCAGCTGTTTTGACATCTTCGCCTTATAAAACACGCCTTGAAGACTTCTTACTGAAGGATAAACAGAAGCTTCCTAAAGCACCTGCCAAAAGCAAGAAAAAACGTGAAGCTCCTCCTAGAAAACCGTGCAAAAAACGGCTTAAGTTATCTGAGGATTCAGATGAAGAGCCCAATGCACCAACTGTCTCTTCAGGCGAGTAACATTTGGATCTCGCAGTTGGGGAAGAAAAACCTACTGAAGAAGATGCAGTTTGTATTTTTTGTGAAGGCGCATTTTCCAAAGACATTCGGGGAGAATTGTAGATTAAGTGTGTAGTGTGTGAGGAGTGGCTCTTTGTGTGCTGGAAATGAAGGAGATATTTACATACGCGATTTTTGCAAGTGAACTTCGCTTATGAAGCATTTTTCTAATATAGTTGCGTTAAAATTTTTTTATATAATTTAAATTTGATATAAAATAAAATAGTTTCTAACATTTTCAACAGTTTTCGTTTGAAGTTGTCAGTTTCCCACAATTTTAAGGCGTTTCCACATACCCGCACTTCTTGAAAAATTAGTGAGTTTTTGTGCAAGCAGAATATGTTTTTTAATTTTTAATATATTTTTTGTGTTTTATAATATTACATTCATTGCTAAAACATTATGAATTAGCTTTGGCTAATTTTTGAAGCTGAAAAAGAAATAAACATTTCTTTTATACAGCAAAAACAAACTAGGTTTCCATATTTACGCCCCTATCTCTACCATATAAGCACTCTGCATACGGATGCAGCCGGCAGTTGCCCCGCTTTCGGGACTCACTATACCAAAACGTTCACCCTTAAGTTTTATCGGCAGCGTATCGGCTGAGTTGGAATGCGGGTACCTGAGGCTTGTGGTGGCATGCTCTGTTACACAACTGGATAAAAACACTCATGCGAAAGATGACTCGGGTAGTGGACAAGCAACGGTACGGATTTACCGTAAAAAGGTGCAGTGGATAAATTTTTGCGTTAGAGGGCTCGTGTTGGAGAGTTCGCTTATGGGGCTGAGTGTAACTTCCTTTATATTAGAATTTCACACTGCCTATTAAAATAAAAAAGTGGTAAACTACGTGCCTGGAATCAGAGAGGTCGAGAGATCGAATGTCGGTCCGACTATGGACTTTTCACTCTTTGTTTTAACCTAGCCTTCACGTCTCTACGACGTGAGAAGTCGCAAAAAACAACACGAGTTGGAAAAGTTAAGAAAGCTACGGACACGCAAGTCACTGAAATGGCGTCCAATCTTAAGATGTGGAATAGGGCACTGAGGCACAGAAAATTATTATTATTATTATTATTATTATTATTATCTATGGACATAATTTTATGCGGACTCTCAGTGCTTGAGTCCTACTCGCATTTGTCCGGTTTTATTACACCAAGCCGACACAAAACAGGGGATTTCAGATTTTGAACGTATAGTAAGACGAGCAGCATGTATGGTATGTTAAAACCTAGCTGTCAAACGGAAGCTTAACGAAGCGAAAAACAGAGTAACGAGAGCAATGGGAGACGTGTTCGATGGCTTTGAAAGTAAAATTTTGTCAACCGATCCGAGTAAAAACCCTACAAGGTTTTGGTCTTACGTGAAATCATAGGCACTAACAGATTCTAAATCCACTATTCATTCATTCAGTAACAATATTGGCACCGAAACGGAAGATAACATGGAGAAGGTCGGAATTCCGAATTCGGTCTTCCGAAATTGTTTCACCGCGGAAGATCGTAACACGTTCTCTCCTTTCAACCAGCGCACGAACATCCAAATGGTATGTACTGAAATAACCGATTGTGGAACAGAAAAGCAATTACAGTCGCTCAATAGTGGAATGGCATCATGGCCAGATGAGATACACACAGGATTCTACGACGATTAGGCAAAAGAAATTGCTTTCCTTCTAGCAGCAGTTTATCGTGAATCGCTTGTGCAACTAAGGGTTCCCAGCGACTGGAAAAAAGTGAAGATCTTTCTCGTTTCCAAGAAGGGCCGTAGGACAGATGCACATGATTATAGGCATACCAGCGTAGAAACCTGGCGTTACCCAGGTACACAGTGTGATCAAAGTATCCGCACACCCCCAAAGACATGATTTTTCATATTAGGTGCATTGTGCTGCCACTTACTGCGAGGTACTCCTTATCAGCGACCTCAGTAGTCATTAGACATCGTGAGAGAGCAGAATAGTTCGCTCCACGGATCTCACTGACTTCGAACGTGGTCAGGTAATTGGGTGTCACTTGTGTCATACGTCTGTACTCGAGATTTCCACACTCCTAAACACTCCTAAGAGATAGTGAAGTGGAAGCGTGAAGGGACACGTACAGCACAAAAGCGTACAGACCGACCTCGTCGTTGATTGGCAGAGACCGTCGACAATTGAAGAGGGTCGTAATGTGTAATAGACAGACGTCTATCCAGACGTCACACAGGAATTCCAAACTGCATCAGGATCCACTGCAAGTACTATGACAGTTAGGTGGAAGGTGAGAAAACTTGGATTTCATGGTCGAGCGCCTTCTCACAAGCCACACATCACGCCGGTAAATGCTAAACGACGCCTTGCTTGGTGTAAGGATCGTTAACCTTGGACGATTGACCAGTGGAAAAATGTTATGTGGAGTGACGAATCATGGTACACAATGTGGCGATCTGGTGTTAGGGTGTGGGTATGGCGAATACCCGGTGAACAACATCTGCCAGAGTGTGTAGTGCCAACAGTAAAATTCGGAGGCGGTGGTGTTACGGTGTGATGGTGTTTTTCATGGAGGGGGCTTGTACCCCTTGTTGTTTTGCGTGGCACTATTACAGCACAGGCCTACATTAATGTTTCAAGCGCCGGCCGGTGTGGCCGAGCGGTTCTAGGCGCTTCAGACTGGAACAGCGCGACCGCTACGGTCGCAGGTTCTAGTCCTGCCTCGGGGATGGATGTGTGTGATGTCCTTAGGTTAGTTAGGTTTAAGTAGTTCTAAGTTCTAGGGGACTGATGACCTCAGATGTTAAGTCCCATAGTGCTACGAGCCATTTGAATCTTTTTTTTTTGTTTTTTGTTTGTTTGATGTTTTAAGCACCTTCTTGCTTCCCACTGTTGAAGAGCAATTCGAGAATAGTGATTGCATCTTTCAACACTATCGAGCACCTTTTCATAATGCAGGCTTGTGGCGGAGTGGTTACGCGACAATAGCATCCCTGTAAAGGACTGGCCTGCACAGAGTCCTGACCTGAATCCTATAGAACACCTTCGGCATATTTTGGAACGCTGACTTCGTGCCATGCCTCACCGACCGACATCGATATCTCTCCTCAATGAACCATATTGAATTCCAGCACTATCGATGGAGGGCGGCACCAACTTGTAAGTCATTTTCAGCCAGGTGTCCGGATACTTTTGATCACATAGTCCTATTTATTTAGAGCTGTGCGTCCACGCCCGCACCAGGCAGCGTCCGGCCTTGTGCTTAAGTTTTATGACGTATCTCCTGAATTATGAGTTGTACAATGATATAATTTTGTAAGTACATTCACCGGCATATGTAAATACTGACTGAAAAGTTTGTTGCGAAAGAAGTTAATAGCAACGAAGCAATAAATTTAAAAGTGATGAATTTAAAGGTCAGATACGATGCGGCAGTTTTTCACGCATCTCACTCTTTGCGACGTCATATTTCCTGAATTACCTGTAGTACAATTATGTAATATCTTAGGTGGATTCAGCGCCATATGTGGATACTGTGTGCGAAATTTATTGGAGTTAGAGTTAGTAGCATAGAAGTAATAATTTTAAACGCCATGCATAGTGCGTAAGTTTTTTCTGCATCTCTTGTATCAGAC
This sequence comes from Schistocerca piceifrons, assembly GCF_021461385.2. NCBI lineage: Eukaryota > Metazoa > Arthropoda > Insecta > Orthoptera > Acrididae > Schistocerca > Schistocerca piceifrons. Next base: position 324,011,833 of record NC_060141.1, read on the forward strand.
GTCAGGTCTCCTGAGCTATGAGCCCTAGAATGATATAATTTTGTACTTTAATTCAGTGATATACGTGCTTACTGTCTGTAAAATGCTTCCCGAATACAGTTAGTAGTATAGAGATAATAAATTGTAACGCCAAGGGTCATAACGTGATTTTATTGCACGAAAAGCGGAAATGTAGTACCTGATAAATATTTTTTCTTTCATAATTTTGTAGGGGTTGTCAACGAGAAAAAAGATCTTAAAGGTATGAAATATTTAAAGTTTGTGGCAAGTCGCCAAGTACTCTGATTCTCAAATAGTACGTCAATAAAGTTTGGGAATTAACGCGTCGCGGGCTACGCTACTTTTTCACGCCCACTCGTTTGATAGGTGGGTGGTTCTTAACTCCATGGCCAGTGTTGCGTGACAGTATGTGTGTACCAAGTTTGGTTGAAATCGGCTCAGCCGTTCAGGACGAGACACACACACGCACGTGCGCGCACACACACACACACACACACACACACACACACAGACACACACACACACACGCACGCACACACACACATTTTTGTAATATGTATGCACATCGTTGACATCAATCTTTTGAAGAATTATGGACCATGTTTAATGCTCAAGAATTATTACTTTTGGAGAACGAAAATCTCTTCTATAAAAGTCAACAAGGTTCTCGTAAACAGAGATCTTGCGAAAGTCATCTCGTTGTGTTCCTTCCTGAGATCCATAGCGCTGTAGCCAATGGTGCTCAGATGATGCCGCGTTCCTTCACTGCCGTTTAATGAAAAAAAAAAAAAAGAGCTTATCGGGTATCGAGCCACATTTGTGACTGCATTCAAGACTTCCTTTCGGACAGAACTCAACACGTTGTCCTTAACGGGACAAAATCGACAGATGTTAAGATATTTTCCGGATGTGATAGGACATTTACAGATGATACAGTAGAAAGCGTCGGAAGCTCTTTAGAATTCCTTGCACATGATGCGGTTGTCTACAGAAAAGTAGCAACGCCAGAAGACAGTATCGATTTGCAGAATGACCTACGAAGGGTTGACGAATGATGCAGGCTCTGGGAGTTGATCCCGAACGTAAATAAAAGTTACATGTTGCGCATTGATGACAAATTTCAGTAAAATATATAAGATAAACTGTCTAGAGCGTGCGGTGGGGTGGGGTTGGTCGCCTGTGTTGTTAACGCTATCGTTCAATCAACCTACCTCGGTAGGGTTCTTGCCGATGTCCCTTCACTCTGTGGTAGCAGATACGTGCTAGGCAGCGTAAAGCAGCGTTGATGAAATCACCACCTAACATCTACCACACAGAGGCCGCGTAACTCGAGTTGAAAGTCAGTTCCTGAAAGTTCATGATTAAAAAATCGGGCGTTCGGGATATTCAATATTCTTGCAGAAAAGCGTTTAAAATTAGATTAACTCCGTTTTTTTCATTTATATTGAAACCTATGAAATGGCTATTAAATCCGTATTTAATGTGGTGAAAAGCTATCATTGAAAGTTCACCGTCTGTATAACAAGTATTCACTCAGAAAGCAGCCAGAATTTTAGCAAGTCCGACCCGACTAATTTTCACGTTCTACCAGTCACAGACCCACAACTATTCGCGAGTTAAACAGTCAGTCGTATCAGTGGTCTTCTTCGTAAGAAGTGCTGGCCAAAACACTCCATACAGAGAATGAAACACGCCACCGGAGTTGTTCCTACGACCAGAAAATTCACACGCTCACTTCTCTCAAACTATTTAACTTAGAAACACCAAACTTTCATTAAAATGTTTGTAACTTCAGTCACGATATGTTCGAACTGAAGAACTGAAATTAGCTCACTATTTCCTCATGTTACAGAGGTTTTTTTTTTTTTTTTTTTTTTTTTTTTTTTTTTTTTAAGAAAGGAGCGATCAACATCGTGTTATCCGTAGGCCGGCTAGCAAGCCACTCTCTCGAGGTTCTCTCCTCGCTGCACACTCCTCTATTCGTGTGGGAACAGCTTAATTCTGATTGGCTGTTGATCTAAACGACCCATCAGAACGTTCCTTCCTATACATTCTCGCGGCAAATCTTGCCTCATCCAATCACTAATTTGATAGTAATTAATATAAGCAAAACTTCAATTTCTTGTATTATGTTTAATCAAAATAAGCAAAGTGCGAAATATTCTTCAAATTGATAAATAAACTTATTCCGCCTATAACATCCGTTCTGGCTGTTTTTATACAAAAGCATGCACACATAGACATACGTTACCCGAATCGTGGTTGCAACGTAACTTTCTCATGGTTAGTTTGTACAAGGTTTTACTTAAAGTGAAATATTAAACTTTAACGTATGTCCCACATACACTCTCTCAATCATTCTCACGTACTCACACAACAAAATATAGTCAAATAATAATTTTGACCGATTTTTGTATTACGTAATGCAAAGTGACTAAAGTTTTAGTAAGAAAATTCTAATTAAATGAAGTGGAATGACCTCATACAGCTAACAGTAGGTAAAGCAGATGCCAGATTGAGTTTCACAGAATCTCAAGGAAATGTAACTCACTCACGAAGGAAGGAAGTGGCTAATAACACGCCTGCTCATCCGATTCTTGGGTACTGTTCATCCAAAATAGGATCCTTACTAGGTAGGACTGATAAAAGAGGTGGAGAAGGTCCAACGAAGAGCGGCGCGTTTAGTCACGGGATCGTTTAGTCGGCGCGAGAGCGGTACAGAGATGCTCAACAAACTTGAGTGGTAATCGTTAGAACAGAGTCGTTGTGCATCACGGAAAGGTCAACTATTGAAATTTCGAGAGAACATTTCCCTGGAAAATGTGGACGACATAGTACTTCCTGCAACATACATCTCGCGACATGACCACAACGACAAAATTCGAGACGCTTACCAATAATTATTCTTACCACTTTCCATTCACGTGTGGAACAGAGAAGGAGGGATCAGTTAGTGGTACCGGATGTACCCTCTACCACAAGCCGTTAGGTGGCTTGCAGAGTACAATGTAGATGTAGATGTACCTAACCAAGCAGAAGTACCTAACCAAGCCGAGCAAAGATGTAGGTCTTAAAGGAGAAGGCAACGGTGGAAGAACGCCCACGATCTAATATAAGTAGTAAATTAAATAAATAATGTACATACGTATTGTATTTGTTTCTCTGAAAGTAAATGAACTGTGTTCGTTTGAAAAAGCACATTTCGTAATGTGCAAGATTCTAGTTTCGAGATCAAATCTGGGACACTACTACAATTTGTGCCACGTAATTGTAATCTCGTATTAAGGTTTGTTTGTGGTAAGATGCGAAACAGCATGAAAAATAGTACAGGGTTATACATAAGTAACTCTGCACTTTCGGCTGAGGACTGCACAAAAGTTGCACGACACACAGAAACCAACAGATATCAGTGGACAGAGGATCTGTCAAAGTTTTTAAATCACTTTACTGGTGCTCAGTATGGGCGCAGTTTGTGACACCGGAAACGTCAGTAAATGTACTATCCATTAAAATCACTCACATGAATTGCCCGGAATAGCGTAACATGAGCCCGCTTTGAAGATTTCTTCACTAAGCTATCTATCTGCAGGCGTAAACTAATTCGAAGAGACAATACTGAGCTGGTGTTCCGACACGCCTGACCCTGGTGGAACTACGCCAGGCCGCTTATTTCGAATCGAAACTCGGAGAGATGCTCTGTTCATTGATACGTGTCATTTTGCTGTATGTCCTCTAGTTTTTGTGCAGTCATCTTTTGAAACTGTGGAAGTACTAATGCATAACCCTGCGTTAATGTAAACTAGTGCTCATGGAGTCACATTAATAGGGAAAACTGTGACGGGTATTAATCAGAGTTACAGTGTTCTCGGAGCTGAAGTACTGCAGGGAGCCTCAGAAAGGAGGGTGCAATTCTGTGAGTGCATTTCTTGTGCTCCGCAATCTCTGATATGGCTAGCTACTATGTATGGCTCCGCAACGACATGACATCACTCTGTGGTGCTGTATTTGTTCACAACGCCTTCCACTCTGACCAGTCACCGAGTGAACAACGACAGGGCAACAACAAAAACTTGTCATGTTCTTCTAAATTCATTTGTGTCCGCTAGCAAGCAGATTATAGCCCAGAAAAACAGCCTCTCTTTTCTAATTCAAGCTCATATTTTAGCTAAATCGCGCCAGTATTTTCTATAGTCTCATAGCATAAGAAAAGTAGATACAAAGGAGAAAAATCTGGTCAAGTCCTTCAAAGGACGGACACCTCCCTATCCCAGCGTTTATCTATAGTACAACATCCGCACTTTTCACGATTTGAAAAATTTAATTATTTTTACTTTGTGGTCGATTGTTCTCCGTCTCCACAGTCTCCAGTTTAACTGCGGGAGGGAAGTCATTTACGCCATCTGTCTGAGAATTGCGTAAACTTTGTTCTGGGTGTCATCACACACTGACGGAAATACACTCCTGGAAATTGAAATAAGAACACCGTGAATTCATTGTCCCAGGAAGGGGAAACTTTATTGACACATTCCTGGGGTCAGATACATCACATGATCACACTGACAGAACCACAGGCACATAGACACAGGCAACAGAGCATGCACAATGTCGGCAATAGTACAGTGTATATCCACCTTTCGCAGCAATGCAGGCTGCTATTCTCCCATGGAGACGATCGTAGAGATGCTGGATGTAGTCCTGTGGAACGGCTTGCCATGCCATTTCCACCTGGCGCCTCAGTTGGACCAGCGTTCGTGCTGGACGTGCAGACCGCGTGAGACGACGCTTCATCCAGTCCCAAACATGCTCAATGGGGGACAGATCCGGAGATCTTGCTGGCCAGGGTAGTTGACTTACACCTTCTAGAGCACGTTGGGTGGCATGGGATACATGCGGACGTGCATTGTCCTGTTGGAACAGCAAGTTCCCTTGCCGGTCTAGGAATGGTAGAACGATGGGTTCGATGACGGTTTGGATGTACCGTGCACTATTCAGTGTCCCCTCGACGATCACCAGTGGTGTACGGCCAGTGTAGGAGATCGCTCCCCACACCATGATGCCGGGTGTTGGCCCTGTGTGCCTCGGTCGTATGCAGTCCTGATTGTGGCACTCACCTGCACGGCGCCAAATACGCATACGACCATCATTGGCACCAAGGCAGAAGCGACTCTCATCGCTGAAGACGACACGTCTCCATTCGTCCCTCCATTCACGCCTGTCGCGACACCACTGGAGGCGGGCTGCACGATGTTGGGGCGTTAGCGGAAGACGGCCTAACGGTGTGCGGGACCGTAGCCCAGCTTCATGGAGACGGTTGCGAATGGTCCTCGCCGATACCCCAGGAGCAACAGTGTCCCTAATTTGCTGGGAAGTGGCGGTGCGGTCCCCTACGGCACTGCATAGGATCCTACGGTCTTGGCGTGCATCCGTGCGTCGCTGCGGTCCGGTCCCAGGTCGACGGGCACGTGCACCTTCCGCCGACCACTGGCGACAACATCGATGTACTGTGGAGACCTCACGCCCCACGTGTTGAGCAATTCGGCGGTACGTCCACCCGGCCTCCCGCATGCCCACTATACGCCCTCGCTCAAAGTCCGTCAACTGCACATACGGTTCACGTCCACGCTGTCGCGGCACGCTACCAGTGTTAAAGACTGCGATGGAGCTCCGTATGCCACGGCAAACTGGCTGACACTGACGGCGGCGGTGCACAAATGCTGCGCAGCTAGTGCCATTCGACGGCCAACACCGCGGTTCCTGGTGTGTCCGCTGTGCCGTGCGTGTGATCATTGCTTGTACAGCCCTCTCGCAATGTCCGGAGCAAGTATGTTGGGTCTGACACACCGGTGACAATGTGTTCTTTTTTCCATTTCCAGGAGTGTAGAAAATGTTACACTTAAAGCACCAACCCGATATTTATCAAATTATCTGAAGAATCATATTTCTTCTTCTTTTGCTACTGCCTTTGTCCCGCATCGTGCGCAAGGTCGCCAGGGTTAAGTACGGATTTAGCATGGTTAATTTTAAAGGGTGGCGTCACTAATTTCCTGTCTTATTTACCCGTGAGCGACAGCAGCAGCAGGTATCGATAAGTGCACTGTCGTACTATCTCTGGAGCGACCGATAGTATTTCCGGGTCGTCGCGTGTCTGGTACTCAGTTGGAGGAGTTCGGATCTGGAGTACTTGGAACGCGGCAGAAGTGCAGTCGGGACGTAACAGCAGTCGGGGACGGACCGCTAGGGAGGCGCGGACAGACAGGACTCGCCTACACAGGATGAACCGTCCGACGGACGGAGCTAGCAGCGGGATCGACCATTGGTCGGTCGTTCAGTTGGTCGCCTCTTTGGGCGACGAGTGTTTGGTCTTTTGACCGTTTCTGGGCCTCGTCACTGGGTCATCTTGCTGGACGTGGCTCGGTTCCTTGCTGTGCGGAGACGCCGTGGCCAATGGGCAAGAGTTACCTCTGCATGATTAGGTATGAGCCAGTGTGTCCGGATCGGCGTGTCTCCCAGTTCCGGACGGACATCGGATAGTGTCGGGTTGGAGTTGCAGTGAGCTCCGGATAGTCAGGACTCTAACGACCGTTGCTGACACACATGGTTTGAGTGCCAACGACCTTGGTTGGTTTTTGGTCGGTCGTCTGGTATGACGACGTGTGTTTTGTCACCGACCGTCTTTCGGTTTTGTGTGTGTGTCGGCCCGTGATTTGTTCTAGTTGTTAATCAGTGATTCGTTTAACGAATGTTCGAGTCCTAGCGGCAGTGTTTCGTGGAACACTGTGCACCCTGTGTCAGTTCGACTGAGCAAAGCTTTAAATGCTGTAATGTTGTCTGTGTACTGCAGGAGCCAGTTGGCCGGTTGGGACAGAGCAGCGAGTGAGTGTTTTCTTACCGTGTTCATGCTGTCCGCCACGGCGTGTAGTTCCACAGCCGTTTCGATGTTAGTGTATGTCAGTACTTTTGTGCCTTGGCTTATCAACACAATATTTGAAGACGAGTGTTACTCGTCTCTTCGCCTCGCTGGCATTTTGGTTGTAGTGCCGTTGGTCTGGTGACCGAAATCAGGTAGTTGGTTGGTTCGCCGGCTGTCTATTGGTTGGGTTGCCTTCCGATTAAGAGACTGTTGGTCAGGCTGCCTGTCTCGCCTAAACGGGCGTTACTGTTACAATTCCAGGCCGACCCTTGGAACTTCTGAGCGCCGTTCCGTGTCTGTTACATAGTAACTTCCGTGTTTGAGTTTTAGTTATTTGGCTGATGCGCGGCCTTCAGCCGACTTTTATATATCCTGAATTAATGTTCTTGTCTTGCCCTTAAGACATACGGTTGTGATGTTTTGTATGGCGCCTTCAGCCGAATTTGCTTCAATTGTTTTAAGATTAGTTCTTCTGCCGTTGGATTGAAACACTTCTTATTGCTTAATATGCGACTTCCAGCCACGTTCCATTAAAATTAAAGTGCTAATACCTTCAGCCTGTTTAGATTGAAGATTTAGAAAATATTTTTGGTGACCCCTCAGAAGAACCTTCTATATCAATTTCTTACTTAGGTCTTGCGTCTTGGATTTTGAGTGTGGCCTTCAGAAAATCTAAAGTTAATCAAAGGAGATCCATTACAACTTTGAGTGTTTTAGTTTCTTGTGTGATATTGTGTGTGGACAAATAAAGTTTGTATGTTGAGTGCAACTGACAGCAACCTCATTTTGGCCCCTTTCCACAACCTAACCCGCTCTGGCCTGCTAGCCAAGGCATTTCAGTGTAACTGAGGCGGGGCGTGGGGGCCAGCACGGTATTCACTTAGTGGGATGTGGAAAACCGTCTAAAAAGTACAGCCTGGCTGGCCGACACACCGGGCCTCGTCGTTAATCCGCAGGGCGCATTCGATCTGTGGTCGGCGCTCCTACCCGAGTCCAGGAAGCAACGCATTAGCACTCTCGGCTAACCTGGTGGGTATCTGAAGAATCATACAACGAGTGTTAAAGCACTTCCACAGATCTCGAAATTCGGTGCTTTTGGATCTTATGATGTCGTCTACAGACGGATTCGTGTCCATCTGGTTACCACAGTCAGAAGAGAGACTCATCACTAACATGGTAGAATGTTGTTCTATGCCCCAAATGACTCTAGCTCAGCACCATGCAATGGTCTGTTGTCTCTGGCATGATGTTCGCGCAGGACGAAAGCTCAACTCAGCTTCCAGTAATCTGTTCCCGACGGTTCTTTCGGCGCGCTGGATGTAACATCTGCCCGTATTTCAGCAATTATCATCCATCTGTTCGCCAGAGCCAGTCCAGCAGTCTTAGGATGGTGCCGGAAGGATCCGTCCTATTTTTCTTGCCATACTATTGGCGTTAAATCCATCTCATCACTCGTCCTACAGTCATTACACGACAGCCAACAGTCAGTGCGATCTGTCGCTGTGATATTCCAATATCCATCTTACCGATGATTCGATGTTTCGTGAAGTCAGAAAGATAAAGATGATTTACACTTGAGATCTTCTGGCCATGCTGCGTTACGATTTCAACGTACAAGTTCTAGAAACTTTACGTACACCCAACAGCCATTATGTGTACTATTTTTCTATAGCAAAGCATTTCTTGGGCTTCGTGCTTCAATGGGTAAAAACTGATCCCTTATAGGATCACTTTGTCTGTCTGTCTGTCTGTCTGTCTGTCTGACTGACTGTTAAGACGCCCGTTTCTCAGAAACAAGTAGAGACATCAAGTTGAAATTTACGTCAGGTATTTAGATTTACTGTGGTTTGCCGTTGTAAAAAACGTAAACAGATAAGTCGATACAGCGAAACGATATGACCGTACTTGTCAGGTGAGCCGTGGCGGCTTTAATTTAGGCGGGCACAGCACTCCTTTATCGCCATTAAGTACCTGGGTTGCCGTAATCGATCCGATCATTTGTTGGGAGCTAGGATCTTTGGTCGAGACGTGAGTTGTTGGTTTGGCGGGCTCTAGTAAGGACAGTTAGCTAGAGGTACGTGGCTGGCAAGTTATTGGTTTTGGGGATCTCCTGCTCTCCGATACGGGAATCGAGAAGCCACGAGTGTTTAAATCGATCGGGGGCAAACCTCGCCAGTGGCTTAAGGATTGGCAACGGCGAGTTCCGGAAGACCAGCGGACGTCGCGTGCAACCTGTCCGGCAAGTTCCCGGCCTACTCTGCAAGCTTAAATTTTACGGCACCTCGAAGACGGCCTGTGCCGATTGGAGGCAATAACACCCCGGCTTGAAATCCTGGAAGTCGCGGCTCCTTCACATCTAAGTGGAGTTAAGAGTTTTTACCTTTTTTGGTTTTTAGATATTTGATACTGTAAGACTACGTCTCTGTTAATGTGGAGTTGTAACTTGTTATATTAACGCGCCTCCAAGTGATTGTGTGCATGATCATCGATCAGTGTAAATAATCGCAACTTGTTGTTACAGGCCATATTCCGTGCAAGTGGACGAGTATTCTCTGTTTTACGTTGACTTGACGAAATTACAATCGTAACACAATTTGTGTCGGAAGGTCGGAAGCAAGAAACCCTTCGTAGATGACTGTGCCTTAATCATTGCATCAGCAGGCGCTGATATTTCGTCTTGTACTTTAAAAGTAATTTTAACGAGCTTATTAGTGGTGGTGGTAAGTTCCCATGGGACCGAACTGCTGAGGTCATCGGTCCCTAGGCTTACACACTAGTTAGTCTAACTTAAACTAACTTACGCTAAGGATAATACACATAACCACGCCCGATGGAGGACTCTAAACTCCAACGGGGAGCCACGCGAACCGTGGCAAGGCGTCTCAGATTTCGCGGCTATCCCTCGCGGTTTGTTTTCGTACTTCAAGTAGAATACAGAGGTGTGCATAAAAGTGTGTTGTGAGAAACGCATAGTGTTGCAGAACATCTATAAAGTAGACGAAAATTATCAGTGTCTTAAACAGAAAAACAACGATGTGCTAGCAGACGGCATTTCCCGGTGTAAGCGAGAAAGCAGCTGAAAAATCTCCACCACTGATGATGCTTTACCTCAATAAAGCGAAACGCGTCTCGTGAAACAATCACCCATTTTTGTAGTTGCAACCACGAACGAAAAGTACCCTCGTGAATTATAAAGTAACTACGGATAGTATGGCCACACAAATGAAGAGCCTATGATGTATATCAGAATAACCTCTAAGTGTTGCTAACTAACTAATTAACTAACAATACGTAGTAAGGTCGTTAAATTATGAGCCTGGGCGCATAACGGCGGTGTGGTGCAGTAGAGCGCATAGATCGCAGCGACTTGTACCTGGTTTATAAGTTTCTCGTTCCAGCAAGAGATGATTGAGTGTGAGCACTGCAATCACAACTGCGGTCGTCGTAGTGACGGTGATTTCACAGCTCGCGTCAGAACTAGAGTATGTCGCAACGGACAAACATACAGTTCTGCCAGAAATTAGGCAAATCGCTGCCGAAACGTTTCAAATGATGCAGCAAGGTTAGGGTGACGGCACTCTGAGTGGCAGGGTTGTGTCTAGGCGGCTCCGACGTTTTTCGCAAAGGGCAGTTTGGAGGATGATGTGCGTACTAGTTGGCGGCAAACGGTTCGAGCTGAAAGCAAGATTGAAGAGGTTGCAATGCTGAGCGCGCCAACAGCTTCCAAACGACAGACGATCTCGTAGCAGTAGTAGAGTCAGCCGTGGTAGGTGCTACAATATTCTGACCAATGACAGCATGTCGCATGTTTCTCAACATGATGTGCCAATATTCTGACGCAAGAACAAAGCTACTATTGCGTGACGGTTAGTGAGGACCTGATCAGCAGTGTCGACATTTCTGAACCAGATCATAATTGCAGGCAAACCACGGTGGTTGCTGTACGATCCGCAACTGAAGCGACAATCCGCCACCTGCAAAACGCCGATATTGTCGCGGTAGAACAGAAACGATACAACAAGTACAAAGACCAGGTGCTGATTGAACTGATTTTTGATAAAAATGGAATTGTTCATATGGAATTCATCCCAGATGGTGAAATGGTAAACAAAATCCGCTACAAGGACATTCTTGTCCATATACGCGGTTCACTACGTCACAAGATTAGATTAGATTAGCTTTTCGTTCCGTAGATCCGTGCTGAGGAGATCCTCGTGGATGTGGAACATGCCAATTTATTTTTTTTAAGCTGAAATAACAATACTAATAGTATGAATATATGCAATACATCATTTGTTTCTATTAAAAAATTCGTCAATGGAGCAGAAGGAGTTGGTCACTAGTAAGTCTTTCAGGCTCCTTTTAAACTGATCTTTATTTGTAACTAAATTTTTTATGTTTACTGGCAAATTATTGAAGATGCGTGTTCCTGAGTAGTGGACTCCTTTTTGAACTAAAGTAAGTGCTTTTAAGTCCTTGTGCAGATCAGTTTTGTTCCTGGTATTGTATGCATGAACTGAGCTGTTTGTTGGAAAAAGAGATATATTATTTAGGACAAATTTCATTAATGAGTAACTGAGAGGCAGTAGTTAGTATACCCAGTTCTTTGAAGAAGTTTCTACAGGACGTCCGTGAATTTACTCCACAAATAATGCATTTTACACGCTTTTGGACTCTGAAAACTTTTGTTTGACTTGAAGAGTTACCCCAAAATATTATACCATACGACATTATGGGATGAAAATGGGCAAACTATGAAAGCTTTTTCATTTTTATGTCGCCTATGTCTGCTACACGTAACGTAACGTGTATCCACAGGACATATGGCCTGTAATTGAAGAAGTGTCATGATGATCTCTCCATTGGCAAAAGATTCCGGAATAGTCCCCCATTCGGATCTCCGGGAGGGGACTGCCAAGGGGGAGGTTACCACGAGAAAAAGATTGAATAATCAACGAAAGGATAACGTTCTACGAGTCGGGGCGTGGAATGTCAGAAACTTGAACGTGGTAGGGAAACTAGAAAATCTGAAAAGGGAAATGCAAAGGCTCAATCTAGATATAGTAGGGGTCAATGAAGTGAAGTGGAAGGAAGACAAGGATTTCTGGTCAGATGAGTATCGGGTAATATCAAGAGCAGCAGAAAATGGTATAACAGGTGTAGGATTCGTTATGAATAGGAAGGTAGGGCAGAGTGTGTGTTACTATGAACAGTTCAGTGACCGGGTTGTTCTAATCAGAATCGACAGCAGACCAACACCGACAACGATAGTTCAGGTATACATGCCGACGTCGCAAGCTGAAGATGAACAGATAGAGAAAGTGTATGAGGATATTGAAAGGGTAATGCAGTATGTAAAGGGGGACGAAAATGTAATAGTCATGGGCGACTGGAATGCAGTTGTAGGGGAAGGAGTAGAAGAAAAGGTTACAGGAGAATATGGGCTTTGGACAAGGAATGAAAGAGGAGAAAGACTAATTGAGTTCTGTAACAAGTTTCAGCTAGTAATAGCGAATACCCTGTTCAAGAATCACAAGAGGAGGAGGTATACTTGGAAAAGGCCGGGAGATACGGGAAGATTTCAGTTAGATTACATCATGGTCAGACACAGATTCCGAAATCAGATACTGATTGTAAGGCGTACCCAGGAGCAGATATAGACTCAGATCACAATATAGTAGTGATGAAGAGTAGGCTGAAGTTCAAGACAGTAGTCAGGAAGAATCAATACGCAAAGAAGTGGGATACGGAAGTACTAAGGAATGACGAGATACGTTTGAAGTTCTCTAACGCTATAGATACAGCAATAAGGAATAGCGCAGTAGGCAGTACAGTTGAAGAGGAATGGACATCTCTAAAAAGGGCCATCACAGAAGTTGGGAAGGAAAACATAGGTACAAAGAAGGTAGCTGCGAAAAAACCATGGGTAACAGAAGAAATACTTCAGTTGATTGATGAAAGGAGGAAGTACAAACATGTTCCGGGGAAATCGGAATACAAAATACAAGTCGCTGAGGAATGAAATAAATAGGAAGTGCAGGGAAGCAAAGACGAAATGGCTGCAGGAAATATGTGAAGACATCGAAAAAGATATGATTGTTGGAAGGACAGACTCAGCATACAGGAAAGTCAAAACAACCTTTGGTGACATTGAAAGCAACGGTGGTAACATTAAGAGTGCAACGGGAATTCCACTGTTAAATGCAGAGGAGAGAGCAGATAGGTGGAAAGAATACACTGAAAGCCTCTATGAGCGTGAAGATTTGTCTGATGTGATACAAGAAGAAACAGGAGTCGATTTAGAAGAGATAGGGGATCCAGTATTAGAATCGGAATTTAAAAGAGCTTTGGAGGACTTACGGTCAAATAAGGCAGAAGGGATAGATAACATTCCATCAGAATTTCTAAAATCATTGGGGGAAGTGGCAACAAAACGACTATTCACGTTGGTGTGTAGAATATATGAGTCTGGCGACATACTATCTGACTTTCGGAAAAGCATCATCCACACAATTCCGAAGACGGCAAAAGCTGACAAGTGCGAGAATTATCGCACAATCAGCTTAACAGCTCGTGCATCAAAGCTGCTTACAAAAATAATATACAGAAGTATGGAAAAGAAAATTGAGAATGCGCTAGGTGACGATCAGTTTGGCTTTAGGAAAAGTAAAGGGACGAGAGAGGCAATTCTGACGTTACGGCTAATAATGGAAGCAAGGCTAAAGAAAAATCAAGGCACTTTCATAGGATTTGTCGACCTGGAAAAAGCGTTCGACAATATAAAATGGTGCAAGCTGTTAGAGATTCTGAAAAAAGTAGGGGTAAGCTATAGGGAGAGACGGGTCATATACGATATGTACAACAACCAAGAGGGAATAATAAGAGTGGACGATCAAGAACGAAGTGCTCGTATTAAGAAGGGTGTAAGACAAGGCTGTAGCCTATCGCTCCTACTCTTCAATCTGTATATCGAGGAAGCAATGATGGAAATAAAAGAAAGGTTCAGGAGTGGAATTAAAATATAAGGTGAAAGGATATCAATGATACGATTCGCTGATGACATTGCTATCCTGAGTGAAAGTGAAGAAGAATTAAATGATCTGCTGAGCGGAATGAACAGTATAATGAGTACACAGTATGGTTTGAGAGTAAATCGGAGAAAGACGAAGGTAATGAGAAGTAGTAGAAATAAGAACAGTGAGAAACTTAACATCAGGATTGATGGTCGCGAAGTCAATGAAGTTAAGGAATTCTGCTACCTAGGCAGTAAAATGACCAATGACGGACGAAGCAAGGAGGACATCAAAAGCAGACTCGCTATGGCAAAAAAGGCATTTCTGGCCAAGAGAAGTCTACTAATATCAAATACCGGCCTTAATTTGAGGAAGAAATTTCTGAGGATGTACGTCTGGAGTACAGCATTGTATGGTAGTGAAACATGGACTGTGGGAAAACCGGAACAGAGGAGAATCGAAGCATTTGAGATGTGGTGCTATAGACGAATGTTGAAAATTAGGTGGACTGATAAGGTAAGGAATGAGGAGGTTCTACGCAGAATCGGAGAGGAAAACACTGATAAGGAGAAGGGACAGGATGATAGGACATCTGCTAAGACATGATGAATGACTTCCATGGTACTAGAGGGAGCTCTAGAGGGCAAAAACTGTAGAGGAAGACAGAGATTGGAATACGTCAAGCAAATAATTGAGTACGTAGGTTGCAAGTGCTACTGTGAGATGAAAAGGTTAGCACAGTAAAGGAATTCGTGGCGGGCCGCATAAAACCAGTCAGTAGACTGATGACAAGAAAAAAGTCTGCTAACACTCGAATTGCAAATACAGATTTGTTAAGGCGTTTCTGCAGTTCTGTGGTGTGCTCTTCCCAACTGAATTTATTATCAAGTTGTAATCCCAGGAATTTGAGACTGTCAACCTCTTCTGTCTGCTCTTCTTCGTATTTTATGCATATGCTGGGTGGAAACCTGTTACACGTTCTGATTTGCATATAGTAAGTCTTTTCGAAGTTTAATGTCAGTGAGTTGGCTTTAAACCATTTATTAATATCCATGAAAATATCATTAGCAGATCTTTCTAGAACTACACTTGATATACTATTTATTGCAATACTTTTGTCATCTGCAAACAAAACGAACTCTGCTTCTGGCAGTGTAACTGATGAGAGATAATTAATGTACACAAGAAAAAGCAATGGCCCTAAGATGGATCCTTGTGGGACACCACATGTAATTTCTTCCCATTCTGATGATGACTGATGACTTAATTCACTAGTCCGTTGCACTGACACCCTTTGTTTCCTGTTAGTGAGGTATGACTTGAACCATTTTGCAGTACTGCCTGTGACACCACAGAATTCTAATTTACTTAAAAGGATGTTGTGGTTCACACAATCAAATGCCTTTGACAAATCACAGAAAATACCTGCTGCTTGTAATTTGTTATTTAATGAATTAAGTACATTTTCACTGTGGGTGTAAATAGCCTTCTCGATATCAGAACCCTTCAGAAATCCAAACTGTGTTCTTGATAATATGTTATCTGTGGTCAGATGGTTGAGCGTCCTGAGCTTTGGCGTGGGAGGATTTGGCTGTTGCTACACGACGACGATCCTGCCCGTCGCTCTGTCCTCCTCCAAGAAGAACCAGCGAGACAACAGGTCACCGTTTTGTCACACCCTCGTAATCACTTGGTCACGCATAATGTGATTTTTGTTTCTTGCTCTGTATCTATGTAACAGCGTGAGTTGCCCCACTCCTAAGTGGACGTAAACTTTATGATTGCCACAAGAGGAGCAAACATGTTTCGGTGGTGCGTCCAGAAGCTATACAGACGTTATCAGATGTGCTTTTCGGCCAGCTGCGACTGTCTGGGGAAGGCTGTAACCTGTTTAAATGTAAGGCGTTGTCGTGTGGCCATCAGACCAAAAGCTAATTTTTAAAAAAGACGAAGAAAAAATGTGCGTCTCGTTACGTGGCATATTGTGAGACATTCTTGTGGGTGCCTACTCTCTAGGCGTCAGTCTCAAAACAAAATCACTGCAGTAGTATGTCAGCAGAAATGTAGTTGTGCATTTTAAAGTGAATTACAAAAAGATTTCCCTTGTCTTGCGATGGAATTTCGATGCATGAGAAGTTACTGATGTGGTACCATCTGTCACAGAGAAGTAAGACGTCGTGCAGGAAACGGCGCATAAGTGGTTATCGTTATTAGTGGTTCTGCACGCAGCCAGGTGGTCTGAGGAACTCCAACGCACACCATTATCGCCCAGATTGATAACACTTCCGTTACTAAAAAACAGAAGACGTTCAATTCTCATTGCTTATGAAAAAGCAGGCATGTTCAGTATACTTGAAGGACTTAAACTCCTGGAGATATATTTAAAGATGAGCCTGAATACGGCAGTTAAGACTTCCAATGTGTACGTGTACAATACAATGCTGCACAGTTAGGCGAGATTACAGAATATGCACAGAAACAGATGAAAGGAGACGATTTAAGCACTTTCGTAGATGGTAAGTGTGCTGGCCATTTTTAGCGTGTTTTTATACCGCTTTTAACCCTTAGAAGCGCGGATCCGCTTGCATGAGTGGGGGGCAGCCGCGCCAATTTTGCGATACTTATCCTGAAATTATGACCTGAAAAGCTCGTGCGCGTCACGATAACCACGACATTCAGTAATTCAGACTGGAGTGAAATAATAATAGCGCTACTGATTATTGTTTAACGCAACGTAATGTGTGAAGGACTGCCCAACAAAATTCACAGCGTATATTTTGGGCCCCCCCCCCCCCCCCCCAAGCAAAGCGCTCCTGGGTCTTTAACGCTGATTCTTATTTGGCTGTTTTCGGAAAATACATGTAATAAAATGGAAAACCTACAGCCGTCCTTATTATATGGTTACCAGTTTCGGTGCTTCAGTACACTACCTTCAAGCCTTAATTGACGCTGAAGGGATTAACTACAATCGTAAACACGTTTCCATCAGTGACCAACATTCATGAACTGGTTTTCGCATACTACCTGTAATAATTATGTTGTTTCACCAACCATTGATAGGTGTTGGTTGGAGACACAACGTCGTTGTTACAGGGAGTCTGCGAAAACCAATTCACAGATGTTGACCACTGATCGGATCACGTTTACGATTGTAGTTAACCTCGTCAACGTAAGTTAAGGCCTCAAGATGGTGGCGTAAGGCGTCGAAACTGGTAGCTACATAATTAATAACATCGTAATGACAGCTGTAGAGGTTCCATTATATAACATATGTGGACGGCCGAAGTCCCTCAAACCTCTAATCAGTAGTATTTTAAACATAGCTGCATAACAGCAACGGTTTCACGTAATAAAATTATAAACAGCCGACCAGTTGCAATGGATAAAGAAATTCTTTACCTAGGTTTCGACAAATATAAATTTGTCTTCTTCAGAAGGTAACAATTTTACATTAGTCCTTATTAATGAAATATTGTTACCTTCTGAAGAAGACAAATTTATATTTGTCGAAACCTAAGTAAAGAATTTCTTTATCCATTGCAACTGGTCGGCTGTTCATAATTTTATTATCTAATCAGAAGGATGGACATACGAGTACAAAAATCTCTCATCTTACGCGACTCAAGAAATTATATCAAAACACTATGCTTCCACAGATTATTCGCCTGTCTTAGCTATTTTTTATTTTCCTGTGTTCCCACTTCAACGTCACAGGAGATTTAACTTATGCATGTAAATGGTAAAAAAAATTTGCGACAGATCTGCTTCGCCATAGAACTATACTTCTCCTCGTCTTTAGAATCCACATATCAAACCTTCTATCCCCTGTCTTGTTAAATCTTGATACATTTATGATCCAACGTCTGAAAAATTCTTCAGGCATTTAAAATCGCCGTCCTGTTAACAGTATTTTTACGCTGCAAATAAATACAAGACTCCTAAAAAACATTGCCGACACGCACGGATTTTGAAGCCTGCTGCAAGTAAATGTCTAAATTTGATCGGATACCGGTGTGTTGTCACCATAAGATGAAAAATCGACGTAGATATTGTTCGAAGTGACACATCTCTCAATAGCAAATTTTGTTGTCCGTCTAGAGTTAAACTACATATCACGACTGCGTATATGAACAGTTTATAACAGAGTTTCCGAGGGTCCAAAATGGAGATAAGATTTACGACACGTATGCCACAAGGACGTCGTTCGTGTGATGGCAGGCTTCAGCGCGACCCCTCCTCGATGCCGGCACACGTTCAAAGCTCCCAGGCGTCTTCCTGGTTCGTTGACAAACGCCCATAAAGGGTTCCCGGAGATCATCGTCACTATCAACAAACGTGAAGTACACAAATTGCTGCGGGTGCTAGTCGAGACACCAGGAAGGTCGTGGTACTGACGAGGAAAGAAATATACGTTTTTTGTGAAGATATTATTTACCGCTTCTTAGATACCCTTAGTGAAGATAAAATCAAACGACGTCAGTTTATCTTTATCTAATTTACGCTACATTTGTAGTGACACGAAATAAACGCAGGCTTAATCATTAATAGTATTATAATACTGGCGTGACTGCGCTTGTGCATACGTCGTCTCGGAGAAACTATTGCTTTCCGGACCTGTGTGTATTAGGATTATACACTTTTATTGCCCTTTTCGTTTGTACGTATAACAGTCAAACGTCCTGCACAATTTTACAATTTAGTCTTGTAGTCAATTTACTCAGGTGCGACGATGGGTCTGTCGAGCCGAAACCAGCGTTAAATTTTGAAATATGTGAAAGCTAGACGGCGAAACAACTAATTGATAAATCATTGATCGCGGATTTTTTCCAAAAAGAAAGTATGTCTGTTTTACAACATCGCTCAATATACTTTAAAAATCTCTCAGAATGCATATCTAGACTCCCCTTATGGAAATGAAAACATTCCCGTTTTATTTCTAACGTATCTGCAGACAGTTTCTTTTTTTAAGTGATACAGTAACATCTCAACGAAATGTATTCATATGGTGACGTAATTTGTTGAGGATATGTTCACACTGAGGAATATTTTGTGAAAGTTGTTGAATAAAAAATATTTCTTACAAATTCTCTTAAGGAAAGCGTAAATCATACGCACTCACCGGCTCTAGAATATCTCTATCTGGTACCGTGACACACAACTTTTAGTTCCCCCAGCTTAAGCCAAACAGTAGCATCTATGGCGATCGATGATGAATCTCAGTGACACTCATCACTGATGCAGTAAATACCAGTATTTGGACAACAGCCTTTCTACCCCAAAGTAAAGTTATCCAAGATGGCGGCGATGACGTCACCCAAGATGGCGGATTTTGGGGGGAAGTTTGAATTTTTGCGGGAAACTGCCACGCCCCCCTCTCCCAGAAATATGGTGGGAAGTTCAAATTCCAACATGATAATGCGTCACGCCTAGGAAAATGGCAGGAAAAAGGGACATGTCTTTATTATGCAACCAATTTCAAGCACGTGTGTTCGCCACGATCTCTAGAGCCCAACTGACTTAGTTCATATCGTCATCAGGAGAGAGCACCGCTGTGACGCATGAGCGTGTGCAAGTTACGATATGCATCCTGGCTCCATCCCTCTGCATTGCCGAAATCTGCTGAACAGGATTCTTGTACTTATTCCACCTACACTCCTCCATTATCATACCCTTCCATACATGATGTAATGAACTGTGGGTACAGTCCTCCCTCGAATATCTACATGTAACGCAGCTATTGAAAGCTGCACAATTATTTCGATGATCGAACACATGACGATGGTCTGACAAGGACTGCTCAGCGAAGACTGAATGTGCACCGCCAATTCCGGTCATCTGAGTGGTGAAAAAAAAAATGCCGCCATCTTGGATAACGGTACTTGCATCAACAGCTGACGTCAAGACAGCGCCCTCTGTGTACCAAGCCATGTGGTGGATACACTGGGTGCAGCCATCTTGAGTGACGTCACGGTCGCCATCTTGGATGACGTCACGGCGTGGACCTCTGATGGCACGGATATGAACTAAGTCAGTTGCAGTCCAGACTCAGTGGCGAACACACATGCTTGAAACGGGTTAAATGATAAAGTCATGTCCCTTCTTCCTGCCATTTTCCTAGGTGTGACACATTATCATGTTGGAATTTGAACTTCCCACCATTTTTCTGGGAGAGGGGGGCGTGACTCTTTCCCGCCAAAATTCAATCCTCCTGCCAAATTCCGCCATCTTGGATGACGTCATCGCCTCCATCTTCAATAATGGTACTTTGGGGTAGAAAGCCTGTTGTCCCAATACTGTTACCATCAAGATCTTTCTGGACCATGATCATATGGTAGAGATAATATAGTAGTCAATTTCAAGCAATTTATTGCAAGGTTTGAGCCAATCTCAGACACACAAGAAAATTCTGAACAAGAAAACTCCCTCTTTCTACCTGCATGATGTGTTGTCGCTACTTGATGAATAGCTGCGGCGATATATATAGAAGAAACTGGATTTTTGAATAAAACGTTCTCGGTTTCCAGCCGCATCAATTCGAATAAAACCCTCGAGCTTTCGTTGGCCATCTCCGCCATCGTCGTCAGGAGTTCACTGAACTCAGTGAAAGACTCCGAGGACACACATCTGGATTTTTGGGCTACATTGTAGGAAATGACTGCTCTAACCCACACTTGTTACTCGTTTTTCTCATCCTGAAGCATCAAAGAAAAAATTATTCCCTGTATGATCAATGGCAAATGTGAAATTATACGTTCAAGGATATTAGTAACGTAGACTGACGTGACAAGAGTCACGGCATATCTTCTAATGTAATGTCAGACCTCCTTTTGCCTGGCGTAGTGCAGCAGTTCTACGTGGTATGGACTCAACAGGTCACAGGAATTCCCCTGCAGAAATACCGGTCTACGCTGCCTTTACAGCCGTCCATAGTGGTAAAAGTGTTGCCGATGCAGGATTTTTTGCACTAACTGGCCTCTCGATTATGTCCCATAAATCTTCCATGGAATTCAAGTCGGGAGATTTGGGTGGCCAAATCATTCTCTCGAATTGTCCAGAATCGCGAAAACTGTGGTCTGGAGACATGGCGCATGCTTACGCGTTCAACGTCTGTTCACTCCCGTTGTGATGTTTTTAACTATGGGACTTAACTTCTGAGGTCATCAGACCCCTAGAACTTAGAACTACTTAAACCTAACTAACCTAAGGACATCACACATATCCATGCCCGAGGCAGGATTCGAACCTGCGACCGTAGCGGGCGCGCGGTTCCAGACTGTAGTGCCTAGAAGCGCTGGGCCACTCCGGCCGGCGTCGTGAAGTCATATCCACGTAACAAACCTTTTCACATGAATCCCCTGAGTACAAATGGCAGCTCCGAAAATGCAGTGCGCTTTTATACCTTGTGTCCGCGATAATAGCGCCGTCTGTATATTTGCGGATCTCTATCTCAGGAAATGATAATTAAAACAAGACCTTAAGCTGCCGACAGGCGTTGACCTACATCAACGGGGACCGTTCAAAATGTGTGCCCCGACCGGTACTCGAACCCGGGGTCTCCTGCTTACATGGCAGACGCTCTATCCACCTGAGCCACAGAGGGCACAAATGATAGGGCGACTGCAGGGATTTATCCCTTGTACGCTCCCCGTGAGACCCACACTCCCAACTTAATGTCCACGCACTACATTCGTAGTTCCCCTGCCCATTACACTCATTACTCGCGGCAGACAGTATTAGTCTTACCGAGTCCCGTAAGAGTTCCGGCAATGCGTGTGCATCCGCACAGAAGGAGGTCAGTGGCCGGTTAGCCTTAACTTTATGGCATATTTATCTCAGGACTTTTGTCACCTCAGTGTAGTTAAAAGTGTTTTGGATTTTTGGTGATGGATACCTCTGATTAAAAGAGCAGCTCCTTACTTACCTCTTGGAGAATCGAATCAAGGTGCTGTGCAGACGGGACAGGTAGTCCGGAGCCGCCACGTAGAACAGCTCAGAGTCCGAGAAGTTGGCCGAGAACACCGCCTCTAGCAGCGACCTCCAGTCCAGCTGCAACACGCGCCGGTACCGGCGTCAAACGCTGCATCCGGACATACATCATAATTTCATTGGCAGATGTAATTCTCAGTGCCACATGTTTCAATGGACATTTCCCTTGAGCAAATTTAAATCATGACCTCAAACCTGACATCATACCCATTAATGAGTATGAAATTTGCTGCCAAACACGACACGCAGTTCTAAGATTGTGTACATACTTGCAAGGTAAACAATACTCTGGAATGTATTAAGACTGAACATTTCGTTCGGCTATTGTTTGGTTTTTAATAGAGAGCATTAAGAGAGAGGAAACATTCAAATTTCCTGTAGCATAATTTGAATTCTTGTCGTTTGGCCAATGAGTCACGCACTCTAGCGTCTGCTGGAAGGCCACTCGAGACTTTGGTAGTTATTGTAAGCGACGGCGATCAGAGTCGCTGCTGATACAAGCCTATTGATCTACTGTGATATTAGCAACCACCAATGTCTGCCGTCTCACGCGTACTTCGTAAAAGTCAGATGATGCCAGCACAATGCCTCTCTATCAGTGTTCTGTTTGCCTCAAAGTAATCCGTATTCAGTTGCAAATTCCACACTTCATTGTTGTTAATAATAATAATAATAATAATAATAGTAATAATAATCTCATGTTCTGACTGACTGACTCATTGACTCATCGACTCAAGATCGCCCAGCTCAAACAAACTAAGGATTTGAAATTTGGAGAGGGTATCGATCTTATACCGTTTCGAAATTACACTCCCAAGGGGTGAAATAGGGGATGAAAGATTTTTTAAAAATTAGTCGCTCTTCAGGCAGTTTTGAAGCTAGTCTTACAAAAATTGGTATTTGGTTTCTGGGGCCGAAGAAAGGAATAGGTCTTCCATCATTTTTGGAAATTTAACTCGATGGGAGTGAAAGTTTTTAAATATAAATCATTATGAAAGAATTACTAAAGAATTTTTAAAGCTAAATCTATGAATACTGGTATTTGACTTACAGGTAATAAATAAAAATAAGTGTTTCTGTGTTTTTGTAAATTCAACACCTAAGGGGGTGCAAAAAAGGACAAAACGTTTTATGACAATATCTCATTGTGAAAAGCTAAACCCATGAAAATTTCAGTTTAATTCTTCGCTGGAAATAAAAAAAAATAGGTATTTCACTGTTTTTCGAAATTCAACCCTTATGGGCACGAAATAGGGGATGATAAGTTTTATATGAATATTTCACTACGCAAGCATTTCTGGAGCTAAATCTACGAAAATATGTACTTGGCTTCCCTGTTAGAAACAAAAAGATAAGTATTTCACTTTTTTTAAAATTCAGCCTCTAAGGGGGTGAAACAGGGCCACACTGATTCATCGACTCATCATTTCCCAGCTCGCTAAGGATATAAATTTGAAATTTGGAGATGGTGGGATATTATACTGTAAGCGTCGTTTAAGAAGGGATTGTTAGAAATTCAACTCCTAAGGGGGTGAAATAGAGGATGTAAGGCTTTTTGAAAGTATGTCGCTCTTAATACAATTCCGAAGCCAGAACTACGAAGATTGGTATTTTGTTCCTCTGCCAGAAATAAAAAGATACGTGTTCCAGCATTTTTATAAATTCAACCCTTAAGGGTGTAAAACTGTAGGTGAAAGTTTTCTTTTTTTAAATAAAACATTATTAAGGAATTACTAAAACACTTTTGAAGCTACATCTATGAAAATTGGCATTTGACTTCTCGATTAGAACTAAAAAGATACGTGTTTTAGAGTTTTTGGAAATTCACCACCCAAGGGAATTAAATACAGGATAAAAAGTTTTATGAAAGGATTAATTATGAAAAGATTTTCAAACCTAAATCTATGAAAATTTATATTTAGCTTTTCTGTAAGAAATAAAAATATATATATTTCACTGTTTTCGGAAATTCAACTCCTAAGGAGGTGGAACGCTGGATGAAAATTTGTAAGAAAATATTTTGTTGTATTAAAAAAATTTAAAAGCAATGTAAATTAGTGTTTCACTTTTTGGTTAGATACAAAGAAATCTGTGACTAGAGGTGACACTTTCTATGGAAATATTACAACAAGAACGCAAAAGGTATGATTAACAAAAACCGTGGACTCAAGTTACAAGAATCGCTTTTTGGTCATAAGTACATTCAGAAAAGACCATGCTTCTGTGGCATTAATTAAAGTGAAAAGTTTATGTTTAAATTTGTGAACAATGTAAAAATTCGATTAAAAAAAATTAAAAAATAATCTGTGCAGACCATACAATCTATCCGATCAATGCAGCAGGCGCTAAGCTAGTATATACTATTGTAATTATTATTGCTGTTGTTGTTGTTGATATCAACCCACTGAGGTGTGGAATTTGCACGGAATCTCTCTCTTAAAGCAGTTATACACGTATAATGCGCTTTCACCTTCATTTACAGGAATATTAAGCATGTATAGACAATTATGTTTATTGATTTACAGCTGCCTATATCGTATTACATGAGCTATGTCATTCCAGAACGACATCTACCGCTCCGTGCCAAAGCACGCACCATAAGGCAACCGCTCCGAGGGTTTCAAACTGGTTTTCGGTTCAGGACTGGAGTTCCGTCTCTGCAACCCTCCTACCAGTAAAGTTTCCGGACTTTGGCCGCCGCAAAACTTCATCTCTACAGCAGCAGACGTTGTCCTGCCACCCTTGCGGCTAGGATTCTGTTTTGAGAAACTATCGTGCGTAGCACTCACACACCACTATTAGACAACTGAGCAACGACGAAAACGTTTTACGGATATTCCGAAGTGACTGGTGGTTGCTACATTTGTAATCTTTACAAGAGGGACTTGTAATCCGTGGTGTACACCAGCGGGTGAGTGGTGGCGGTAGATGGTAAAACAGAAAAACCGAGCCCGCATCATCTGGGAAAAGTATGAGATTTCAGCCAGTACCATTCGGTAAGTCACTAATACGTAACATGAATATTAGCGATATCATTAGAGTTTCCAGATACCTATAGGTAATTTTCCGTCTGACGTAAATAGCTGCGTTCTAATTATCGACCAAATTTTAACCCATTCGCAAACCATTCCGACACAGTGTGACGTCGGTGTGAGACTGAATTTTTTTCAAGTCTAGAAATGCCTTTCGAATTGGTTACCACAATTAATGGTAAATCGCATATCGTTTGGCAACTGTAGTGCAAGCTAAGTATCGGATAGTCGTCTTTTAGGAAATGCATGTTGGCTTCTACGGACGCTGTCGTTTTCTGCAACGTGTATTATTTTCCAGTGAGTTGTGTGTAGCAGATGACCATAATCTTCTTATATAGGTGGAGATTTAAAGAACCTTGCGCGCATGGTACAATACGGAGGAACTCTTACGCTGTACTTCAAACATCAGTGTATCGCCAGTTCAGACTAAGTGTATCGTTAACAGAATAAAAGTAACTTAAGCGTCATATTAATAAATTGTATTCGAACTTTCCCTCGTATTGTGGCTCCAGTTCATTCCCGTTGGAGTAACTGACGCTAGTCATCAGTATCTTCTCGCTGGAGATTATTTTATATGGATGTCTTGTTTCTCTCTGGCGCACATTAAGCATCTGTTCATGTCACACTGTCACAACAGACAATGAACTCGTTTCTACATTTGTACTCAGCTATGGATCATGAACGAAAAATGCGACCGCCGATTTATGTTTGATGCAAAGAAAAATCCTCGAATTCACATCAACGTATGTATCAGTCGACTAAATTTCATGTCACTGTTGTTAAACGCTGCAACACAGTTTTAGACACAGCTCTAGTAAGTCGTGCCCAAATAGTTTTTCATCTGTGTGTGATGTTTGGAAATTTTCTCTAAAATTCTGCGAGCTTATTTTCTCAGCGTTCGTTAAACGAGGCAAAACTGCATATATTGTGTTAATAATATGTTAACAGAATATGGCTGTAGTGGCCAAATAAACGCGTTGCATTAAACATGTCTGAATTGACAAAATGTTTTCCCCTCTTTCAGTATTATTTATGCCAACATCCTGAACCGGCGAGATGTGTAACGTTCCGGAGAAAAGGCTGAACCAAGCACACACGCTAGCTAACGACAGTTGCTGTGGTTCCGGCAAGCCAGAATGTGGTTTTTGAGTGGTTCATCAAGTTCACTTTGTGGCTGATACCAATATGAGAAGATGTACAGATGTGTTAGAACATGATTACGCATAAATGAATCAGAATGTTCCAAAGAGCGTTTAGAAAGCTACAAATGAAGCTTGCAATCAAAGTATATGAAATCATCTATATCGTTATAATGTTAAATTACACCTTTCGATTCTCCTTAGCCATTTTTCACATGACTATGCTGAAATTCTTGTTTCGTAACCTTGTTTTCAATTGTTAGTGAAGTGTCTCACTTTCAGAAATTTAAGTATATCAAGATTACCAGTAGATTCTCTAGGTATATTTCATGAGTGCACGCTATTGGTGTGACCGTACAACATTCACAGTCACTATAAGGTCACCAGGTTAATTCGGCCGTCGCGCTGTCTAGTTCCTTCAGAATGTAGTGATGGAGAACGACACTAAGAGCATGCAGTCGGCAGCAAAGATGAGTGGTGGTAAATATCATATTGTTAACTGTCCTGTAAATGACCATAAAATATCTAATAGGCGTCACATGGTGGGAAGTCATCGACCTTTGAGAGCCACTCGCTTATTCCAAGTTGTAAACCAACAGATAGCTTCATCTGTTGAGATAGACTCTATGGATACTAATCAGCGATGATTTGTGTTTGTGCAGCTGTCTGTCACTATAGTTGCACTGGTGCATAAAGTGCACACAGTGAAATACTCACGAATCCGTATCGGGTCTGCAGCTGCGTCAGGTTGCAGGCGACTGGTGTGCTTCGTTGCAGGGCGCTGTTCGCCAGTTCCTTCTCACGTGGGTACAGCTGTAACAGGTCGTACAACGCTTCTTGTAGTGCCACTATTCTTCATTCATTATAATGTTAGACATTTTCAATACAACGTACTATATTTCAAACATTTAGTTTTTTCCAGGCAAGTGCTTGGTGTTAACTTTCATTTTAAATATTTACTTTTTTAATTATTTTTTTCTACATACCTGCTACCGCAGTTGACGGAGAATGTACAACGCAGATGTTTAACTATAGTAAAGAAAGGGCTCAGGGCTGTCGTAATTCGTGATCAGTATTTATTTTATTATTGCTTTATTCTTCACAATTATAATATGTTATCTACGTAGTTAATATTGCTCTTATAAACCATACGTTCGTGTACAATTAGTTCTGTGTGTAACTGTTATTACTACTTGCTACGATCTAGTACTAGAAAACAAAAAAAAACGAAAAACACAAAAATAACTATTTACTTCTATCACTAGACTTCTTTGATTTGTTTATTCATTAGTGCCAAAGTTTCCTTGCAGATGTATACGTCTAAGCTGCTGAAGGCTACATTCCAGAACTGAAACCGCCCTCCAACTAGCCCTGTCAACAGCCACGTTCTGCTGGATCACATGTGCACAGGACGGCACGTCGGCAGCGTTTCCACTGCGGCGATCGATTCCACGATTCCATTTCATCATCTCAGAATCCACACTTTTGCAAACGCTCCCATCAACGTGAAGGGCAGTTTAGATGATAGCCGTTTGCTTCAATAGTCGCGACCCTCATTTTGTTTTCTCTTCGTCGGAACGAGGTCCTGGCTAGTAGAGGAGGATGCTGACGTGGGAGTCAGTGTCCAGAGAAGCTCTCCTTAATATTCTTGGATACATCGGCTGCAGTATCTTCCAGGCTAGCCAGTTGGCCTCGTTCCTCGTCCTTAATACATGACGACAATGACCCGCTGTGTCTTCGGAGATCCCACAGTCACACAACGTATCCATTGGAGGTTCCGTACTGCCACATGCCTCAGCACCGTTTACCTCCATTTTAATAACATTAAGATACTAGCATACGGGCCGTGACAAAGCAAACAAACATGCGAGTAAAAGAGTTTTTAGTGTCTCACTAGAACAGAAAGAAATTCATATGTTCGTATGTTCTCTCATGTGTATCGAAATGGTCTTATTGATTTCACCACTGTTGTAAAATGCGACATAATTTCGTTTATTATACTGGCCTCAACTGTGAGCACCCTTCGTACTCACGTTTGACCGCTAGTATGTGAGAAAGGAATATTTGTGTAACAGTAAATTTGAAAATCGCAGCTGTAAGCGATATCGCGAGTCACGACACCACGCTGGAACTAGTGCAGTAAAACTACAGACGAAGATTTCTGAGAGTAAAGGATTGGAATGTAGTGTATAATGAAGCTCTTTCTGGCTCACTCGTGCTGATGGCCTAACGGACGATATGTCAGTTTTATGGCATAACGTAGACAATCTCGGACCAAAAGTCAAATCATTTTATGGGTATTTCTACATGTCCGCCTGACAAGACGCCAAACAAAAGGAGACCGTGTAAGGGAGACGGGAAGGACAATTTTAAGTAGCAACTTGGCTTGATACACCTTGAAGGTAAATCTTTAGCTCCGCAGATATCTGTCGGTAGCTAGGAGAGAGACTGGATCAATATCTGTAAAAGTTACATGAAAAGCTCTTAGTGCAATGGATAGTATAATCAGATCTTTCTTCTGTCCGTCTTATGATCGGTGTATTGCGGTCCGCTATGACTTACACCAAAATTTCTCGATTATTGGTTGGATAGGAAAATATTACATGTTTTAAAATACACTCTACCGTAATTTCCCTTCTTCTTGTCAGAGTTTTCCAGCCGTTCTTTAACCCATCGATTGTGCGGACGACCTCCTCATTTTGTATCAGTCTATATAATTTTCAGCAGTCTTCTGCAACAACTTATCTCCAACGTATTGATTCTCTCTTTCCCAGTTTTCCCACCGTCCCGGTTCACTTTCATACAAAGCTAAGCTACATTCCTATATTCTCAGAAACTTCTTCCTCGCATTAAAGATTATGTTTGACATCCGAGAAAACTCTGAATATAATTGAATCGTGTTTTCTCAGATGAAATATACATTCGTGGAGTGAATGGCAACTAATCACGGAAATCATCGATTCTGGCCCCAGAAGTACTAAATGGGGAAAAGAAAGACGTGTATTCCAACGAGACAGCTTGTAATAAATACGAAATTGTTATTCCGCAGTTTCTATCGTGGTCCTATCTTCACAACAATGGGAAGTAATAGTAATCACTACTTCTTACATTTTTGTGAAAACCATCCAATTAGTGCAATCAGAAAATAGTAATAAGCATCTGACAGCTTTGAAGTAGGCTTGTTATTCGAGTGCAGAACGGCATAGAAATGGTCTGAAAGTCGTTCTATGGTGCCTCTACTGCGGAATGAACGTACAGATCTAGTCCTCCACTTCAGTTCTATCAGGTTTCCGCCATCTTTTCATTCTAATGGAAGTCTAATGTGTCAACTAGATTTCCAGTTGGTTTTGCTTCTAAGTCTTTCGTACGAGCTACTCTGTATTGATCCATGTCTTTACGTAATACAATATATTATCAGTACGCATTTTTTGAGAAAAATGTATGATGGTTGTCTTTATGTATCTCGGTAGTTTTAGCCGTTGTAGGCGCTCCAGTCTGGAACCAAGCGACCGCTACGCTCGCAGGTTCGAATCCTGCCTCGGGCATGGATATGTGTGATGTCCTTAGGTTAGTTAGGTTTAATTAGTTCTAAGTTCTAGGCGACTGATGACCTCAGAAGTTAAGTCGCACAGTGCTCAGAGCCATTTGAACCATTTGAAATAACGAACAAACAACTGAAAGAAACACATTTTCATTTTCACGTAAGAGGATAACAATTCTCAATTGCGTACCATGTTTACGTTCCAGGTTACAAACGTTGCTCAGTTTGACGACCATCTGCATCCAGACAGCCAGGAAGTATGTATGGGTACCATTTCACAGTTGTTCACAGCTCTTTCCGAACAGTGGACCATGGAATGTGCAGCTGTCGTGACACAGCTCGTGCGTTGCTTGCAGATCGCACATTGCGTCCAGCGTTCTCAGCCACGGCGACAGTCACTTCAACAACTTGCGCCGCAATTGGCCGTCGGCCTCCTTCAGAAGCAATTCCCAAATAGCCAGTTAGTTCAAACTTCCGTATCACGTTCTTCAACACCGGTGCGGAAAGAGGACTTCTCCATATTCCTTTAATGCGTCGCGAAGAGCGACAGTACTATTGCCGTTGTTTTGATGAAACAGTTTTACAAGTGAAGTAATGCTCTCCTTGTCCAGAACCGTGGTGACTGTGTGGAACTGTAGCGCATGCTGATGCTTGCGTTTCAAACATATAACGTGGTAGCAGTAGCGGCGCCTAATGGGAAGTCGTGACACCACTAACAACAGAAATCCTGCAGCAGATAGTCTGAACATCAACTCTATAAAATTAAGTACCCATACGGTAAATAGTTTTTCGTCTATTATGGTTCAAATAATGAAAGTTTAATCATAACCATCTTGTACAACGATCCTAATTATGCAAAAAGGTGAGATCGTATTGTATGAGATAATTACCAATTCAATCGTACTATATTATATAATTGTCATTAACGCAATTAAATATCAATCATAGAAGCGTATTCCACGGAATATATCAGTTGTTAAAGCCCCGGGGTGAAATTTGCTAACGAGATGATGTCTTCTTTTTCTTTCCTGAGCCAATTTCTCATCTGCATATCGGAGCCATTTCTGAGTAAGTTCTGCACATTTTACGCAGACAGCAGTGATGACAGAGAGAGAGAGAGAGAGAGAGAGAGAGAGAGGGAGACAGACAGACAGAGAGATCAGTGGTTTCTGATTACTTCTGAAGAAGTCTCCGTAAAGTTAATTACTGAGGTTACAATACTGAGCTCCGTCTGCGAAGCAATATTTTCGTGAAATTTGAAGTAATGTGGGATGCTGAGTTACCCGCAAAGTGTCAAGTACTTTGTTTCGCATATGGTTCATTTCTTTCCACTTTATTTTCTACATCAGTGTTACTTGGGTATTATTTTTTCTCATTAGACATGTCTCTATGTGACGCAATAAAATGAGATAATTCGTCAGTAGAAGACCATCAGAAACGGAATCATATTCAGCCTTGGCCAACAGTGCGAGGAGATTAGTGTTCAACGTCCCGTCGACAACTATGTCATTATAGACGAAGCACAAGCTTGAAATGTGTAAGGATGGAGAAGGAAAGTGACCGTGGCGTTTCGAGGGAACCATCTCGCCATTTGCCTTAAGCTATTTAGGGAAATCACAGGAAACCTTAATCCGTCCTCCCGAATGCCAGTCCAGTGTCCTAACCACTGCGCCAGCCCGCTCGGTGCTTGACTAACATTCGCCATTTCAAAACAGTCAGATTTCCTCACGCCGCAGAATGGCCTAAATGTAACTCGAGAGATGTTATATTCACCTTCTGACTGTGAACTGTGTAAACTCTATATCTACTGTATGTTTTCGAACCACTTGTATACCTTATGGTGCAGCACGCTAGCTAGCTAAGTAAGTAGATCAGTTAGAATCGTATCGGATAACCTCACTGTATTAACGAACATTGATGTATTTTTCAACAGATGACTTAACCTTGCCTAT